>NC_080192.1:69856980-71106980 GCF_030028045.1 Hippopotamus amphibius kiboko
AAGTTATGATGACTGGGGAAGATGCTTTACCCTGAAATGATCTCAACCAGTGCTAGTTTGTACGTTTTTAAAGGTCATCTGATGACATTGCTGAAAAAATAGGCAAAAAATTTGAAACACAAATTTAGTAAGTCTCTCCCGGGGATAAGACCTCATAACGAAAAAAGTTGCATGTTTTCATAAACAGGGATTTTTAAAGGTCATTTAAAAACGCAAGCTCTGAAGATGACAGATATATATACCTACCCGGTAAATGGAGGAGAACACTGTCCTAATGTTATGTAAATGGGTAATTGTGGTTTGGGTGAAAATTTCCAACATCAGTATCACGTGTGTTCAGAAATTACCGTCTCTTGAGCAAACTAGGTGATGTGAAAATGACATGCAGAAAACTGAGTCAGAGGCTCAGAAAGCGCTCCTCATGAGGCTGCTCCTTTCCTGTAGCCAATAGTGGGGCTGCTCCCTTTCCAGCTCTCAGGCCTCAGGGCCTGGGGGAGGGAGGGTCGCTGTCCTCTCTGTTACTAGGCGCTGCTTCCAAACCATCCTCCTTCCTTCCTTCCTAAAACGTCGCCCGGTTGAATCTCCCTCTGGCTCTCATCAAACTACGCCACGGGCCCCTTGCTCGCGGGGAGCACCTGCTGACTCCAGGCTCCTTGAGAATCTGGGGTTCACACGCACTCTCTCCAGCGCGACGCTGTCTTCATCTCACGGTGATCTCAGTGTCCACACAGAAGATCCTCCCCACGTCCCGGTGTCTTTGTCCATGTGGGCCACTATAACGGAGGACCGCGGACTGGGTGGCTTATAAACGACAGAAATTTGTTTCTTACAGTTCTGGAGACGCGGAAGTCCAAGGTTATTAAGGCATCCATAGACTGGGTGTCTGGTAAGAACCGGCTTCCTGGTTCCTACATGGCCGTCTTTTCTCTGTGTCCTCACCTGGTGGAAGGGGCGAGCGAACGCGCTGCGGTCTCTCTCATATGAATCCTAATCTTATTCATGAGGGCTCCACCCTCATGACCTAATCACCTCCCAAAGGCTCCACCTCCTAATACCATCACATTGGGGGTTAGGTTTCAACATAAGAATTCTAGGAGAACACAAGCATTCCGTCTATAGCACCCAGCCTTTCAGTTCATGACCTACTCTCCACCCATGACCTTGACACCTCCACCCCGACCACTCCCTCCCGGCTTCACATTCTGGCACCCATCACCACCACTGACTGCTGCTCTCCGTTATCTCCGCTTCTAGCGGCCGCTCTCCAGCCTCTCCGCCCTGTCTCTCCAGCTCACTCCTCTTACACAGACTCCAATAATTCTTCTTTGAGTCCAGACCTACCGTCTAGGACTCAACCATGTTCTCACTGATAATTAGCCCCTTTGTTATCTCATTTCCCCTCCTGACCCAACTTAGAGTTCACAGCTCATCATTGCAGAACTTCTCGCCCACACCCACACGCTCCTTTGTGTTTGCCTGGCAGAACCTCAGCACAGCCAGCCTAAGCGATGACAAGATGGAGAAGCAAAGCGCCAACAGATGTCTCCCCCTCTATCTCTCATTCCAGTTCACATGACTCGCCCTCTCTGCTCCCCTTAGACAGAACTCCTTAAGCGTTGTCCAGTTCCTATCATCATTTCCTCTTCTCCCCTTCTGACTGGCTGCAGCCTCGTTGGCTCTGTTATCTGGCTCCACTGAAACAGCTCATGTCAAGACCTCTGAGGATTTCCTGTTGCCCAATCTAACGGGCGGTTGTCTGACCTCATCTTGTTTGACCCTTTGATGAAGCAGGTCCCTCCTCTCCAGACACATTCCTGGTGGGGATGCGCACTCCCCTTGGGTCTCCTTTGACCTCATCGGCTGCCTGTTCACATCTCTCTGACCCTAAACATTGGGGCGAACCAGGATTCAGGCCTTGGACCTTCACTCCACCACTCCTTATTGACCTCATCCATTCCCAAGTGATGAGGAAGATTTGAAATCTGTAGTTTGAGGCCTGCTATGTGAACCCTGCCCGTTAATAATTACAGAGAAATGATTGAATAAGTGTAAAATGTACTGTTCCTGCCTCTGCTCACCTTTGTCTGAACTCCCGCGTCCTGTAACCCCTAGCACCCCCCATGTACTGTAACCACCTGTAATTTATAGAAACTGTGTAACCAATCAGTTAGTACCAACTGTAGCTATATGTCTTAATCTATAAAAGGAGAAAACTGGCCCGAAACGGTGCCCAGAATTTTTGGAGCGTTAGCTCATCTGGTGCCGCCGGCTCAATAAACCTGAGTTCTCCAACTCTCTGAGTGTGGTGCTTGGTTTCTCTTGGGATCAAGTTCTGCAACACTTTTGGAGGCCCCAGCGAGATTCCAACCACCTCGGGCCCTTGAGCAGCCGGACCGGTGGCTCGGCTGGGTCGGGGCGAAGGAGCTCCAAGACGAACGAGGAGGCGTGCCACCTGACAGTATTCCGGGTTCTCTGTCGGACCCGTGCTCTGACTCTCCGGACAGCCGAGGCCTGACTGGACTCATTAGAGAGAGACGGACCAACTCACCTGGAACAGTTGCAACCCAGGACCAGGTAAGACCCTGGGGCAGTGAGCCCCGTCAGGTCCCATCTCCGGACGGAAGAGGAGCTTGATCACCTCCTACGGTCTTCAGTAAGAAGACCATCAGGCAGGGGCCTTCCCAGAGGGGGAAGGTGCCCACCAGTTAGGGGCCTTCCCAGAGGGGGAAGATGTCCATAAGACAGGGGCCTTCCCAGAGGGGGAAGGTGCCCACCAGTTAGGGGCCTTCCCGGGGGAAGGTGCCCACCAGTTAGGGACTTTCCCAGAGGGGGGAGGCACTGTGATAAACTCTGGTGTGAATGTGTGTGTGAGGGAGCGCCCTGGCTCGTCCTTGTTCCAGGGCGATTGCGTGGCTCCACGGCCTTCGTGGCTACGGAGTCCGAGTGGGCCCTAACCTGCGGTTCCGTGGTGACCTCATGCGGCTCAGGGCGGTATCTGTCTCTGGAGGACAGATTCAAGTTGGGACTCTATACCACCCTCCAAAGCTAGGAGGCCCCTAAGTTCCCCACGGGGACACGGCCAGGTGGGCATCTGAGTGGTCTCCTCTTCGGAGGGGGCACCCATCCTTGCTTGTCTCTGAGCCATCGACACAGGGTGGGATACACAGGGAGGAAAATAATTGCCCTCTGTTTTAGGGCCCCTGCAACTTTGGATTATCCTCCCCTACCTCAGCGAACTTTCTGAGCCAGGATATTAAGTTTCCCCTCCTCCCTCCTGTTTAAAGAATTTAGTTGTACTTAATAACATGGGAGGAAATTCCTCAAAGCCAACTGTTTTAGACTGTATGATAAAAAACTTTAAGAAAGGCTCCTCTGGAGACTATGGGGTTAAGATGACTGCGGGAAAGCTCCGCGAGCTATGCAAGCTGGAATGGCCCACCTTCAGTGTGGGATGGCCTGCGGAGGGTACCCTGGCCCTCCCTGTGGTTAGAGCAGTGTACTGAGTGGTGACAGGGACCCCTGGACACCCAGAGCAGTTTCCACACATAGATTCCTGGTTACAAATTGCTGTTCAGCTGCCTCCTTGGGTTCGGTTCTGCGTGAAAAGGCAGGGACAATATAGGGTCTTAGTAGCTCAAATAGTTCCAAGAAAAGGCAGAGAAAAGCCAGCCAAGTTTATCTACCAAGGGGACCCTGAAGAAGAGCCCCCCCACCTCAGTCTTACATACCAACAGCTCCATCAGCTCCCGTTTGGCCCCCTCACCCGTTACCAGACAGCCCTCCGCCCTCTGTGTCTCCACCGCCTCCAAATCCAGAACCCCCTCTAAGCTCATGGCAGCTTCGCTCGGCCGGCCAAGCAGCACAGCAGCCCACAGCCCTGCAGATGCCCTTGTGAGAGACCCGAGGCCCTCCTGAGGTCAATGAGGATGGCTCCGTCCAGCCAGGATGCCCGGTCCTTTATTATCAGCCCTTCAGTACTACCGACCTCCTCAGCTGGAAACACCATACCCCTTCCTACTCAGAGAAACCACAAGAAATGACTGATCTGTGAGGCATTCCGAGTGTACACCCCTTTTGACCCAGAGGCGCAAGAAAATCAGCGCATGGTTAATGTGGCATTCGTGGCCCAGTCTCATGCTGACATCTGCGGAAAGCTTCAAAAACTTGAGGGCTTTGCTGGGATGAATGCCACTCAGTTGCTGGAGGTTGCAGACAAGGTGTTTGTGAATTGAGACCGAGAAGCCCAGAAGATGGCTAACAAATGTATGAAACAGAAGGTGTCCCTGCTGGCCGCCGCGCTGGGAAATCCAAGCCCGGTAAAGCAGACTGCACCCCCGCGGAAAAGAGAAACCAAAAAGAGACCACCGCTACGTCGTGACCAGCGTGCCTATTGCAAAGAAACCGGGCGCTGGAAAAAGGAATGTCCTCACCGCAGAGGGGCAACTGGAGGCCCAAGGAAGTTCAACCAACCCAGCGGAGGAAGACATCAGCTTGAGCCAGTTGGCCAAGACCTTACTGGTCTAGCTGGGGCAGAGTCAGAATAGGGGAAACCGGGCTCCCTGACTCTGGGCTCCTGGGAGCCAACGGTTACAATGAAAATTGGGGGCCAATCAATGACTTTTGTGGTAGACACTGGAGCAGAACACTCGGTGGTGACTACACCTGTGGCCCCCCTTACAGGTTGAACAGCAGCTATCATTGGGGCCACAGGAGAGAAAACTGCTTGTTCTGTAGAGCCCGCTCATGTCAGCTTGGAGGCCACTTGGTGACTCATGGATTTCTGTGTTTACCAGAGTGCCCCATCCCTTTACTGGGCAGAGGTTTGTTAACGAACCTGGGAGCTCAAGTCACCTTTGCTCCCGGGAATTCCGCAAGTTTCACCCTGGGGAATCAACCGACTCTGATAAAGGCTGTGCCCGTGCCCAGGGAGGATGAGTGGCGTCTGTACTCTTCAGGAGAGAAACAGGAGAACCCAGCTAATCTATTAGAGGAGTTCCCTGATGTTTGGGCAGAAAAGTCCCCCCACCCCCATCCCCCGGCCTCTTACCTGCCCAAAGGAGCTGGTTTATCTGCCTCGATCTCAAGGGTGCCTACTTTTGCCTCCAGCCATCACCAACCAGCCAGCCCTTGTTTGCCTTTGAATGGGAAGACCCACACACCAGGAGAAAAACACAGCTGACTTGGACCCGACTGCCCCAAGGCTTTAAAAACTCGCCCACCTTGTTTGGTGAAGCACTGGCTGCGGATCTTGCTGCCTTCCCCAGAGAAACTTTAAACTGCACCCAGTATGTAGATGACCTGTTGCTAGCCAGTTCCACCCAAGAGGACTGCTGGAAAGGCACCAAAGCCCTATTGACCCTACTCTCCACCACGGGGTACAAGGTATCATGGAAAAAGGTGCAGATCTGCAAAGAAAAGGTCAAGTACCTTGGGTTTGTCATATCTAGAGGGCACCAGGCGCTCGGACATGAAAGAAAACAAACCATTTGCTCAATACCTCCGCCGAGCACCAAGAAGGAAGTCTGTGAGTTCCTCGGGGCTGCCAGATTCTGCCGGGTCTGGATACCAGGTTTCTCTGAAACTGCAAGGCCATTGTACGAGGCCACGGCCCCCCTCGAGCGGGGGCCTAAACAAGAAAAAGCCTTCAAGGAAATAAAGAGACTCTTAACCAGTGTTCCAGCATTAGGGCTGCCAGATGTGACACAGGACTTTAACCTCTCCGTGCATGAGAAAAATCATACTGCACTGGGGGTCCTCACACAAACAGTTGGGCCATGGCAGCACCCGGTCGCATATCTGTCCAAACGACTGGATCCTGTGGCCGCGGGATGGCCGCCATGTCTCTGGGCATTAGCTGCTACAGTGGTCCTGGTCAGAGAAGCAGACAAGCTTACACTGGGACAGAATATAAATGTGAAAGTCCCCCATGCTGTGACCACACTGATGAACAGCCAGGGACATAAACGGCTGACCAGCCCCAGAATGACTCACTCTCAAGGACTGCTCTGCGAAAACCCACAGGTCCGCCTCGAGACCGTGCGGACGCTGAATCCTGCCACCTTCTTACCTACGGAGGCGGGAACCCCTGACCACGACTGTGAAGAGGTCCTGGATGAAATCTACTCGAGCAGGCCAGACCTGACGGACACTCCCCTCCAGAACCCAGAACTGGAACTGTTCACTGACAGAAGCAGTTTTGTCCGGGAAGGATGACACAAAGCAGGCTATGCAATAACAACAACAGATGAGATAATAAAGGCGGAGGCCTTGCCACAGGGGTGGTCGGCACAATGGGCTGAGCTGTGGCCACTCATCCAGGCGCTGAGACACGCCGAGGGAAGCGAGTCAGCATCTGCACAGACTCAAGGTGTGCCTTTGCTCCTTTGCATGTTCATGGAGCCATCTATAAAGAAAGGGGACTACTAGCAGCAGGGGGGAAAGGGATCAGAAACAGAGAAGAAATCCTTCAGCTGGTAGAGGTAATTTGGAAGCCCTCCCAGGTGGCAGTCATCCATTGCAAAGGCCACCAGAGAGGGACTGATCCAAAGCAAAGGCAAATCGGTTGGCTGACCAGGCAGCCAAGGAGGCGGCGACCCAACTGAGTCCCACACTGGGCCCTGAACCGATCTCTAAGGTCCTCTTGGCACCAGAATTGCCCGTCCCCGAGGTATACCGAAGAGGAAGATCAATGGGCTTTAAGTGAAGGAGGGGGACAAAAAGTAAGGAGGGCTGGTGGAAGCTTTCAGACCAAAGACTCTTTGTCCCCAGTGCTATAGCAGTCCAGCTGGTGACGCAACACCATGAGGCAACTCACTTAGGGAAGACTGCGCTAGAAAGTCTACTGAGCCGCTATTTCATTCCTAAGCTTCCAGCCTTGCGTGCCCAGATCAGTGCTAGATGTGTGACTTGTGCACGAAACAATGCCAACCAAGGGCCAAGACCCAGCCCAGGGGTGCAGACAGTCGGGACATTGCCCTTTGAAGATTTAGAAGTGGACTTTACTGAAATCAAGCCTTGCCGAGGTTATAGATGTCTACTTATGATAGCCTGCACCTACTTGGGCTGGGTTGAAGCCTACCCCACATGCACCGACTGAGCATGAGAAGTAGCCAAGGCCCTACTAAGGGATATAACCCCTGGATATGGACTACCTCTTTCCATAGGATCTGATAACGGGCCAGCCTTTGTGTCTGAAACAATCCAGATTATATCCAAGACACTGGGAATCAATTGGAAGCTTCACGCCGCTTACAGGCCACAAAGCTCAGGGAAAGTGGAGCGCATGAATCGAACCCTTAAAACTACGTTAGCTAAACTCTGTCAGGAGACCCAATTACCCTGGATTGACATGCTACCTCTAGCCTTGCTCTGAGCCCGGTGCACCATGAGGTCCTCAGGCTATTCTCCCTTTGAAACTTATACAGGAGACCCCCCCGAGTGGTAGGGATACTCAAGGGAGACCCCCAGCAACTCGCTGACCTGGAGGTGGCTCGATATCTCCAGGCCCTGGGAAAGGTCTTTTGCCATATTACCTGAGAAGCCCTGGAAAGGACTCCCATTCCTTTGGGCAATTGGGTTCATCCCTATCAGTCAGGTGATGAGGTATGGGTAAAAGACTGGAAAAAGGAACCACTTCAGCCAGTTTGGACGGGCTCTCATATGGTTGTCCTGGCAACCCCTACTGCTGTTAAAGTTACAGGAATAACATCGTGGATCTACCACACCTGGGTGAAAAAAGCAGCATCTCTAGAAGAACGAGAAACCTGGATTGCAGAAGCCAGAAGCTCATCCAAGCCAGTCACTTCGGATCTTCCTGCGAAAGCAGCCAAACCAACCTAAGAACTTCAGCCCTGCTCCAGTCCCTCCAGGGCTGACTGGTCTACGCACGGCAGAAGCTTGCGAAAGCAGCCAAACCAACCTAAGAACTTCAGCCCTGCTCCAGTCCCTCCAGGGCTGACTGGTCTACGCACGGCAGAAGCTTGAGGAATTCGACAAAGACCGAGGGCAACCACCCACCTCTTAGCCCTACGGGGATAACAGCCTATGGGCCCAGATGACCTGGAAATTGACGCCTTCTAAAGCTTTTAGGGGTGTCAAGAGGGGGAATGATGAGGAAGATTTGAAATCTGTAGTTTGAGGCCTGCTATGTGAATCCTGCCTGTTAATAATTACATAGAAATGATTGAATAAGTGTAAAATGTACTGTTCCTGCCTCTGCTCGCCTTTGTCTGAACTCCCACATCCTGTAACCTCTAGCAACTCCCAGGCATCCTGTAGCCTTTAGCAACCCCCTGCATTCTGTAACCACCTATAATTTATAGAAACTGTGTAACCAATCAGTTAGTACCAACTGTAGCTATATGTCTTAATCTATAAAAGGAGAAAACTGGCCCGAAACGGTGCCCAGAATTTTTGGAGCATTAGCTCATCTGGTGCCGCCGGCTCAATAAACCTGAGTTCTCCAACTCTCTGAGTGTGGTGCTTGGTTTCTCTTGGGATCAAGTTCTGCAACACAAGGACTGAATGACTCCCGAAGTTATTCACTAGATCTCCAGCCCAGACCTCTCCCCTGAACTCCAAACTTCTATCTCCAACCTACAACCTGACCTCTCTACTTGGATGTCTAAGGACATCGCAAACTTACTGTCTCCTGTCCCTCCAAAGTGTTCCTCCTGACCTTCTTCACCACTGGAAAAGGACAATTCCAGCTGCGCAGGCAAAAAACAAACAAACAAACACACAAAACCAAACAACTTGGAAGTCACCTTTGATTCCTTTCTCCTCTCATGCCCTACATGCAATAATTAGTAAATCATGTTGGCTTTCCTTCAAAATACATCAGAACCCAGTGCTTCTTTCCATTGCTTTTAACACAGTCCAATCCGCCACCATCTCTCCCCTAAATTATTGCTGTAGCATCCTAACTGGTCTCCCTGCTTCTGATCTCATTCTTACCATCCACTCAAGCAACGGGAGTAAAACTTTTAAAACTCAAGTCAGATCAAATTACTCCTTTGCTCAAAAACCTCCTGTGGCTTCTCATCTCATCTCATACAGAGCAAAAGCCCAAGTCCTTACAATGGCCTACAGGCCTTACATTATCTAGTCTCTGCTACCCAGCTGACCCCATCTCCTACTTCCTCCCCACATCACTCTACTTCAGCTTCACTGACCCCTGTTGGATGCACTGAGCACATTCTTATCTTAGGATTTTTTGTACTTTCCTGCTCCTTCTTCCTAGGACAATTTCCCCCAGGTAGTCACATGTTCCTTTACTTTTGATGTCATCTTATCTAAGGAGCCTTCTCTGGTCACCCTGTATCAAGTGTCAAACCTACTCCCACCCCGTCTCCCTGTCCCCTTCAAGTCCTGCTTTACTCCTTCTTCTCAGAGAGGCAGCTCCCAGACACTAGACAGAGAGAGGACAGAGAAGGGCAGGGACTTTGATGTCCTATCAGTGATGCTGGAACAAAAGCCAAACCCTGGCCCCTCTCCAGCCTCACCTCTTATCTTATGCTCCAAGCCACCCAGTTTCCCCACACCTCTCCAGGTGACTTCCTGCTCAGGTATCCTTGTCACTCTTTTCCCCATACCTGGAATCCCTACTCCCCATCTTCTGCCTGACAAGCTCAAGCCCATCACTCCAGTGCCAGGGTCTCCCCTGGGGAGCTTCCCTAGCACCCAGCAGGCCAGTCATGCTCCCTCACCTGTGCCTTCACTCTGCTTTGCACACCTTCTCCTAGCATTTGCCGATGGTGGAGATCAGTCTGTCTTCCTCCTCTGGTCCGTCTGTAAGCTCCTTAAAGATGCCATGGTGTCTCATCTCTCACCTCCATCTCTGATCCCCAGTCCTTGGCTCAGCATCCATTAGTTTCCCTAAGAATGGTTGGCTCAGAAACCTCACTGTTCACATAGTTCCAAGGTTAGGTGGGACAACAGAGGTTTCATGAGCAGTTGTCAACAATGGGGAACTAATTACCGCCACTTACCGGGCAGGAGTTTCGACCTGGGGTATTATATTTGCATCTCATAAGGATGCCTTGTGAGTGAAATGTAACTATTGCCATTTACAGATATGGACGCTGAGGTAGTGTCCCTTCTGGGGTACCCGCTCCTCTGAGGGCAGGCCTCACCGTGAGAACTCTCCCAGCCTCTCTCATTTCATGTAATCCTGCATCTACTCTAGCAAGAAGACTGTGGAGTTCTCACTTTATAGGAGAGGTAAAACCAAGATTTCCCTAAAGGCAAAGCCAGGACTTTAAACACTGGCATCTCAGACTAGAAGTCAGATGGAAGACCAGATGGGAGGGAAGTGGTGCCTCTGTGGGGGTGGGGGGGGGGAGTTGGGGGGCGGGGTTGTTGGGGGGTGGAAGGACAATACCAGAGGAGCTGGTGCAGCCCAGACAAGAAGGAACTTGGTTTTCTGGGAGCCTAGGGCCTTCCTGTCCCTCAGCCCTCAGGGACACCCAGCTTGAGCCTTCTGTCACCCTTCCAGGAGGTGTCGAACTATGTGTCTTAAGTGGAGCAAGCAGGGAAAGATTCTTTGTCCTTAAAAAGGCAAAAGCTGAGTCTACACAGAGCTGGGTTGTTAGGATGCAGCAGCCAGGGGACAGGAGAGGAATTCTGAGCAAAATCTTCCGGGGTAAACTTCTGGCTTCTGGCAGGTACCAGCAGCTTCTCCCAGAGGCCCCACCCTCCCAGGTGCACATCCCAAGCACAGGAAACTACAACGGAAACAGGGCTTCTTACAAGCTGTGCTGAATGCAGATAAATTCAAATTGTATGGAAATGCACAAGCCTGACTTCGAAGTTTAAACAATATTTCTAAAAGAAAAAAAAAAAGTTGTAGGACTTTCCTGGTGGTGCAGTGGTTAAGAACTTGCCTGCCAACGCAGGGAACACGGGTTCAATCCCTGGTCTGAGAAGATCCCACCTGCCAGGGAGTAACTAACGCACTACAACTACTAAAGCCCGTGTACCTAGAGCCCCTGCTCCGCAGCAAGAGAAGCCACCACACTGAGAAGCCCACGCACAGCAACAAAGAGTAGCCCTCGTTTGCCACATGCGGCGACAAAGACCCAACACAGCCCCCCAAAACTAAAAAATGTCTTTTGAAAAAAGTTGTAGCACTTCCCAGAAATGTTGAAGATGCAGCGAGAAAGTGAGCAAATGTGCTGGGTGTTTCAGTATCACATTCCATTAAGGAAGCTGTGCTCTGTTCCCAAGGCATATATGTTCCCACCTTCCAAGGAAGGTAGCCCAACCCAAAGACCTAGTGAGGCCAGCGGCTCAGAAATGACACCCCCTAGACTTATACTGCCCTTCTGCAGCACCCCAATCCCTCTGGAGGTCTGGTCCAGACACAACAATGATCAGGATCTCCAAATTAAAAAAACCAGGGCATGTAGTCTGACAAATGATTTCAGATTTGCATGTATTTACAAACATAAATATATGGATAATCTGTATTATATAGATAATCTGGCAAAGGCTGGCTCTACACTTCCTGGCCCGTACGTTTGACTAAAAAGAGTAAAGGGCTATGGGGACTTCCCTGCTGGTCCAGTGGCAAGGAATCCCCCTTCCAACGCAGGGGACACAGGTTCGATCCCTGGTGAGGGAACTAAGATCCCACACGTTGCAGGGCAACTAAGCCTGTGCACCACAACTACCTAGCCCACACGCTCTGGAGCCCATGAGCCACAACTAGAGAGAAAACCCACGCGCCACAGCTACAGAGAAGCCCGCGTGCTGGGACAAAGAGCCCGTGGGCAGCAACGAAAGATTCCGCGTGCCACAACTAAGACGCGATGCAGCCAAAAAATTAAAATAAAATAAAGAGTAAAGGGCTGTGGGAGCTGCACCACCTTGGACAAATTGGGAGGTGCATTCACCATGTGTGTGATGCCAAATATTAATGGATTGGTAAATTAGGGGCTGAATTTTGAGGTCCCATGCTGTGCGCAGGGCAGCACAGTGTGGGAAGAATATAGGCTATGCCAGCAGCCGACCCTCCACTTGAACCTGATGCCTAGTGAGGCCCTGGGTCGCTGGCAAGGTGCTGGTGAGGCTTAGTGATGATGCTATAAAGGGTGCAGACGCTTGACACATGGCACTACGTTTACCTCTAACTTTATTCTCCGTTCCTATGGCTGCAGGGACCTGCCACCAAAGCTGTATGGGGAGGGGCGCTCTGTGGAAGGGGAGAAGCCCCCTCTCTCCACCTCACCCCATCCCCTCCCGCTAACCTGGTGGCAGGTTTTCTTTGCCCTAAGGGCTGGAAGTGCAGGGGTATAGTCCCCTGTGCTGATCCCCACTTAGGCTCTGACTGGCAAACAGATTTCAACTCACTCGTCAGTTCCAGCTGATTGTTAATAGACATGCTGCAGTGCCCCGTGGAGAGCGTTGGGCTTATAGAAAACAAGGCTATGATTGAGTGGTGACGTCTGCCAGAGCCGCGGCAGAGGGAACGGGGCAGGCAAGTTACATCCCCCGAGACAAGGTCCTTCCCCAGTGGGCCTGCTGAGACAGGCTTCCTCAGAAGCAAACTCCAGACAAGGACTCGTGCAAGCAATTTGTTCAAGAATTGACACCAGGGGACTTCCCTGGTGGTCCAGTCAGTGGTTAAGATGCCACACTTCCACCGCAGGGGGCAAGAGTTCAATCCCTGTTCAGGGAACTAGGATCCCACATGCCATACGGCTCGGTCCAAAAAAAAAAAAAGAAGAAAGAAAAGAAAAGAAAGAAGAGAAGAGAAGAGAAGAGAAGAGAAGAAAAGAAAAAAGAAAAGAAAAGAAAAGAAAGAAAAGAAAAGAAAAGAAAAGAAGAAAAAAGAAGAAAAGAAAAGAAATGACACCAGGAGCAAGGATTAAAATAGGAAAGGGATGGAAGGGAAGGGGAGGGAACCCAAGCAGGGTGCTTTACTAAGTAGGTCGCCTCTAAGAGCATCTGAGGCTCAGCTGGGGCTCCTCTGGGAGAGAATGGGGACCACACCTCAGAGCTGTCCCACCTGAGAGGAGGCAGAGGGGGAAGATCTCCTCCAATGCCCCTCAGCTCCCAGTGCCCCCCAGGACAAAGCCCTGGGATGGAGGTCACAGCCTGCTGGTGGACGCCCTTGGCAAGTGTGGGCAGGGGGCTAGCGGGGCCTGCTCCAGTGGCCTTCCCCATGTGGACAACCAGCCCTACTCTGACCGTGAAGCAGAACCCCAAGAACTTGCTCCTCCAGAAACACAGACCAACCCAAAGCTGACCAGGCGAGGCGGTGCAGCCCCATGGAGCAGACATGGGCTCTGAAATCAGCCAAACCTGGGTCTGAATCCTGGCCAAGCTGTGTGACTTCGGGCCAGCATCCTCCTGGTAACCTAGAGTCAACAGTTTCTGCCCATGAGGTGCTGTGAGGATGCCCTGAGGCTCCCCGACCCAGGAATTTCCTGGACACTCAACTAGGTTAGTATCTGCTGCCCCCACCTCCAACTCTCCTGCACAGCTCTGCACACAACTCACACCATACACATGCCAAATGCACACTGCCCAGAAGCCCAGCCCCCTTCTACTTGAAAGATCTGGGAGGACAGTCTTGATCTGCCACTAGGGACATAGAACTGGGCAAGAGGCCTCCAGGCATAATACCAGGAGTCAGAGCTCCAACGGGACAAGATGGCAGCCCACTGCAGGGTGAAAGAGGACGTTACAACTTATTTTTATCCGCATTTTTATTTTATTTTATTTGGCCATACCACACATCTTGTGGGATCTTAGTTCCCTGACCAGGGATCAAACCCGGCTCCCTGGCAGTGAAAGCCCAGAATCCTAACCACTGGACCCCCAGGGAATTCCCTAGTTATCCGTTTAAAAGTTGGTTTTGCTTTTGTTTCATAACAACCGTAATAGAATTGTACAAGTGAAAAATTTATACACAAATAAGATATTGGGTTGGCCAAAAATTGCGCTTGGTTTTTAAGTAAAAATACATGACACATTTTTCATTTTCACCAAGAACTTCATTGAACAACGTATTCACCCTTTTGTTCCACGACCTTCTGCCATTTTTCAGGCAACTTCATAATTCCATTGTCCCAAAACTTTTTATCTTTTTGAGCAAAGAACTGTTCCAGGTGCCTTTACATCCTTCCAGGGAATTGAAATTTTTTGCATTAAGAGAATTTTGTAAAGACCAAAATAAATGGAAAACTGAAGGTGCAATGTCTGGTGAAGAAGGCGGATGAATCAGAACTTCCCAGCCAAGCTGTAACAGTTTTTGTCTGGTCATCAAAGAAACATTCGGTCTTGCGCTATCTTGATGGAAGATTATGCAATTTCTGAGGTTTCTGTTGACTAATTCTGGATGCCTTTCGTTGAGTGCTGCTTTCAATTGGTCAAACTGGGAGCAATACTTGTTGGAATTAATCATTTGGTTTTCCAGAAGGAGCTCATAATAGAGGACTCCCTTCTAATCCTCCCATATACACAAAATCACCTTCTTTGGATGAAGACCGGCCTTTGGTGTGGTTGGTGGTGGTTCATTTTGCCCCACAATCTCTTCCATTCCACGATTGTACAGTATCCACGTTTCACCACCCATCACAATTTGCTTTAAAAATGGAACATTTTCATTATGTTTAAATAGAGAATTGTATGCGGAAATACGATCAAGAAGGCTTTTTTCACTTAATTTATGTGGAACCCAAACATCAAAGCGATTCTCATAACCAAGCTGGTGCAAATGACTTTCAACACTTGATTTGGATATTTTGAGTATGTCGGTTATCTCCCGCGTTGTATAACGTTGATTGTTCTCAGTTAATGTCTCGATTTGATCACTATCAACTTCAACTGATCTACCCAACGTGGAGCATCGCCCAGGGAGAAATATCCGGCATGAAACCTCACAAACCACTTTTGACACCTTCGATCAGTCACACACCTTCTCTGTACACTGCACAAATTTTTTTTGCATTTCAGTTGCGTTTTTACCTTTCTTGAAATAAAAAAGCATAATATGCCAAAAATGTTGCTTTTTTTCTTCCGTCTTCATTATTAAAAGGGGTTACATAAAAATTCACCAATTTTGATGTCTTTTTTTACATGCACACTGATACGACAGCTGTCACATACAATCTAACAAAATTGTTTCAAATGAAGTTGAAGACAACTAAGCACTACTAGAGCCATCTTACAGAAAAAGACAAATGAAACTTTTGGCCAACCCAATAGGTATATTAGGGTGTGTGCTCGAAAATATCTTATGGGTGCGTGATCCAAAAAGTCTGGAGACGCTTGCGATAGAGCTTTCTTTCTTGTCCTGGGAAACACACATCTGGCCCCTTTCCTCTCTAGACTCTCCCCATGCCCCACCCTGGCTTTAATCTCATTCTCTCCTCGTAGAATTACCTCCTGCTGCAATTCACTTCCTGACCTCTCAAGGTTTACAAAGAAAAGTGTGACTTGTTTCTTGTATAATCACCACAAGAGGCTCAATCTCACCCCTTCCCAGACTTGGATTTCCTTTCCTAGGCCTTTTTGCCATCACCCCATCATATCCCACATCTGTTGTTTCTCTAATCAGAAACCCTCAGGGTCTTCCTGTCTGCGACCACAGACCAAGTCCAGTTTCCTGGATCAGTTGACCTGAGCCCACCCAATTTCTGAGTCATTTCCGACGGTTTCTGTTTCCTGACCTGTACTCTGCCCAGACCACACCTTTGCAGTTCCCTGGCAGACCCTGAGTTCCCACCTCTGCTCCTTTTCTTAAGGTGTGCCTTGCCCAGCTCTGCAGGTCTAAATCCCATCTGACTCTGAGGCCCAAAGCAGTGGGTTCCTCTACCTCAACACTTCCCTGGAGCCTCTGGCCACCAGCAAACATCCTCCAGTGCCCCCTGGAAACCGCACAGCCCCAGGGAGACTTCCCAGGTACTGCTTTAGATCAGGAGCAGCTTATATCATTCATGAGCTGAGTACAACAGGAAAAAATAGAGGCCCCTGTTAAAAAAAAAAAAAGGTACAATTAAAGGTACTAAAATAGAAAGCGTTTTCCTTTCTTCCAAAAGCTCTTTCTTGACCTGTCATGGTGCTTTTGTTTTCTGTTTAGTGTTGTGGTCCCTCAGGCGGGGGATACTGACGGCAGACTCTCACGGGCATCCGTGAGCCATCCCTGCTCTCCACGACTGGGTGCTCACACATCACTGCTTGTCTGAGTCCCCGCCCGCCCACCCGCCCCATCACAGCTGCTGGACCAGCAAGTAGAACGAGGCGTCTCCCTTCCCGTGAGCCTGTGCCCCGACCTATGGCAGACAGGTGATCCCCAAGGGGGATGTGCTAGGTACATGGATCAAGGGAGAGCCAGAGGTCGGCCCCTGCTGAGTGGCCCATGCTACCAGCCCAGGGCAGAGACAGCTGCCACCGTGCCCTGTCCTAAGACACAGCAGGGCTCATAAGCCCAGGCCCATCCAGTCAGGGCTGAGAGGGGCAGTGGTTTCTGGGCAGCAGCAGGGAGAGGAGCTGGGAGAGCTTTGGACACCGGGGGTCAGGGGAATGTGCAGCTAGGACCACATCCTGGGGAGGTGGCAGAAGACAGTGGTGTGTGAACCAAGGCTCCAAGCCACCAGGACATGCTTCATTGTCCCATTGGATTCACTTACAAAATACAAACTCAAAGGGACTTCCCTATTGGTCCAGTGGTTAAGACTCCTTACTTCGGACTTCCCTGATGGCATTGTGGTTAAGAATCCGCCTGCCCAAGGATATATAATGGAGAAAAAGGCACCCTCTTCAATAAGTGGTGCTGGGAAAACTGGACAGCTACATGGAAAAGAATAAAATTAGAACACTCCCTAACACCATACACAAAAATAAACTCAAAATGGATCAAAGAACTAAGTGTGAGGCCGGACACTATAAAACTCCTAGAGGAAAACAGAGGAAGAACACTCTTCGACGTAAATAACAGCAAGATCTTTTTTGATCCACCTCCTAGAGTAATGGAAATAAAAACAGAAATAAGTAAGTGGGACCTAATGAAACATAAAAGCTTCTGCACAGCAAAGGAAACTATAAGCAAGACGAAAAGAAAATCCTCAAAATGGGAGAAAATATTTGCAAATGAATCAACAGACAAAGGATTAATCTCCAAAATACATAAACAGTTCATCCAGCTCAATAGCAAAAAAACAAACAACCCAATCAAAAAATGGGAAAAGACCTAAACAGGCATTTCCCCAAAGAAGACATACAGATGGCCAAGAGGCACATGAAGAGCTGTTCAACCTCACTCATTATTAGAGAAATGCAAATCAAAACTACAATGAGGTATCACCTCACACCAATTAGAATGGGCATCATCAGAAAATCTATAAACAGTAAATGATGGAGAGGGTGTGGAAAAAAGGGAAATCTCTTGCACTGTTGGTGGGAATGTAAACTGATACAGCCACTATGGAGAACAGTATGGAAGTTCCTCGCAAAACTAAAAATAGCATTACCATATGACCCAGCAATCCCGCTACTGGGCATATACCCAGAGAACACCATAATTCAAAAAGACACATGCACTCCAATGTTCATTGCAGCACTATTTACAATAGCCAGGACATGGAAGCAACCTAAATGTCCATCAACAGATGAATGGATAAAGATGTGGTACATACATACAATGGAATATTACTCAGCTGTAAAAAGCAATGAAACTGGCACATTTGTAGAGACATGGATGGACCTAGAGACTGTCATACAGAGTGAAGTGAGTCAGAAAGAGAAAAACAAATATCGTCCGGTTTGCAAGGCAGAAATAGAGGCACAGATGTAGAGATCAAATATATGGACACCAAGTGGGGAAAGTGGAGAGGATTGGGGGGAGGGGGAAATGAATTGGGAGATTGGGATACCAAATAGTACACTCTAAATATATGCAGCTTATTGTATGTTAACTGTATCTCAATAAAAGTTCTTAAAAAAAAAAAGATTCATTAGAGGACTTCTCTGGCAGTTCAGTGGTTGGGACTCTGCGTTTCCACAACAGGGGGCTAGGGTTTAATCCCGGATTGGGGGGAGGGGGTTGTATCCTGCACACAGGCGAGCTGCAGCCAAATAAATAAATAAAATCATTCATCAGGCTCCTATTTTTGGTCAGACTTAATAGAATGCCATGATTCCGAGGGTCTGCAACTTTCTCCCCATCACCACGGGATAGAAAAGATGTCTTTCTCCAACCCTTGGGAAATGGCCGACTCTTCTCTGAGACCATCCCATGCTCACTGCCCACAAGCCACAGCCTGTCTGCCCACCCCAGCGGTGGGTTCTGCTGTTGATCCCCTGACCAGGCCCACCCACCTGGCCCAAAAGGTAAACCCAGGCAGACCCAGTTTATCCACTGACCACTATCCTCACAGGAAAAGTTTGAGTTCCAGGGAAAAAATTAATTTGCTCCAAAACATACAAAGAAAAGCTGCATAATCAAAATGAACACATGTTTAAGTGCCTACAAAGTGGATCATTATGTCAGCTTCATTACTTGGTAAATATTGTATTTATAATAATTTCATTGCATTTGAAAAATGAATTGAAGGTAACATTTTCTCCTCTGCAAGACTGCATGGAGATCACCAAGAAATAACGTGTGTTGTTCATATCCTATTCGTTTAAAAAGCAAAATTATTTTTTTTCTTTAAGGACTTTTATTGAGATACAGTTGACATACAATAAACTGCATATATTTAAAGCGTAAAATTTGATATTTTTTTCTTATTAGTAATGTATGTATGGCAGTGCCAATCTCCCAGTTCATCCCACCCCAGCGCCCCCCGCTTCCCCCACTTGGTGTCCATATGTTTGTTAAAAAAGCAAAATTATTAAACCTAGCTTAAAATACTTAGCAATAAAAAAATATACACACATATGTGAGTATTTTATATGTATGTATACATACATCTATCACAGTCAGTGTGGGTTGTGTTTAACATGTTATTGTAACAGAGTCTTTCAAAGTAAGCAGAGGGCCCAGGAGCCGCCCAGGTCTTCAGGAGGCCCAGACCACCCCAAGGAGCCCTGCGCTCAGCCAGTATCCCCCTCTGCAGGCACAAGATAGGAGTCGTGCTGAGTCCAGAGGAAGTTTTTCTTGAATCCCCTCTAAAAATAGTCCCTATCATGTGGGGAGGATATTACTGGTCTGGGAACCAGGAGATTCAGAGGCAGAATTTGGAGAGCTGACAAAAATGGAATCCCGCAGCCTAGAAGGTGTCGTCAAGGCACCGTTGGCCCTCTAGAAAAACATAACGCTCTGTCATTAGAGCCAATGTCTTTATTGGCCCTGATCCCCACTGAACTTCAGTGCAAATAACTTCAGGAGAAAATTGCTCTTTTTTATTTATTTTATTTTTTAAAATTTTGTTGGTGTACAGTTGCTTTACAATGTTGTGTTAGTTTCTGCTGTACAGTGTTGTGTTAGTTTCAGTTGTACGTATACATATAACCACTCGTTTTTAGATTTCCTTCCCATTTAGGTCACCACAGAGTATTGAATAGGGTTCCCTGTGCTAAACAGTAAGTTCTCATTAGTTATCTATTTCATACACAGTAGTGTGTATATATCAATCCCAATCTCCCAATTCGTCCCACCAACTCCTACCTTCCCCACTTGATAACCATAAGTTTGTTCTCTACAACCGTGAGTCTATTTCTGCTTTGCCAATAAGTTCATCTGTACCATTTTTCTAGAATCCACATATAAGTGATATATATTTGTTTTTCTCTTTCTGACTTACTTCCCTCTGTATGACAATCTCTAGGTCCATCCACGTTGCTGCAAATGGCACTATTTTGTTCGTTTTTTATGGCTGAGTAGAAAATTGTTCTTTTACTGTTTTTAAAAAAAATTCCAATGTAACGTGTAATAAAGAGCACATATCTTAAGAGTATGGCCTAGTGATGTATTACATAGATAGATAGATAGATAGATAGATAGATAGATAGATAGATGATAGATGATAGATAGATGATTAGATAGATAGATAGATAAATAGATAAATGATAGATAGATGATGATAGGTAGATAGTTGATAGATAATACATAGATAGATATAGATAGATAGATGAGAGATAGATAGATAGATAGATAGATAGATAGATAGATAGATAGATAGATAGATATAGATAGACGATAGATAGAGATAGATGATAGACAGATGATAGGTAATACATAGATAAATAGATATAGATAGATAGATGATAGATGCTGATAGATAGATAGATGATAGATAGATGATACGTAGATAGATTTCCTCAAGTTAGCGCCGCCATCCAGACCACCATAGACTACTTCTATCACCCCAGAAGTTTCCCTCTGTTCCCCCCGAGGTCAAATCCTCCCCTCCAAGGTAACCACCATTCTGATTTCTGTCTCCACAGATTAGTTTTGCCTGTTTTTGAATTTCATATAAATGGAATCCCACAAAGCGTCTCTGTTGGCATCTCCTGCTCAGCATGGCGCCTGTGAGCTTCGTCTCTCTGGCTGAGGCTGAGCACAGGCCTTTCGGGGGTTTGCAGTCATAGGTTTGCACGTGACCACACACGCCTGTTACTGCTTGTCCCACAGCCCCTTCCTAGACCATGCAGTTATCTCTCACCTTCCTCCCTCACAACGCACAGCTGTATAAGTGGACAAATAAAAGTCCATTTTTTCCAAGGTAAGTGTAAGTTTTTTCCTGAGTACAAAACTTACACTTGCTCATTTAAAATAAAAAAAAAAAAAAAAAGAAGAAGAAAGAAAGAAAGAAATTCTAACTTTGAGAATCTTGCATGTTGCCCAAACACAGCCAATTTACCGGCTGGTCAGTGGCCTTTGACCTGTGTAGCCAGCCTGGCTCTGAAAACGAACTGGGTCTGTCACATTCTCCATCTCAGGAACACGACCTCCAGAACTCAGAGGGAAGGTGCGTTTGCTGGAGTCACTGGTCGCCCTGGGACTGTGTGCGGTGCTGCTCAGACCCGCCTCCAGGGCTGAGGGGCCCATTTCCCCAGCTGTCGGCCTTCTTGTCCCATCTCAGGACAGTTCTCAGAGGCCAGCCCAGCTCCAGAGCCCCTCGTGGGGTTGGCTGAGGCCTTTGCGGGGACTGCTTGGCCACCTAGCTTCTCCTACGGCTCACTCTGCTTCTCCCCCCCCCCCCCCCACCACCTCCCCATCCCACGGGCATTAATCCCGCCCAGGGCACAGCACAGGGAACTTGCTACCCACTGACTTCCACCCCCGAGTCTGTTTCCCGGGGTACCCGCCTACCACAGGTGGAAAGAAAGGATGACACGGAAGAATCAAGTGTGCCTCCCTTCTGACCTGCTGGGTCCTGTGTCTTCTTCAGTGGGCTTGGAGAAGAAAGAAGTTCCTCCACCCCTCACACACCTCACCCCTCCATGCTCCTGCATGTCTGTCCCCCTGGAGAAGGGCTCACCTGACACTCAAGGTCTCCAAAGGAAAAAGGCAAGTTTTGTAGAGCGTCAAGGCCAGATCTTACCTATCTGAGCTTTAGTTTCTTCATCTGTAAAGTGGGCCTTTGCCAAGGTCACTGCACCCCCTGTGTCTTTCCCATCACCCTCCACTTCCCTCCACAGCCCCCACTTCCCCACCGTCCCTTACTTGGTCTCCCCTCCTCCACACTTCACGCAGAAGCGTTCGCCAGTGCCATGGGTGTGATACAGCAGGGCACAGGTTCATATCGGGTGGACGTGTTACTGGGGAAAATGGAACTGATGACTGCTTTCACAATTAGCCATTTCATGACAATTTCGTGAGAGCATTACTCCTGGTTGGAGCTCTTTAGCGGAGTCGGCTTTCAGAAGCCCCATTTTTTAAAAAATTTTATATTGGAGCATAGTTGATTAGAAATGTTGTGTTAGGGGACTTCCCTGGCAGTCCAATGGTTAAGACTCTGCACTTCCACTGCAGGGAGAGCGGGTTTAATCCCTGGTCGGGGAGCTGAGATTCTGCATGCCCCGTGGTGCAGCCAAAAAAAATAATACGTAAAAGAAATGTGTTCAATTCAGGTGTACAGCACAGTGATTCAGTTATACATATACATGTATCTATTCTTTTTCAAATTCTTTTCCGATTTAGGTTATTACAGAGCATTGAGTAGAGTTCTCTGTGCTACACAGTAGGTTATTGTTGGTTATCTATTTCAAATATAGCTATGTGTACGTGTCAATCCGAAACTCCCAATCTCTCCCTCCCCCTACCCTCTTCCCCCTGGTAATGGTAAGTTTGTAACTGAGCACAACCCTACCGGGACTTTCTGAAACGGACCTTCCCTCATACCCTCAGCTTTAGCTCCTCCCTGAAGTACCCAGATAACAGTTTTGGGGGACTTCCCTGATGGCTCAGTGGTTAAGAATCCACCTGCCAATGTAGGGACTCAGGTTTGAGCCCTGGTCCAGGAAGATCCCACATGCTTCGGAGCAACCAAGCCCGTGCGCCACAACTACTGAGCCTGAGTGCCACAGCTACTAAAGCCCACGTGCCTAGAGCCTGTGCTCCACAACAAAAGAAGCCACCGCAATGAGAAGCCCGTGCACCACGACGAAGGGTAGCCCCCACTCACCGCAACTAGAGAAAGCCCGCACAAAGCAACAAAGACCCAACACAGCCAAAAATTTAATTAATTTTAAAAAAACAGTATTTGATGCACATTTCTTGAGTTGTTTTACAGATGTGAGAACCCCTCACCAAATGGAAGATGTTAACTACTTGATAACCATGAGCCCCAGCCCTCCTGGGGCCTGAGGACTGATAACGTTAACCCCTGTGACACCAGCCTGTGACCTCACCATCAGCTAGTCAGAGAATTGTGCATGAGCTGATCACATACCCTGTGACCCCCCACCCTTCCCCACCCCTTCATCTGGCTTTTAAAAGTGCTTTGCCACAACCCTTCGGGAGCTCGGGTTTTTTAGAGCATAAGCCACCATCTCCTTGCACGGCCCTGCAATAAAACTTTCTCTGCTCTAAACTCTGACGTTTCAGTTTGTTTGGCCTCGCTGGGTGTTGGGCACAGGAACTTGCGCTAATAAGTTTGTCCTCTAAGTCTGTGAGTCTGTTTCCGTCTTGTAAATAAGTTCCTTTATGTCATTTTTTTAGATTCCACATAGAAGCCGTATCATATGATATTTGCCTTTCTCTGTCTGACTTACTTCATTTACTATAATAAACTACAGGTCCATCCATGCTGCTGCAAATGGCATTATTTCATTCCTTTTTATGGCTGAGTAATATTCCATTGTATATAAATATACCACATCTTCTTTATCCATTCATCTGTTGGTGGAAATTTAAGTTGCTTCCATGTCTTGGCTATTGTAAATAGTGCTGCAATGAACATTGGGGTGCATGTATCCTTTTGAGCCATGGTTTTCTCCAGATATATGCCCAGGAGTGGGGTTGCTGGATCACATGGTAGCTCTGTTTTTAGTTTTTTAAGGAACCTCCATACTGCTCTCCATAGTAGCTGCACCAATTTACATTCCTACCAACAGTGTAGGAGGGTTCCCTTTTCTCTGTACCCTCCCCAACATTTATTGTTTGTCGATTTTTTGATAATGGCCATTCTGACTGGTGTGAGGTGGTATCTCATTGTGGTTTTGATTTTCATTTCTCTGATGATTAGTGATGTTGAGCAGCTTTTCACGTGCCTCTTGGCCATCTGCATGTCTTCTTTGGAGAAATGTGTATTTATGTCTTCTGTCCGTTTTTTGATTGGGTTGTTTATTTTTTTGACCCTGAGCTGCATGAGCTCTTTGTAAATTTTGGAGACTAATCCCTTGCCGGTTGCATCGTTTGCAAATATTTTCTCCCATTCTGTGGGTTGTCTTTTTGTTTTGTTTATGGTATCCATTGCTGTGCAAAATCTTTTGAGTTTAATTAAGTCCCATTTGTTTATTTTTGTTTTTATTTCCATTACTCTGGGAGATGGCTTGAAAAAGATATTGCTGTGATTTATGTCAAAGAGTGTTCTGCCTATGATTTCCCCTGAGAGTTTTATAGTATCTGGTCTTACATTTAGGTCTTTAATCCATTTTGAGTTTATTTTTGTGTATGGTGTTAGGGAGTGTTCTAATTTCATTTTTTACATGTAAATGTCCAGTTTTCCCAGGACTATTTATTGAAGAGACTGTCTTTCCTCCATTGTATGGTCTTGCCTCCTTTGTTGCAGATTGATTGACCATAGTTCCATGGGTTTTTTTCTGTGAAGCCCCATTTTAATTAAATAGTGTCTCCCCTACCCCACTCAAACTTTCAGAGGTCTCCGCCACCTGCCCAACAAAGTCTACATTCGTGAGCCCAATTCAGGGTCAGGTGATCTGTGGGAACCTCATCTCTCATCACACGGTACCACGTGCCTGTCAACTAAAAAAATATATGCACAGCCTAAAAGTTAAGAGTTATGTTTTATTCCATGGGAATTTTTAGGACTTCAGGCCCAGGAGGCAGCATCTCCAGTTACCCTGAAAGAACTGCTCCAAGGAGGTGAGGCAGGGAGCCAGGATATACAGGCGTTTTGCAACAAAGGGCAGGTAGTAAGAACAAAAGATTACCGTTAAGAAAACTAGAAATCTCGAGTTAGGGAATTTAGTGCTTTTCTATGTATGAGACATGCAAGAGTGTGGGCTCACCGAAATCATCCCTTTGATGTGCGCCTCAGCTATCTGCGGCCAGTATCCTGTGTTTTCACTTCCTGAGTTTCCTCAGGGCTCACCCTGGGGAGTGGCTGTAGTCTGGTGGCTGCTAGATGGCAGGTATTCTCTCCTTCCTGAGTTCCCTCAGGGCTCGCCAGCTCACCGGTGGTGGCTGCAATCGCTGATGACTGTGACATTCCTTGTTTACTGAAGAGGCGGGCAATATTCCATTTCTCACTTGAGATTCCCTAAGCATTCCCGCTTCACCTTTGCTCCTACTGACTCAACCTGCTGAAGTCCAGTTCCTATACCAGCTCTGCTATAAACCCTTCCTAGAACCTCCAGGCCACTGTCGGAGCATTTTGTTTGTACATTAATGATAGCATTTGCCATGAGCTGCCTTATGCTAAGGCTTAACTAGGTTAACTAGTTAACATGCTTCTTTTAGTAAAAAAAAAAAAAAAATGTGAGCGGCATGTCCTCATGGCTTGGTAACCTGTAAAATGCCTCTCATTTCTCCAAACTTGGCACCAAAACTTATCATTCCTACAGATGAGTCAATAGAGGGGAGAGTTCATGTATTGGCTTAGGTTTGGGAAAATGCACAAGAAGCATACGCGTCACCAGGCTGCCGCCTTTCCAGGATGAGCAGGCCTCAATGGAGATCTCACACAGCCCCTCCCAGAAAGACCACCCCCCCAATATCTTCCCTGCCTTCCCGGGATGGAGGAGACCGTGCGTCTGTGCAGCCCTGGGCCATTTGCAGGGCCAGGGTGGGTGGTTCCCCACCCCCGCTCCCACCCCCGAAGAGAGGCCGGGAGTCAGGGACTCCCACACAATGTCTCCATTGACACTTGTGGCCAAGTTGGGTCTGGGTTCCATGGAAACCTCTCTTGGGAGCTAGAGAGGGAAAGGAACAGCCCAGGCCTCCCACACTAAGCCCATTGTCCCCTGAGCCGCCTCCGCTCAGAGGGCTCTTATCACTGTCCGCCTGCCAGGCCTCAGCTCCAGGCTCCCCACCCCACCAGAGGCACCAGCCTTCCCCCTACTGGCCCCCATGGGGAGCCAACAGGGTCTTACCCGCTTCAGGACCCACCACCCAGCCTGCCACCCCTACACCCTGTGAAACCTCAGGCAGCCCAGCAGTGAGGCGGGAGAGCTCATTGCTCAGTCACCCTGAGGCGTGAAGGGGGGTGGGGGGGACACTGGGCAGAGAGGCCCTGGGGGCAGGCCGTTCACAGCACTGCAGTCTCCCTTCTGAAGCTGAAAAGAAGAAAATCTGTTCTCTGGTTGCGGCTGTACGTCCAGAGTATGCCAACTGCTGTGCCTCCCTGGCCTAAAGGAGGAAGGCTGGGCTGTGGGAAGCGGCTCTGGAATTGGCCTTAGGGCACTGGAATAAACCCTTCGGGGCCACCCAGGCCCCAGTTCTGCTGCAGGCCCCTCCCTTCCCTTTCTCCTCACCCACGTCCTGGAAACGTCCCCGGAAGCTGCTCCCTGGTGTCCCTCCTCCCATCACCTCCCTTTCCTGGCTCCAGGAGCCTAGGCCTAGCTGCACGAATCCCAGTGCGAATCCCAGAGCCGAGGAAAAAGAGGCCTGGGACGTCTGAGCTCCGCGCCCGTCCCCCTCTCCATCTCCATTTACCATGTTATAGAGAAGACGCTGAGGCTGGAAAGAGGGCGGGCAGGACTTGCCCAGAGCCTGGGAGCCTGCCTCGCGCTCCACAGCTGTTTCACCACATGGGCTACGTGGCCCTGCTGGAAGCCAGGAGTCCAGCACATCCCCGGAAGCAGCAAAAGCCCCAGGGGTTGGAAGGCCCCAAGCCAACCCTATCTAAAGCGGGGGTGTCGACAGCTAGAAGGCAGGGCTTGTGACTACAGCGCCCCACCTCCCCAGCTGTCCCCCGGGGTCCCCAGGGCACTCCCTTCACAAAGATATAACCACCAAGGATGCCGCCTTTATGCAAAGCCCCTGAAGCCCCTCCGGCTGGGCAGGTGGGGGTGGGGGAGCGTCCAGATGGACAGCGAGAGGAACCTGGACTTTGGACCAGAGCTGAGGGTGTTTCCATCCCAGCTGGGGCAGCTGGGAGAAGTGAGGTAACCTCCCTGAGCCTCAGCGTTACCATCTGTAAGAAGAGAGCAGTAAAAACTTTCTGGGGTATGGTCAGGACAGTAAGCGGAAAGCTTTCAGCAGGGCACAGAGAGAGTACTGGTGAACGGATCAGATGTTACTGTTATCCATTTGACAAATTTTTACCCTCGCCAGAGTTCTGGCACCAAGTCAGGTGCTTGGGGATAAAGCCACCGGGAGCAAAGGCAGAGCCCTGAAGTGACCCCCAGAGAGGCTCGACCCCGCCTGAGGCAGGAGTCTGCGTTCTGAGAGGGAACAAGGCAGCAAATGGTTGAGTTGCAAGGGGGCCCCCCTAACATTCCCATTGGGATTTTCCACGGGGTGTTTGGTTAGTTCCTGGAATGTCCAAGAAAAACAAACTGGTTATTCTGAGTGAAATTGCAGCCTGGCTAACGTGGGTGGGTCTGCTTTAAATTAAACACAGCGTTTCTTGGATTCTTTTCATCTCTTGGCCACCTTTGGTCAGTGGAGACATTACCTCACCTCACCTTTCTGCTCTGAGGTGGGGAAGCTGACCGGGAGTGGGCCTGGGGGTGGGGTGAGATGGGGGGCTGAGACCCCCACTCTGGGCTCCTGGGGGCAGGAAGTGAGCAGGCCACCCTCCTCCAACAACCTGGTCTACCTCTCTGGGGCTGGGGGTTCCGGAATTTGGGGATGCAGGGATGCTCCCATATGCAGTCGACCTTGTCCTTGATATTTAGCTGAGGAATTACGGCATTTGCAAATACACTGCTTTCCCAGGAGAACTTGAAAAAAAAGAAAAAGAAAAACTTGGCTGCAGTTTTACAAGTCCAAGGTTGGTCCCTTTCAAACATTTAGGCGCTGGGTGGCCATGCCTGTTGGCTGCAGCTGCTTTAGCTGCTTTAGCCGGCAAGCTGACAGAGAGGCCAGCATCCCCACAGGGTGCCTTGCTCAAGGGTGGGGTTCCCTTCTGGTTTTGGAAATTGCTTTTGGCCAGACTTGTCAGCTTGTGGAGTCCTAGAAAATTCCAGAGTGTTGGAGTCAGGCAGACCTGAGTATGTGAGCCCCAGATCCCTAGATGAAGATTGCCTAATCTTAGCTGGCCCCTGAATAGCCTCGACCTTAAAGTGGGGATAAGAGGGGAAGTCCCTGGGGATCCAGCGGTTAGCACTCCACGCTTTCACTGCCGACTGGGATCAATCCCAGGCTGGGGAACTAAGATCTCACAAGCCTCGTGGCCAAAATAATAATCATAATATTAATAATAATAATAATAATAATAATAAGGAAAAGGGGACCTACCTCACATCAGGGTTGTTAAGTGGATTAAATGAAATTGTGTGCTCAAGATTCTTTTGTCTCAAATGAAGTGCACCCAAGTTCTTTGGTTGTAAGAAATAGAAACTTGCTGAAGCTGCTGTATGTAAAAGGGAAGGTTTTTGTATGGAATTAAGAGACTTTCATGAAAACAGGCCACGAGGCCTCTCAGAGAACTGAAACCAGGACCCCCAAAAAGGGATGTGCAGTGCCCCTCCTTCTGCTCTGTCTCCACGTGCGCTTGGATGCCTGCTTCTCAGGCCTCAGCACGTCTCCTCTCCCCGCAGACCAGCTTTCAAAGAGAAAGACTCATTTATTCACCAGCCTTGTCTTTACATCTTGTCCTCATGTTAGGTCCATAGTTAGTGCTCGGTAAAGGCTAGCCAGTTTCTACTGTGTTGCTTTGATTTGTATGTCAATATTAACATGCTGAATATTCCATTCATCCCTCCAGATCTGCTCCCCTTTCTCCTCCACTTTGCTCTGTCCTCAGGAACTGTCACAGGACTACCTCCCCTCCCGGCTTCTGGCTGACTTCAGCCCACAGCGGACACGAGCAGGAAATAGAAGGGCAGGAGGAAAGAGTCTGCAGGGCGTTGATTGTTCAAGTGCCTTGCCAGTGTGGGATGGGTTGGCAGCGGCAGTGCGGCTGGTTCCTACACTGAAGGCCACAGCAGCTTTCCGGCAACCCCATCGTTCAGCTACAGCCTCTCCGGGTTTTTGTGACCTCTTCCTCTCCTGGTCCCTTCAAGCTGACTGTGTTGATGGTTCTCCAGGTTACTCTCCCAGAGGTGCTGCACCAGCCTTGCTGGTTTCCTTTCATCTTGCCCACATCTCTATAAATCATCCATTTATTATGTTCTCTCTTGTAACAGGGCTGTAACTTTGTTGCCATCTTTCTCTTGCTGAGACTCTGGCCATACAATAAGATCCAGGGGGAAGTTTGTCTCCCTGCCCCACCTCCCACTCTGGCTCCTGCAGGAAATGGATAAAGAACTAGAAGGCCTTTGAGATAAAAATTATAAATAATATATCCAGAACTGAGAAGATAGCCAGGATTCTTTTGGCAGGAAAAAATAATACCTGTGCACGCGGAGGAGTCACTCCTTTTGGGAGGAAGTCTCCATTTTCCTGGGAGAGTGTGACCCACATGAAAGAGCTGGAAATATGAATATGCTACCAATTCAGCCAGGGCCCTCTCTGTTTCTTAGGACACAGCTGTCTAAATGCAAGCGTTGTACGGGCTGTGAACAGAAGATATTTCTAAACTGTCAACTTCTCTGTATTTTCCACCCCCAAGTTCATTGGATTGATCACCAGAATCTCTGTCTTTTCGTTTCCTTTTCCAGTTCGGCCCATGCACATCTCATCTTGGGCTCTGACCATGACCGTAGCCTAGGTCAGACGTCCCTGTCTCCAGTCTCTCTTGCCCAGTCTGTTCCACCGCTCACTGTCAGATTTGTCTTGATTTCACGCAGGCTTACACATATCAAGTCCCACATCAGAAGCATTCCTTCGCTTCCTGGTGAAGCATCTGACAGCTTCAGCCCGACATTCAAGGCCTCTGCAGTTGGTCCCCAACTCAACTTTCTGGCCTAGCCCCCATTCCAGGAACTTCCCGCTCCTGACAATTCAGATTCCTCACTGACCTGCCAGTCCTCGCTCCCCACCCACTCCACCTTATCGTCAGTGTGCCGTCCAAATGCCCCCTCCCAGGGAAGGCCTGCCCTGGCCCTTCAGTCACAGGTGACTCCTAACGTTGAACCCCTACCGTTCCAAAGAGGACTGCGCAGAGTCCAGGAGGAAGAACTGAGGGAAGGATAGCTGGGGTCACGCCAGGTGAATAGTCTGTGCGTGCCTGTTGGCATATCACTCACGGTCCCTCGGGGGGCCTTGTGCGTGCCTCCCTGTGCAGAAGTGCAGCCCTCCCAGAGGAGCTGAGGACGGCCCCTAGGTGTCATCTCCTCTTCAGGCCTCTCCATTCCCTGGGTTCACTCTCTTGGTTTCATCACGTGGGGGTGCCAGTTCCTCCCTTTCACAGACAAAGCTGGGATTCCTGGTTGCCTCGTCTGAATGCTTGGGTCAAAGGTTAAGTCAGAGTCTTGTGGATTCCTGGAGACAGGGCTGCCCTTATGTCACCGGGAATCTTGAGCAAGTCCCGAGAAGGGCTTCCTCCAGGACGTGCATTCACGGCACAATCTGCTTATCTTCCGATGGGGAGTCCCAGCCTGGCCTGTGAATGCCAGGACACCCACGCCTTCTTAGAAAACCCAAATATTCTGCTTCCTTTGAGGCTGACCCTCAGTTGGTTTCAACCATCTGTGGTTATACACACATCAAGCTTTGCGTATTCACAATACTTTTTTTTTCTAATAAAAACTTATTTCAGTTTATTTTCATCCTGTACTTCCACTCATCTTCTTTTTAAGAACTTTTATTGAGATATAATTGACATACAATAAACTACATATATTTAAAGTGTAAAATTTGATATTTTTTTCTGGTTAGTAATGTGTATATGGCATTCCCAATCTCCCAGTTCATCCCACCCCAACCCCCCATCCCCTTCATAATACTTTTGATCATTTATTCCAGACTTCGTAATTGCCTTTATAATGTAACAAAGGCCTCTGCAACACTCTAACAATGAATATCATGCAATTACTTTTTTGGCAATTGATTAGGCATGCCTTAAGAAACCATAGATTTGTAAGTTTCTTTTTATCCCTGAGAGAATGCCAGAACAATAAGCTACACATTAGATTGTCATCACTTAGAATATAAACTGGAAACAAAAAGAAGGTAAATATCACCACTACTCACCTATTAGAATGGCCAAAATCAGAACAAGACAACACCAAATGCTGGTGAGGATGTGGAGCTGCAGAAGCTCTCATCCATTGCTGGTGGGAATGCAAAATGTGCAACACTTTGGAAGACAGTTTGCCAGTTTCTGATTTCCGCTACAGGGACTTGCTCCTTGTGTAGCTGTATATTTGGTGTGTCCATGAGAGGAGGGAAATTCAAGAGCCTCTTGTGTCCTCACCCAGGTGACATTGTGCATTAGATGTTTTAAGAGCATTACGCTCATTCATTAGTGGTCTTGTGCCATCACCAGGCATCACCACTCCTGGATCTGCGATATTCAAAATAACATATTCAGGATAAAGATAAAAATTAAGCAGAATTAACTAATTTATATCATCCAAAAAAAAAGAATATAAATCAGAATATTTTTAAAGTTAAAAAAAGAAAGAAAGGGCCTTCCCTGGTGGTGCAGTGGTTAAGAATCTGCCTGCCAATGCAGGGGACATGGGTTCGAGCCCTGGTCTGGGATGATCCCACATGCCACAGAGCAACTAAGCCCAGGAGCCACAACTACTGAGCCTGCGCTCTAGAGCTTGTGAGCCACAACTAATGAGCACACATGCCATAACTACTGAGGCCCATGCACCTAGATCCCGTGCTCTGCAACTAGAGAAAGCCCAAGCACAGCAACAAAGACCCAATGCAGCCAAAAATAAACAAATAAGTAAAATAAGTAAATAAATAATTTTTTTTAAAAAAGAGAGAGAGAGAATACTGGTCACTGGAGCCAGTATAAGCTTTCCCCCGCCCCTCCATACACACAGCATGTGGGATCTTAGTTCCCCGATCAAGGTTCCAACCTGTAGCCCCTGCATTGGAAACGCGGCATCTTAACCACTGGACCACCAGGGAAGTCCCATGAGTTAGTATAAGTTTAGTGGGAATAAGTCATCCCAAACTAATTTCATATTCCTTCCGTGTAGAGTCACCAGGCTGACAGATGAGAGAGCTACTGAAGATATAGAGTCAAAGAACGTTAGGTAAAGTGTATTGGTTTCCACTGGCAGATGACAGAGCCCCTCATGATAGCTGGGATAGTGATTAGCGCTGTGCACAAAGATTCTGTCTCTCCTCCTCTCACCCACATAGTGAAGCCGAATCCAGCCTCTGTATCCCGACACCGAATTAAATCTCAGAGACAGTTTTGGGTGAAGCAGAAAAGAACAGCTTTATTGCTTTGCCAGGCAAAGGGGGCCACAGTGGTTTAATGCCCTCAAAACTATGTGTCCCAATTTGCAAGGGTTTCATAGTAATGGTTCAAAGAGGGCGTGATCAGCTCATGGACATTCTTCTGATTGGTTGGTAGGTAGAAGTCAGCATCGTCAACCTTCTGGTTCCAACCAGTCTGGGGTCCAGTGCGTGTGGGCAGCATACGGTCATTAATCTTTAACTTCTCCCTCCTAGTAGGGATTTTATTATCTGCAAAATATACTTGGGGGGTAGGTGATAGATTGGGAGGATGGAGGGTTGTGATGGAAGGATCAACAACGCCTTCCAGGCTTTGGGTGTGAGCAGCTATGACAGGGACCCCTAGAAGGGAAAACTTGTCTGCAGGAAACAGCTCCTTGGAATCCTTTCTGGACATTCTCTGTGCTAGTCAGGAATGCAATGGCTGCTAGTGACAGAAAACCGTGTGACTGGGCTTTGATGATAAAGATGTTTAATTATATCAGATAACAAAGCTTGGAGGTAGGAGTTCCAAGTTTGTTCGGCAGTTTGTGGAAACAGGAAACTATATGAACCACATATTCTTTAATTCAGCTCTGACTAGAAAAGTTTAATCCAAGGTCAAGGCTGCAAGCCTGAGGTTAATGAACAAACTTGACAAAACAGGAATCAATGACACAGATACCCAAGGAAGACAGGCCCTGAGCCAGCATTATATCTTGCTAGACAAAGAAAAAGCAAATATTTACACATCTATTACCATACAATGTAAGTTAAAACTGTATTTTTTTGGTATAGTTTCATCATAAAATTCAGTTTCTGCCTATTCACTTCTTAATGAAGAAGGACAGAGTTTTCCTGAAATAGTGAAAATTTCCTATTATAATTCTAAGAATTATTGACTTACAAAACCTTGAGATCAGCATATGTCTGTTCCAACAACTTATCAGGACGTTTATTGTAGAAAACGGAATTTGTTCCCATAAAGTTGCAAATTCTATTTGAATAGGCATTTGATCTTATCCACCAGTCCAGGTGATTGTGAAATTCGCTTGACCTCATTGATCTCATTCTCATTTACTCAACTTACATATGAGGACCATGCAGATTTTCTTAAAGTTAGGAAAACAGTGGAAGGCATGGTCTTCTGTTAAGACTGATGACAATAGATGAACTTTAAAATACAATGCACAGTTGAAATTGGTTACAATGTTACTGAACCAGGGGACCTCCCTGGTGGCACTGTGGTTAAGAATCCACCTGCCAATGCAATGTTACTGAACCAAACTTGGGTCCACTTGCCCACATGCAGTAAAGCCAACCTACTGGCACCAGGTTGTGGTGAAGGGAAGTGTAGCATTTATTGTAAGATGCCTTGCAAGGGGAATGGGTGGCTCATGCTTAAAAACCCTAAACTCCCTGAAAGCTTCCAGCAAAGCCTTTTTAAAGGCCAGGTGAGGGAGGGGCGTCCCAGGGTACGTGATCAGCTTGTGCACAATTCTCTGATTGGCTGATGGTGAGGTCACAGGGTGGTGACACAAGGGTTCACATTACCAACCCTTGGGCACCAGCGCTCATTCTCATCAGTTAGTTACCTTCTTCCATTTGATTGGGGGTTTCGCATCTGCAAAACAACTCTGGAAATGTGCACCAGATACTGTTACCTAGGGACTTCAGAGAGGAGCTAATGCAGAGGATAAGAGGGAGGGGTCTGTCCCAGGAAAGCCCCATAGGGTCGTGCTCAGTTACAACAGGCCCCACCACGTCAGATGGAAGTGGCCCTCTGTGGTTCCCTGGTCTTCCCAGGGGCAGCAGGACGTCTGCCTGAGCTCTGCGCTCTCACAGGACCGTGCACAGCAGGAAGGGAAGGAGGAGGACAGCCCGCTTCCATACGTGTATTTTCCCAGAAGCTACTTACTCGTCATTGGCCAGGGTCAAGAGCAAAGGGGTTGGGGCTATTCTTGGCTTAGGCGAATCAGAGGCTGGGTGTATTCAGCCTGGTTGAAAGTGGGGCTCCGTTAGTGAAGGAGGCGGGGGGCCGAGGGCTGCGGACGGGGTAGTGCTCAGCCCTGGCGCCCTTCTGGGAGCGCACAGTAGAAGTCACGTAATGTGCAGAAAAGGGCGGTGAAAAGATTCCATTTTTATAATGCAGTAAACATTAAACAACTTTGCTGGGGAGGAAGGAGCCCCGTACAGAGTGAGCCACCCAGCAGTCTCGTCATGGGACTCGGGTTTGTCCGCAGGTGGGTTCTGAACAGAGACCTTCTCAACGTGCTTCCGAGGGCGCCAAGCAATCGGCGGGGAGGTTGCGCCCCCAGAGCACAGGCACCTCACCTTCTCCCTGCGACTCCACCCCCAGGGGCTCCACGGCCTTCTTGGCTGGACTAGTGAGACCTCCCGGAGGGTGCGGAGGAGGTGGACAGGCCAGTGCCCTCCAGGTGGGTCTCCTGGGAAGGCCTGTGAGGGGCCTGGGAGATGATCAAGGGCTTTATCCAGCTTTGAGAAACTTGCTGGGGGCCAGGTGCCCATTGAGAGCTGGGCCCTGGGCCCCCCTTGGGCCCTGAGTGAAGCTGAGCTCAGCTTCCTCCTCTCCCATCAGTAACTGAATGAGAGCTACTGAACCTGGAGCGAACCGGCTGCAGGAAGTCTTGGCTTTGTTCTCGAGGCTGTGAGGCCCAGAGAGCAGGTGCCAGTGCCAGCTCTTCCCTGTCCCGTGCGGCTCCAAAAATCCCTCCTGATCTCGTCTCCTCTCCCAGCCCTGTGCCCACCCCCTCGACGGCAGGCAAACAGGGGAATGCACTGGCCTAAACAGGCCCACGCAGCCCTGTGCCTGCTCACCTGCCCTCCCCACCCAATCAGACCGGGGCACAGCCTCCGGCCTTCCCAACACACAACCAAGGGTGGTTCTGCCACTGCCACTGGCCACGAGCCCCTCACGGGCAGGAGCACGTCTCACAGGTCTGAGCACGGTGATGGCTGAGTGCTAGTGCACCCTGGGGAGAGGCCACAGCAGGCACAGCAGGTGCAGGGCCAGGGCAGGGTGTCCATCCGCAGCCCTCAAGGGGCTCAGGCACGTGGCACACGGCCGGGCTGGCAGAGGCAGCACTGCTGAGCTTGGGAATAGGGGTGACAGGCAGGGGCGAGGCAGCCCCCAACACACACACACTCAGACACGCGCTCACAATTCCATGAGCTGCGTTCTAACAGCGCTACTGGAGATGGGAACACAGTCCCCCTTTAACTGCGGCTCCCTCTCACCCTTACCTGCTGCAAGTTCCTGTATCACAGCAGTGATTAACACATGCCCCCTGTTTCTCATCAGAAGGCAAAGTGATCTCTCCTCTGCTCTACCAGGCTTGGAGGCCACAGAATGTATTTGCTGCTCATTCAAAGTGATGTCAGCCAGAGGACTGAGTTGGCAGTGCTGGGATAAGTGGAAGTGTAGGGGTGGTGGGGTAGCAGGAAGGGCAAAGACCTCAGCTGCTCCAGGAGCCAATGGCAGCAAGAGCCACCTTGTGATGGGGACAGACCCTGGTCCAGGCACCCAAGGAGCCTCCAGGACAAATGCAACAACTCCAGTATAGATGTAGTATCTCCAGCATGGGATAAGAGAGACAGAGGGGTGGACACTTTCAAGGAGATTTCCAAGCATCTTTGATCGTTCCACCCTACCCCACAGTCGGCTGTGAAACTTCAATGAGATCATGGATGTGAAATGTGCTTTGAGACAACTCCTCACTTGTGGATTCATTCATCAAAAATGTGTTGAGAGCCTAGAATGTGTCAGGCATTGTGCTTTGGCCAAGAGAGAAGGTAGAAAAGATAAACACACAAAACAGAGAAAGAAAATATACAGTATATGAGCCACCACAATCCCTCCTTTCTAAGCCCCAGGCAGACATGACTAATCAAGCATAGCTCTCTTTATCACAGAGCCTGGGAAGCACCTCAGATTTCTTCTCAGCACAGTTCTCCAGGCAGCTCCTCCTAATTGAATGTTATGGATTGAACATTTCCCCCTAAAACTCACATTTTAGGTAGAAACCCTAACCTCCAGGGTGGCTGTATTTAGAGATGGGGCCCCTACAGAAGCAATTATGAATAAATGTGGTCATAAGGATGGGGTCCTGATCTTACAGGATCAGTGTCCTTATAAGAAGAGATGCCAGAGAGCTCACTCCCTCTCTCCCTCACCCATGATGTGGGAGCACGTAGCAAGAAGGCAGCCGCCCACAAGCCAAGAAAAGAAGCCTCCGAATGGAACCTACCTTGCAGGCACCTTGATCTTGGACTTCCAGCCTCCAGAACTGTGAAAATAAATTTCTGTTATTTAAAGCACGCAGTCTGTGGCATTCTGTTACAGCAGCCTGAGCAGACCAAGACACTGAGTCAACGTGAAGGATGCCGTTTGTCACTCCTGGGGCAAAGACATAGAGGTACTAATAGGCAAAGCTGGCATCAGAAACAGGGAGCAGCATGGTATGTCCAGGGCCCATGATATTTAGAGAGGGGAATGGACAGAGATGGGGTTGGAGAGTGAGGCAGCCCCCATATCATGTACGGCTGTGTGGGCCATGCCAGGCCTTGGACTTACCCTAGAGCATTGGGCAATGATCTTCAGATCTGCATTTAGAAAGATCAATCTGGGTTTTTTTTTGGGGGGGGAGGAGGTTTGGCCACACTGCGCAACTTGTGGGATCTTAGATCCCCTACCAGGGATTGACCCGGGCTCCCCCGCAGGGAAAGCGTGGAGTCATAACCACTGGACTGCCCCGGAATTCCCTAGAAAGATCAATCTGATGTCAGTCCATCTATGTGCAGGCTTGATGGAGGGCAGGCAGGGATGGAGGCGGGAGGCCAGTGGGTGGCTGCCCCATGGATCAAGCCTGGGGTGGACCTGGGCCATGCGAGGGGATGGGCCTGGTGACCAATTGGCTGCAGATGAAGAGGAGGAAGGGAGGGGAGTCCCAGGTTTCAGGTCTGGACGATGGGTTGCATGAATGTCCCTCCCTTCGACAGGAATGTGACCTCCCGTCGGGAGATCTCCTGTAGGCAGGCCCTGGGGTGAGAGCAGAAGTCCCTAAACCTCCCTGCAGCCACATTCTGTTGTTGAGAGCTAGGCTCAGGCCAGCGCAGGTCCAGTGTGGCTGGGGACCACCCGAGGGAGTGGCTGCAGGGAGAGGAGTCCTTGGGGCCGCTGGGTAGCTCTCTGCTGCTGTGTCAAGTCATAGGAAGGCAGGAAGCGGAAGGACAAGGCCCAAAGCCAGGGACACCTGCCAGCTGGGCCTGTGGCCTTTGACACGCTTTCCCTGAAGCCCCTCCCGGACTTCCTCTGGGCCAGAAAAGAACCAGGTCACAGGACAACGCTTAGTGGCAAGGGAGTCTGGGAAACTGAGGGTTTTCACCTGAGCCCATTGTCATCCCCTCAAAAACCTGAATTCTCAGTGGGGAGAGGGGAGAACGGCTTTGAGTAGGTCACTAGCAGAGTCTTCTGCAGAAGCCTGAGAGGGGTGGGGAGGAAATAACAGCCACTGAACACCTTATGGGAGAGACGCCGTGCTTAGCGCCTTACACAGAATCTGGTTCAGTAGGTCAAGGGTGGGGCCCGAGAATCTTCATCTCTCACCAGCACCCAGGGGACGCCAAGGCTGCGGAAGCAAAACGACACTCGCGTGGGCCTGAGCCGGGTCACACGGAGGAAACAAGCAACATCCCAAATTTCAGAGGCTTAAATGACAAAGGGCTGTTTCTTACTCACCTGACATGGCCACTGTGAGCTGCTCCCAGGAGCCGGGTGGCCAGAGTAGAGGGAGAGAAGTCACGGCCAAGCACCGTCTGGCTCCTTCGCGTTGCACGGCTGTGCCCGGCATCAGACAGGGAGGCGGGGCTGGCACCGGTGGACGATCCTGCAGGCTACCGCGGGCTTCGCGGCAGAGGTGGGATTTGGGCTGGCACCGGTGGACGATCCTGCAGGCTACCGCGGGCTTCGCGGCAGAGGTGGGATTTGGGCTGGCACCGGTGGACGATCCTGCAGGCTACCGTGGGCTTCGCGGCAGAGGTGGGATTTGGGCTGGCTGGGCTTTGAAGGATGGACAGAGCTCACCCTGCCGAGAAGGGGGAGGACATTCCGGGCTGAGGAAACACAGTAAATAACTACCACTGACTGAGCACTGGTATGTGTGAGACGCTTTCAGATCGCTTCCTTCTTAGCCCTCACAAGAACCCCGAGATGGTCTTGGTCCATTTCATGAAAGAGGAGGCTGGGAATTTGAGATCAGGTCACAGCACCAGATCGTGGGAGCCCAGGAAGTTGAACCCAATACCCAGGGCTTTCTCTCCCTTGTCACAGTGGAGTCAGGGAGGCTGTATGGCTGTGCAGGGGAGGTGGAGAATGGTCTGTGTGCTGCTGTCTCCCTGAAATTGGAGGCGGGGAGTGGGAGGATTTGGGGAGTGGGAGTGGTGGGACTCAGTGCATAGCAATCTCTATTGTAGTAAAATATACAGGACATGAAATTTACCATTGTAAGCATTTTTAAGCGTACAGTTCAGTGGCACTAAGTACATTCACATTATTGGGCAACCATCACCACCGTCCACCTCCAGGGCTTTCTCACCTTGCAAAACTGAAACTCGGGACCGTTAAACACCAACTCCCTGCTACCCCTGCCACCAACCCCAGGCAACCACCCTTCTACTTTCTGTCTCTATGAAGCTGACGACTCTATTCCATATAAGTGGAATCACACAGGATTTGTCCTTGTGTGTCTGGTTTATTTCACCTAGCATAATGTCTTCACTGTTCATCCATGTTGTACCATGTTTTTTGCTTTCCGTTTTTTTGGGGTGTTTTTGTCAGCCGTGCAGCACAGCATGCAGGACCCTAGTTCCCCAACCAGCGATCAAACCCCCATCCGCTGCAGTGGAAGCATGCAGTCTTAACCACTGGACCACCAGAGTAGTCCCTGTATCATGATGTATTGGAACATTGTTCCTTTTTATAGCTCAATAATATTCCATTGCACGTGTGGATCCATTTTGTTTACTCATTCACTCACTGAGGACTATTTGGGTTGTCCCTACCCTTTGGTTATAGTGACTAATGCTGCTATGAACATGGGTGTGCAAATATGATTTCAAGTCCCCGCTCTTGCGTATATACCCAGAAGTGGGACTGCTATGTCCCGAGGAATTTATAACAGAAAGGACTTTATATGGGTCCGAGGTGCTGGTAGGCTTGGTTGGGGTCCAGAAGAAAGTGCTGCCCACCAGGACTGCAGGAGGAGCCCCAAGTCCCCCCCCCAGGTTTCTCACTGGCCCTCCCCACAGGATGTCCTAGTTAGGCACCCCTCACCTCCTGTGGGGGTCCCCACCTACCACCCGGGTGCAGAAAGGCTCCCTGCCTGGTTACTGAACTCTTCAGCAGGCATAGGTCTTGCCCCTCAAGGAGTTGGGAATTTCTCCAGGGAGAACAGCCATTGGCCCCTCTGAGCCTCTCTTTTGCTGGTTATAAAACTGAGGCGCTGGTATTGGCCCGCCTACCTCACAGATTGTCAGGAGATTCAAATGAACTAATGGACGTGAGGGACACGGAGATGCCACTTCCTGCTGGAGACCTGCTGCCCCCGCCTCCACGGCCCCCACCCCCGCCGCCCAGCTGCCCTCCACGCACCCCTCTTGGTGGGTCAAACAGGGGCACTGCTGAGGCGACAGTCTGCGAAAGCTGAGGCTGTTTCTACAAGGCAGAAGAGCCCTGGGGCTGAAATAGCTAACCCGGAGCTAAAAGAGCTAAAAAGAGGACATGGGTGATAAGGACACTTCCTCATGACAGTTCTGGGGCAGTAGTTTGCAAATTAGAGCAAGACCGAGAATGCCCCAGAGGGCTTATTAACACAGAGAACAGCCCACCCCAGAGTTTCTAATTCAGGAAGTCTAGGGCGGGGCCCAAGAATGTGCAGGTCTACGAATTCTTGGGTGACACTGAGGCTGCCCTGGAGACTGCACTTTGAGAACCGTGGCTCTAGAAAATGGAGGAGAAAAGATGCTTATTTTGAAGACCATGGACACATGAATTCCCTCCATCCCTCCTTTCCTATCCCCTCCCTTTCTTGTTTCTTTCCTTCCTCCTTTGTCTCATATTTATTATTAGAACACAGAGTCTGGGCTGGGCTCACCAGATGGTCCTTGGCTGCCCAGGTCCTGAGGCCTGTGCTGTGACCGGATGCGGAGGGACTGACTCCATGTGAGTCAGGCTGTGGGGGAAGGAAGATACCATGTTCTGGGCAAGGGGCCAGGCAGCCTTCTGAGAGCCCTGCAAGAGCCCAGGGCACTGTGCAAAGCCAGGGCAGCCATCCCCCAGGATCGGGGGGCCCCAGGCAGCAGGATGCTGAGTGAGGAGCTGGTCTTGGGAGAGGCACGTGTTATGGCACCGTGCCAGGCCCAGCAGCCCAGTCCCAAGGTGCCCGCCAGGTCAGGCCTTCCGAGGCAGGGCTGGAGGACTTCCCTGGTGGTCCAGTGGTTAGGACTCTGTGCTTCCACGGCCGTGGACACAGGTTCAATGCCTGGTCAGGGAACTAAGATCCCGTAGGTTGAGGGCTGGAAAGCACGCTGAGAGGCTCAGTGAGTAGGAGCAGAGGTCCATGGGCACGGGGAGTGGCCAGCCCTTAGCCATTCAATGGCCAGGTTGTGACATTTTTCTTTGAAGGCTCAGTGCCCTTGTGTCCCACCGTGACCCATGGTGAACCCTGCAATCCACCTTCCCAGAGACTCATCCATCAGAATTCTCTGGACCTTCCCTTCCCTCCCTAACGGACCTGAGTCTCATTCCTCAGGGCCCCCTTTTCTATTTTCAAAGGAGATCACAAACCAATCTGATCAATGGAACCTAAGATGGTCCCCTGCGTCCATCATCAGAACCCGATAAAAATGCCAGGAGATGCACGTGCAGAGGCTCAGGTCTAAGAGGGACACCAGATGGGGGTGTCTTCCCTGGAATTTGACCTGACCCCAGGGCATTGCTTTCACCTTCTCTAGACCTACTTCTTCAAGAAATGGGGCAATAGGACATGTGCCACAGGGCTGAGGGGATCATACCAGGTAACATCAGGGGAATCCTTGGTAACTGGTACCCTCTCCTCCACAGCCAAGGGCTGGCCCACAGGTTCTGAGATTCTTTCTGGTAACACACATGATATATTTCTCAAACTCTTCAAAATTGACCTGCACTTAGTCCCTTAAGGTGGCTGCTTGTCACTTATTTGTTCCAGTTTCATCTCATGAGCTGCCAGCTGCCCAACCAGGTGAAGCACAGGCCCCCCTCCCTGCAGCCAGCTGTCCCATCTGTACCTCTGGGAGGCACACTCAGAAGCGGTGCTCCTTGGCCTGGGGAGGCATTTGGTACCCTTGCATCTACCTGCCACGCTCCAAGCAGGCAGCCTCTGATGCGAAAATCCCTTCCTTGGGGTCTGAGCAGAGAGGGAGGGCCCAGTGCAGAGTCTGGGATCCCAGCCTCTGGAGCCAGCGGTCGGGCCCCAGGTCCTCCTGCTTTCACATGTTGCCTGTGTCAGTGGCGTTGCCGTGAAAGAAGGAGTATAACCGTAACCCCACCCCTCACAGCCCTGGGTGAGCTGCAGGGGAGGGTGGGCGTCCATACCTGGAACCCAGCTGAGAGCGGCCGAGCAGGAGTGCAGGGCTCCCCATGCTCTGCTCCTGACTTGGAGAACTTTCTGCTGCTACCACGATCCCTGCAGTGCTATGGAGACGCTGTGTGCAGACTTTCTGTTACTCTTTCACAGGAAGGGGAACTTGCTTCATCAATCAATCTCTGTACCTCGGAAGATGCCCAGCTGCCCTACTAGAGTCTAGGGCTGAGCGTGGCCCTGCGCAGCCCGCAGCGACCATTCGTAACCACAGTGTGGGTTCTGCACTGAATTCTTGGCCTGTCTTAGCTCATTCATTTAATTTGCCGGGGGGTAGGTAGTATTAAATGAAGATGAAAAAAGGTTATCTACATCTGTAAGAAATAAGAGTTCTATACTATTGACAGTAAAGTTCAATAGGAACTGAAACAGAAGGGAAGGGGCCGAGCACAACCTTTGAAAGAATGACCTAGCCCAAGGACAGGACATAAACTGATCAGACCCAAATGGGTCCAAGATGGTGGACAAGTTGTCTTCCAGGCACCATGACAGTTCCAAGGCTGCCCATGAAGATCAAAAAGTGGGCGGTGGCCCAATTCCTAGAAATCCCCACCCCTTTCTGAAATAGCTGGACTACTCCTCCCACTCATTAGCCTATGAAATTACCCACCCCTATAAAACCCGACAGCCCCACACCCTGGTGCTTTTCCTCATCTTCTGAGATAGCCCATACTCTGTGGAGTGTGTTTCTCTCTAAATAAATCCACTTCTTACCTATCACTTTGTCTCTAGCTGAATTCTTTCTGCGATGAGACATCAAGAACCTGAGTCTCAGTAAGCCCAGACACCAGGTGAGTGATTCTAAATGAAAAGACTGTTAGTCTCAATCAGGGTTTTGGCTGGGTTTGAGTCCTGGCCATGTGGGTTCAAGTCCCAATCTGAGATGCATGGTTTCAAAACTAGCCAATAGAGAATGGGCAAAGGATACAAGCAGATAATTCTTGTTAAGTGCAAATCAAACTAGCCAATACACTTATACATGTATGAAAAGAGGCTCAGAATTATGAATAGGAAATTGCAAATGAAAATAACAATGAGAGGTGTTGTTTACCTGTCAGAGTGACTAAAATTTCTATGATTCCATTTTGTAAAAGAAACAATGTTGCGGGCTTCCCTGGGGGCGCAGTGGTTAAGAATCTGCCTGCCAATGCAGGGGACATGGGTTAGATCCCTCACCCAGGAAGATCCCACCTGTCATGGAGCATCTAAGCCCATGCACCACAACAAGAGAAGCCACCACAATGAGAAGCCCACGCACCGCAACGAAGAGTAACCCCCACTCGATGTAACTAGAGAAAACCCCAGCAAGCGCAGCAGTGAAGACCCAGGGAGCCAAAAAAATAAAAATAAAAAACTTGAAAAGAAACAATGTTACCCCCCCACCCCCCACCTCCATACATGTGTATGTGGCAGGGTTTTCTCAACTCCTGCACCACTGATATTTGGGGCCAGATAATCTTTTTTTTTTTTTTTTTTTTTTTATGAATAAGGCAGTTTATTAACCCAGCATCATTTGTTCTAATGCTTCCTGTTGGCAGCTGCCACGTCCAGCGATTCTATCCACATTTCTTCTGTCCTGAACGTGTTAGTTTGCAGCCCCCATCTTGGTCCTTTCCCACCGTTTTCAGCCCCTCTGGGGCTTGGAGGACCCGGCGGGCCCCGCTCTTGGAGCCTGTGCTGAGGTGGCTGGGCAGGGCAATTTCTGGGCCCCCACTCTTGGAGCGTGTGCTGAAGTGGCTGGGCAGGACACTTTCTCTGCCGCCCCCCAGCCCAGGGATCTTGGTCTTGGAGCTGCCCCAGCGCCACCCCGGAGGTACAGATGCTATGCTGTGGAAGCAGCTCGTGGGTAGAACCACAGGGTGTGAGCCCTTTATGCTTGGCCAGCTTGACAGTGTCCACCCATTCAGGGCCTTTCAGCTTCCCGGACTTTTTGAGGAAGGCTGACAGAGCTCTAATGAACTACCGCTGGTTCAAGTCTTTTACTGGAACTCCAGGCATCGTGGGGCCTCCACACTGCCAGTCAGGGGAAGGGCCTGTCATTGTATTGTAGAATATGTAGCCGCTCCTCTGACCTCCACCCTCTAGATGACAGTAGCACACCCTGCTCTCCAGCTGTGATGACCAAGGATGACGTTGCCAAATATCCAGGGGGCAGAACGGTCCCCCACCTCTGCTTGAAAAACCCCTTGATATATAGGTAAATATTCATACCTGTGCAGGCTTTAATGAACACTTATTTAACTTTAATCACTATTTATTTTACAGATAAGGAAACTGAGGCACAGAGAGGCCAAGTAACTGTCAGCTGAGGACCCGAGATTCCAAGAGGAGTCTGATTTCACTGCTCAGTTTCTCACCTGAAATGCAGCCATGCTGCTCAACTACACCTTTGAGGTTTGACTGGTCAAACGTACTGGGCCTTCAGGTTCACATTTCTAGGCAAGAACCACGGGTCAAGGAAGGGGACCCCAGGCCTGTGGTGCCTGAAACTGTCACCCATGAGGCCACAGCCTCAGGGCTGGCTTGGCTCCCTGAGATGACAGTTCTGGGCAGCCAGTCCAAAAAGCAGCAGTCAGCAGGGCCACCTGACCTCTGAGCAGGGCCGACCATCACTTGCAAAGAAAGGCCTGGAAGGTGAACCACAGTGGCAGGAGGTGGAAGAGCTGTGTGGGTGGAGGCTGGTGATGACTGGGTGCCTGACTCTTTCTCATTTCCCTCCCTTTTGGCCACTGAGCACACAAGTGCCTCCTCACTGTCCTCCCCACTCTGCTCTCTCCCCGAAGCCCCACTACAGCCAGCTGGGCGAGCAATGGCCCTACCCAGAGTGGCAGGGTGGGGTGGGGTGCATGTTCACATGATGCCTGATGGGTTCCTCAACCTTTGGCCAGGTCACAAGGGGCTGAACTTCCTGTTGGCTTCTCTGGGGCCCTAGACCATAAGCTCTGTGAAGGCAGAGCCTGTGTAGTTTCTGCATGTTTGGGGGTCTGGTGCAGACGGCATTAATATTGGGTGAGTGGGGACTTCTCTGGTGGTCCAGTGGGTAAGACTCCGCGCTTCTAATGCAGGGCTCCCAGATTTGATCCCTGGCTGGGGAACTAGATCCTGCATGCATGCTGCAACTGAGTCTGCACACTGCAACAAAGATCCCATGTGCCACAACGAAGATCCCGTGTGCCGCAACTAAGACCTGGTGCAGCTAAAATAAAATAAATAAAATAAAATAAAATAAAATTAAATTAAAATAAAATAAAATAAAATAAATAAAATAAAATAAAATAAAATAAAATAGAAATAAAGAAATATTAAAAAAAAAAACAATGTTAAAAAAAAAAAAGATTGGGTGGGTGGAGGATGAGGGAAGGAGAGGGGAGAGAGGCAATTGGTCAAAGGGCGAGCAGCTCCAGTGACCCCCAAGCCCAGCCCTGGTGAGCTGAGGGGCTGAGCTCTGGCCCCTGGGACCAGGTTCTGGCCTTTCCCTGGACCTGTGAGCACACCAGAGCTGTGCGGAGTTTTGAACTGAACAGAGCTCCTAATCACCTCTTCAGGGAGGAGAGAGGAGCTGCTTAAAGAACTCGAGGCACAATCCTCATTCAGTAATTCAAGCTTAGCTTCTTTAACGGAAACTTCTCTTGGAGCTGCTTCTAGAAACACTTGCTGGTTGTGTCCCCGCCTCCTGCCCCTGCAGGTGCCCTGCTGATAGGAACTTGGAAGCTGAACAAGCAGTTGCCCTGATGTGCTGGGCTGGGAGGCAGCTGCGAGTCTCCTGCTTTCTCGCTGGAAGCATCACAACCTCTTTCATTACAACCTCTTTCTTTGCTGAAACTCCATGTAGAGCTGATCAGGGCATCCTTTGAACCCCACTGTATCCTTGGCACCATGAGAGCTTTATCACACACGCAGTCCTTTCTTTTTTAATCTGACCACCTTACTTTAAAAAAATTAATTAATTAATTAATTTTTTGGCTGTGTTGGGTCTTCATTGCTGTGCAGGCTTTCTCTAGTTGCGGAGAGTGCGGGCTACTCTCTGTTGTGTTGCGCGGGCTTCTCTTGTTACTGAGCCCGAGCTCTAGGCTCATGGACTTCAGTAGTTGTGGTACACAAGCTTAGCTGCTCTGCAGCACGTGGGATCTCCCTGGACCAGGGATCGAACCTGTGTCCTCTGTATTGGCAGGCAGATTCTTAACCACTATGCCACCGGGGAAGTCCTGCGCTCCTGCTTTTTGAGGTCAGGGATCAGACCTTAAGATTTTCGTGGAGAAATCTGCTGTCCATGGCTCACTTGTTGAGAAGTCAACACACCAATAGGAAGCGATAGTGGCTGTGACTTGGCACAACTTAGGGCTTATTCTAAGTCCATGATTCTCAACCCTGCTCACGTTAGACTCATGGCCCAGGCCCATTAAATCAGAATCTCTGGGACAGGGGTCCTGGAGTCACAGTCTTTATAAGCTCCCCAGGTGTTTCCAACGTGCAGATTTGAGAACTTCTGTTCTAAGTGGACTTTGGCAAAAGTGGGGTTTGATGGTGTAGAAATATTGAAATGTTAGATTGCAGCTATTTTGGTGCTTGTGACTGAACTAAGAGCCCTACCTAAGTGAGGCAGGAGAGAGAAAATCACACCAGGTTTGGGATACCTGCAGAGTCCAGCAAATCCATCACCTGAACTGCATGGCTGCAAACACAAGCAGCAACTGGTTCGCTCACCCTGCGGTCCAGGGCCACCCACTCAGGAGTGGGTGAAGTCACAGAGTGGAGGAGGTGCTGATGGATGACTTGTCACCTAGCCAGCTTTTAAGAACCAGTCTTTCCTATTTCAAGAGCATTTTCTAGACTCCTACAGCCCCCAATTCAATTGTAAACTCAAATTTTTAGGATTGGCAAGCAGCAAAGAGACACTTCTTCAGTGGTTTCTAACTCTTTGTAGGTGCAGACCACCTAATGGCCCCAATATCTGATTAAAACACAACCCAACTCAAATCCACGATGAAATGCCACCTCACACTCACCCATCAGGATGGTCAATATACATATGGTATTTCATCATATATTTTATTATATATATAATCTATATATGTAACAAAACAGGAAATAACAAGTATTGGCAAGGCTGTGGAGAACACTTGTGCACTGTCGGTAGGCATGTGAAATGGTTTGGCCTCTATGGAAAGCAGTATGGTAGCACTTCAAAACATTAAAAATAGAATTGCTGTATAATTTAACAATTCTACTTCTGGATCAAAACCCAAAATAATTGCAAGCAGGTACTTTAGGCAATCCTAAAGTCCACTCACAGGTAAATGGATAAATACAATATGACATGTACATAAAAGGGAGTATTATTCAGCCTTAAAAAAGGGAAATTCTGACAGATGCTACACCATGTATGAACGTTGAGGATATTATGTTAAGCAAAATAAGCCAATCACAGAAGGACAAATACCCTATTATTCCACTTATATGAGGCATTAGTCAAACTCAGATGGAGGAAGTAGGATGGTGGTTACCAGCAGCTGGTGGGAGGGAGAAATGGGGGAGACGTGTTGAATGCTTATAGTGTCAGTTTTGCCATGAAGATAATGGTGGTGATTATGCAACAATGAAACTACTTAATGTCACTGAACTGCATCCTTAAAAATGGTTAAGATGGTAGGAACTTCCCCACCTGCCAATGCAGGGAACATGGGTTCGATCCCTGGTCCAGGAAGATTCCACATGCCGCGGAGCAACTAAGCCTATGAGCCACAACTACTGAAGTGCGTGTGCCTAGAGTCCATGCTCCGCAACAAGAGAAGCCACCGCAATGAGAAGCCTGCGCACGGCAAAGAAGAGTAGGCCCTGCTCACCGCAACTAGAGAAAGCCTGTGTGCAGCAATGAAGACACAATGCAGCCAAAAAAAAAAAAAAAAAACCAAACAAAAAAAACCGCACATGGTTAAGATGATAAATTTTATGTTATTTTTACCAAAGTTTAAAAAAAGCAACAAAAATCCCACAGCCTAGTTCTGGGGTGGGCACACATGAAGGAGCCCACATTTTCAGCAGAAGTGGTTTATCAGAGTAATGGCCTGTAAGAGCCCTGAAAGGACCAGGGAAACCCGGTAGAACCTGCATGTATTTTCACACCTGCATTTTGGGTGGTGGGACAGACTGAGAATGGAACAAGAGGCTTCTTCCATTCCTTGGTTTTCTTCTCAATTCCAGTAGAAAATGTCTCAGAGACTCACTGGGGTACCTGTGGGAATGCTGGCAGTGTTTTTGATGAGAATCTAGAGGGAAGATTTCCTCAAAAGTCAACTGTTGTTAGAAGCAAGCAAGTAGGTAGGACGTGGATACAGGAAGGGGCAGGGCGGGGAGGGGAGGACACCCGGGAGCAGTGGCTGGTGCCTGGGATTCCACGAGAACTCGCGGCTTCTGTGAGGTTTGGGGACCCCGCCCATCAGAGTCCATTCCCCTTTGACTAACCGATCTCGCAGGGGACTTCCCTGGCAGGCCAGTGGTTAGGACTTGGTGCCTTCTCTGCTGAGGGTCCAGGTTCAATCCCTGGTCGGGGAACTAAGATCCCATAAGCCACGTGGCACAGCCCAAACATTAAAAAAATAATAAAAATAAATGAAGTTGGGAAATATTAAAAAAAAAAAAAGATACACAGCTTGATTTATTCTCTTCATCAGATTTGATTTGGACCCACTTGTGGCTCTTTCCAAAAATCAACTGTGCCCTCAGATAAAAGCCTTTACAATACTGAGAATGTTCCAAAGAACATGCCATCTTAAACGGCAAAGGAGGCCACCCCGGAGCCCTCTGAACAAAGAGCCACTGAAGTGAGCGTGTAATCCCACAGGGGAGCAAGGGGAGAGTCCTGGTCCACTAAGATGTGCAGGCCTGGAGCATCTGCTTACAAACCAGGGGTAGGTCTCCCGGGAAACACACATAGAACAGAGCTGCCCAGGACACGCGTGGACGGTCAGGCATGAGGACAGGGGGCCGTCGCCGCCTCCCCTCCCAACACAGGTCGGGGGCCCGACTTCAGTGCGCACAGGGGCCCTGACCATGTTTGGGGCTCACTCCTTCACCTCTGCACCCTCAGTGCCTGGTGGGGCTGAGCCATGACACTTCAGTGCTTATGTCCAGCGCTGGGGCCAGGTGACCACATGCTCATTTGTCTAACGGGGACCTTGTGACCTCCTCTGAGGACCCTCTCCCACAGTTCTAGTGTGAGTGGAAATCATCCAGTTGTGAATTGCTCCTTTAACGCTAAAAATGAACATCTTAACCTGTGGAATGGGGTTCCATCCTGACCCTTCTTCCTGCACCCCTCAGAAGCTGTCCATGATCCTCTATAACCAAGCCCTGGTGAACCCTGCTTTTTTCTTTCTTTTTTTTGGCCGTGCTGTGCAGCACACGGGATCTCAGTTCTCCAACCAGGGATCGAATCTGCACCCCCTGCAGTGGAAGCTCGGAGACCTAACCAGTGAACCACCAAGGAAGTCCCAGGTGAACCCTGTTTCTGCCAGGTGTTCCCCAGTGCGGGCACAGCATGCACAGGCTGGGTCCTGTCACCACGTGTCTGGAGGGAGCAGCGGTGGTCACTCTCCCCAGGTGAGGCCTCCCTTCCAGCCCAGACACACAACAGCGCCTTCCCACTGGCCTCTGCACTCCTGGCCTCAGGGCCAGGAGCTGGCTGTGGAAGCGGGACGCTGCAGGGCCAGGCTCGGGTCGACGGCAGGCTGCCAGAGCTGGGCTCTCCCTCCACGTCCTCTGCCAAAAAACAGGAAGGGGAACCCGACACACGGCTGTTCTCAGTAATTCCAATCCTGGGCTCTCAAATCACAAATGCAGAAACCACAAACCAAAGAGCAAAGAAGGACAAAACCAAAAAGCCCAACGTCTTTTACACTTTTTTCCTCCCGGAAGCTCGTTCCAGTGATGTTTATTACTCAGCCTGAGCTGGAAGAACATGCGACGAAAATAGAAACAGCCTCTGGTTTTACAAAGCCTTGGTACCAGTCCTCTGACTTTTCTGTCTATGCCAGGGCCCCCTGCTCCTGGTATCAGAGGTCAAGGGAGCCCAGATGACCCCGGATGGGGCAGAGCCAACAGAGCGACTCGGGCCTCAGTGCTGCACTGAGAGCAGAGCTAGGGAAAGATAGCCAGGCAACTCCCTCAAACAATGCAGCCCAGCCGGGGATTCGGGGTTTTATGGGTCGGGGGTGAGCTGCTGGGGCGCCACAGAGACCAGCCCCAGACTCAGGGCTGATCTGGTCCAGCAGGACACGTAGCCGCACGCCAGCAGGGCCAGGGCTCTGCCCCAGGCACAGAAGTTGGGTGGGTAGAGGTCTCTACCATCCCATGCTTGGTCCAGAGAAAGAGCCTTCGGGGGAGACTCTTTGGAGACTCTGTCCCCAGGGGCTGGTACAGGCAGGAGGTCAGGCCGCAGGGCAGCAGTGCTCCTGCTCGGCCTGAGTCCCCAGGAACCCCTCCTGCAGTCACTGGCTGCTCACAGCACTGAGACCTCACCTCCCTACCCTGGGGGCCCAGGGGTTCCACCTCCGAGGCCTCCTGCAGCACAGGGGGAGGCCCGCCACCTCGGAGGGGCTCGGGGGACTTGGTGAACCTCGTTCGAGTCCTGAGATGGGGAGGGGCGAGGACAAGCAGGGCAGCCACTTCCTAGGTGAAGCTGGTCCAGCCCAGAGCCGGCTGCTCTTTGGACCCCCAAGGTCACCGCCGGGCTCTGCGCCGTCACAAGGAACCGCCCAGGACGCCAGTCTCCCGGTTCTCCTCTGTGACGGGCAGGCCAGGCGGCCAGGGCGCAGGGGCCACTATCTCAGGGGTTGCTTGAGCTCGAAGAGGCCTGTCCCACCCTTGACGACCTTCCCGACCACGAGGCAGGCTGACGGGGACCTCAGCTCGTCGTGGGCTCCTGGGAGAGACACAAGGGCACTTGTTAGGGGAAGCTGGGGGTAGCGGGAGGGGGCGGGTGGGGGGCGCCACACTGAGGCTGGACGGATGGGGCACCTCTGAGGCCACAAGGGGTGGTCTTGAGGCTTGGGGTCCGACAGGAATGGGGCCACACTGCTTCTGCATTTCAAAGAAAGGAAGACTTTCTCTCCCTCTCCTCCAACAGCCAGAGGCAGCCTTCCTGTCTGCTGCCCACTCCTGCCCGGTGCCTCCTGCAGTGAGATGCCAGCTTCTCCCCCGTGTGCCAGGCATGTGGAAACGTGCCTGAGAGACAAGCCTGTATGCCCAGAGCTGAGTCAGGAGAGGGGAGGCCAAGGGCAGCTGCCCACGACTGACCCATCATGGTGGCCTGCTTCAGGAACTGGAAGCTGGTCTCAAATGTCATCTGCTGCAGCGGGGAGGAGTTCGATCGGATCCCAAAGCGGTTCAGTGGCTTGTAAACACCCTCGAAGCACATGTAGTCGGCAACCAGGGAGAGGTGGCGCGGGTCGACGGCGATACCTGCCACACGGGTGGTGACAGCAGTGACACGGGGACCACAGAAGGGTGGCGACAGCAGGGAGGGTTAAGCAGTGACGCGGGGAGAGCGGAGCAGCGCCACCCGACACAAGGCAGCGCACGGCCTTGCTGGACCCCAGGGCTCCCCACCCAGCTCTGCCACCTACCCGCCCAACTCCCTAAGCCCAGACCCCGGTGGGCAGCCCTCCCTCCCCGGTCACCACCACTACATCTCTGCTTCCGTCCAGCAGCTTGGGAAGCAGCCCTGCAGGACGGGAGGCCCTAAAGCTCTGTTTGCACTTGGGAACTGAAACCCTGAAGGCGGGATGAGGAAGCAGCCTCTCCCTCAGAGGCGCAGACGAGAAACACACGGGGGGCCTGGAGGACAGGACTGACAAGACTGACACACGAGAGACCCCCTCCCCACGGTGGCTCTGAGGGTCTCCTATGGGCTCCGCGCTCACTGTGCCCAATTTTTAGTTCCCCAAGGAGCTGGACTGACGCCCCGGGGCCTCCTGAGCGCCGCCGGCAGCCCCTCTTACCGTACACGGCGAACACGTCCTTGATCTCCTTCTCGATCACGCGCAGCGCGGCCTCGATGCCATACGTGCTGGCCATCGCGTGGATGTCATTGGTGTAGAGGCGGCGCAAATCCAGGACCTGGGAGAGGTGGGACGGGTGGGTTTGGAGGGCCTGGCCTTCTGCTCCCTTGAGCATGTCCCGCCCAGGCCGCCCTCCCGCCTTGGCTGGGGCTCGAGTGCAGCTGATGACAAGGTGGTCGCGAGGTGGCCCAGGACCAGCGTAAGCAGTGTAGGTAGAGCTGCCGACAGCACGCTGGCTGGGCCCCGAGGTCTGTCTCATCACCAAGGCTGGGAGATGACTGGGTCGCTTTAGAGTCAACAGGAAAAAAGGTGTGTGTTTATTTAACAGAGAGACCTGTATCCTAGGACGGAGGCTTTCCCCTGGTAGGCGAGGCAAGCTCCCCCGCAGAGACACAACAGCCTCCCCCGGGGCGCGGGCAGCAGGGCCGTGCCAACTGCACAGAGGTCAGCCGGACCTCGTCGGGGGCCTGAGGCTCCAGGTCAGCCGGCCTGGGGCGGCCCGTGGTGGCTCTGCGCTACGGCAGGTCACCCCCACAGCAGACAGCAGAGACCCTGGGGGCCTGCCTCGGTCTGTTGGGAAAATCCCAAGAGCGTGACACGGAGCTCGGCCTGTCAGTGGCTGGCTCTCGGGAGGCACAGCCCTCCCTGCTCTGTCCTCTGGGGAAGCGGTCAGTGAAAGGCCCCGGGCAGAAGGCGTCTCTGAGGGGCAGTGCTGGGGGGAGAAGCACGTGAAGCGGGAGAGCCTCGCCAGCTTCGCGCAGACTAGAGAGGGGGACTTGTCCCGGCCACTCGCGCCTGCAGGCTGGGAGCATCTTGGAAGGTTCCTGGAGACTCAGGGACGTGGGGGGATGCAGGAGAGAGCTCAGAGGAAAGTGCGGATGTGCTGCTGGAGCGGGTGGACCAGGACACATGGGCCTCTGCCGGGCGTGGGGGCTGGGGCTGGGCCACCGCTGTGCCCAGGGCCTCCGTCACCACATAAAGTGAGCGGCTCCCAGGCCGGCGACTCGGCAGACTATCTATCACACGTCTACTTTGGGAAGGTTTTAATTTCAAGGAAAAGGAAATGTACTGAAAGTAACTGGGGAAACTCTGGATTCAGTAACGTGAAGCAGGTCTCGTCCTGCAAGCCTTAACCGGGCTCACGTGCATCAGGGATGCCCAAGTGGCGGGCTGGGCACACAGCTTTGGTTTGGGGACCCCGGGCTAGAAGTGGGAATGGCCCAGGAAGGGCTGGGCCAGGGCGGCTGGAGCCTGGGCTGGCGTGAGGACCCGTCCCGGGCCAGCACACGACCAGGAGGGGACGCGCACCTCGGCATACTTGAACAGCTCCGGGAGGTTGATGCCTTCTGTGTTTAAGACAAGCTCCTTCTCGTTCTTACTGTTGGTGGCTTCATTCAGCAGGCACCTCGTGATGCCCTTGGTCGCGTAGACGACGGCTCCCTGGGCCAAGGACACGACCAGGGAGCTCATGTCAAAGCTGACCTTCACGAGGGGGAGCTTCACCGTCACCTGCGAGAGGAGGGAGAGCTGGGCTGGGGGAGAGGGTCGCTCCAGCCCCACTACCAGGGAGCTCCTCGGCCCTGTGGGGCGAGTTAGGCTGGGGGGCTGGCCTGAGAAGGCTGGGTGGCTTCATGACCACACAGGGCAGCCACCTCCAGTTGCCCAGGCAGAGGTGACAACAGCAGAGCAACAGCTTCACAAATGTTGGGGAGAGTCCCATCCACTCAGCATCATCCTTGATATCCTTTCAGTTACCACGGAGCAGAACATGCATCCTTCCGTGTGTGTCATCCTGGTCAGTGATTTGCATCCACACTACCATTGCGGAACCACTGAACCGGATCAGAGGACAGGACTGAAAAGCCAGTCTGCTCGCAGACGTCTAGGCACCCAAACCAGCGAGCCTCTCAGGGGACAAGGCAACCCTGGGGTCGGGACCAGGACTGGAGACGGTGTGAGGAATGAAGCGTCTCTGCTGGCCTCGGTGACACCTGATGCGTGGTAACACCCGTGCTGTACTGAGGCCTGACGTACACACGCGACAGCACCCACAGGGCCGGGGCTAGACCCCCAGGCACTGAGGGTTAGGCCCACGTGGGGTCTGCGAGTCGAACGTGTGGGGCCGTGACCTGGGGCAGAGGGTCCACCCCCGTCACTGGCCTCTCTAAGGGCCGTGGGGTTGGGAAGACAGCAAGCAGCGGCCGCCTGGCACTGACCTGGCACCACAGGCCGCCCTGGGCGTCGTACTGGTAGTCCTCGATGAACGGGTGGCACTCGCGCACCGCCCGCACCCGGCGCTCCACCGCCTCGGTGCCCTGCGGCTCCCGGCTGCAGGGGGGCTTCCCCGGCTGCGGCAGGGGGGCAGCGGGGGGCGCGTCCTCCTCGGGGCCCAAGCCCGCCTCCTCCTCCTGCTCCTGCGCCCGGTGGACACCTTCCCCGAGGACCGGCCCTTCCTCCTGCAGGTCCTCGTCGTCCTTCTCCTTCTCCTCCTCCTCCTCCTCCTCCTCGCTCTCGTAATCGACCTTGGGGGCGGGGTGTGCAGCCGTGTCACTCGGGCCCCACCCACTATCTGGACTTGGCCTGCAGGACAGGAGCTCCCGCAGGGGCCTCATCTGCTGGCTGACCCCGGCCCCGGCCCCGCCTGCTCCTGGGGACGCCAGCCCCTCCGTCCCAGGGTCCCCTCCTCGGAGCTGAGCCCCGCTTCCAGCTCTCTCACCTGTGTGCCCCCAGCTCCCCCCACTCCCCAGGCCTTCTGCCCTGGCAGCAATCATGGCAGTGGAGGACTGGTAGGGAGGAGGGAAGGAGGCATTTTCATGGGGAAGACAGGAGGGGGCCTGACTTCCTCCCCCCCCAAAGGCCTCAGGGTCCTTGAATCTGATTCACATGCAGGGACAGCTGGCCTTGAAGCGTGGCCCTGGGCTGGCCTCTGCTCACTGGCCGCCTTGTGACAACACAGCCTTCTCAATCGAAGGGCGTGCTGGGTAGGCTGCCTCGCTTCCAGGTCCCTCACAGTCAGCTGTGATGGAGGGGTCACCCCGGCCAGAGTCCCCTCACCTCCTCCTCTTGTTTCTCCTTGCGTTTGGCGTCGGAGGCATCAGCGTCCCCCTCCTCAGCCTCGGCGTCCACTATGTGCCCCTCCTCCTCCTCCTCGCCTTCCTGCTCTCCCTGGGGTTTGGGGACAAGGAAAAGGAAGATGAGCTCCAATACCCAGCGCTTGGTGAGTCCATCTATCTAGCCCCCAACCTATCCTCCCATCTACCTGCTTTTCTCCTGCTCAGCCACCCACCTGCCTCTCCACCCGTCCACTCATCATACAGCCACCTACCACCTCTCCAACCCTCTGTCTACCTCCCTCCCATCCACCGACCCACCCCTTGATGCCACGCTTCCTTCTCTGCAGTCTAAATTTTTACATGTACCACCCGCAAAATCGTTCATTAAAAAAAAAGAAGTGCCACCAACTTTCCAAGTCATTAAAAGAAGACAGTGCTAGTATTTTTCCAAGTATTTTTGTTTTGGATGGAGAGGAAGAGAAAGAGTTGTCTTGGTATTTTAAACACCAAATATTTATACCGTTCTTCTGACCTTGGCTCCTAGTTCCTTATAGTCTCCTCCTGGGTGATTTAAGAATGAAGACTGGGCAGCCTTTTAAAGACATTCCGTGCCCATTTGTGCTTGAGTTAGCCAACTGGTAGATCTCGAGGGTAGGAGGCCTGACATTCTCTCTGTCTGGGCCAGGCCCTCATTTTAGGGATGAGGAGACAGGCCCAGAGAGAGGAAGTAACATAGCTGAGGACACTAAGCCGGGAAGGGACAGGACCAGTCTTCGTTGCGCCCCTGTCCAAGCAGAGCACAGCCCTACCAACTGCTGGTTCAGGTGACACCCAGGGACCTGCCCCCACACTGCCCCTGGGCTCTCTGAAGATGAGGTATCATCATTTTGCCTCCAATGGCTTTTCCTCTGGCTCCATCCTTTCTTGTCACTGTAGCCTGACTTCCCTGCTTCAAAATGCCTCTCTGGTCCCTGCCCAGTGCCCTGTGGGCCTCAGTTCATCTGGCCTAGGTAAACCAAGGGCAGAGCGAACGAAACCAGAAAGACAACTTCCAAGAGCCCAGTGGGGGGACTTCCCTGGTGGTCCAGTGGTTAAGACTCTGTGCTTCCAATGCAGGGGGCACAGGTTCGATCCCTGGTCGGGGAACTAAGATCCCACATGCCACGTGGCGTGGCCAAAAGAAAAAAAAAAAACAAAGAAGCACAAAAGCCCAGTGGGTACCATTACTTTGACTCTATCCTCAGGATAAAAAAAATCACCTACAGAGAGGTCCCTGAGAACAGACAGATGGACGACCTAGGGCCCTCCCACAGGGCCAGACAGACCACGCTGCCCGGCAGCCTCCCCTGCAAGGCCCTCCACACCCAGGAAGGAAGTGCTGCTTCTTGGCTCTCTCAGCACAGCAGGGATGCTAAGGTAAGTGGAGAGATGGGCCAATACCAGGAAGGGGCTCAAGGAGCACTGAGGACAGTCACAGAACTGTCCCAGGAGAGCAAACTCGATGCGTCACCTCGCTAGGCGCTTTCCAGCCCTGGACGCTCCCTGGGCCGCTCCCAGAGGGGCCCCCAGGGGACTCGCTCACCCGACTCCTCTCCGACTCGCCAGAGTTGTCTAGATCCCGCTGGGTAGCTCTCCGCGTGTTTACGCTTCTGAAAGCTGATGCTTTACTATTCTTCTTCCTGATAGATTCCATCAGAATTTTAAAGAATCTGCAACAAGAAGAAAGCCGCACAGCCCCGTTTAGTACCAGCACCTCCACTCTCCCCTTGCTGCAGAGACAGGATGTTCTAAGGGTCCCACACCCACAGAAGGTGACACCGGGGACAGACACAGGAAACGGAGACCCCGCTTCTCCCGTCAGCTCACTTTCTCCCCTTTCGCTTTTCTGGGTGGTCCGTGGCGCGTCGGAAGGAACACGGCTCCATCCCCTACAGGCCCGGACTGAACACGGGCCCCGCCACTGCCAGGCTGCGTGGCCTCACTCACCACACATGGTCTCCTGAGCGTCACCTCTCTTGTCCGGAAAATGCGGGTATGAACGCGTATCATGCACTCTTGCTTTAGGGATTAGAAACGCCCCCATGTGCGATACCTGCCATGGGGCCTGGCAGGCCGGCTGCTAAGTGACAGTTGTTGGTGCTGTGTGGTGGCCGTCTAACTAGGGTGGCAGGGCCTGAAGCAGGAGAGGGGAGTCCCGGCCGGCACGAGGGCCGCCCCCAGCTCACCGCATCTCCAGGAAGTGGCACTGCTCGGGGCTGACAACTCCCGTCTCCTTGGTGTGGCAGCCCCAACCATGTGACGAGAGAAGTAAGAGGTGGGAGAGCTTATCAGCATTTCCAAGGTGGTGACACCTTACTTTGTGGCAGTAAATCATGTCGACAGGTGAGAACCAAACCAAATTAAAAAGACCACCTTGAGGCACCATCCAGAGGGCCGTTCCTAGCCCCTGGCCCCTTCCTCCTGGGTTATCTATTTGCCACTCCCTCTGGGCCTCATCCTGTCTCCCACGCCCTGCTGCTTCCTTCGTGTAACCTCCTGCCCGTCTCCTGCATCAGGCCATTTACAGCACCCCAGACTTCTCTAAATTATATAAAGTACCAGTCCCTCCTCCGCCCAGCCAGCCATCCCGCGTTCTCTGAGTGCCTACGATGTGCCTGCCACGTGCCCGCCCTGGGGGCAAAGCAAGGATGAGAAGACACGCACTTGGAGCCTTAACTGCAGAGGCAGGCAGGTCACGTGTTTATTATTTTGTTCATTAAAAACAAGAGACGGCTACTCTCCCTCCCCACTATTTTCTTTCTCCCAGCTTTTTAACGTTGTACATGGTTTTGGCTGAGGTTCAGCCCTTGGCAGAGAAGAGGCTCCTCAGCACCGATGCAGGGTAGAGTCTGGTCACCAGGCGCTGGGGACAGGGATGAGAGGGCCAGGTGGGGGGAAGCCCGGCCTGAGGGGGCGGAAGGGACGTTTCTGAAAGGACAGGCTCTGGTTCAAGTCTGTTCTGCCAGCGTCTGGACACGGAGACAGACGAGGGCCTGGACCCCGTCTGCAGCCATGGGGGCCCGCTCTCGCCGCACGCCCGAGCCTGCAGCGCAGACTGGAGCGGGGGCCGCGACACGGGCGGGGTGCGAAGCCGGCCGCTGTGGCACAGAAGCTGCTCAGCGCCTCCCTCTGCCGTGGGGCCGCCGCCCCGGCCTGTCGGGCTCCCAGGCCGGTCCGTCCAGGTGACAGCACCCCTGAGGCTCCTCCCCCCAGCACCTCAAGCCCCCACCACTGGCCGCAGCCTCCATCACCCCCTGCTCCACCCCCTCTTGTGCATCTTTTGGGCTTTTGCTCAGGCCGTGTGCTCTGCCGTCCCCTTCCCCGGCCTCTCACCGACCCGCTGGAGCGGCGGGGGTCTCAGCGCAGATGGAGCCCCCAAGAGACCTCCCCTAATCCTCTGGGTGGGAATCCTTTCTACCCCGCCTGCCTCTTCTGGTGGACAGGACCGGAGCAGAACGTGACAGAAGCTATGAAAGGGGAACAACCCCCTGAAGGGTGGGTGGCAGGCAGGTCACCAGTGCACTGGAGTTCTCCTGGGGGTGCAAAGAGTCTGCCCTCCTATGCTTCTGCCCAGAGCCAGGGAACCGGAGGCCCACAGTGACTGCTCTGCGAAGGCCACGCTGTTTGTCACAATGTGGCAACTGGGGGGGAACCGGACGGGGCAGCTGCAGAGAAACGTTCCTCCCACGTAAATAATTACCAGCCGGGAACATGACCCTCGGCTGTTTCCAAAAGTGCCTGCCAGCAGCTCCACCACCTGCTGTTTGCAGAGTCAGACCACAGAAGCTCTGGCTGCAGACTGCCAGCTCAGCGCTGCAGGGCTGGAGGCCGGAACTCACAGCCCTGCCTCCTAGCTCGGTACTCTTCCCACCTCACCGCCCCGGTCCACCTTCCAGATCATTTACACACGTATCCAAAGAGACCGGCGTCAGGACAGATATTTGGGGGGGCCTTCATGGCTTATACGTCTCCATCTAGGGAAGCGCCTCTGTGTCTCTATTTTTTTTGTTTTTCTCCAACCTGTGTCAAAAGGGCTTCATGCGCCCACAGCTGGGACAAAAGAAGGGAAGAAAGAGAGAGAAACGGGAAAGAGAGAGAACGGGGGATGGAGATGAGAGAGGAGGGAGGGGGAAGGGAAAGGAGAAAGGAAAAAGCAAAAGCTCCTGGGGGGGGTCCTCTCTTCTGAAGGCGCACCCCCATTCCCACGTGTCTGCATGGGACCTGCATGGGGCTGCTTCGCAGCCCAATCCCGGCAAAGGCAACCCCCCACGTGCTGCACTTTCTCTGGCCCCCTCTGCCCAAGTCACAGCAGCTCCACCAAGGGCAACTGCACATGGCTTTGTTTATCACAGATTTCAAGTGCACAAGCCAAGTACAAAGTAGGAGTTAAGTATTTCACCACTGGGAAGCAGCCAGGGCTCTCCCTTACCAAGATGAAATTTTTAAAAAGTGATGGATTTTCAACTCTCCGAGGTGAAAAAAAAAAAGAAAAGAACTCAGAGCACAGCCTGGTGCACGCCTTGTGCGACCTGCCTGCTTGGCAGACCTACACCCGAGATGCACAGAAACAGGGCAGACTGGCCAGCTCCGCCTGCTCTCGGTAATTCTCAAGAGGCCACGTGATCCTAATTCCCACTTCTCAGAAAAGGGCTGCCCGGCCAGCACAAACACTTGGCACGCTTAGGAGTGATGTTAATTAATGAGCCGGCAGCTGGGGCACCGACGGATCTCCTGTGATGGGACCCAGCACCCCGAGAGCACTGGGCCGCCTGACTAAATGAACCTCCTCCACGCAGGCCAAGGGGACGCGGGTGCTCCCCAGGGCCCAGCCAGCTCCCCCATCCAAAGGGCTGAGTTCACATCTAAGCTCATCTACTGCAACACCCGCCATCCTACATGCCACCTGCTTAGAGGGCCAGACTGCAGCCAATCCACATCCTCCGATGAGAGGGAAGAAGGCCGTGGCAGGACCATCGCCCCCTCCTGGCCACGCTGCCCTGGGGTCTGGCCTGCGAGTGGGCGTCCCTCAGTAAGTATCTGCGGGATGACTGAGTGTATGGCCATCCTGCCTTGACTGCCATCAGTTCTCTACTTCTGAGCAGCTCCGGAAGACCCGAGGGCTGCTCTAGACTGAAGACAGTGGTCGGTGGTCCGTGGCCAAATCCTGCTGACATATGGGCTCTATCTGAGCCTCACCAGGCTTTTAGAAAGATGTGAATTAGCTGCCAATGGTTACAAGTTAGAGGAGACTTATTTATAAAAGTAAAAGCAAGCAAACAACCAAAGACAGAAAAAAGAGAGGGGGCTTCCTTATGATCATTATGTTTTTGAATCAGAGGGTCTGGCCACGCGGGCCCACATTCCTGCCCCCTCGGGGAGGTGGTGCGTTCTCCAGCGGCTGGGGGCTCCCAACCTGCCTCCCCTACAAACCCCTGCGGGCCCCGCAGCCATCTGAGTCTGCGCGCCACCATCCGGGCTCAGCTGGCCAGTCAGAAGGGCTTCGCGGGCTCTTCCTGGCTTGCCCCAGCCCCCAGGTGACCCCCCTCCTACTCCTGTGCACTCAGCACAGTGGCCCGTGCTTTCCAACGTCCGACAGCAACTCGGACTTGAGAGAAAATGGATATGTTCATTCTCCGCCCCAGAAGGGAACCAGAATTTCTCTAAGAAGCCGGAGGCCACCGCCGTCGTGGGACCATGTTTAAAAGCAGCATGCCATCGGCCCATTCCTCACAGAATATAAACATACCAGGAACCACGCTGCGTCGGACGTTAACACCACGTGCTGGTCTGACATTACAGCAGCACCACTATGACGGGGCTCCGTTCTCTTTACGGTACATGACCTCCTACATCTTAAAGCTTACAAACCCCAGTCGACGAGGCTCACTGGCCAAAGAGAGGAACAGGCGGCAGGGAGGCGAGGGCAGTTAATACAGTCATACCCACTGTTTTCCTCAGCACTTCCCTTGAAGGGATCATCTGGGCAAATGCACACCATCTCCCGGAGTCCTGTGGCCAGGAGCCCTCAAGGTCAATGACAAAATTAAACGACAAATGCAGCCTGAGTCCTGACCTTGTTTCCATGAAGTGCAGGATGTCCTCGGGTCTCAGGCACTTCTCCTGCTGGTAGTACGCATGTGGCAGGAACTGAAACCGCAGCTGGTACACCCGGAACTTGTTCTGTTTCTCTCCCACAGAGAAGGACTCCTGGACATCAATTTTCTCCAACACCTAGAACCAGAGAGACACAACCCGATGTGCTCATTGCTTGTGACTGAGCGTTATAGTGGGTTATGGGAAACCCGAGAGTCTGCAGGGATAGAGGTTGGGACCACAGGTCCAAACCCAAAGAAACTCCAGTGAGCTCTGCTAGTGTAGATCCCTCGGAGGGTGGGGAGAGAGACCCCCACCCTATAGGTCACACCTCCAGAGAAGGGCCTGAGGCTGTGGGGGGTGGGCTCCAGCAGGGCTGGCAGAGGAAGCCTCCCTCTCCCTGGTGGAGCCTGAGCCCAGGATCTGAACAGCTGGCAAAGGCCGCTCTTCCCAGATGGGAGGATGCAGGAACACGCCCACAGCCAGCCTGCAGCTGGGTCACGGGAAAACAGTTACCTCCCCGAGGCACACCCTGGTGAGTTGCTTCTTCAGGCTTTTCACTTTCTTCAGCGCCTTCCTGGTGCTGAGCACAGGCACGCTCATCATAGGCGTCTTGATGTTGGCGCTGGCCACCATGAGGATCTCCCGCAACCTGTCACGGGACACGGGCACATCTGATCGTAAGAGGCACCCGGACTCGCTGTGTTCTGAGAGGCCTTTCTCGTAAAGATGGCAGAGTTCTTCTAGGATCTGCAAGAGACCTTGGCATCTTGTGGGGAAATAGGCTGATCAGGGAGTCCCAGCGCTGGCCCCATGTGTGACAGCAAGGGACTCTCCTGTCAGCTTCCTCCACTGGGAGGAAGGGGCTCCTCAAGGACAGGGCTGTGTCTTCTTCCGGTTTCCTGTCGCCTGTGCCTCGCACACGGCACAGGTGCTTACTAAGGGCTTGCGGAACGGATGACAGATGCAGGGAAGGGAAGCAGCGTCTGCAACACTCCCACTGGGCGCAGGGACCATGCCCAGGCCTCATCCATGGCTCGGGCAGCCCACAAGGCCCCACTGCACGGTGGACCCCGCCCTCCCCCTCCCTCAGGCCCTGAGGCCGAGGAAGCCAGGGAGCCTGAGTCACTCTGCTAAAAAGCAGCTGGGCCGGGCAGGTAAGTCTGATCTCCATTTTCCTCTTGCCTGGCAGCCATCATCCTGCAGGGTGCGTACTTTTGCCGGAAAGGCCAGGGCCCCTCTGGGTCCTGTTCTAGGTGACTGGTGCCCCTGGAGTTGGGCAGCCAGATGGCCTGACCCAGGAGTGTGTAGTTTCACAAGCATCCCAGGTAACTTGGATACAGGAGTTGGTGGAGATAAATGGAGATGCCAAGAGGCCTGGGCACGGATCCAACCACAGAAGTCAGTCGGGCTCTGGAAATTCCAACCCTGACCCCCGCTTTGATGAGACCCTGTCTCTCTCTCTAATGAAATGGCTTTCTCCCCCAGGAGCTGGTTAGCACAGACCCAGCCCGTGCACCCTCGCAGCCCCCCACCTTGGAATGCCCAGGGTGACGTTCATCTCGCCTCTGCCGGCAAAGTGGAAGGTGTTCAGGGTCATCTGTGTGGAGGGCTCCCCGATGCTCTGAGCGGCCAGCAGGCCCACGGCCTCTCCCGGGTCGCACAGCGAGCGCTGCCACTTCAGCTGCAGCAGGGTCCTCAGCCTGGAGACGGAGCAGGGGACAGCAGGACAGCAGGGGTCAGGGGCCCAGACAGCACCTGCCTGCCAGGAGCTGTCCACGTCCCCGCGAGCAGGCTCCATGCACCTCTCACCTATCCCTCTTCCTGGGCCTGTTTTTGCTAAGCAAATGATCCTTCTAAGCCTTAAATTCCTTCCAGTGACCCTGAAATGTCCTAACGGACGCAGCAGAGCCCGGGCTGGTGGCTGAAGCTCTGGATGTCCATGCTGGGACTGTTCACGTTCATCCTGAGAACGTCATGGAACTTGTGAGCTCACTAGTCACATTTCCCTGTGTTAATTCGTTTCTCCCCACTAGCTATGACGGCTTGAAGAGGGCTTACATCTCTCTCTGCACAAACGAGGAAGAGGTTCACTAAGCAAGTATGGAGAGATGAGGCGGGGAGACGGAAACAGGGTGCTTATTTTCTTAATTAGTACAAATGGCCACAGGCCACATTGGAGGTGTGTGTGCTATACGATCTCGTAATTTACGAACGCTTCTTCCTATCAACGCCAGCCCTTTTAGAACCGCCACAGGAGCATGGTTACCCCAGCACACAGGACAAGGAAGCGGCTCAACAAACAGAGACTAAAGAGATGGTAAATGTGAACGCAGAGGAAGGTAATAAAACTATGTTTCTATGCAAGTTCTTTTTAAAAGTCAGACTTTTCACTAACCTGATGTGTCTTCTCTCCCAATTACTTCAAACCCGTGAGGTCTGAGTGCATATCAGCACTCCCGACAGGCAAAACCTTCAAATACCCCCCGAGCTTTGCTGTTGCACTCAGAGCTTGCTGCTTGCTAACAGGTGCCCTGTGAGAGCCACTGAGGCAGACCCACCTCCCCATCTCGGCCCTGCGAACCCAAGTGATGGTTCCCAGGGCTAAGCTCGCCCCACTCCTGATGCAGCACAGCTGGAGGGAGGACACACGTGGTCCTTCTGCAGGTAAAGGGTCCTCAGCTGCAGGAAGGCAGGTGAAGGGGGCTGGAGACCAGGGTCTTGCTCTTTCAAGAAAAGCCTGGCTGGCAGCTAAATCACAACCCGGCGTGATCTACTCCATCTTCAAACCTCTGAGGCCTGGCTGGAGAAGGCACTTTAAGGGGTAAGGAGTACGAGTTCCGTCTCTGCCCCCCAGGTCCTCTGCCCATGTGTTTTTCTTTGCGCACCCCCCTGCCGCAATCACTCTCTGGACCCTCGGCCTCTCCGTGCGCCTGGCTGGGTTTTACTGGATGATCTCAGGCTGCCGGCTCTGCAGGCCAGGCTTAGTGAGCTGAGCCGGAAGGATCCCCTGAGGACTGTTCTGAGACCAACGCTCCAAGCAGGCATTCCTTGGGGGCACTTTTGATGTTTTAATTCACTGTGGCTCAGTGCTGGTCAATGCCTGGCTTCCTACTTGCCTAGACCACGCAATTTCTTTCTCCTGTTTTATTTTATTGTTTTTGTGAACAAGCCCAAGCTGAGGACTCCATGTGGTCCTTCTTGCTCCAGGCTTCAAAACCTCAAAGGATCAAAGGATCGTTGGAATAATCAGACCCAACCCCACAGGAAAGGCTGAGACATGGTGTCACGGGGCAGCGGATGATCTGTCCCGGGTCACAGGGTTGGCAGCTGCTGCCTAGGTTCCCTCTCGCTTAGCCACACCCATCACCCCACACTCGAGAGAGGGGTCACCGTGCAAGCCTGTCCCCTCAGAGCACTCTCCTCCGTTGTGGCCCAGATGGCGCGTGCGCTCCTGCCTGCCTGCTCTCATTCGTTCCACGGCCCTCAGGGCCTGCAAGGCGCCCTCTGCTTCACTTTCCTCCCTCCTGCTGGAGTCGTGAAACCAGGAGGCTGCCAGAGTTTGCAGGGAAGGGCCTGAGAAGCAGACCCTCCCTCTGCACGTGCTACGCAATAAATCAATGTCATTACCTGTCGAGAGAGAGCTCTGATTTCTCGTAACTCTTTTCTGCTTGCGCTGCCCACTCGTGGCTGTAGTCATCCACCTTCTTTTCAAATGTTTCGGACACTGATGCAAAGTAGATGTCTGGGCGCCAGACAGACAGACTGGGGTCAGGACAAGGAGCCGCCTTCTTCTGGTATTTCCTCCGGCTTTGCTCTCCTAACTCAGCCCACATCCTCAATATCTGAAAGGAAGGATGGACCTCAGCTACGCTGGAGGACACCAGGAATGGGCTTCCCTTCCTGGGATGTCCAGTAGGAAAAGGAGGACCAAAGGCACTGGCTTTGGGGCTTCCCTGGTGGCGCCAGTGGTTAAGAACCCACCTGCCAATGCAGGGCACACGGGTTTGATCCCTGGTCCGGGAAGATCCCACATGTCTCAGAGCAGGTGCAGCCCGTGCACCACAACCACTAAGCCTATGCTCTAGAGCCCGTGAGCCACAACTATTGAGCCCATGTGCCACAACTACTGAAGCCTGCTGGGTACCTAGAGCCCAATGAGAAGCCCACACAACAAAAAGTAGCCCCCACTCGCCACAACTAGAGAAAGCCCTCGCACAGCAACGAAGACCCAATGAAGCAAATGAATAAATAAATAAATAAACTTAAAAAAAAAAAAAGGCACTGGCTTCAAATAGGAGTAGGTGAGAGACAGGAACCTATCTACAATGAGAAAGCCATCCTGACATTTGAAACGCAGAGAAACCAAATCCACCTCGGGGTGCACTGCTTGACCATGACTCTATGAGCAATTCGTCCTGGCCCATCAGGCACAGGCAGTGACCATGTAAGTTACTGCCCAAACGGAGAGTCTTGCAGTGAGAAGTGGGGGCACTATGAATGATAATACTGGGATGAGAGGCTGTCTCAGGCCGACGAGGACACAGTCACCATGAGCCAGGTGACAGTGCTGGATCCCTGTTTGTCCCCCACCCGGGCTTTCACGTGCTCGATGCCCCAAAGCTGTCCCACAGTAACTGCTTCAAAGCGCTCCCCTGCCCTCTGCTCTGTGTTTGGCTGATGGGAGGTCCCACAAGCAGAAGGGAAAGTGGGAGGAGAGTGAGGCTTGGCATTCATCCCCCGCCCCTTCTAAGGGGTCTTGGAGCCCAGAGCTCCTACTGAGGGTTCCTGTCCGGTGGCCTCTGCCCACGGCCACCCTCTCCACTCCTGGTGACTGTTCATGCCTGCGGGGGGTGGGGAAGCCAACCTCCCAGTCCCAGTTAGTTTCCTGGAACCCTACCCACACCTTTGTAAAGATTCCCCTCCTTAAATGCTTACGTGAGTGCCACGTTTCCTGACCGACAGTGACTGAAGCCAGATTTCATGACTGCACCTTCCATCGCGAAAACAACCCCTCCTCCCCTCAACCCCTGACTGATGGCCCACCTGCCCTGCCCCAGCATCACCTGGTGAGTCTCGGGGCTGCGGCCATTCTGGTTCACACCCTCGAGGTTCAAGGCTTTCACAGCTGCCTGAATTTTCTGGGAATAATTCAGGAAGGCACCTTTTCTCAGTAGGGTGTTGGAATGTTTGCTTTGCCATTTTTTGATGGCTCTGAAGTGGCGGAGAGCTTTTTCGGGATCTGCTCTAGATAAAACTTCATGGAGATGCTTCGATTTCATTATCACCTAAACAGACAGACCACACAGGCAAAAACAAAGAGACGAGGGCATAACATAAGGGCCATGTCATATAACTTCACAGGATGGAGGCGACCTGTGTGGAGCCCCTTGGGGGGCTGAGCACCCGCTGCCAACCAGGGCCCTCACTCTGTGCCAGCCAGACTTGGGGTCTGAGGTCACAGGGGAGGGACACTCGGCACACTCGGAGTCCCTCCAGAACACGGGGATTTCTGGGAAGAAAGGAGGAGGGGACAGGCGCCAGGAGCCCAACTTGAATTCGACCACCTGCTTCATAACCTTGGACAGCCATGTCAGTTTCAGTTTCCCAATCTGGAAAGTGGGGTGACTGCTCAGCCCACGGTGACCATCACTCTTGGGGCAGCAAGGTGTGGTATGAAAACCACGGGCTTGTGTGTCAGAGGGCCTGGCTGCAGACACAAGCCCTGCCACTCGCCAGCTCATCACTGAAACTCTGACACTCGGTTGCCTCGGCTGTAAAACGGGCAGAGGGGCACCTGTGTGCCCAGGCTGCAGGGAGGAGGCAGACAGACAGTAGCCATGGCGTGCTCTGGTTTAGGCCAGCACACGGCAAACGCCCCACGTGGTGCTGTTGTTCTAGAAGCCTCTACCACCTCACGTGATGAAGTACAGAGGAACTCTGAAAATGTCAGGTGTTCCAAGGCATCGCCTGATGCTTTTAAACTCTTCCCACTCTAGTTTTCAGCAGCCACTCTGACCGGGCAGCAAGGCTCAGAGCGGGAGGCCCACTGCATGGCCTCCGTCACCCCCCACCCCGTGCCCCCTGCCCCTGAAGGCACCGGGGGCCGGCACACTACCTCATAGTTGCTGGCGAGGAAGGGGAACTGCTTGGGCTGCAGGAACTGTGTCTTGGGGATGTCCAGGCCGTCCTCCCCGTATAGGAACTGCACCACGCTGCCGTCGCTGTCCCGGACTGTCAGGTCGTACTGGACGACCAGCCCTTCCAGGTGCTTGATGATGCACCTGGACAGAGACCATCGGCTCAGCGCCCACCGGGCTCACCACCGCCCAGGGCAGCCTCTGATGGGTCGGGTGGAAGGCAGAGGGAGGAAGGGGGACAGCTGTTCTGCAGCCAGGCATGCGCCCAGGACAGGCCGGCTCCTGTGCCCCAGGCTCTGAGCTACAGCACCTGGCGGCCAGGGACTGCAGCCGCAAGTCTCGGGAGGCTGGCTGCCCCTGTTCCCATCTCCAGCCCCAGCTGCCTGCCCTGTCGCTCCCCAGCACGGCAGAGCTCCCGGGACCCCGTGTCCTCAGATCCACAAGGCAGGCAATGCAGCGGGGCCGTCTCCCCATCCAATGGTTCTCTAACGCCATCAGTCCAGAGACTGTCAGGGACAAAGGGGATATAAGGAACTAAATGCTGATGTGACAGCCCTAACCGGGTGCCTTTTTTCCTCAGTGCTGCCAGTGGTTGGCTGCCTCCCTCAACCTCCCCTCTCTGCCACCCTGGTGCTGGCCTTAGCTTACTTCCCCGGCCACCCTGCCTTACTTGGTTTCTCCTCCTGCCGCCCTAAGAGGGGGGTTCCTAGGAGCCTCTGTTCCCCTGAGCTCCAAGGACAGAGTCCGGCACTATCTTCTCGGCACGCAGCCCAGGGCCTGGCAAGGCTGGAGCTGAGCACCCACGTCCCCTTTGCTGAAGATGCTGACCTGTCAGTCACCTCTCAGCGCTGATGCTCTCAGCAATGGCCCTGGAGGCTGCATCTCCAGGCCTCTCCCGAGCTTCAGGCCCCATCCTTGAAACATGTCCCCTTGAGTATCCTGCTGCTGCCCCCTCACGCCAGCAACTCTCTCTCTCCCCTGCGCAGTGTCTTGCTTTCTGTCTCCCAGGCCACTGCGCTGCCACTCGGGCCTGGAGAGTCAGCTGGGTCTGACGCCTCCTGCCTCTATTCATTTCAGCCGGCTGCCCCGCGTCTTCGCCACACTGGCTTCTTCCTTTGCGTTGCCACCCGCGGGAGGCAGCCTTCCAACCTACAGCCCCTCCCATTGAGAGAAGGCACTCGCCCTCTCCACCGTGAACCTCCACTGGCGGACGGGTCCTGCAGACCTCCGTGCCCTTTGCCCAGCGGCTGCTGCTCTCCGTTCCAGCCAGGATCCCAGACACCCTCCTCCTTCCTGCCCTGCATTCAAAGGGTCTCACGCATAGATGCCCCCACCCCTGGACTTATTTGATCACTTGTTTCCTAGCTTTTTCTATACTCCACAGGCATCCCTGAATGATTTAAGAGGATGTAGGTGGGGCGTAACCCCTGCTTACGGGAGGATCTGGCCTTGTAATCCACGCCAGATGTGGCAACATCAGGGCTCCCCAGCCCAGACCTGCTTATCTAATCTCCTCTCTGGGAGGAAAGGGAAAAAGTACCTGCTCTGACTGGCCTGTCTGGGCAGGTGGGAGGTTGAAGCTTAAAACTGAGCCCGGCCTGGCTCCGAGCGCTAGACTCACAGGGCCTGGAATCCTCTCTGCCCTGTCCCAACCGCAGAGCCCTCCCAGGGGGAAAGACCAGCTCGTCAGCACCCAAGACCTTCCCCCAGGAAAAGGCATACCCGCTGATACATGGGCCCTTCCTATAAACCTCTGAGCTCACCTGCTACCAGCTCTCCAGAAGGGGAAGAATCTCTGCTATTTTCTGTCTTGGGCTACCCATGGACATTTTTTTCTAAAAGCTTTTTTCATTCAAAGGGGTTTTAAGTGAATTGTCAATGAAAATGTGGAAAAAATGACAGAGGTGAATGCACCTGTGACATGGGTGCCTCCTAAAGGCGGCAGAGCAGGGGCTTTTACCTTTGGAGGTAGCCAGAGCGGCTGGTCTTCACAGCAGTGTCCACCAGACCCTCTCGCCCGGCCATGCAGTGGAAGAAGAACTCCTGTGGGAGAAGCAGGACCCGGGTCCCAGGGGTGGCAGTGAGGACAGTGTGCTTCCTGAAGGGCGCTCGAGCCAATGTCCCCAGCAACTGTGATGGCTCCCATGGGCCCTGGGACTTCTGCCCTCCCCTGGGGCTGCCTCTGTCTCATCCTGCCCGAGAGCAGAGGGACAAGAGGAGCGGAAGTGCCAACTCCCATTCCCAGGAGTCCGTCCTCCGTGCCGTGTCCCACACCCCAGGCCCACCCCACTTTCCAAACAGAAATGGCACTGGTGCCTCATCATGTAGTATTTTCCAAACTTCCACAACGAGAAATGTGTTTATAACAGTTATCAGCCAATACGTACCTACATACACACACGTGCGAGTAAACATACATGACTCGAGCTAAAACTTCGTGAAACGACCCCATCCCTCACTCTGATGCTTTCTTTACTGCCCTACTCTGCTTCATTACATGAAGTCAGTCACTATTACAATCATTTCACGATTCACTAAAGGCTCGCAACCAGAGTTTAGAACTCTCTGGTCTAAGTCAGCTCCCCACACCCTTTGCCAGAGGCCATGGATGACCACTGCAGAGTCTGTGTGGGACCGAGGGAGGAGCCCTGGGAGCAGCCTTGACACAAAGGGTCGGTCCTGTTCACAAACTGGACTTAGCTGTCTGACCACAAGAGGCATCCTTGCAGAGAAGCACTAGGTCAGGGAACAGGAGGTACTAACAGTCAAAAAGCCATTTCTGACTAGTGGGAGGAGAAAACCCTTCTCTAAGGGGAGAGTTCTGCTGTTAACCAAGGGAAAACTAGACATTTGCTACAACTGATCAATTTTCCCAGAGTCAAGGAGGAGCCGTGGGAGGTTGTCTTAGGGGAGCTTTGTGAAATAAATCTGTGATGCTCCTTTTGGCAACAGAAGGGGTGTCCCCTCCCCCAGCTACCCTTTCCCCAGCTGCAGGAGAGAACCGGTTGAGAAAGGGCACACAGCAGGGGGAGGCGGAGCTGGGAGAGAGCTGGTTCACCTCCTCATCCGTCAGCAGTCCTTCCTGAGCACCGAGGGGCCAGGCACCGCGCTGGGCTCTGCTGTTACGAAGGTGAACACGACACGGTAGCATCCTTACGGTCTTCACAGGCCCCGAGTCAGGTGGGTAAGCAGGGATGACTTGGCACTTATTACCTGACTGTCTTTGCTTAAAGCTGTTGGTGAAGGTCCCAGCACTCCTACTACTGAGCCCAGACACGAGGAGAAGAGCCAAAAGGAGAAACCAAAATACATACAGGGGGCTTGATGCCGGTGAGGAATCTGCCAGTGACGAAGCCACCAGCCCTGGGGGTGAACTCATAAGGCTCGAAGCAGGGCAGTGACTTGCCAGATGCCATCAGTGGGGGTCTCCGACCTTCCAATTCAATCTGGCCCAGCAGGCATGAGATCTGGGAGAAAGAAAACCCAAAGGGAACTGAAGACCTACACTCACGTTAAATGGTGCTCTGTCCCAGGGGAAGACAGAAGGCCTGCTCTTCAAGAAAAACTGCATGGAAACTGAGTTCCTGAAGGCCCAAGCACTGCAATGAGGAGTAGCTCCCGCTCACCGCAACTAGAGAAAGCCCACATGAAGCAACGAAGACCCACTGCAGCCAAGGAATAAAATAAAATGTTAAAAAAAAAAAAAGAAGAAAGGAAAAAGAAACCTCTAAGACAATGTCTATAATGTAATACTAAATGAAAAAAGCAGATCCCACAAAATTTTGGCATCTCAGCTAAGATTATATATACACACACACAATGTTTATATATAACATGAATATGTATAATAATGCAGTACCTAAGTTTACAACATATATCTGTATGATACACATCAATATCTAGATATTCATCTCTGTATCTGGCTCCTCTACTGATTTCTATATGCTTTTGTATTCTTCAGTACATTTTATACGTAACATGGATCCTCTTAAAAATTGAAACAGAGAGAAGAATCAAGATGGCGGAGTAGGAGGACATGCGCTCACTCCCTCTTGCAAGACCACCAGAATTACAACTAACTGCTGAACAACCATCGACAGAAAGACACTGGAACTCACCAAAAAAACCACCCCACATCCAGAGACAAAGGAGAAGCCGCAATGAGACGGTAGGAGGGGCGCAATCGCCTTAAAATCAAATCCCATAAATGCTGGGTGGGTGACTCACAAGCTGGAGAACAGTTATACCGCAGAAGTCCTGAGGGTTCTGAGCCCCACATCAGGCTTCCCAACCTGGCAGTCCAGCAACGGGAGGAGGAATCCCCAGAGAATCAGACTTTGAAAGCCAGCAGGATTTGATTGCAGGATCTCCACAGGACTGGGGGAAACGGAGACTCCACTCTTGGAGGGCACACAAAAAAGTGTGCTCACCAGGACCCAGGGGGAAGGAGCAGTGACCCCATAGGAGACTGAACCAGACCTACCTGCTGGTGTTGGAGGGTTGCCTGCAGAGGTGGGGGGCAGCTGTGGCTCACCGAGGAGACAGGGGCACTAGCAGCAGAGGTTCTGAGCAGTGCTCATTGGCGTGAGCCCTTCCAGAGTCCACCATTAGCTCCACCAAAGAGCCTGTAAGCGCCAAGGCTGGGTCGCCTCAGGCCAAACGACCACCAGGGTGGGAACACAGCCCCACCCATTGGCAGACAAGCAGATTAAAGTTTTACTGAGCTCCACCCACTCAGCCCAACCCACCATCAGTCCTTCCCATCAGGAAGCACCCACGAGCCTCCTAGACAGCTTCCTCCACAAGAGGGCAGACAGCAGAATCAAGCAGTATCAGCACTATTTCATCTTGTGGAACTGAAAATCATAGCCACAGAAAGACAGAGAAAATGAAAAGGCAAAAGACTTTGTACCAGATGAAGGGACAAGATAAAACACCAGAAAAACAACTAAATGAAGAGGAGATAGGCACTCTTCCGGAAAAAGAATTCAGAATAATGATGGTGAAGATGATCCAGGACTTTGAAAAACGATTGGATGCAAAGATCGAAAAGTTGCAAGAAAAGTTTACCAAAGACCTAGAAGAATTAAAGAACAAACAAACGGACATGCAACACAATAACTGAAATGCAAAATACACTGGAAGGAACCAACAGCAGATTAACTAAGACAGAAGGACGAATAAGTGACCTGGAAGACAGAATGGTGATAATCACTGATGTGGAAAAGAATAAAGAAAAAAGAATGAAAAGAACTGAAGACAGCCTAAGATACATCTGGGACAATGTTAAATGCACCAACATTCGCGTTATAGGAGTCCCAGAAGGAGAAGAGAGAGAGAAAGGACCTGAGAAAATACTGGAAGAGATTATAGTGGAAAACTTCCCTAACATGGGAAAGGAAATAGCTACCCAAGTCCAGGAAGCGCAGAGAGTCCCAGGCAGGATAAACTCAAGGAGAAACATGCCAAGACACATAGTAGTCAAATTGACAAAAAACAGAGACAGAGAAAAGTTATTAAAAGCAACAAGGGAAAAACGACAAATAACATACAAAGGAACTTCCATCAGGTTAACAGCTGATTTCTCAGCAGAAACTCTACAGGCCAGAAGGGAGGGGCACGATATATTTAAAGTGATGAAAGGGAAGAACCTAAACCAAGAATACTCTACCCAGCAAGGATCTCATTCAGATTCGAGGGAGAAATGGAAAGCTTTACAGGCAAGCAACAGCTAAGAGAATTCAGCACCACCAAACCAGCCTTACAATAAATGCTCAAGGAACTTCTCTAAGCGGGAAACATAAGAGAAGAAAAGGACCTACAAAAACAAACCCAAAACAATTAAGAAAATGGTAATAGGAACATACATATTGATAATCACCTTGAGTGTAAATGGACTAAATGCACCAACCAAAAGACACAGACTGGCTGAATGGATACAAAAACAAGACCCATATATATGCTGTCTACAAGACACCCACTTCAGACCTAGGGACACATACAGACTGAAAGTGAGGGGATGGAAAAAGATATTCCATGCAAATGGAAATCAAAAGAAAGCTGGAGTAGTGATACTCATATCAGAAAAAATAGACTTTAAAATAAAAAATGTTACAAGAGACAAGAAAGGACACTACATAAAGATTGAGGGATCAATCCAAAAAGAAGAGATAACAATTATAAATATATATGCACCCAATATAGGAGCACCTCAATACATAAGGCAAATGCTAACAGCTATGAAAGAGGAAATCGAAAGGAACACGATCGTAGTGGGGGACTTTAACACCCCACTTACACCAATGGACAGATCATCCACACAGAAAATTAATAAGGAAACACAAGCTTTGAATGACACAATAAATCAGCTGGATTTAATAGATATCGATAGGACATTACATCCAAAAACAGCAGATTACACGTTCTTCTCAAGTGCACATGGGACGTTCTCCAGGATAGATCACATTTTGGGTCATAAATCAAGCCTTGGTAAATTCAAGAAAATTGAAATTGTGTCAAGCATCTTTTCTGACCACAATGCTATGAGTTTAGAAATCAATTACAGGAAAAAAACTGTAAAAAACACAAACACATGGAGACTAAACAATACGCTACTAAATAACCAACAGATCACTGAAGAAATCAGAGGAAATCAAAAAATACCTAGAGACAAATGACAATGAAAACACAACGATCCAAAACCTATGGGATGCAGCAAAGGCAGTTCTAAGAGGGAAGTTTATAGTGATACAATCCTACCTCAAGAAACAAGAAACATCCCAATAAACAATCTCACCTTACACCTAAAGAAACTAGAGAAAGAAGAGCAAACAAAACCTCAAGTTAGTAGATGGAGAGAAATCATAAAGATCAGAGCAGAAATAAATGAAATAGAGACAAAGAAAACAATAGCAAAAATCAATAAAACTAAAAGCAGGTTCTTTGAGAAGATAAATAAAATCGATAAACCTCTAGCAAGACTCATCAAGAAAAAAGAGGGAGAGGACTCAAATCAATAAAATTAGAAATGAAACAGGAGACGTTACAATGGACACCACAGAAATAAAAAGCACCAGAAGAGATTACTACAAGCAACTATATGCCAATAAAATGGACACCCTGGATGAAATGGACACATTCTTAGAAAAGTATAACCTTCCAAGACTGAATCAGGAAGAAACAGAAAATATGAACAGACCAATCACGAGTAATGAAATTGAAACTGTGATTAAAAATCTCCCAACAAACAAAAGTCCAGGACCAGATGGATTCACAGGTGAATTTTATCAAACATTTTGAGAAGAGCTAACACCCATCCTTCTCAAACTCTTCCAAAATATTGCAGAGGAAGGAACACTCCCAAACTCATTTTATGAAGCCACCATCACCCTGATACCAAAACCAGACAAAGATACTACAAAAAAAGAAAACTACAGACCAATATCACTGAGGAATTTAGATGCAAAAATCCTCAACAAAATACTAGCCAACAGAATCCAACAACACATTCAAAGGATCATACACCATGATCAAGTGGGGTTTATGCCTGGAATGCAAAGATTCTTCAATATACGCAAATCAATCCATGTGATACACCACATTAACAAACTGAAGGATAAAAACCATGTGATCATCTCAATAGATGCAGAAAAAGCTTTTGACAAAATTCAACACCCATTTATGATAAAAACTCTCCAGAAGGTGGGCATAGAGGGAACCTACCTCAACATAATAAAGGCCATATATGACAAACGCACAGCAAACATCATTCTCAATGGTGAAAAACTGCAAGCATTCCCTCTAAGATCAGCAACAAGACAAGGATGTCCACGCTCGCCACTACTATTCAACATAGTTTTGGAAGTCCTTGCCACAGCAATCAGAGAAGAAAAAGAAATAAAAGGAATCCAAATTGGAAAAGAAGTAAAATTGTCACTGTTTGCAGAAGACATGATACTATACATAGAAAATCCTCAAGATGCCACCAGAAAACTACTCAAGCTAATCAATGAATTTGGTAAAGTTGCAGGATACAAAAGTAACACACAGAAATCTCTTGCATTTCTATACACCAACAATGAAAAGATCAGAAAGAGAAATTAAGGAAACAATCCCATTCACCATTGCAACAAAGAGAATAAAATACCTAGGAATAAACCTAACCAAGGAGGTAAAAGACCTGTACTCAGAAAACCATAAGGCACTAAAGAAAGAAATCAAAGAAGACACAAACAGATGCAGGGACATACCATGTTCTGGGATTGGAAGAATCAACATTGTGAAAATGACTATACTACCCAAAGCAATTTACAGATTCAATGCAATCCCCATCAAATTACCAATGGCGTTTTTCACAGAACTAGAATAAGTAATTTTACGATTTGTATGGAAACACAAAAGACCCCGAATAGCCAAAGCAATCTTGAGAAGGAAAGACGGAGTTGGGGGAATCAGGCTTCCCGACTTCAGGCTACACTATAAGGCTACAGTGATCAAGACAGTATGGTACTGGCACAAAAACAGAAGTATAGATCAATGGAACAGGATAGAAAGCCCAGAGATAAACTATGGTCAATTAATCTATGACAAAGGAGGCAAGGATATACAATGGAGAAAAGGCAGCCTCTTCAATAAGTGGTGCTGGGAAAACTGGACAGCTACATGGAAAAGAATGAAATTAGAACACTTCCTAACACCATACACAAAAATAAACTCAAAATGGATAAAAGAGCTAAGTGTGAGGCCAGACACTATAAAACTCCTGGAGGAAAACATAGGAAGAACAATCTTCGACATAAATAACAGGAAGATCTTTTTTAATCCACCCCCTAGAATTATGGAAATAAAAACAAAAATAAGTAAGTGGGACCTAATGAAACTTCAAAGCTTCTGCACAGCAAAGGAAACTATAAGCAAGACGAAAAGACAACCCTCAGAATGGGAAAAAATATTTGCAAATGAATCAACAGACAAAGGATTAATCTCCAAAATATATAAACAGTTCATGCAGCTCAATACCAAAAAAACAAACAACCCAATCAAAAAATGGGCAGAAGACCTAAACAGGCATTTCTCCAAAGAAGACATACAGATGGCCAAGAAGCACATGAAAAGCTGCTCAACATCACTAATTATTAGAGAAATGCAAATCAAAACTACAATGAGGTATCACCTCACACCAATTAGAATGGGCATCATCAGAAAATCTACAAACAGTAAATGCTGGAGAGGGTGTGGAGAAAAAGGAACGCTGTTGCATTGCTGGTAGGAATGTAAATTGATACAGCCACTATGGAGAACAGTATGGAGGTTCCTTGTAAAACTAAAAATAGAACTACCATATGCACCAGCAATCCCACTACTGGGCATATACCCAGAGAACACCATAATTCAAAAAGACACATGCACTCCAATGTTCACTGCAGCACTATTTACAACAGCCAGGACATGGAAGCAACCTAAATGTCCATCAACAGATGAATGGATAAAGATGTGGTACATACATACAATGGAATATTACTCAGCTGTAAAAAGCAATGAAACTGGGACATTTTTAGAGACATGGATGGACCTAGAGACTGTCATACAGAGTGAAGTGAGTCAGAAAGAGAAAAACAAATATTGTATATTAACACATATATGTGGACTACAGAAAAATGGTACAAATCAACTGGTTTGCAAGGCAGAAATAGAGACACAGATGTAGAGAACAAACATATGGACACCAAGTGGGGAAAGCGGGGAGGGTTCGGGGGGGAGGGGACGAATTGGGAGACTGGGATACCAAATTGTACACTCTAAATATATGCAGTTTATTGTAAAAAGTAAAAAAATAAAAAGTTAGAAAAAAAAAAAAGGAAACAAGTCTGAAAAGTGCCTCCTGTAACCATCCCGCCCTCCTGCAAACCAGCCAGCCCGCCTTCGCTCACACCTGCATGGTGTTCACAGTTGAACCCTTGGCTCCAGACTGCACCATCATTTGCAAGTTGTTCTCTGGGAACTGTCTGTGCAGGCCAAAGGGCATGCACGCCTGTGGATAGAACACACACAGCGGTCAGTGACTCAGCCCCTGGGGAATCCTAGGTTCCGAAGGTAAATCCAGGATGCGGAAGCCAACTCAGACTGTTTATCTAGAGAGACGTGCCGGACTCTAGGTGAGATAAGGAGAAGTCTCATCAGGCATCAATCCTCCAGCTAGGAGCCCTAGAGAGAAGTCTAAAGGAGGGCCCCGGGCACTGCACTCTTCTGACACCTCTGCCAGCAAGCTGGAAAGGAGATGCAGAGGGGACAGCATCTCCAATTCCTGATTCTGAAAAGCAGCTGGTTAAAAATGAAACCTAAGGCAGTATCCTTAGGAACTTGCCCAGCAGATCATGGCCTGGCTCTGGCCAGCAGCAATGATGACCAAAGTTCATGTCATATTTCACATTTCCCAACATGCTACCCAAGCACCAAGCAGGATCCTCCCCTTGGCTCCTGGGCCAGTGGAAGTGGGCCAAGCCCCCAAGTGGACTGGGGAGATGCTGGGGGTTCGGGGGTGGGGGAAGCTCTCCGTCCATCTAAGCCTCTGCCTAGGGTTGCAGAGACCCAGCCCCACACAGGAGAGGCAGAGTGAATGGGAAGAGATGGAGGAACAAGAAATAATCCTGAGATGCTCCTGAGAGGACACCCCATCCACAGTATCCCCCGTCAGCCTTGGAAGCTGAGCCTCCTGCTTCTCACGCAGTGCTGGAAGGTTCCTCTCAACCACAGCTCTCAAGGACGGAACTGTACCAATGAGGTCTGCATTCTTGGCAGCTGAGGGGATGCTGACAGCCAGTCAGAGGACTCCATGAACAAACACTGACTTCTGCTGGGCGCTGGCCGCGCCTCCCCTTCTCCTCCTCGGTGGGGCCTCAAGGCCCAAGAGGCAGGGTGAGGGCCAGGTGGGCTCCTTCACGCTGTAGGACTGGAAGCCCCAGCTCTGGGGCGAGAAGGCTGCCCTCCCGGCCCGTGCGGGGATGCACCTCTCCTTTCCCAGCTGTGCGGGAAGGGGCTCTGGAGGGCTGGCGAGGCACTCACACCTCGCCCCGGGCACTGTGTAGATGAGCTCCTGAATCCTCCCAGCAAGGCAGGTGCTCTTCCCACCCCGACCCCCGGCTCAGACCGCTCATATCACACAAGGCCCGAGATCTCACAGCAAGTCCATGGCAGAGCCAGAATTTGAACCCAGGCTGTCACCCTTGGCCACCCCACACAAGCAGCACTCGTGGTTTTGGTCCTTCATTCTGTCTCTCCAGCCTGTAGTGACCCCTGGGAAAGCCTTTCTTCAGTCCCCTTTAATGCAGTCACCCCAAAATACAAGCATTTAAAATGAAAAATAGTGGGGAATTCCCTGGCGGTCCAGAGGTCAGGACTCCCAGCTTTCACTGCCGAGGGCCTGGGTTTAATCCCTGGTCTGGGAACTAAGATCCTGCAAACTGCGCAGCGTGGCCGGAGAAAGCAAAGAAAAAAAGAAAAAGGAAAACAGTGCAGTGCCTTCTCTCTCAGCATTAATCAAAGATCTTTCCAGACCCTAACTGGGTGAGGAAATGAAGCCCTTGGCTTTTCATAATGATCAATTCTACTCGCCCCAGCTCGCATCTCACCTAGTCAGCTGTTAAATAGCCAAATTGCTCCAAAGGGCCCAGAGTGAGAATCAAAATGTAATTTTTTAAAAAACCAGCATTCAGAATGGTGGGGGCAAGTGCACACGCTGCTGGACTAACCTTGTTAATTTCATTGCTGTAATGGTTCACTTCCTCCTTGAACTTCAGATCAATCACATTAAAATCCCTCTGGTCTTTGCCCAGATGGGCATCCTGCCACTTCCCTCGGACCTCATCACATGATGCCACTTCTGGCAGGTTTAATGCAGCCCTGACAGCCTAGAATGAGAAAAGGAAAATGTCGGAGGCTGTAGCCAAGTGCGGAGGGTGTGGGCTCCATCCCGTTGGAGCCCAGCCGACCCCCTGCAGCAGGCAGTAGCCCCCCAGGCCCTCCTCACCCGGGGCCCACAGTCAGTGGACTCTTCAATGATCCTGTGTCTCTTGACATCTGCCTTCGGCTTGACCAAAATGTCTTCCACGCCTGTGAAGTGAAATGGACAAGCTTGGCTGCAACCAGGCCCGACTTCTCACCAGGCCACGAACTTGGTGAGGTCAGGACATGGAGCACGGCGCCACGCATGCAGGGAGCACCAGGATAAAGATGGTGACATTCACATCACGTTAAGAAACTACTAGCATCTCTTCAGTGCTGACCGTGTTACAAATGACAAAACTAAGGCTCAAGCTTGAGCCCAAGGTGACAGAGGTGAAGAGGAAACCCAGGCCCAAGTCCCAAACGTGGGCTCTTTGCCACCAGCTACACTCCCTGCATTCAATAAAAACATGCTGGATGAATGGCTGGAAGTGGAGATGATGTTTTGGGTGAAAAACTGAGTTTGAGGAAAAAAAAGAGGGAGGGAGAGTACATCCCAGTTTTGACTCCCAGAAGCACACGTCGCAGGGACCACCCTACGCAGCTGTGAGGATGTAGGTGCAGGTGCACAGACACCCAAGCCTGGGTGCCAGGGGCCACCACCGCTGCTCTGCAAGGAGCAAAGTCTGGTCACTTCAGATAAGCCTGTCCTGCTGGCTTCACTGCACTGAGGAATTCCTCACCTTGGGCAAGAAATCTTTCCACTTCCTCTTTCAGTGACCTATTTTCTGTCTCCATCTGAGAGCTCCTGGGCTCAAAAGTCCCTCAGCCAAGGTCTGAGTAGGAAGGGAAACAAAGCCCGCTTTGTTCCAAAGCTGGGCTACGATGGCTGGCCTCCCACATGCAATGTCCTGGAAGCCTGGGAGCCTCTAACAAACTCGTGTGAGCGGGAGGGGAAAGAAAACTGTCCCTCTGTGAAGAAGCCACAACCATGAACATGGGCCCTTCCACAGGGTCAGCTCCAGGGTGCCCGCTGTCCCTCCAGTGACCTCCAGCTGCGAGGGCTGGAAGGCACCATGGTAGCCCATCCCGCCCTCCAAGCTTGATGCCCAGCTTGGCCCTGCTTCCTCTCAGTCTCTCCGCACCAGATGGTCTTTGCGCTTTGGCCAATTTCCCCCCGTAACATGCGCTAAGCAGAGCTGCTTGTTAGGTTTGGTCCTCATCACTGTCTGGGTGTGGGAGCCTCCTCTACGTTCCGCTTTTAAAAATACTTGTTAAAGAGTGCTCATCCCAGCAATATCATGAAAATCAGGAAAGAGCTTAAACGTCTAATAACAGGAACTGGTTAAGTGAGCTACGTACACCTGCACAAGTAGAACAGTCTGCCGCCACCAACCTGAGGATGTCGGTTTATATTTGCTCACCCAAAAGGATGTTTATAAAACACATCTGCAAATGGGGGGAGGGGAGCAGATTACAAAACACTAGATAGTGTAGGGTGCCCTTTTTTCTGAATGTGTCTGCACTCGGAAAGTCTAGAAAGACACACATCCAATCAATAGGGTGGTGGTTATCTCTGGCAGCTGAATGCTGGGTGATTTTAAATTATTTTCACGTCTGTATTTATTTTGACTTTTCCACAATTAATACAAATTATATAATTATGCAGGCCTCGCTGCCAGCCAACGAGCAAACGCCAGCTGTGGTAGGCCCGCCGGCCCCATGTCTGCATGCGAGCCCGTCGATGACCACAGAGTCTCAGTCCCACCGCTGGGACTCGTCGGCTGGACGATTCCCACGCTCACGGGGGCGCGTGCTCAGTCCGTCACCCATGCCTCACGGGAAACTGCAGAAGGGCTCGGACTCTGCTCCGCGCACCTGGAGACGCACTGCCCTGAATGAGCTCAGGGCACAGGAGGTAAGGGCACACGTGTTCTGTTCACCAAAGCCAACTTCCTGAAACCCTGGGCTCTCATTTCCAGGGAGGAAACCAGAGTTCCTCTCCTCTTTCTATCTTAGGATCACCCGACAGGCCTGCCCTGACACAGTGTTTCCAACAGCACCCACTGCCTCGGGCAGCTCTGGCAACCGGGAAGACCGTAGGTGGGGCGTGGAGTGCCTGAAGGACTCTGGAAGGGCACTTGCAGGAGAGAATGGAGGTGAGTGTGAGTGTGAAAAGTCAGCCTCAGGGACTGAAAACCAGAAAGAGTGGGGCTGCAAAAGGAACAGAAAGGAAGTGGAGATGGGCTGCAGGGGGGTCACTCTGTGCTGTGTGAAGGAACACAGCGGGGTGGGGGAGTGGAAGCTCTGAGATGGAGCAAGGCTATGAAATGCTGCTGGTGGCCGAGTGAGGATGCCTGCGTAGAAGAAGCCTGGCTGTTCCCTTGGAGGCTGCGAGGAGAGCCGGGGAGACATCCTGGCCGGCATGCTGGCCAGGGGAGGGGCCCAGGGCCACCTGCCCGCACTCACCCAAGGTGAAGCCTCTGTAGAGCTGCAGGTAGGCGGTGAAGAGGCGGGCCAGGCAGGTGAGAACCTTGCCGCTGGTTTCCCCACCATAGATCTCGTAGCAGCAGTGCACCAGGCCGTAGGCGGAGCTCCCGTAGTGCGCCTTGTCCAGCACCCCGCACAGCAGCTCCCCTCCCCTGAGGATCACCTGCGGAGCGACGGCCATCAGCGCGGGGCTGGAGGCCACGCCTCCGGTGCGAGCCCCCAGCCCCACCCCATCTCACGTCTTGTTAACCTTATTGTAACCTGCCTCAAGTCCTCGATGCAAAGAAGACTACACACACACACACACACACACACACACACACACACACACACATTTCAGTGTGTTCTTATGTCCCCCTGCTCCCTCCACCCATATGTGCTGCCTGAGGTCAAGGATCCTTGACAAAGACCTTCTGACTGGAAATGAGAACATCTGGACTCTAAACTTCATACCCATGACCTTGGCCTAGGTACTCCCTCCCTTACACCCTGAGAGTAAGAAAAACATAACCTTTTCACGAGGGTGAGTCAAAAATGATATGCACTCCGGTTATATTAAAACTTCTATAAATTCTACAGCCAGAGTGTGGATAATTTTTGACTCACCCTCGTAATATTATTTCAGGCCTGAACTTGTACTTCCCCAAAGTTGGCTTCAACATTAGAAGCTAATTCAAAGAAGGATTTCCAGGTGCACAGCACTGCACACGTTAAGCATATGATCTAGGAAGGGAAAGAAAAGGGGCAGCTTGGGTTCTAAACCGGATGCGTGTCAGACCCTGTGACTTGTGAGCTGGGGCCTTGGGGATACTCCCCCAAGAGCACACTGAGGCCTTGGCAATCTCTAGTGTGGGGCCACAGTCAAGCTCTCCTGCAGCAGCTGTGTCCCCGGGTTTGGCTGCTCTGGGGTGGCCCCCGAGGCCTGGCTCCTGGGCGTGGTGCTGGGAGGTGTGAAACCTCCCAACAGCCTCATAACCTCCTGCCTCTCAGAGGTCTCAGGGGAAAACACAGGGTCTGCACTGCCAAGCTCTGCAGAGTCAAGTTCAGAGGCCTTCTGTTGGAGACGCCTTCCCAACCTGATTGTTTATGAGTTGTATACCGAGAGTCAAACGCTAGTAGTCAACTCTTACTCTTTCCAAAACCAAAGTCAACACAGTTTGGGTACAACTCCTTCCCTTCAGGCACGACTCCTCTTTCCGTGCATGTACCTCCATTTCTCTGTCTTGGTTTTAAATCAAGCTGCCTAAACCCGGAACTAGAAGCCTCCAACCCATACAGCTGGGCAGCCACACCTGGGACTCGCACATCGACTCGGGGTTAAAGCCAGGAACCGGCCGAGGAGGCTCCTTCACCCAGGCCTTCCCACCGATCTTCGCCTTTCCCGACAAGTTCAGTGGGACGTAGTCCTCTGGGATTATGTTGATGAGCAGCGTAGACACGACCTTGGAAGCAAAAGAAGACAAAGCTGATGGCAGGAAGAAAAGCTGAGAAGTTCCCTTTTGGGACCTCCTGTCGCTCTTCACCCTGAAAGGCAGACAACTCCATTCTGATGAGCTTGTAGGTGAAGCAGAAACAAACAAACGAATGAAAACCCAACAACAATAAAAAAGGGAGAGTTTCTTGTCTGTGGGACAAGTTGATCTCGGTTTTTACTTTTCTGCTTACGTGACTTAGGAGGGAGCTTAGGATTGGAAACATACCACTAAGAACTGCACCTCTCAGAGTGAACAATCCCCTAGACCCAAAAATTAAGTTCCTGAATAGACCAAAGGAAGGAAAGGAAAATAAACTGCTGTGGGGTCACAGTAGAGAAAGAGTTAAATTTGTATGTGGTAAAAAAAAAAAAGGAAAACAAAGACAGCAAGGTGGGGAGAGACAGCAGGGCTGGTACCACTGCCCTCTGCCAGGGAAAGGCAGCCCTGACACGTGAGCCCCGGGACGGAGGCCAAGGTCCGAAGACGCTCGTCAGAGGCATCCTTCTCTCACTTTCAGGCCACATCAAAACATGACAGGACTTCCCTGGTGGTGCAGTGGTTAAGAATCCACCTGCCGATGCAGGGGACACAGGTTCGAGTCTTGGTCCGGGAAGATCCCACATGCCGTGGAGCAACAAAGTCCACGAGCCGCAACTACTGAGCCCATGTGTCACAACTACTGAAGCCCATGCACCTAGAGCCCATGCTTTGCAACAAGAGAAGCCACCGAAACGAGAAGCCAACGTACCACAATGAAGAGTAGCCCCCACTCTCCATAACTAAAGAAAGCCTGTGCACAGCAACGAAGACAAAACACAGCCAAAACTAACATAAACAAATAAGAAAAAAATAAATCTTTACAAAAAAAGAAAAAGAAGAAGTCGTCTTGGCACTTCAGGAGCAGTTATTAAGGGGACCCGAGTGGGAGCACGTGGGACGGGGTCTCTGTGTGAGGCCCGTCACAGGGCACGCTGCTGATGTGACTGCTTGGCCACCCGATGGCTCCTACAATTCACTTTTACAGAGCCAATACCAGAAATAAATTTGTTTGACTGGGATTAATTATGGCTACTGAAAGGCTGGGGAGTTCTTCCCCCGCCCAGCTGGGCCCATCAGTATGGCCATCCATTCAACACGTGGCTGCTGACAGGAGGCCAAGAGAGGCAATTTCACGAATAGCTGCTCCACAGAGAACCCACGTGGGGGCAGCCGTAACTGGGGAGGACCATGGGTCAGCTCCAGAGAGGCCCAGAGCACGCATGCCCAAAGGCACAGCAGGCTGGGGGCAGGGAGACCGGTCTGACAGGCCCCGGGGCTGGGAGCCATCTGCTGGCCTCAGCAGCTCTTTGTGTGCCTGCACCAGACTCCACAAAGAAGCATTTATGTGTGCACAAGGGGGTCAGGGCAGCTATGAGAGCAACTGTCTTTCCACGCATGTGCGTCGGGAGCTGGGGAACAACTGGAAACAGCATCGTTAAAGAAAGCAGACAATATTTCTTGTTATCTCAGTAGAAAATGACCAAGAAGGTCCTGGCCCTCGTTCTTCACAAGGCCGGCACCGCCAGGAGAAGGGGTGAGGAGTGAAGGCAGGAGGGTGACTTCCTTGGGATGCTGACCACAAGCTGCACTTCATCCACAGTGCCTCATGCACAGTGGGGAGAGCCAGCTGGGCACAGTCAGGATGGGAAGTCTGAGAGAAAGGTAACATATGTACCCAACCATCTAAGGACAGGGAGATGTGACCTGCCACTGCAACTGTAACACCAAGGGGGCAGGAAAAGCATCTGACAATCTCAATACCCTTTCATGATAGAAACATTCAACAGACTAGGAACAGGAGGGAACACCATCAACCTCGTAACAGGGAGGCATCGATGAGAAACCGACACCCACCATTCTTAGTGAGCAAAGACGATGCTTTCTGCCTAAGATCAGAAACGAGGAAAGAATGTGTGCTCTTGCCATCTCTGCTCAACGATGTTCTAGAGGTTCTAGCCAGGGCAATCAGGCATGGAAAGAATAAAGCTGCTTTCAGATTGGAGAGTAAGAACGAAAAGTACCTCTAACTGCAGATGACATAACCTTATGTAGAGAGAACCCAAAGGAATCCACAAAAAATTATTAGAGCTACGAAATGACTTCAGCAGAGCTGAAGGATATAAGATCAACATTCGAAAATCAACCGTATTTCTATACATTAACAATGATGCAAATGAAACTAGGAAAACAATTCTATGCACAATAGCGTCACAAAGAATAAAATACTTGGAATAAATTGAACCAAACAAGTCCAAAACTTGTAAGTTGAAAACAATAACATACTACTGAAAGCAATTAAAGAAAATCTAAGTAAATGGAAAGACATCATGGATTGAAAAACTTTTTTTTTTTTAACTTGACACTTTATTTTTTTTGGCTGTGCTGCGTGGCTTGTGGGATCTTACTTTCCCGACAGGAATTAAACCCAGGCCCCTGGCAGTGGAAGTGCAGAATCTTAACCACTGGACCACCAGGGAATTCCTGGAAGACTTAATATTGTTAAGATGGCAACACTCCCTGAATCGATCTACAGACTCAATGCAACCCCTATTAAAATTCCAACTGCCAGTTTAGCATAAATGACAAAGCTAACCCTACAATTCATATGGAAATTCAAGGAACCCCAAATAGACAAAACAATCTTGAAAAAGAAGAACAAAGCTGGAGGACTCCGATTTCCAGATTTTAAAACTTACTACAAAGTTACAATAATCAGGACATGATATTGGCATAAAAATAGACATATTGATCAATGGAATAGAAATGAGAGTCTGAAAATAAACCCCTACATCTGTAGTTAGTTGATTTTTAACAAGGGTGCTAAGAACATTCAATGGGGAAAGAACAGTCTTGTCAACAAATGGTGCTGAGACAACCGTATATCTACCAGCAAAAGAATGAAGCTGGACCCTTACCTCACACCACACAGAAAAATTAACTCAAAATGAATTAAAGACCTAAATGTAAGGGCTAGAACCATAAAACTCTTAGATGGAAACACAGTTGTAAATCTGTGTAAATCTGGATTAGGTGACAGCTTCTCAGATGTGACACAAAAAGCACAAGTGATGAAAGAAAAAGGCAGTACACAGGACTTCATCAAAGTTAATAATATTTGTGTGTCAAGGGCACTATCAAGAAAGCAAAAAAATAATGGGATAAAATACTTGTGTATCATACGTGTGATATGGATCTAATAACCAGAATACATAAAGAACTGTTAGAACTCAACAATAAAAAGACAAACAACCCAATTAATAAATGGGCAGAGGGCTTGAATAGAAAGAAGATATTATAAATGGCCAGTAAGCACATGAAAAGATGCTCAGTATCACTAATTATTAGGGAAAGACAAATGAAAACCACAATGAAACACCATTTCACACCCACTAAGATGGTTATTTAAAAAAACAAAAGAAAAATAAGTGTTAGTATGGATGTGGAGAAACTGGAACCCTCACACATCACTGGTGGAAATGTAAAATTGTACAGCTGTTTGGAAAACAGTTTGGTAGTCCCTCAAAAAAGTTAAACATAGAATTACCATATGACCCAGCAATTTCACTCTTAGCTATACATTCAAGAGACTTGAAAGTACACATTCATATAAAACCTGGTGCACAAATACTCACTGCAGCCTTATTTATAATGGCCAAAAAGTGGAAATGAGCCAACTTATCCATTTAACAACTGACAAATGAATAAGCAAAATGTGGTTTAACCATACAGTGGAATATTATTCAGCCATGAAAGGGAATGGAGTATTGTTCATGTTATGACAATGGATGAATCTTGAAGACACTACATTAAGTAAAAGAAACAAGCCACAAAAGGGTACCTACTTGTATGATACCAGGTATATGAAATGTCCAAAACAGGTAAATCAATAGAGACAGAGGTGATTGCCAGGGGATGGGGGAGGGAGGAATTAGGGTTGACTGCTAATGCGTTTCTTTTTGGGGTTATGAAAATGTTCTGGAACTAGTGGTGATGCTTGGACAACATAAAGAATACACTAAAAAAAAAATCACTGAATGTAATTCATTGTACTTATTAAAAATGGTAACTTTTATGGTAAATATGAATTATATTTCAATTTAAAAAAACACCCCAGTGTTCACTGCAGCACTATTTACAAGTCAGGACAGGGAAGCAACCTAAGTGTCCACTGACAGATGAATGGATAAAGAAGATGTGGTACATATATACAATGGAATATTACTCAGCCATAAAAAGGAACGAGATTGGGTCACTTGTAGTGAGGTAGGACCTAGAGACTGTCATACAGAGTGAACTAAGTCAGAAACTGAAAAACAAATATCGTACATTAACGCATATATGTGGAATCTAGAAAAATGGTACATATGAACTGGTTTGCAAAGCCGAAATACAGACACAGATGTAGAGATGCGGAGAACAAATGTATGGACACCACGGGGGAAAGGGGGGAGTGGGATGAATTGGGAGATTGGGATTGACATATATACACTAATATATATGAAATAACTAACGAGTACCTGCCGTATAGCACAGGGAACTCCACTTTGCTGTACAGTAGAAACTGACACAACATTGTAAAATAACTATACACCAATAAAAAAAAATTAAAATTAAAAAATAAATAAAAAGGACTACCTAGGTGGCGCAGTGGGTAAGAATCCGCCTGCCAATTCAGGGGACACAGGTTCGATCCCTGCCCCAGGAAGATACCACATACCGTGGAGCAACCAAGCCCATGCACCACAACTACTGAGCCTGCGCTCTAGAGCCCATGAGCCACAACTATTGAGCCCATGTGCCACAACTACTGAAGCCCACGTGCCTAGAGCCCGTACTCCACAAGAAGAGAGGCCACCACAATGAGGAGCCTGTGCATCACAACGAAGAATAGCCCCCACTCACCGCAACAAGAGAAAACCCGTGTACAGCAATGAAGACCCAACACAGCCAATTAAATAAATAAATAAATACATAAAAATAAAAGAAATACATAAAAATAAAAGAAATAAATAAAAAAAGACGAGGATGCCAGACAAGACGATTAGAGGTCCTTTCCTGCACTTATATTCTAGAAGTGTATAATTAACTTTTTGGTCATAAACTCTTGAGAGGAAGGAAAGATCACATCTGCAACATTAATGCGGTGGATAGACCTAGAGTCTGTCATACAGAGTGAAGTAAGTCAGAAAGAGAAAGACAAATATTGTATGCTAACTCACATATATGGAATCTAAAAATGGTACTGATGAACTCAGTGACAAGAACAAGATAACATCTGCAACATTCTTGTCAACTGTGAAAGGTAGCAAAATCTACAAGAATTATAATTATTTATTATTTAAATGATTTATATGAAGCCTGTACTGAACTTTAAAAAATGTCCTAAAAGTTAAATGGACTTCTTTTCAAAAAATGTTTTGAAATGTGTATACCCTTTAACTCAGCAATCACAATTCTAGGAATTCATTTAAAATATATACCAATGAAAGCACACTGTTTATGGCATAAAGTTTAACTGTTTTCATATGTTAGGATGTCTACCATAGCACTACTCAGAATAGTAAAACCCAGGTAATTTATATGTCTGCCAGTAGGGAATTCCCTGGTGGTCCAGTGGTTGGGACTCAGCACTCTCACTGCCGGGGCCCTGGATTCGATCCCTGGTTGGAGAAGTAAGATCCTGCAAGCCATGCGGTATGGCCAGAAAAAAAAACAAAAAACAAAAACCAAAAAAACTGGACACTCAGTAAATGTCTGGCAATAGAGAGACAGTTAAATCAACTAACATATATCCGTATTATTGGGTACAACACAGAATGGGTTAAGAAGAATGAAGTCAATCTACACATCAGACACAGAATGAGCCCACAATACATCATTAAGTGAACTAAATACGTCACAAAGCAATTACAAGAAAGGTTCTGTCAACCTAGCACATGAAAACAGTTAAAAAAAACTTCATGCTGTATTTGGAGTGTGTTAGGGTGGTTCAAATGAAAAATACAGACTACCTGAAATAACGGGATTCCCTATGGAGGGCCTGGTGGCTCATTTAAAGTAAGCCATCTCATTGACCAGTTAAAACTGAGATCCACATGCCTGAGGAGGAGTAAAATGCATGCCTCAGGCACCAGAATGTCATGGATAAAGAAATGGTCTTAGGACCTCCCTGGTGGCACAGCGGTTAAGAATCCACCTGCCAATGCAGGGAACATGGGTTCGATCCCTGGTCCAGGAAGATCCCACATGCCACAGAGCAACTAAGCCTGTGCACCATAACTACTGAGCCTGCACTCTAGAGCCTATGTACCACAACTACTGAGCCCACGAGCCACAACTACGGAAGCCCATGTGCCTAGAGCCCATGCTCTGCAACAAGAGAAGCCACTGCACCACAAGAAAGAGTAGCCCCCACTCACAAGTAGAGAAAGCCTGCAAGCAGCAATGAAGACCCAACATAGCCAATAAATAAATAAACTTTTTAAAGGAGTAGTCTTAAATATAAGCTCAAAATTGAATGTCAAATTTAATCATGGTTCATGGTTCTCCTGAGTAGGTATAATATGATTCCAATTTTATTTCTTTTCTATGAGAGTACACACGTACATGATGAATGGGATTGGAGAGAGGAAATTTTTCCTTTTTCCTTTCATGTTACTGTCTCTTTATTTAATGGAAAATTTATGTTACTTCTATAGTTAAAAAGAACTTAAAGAGCAGAGCTCTAATAAATGAAATCAGCAAGGTTGCTAATCAAGGACAATATACAAAAAATCAATTGTATTTCTATACACCAAAAAATAATTAGGAAATCTGATAAATAATATCTATAATCACCATACCTAGGAATGAATCTAATGAAAGATGAACAAGACTTTTATGTCATTGAAAGACATGCTGTGTTCATAACTAGGAAGATTCAATACTGCAATGTAATCCCAATGAAACTCCTCACAGGTATTTTTTTGCAGACATGTACAAGATGACTTTGAAATTTATATGGAAATTCACAGGGCCAAGAATATTCAAGACAGTCTCAAAGGACAAAGCTGGAGACTTACTATCGAAACTCAAAACTTATTATAAAGCTACAATAATTAAGACAGTGTGGTATTGGTGCAATGGAATCAAACAAATTAATGGAACAGAAATGAGTCCAGGAGTAGACCTCCACATATACAATTATTTGATTTATGACACAGGAGATACTAAAGAGCAGAGGAAAAACAATGGTCTTCTCATCAATGATGTTTATCAACTCAATAGTCCTATGAGGGAAAAAAAAATGAATCCTGATCCCTACCTCTCACCCATGACACCCAGAAAAATCAATTCCCGGCAGACAGCAGACCTAAACAGGCATGGTGAAACAATAAAATTGCTTCACAATTATACAGACCTTGATGACCTTGGAGCAGGCAAATAATTTTTACATAGAACCAGCCATAAAAGGCAAAACCTGGTGAACTATATTACATAAAATAAAGAACTGGGGACTCCCCCGGTGGTTCAGTGGTTAAGACGCTGTGCTCCCAACTCAGGAGGCCTGAGTTTGATCACTGGTTGGGGAACTAAGATCCCACATACTGCAACTAAACCTGTGAACCGCAACTACTGGGCCCACGTGCTGCAATGAAGAGCCCTCGCAGTCAAAATAAACAAACAAATAAGTAAATAAATGAATAAATAGAGTTTATTTAAAAAAATAAAGAAATAACTTCTGATCATCACAAAACAGCATTAAGTGAAAGGGCAAATAGGCTAGCTATCAAGAAGGAGGTATCTGTAATACATATATCTGGCAATAGATGTACTAGAATACATTTCTAGAACTCTTACCTATTAATAAGAGAATGGCATAGAATAGAAACAAGGCAAAAGACTTGAACAGAACCTTAACAAAAGATGAGATCCCAGTGACCATAAGCATATGAAGAGGTGCTCAACCTCACTTATCATTAAGGAAATGGAAATTAAAACCACAAAAAGATGCCACTATACACCCATTTCAATGGCTTAATTTACACAGATGGGGAAAAAAACAAAAAATAAACACCCAAACAATATGGGACAATAATATGAAATTCTGCCGAGAGCAAGGAGTATCCGGAATTCTCACGCTCTGCTAGTGGAGGTGTAAACTGCTGCAAGCACTTTGGAAAACTGTTTATTAAACTATTTATTACACTTGAAGGTAGATCTTATGACACAGCAATTTGATTCCTTGGCATTTACCCATCAAAATGCATATATTTGTTCAACAAAAGACATATACAATAATGTTCAGGGACTTCCCTAGTGGCACAGTGGTTAAGACTCTGTGCTCCCAATGCAGGGAGCCTGGGTTCAATCCCTGGTCAGGAAACTATATCACACATGCATGCCACAACTAAGAGTTCACATACCACAACTAATGAGCCAGTGAGCCACAACTAAGACCCGGCACAAATTAATTGATTAAATATTTTTAAAAAAAAGAATGTTCATAGTAGCCCTATGTAATAGCCAAATGAAGACAAAGACAACCCAAATGTCCATCAATGGTAAATAGACAAATATATATTCGTATATTCATATAATACTATACACACCAACGAAAGTGAATAAACTACCACCATATGTGACGACATGAGTGATTCACACAAAGATATGATTTACTCTATGATTCCATTTATGTAAAGTTCAAGAAAAGACAAAACTTACCTATAGTGTTAGAAGACAGGTTAGTGGCTACCTTTGGGGAGGGGTAGAAATTGAGAGGGGCCTGGAGGGGTCTTCTGGGGGTGGTGGTGATAGTCTACTTTCTGATCTAGGTGACAGTTTATAAAGGCGTACTCACTTTGTGGACACTCATTGAGATATATGCTCAAGATGTGCAATGACAGGCAAATCTTCCTTCACATGCTCTTTCATTTTCAACAAATGGTGAGAGAACTCTGATTCTTAGAAAGAAAGAAAACCATTCAAGAGGCTGTATGAAATGCCCTGGAGAAGCCTAAGACAATTTTCTAGGGCAGTACAAATAAATTTCCCAAGCTAAGTTCCTTATTTCCTAATTCTAAACGTGGTTTTTTTGACCCACCTCCTAGAATGATGGAAACAAAATCAAGAAAAAACAAATGGGACCTAATGAAACTTAAAAGCTTTTGCACAGCAAAAGAAACCATAAACAAGACAAGAAGGCAACCCTCAGAGTGGGAGAAAATACTTGCCAACGAAGCAACGGACAAAGGATTAATCTCCAAAATATACAAGCAGCTCATGCAGCTTAATACCAAAAAAGCAAATAACCCAATCCACAAATGGCCAGAAGACCTAAGTAGACATTTCTCCAAAGAACACATACAGATGGCCAACAAACACAGGAAAAGATGCTCAACATCACTAATCATTAGAGAAATGCAAGTCAAAGCCACAATGAGGTATCACCTCACACCAGTCAGAATGGCCATCACCAAAAAATCTAGAAACAACAAATGTTGGAGAGGGTGTGGAGAAAAGGGAACTCTTCTGCACTGTTGGTGGGAATGTAAGTTGGTACAGCCACTATGGAAAACAGTTTGGAGGTTTCTTAAAAAACTAAAAATAGAACTACCACATGATCCAGTAATCCCACTACTGGGCATATACCCAGAGAAAACCATAATCCAAAAAGAAACATGTACCATAATGTTCACTGCAGCACTATTTACAATAGCCAGGACATGGAAGCAACCTAAATGTCCATCAACAAATGAATGGATAAAGAAGATGTGGCATATATATGCAATGGAATATTACGCAGCTATAAAAAGGGATGAGATGGAGCTATATGTAATGAGGTGGATAGACCTACAGTCTGTCACATAGAGTGAAGTAAGCCAGAAAGAGAAAATCAAATATTGTATGCTAACTCATATATATGGAATCTAAAAAAAAAAAAAATGGTACTGATGAACCCAGTGACAGGACAAGAATAAGGAGGCAGATGCAGAGAATGGACTGGAGGACACAGGGTTGGGGGGGGTGGGGGGCAAAGGGGAAGCTGGGACGAAGTGAGAGAGTAGCACAAACATATATATACTACCAACTGTGAAATAGAGAGCTAGTGGGAAGTTGCTCTATAACAAAGGGAGATCAACTCGATGATGGGTGATGCCTTAGAGATCTGGGACGGGGAGGGTTGGGGGGAGTCGTGGGAGGGAGGGAATATGGGGATATGTGTATAAATACAGCTGATTCACTTTGGTGTTCCTCATAAGCTGGTACAAGAGTGTAAAGCAATTATGTGCCAATAAAGAGTTTAAAAAAAAAAAAAAAAATAAACGTGGTTTTTCTCTGTAGAATCAGACTGAGTCACTTACATATTCTTGTGCGGTGCAGTCACTCTTCCCCTTTTCACCTGCTTGCAGAGAAATAACAGCCTGTACCAACCTCTCAAAAAACAATGAAAAATATCAACTGCGACAGAAATAAAACCTGGGCCCATTTTCTAATTTTATTTGGTTATAAAGTAAGCATAGCCCAGAAATGTTAAACAGTGAAAAATTATTCCTAACACAAACCAAATTATTCTATCATTTTGGGTTTTTTTTAATGCCAAACTTTTGTTCACATACATTTTTAACATGTTCCAACTGTGATTACACAAAGAATTGTGTAGTCTATTTCTTCTTTCAACATTATATCAGAGAATTTTCCAGATTGTTACATAACCTTTTAAAACCACTATTTTAAACAACTACACAATACTTAACAGATGGATGTCCCACAATTTAGTCCCAGTGCTGAGTATCTAGGTTTTTCTAATTTTCCGCCACTATAAATGGTGGAAATGATGTCATGGACTGCTTTTTTCAAGTAGCTTTTACTACATTTCAGATGATTTCCTTAGGCTGGATTCTCAGATTGAAGGGAATGAACATATTTGTAGTCTAGATATATAGTCTTTGTTCACTATTTGGTTCTACTTTGAACTCACTGCTTATGTTTATAATCTTTTTTTTAAATTAATTAATTAATTTATTTCTTTATTGGCTGCGTTGGGTCTTCGCTGCTACACACTGGCTTTCTCTAATTGAGGTGAGCAGGGGCTACTCTTCATTGTGGTGCCCGGGCTCCTCATTGCGGTGGCTTCTCTTGTTGCGGAGCATGGGCTCTAGGCATGTGGACTTCAGTAGTTGTGGCTCATGGGCTTAGTTGCTCCTCGGCATATGGTATCTTCCTGGGGCAGGAATCAAACCCATGTCCCCTGCATTGGTAGTCGGATTCTTAATCACTGTGCCACCTAGGAAGTCCTACTGCTTATGTTTAAACAAAATTCTAATAAGTTCTGGACATTTACTTAAGACTTAAAATCCCTTTATTTCCAAGATAACTTGAGATGGCTTACAAAATAAAGACACATAAAAAAGAAGTAATAGGGACTTCCCTGATGGCACAGTGGTTAAGAATCCGCCTGCCAGTGCAGGGGACACAGGTTCAAGCCCTGGTCTGGGAAGATCCCACATGCTGCAGAGCAACTAAGTCTGTGCACCACAACTACTGAGCCTGCGCTCTAGAGCCCGCAAGCCACAACTACTAAGCCTGTGTACCACAACTACTGAAGCCCACAAGCCTAGAGCCTGTGCTCCACAACAAGAAAAGCTACCACAATAAGAAGCCCACGCACCTCAACGAAGAGTCCCCGCTCGCCACAACTAGAGAAAGCCCGTGCACAGCAACGAAGACCCAATGCAGCCATAAATAAATAAATAAATAAATAAATAAATAAATAAACTTATTAAAAAAAAGAAAGAAAGAATTTTAAAAAATAGGAATGATAAGTGGACAAATACATATAACCAACTAATCTGGGGGCTAGCAAACTACGGCCTATAGGCCAAATCTGGCCCACAATCTGTTTTTGTAAATAAAGTTACACTGAACCACGCTCATGCTCATTCATTTAAGCCTTGTCTGTGTCTGCTTTCACGTTACAATGGCAGAGTTGAGTAGTTGTAACTCAGAGACTGTATGACCAGCAAAGCCTAAAATATTTTCTATCTGGCTTTTACAAAAAAGGCTTACCAATCCCTGAACTAAACTATCCATAATTATAGCTTTTAATCTCAAACTGCAAAATTTCCCATCTATTCTGTTAAATCAACTTGTGTTTCTGGCCAGGATAAAGCAATAGTGACCGGATTTCACATCCACCAGAAACAAAAACAGTAACAACAAAAGCTGACGTGAACATGAAACATGATATGAGACAGCGGTTTTCAACAAGATGGACCTTAGGAAATGAAGGACAGGGATCAGCAAGGATACAGTAGACCTGAACCTAACCGACATTTACAGAGCACTCTATCCAACAGCAGCAGAACACACATTATTTTCAGGGACACACAGATCATTTACCAAGACAGACTATATTCGAAGTCACAAAACAAATCTCAATAAACTGAAAAGCATTCAAGTTATCCAAGGTATGTTTTCTGCCCACAGTGGAATTAAATTTGCAATCCGTAAATACAGATATCTGGAAAACCCCCAAATATTTGGAAACTAAATCATATACTTCTAAATAACTCAGGGGTCAAAAAAATAAAGAGAAAATAGCAAGTATTCATAAGTGTGAATGTAAATGAAAATACAACATGCTTATGGGAATTTTTATATATAAAATGCCAATAATAAAAAAGGAAAAAAGTCTCAAATCAGTGACTTCAGTTTCAACCTTAAATAACTAGAAAAAGAAGAGCAAATCAAACCCGCAGTAAAAAGAAGAAAGGAAATAAAAAAGATCTGAAATCAGTGAAACAGAAAACAGAAAAATAGAGAAAGTCAATAAAAGCTGGTTCTTTGAGAACAATAAAACTGACAGACCTCTAAGCAGAATGATCAAGAAAAAAAGAGAAGACACAAGTTACTACTATCAGAAACGAGAGGGGGGACCCACCTTCAGATTCTACAGATAGAAAAGGAAAGGAATATGATGAGTAACTTTATGCCTATAAATTCAATAACTTAGATGAAATTACTTGAAAAAACAAAGTAGTAAAGCTCATCCAAGAAAAAAGAGATAACCTAATTAGCCCTACATGTGTTAGAGAAATAGAAATTTTAATTTAAAAAAAAACCTTCCTAAAAAGAAAACTCCAGGTCCAGATGGCTTCACTGGTGAAATCCACCAAACATTTAAGGAAAAAACAATATCAATGCTACACAAACTCTTACAGAAAGTTGAAGAAGAGTAAATACTTCCCAACTCATTCTATAAAGCCAACGTTACCGTGATACTAAAACCAGGCAAACATATTATAAGAAAAGAAAACCACAGATCAAAATCCCTCATGTACACTGATGAAAAAAAAATCTAAACCAAAGGTTTGCAAATACCATCTCATAACCAAGTAAGGTTTATCCCCAGAATACGAATTAGTTTAATAACTAAAAACCAGTCGAGTCCCAGGTCCACAGATTTAAAGAACTGCAGAGCTGGGAGAAACCTTAGAGCTCATGAACCTGAACCCCTTTGTTTTATAAATGAGGAACTGAGGCCCACAGAGCCAAGATCACATAACTGAGTAAGTATTAGTATGACGCTCTGGGTGTGAGAAAGTCCTGAGTTTGAATCCCAACTCTGTTTCCTATGGACTTGGGCATGTAACAACGTCCCCACACCTCATTACCCTCACCTGCTAAATGGTGATAATGGTGGTCTCTGTGTTGCAGGCTGGTTGTGAGGGTTAGGTAAGATAACATATCTGAAGCACTCCCCACAAACATAACCACTGCTACCATCAGCACCACTGCCTATTGCCACATCTGGAATATGAGGACACCCAGTTTAAGTTAGAAGTGAAGGACAGAAACTATGCAGTCTATGCTTGGTAGACACTCCCTTAGAACCTTCCCCACACAAAAACCACACCAAAGAGAAAGTCACACTATTGTCTGCTTTGCCCTTTGTTTCTGGCCTGGGCTTTCTAGGGAACAAAACCTTTTTACTGAGTGGCCTGTTTCCTTTCTTTGTATCCACCATTTGTTTTCTCCTAATTACCTGCTTTCCTGTCCACAGCGGAAAGGGCTTCAGGATGGCAGGAGGCAAGAGCTTCACACGTCCCACTTTGTCTGTGAGTCCCCGGTACACCAGCTCCATATACTGCTCCCGGGTGAAAAAGCAGCCTCGAATGGTCATGTTTGCACCCGAAACCATGTGATCTTGGATCAGCCCTGCCAACGGCTGGCCATCCTACAAACCAAAACAGATACGAGAAGAACAAAGAAAAAAAATGAAGTCACATTCTAATTCCTAATCCTGTGCTTCGGAACCACCCACTAGCAACAGCCCTCCCTAACACCCCCGTACTGTCCTGTCCAGCAGCCGCATCAGCCAGTGCTTGGGCCTCCCAGAGCATAGGACCAGGGCTTCCTGACTGGCTCCCACATTTGCCTTTTGCTCACTGCTCTGTATCAAAACTGCTTCAAACTCATCCAGGCCCCCTAGCCTTCCCTCCATAATCCCATCTGCTTCTAGTTACTCTGGCATATTTCTGGCATTTATGCATAAATATGGTCTGGCTGCTGTTAGCTGTGTTCCTGTTTTTATATTCTGGTTTTATGCTTTGGTATTTTTCACACATTTCTGGCCTGGTTCTCCTCTAAATCACTCATCCATTCAACAAATATTTATTGAGAGCCTACTGTATACCTAAGGCACTGGGTTAGACCTTCGATCTACTCCAATGGCCCAAACAGAGACGATCCTTCGTGATGAGAAAGAGCTAGACATTAAACAAATGATTGGATAGATAACACTATCACAAAGAGTTTTATTTTTTTAAATTTAATTTAGTTTTTTTGTGGGATAAGGTTTCCTGACCAGGGATCAAACCTCTGCGGTGGAAGCGCAGAGTCTTAAACACTGGGCTGCCAGGGAAGTCCCTCACAAAGAGTTTTAAATGCCATGATGGAAAATAACAGGATGGGTCATTGCACAGATTTGCAGGGGTGGGGCGGGGGAGGGGAGAGGATGGTCAGGAATGGTCTCTTTGCGAGGTTGTGGGGCGCTGGGGGGGGATGCAGCTTGGCCTGAGGAGTGACTTGGAGTCAGCCAGTGGAGGAAGGGAGGGGTTTGGGCAGAGGTTCCTCAAGAGGATTGTGGGGAGGCTTTGACGTGCGTGACTGCAGAAAGAAAGAATGCCTGTTGTCAGTGTCTCTTCACAATGGAGCACGTATTCTCAGTAGGCTGTTATTTACCAAATGCCAAAACGAGGGCTTTTATAAAAGCCCCAGTTTGGGTGGGTACATTCATCTTTTCACAGGCATTCTGATCCCTGGTCTCCTGAACCCTACCTGCAGGTCTGCATTCATGGTAACGTAAGGCACACTAAGGTAAAAAGAGCTGCTCCCACCAACATTCTTTAAGAAGTAGTTTTTGCAAACTTTTCAATGTTTATGGGAACTCGAGAAAAATCTGTGCCTTGGATCTAAAGATTGTTATCATTTGCTTATTTGTTAAATACTGTCCAATGTTATGGCCATGTCTCATTACTAAGGAACTCACGAATGTAGCCAAGGAGAAGCGCCAGGAATTTAACCGCACACACTAATTCAAGGCTAAAAAGGATGTGTGTCAAACAGTCTCAATGCTGTGTCAATGGGCTTTACATAAACTCAAGGATAATTATTACAGATGAGCTGAATAGGTGCTGCAGATGGAAGGCAGAATCAGATGCAGCCCTTCTCATGAAGGCTTTGAGTTATACATGCGAATAAAAAATTATACCCTGCGACTTATTCCAAAGACAAGGTCTTATTTCACTTAAGGGAAAAACCCAGAACAGTATTAGGCATTTGACTCATACCACAGTCTTTAGGGGCAGATATAGATTTTCCCTTTTGTTTTTTTCCTTTAAAGAGCACAATTACAAGTTACGGGATCTAGTCAATGCCTTTTCTCTCCACCCAGATTTTTCCATGATTAGAAAATTACCTTAATGGTTAAATTGCTTTCAATGCAATAATCATGAATTCTAGGGAGGAATCCTTGATTAAAGCAATTTACTAAGGGTCTACTTATAATTCTGAATTACCTAAATCTGCTTAGGATCAGAAAGACCATCTCTGAATCAAAAACCCAGATAACTGTCAGCTATCCTATTCCACTTAATATCACAGCAAAATGACATTACAATTGATGCTTCGGTCAGCATGTTTAGAGAATTAGGATATTCTGTGACTTGAATTTTGTAGCTGACTATGCCAAAGTCAGGAAATTGTGTCTAAAGCCTTGTTAAAAAAACTTTCCACAAAGCACTGGCCCTCAATAGATACAGCAAACAGAAGAGAACTTGGAAACAGAGAAGAAATGGAATTACAAACAAAGAGAACTGAAAGCAAAGGGTGATAAAGACACACCAAGAAAAATTACCCAAAAATGGCTTAAGAAAACCAGCTCTTGTCCTCTTAGGACTTTGCCACCAAAGTACATGTTTCATTTTTAAAACTGTTAGCAAAAAAGGATTCTACCCCTTGGCATTTACACTGAGGACTAAACAAAATCTATCAAGAATCAAAAGCTCTTTACTTCTGACAAAAGAAATTCTCTGAGGGAATTCCCTGGCGGTCCAGTGGTTAGGACCCTGCATTTTCAGTGCTGAGGACGTGGGTTCAATCCCTGGTCAGGAAACTAAGATCCCACAAGCAGCACAGGGTGCCCAAAAAAAAGTCTGAAAGTAAAATGAACCCTCAGGTCATCCCCTAGAAGTGGTTTTTTTATGTGTTTTTTTTTGTTTTTACTTTTTAAGAAATTAGTTTATTGATGTAAGCTTATTTACCTGTGTTCTGCCTATCTTCTGACCTAAAACTCACAGGCAGGTGAGCACGTGATGAGGGACACCTAGATTTAAATAGTCCAGCCCTTTGCAGGACATGCTGTAAGCAATGAAGTCCCCTGTTTTACCTTATTCAATCAAAATCAAGTATAGAACCTTCAAGTTCATTGGCCTGAGAACTTCGGAGCACCCCAGCTCCCCATGAGGCTAACGTCCAGAGGTCACTCTGCTGGCAAAAAAATCTGCTGCCCGCTGGTAGTGTTCCCCGTGGTGAAATGTGACATTCCCTTTAGAGAGCCAGAGAGCCGGTGCAGTCCTGGGAGCCACTTACTGCCACATGCCCTCACCAGGCCCAGCCTTGCCTGGCAAGATGGCTAATAACACACGAGGCTGACCGCACGGGCTTGCGGGTCAACAGTGCTGGGTTCAAGTCCCAGCTTCGTCACTGGCTGGCAAGTCACTCACCGGTGTTTCCTCGCCTGAAAATCGCACCTGTGTCTAAGGCTGTTGTGGGAACAAGTGAGAGGATGTTTGCAAACTGCTCACAGCAGTGCCTGAGGCACAGGGAGAGTGGCTTTTGCTGCCACCACCATCACAGCTACGACTGGTATTATTTACGTAAAAAGACAAAAAGCCAATTCGCAAATTAGTCCACTATTTCCTTCTAATTATTAGTAAAATTGTTAGTAAAAATTAATCAAATTATTTCTTCTAATTTCTGGGGGACCTGAGCGGGCCCTCTTGCTTGTCAGCCCCTTCGCTAATCAACAGCCAGCTACGGTGAGTGGAGAAGGGAAAGAAAGTTATATTCAAGTAACTGGGTCCAGTTCGAAGCCACAGTGGTGCGTCTGGTAGGAAAAGAGGCTGGGATGCTAGGGCCCTGGCCACCAGCCCGATTCCGCAGGTGGGACTGACCAGGGGAGAGAAGTTCCCAGGAGGAGAGGTTACTAATCGATGGGGGACATCTTCGGGCAGCCTCTGGTGCTTCCTGGGTGCAGAGGTCTCCCTCTCTTCTGTGCAAGGGTGGCAGGGCTGTAGCATCACAGGGAAAAAAACAAAAGCCACCAGGATCTGGGAGCTCCTGGCCCGTCCTCCTCTTCCTCCTCAGCACTGTGTCCTCGGGCAAGTTACACCATTTCTTCATGTGTAAATGTGGACATTAGCAGCGCCTACTCTGAGGACTGTGGGGAGGATGAGAGGCTTCCAAGGTGCTTTGTACAGTGTCTGGCACTGAAAAAGTGCTTGGCAAACGGCAGTTCTTTATATTATTACTAGTTCTTCATTATTACTATAGTTCTTTATTATTATTACTACTCCACACTGCAACCCAAATGAATGACATGTAACTGTGAATCACTGTGACACAAACGGTTTATAAAGGAAGGGATTCACAGAGGAGACTCCTCAAGGGCTGGAGGGGAATTTCATCTGGACCCCTGGGGTTAAGATGTCTCTTAAAACTCCTGCTCGTCCAGACTCAAAGGATCAGATCATCTGTGGACTTTGGGGACCCTCATAGTTGGGATGCAACGCCTGCCAGAGGCTAATATGTTGTAGAATCCAAACAGTCTGGAAGACGAGACCTGTTACGCAGCTACTAAACCTGGCTTTCTGGGAGGACTGTTACGTCTCTCCTGACACCTTACAAGGCAGCAAGAGAGAAACCTTTCCCTGTCTAAACAGCTAGAGGGCTGAAGACCCCATGCAGAAGAAGCCAAGACCCTCTGTGCCACGTGCCCCTGCCCTGAAGCCACCCACTGACTCCAGGAGCTGGCGAGGGCCCGGACCTGAACTGCCAAGTTGCGCTGGTGACAACCACAGAGCGGCCTCAAGGTCAGACCTACCTTGGGAACAAGGTACTGCTGATCTGTGCAGGCCAGGACGTAGGCCTCGGCCCGGCCCAGCTCGCTCTGGGGGAAGTGGGCGTTCATCTCGTCTCCATCAAAGTCGGCGTTGTAGGCCTTGCAGTTGGCGTAGTGAAGCCGCAGGACTTTCTCCTCGGGCAGGATGCGGGCGCGATGCGCCTGGATGGAGGGCCTGTGCAGGGTGGGCTGTCGGTTCAGGAGGAGAACATCCCCGTTCTTCACGTGCCGGCACACCTGGGGGCGGGGCGGAGAACAGGGTGAGCAGCGGCAGCTTCAGCATGGTGGCTGCTCTTCCAAGGGCTCACCATGGCCCAGGCTGAGTGTGGCTTCTGTGCGTCTCAGGTTTTAGGCAACTAAATAAAGGGAGAACTTTTAGTCCAGAGTGAAACCCTAGAAATCTTTGAGAAATAGCTACTAGGCCCCTCTGGTGCTCTGAGAACCAGCTGCTGGCCCTGCACGGTCCTGCCCTGGCTCTGGGCTCAGGGGTATAAGCCAACGAGGCTACAGGCCCCTAAGCAGTCATCTCTGTCTTCTTCAGAGATGCGTGACCTTTCCGGAGTTTGAACTCCTCTGATAATTAATCTGAAGAAAGAAACGGACACGTGTGAAAACAGCATATCCACACATAACTGTGAAATTCCTGGGCTCGGAAGGACTTGGTGCACCTCCAGAAGCCCCGCCAAGGCCATATCTGAGTACGTTATTTGAAATGTGAATTCCACGTTTCAGAAATCCTTGCCCAACCTCATCCAGCAGAGCCAGGACTGAAACACAGGGTTCTTGATTCTCAGTTCTATGCTCTATGAAAGTGTTTTATTGCACTTAAAAATTAATAAGTTTAAATTGCCATGGTCCTTCGGGAAAGCAATTTCACAATAGATTTTAGAACATTTAAAACTCATTTCCTTTTGGCCTCTCAGAACAAAAAAGGTGCCAACAACACAAGGTTCTATGAATGTGTATGTTTATACAGCACTGTTAACAGTGGCAAAAACTGGGAAACACCCGGGTGCCCCGCAGAAGGGGCATCAGTGGCTACGTCGTGGTATGTACGATGGAATACTATGTCATGATGAAAAAGGATGATTTAAACCTACACCAGTCCTGAAGTGATGGCAATAATGCATTCCAGTAAAAGAAAAACAATCCAGGTGCCACCTAAGGTGACAGGATGAGGCAATTTAAAACCCAACCCAACTCTACGTATTTATACACATGAGGGAAAAGGGTACTTAGATCCTCACCAATTTGATCCTATGCTCTCCTGGGGCAGGGGCAGGGGCAGGGGCACACGGGAAGAAGAGTAAGGCACAGATCAGCATCTTTACCTTTATACGTCTTAGTGATGCTCGTGTTACAATCAGCGTGTACTACTTCTATCAAATTTCTTTAAAACATCTTCAACTATTTCTAAAGAAAGCATGAAAAGCTGCCCAAGTGATATGCTTATTGTGGGGAAAAATATAGAAAATACAAACAAAGTTAAGAGAATGAAAACCACAAGTAATTTTACTCCTGAAGGACGACCACTGTTCACACTTTTTTGTTCCTTACCCATAACAGGCATGCCATCGGTCATGGTCGCCTGACAGAACACCTCCTCCAACAAAGCTGACTTTGGTATAAGGCCCTTAAGCTTACCTTATATTACTTATTGGGCTTCCTAATGATGGACAGAGATGCTATTTTATTTATTTACTTATTTATTTACCATAAACTGCATATGTTTAAAGTGTACAATTTGATACTTTTTTTCTTATTAGTAATGTATATATGGCAATCCAATGCAAAAAAAATAATAAAATAAATAAAAAACAAATGCATGGGCATATACACACTACTACATATGAAATAAACAACTAATAAGGACCTACTGTATAACACCGGGAACTCTACTGTAATGGTTTATATGGGAAAAGACTCTTAAAAGAGAGTGGATATATGTATACGTACACCTGATTCACTTTGCTGTACACCTGAAACTAACACAACATTGTAAATCAACTATACTCCAAAAAAAATTAAAAAAACAAAACCAAAAACAACCAAATGCATGGGAATTCCCTGGCGGTCCAGTGATTAGGACTCTGCACACTCACTGCCCAGGGCCCCGGTTCAATTCCTGGTCGGGGAAGTAAGATCCCACAAGCCAGGCAGCGTGGCCAAAAAACAACACAACAACAACAACAAACAAATGCATGAGGCCGCTGCCGCCGCAGGCATTCTGCGGGCTGCCCTTAGCAGTCCAGAGGGGTTAGGGAGACTCAGTGAGGCCTCCTCCCACCTCAAGTCTCCCCTAAATTACTCAGCAGATAACAGGTTGGGGGAAACAAATTACTCTGAGTCTGGTTTCTTCTTGTGTCGTTCACATTACGGAGTTGTATCAGAAAGCTGGTTACAGAGAGAGGCTAGAGGTCAACAAGACATGCTCCCCCTCCAGCCTCCCCTCATTCCTGTTCAGCTGGGCTGAGAGTTTCCTCCAACTCCGGGAAGCAGGGAGCAAACTCCTAAATTCTAGAAGGCAGTCCTAAAAGTGGCTGGCAGGGAGTCAGTCTTTCTGCTCCTCAAGGAATTCAAGCCCATCCTCCACACCCCCCACCCCCCGCCGCCCCACGTCCCGTTTCCAAGGAGACCTGAGGGTTCCTGTGAGTGGCTGCCCAGGGCACATCATGGAGCCTGAGCTGACTTCCAAGGTCTATTTCTTTAGCTTCTCAAGGGAGAAACTGCTTGGGCCCCAAACCCCAGGCTGGGCGTCAGATCTGAGCCTCGCAAATTCGAGACATCCTCTAGCGTAAGCAAACCCTGCAGCTGGGAAGGCTCGCAGGCCCGTCTGGCAGGCACTGCCAATCCAAACAGAAGCCCTGGAGCACAGGGTGCTCCCCTCGCCAACCCAAACCTGAGGCTCTTCCTTTCTCTCGTCTCTAAATAAATACCACAGTGAAAATTAGTGTGCCCCAGTGCCCGGGTCAGAGTTGTCAGAGGCAGACCCGGAGCCAAAGAGCTGAGCTGGGAAACGAGGCTTGCCCGTCCTGGCCACTTCCTCCTCCATTGAGATTTTGGAAACTAAAGAGAATCACCTTTAGTCCCCAGGTCCTGATATAAGGACCACTTTTGTTTCATAAGGTCCCTTCCTGTCTTTGCCCTGGGGCCACATCCTCAGGTCAAATGTGGCCCTCGCACCTCTGAGCCTCCTGCACCTCAACCTGGACCCACCCAGTCCACAGGGGCTTCCTGAGTGCCTCCTACATGCTGGGTGCTGGGAGACGGGAGGGCAGAACACCCTGCCCTTGTCCTCACGGGGTTTAGGAACTCGAGGTCAGATAGATGGGGGGTACACGGTGTGACAACACAACGCAGTGAGGGTGAGGGGGACCCCATACAAGTTGTGAAAGCGGCAAGCTGCAGGCCACCTGTTCCTGTAACTAGAGCTGTTTGCAATACCGATTTGCTTTGCACGCTGGGGCGGCTTTTGTGCTGCAAACGCGGGGCTGAGCAGCTGCAATAGAGACCATGTGACACGGCCCACAAAGCCCAAGATCTTTACTACCCGGCCCTTGGCTGACAAAGTCCGTGGACCCCTGCCCTAGAGGAATGAGGGCTTTGCTGAAGGACGAGTGGGTGATGGCTGGAGAGCCTGGGGGAGGACAGAATGTTCCCAGCAGGGACAGCAAGTTCAAGGCCTGAAGGGGAGAAAGAGGCCTGTACCCATGGGACACTGAGAGATGGGGCTGGGAGAGAGGGCAGGGAAGGTGCCCTCAGGATGTGAACTTCAGGCGGGAGACAAGCGACTGGGCCAACCTCACTCAGTCTCCCGGCAGCTGAGAACTCACTTCCATCCCTTCCCATGAGCAGCCCCGCGTGTGCAGTAAGGCCAACCTGCCCCCTCTCCAAAGCCCACCCCAGACCCCACACACGTAACGAGGCCACGTGAAGGAAGTTCCCCTGTGCATCTGCCTCATCCTCACACCCCAATAATGTCAGGAACCCCTTATCCTTCTGTTTTTGCTCCAGTCGTAGATGAAGCCACTGTTTCACTGTGTCATCACAAAGGCTCTGGAGCCCGGCTTCTTCCACCTTGTTCAAATGGCTCTCCTGGGTCACAGGTGAACTTCATTTGGACAAATGTGACGCATCTTCCTTCAGTTTCCTCACTCTTCTTAAACTTCATATTTAATTCCACAAACACCTACATAGTGCCTCTGGGAGATGCAAAGATACTCTGGGGCTGGTCCTGACAGGGAAGAATTCCACCCCCACCAAGAGCGAGCCCAGCGGCCCTCTCTCCCTCCTACCTACCCTCCCTCCCCCACCTGCCTCCTGCTCCCATAGGTCCCTGCCCGCCCCTCCCCCTTTTTTCTCCATTGTACTTCATGCTCCAAGAATTTAACTCTCTGATCATTTTGTTTCCTTTCTTTTTTTTTTTTGGCTGCACCGAGAGGCATGTGGGATCTTAGTTCCCCGACCAGGGACTGAACCCGCACCCCTGCAGCGGAAGTGCCGAGTCCTAACCACTGGAAGGGAATTCCCAATAATTTCATTTCTTAACTCTGTGCTCCCTCATCTAAGTCCCACATTTCTATCTTTTATGGGAGATGGGCCCTTAGATTCTCCACCACCACCTCAGGTCAGAAGGGCCTAGATGCACCTCCTTCCGGACACTCGAAACCATGCTTCCTTCTCTCCTTGTCTCTTCTGTAGCCCCGACACCCAGCCTACCGCCAAGCCCCTCAACCTCTCCCCCTTCAACACTCCCTGCTCTCACCCTCGGTTCCCCTGCAGCCCCCCACTGGCCCTCAGCTGCCTCCTGATGACTCCAGACTCGCCCTGCCCACCCACCTCCTTTCTTCTCCAGCTTTGTGTGGGTAAAGTCCCCGTCCCCATCGCTGTTTCCTTGTGTCCACTGTGCCCCTCAGCGGTGGTGACACATTTACGGTCTCGTCCCCTGGGGCTGGCCCCCCCCAGGCTGCCCACTCCAGGGCAGCAGAATCTCATCCATGGCGCCCGGCAAAACACAGCACGGAGCGTGCAGTGGGCCCTGACACCACCTGACCCCACTCTGCTCTCCTCTCGCAATTTTTCTCTCTAAACGTCCTACTGTGAGACTGTTTCACACACACGCGCGAGTTGAGTTAATATGAAGATCACTTCGTGTTTGCCTTGCTTCACCATAAGCTGTGGAAAATACACCCTGATTTCCCTTGCATCTTTCACACAGCTCCTAGCAAAACGCCAATAATCCCGCGAGCCTGAACACAAGCCTCACTTTACACACGAGAAAAAAAACAAAGCAGGCAACTAGATCTGTGTCTGCGTGTGCCCGCGGCCACCACGGCAGAAAACACAAGGCCTGTTACTGCTTTACCTCGGGACAGCGGTGAGACAGACAGGAAGCAAGAGGACAGGCCGTGGTGAAGAGCAATGGGGGACCCATGGTCACCATGACAAGTCTTCCTCTCCTCCACTGTCCTCTAACCAAAGTTCCTTCAAGGACCAGTGGTCCTCTGTAGAACTCAAACCCACTAAAGAGAAGACCTAGTCGGTCACTGGGTCTGGATGTGTCAGAGGGCAAGGGGAGGTCTAACAAACGCGCAGGTGGGTGCAGAAGACGCACTCAGTCATCCCCTGACTCTGGGCGGTCACCATAAATTAATCCCAAATCCAGTCCATTTCACTCCAACAACTTCCGCCACTGTTGCCTGGTTAAGGGTCGTTTGCTACACCCCTCCCAGCAGGAATGGTTATTATTTGATACCGACACAAGTGATGTCACCCACCCATCTTATGCCCTCAGCAGACATTGCTAATCAATCACGTATTCTTTCCAGCGGAGCCCAGATAAAGCCTTGGGATCCCTTAACATAGTACTATAGGCAAGAACTAGGAATCCCCCAAAACTGAAGCATCAGATGAAACCTGTCCGTTTTCAGTTATCACAGACACTGAATGTTTCCTTCCTTTAGGGCAGTTCTCAAACTTTAGCATGCAGAGGAACCCTCTGCAGGGCTTGTTAACAGACAGATTCCTGGCTTCCATTCCCAGAGAGTCTAATCCAGGGGTGGGGGGGAGGGGAAGGAACGAATGCACATTTCCCACCAGCTCCAGGGATGCTGCTGCTCTGAGAACCATCCTCTGAGTAGCCCTCTTCAGGGGCAGCAAGTCACAACAAGAGTTATAACTCAAGAGCATTTCTCAAGCCCTTGACGTGTACCCAGAATTGTCTTGCATGCATGGGGTGGCCAAATGAAGTTTTATTCATGGTGTTAAGGCCCCAGGGAACACCACACGTGGGGGCAGCAGCTTCCTCTGCGTGGGGGGAACGGGGTAGTGGGGAAGGCATTCCGGCACCAGCACTCACTAAGGCCACAGCCAGCAGCCGGCAGTCACAGGGGTGCTGACAGGAGGAGGCAGAGCCCCGGCCCCAATCTGCCCATCACTCACGATTTTTGTCCCCTGGGGCTTAGGTGCCCCCGTGGCAGGTGTCAGGAGCTGTTTGGCCACGGCTTCCCGCTGGGTTAGGTCTGAGGTGCTCAGGGCCGTGCGGCTGCCGTCCTCATTGATGACCATGGAGGCTCCTGGGTGCACACTGGGGCCGTTGATGACCGCCTGCCTCAGTTCCTGAACATTCCAGGGGGTGACTGGCTGAGGGTAGGTCAGCTTTGTGGCGAACACCTGGAAACAAGGAGTGGATGAGAAAATTCAGGGGAGGGGCAGAAAGGTTACACGGACCCCCAAATTCAACTCAACGGGCTGTTGTGACTTTTCCCCTAGGATGCACAGATCCTCTCTGAGCCAAGGTCATCCTTCAGGAAGTAAAGCAGCATCCTCCCTGCCTTTTCTACATCATTTTCCCAAACTTGTTCTCTTAAGGGAAGAGATGAGGTGTTCTTTTCTAGCAGAGTCTGCCCAAAGAAAGTAATCTGAGTGTTGTAGTTTATATAAAATTTTTTTAACCCATTTTAGAATTTCATCGTTTCCTGGTCTGCCAATAAAGTCGTAGTCCCAAAAGATGGAATACAGCCTGGAACACTCGCTTGAGTGAGACAGCAAATATCTGCCCTCGAGTCCCGCCCTCCCCCGCCAGCACTCTCCCCATCCCCCAGCAGCCATCACTAATTGATGGTGGCCTGTGCCCTGAGCCCAGACAGGGCATACGAATAATCTCTTTGCTTGGCTTAAGATGAAACTGATTCGGTCTCCCGATACATGAGAAAACGCAGGGCTTCATTTGACACACCAGACCTGCACCACACTCCAAGAAAAACGAGTTCCCTCATTAAGCAAGTACTGAGCTACTGAGTATTAAAACCCTTTGATGCTTCGAAAGGCACATAACTACATTAGAGACTCTGAGAAGTCCCTCATAAAGGAACTCGCTGAACACTGACCAAATCTATGTGTGGATGGCTGTGGGAAAGGCCCTCCTGGCCACCCTGCCCTGCGCTCCCGGCCCCACAGCCTGCTCCACTTCTACCAACGCCCCGACCACCACTTGACAGAATGTGTATATACAGACTGTGCCCGACTTAGGATTTCAGGGACTTTACGATGGTGCGAAACCAGCATGCGTTCAGTACAAATCGTACTCCCCATTTTGAATTTCAGTCTTTCCCTGGGCTAGTGAAACGCGGTACCATACTCTTGTGAAGCAGGGCAGGGGCCGCGAGCTGCAGCTGGCGGTCAGCCCTGTGATCACAAGGGTAAGTAACCTACACGCTTAGAGCCATCCTATTGTTCACTTTCAGGACAGCATCCAGTAACTGACATGAGATATTCAACACTTTATTATTGTTTGTTTGTTTTTTTGGCACGCGGGCTTAGTTGCTCTGTGGCATGTGGGATCTTCCTGGAGCAGGGATCGAACCTGTGTCCCCTGCATTGGCAGGCGGATTCTTAACCACTGCACCACCTAGGAAGCCCTCAACACTTTCTTATAAAACAGGCTTTATATTAGATGATTTCTGCCCAATTGTAGGCTAACAGAAGTGTTCTGAGCACACTTAAGATAGGTTAGCCTAAACTATGCTGTTAGGTTGGGTCCATGGAATGCATTTTCGACCCATGCCATTTCCACCTTATGACGGGTTTCCAGGGATGTAACCCCATCATAAGTGGAGGAAGATCTGTACGTGTGTATCTGTTGGTGCAGCTCCACCGCTGGAATGCAAGTCCCACGGGGGACACGCTAGTCTGTCTGGTTCACTGCTGGGTCTCTAGCTTATTCCCCAAACTTCACCTCCTCTGCTTCTGTAAACCCGTCCATGGTGCTAGATGGGAAGGGCGTGCCACAAGGGACCAAGAGGCAGCTTCACACACTCTGCTCCTCAAGGCTATCCTGTGAGTAACACCCCAGGCCACCATGGCCCTGAGGCTTGGGGCAGGCTGGAGGTGGGCAGAGGGAGAACTTCAGAGTCCCTCCATTACCAAATGAACCCAGATCCAAGAAAGAGAGGACCCTAGAAGGTGGAAAGAGGAGCAGTACTAAAGGTCTCTCCCAAAGCCAGGGACCCTGGAGGCACCATGAGGCCAAAGCCAACAGGGGGAGCCCCTGCCCTCTGTCCAAAGAAAGCAACGAACAGGTCTCCCCACAGGACCTCGGACTCAGGACTGTCACCACTGGGCTTCCCAATGCCTTTCCCTGCCACCTGACCCAGCTTCCAAGCAAAGACCCCTGTTTCCCAGGAGGCCGTGGGCACAAGACTGGGCGTTCTCTGACTCTTGTCCCCTCACAGGAGAGCCCTTGTCCAGGAAGCCCACGTGTGCCCGAGGGATGAGGTGGCAGCAGGCGGGAGGCCATCAGAACACTTGAGCTCTGCTCTCTGCTCCTCACCGGTCCTCCCCCGAGAGTGGCAAGGCAGCCATGCGTGAGGAGATGCGCCTCTCCACCAGGCGGAATGAAGCCATCTTCTATCACTGACCTCAAGGCCCATTCAGGAGGAAGCCGATTAAGGGGCCGCTGCCCCTGAGCACCACAGCTTGAAGGGCTGGGGAAGTGAGGAAAGGAGGCCGGCTCCCCCAGCACACCACCTACCCCTGCGATCTGGGAGGATGGGCGATGCCTGCTCTCTGGGCTCTCTCCCCTCCTCCGCGGCCCAGACTCCTGACGCCGGGCTAGAACATGGGGCGGAAACCCTCCCTTCCCTCCTCCTCATCTCTGTCATGTATTCAGTCTCATCAGGAAGGTTTAAAGACGAGGCCAAGACAGGTATGAGGGAGCTAGGCGGGCGGGACGTGCACTCTGGGTCTGCTACCTGGTGGCCCAGGCGGTGGGTCTTCCTTGTGGGTGGAGGGTGTTTGGAGACCTGGCAGGGAGCAAGAGCAATGCTACCCCACGGCCTCAGGGTCCCCTCTGAACGGCTCGTCAGAGAAGAGACAGAGGCAGTCCCACCCAAGCCACTGCAGTCGGCCGTACGCCTTCTCCCCAGCCCTCCTCGCCACTCCCATCCGCCACTTAGCAGCACACACCATGGGAATTCCAATTTCGTTGGTGTTGATGTACATGTCCGGGCAGATGACTGAGCGGGCCGCATAGTCTACTCGCTTTCCCATCATGTGCTTTCGGAATAAACCATCCTTCTTCTCCAGGATCTTTATGGGGAAAAAAGTCCACAAAAAAACAAACAAAAAAAATCAAGTATGTTTATTATTTTCTTTCTTCAAGACAAACATGTTTATTATTTATCCCTTTGGCTAGCAATGGGGATCCAACTCACTGCTCACCTGTCTAATGCCAGGGTACTTTTCCATCATTAATTTGTCCATCTCGCTGTCAAACACAATGTTGACGTGGCTCTGAAGGCGAATCCAAATGTTGTAAAGTTTGTCTGTGAGGGACTGGCCTGGAAGCAGACTCAAAAAGGACCGGTCCATAGCGACTGAAGAATCTTTTTCCTGCCGAGATATAACCAAGAAAACAGGCGTGATGGAAGAACTTCAAAAAGGCCAGACCTGGTTCCATTTTTCTTTCTTACTTCAGCTCTGACACACAATGAGCTCTGGAGTTTGCCTTTATATCTTTTAAACTTGACAGATCAGTGGCAAAAGTGCTCCTAAATCAATCTTGTCTGGGACTTCCCTGGTAGTCCAGTGGGTAAGACTCCACACCCATGGGGGCTTCCCTGGTGGCACAGTGGTTGAGAATCCGCCTGCCAATGCAGGGGACATGGGTTCGATCCCTGGTCCGGGAAGATCCCACAGGCCACTAAGCCCGTGCGCCACAACTGCTAAGCCTGCACTCTAAAGCCCATGAGCCACAACTATTGAGACCATGCGCCACAACTACTGAAGCCCCTGTGCCTACAGCCTGTGCTCCACAACAAGAGAAGCCACCATAATGAGAAGCCCATGCACCACAACGAAGAGTAGCCCCCACTCACTGCAACTAGAGAAAGCCTGTGCACAGCAACGAAGACCCAATGCAGCCAATAAATAAATAAATAAATAAATAAATAATCTATTAAAAAAAAAAAAAAGATTCCATGCCACCAATGCAGGGGGTCCAGGTTCGATCTCTGGTCAGGGAACTAGATCTCACATGCATACTGCAACTAAGAAACCCACGTGCCACAACTAAGAAATCCGCATGCCGCAACTAAACATGTCACAATAGAGATCCCGTGTGCCACAACTAAGACCCAGCACAGCCTAAATAAATAAATACTAAAAAAAAAAAAAGTCAATCTTGTCCATATGCATCAACAAAACATCAGCCCCACGACCTATTTACCAGCCCATCTCTTTATGGGAGCAAAATGAACTCAAATTTCTAAGAAGGTTCCTTTCTTTCCTTTTAAACTGAGATACATTTATTATCACACAGTTTCTGAGAGTCAGGAATTTGGGCACAGCTTAACTGGCTTCTCTGCTTAGAGTCTTTCCCGGGCTGCTGTAAAGGAGTCAACCAGGGCTAGGGTCTCAGCTGAAGGTTCGACTGGGGGAGGATTCACTTCTAAGCTGACATGACTGTCGGCAGGATTCAGTTCCTTGTGGGCTCCTGGACTAAGGGTCTCAGTTTCTAGTTGGCTGTTGGCCAGAGGCCACCTTCAATTATTTGCTACGAGGGCTTCTCAGCACGGTAGCTTATTCCCTCCAAGTGTGCAAGCCAAGAAGGTAATGGAAGTATCTGCTAGCAGCAGTCCCTTACTATCTAATTCTTAAGACAACCCTAGAAGGTCTTCCTATATCAACACCCTTCTTACGAAGCTCTGTTATCCTGCCAGATAACTGATTCTCATATGGAGTTCCAGCTTTATTTATGGTTTTGGAAAAACCTGACCCAAAGCACTTATAAAAATGGAGGTGAAACAATTTCTTACAAGGAAAAATGTTTGCCATATGACTTCCCATGTCATCAATTAAGATGTAGGTTATGTCAAGTTATTGGCTGATATCCTGGTCTCAATGAAATACCTAACCAGTCCTTCCAATATTTCTGTCTCTGCCTCTTCCTCTTTTCTGCCACCTGCCCTGGCGACAGGCCTTGAGGTAGTAAGCTGCCCTAGAGCACCACCTACTGACACTGTCTGGCCACCTGGACTGGCCCTGTTGGGCTGGGTGTGACAAAGGAGACAGATGGTCCCTTGTCCCAGTGTGGGTCAGATGAGAGAAGGAACCTGTCAGCACTGAGGGGAGGGAGGAGGGTGGGGGAAGACCCAGTAAACTAGAAGGTCAGGGAGCCCATTAGAGATAAAGTGGGCTTGTCCCTAACCCTACAGAACAGGAGGGTCTTCTCAGTTATAGAGAGGACAGGCGTATTTTCTGCTCTGGTTGAAGGAGGCTCACAGGAAGAGATGACCACCTGTAGAAGGACAGGGGCCCCGTCAAACTCACCCCCTTCTTACGGCATCACCTGACTCGGGGCTGTGTGACTACTTGTCTCGCCTGTATATTCTCAGTGCCTGGAACGGCGCTTGCCCACCCACACCAGGCATCCACGATTTGTGAGCGGGCCACCAGGGGAGCAAGTGTGGGAAGAAACAACTCATTCTATTAATCAGATGGAAAGGGGCCCTGTGACTTCAGGTAGCAAGGACCTTCGGAATCAGAGAGGATGCTGTTCATTTCTGCAGGCTTAGCTTTTTCTCCTGGGCAAAGGGCTGCCCTAGTTTCAAGGGACAATCCTTAGCCCTGCTCACTGGACCTGGCTATCCCGTGGCCTTCCCTCTGAAACTGGATTAGGACCTGCAGATGACAGGTTTCTCTAATACTGAGGGTTTTTAAAAGCACATTTCCACCAGCAGATCAGAAAACTTAAGCAAAACCAGAAAACCCCAAGCAGAAAGGCTGAGTAACTCAGAACATGGGTGTCTGGGACAGACAGTGGCGCCACCTGGTGATGGCCCCGTCCCAGCAGGCGAAGGGAGCCTGGGAGACAGTCCTTTCTGTTTGCATCCAGAGAGCATCTCAGAGCTGGGAAGGAGGTCAGGGATCTCATCAAACTTTCTGAATGCCTGACTCAGCTTTATGCCCACACAGAGGGGCTTGGGAAATGTTTGCTGAAACACAAAAACTGAATTCAGCTCCACCATTTACTGGGGAAGAAGTTGAGGCCTCACATCTGAAAGTCCTATTCTGGGAAATTCCTACAAACGACAACACTGCCTTCCTGACCCCAATGCTGGAGACCTTCATAAGCCAAAACCAGAGCTGAGTGACACGGGCTCTGGTCCTATAACCAAGGAGGGACATTCTTTCAGCTGAGGGGAGCAGACTGTTCTTTCTAGAGCTGCCAGTGAGAGCAGGTGGCCGAGCACAAAACCACATATAAAAATCTCACCACAGACCACATGCATTTTACAGTGGAGATGAGACCAAGAAATTAGACGAGTTTCTTGGAGACGAGACCAAGAAGTTAGAGCAACTCAATCAAGGCCACTGGGCATGACCGTTGGGGCCACGCTCAGACCCACACTTTCCCCTGGACATCATCTGGTCCTCCCGAACCCACGGCTCACACACAGCCGTAGAGAACTGCGAACCAGCATCTCCTGGGACCCAAAGCACAGGGAGTTAGAACTATGACTTCAGCTCCAAGGCGGCCCTGACCTCATCTGTGGCAGGTGCTGCCACCTCACTGGGCAGCTCCTGTTCTTGGGCCATCAACGCCAGAAGCTTTCGGATCAGAACCACGTCCTTCATGACAGCCTGCAGGTTCACTGTCTGGCCATTGGTAAACATCTGGTCCCCGAGGCGGTTGACGGGGCGATACCTGCAGGAGGACATGTGGAATCAGTGGGTACTTAGCAGGAAGGGTTGTGTTCCTTAGCCTCTCGCCCATCCCTACTCATACCCGCCTACACTCAAAAGGAAACCCACATTCCTCCTGCATTCAGGAAAAATGGAGAGGAAGACACTCCTCCCACTGGCCATCTGGGAGTGGAACTGCTGCTTTGTTTCTCAGCCCCCTTGACCCTTCCATCATCCTCTCCCAGAGGTCATTATTCAGTTACTCCATGAACCTTTTTTAGGTGAGATAAAGCCAATGAAAGGGCATTACCTTGAGGGTGGCACCACCACGAAATCCAGAAAGAACATACTGGGATTGAATCTGGATTCCATGCCAACATCTTCCAGTCCCAAAAAAAGGTAATTCAGAAAGAATCCTGTGTTTGAAATAAACCAAAAAGATCATTTAAATCTACACATAAGAGCATGGAAGGGTGATGACAAAAATTTTACTGAGTTGAAAAAAAAAAAAAACCCACTCCAGAACATAGGACAACACGTACAGTAAGATCACATTTGTCTTTATAAAAATGAAAAAGCAAAAAATAGTCTCTTGGTGTTGTGAGCCTGCACACAGGGGAGATGACAGGTTTAAGGACGTGTACTATTGGGATGACAGTGCTAAGCCCAGGGGCTGAGGTGGACAAGGATGGGAAACAAAAACTTTCACATGCTTCTGGTTACCTTCCTGGATCACAGACTCACTCTCTCTCTCTCTCTCTCTCTCACACACACACACACACACTCATTACTTTGGTATTTATTTTAAAAATGTATTTGAGATAAAGAAACAAAAATCAAACCTAAAAAAAGCTAAGTTCTTAAAAATGAAACAAAATAAAAAACCCTCCACACAGATGCTACCAAGAGGGGACGGGCTATAGATCAAAGCTGTGTTTTAAGTTTCTGGTAACCTAAAAAAAAAGGTACAGGAAGAATGAATAAAACATGTCAGGGCCTGCAACACTCATGCTAGCTTGAGTGCTCTTTTTTTTCCTGACATCACTTATCTCTTTAGCAAGATTTTCATTTTTAAGTGCTTGTCATTACACAGTGGTTACATTTAGTGTTCCAGAACACTCCCAGAGGGTGGGTGACGTGGGCTTTTCTTATAAACTCAAAAACTAACGGCAGACTTTCCTTTTTGTAGGGAATTAAAATGTATGAAAATCCTAATTAAAAAAAAGAGAGTTCATTTTTTGATTCACAGAAGGAATTCCCATAGAAACCTTAAAAAAAAAAAAAACCTTTTATTTATGGGCATTTAAAATAAGGTGAGTTACACTGAACCTTCGAGACATATGTCAAACTGTATTAAGCGATGCCCACCTGCAGCTGTCATTTAATGACCAGGCTCAGTTGCAATAATTATCGAGTTCACGGTTCAAGGTATGATGACCTTCCCCATGCTATAAGGCATCAATGACAATGTACCCTGAAGCCTGCCCCAAACCTATAGCTTGATTTCAGGAGAGATCTACAAGAATCACAATTCTGAAAAAATAAAAATAAAAAGGCAGGGTAAATGACTCCAGGAAATCAAAGGGCTATTTCTTTAGGCTGGTACAGCACCTTCATTCTTCCAAAGAGCGATGAGATGTTCTTGGGCACTGGTGGGTGTGAGGTATCCTCGTTTTCCCATCTGAGCTTCCTCAATTCCTGGAGCCGAAGAGGAGAATCAGAGCACAATAAGTCAATTACAGCCACTCCTTCCGCAGTGGGATTTATCAATTCTTTTCCCCACCCTGCCAAGCCTGCAATCTGACCACAAAAATCAATCTCTAGGACAGCATACTCTCTGCTCTGGATTTTTTCCCCCTTAATCTAATTTCTAAAGTAATGAAAACCAAATAACTAGTGTATGAAATCTAAAAAGTAGAGCCAAAGGGGAAAAAAAAAACCACCCACGATTCCATTATGTTACCACTGTTACCACTTTTATATTTTCTTTTCTGGTCCTTTGATTTATATAGTTTTAGATCACTATAATCTCGGGTGTGGATTTATTTTGTACTACTTTGCTCATTTACTGTCATCTTGTGAGCATTTCGGCATGTTGCCATATAGCTTTTGTCTCACCATCACTTTTAATGGCTGCATGATATTCCTCTGACAGGATGTTTCCTAAGTGACTTAACCACACTCTAATAGTTGGACATCTGAGTTGATCCCAATTTTTCACTATTTTAAGTTTCACTGTGATAAACAGCTTTATGCACATGGCTTTTACCAGAAAGTTTCACAGCAGAATTATGGTTGAGGATGAACATTTTTATGGGTGAACGTATATTCAATTTCTTCTTACAAATATCATGCTGCTGTGTAAGATGGAGATTGATTCTGGTTTCTCAGATGAAGCACAATCACTCTGGGATACTGTTTATTAGCTACACCCAGAGTAAGTCAGAAAAATCACACTTGGGGCTGCCACTCAGGAGGTGTGGCCCTAAGCACTTAGGTGGTTAACAAAGATCAGTAAGTAATGTGACCCTCTAGGTTCAAAACTATCAACCTCTTCTGGGATACAGTCACTGAAATTAAATATTGCTTGGGAATTCCCTGCTGGTCCAGTGGTTAGGACTCTGCACTCTCACTGCTCAGAGCCCAGGTTTGACCCCTGGTCAGGGAACTAAGATCCCACAAGCTGTGCAATGCAGCCAAAAAATTTTTTTAAATTGCTCAATATTCTTTTTTTATGTACTTATCAGGGCAGGAACTGTGTCGTGTCTTGTCTGTCTAACATGTAACAGTATCTAGGACCTAGCTATACTAAATTTTCACTGGCTTGAATACACACATTCAAAATACTGTAAGATAATCTATGTTTTGTTCTATTTATTTTATTTTTTTATAAATTTCTTTATTGGCTGCATTGGGTCTTTGCTGCCGCGTGTGGGCTTTCTCTAGATGCGGCGAGTGGTTGCAGTGCTTTGGTTTCTCATTGCTGTGGCTTCTCTTGTTGTGGAGCACGGGCTCTAGGCAAGTGGGCTTCAGTAGCTGTGGCATGCGGGCTCAATAGTTGTGGCTCGCAGGCTCTAGAGCTCAGGCTCAGTAGTTGTGATGTACGGGCTTAGTTGCTCCATGGCATGTGGGATCTTCCCAGACCAGGGATCAAACCTGTGCCCCCTGCATTGGCAAGTGGATTCTTAACCGCTGTGCTACCAGGGAAGTCCCAGATAATCTAATCTACATTTTAAAACCCTGGAACTTCCCTGGTGGTCCAGTGATTAAGAATCTGCCTTCCGGGCTTCCTAGGTGGCGCAGTGGTTAAGAATCCGCCTGCCAATGCAGGGGACACGGGTTCGATCCCTGCTCCAGGAAGATCCCACATGCCGTGGAGCAACTAAGCCCGTGCGCCACAACTATTGAGTCCATGTGCTGCAGCTACTGGGGCCCACGTGCCTGGAGCCCGTGCTCCACAACGAGAAGCCATGGCAGTGAGGAGCCCGCACACCACAATAGAGAGTAGCCCCCACTCATCGCAACTAAGGAAAGCCAGTGCACAGCAAAAAAAGACCCAACACAGCCAATAAAATAAACAAACAAATAAATAAAATAAATTTATTAAAAAAAAAAAAAAAAAAAAAAGAATCTGCCTTCCTAGAGAACAAACATATGGACAGCAAGTGGGGAAAGTGGGGAGGGTTGGGGGGGAACGAATTGGGAGACTGGGATATCAAATTGTACACTCTAAATATATGCAGTTAATTATAAAAAATAAAAAAATAACAACAACAACAAAAAAAGAATCTGCCTTCCAATGCAGGGGATGCAGGTTTGATCCCTGGTTGGGGAACTAAGATCCCACATGCTGCAGGCAACTACTGAGCCCACTTGCCACAACTAGAGAGAAGCCCCCATTCTCAACTAGGAGCCCACATGCCACAGCAGAGGAGCCCACACGCCACAGTGAACATCACAATGAAGATCCCACGTGCTGCAACTAAAACCCGACACAGCCAAAAATAAAATAAATATTAAAAAAAAAACCACCCCAAACCCTACTCTTCTGCTTTTCTCTACATTTGTAAAATCTAGCTTCAGTCCACCTCCAATTCTCTAGTTGGTTCCTTTAACTGCAGAAGATATGTTACTGAAAGTTTTTAGAAAAATCTGTAACTTGGATATCAATTAATAGATGTACCATAATTTATTTAATTAGTCTCCATTAACAGGCATTGAAGTCATTTTCAATTTTAAACTACTTAATACTGTGGGCATGCCTAATTATTAGGATGAAACCACTAAAGTAGAATTGTTAGGTCAAGAGTTTACACATTTAAAATTTTGATTCCTATAAAGCAAAACATTTCAACCAGTTAATGCAACTGAAAGAAGCGTGGGGAATGCAATGAAGAGAGTCGCTGACCTTCAAGGGCAAACCACAGAGTTAGAAAGCTACTGTGCTCAGTGGGGAGAAAAGACCCCATTAACCTAAAGAACAGTTTTGTGGGTATTTCTGGAAACAATGCCTCTCTTAGTAAACTGGCTTGAAAAGCTGAGGAAGATGTGCTGCACCTGGCAGGGCTCTGCAGCTCCTGCCCCAGAGCAGGAAGTGGCCCTACCACAGTTCAGTCACAGTTAAGATAGCCTGGGGTGGTTCACTCACTGGATTTGAGTCAGAAGAGACCTGCAGGATTCCACCTCCCTACATGAACTGCACCCTTCCAAACGAGACACTTTCGCAGCCTGCAAAAATGAAATCTGCCTCGATGGGACTTCAGAACAGCCCTAATGTACGTTTCATTGAGCTCTAAGAGCTGCCGTGTGAAAAAAAATGTCGGGAAGTCAAATAACTTGGGGAAGACTGGATCACAGCGGATGGAGTACCGTAGCTTTAAGAACTCTCATTTCAAAATGCTATCATCTTGGGGCTTGAGGAACACTCTGGAGTGTATGTGAAGTTCACAGGCTTATGGCACCTCTCATGGGATCACCAGTACGTGGGGACCACTGAGGCACGGGCCTCACTGCTTCGCCCCTTTGATACAAGGAGCATGGCCAGATCCTTGCTCCTAAGGCTCACCTGCCTCCACATCGCCTCTCCCTGAGCTCCTGACCTGCCGCACCTTCAGCCTCCCCCGAGAGGGGAGGCCTCAAGGTCAGGTCTCCACCTTGGCACTGGACTTGGCCACAGGCAGGATCCTGGTCATGAGCCTGAGTGCCCCACAAGTAAATGTCTGCCAAATACTAAAACCATCAAAGACTATGGCTGGCTTGTTTCTAATGTACAGAATTTGGGGTGTAGCAGCAGTGAAGATACTTCACTAAATGCATCTGACAAAAGCACTGAAAGGCTACCTGTTACGTATTTGCCCCAAAGAAATAGTTCTCCTTTAGAATTCTGACCATCTTTGTTCTCAATCTATGAACATTTCTAGCCTCAGGGCTAGAGCAGCAGTTTACAACCTTAAAAACTGTTTTAAGGGCTCTATACAGTGTAGCAAATCCACCCTGGTTGTTTACAGTTGTTTACAGTTAACCACTGGTTGCTTATGATTAACTATTGGTTGTTTACGGTTAACCATTAAACAGACTTTCTAAACGCAGTGTGGTATCCTGCATTGGATCCTGGAACGTAAAAGGGACATTACTGGATAAATCAGTGAAATTCAACTAAAGTCTGTAGTTCAGTTAATAGTGTGCCAATGTTAATTTCTTAGTTTTGACAAAGGCACAATGGTGATCTGAGATGCTACATTAGGGCAAACTGAGTAAAGAGCACCCAGGAACTCTCCATATCATGTCTGCAACCCTTCCACACATCTAAAATTAGTCTAAAATAGAAGGCTCATTTTAAAACTACAATGAGGTATCACCTCACACTGGTTAGAACGGGCATCATCAGAAAATCTACAAACAGTAAGTGCTGGAGAGGGTGTGGAGGAAAGGGAACGCTCTTGCACTGTTGGTGGGAATGTAAATTGATATAGTCACTGTGGAGAACAGTATGGAGGTTCCTTGCAAAACTAAAAACAGAACTACCATATGACCCAGCAATCCCACTGCTGGGCATATACCCAGAGAACACCATAATTCAAAAAGACACATGCACTCCAATGTTCACTGCAGCACTATTTACAATAGCCAGGACATGGAAGCAACCTAAATGTCCATCAACAGATGAATGGATACAAAAGATGTGGTACATATATACAATGGAATATTACTCAGCTATAAAAAGCAATGAAACTGGGACATTTTTAGAGACATGGATGGACCTAGAGACTGTCATACAGAGTGAAGTGAGTCAGAAAGAGAAAAACAAATACCGTGTATTAACACATATATGTGGACTATAGAAAAATGGTACAAATCAACCAGTTTGCAAGGCAGAAACAGAGACACAGATGTAGAGAACAAACACATGGACACCAAGTGGGGAAAGTGGGGAGGGTTGGGGGGGAATGAACTGGGAGATTGGGATACCAAATTGTACAATCTAAATATATGCAGTTTATTGTATGTTAACTGTATCTCAATTTAAAAAAAAAGTAATAATAAACAGGTTTGCCATTGCTATGGTCTCAATGTTTGTATTTCCTCAAGCTTCATGTGTTGAAATTCTACCCCCCACCCCCGCGCACCCCCTGAAATGGTGGTGTGTTGGGAGGTCAGGCCTTTGCGAGGTGATTAGGTCATGAAGGTGGAAGTCTCGTGACTGGGACTGGTGCCCTAATGAAAAGACCCCAACAGAGCTCGTGTGCTCCTTTCCACCACGTCAGGTTACAGGGAGTGGTTGGTTGTCGTTGAGGAAGTGGGCCCTCACCAGACACCAAATGTGCCAGCACCACAACCCTGGACTTCCCAGCCTCCAGAACTGTGAGAAAGAAATGTCTGTTGTTTATAAAAGCCACTCAGTCTATGGTACTTTTGTGACAGCAGCCCACATGGCTAAGACGGTTACTTAGTCCAGGTCTTGCCATAGTCCTCAATGTAAAAGATTATGCAACTCCAGGAAGAGAACTTATTTCCTTGCCTATTTCTTGTTCTTGAACTCTGGAATAAGGTTTAGAAACAATATGCTACAGACTTTCACACATGCAATTTCCTCAACTCTTGGCAAGAAGTTCTGTTGCTGCCACTATACACAGCTGGAAACCAAGGTCCAAGAAGTGACCTTCTCTAAGCCCCTCAGAATAGGAAGTAGAGTGAAGTGGTCCACCACAGGTGATGCTTTTTCTTCCTGGCACATGGACTGTATAGCAAAAACTGAACGATCAATATCTACAGAGCACATATGACATAACAGACACTGGTCTCAGTATTTCAAATGGAATACCTTATTTAATCTTCACTTCAAAAGAAAAAACAAGGGATTTCCCTGGTGGCACAGTGGTTAAGAATCCACCTGCCAATGCAGGGGACACGGGTTCAGTCCCTGGTCCAGGAAGATCCCACATGCAGCGGGGCAGCTAAACCCATGCGCCACAACTACTGAGCCCACATGCTGCAACTAAGGAAGCCTGTGTGCCTAGAGCCAGCACTCTGCAACAAGAGAAGCCACCACACTGAGAAGTCCGAGCACTGCAATGAAGAGTAGCCCCCACTCGCCACAATTAGAAAAAGCCCAGGCGCAGCAATGAAGACCCAACACAGCCAAAAAAAAGAAAAAGAAAAAAAGGAAAAAAAAAGGCATCTTTAAACAAACTTATAACTACAAAAATTAAAAAAGAGGAGTACTAAGTCTGTCAAATTTCTTCCCAGGTACCCCCAAGGGCAGAGCAGAGCTAAGGGGGAGACACTCTAGTCCAGGGATATGAGGACAGCTAGGAGCAGCCTGCAGGAGGCGCTAATGTTCTTTGGATGCTAACAGTTTTTCTTTTAAAATTCACCTACATTTTACTTCAAAATAAATCCACACTTGTTCGACAACAAAATGGTTTGAAACATTTGCCAAGTAAATTTGTTAACTTCTTCCTCAAAAATCTTTCAGAAACTGACCACCTGTGGCAAGAGGTGCGCCATTCAGCCTGTGGGGCACTGCCTTGCCTGCAGCCCAGCCGTCAGTTCTGTGCAAGAGGCCAGGGCTGGGCGCTCGCCAGGATGCCCGCCGGCCCTCAGGACCTGGACACCTACCATGTGCTGACCCACCACAAGCGCGCAGCTGAGAAGCATGTAGTGCAGGGGACCAGGGACCCCCAGGGCGCGGGACACATCTGATGGCCACACGTGAAAAACACGCCGAGGGCCTCCCAGGGCCCAGGCTGCTTACCCTGGGGCTCGATGTCCTTCTGGTCGGCTTTCCTGTGCACCATGGCCGGATACGTGATTGTCAGCTTGCTGTTGTGCTCCTTTCGGACAACTGACCGCCCAGTTCTAGAGGTGAGGACAATTGTGAGGAGAGAAAAAAAACCCAACAATGTGAAATCTAAAATATGATACAAATGAGCATATCTATGAAACAGAAACAGACTCACATAGAGAACAGACTTGTGGTTGCCAAGGGGGAAGGGCAGGTGCAGGAGGGAAGGATTGGGAGTTTGGGGTTAGCAGATGCAAACCATTATATATACAGGATGGACAAATAGCACAGGGAATGATATTCAATATCCTGTGATAAACCATCATGGAAAAAATATTTTAAAAAACATATTTATATGTATATATATGTGACTCACTTTGCTGTACAGCAGAAATTAACACATTATAAATCAACTATACTTCAATAAAACTTAAAAAAAAACCCAAAAAACAGAGAGGAAGGCAAGAGCCTGGTACTCACTTGCAGTGGGGACATCTCTTAGCGGTCATCTGTGCCTTCCAGAAGAAAGTGATGAGTTTGCTCCTGCTCTCACAGACATTTTTCACCTGTTAAAGGCAAGGAACCTCAGAGTTACATCCTGAAGAGAATCCAGTAGGTATTCATTTCGTGGTTTCCGCCTTTTTTGAAACATCAGAGGAAGTCACCCCCTTTCTTAAAATTCTCCACAGAACCCTAACATAGCCAAACGCTGCCAATCACTGAGCGACTTCTTCCCTTAAGTTTTCTCATCCCAATATGGGAATGAGAATAGTAACCACTTTACCAAGCCGTTACAAAGATACAGAGATCATAAATGCAGTGGAAGGCTTGAAATACACCAAGGATCATTAAAGGCTACTTCAATTCAAAACAAACCCCTCTGGATGCAGCTGCTACCTCCCTTGAAAGAACCTCAAGCTTCTGAGGGAACACAGGTCTGCAGTTAAGCTACACTAGTGGTTCTGAGCTGGCTGCAAATAAGACCCACCTGGGGGGCTTTTGTACCCTCCCCTGGGGCCCTACCCCAGATCAATGAAATCAGAATCTCTAGTGTGAAACTTGGGCATGGGATGAATCAGATCTCAAGATGAGCCCTGCAGATGGATTACCTACACCATTCATTGACTGAACAAATTAACACATACACAGGTGCAATGAGGGGACAAGGAGACAGTGGTCATTTACCGTTGAAGAGAGAAAGGAGAACAGGACATGGGCCTCATTCTCCAAGTGAGACCATAAGCTGGAGCATAAGCCTCAGTGGACGCTGTACCCAAACCTCTAATCTCACCTAACCTTCTCGTCAGTCCTGTAGGCAGGCATCAAAGAGGAGCAACCGGTGGCTCGGGGACAGTTATATAACTTACAAAGTCACAGGCCCCATGAGAGGCAGAGCTGAGATGCAAACCCGGGTCTACTCTGTGACACCAAAGGATGCACAGATGACAGGGCAGAGTGATAATTAAGCTAACAGTTGAGGGTCCTGGGAACAGAGAGAGAGAACTCACCTGTGCGCCATGGGATCCAGGGAGGTTGTTCTGCAGGATTTTGGTTGTATATTGTTCTAATTCTTCCTGAATTTCGAAGGCAGTAGGATCAGCATTTTCTTCCAGAAACTGAAAAACAAAGAGAAAAACCATACGATCAAAGTAAAGCAAGTGTATGATGAACAGCACCAGGGGCAGCCTCTCTAAGGATGGGAGAGTTTCGTGTGAGGAGAGAGAAAGAAACCTCATGGCTGCTGTGGTGCCTTTTCAAAACAGTCCGGCAACATTGATGTTTAAAAAAAAAAAAAAATCAAAATTAAGAATATTCCGCTTCCAATAGTGGTGGGCCAGATTATTCAGATCAAACTAAAAAGTGAAAAGAACCAAGACAGGATGAAATATTTTTAAAAATGTAAAGCTCCGAAGAGCTGACAGGACAGTGAGGGATACCCAAGGCCAAACTGTAGGGAAAATGGGACTGCGGGTCTACGAGTACAAGGGCCGCGGCTGCTCTGAGGCAGGGCTGCCACCCTGCACAGCTTCGGGGCAGCCCTCAGTGTAGCTCTGTCCCTCCGGGGAAGATGCCAACAGACTTGTGATGCTCCCTGGAGCTGCACAACACGGCAGCCTGGCCTTGGAAACACTTTACAATCCAATCATTTTGGACTTCTCATTTTGAAGGCCTCAAATGATGAAAGCCTAGAGTCAGCGCAAGAACAGGAATCTGATAGGATATCTCCCTGCCACATCCCACCCCACAAACACAGGAAGCTGCGGACCCTAAGGGCCATGTCCTTGGGAACCAGACTGGCCCTGGAACAGAACCACCTGGACTCCCATCGGCCGCAGTTCAGTCCAGCCTTGAACATGGATGTGGTCCCAGGCCACCAAGCACATGGCAGAAACAATAAGAACACTCTCTGGAGGAAGGCAGCCAGCATCCTAGACCTCAAATTATTCCTACAAAGAATCTGTTAAGTACAATGACAAACGGTCAAAAATAAGCACACAAGGAGGAGAAAGAGAGGGAGTTTCTGGAGACAAGGACCACATCTTGATGTTGAAGGTGAGCATGTGGATGATGGTTACTTTGTAACTATTTGTTAGACTGTGGGTACAGTTAATGCATTTCTGTGTGTATACTTAACCAAGAAAACTTTTTAAGGTAGTACCCAACACGAATAATTTTATTCCAATCAATTTGACACTTTAGATGAAATAGACAAATTCCTAAAAATGTATAATTTACTCTGAGTAAAGGTTTAAGATAATCCTCCTCTCTCTCATAATCTCTCTTTTGGACAAATCTGACCTGTTAAAAGTTAAAGGTTAACTTTTTAGCTGCCTATACATGCTGAGATGCTCTCTGCTTCAATGATTTTTCTCACTCACTTGGGCTCTGAAAAGCCATACAAGGTCACACCTCTGTGTGGAATCCTATCTACTCTGCCCACCTAATGTCATTAAGACTGAATTATTCAGGAAAGGGAGGGGGAAGAGGAAATGTGAACGGTTTCCCTTTGTGACAAGAAACAAGACAAGAAATCGTGCTACCTCTTGAACAAGGATGCATGCTACCTCTTGAACAGTAATGTAGATCCTAGGCACCAAAATAAGGTCTGAACAAGAAACAAAACATATAAGGACTGAAAAGAAATAAAACTGCTGTTATTCACAGGCAGTATGACTGTGCTGAAAATCTGAAAGAACCTACAAGGAAATTATTAGAATTGATGAGACACTTTTGCCAGGTTATTTCAAACAAAAATCGATAGACAAAAATGAGTAGTATTTTGACCTACAAACAGGACATGAATTTTAAATCAGATTTTATAATAGCGCCAGGAAATTGCAAGCAATTAATCACAAAGAGAAAAATGTCTCTTTACGATAGAGAGACCTGCTAGTCACCATCTAATTCAAATCACCAGACCCAGCATTACCAGCAGGGGAGCAACCCGACGGCAGGTGCCTCCTAAGAGAAAGCAGGACAAAGGATCCTATGTTGTGTAGGTGTATCCTTCTCAAAACGTGAATCTCGTGAGGAAATAATCAGACAAATCCAGAATGTGAGACGTGCACAAGACAACTGGTCTTATGCCTTCAAAAAAGTCAGTATCAAGGAAAAGAATTTTCTATATTAAAACAGTCTACATTAAAACAGACCAAAGAGATGTACCCATCCAAAACGATGCATGAACTTTGGTTGGATCCTGGGTCCAGGGGGAAAAAAAACTCCCTGATGGGTAAAATAGTATTCGCACGTTGTTTTCATGAACATTTCTTCAATTATTCTTAAGACTCCTTATTTTCACGCCTAGCTATTGGTACCCAGTCACAAGACTTAAAGCTCATGTGTTCTGGTGACTACTCTCAGGGACCACACACAAACAGCTCTGGTGCCCACCACTCTGGCATGCCTGGCTGCCGTGACATCCACTGCCCACCTACCCTGTACAGAATTCTCTCCAGCTCGTACACTGCTTGTAGGGCCCCGACTTCCAGGACTCTCAGCTGGCAGAGCAGGAGGTGAACCACAGCTCGGGGACAAGTCAGCATGTGACAGTTTAAACAGGAACCCCGGAGCAGCAGGTAGAGCTTCTGAAGAGAGGGCATAAAAGAGACAGGATATTAGAAAGTGACGTTGCAGTCAAAGTGATTTTCAACATACGTACTTATGATTTTTGTTTTTACGTTGTCAGTTTACTCTTTTAATAATTCCACTTCACCCTATGTCCCTGGAAAGTCCTTCTTCACCTTAAGAACTTGATCAATATTCCTCTATATTTTCTCTTACAGTTTCATTCTAACCCATTAACATTAGAAATTTACTTTGGGTCTGAGGTTGGCAACTACCTTTATTTTACTTAAATATTAAATTTAGTACTTATTTAAATACTGAAAACTTTTTAATTAAAATGTTTCATTTAAAATATTTAATGTTTAAAATATTTAGTACTTAACTAAGACGATTCTCTTTTCCTAATACGATTAACAAACAAAAATCATGTCCATGGGACTTCCCTGGTGGTTCAGTGGTTAAGACTCCACACTCCCAACACAGAGGGCCCGGGTTCGATACGTGGTCAGGGAGCTGGATTCCACATGCATGCCACAATTAAGAGCTCACGTGCCACAACTAAGAGTTCATGTGCCACAACTAAGGAGCCCTCCTGCTGCAACTAAGACCTAGCACAACCGTATAATTAAATATTTTTTTTTAAAAATCACTTCCATGTACTCTATCATCTGTGTAGCTTAAAACGAATCCCAGAGGCTGGGTTAACAGATGTAAGCTGCTGAAAGTGTACAAGTACGCCTGCATAGTTAACTTCACTCTCAGCTTACCACCGGGCCTTTTGGAGCTTTGGTCCTCCTGCCACTAAGCAAGAGCCTACAATGCACCTGAAGAGCTCAGGGAGGCCTGGAGAAATCCAAAGTCCTCTATTGCCAGGTAGGCTCCACCCACATTTCTGAAAGACATAGAGCCCTTGAAATAAAAGGTCTAGGGATGGATCTGAACGCTTTCCCCCGTGTAAACAGAACCCAGCTGTGGAAATCAAACTGAGGTTCATTTAGGTAGGGTCAGAGGCCAAGGTGAATGTACTAGATTTGGCTCCTCAAGGTTTTAAACCTCAAACTAAAGAGCACCTTCACTCAAGAGTGTTTGGAGCTGACCTCCTGAGACACTTCCCCTGCGGAAAGGGATGGCATTCACAAATCCCACCCACAGCCCTGAGACCCACGAGGCTGGGGCAGCCTGGGCCAGGACATACATCAAACAGGAGAGGGTTGTACACGGTGAGCGGGAGCTCGATGTGGCCCAGGTGCCCGGAACAGTTGTTGAAGTCCTGCACGCAGGTGGAGCACACCTCTTTGGAGTCCGCGGGGCCCAGAGCTAAATCGTACAGGCCGTTCATCGATGGGTTCCCCAGGCTGTCCAGGTACCGAGGGTTCGTAATGGACTTAACGCTTAATTTTCTAGGGAGATTAAAAAAAAGACCAGGGAAGACTAAGGTTACCCAACTTCTAGGACATTTCCTCTTCGACATTTACAAAACGATGATTTAATGTCTGTGTCTTCAGATGTGCTGATGGCTCCAGAGGGCAGACTGGGTGTCTGCCTTGCTCCTCACTGCAGCTCAGCAATTAGCACACAGCCTGCACACAGCAGCTGCTCAGTGAATATGTGCTGAATGAAGAGCAGTGAGTGGTAACATCTTTAAAAACCAGACTCAGCAGAAAGAGAAAAACAAATATCGTATATTAACACACATATGTGGAATATAGAAAAATGGTACAAATCAATTAGCTTGCAAGGCACAAAGAGCAACAGATGTAGAGAACAAACATATGGACACCAAGTGGGGAAAGCGGGGACAGGGGGGGGCAGTGAATTGGGAGATTGGGATTGCCATATATACATTACTAATAAGAAAAAAATATCAAATTGTACACTTTAAATAAATATATGCAGTTTAGTGTATGTCAATTGTATCTCAATAAAAGTTCTTAAAGAAAAGAGTGCAAATCTTGCGCTAACCAAACACATTTGCCGACTTTATACAAAGTACCTACTACACGCCAAATGCATTACAAGCAACATTTAGTCTGACTTGAACCCTCTGAGGTGGGCATCGCTATATGCATTTCTCAAAGGAGGAAAGAGACTCAGAGTGGTCAGGTGACAAAGTCCAGAATGGTGGGGGAGGGACTCAGATTGGAGCAGACCTAACTCCAAAGCCCACACAGTTCAGTGAAGGGGAGATGACCCAGTAATCCCGGTACGTAGGAACAGTGCATTGAGAAAAGTTAAACATAAATATGTAAACCTTTGAGAAATACAACCTGCTTTACTAAAGGTTTCATCACAGGATCTTCTGTTTGGTTGAAAGGGGGCTCCCATAGACACCTAACTAACTACTCCCACCAAAATTACAATCATGCCAAGTTTGCTTTAAACTTTTTTTCTTTTGTAAATTAGAAAATAGATAATGAAATCCAAATCTCACAATCTAGAGAAAACTGCTGTTAACAGACTTCTTTCTATGGATACATTTTTAAAAACCGTAAAACTGTAACTGGGATCATTTGGCATTTCTAGTATTGCATTTGTCACTTTCGTTTAGCATTAAGTAAGTGTTTTCAGGCCGCTAAAAGTTCTTTGGAAAAGTAATTCTTAGGAGTTACAAAGTCTTTCGTCATATGGCAATTAATATAATTCATTTAGCCAAACTCCACTATAAATGAGCTTATGCCGCCTACAGCATAAAGATTTTTGCATAGCGTAATTCAAACTTCTAAGTATTTCCTAAACATATAATTAGTTCCTTGGTGGAGAGAAATCCCTGAATTAAAGGGGGTGAACTGTTTTGAAGCTCTTGGGATATTCTGCCACCTTGCATTCCAGAAATGACAGGCTAACAGTAGACTGCCTGTCCTAACCAGCACTGAGTCTTAGCACTTCCAAACTTTCTGAATTTAGGTGAAAAAATGCTATCCACTGTCACGTTAATTAATCATTTTATTATGTTTTGTCTTAAACGCCATGTTGGTCCTTTACTTGATTTAAATTTTTTCAGATTTAACTTATTATGTCAAGAACTTAACTTTTTATTATTGTTCTACATGAGCTCCTTACACATGAGGACATTAACTTTTTGGTGGCAAATATTTTCCCAGCTTAGGATCTGTCTTTTGTCATTTTCCACAGGTGAAAGTTTATAAATTCTTTAAACAGCTTCACTGAGATATAACTCACTCACATACCATGCAATTAGTTCAGCCATTTGATGCGTACACTCGGTCTTCATCCATTTCTACCTCCCTCACCAGTCCTAGGCAATGACTAATCTACTTTCTATCTCCAGAGACTTGTCCATCTGGACATTTCACATAAACAAAATCATAGGATATGCGTTCTCTTATAGCTGGCTTCTTTTACTTTGCATGTTATTAAGGTTCATTCACGTTGTAGCCTGTACTTCATTTTTTTTTATAACCAAATAATATTCCATTGTATGGATACACCATATTTTATTGGGTTAGTTTTACACTTTGGCTATTATACATAATGCTGATAAGAACATGTGTATAAAAACAAAACAAAACAAAACAAAAAAAAGAACACGTGTACACAAATTTCTGTGTGAACATATTTTTTTCATTTCTCATGGATATATCCTAGGAGTGAAAGTGCTGAGTCATATGGCAACTCTATGTTTAAGTTTTTGAGGAACTGCCAGACTGTTTTCCAAAGCGGCTGCAGCATTTTACAGTCCCACCAGCAATACCCCAAGGCTCTACCTGCTCCACATTTCTGCCAACACACTTTGCGATTTTTTTGATTCTAGCCATCCTAGTGGGTGCCATGTAGTATCTCACTGTGGTTTTGATGACTACTGGTGTTGAGCATCTCTTCATGTACCTATTGGCCATCTTTATATCCTCTTTGGAGAAATGTCTATTCAAATCCTTTACCTGTTTTGTAATTGGGTTATTTGCTTTTCTATTACTAAGTTGTAAGAGTGCTTTATATATTCTGTATACAAGTCCTTTGTCAGATACATGATTTGCAAATATTTCTTCCGATTCCTGTCTCTTCACTTTCTTGATGATACTGTTGCCCAGTTTAAAATTTTTTTTAATGAGTTAAACTCACTACTACTTTCTTGCAATAGCTTTAGGCTAAGCCCTTCTCCTTCAGAGTTGGACAAATATTCATCTACATTTCCTTCTGGTTTATTTTACACTGAACTCTAAAACCTAACTGGAATTATAAATAAGGAAAACATTTACTGTGTAAGGAAAACACAAATTAATTACGTCTGGGTGCAAAGCCTTGCACAACTACATCCTCTTTCTATCACTGTCTATAAGTTGCTATTTCAATTCCCTCACCTGGAGCCTACGATGATGGAAAAAGAGTAGGCAGGTGGGGCCAACATAGACCTGTGCCTATGGGCGGAAGAATTGTGTCCTGTGCTTGTAAGGCAACACAAATGGCTCACATCCAAAACTGAAATTTTTTTTTTTTTTGTCTTCATCCTAAGTCTTTCAATGCTAAGGGAAGAAAGTTCCTCTCTCTAGCTGGAGAAGGGGAGAAAATTCTTCTAATCACTGCAGGAATGGGATGGAGAGGAAGGGCAACAGCAAGGATTCCACTGGAGAGAACAGAGTTTAAGACCAGCCAACTTGGGTTTGAGGATGACCTTTGCTGCCTCCTAGAGAGTCATCTTACTCTCTGGACAGGAATTTCCTCTCCTGTAACTGGAGACACCAACACAAATGGTTGTAGTAAGGACTGACAGTACCCAGTGCTGAACATATAGCTCCCCCATCCACCATGAGTGCACGTAACAAACATCTATTGAGTTCTTATTATGTGCCAGACACTTTTAGGTGCTGGGAAAATACATCCCAAATGTGAAATAAGAATCCCTGTGCTCACGGGCCTTACATCCTACTGAAGGCAGGCAGACAAAAGCCAAAGTAAGTAAGTGCATAGTCTATTAGATGGCAGAAAATGCTATGAAGAAAAGTAAAGCAGAAAAGGGGAAGGATGATAGAGAGGGCCAGTGGTGGGGGAAGCCCAAACTAAGAAGGTAATACTTGAACAAAGACCTGAAGGAGATGACGGAGTGAGCCATGCAGTCACCTTTATTGGAGGAAGAAGCAGAGAGTGCAAAGGTCCTAAGGTGGATGTGTGCCTATGGTGCTCTGGGAGCAGCAAGGAGGCCAGGGTGAGTACAGAGGTGAGTTCAAAGAAGTACCAGGGACCAGAATGACCTTTCCAGGACATTTTAAGAACTTCGTTTTTACTCCAAGTGAGCTAGGAAGCTGTTAGAACCTAGCACAATAAAAGGTAGCATAATTACTGAAATTTCTCAAACCTAGACTCAAACAGGTCTACAATGTTAGTAATGGGTATAAATTTGCTCATGCAGTTCCCTGTCTGAAAACTCCACAATTAACTTGTAAAAAAAATTCAATTCTATTGCTTTTGGATGAAATAGTATCTATTTATGGCTAGCGGTGATATAATTGAAATTTCTGGGCCAGCATACTGCTGTAGCTCAGGAGTTTATTCATCCAGTTATTCAACCGGAGTTGAGGATGAAAGAAAGGAATGAGGAAGCTCAAGGCTAGTGGAGAGAGAAAGAAACATAAACAAGCAAAAAAAGTAACTGAGGCACCATGATAGACAGCTGTACTAGGTGTGGAAAGACCTCATAAAATGATGGAGGTTGAGGTGAGCCTTAAGAGGGGGAGAGATGCTCTCCAGGTGCCTGCTGGGGGTGGGGGGCAAAAGCAGAGAGGTAGATCTCTTTGGCAGAGAGGACAACGCATGCAGAGGAAACAGCTTGAGGAAAGGCCCAGATGTTGAAACTTGATCGGAGTTTACGGAATGTGCAAGTGATTTAGTAGGGCGAGGGAAGGGATGATGTTTTAGCAAGTATCAGCATTGGCCTGATCATGGGTAAACTTGTAGGCTAAGCTAAGAAAATATTATTTACCTGAGGGAAATGGAAAGCCTCTGGAGGGTTTTAAGGGTGACAGCAGCATGATCACATTCGTACTTTGGAAGAATAATTTTAACAGCAAGGTAAAGAATGCACTGGACTAGTGTAAGGGCCAGGGAGGTGAAAGAAAGGACAATTCAAATAAGAGATAAGGGTCTGATCCAAGACAGCAGCAGTAGTATTGAAAAGGAGGTTACAGAACAAACAGACATGTAGGTGACACACAGTAAGAGCCCAATAAGTAAATAAGATGTCAGGAGAAACAGGTCTAGAATTTTTGTCCTGTCACAAAATAGTGACCATTTTGCACTAGACTAGGTACACCATTTTGGAGGAGCAAGTTCACTCTCCCTTTAAGGGAAGTAGTTGTTGAGTTTTTGGTATAGGAGTTTAAGATCTCTGTGTGAATTCAAATAGAGATGTCCAAAAAACAGCTGGAAAAAAAAAAAGAGTCTGAAAAATCAGGAAAAGAAATCTGGGCTGGAGATTTAAATTTGAGAATATCTGATTGTCATGAAAGTGGTGAAAATGTCTAGGGAGGACATTTAGGACAAGAAAAGCAGTATGACCAGAACAGAATCTCGAGGAACAGCAAGATTTAAGGAAAAGAGGAATCAGCTAAGGAGCCTGAGACGAATTCGAATATAAGCCACGAATGCAAGGACCTTGTTCACCAATGTGACACGAACGCCTGGCTTAGTGCCTGTGAAAACTGGATGATCCATAAATATTTGCGGGTTGGTAAACTGAGTAAGGGAGGAAAGAAGTAGTACTTGTTACAGAAATAGAAGATCCTGAGAACAATAAATAAGGTGCTGGAGAAAAAGGAAGGCTGTCAAATGCTACGGTGATCAAAATGAGGGCTTAAGAGGGTCCCTTTGCTTTAGTAACTAGGCGGAGAATACAGGCGGTCCTGGCAAGAAGAAATTGTCGCATAAATTGAATCTTGAACGATAATCATTTTACAGACGAGGAGACTAATCATATGCTTAATAAACCACGTCAGAGACATTATAATAACTCCACAAACGCTGGCTAATTAACGAGGAGACTGGTGGATAATAATGCTGTAATCTGGGAACCCCCATCTTCCCGAGTGCAAACTCTTCCCCAGCCCCACTGGGTTCCAGGCAGAGCTCACAAGTTCAAGACGTTCCCGGAACTACAGGTCCCAGCAGACCACGCGCCACACAGCAGCGGACTCAGGAGAAAGTGGACGCAAGACCTTCTGGGAACGGTAGTTTATGGCCCCGACCCTCAGAAGCTAAGCATGCTTCCCACCAACTCCTTACTTGAGCTCTTCGGCCGAATACATCCCGAAGGAAATGCCCTGCAGCCGCCGCCAGGGCATGTTTTTTGAGCCCAACATCGTCCAGGGTAGTTCCGAGCTCTATCACCCAGAAAGAAGTTCCAGTCACCACAGGCATATGCTTAACGTTGCCTCCGGCCCGCAGCCACCACGTGATTTAAACTGCGCTTGCGCGCGAGAAAGGCTCGCTGGAAGGATATTTACGTGGACGATATCATTTTCGCTCGGGGGGGGAAGGAAAATAATTTCACGACTCTCACTCTCCCTTTTATGTTGAAAATAAAACATATGATATTAAAATAATCTTTTAGGAAATACATTTGAGGAAAATGAGGCGTTCTGAGCCTTTAACTTCCGAAGCAAGATCTTTCAAATCATAAGATTGTAACCTCCTGTTTTATGATTGACTTCGTCTTGTTCCGTCTCAGCCAATAGCCGAGCTATTTCCCGCCCACCTCCCCCTCCCCTCAGTCTTAAGGCGGAGGGTTTGCTTTCCCAGCATGCTATGCGAAGACGCCGAATATGGCGGCTGTGTTGTCGGCACGCTGGCTGAGGGTCCGTTGCAGACTTTGCCTGCCGCTGACGGGCCGGCGGGCAGATCCCTGTGAGCGGGCCCCCAGCAGCAGGTAAGAGAACCTTGGAGAATGCATGAGGAAGACCCCAGGATCACCTTGGCCATATGCATCTCTTTTCTCCTCCAAGAGCTGGGGAACGCGATACGATGGAGTGGAATGCGCGTGTGCGCGCTCGCGGCCGCATGTTCCGGAAGCCGGCGTGCGGAGCCCGAGTCCTTGAGTGAAGGCTCCAAATGCACTTGTTAGGGGTATATTTATTGCTTGGCTGGTCTACCCCGGGATAGACTTCTCGGCAAGATTTAGGATCCTGCTGTTGTGGAGTCTATTCTAGTAAGTGAGGCTGTTAGCAACCCCCGCCTCAAGTTTTAAAATAAAGGAAAACTGTTTTATTCACCCTTACCCGTTTTCACCAACTGGGGAGGAAGGAGAGAAAATCAGGTTTTCCCAAATTAAAGTCAGTTTACGAGTTCCACTGTATGCTGGATGTTGTTGGGATGTTTGGCCAAAGAAATTACCCGAGTGTCCCTTAAAACAGGAGACTCTAAAAGAGCTGAACACAGTCTGAATAGGATTGCTGTGATTATTAAAACTTGGCACGTATCATTTGTGTAGTTTTTTTTTCACTCGGTACAAACAGTGGCGTTGTGGAAGTATGAAAGGCAGCAATTTGTTGTGAAAAGTTGGCAATAACCTAATTTTAGATTCGATATTTGCCATTTCCTTTGTGAGATGCTAGTAAAATTGCCTTATGTGTAGACTGGAGCTAGTAGTAGCCATTGGAAAATTGTGAGGAATAGGTGAGGTGTGTAATTTACAACATACTTGATTTATATGTAACACCTTCGACCTCGTAACTGCAGAAGCCTTAATAAATACCGCTGTTCAATCCCAGTCCTTTTCCCGGCAGTGCCCAGTGTTGATGTTTTTCTACCCATTTCCTTTCCTTTAGCGGTAGCATCTCTCCCTCAGCATTCACCCACAAGACAAGAGTGGTGTATGTGACATACATATCACCGAAAACAACATGATTTGAAAAAATTGATCCCTTTCTGAAGTTAATCCTTAGCAGAGAGGTATTGTTTTAAGATGACGCTCGAGACCAGATACCAGTAGAGGAAGTAATTTTCTATCTAATTACATATTGACAATTTTCTAAATGGTACCAATGCTACTTGGAAGATAGTGTACATTATCTATGTGCTATGTTGACTCTATTTTTTAGCGTGATCAGAACATTTTAAAACTCAGTCATGGGTTAGTGAGACTATATTTTGGGTTAAAAAAAATAGTGTCAACCGTTCTAACTTTGAATTAGGACAAATACATTTGGTACATTCCTGATTGTTGAAGGAAGTGGAGTGAAAGGCTGTGGTGATCTTAGTTTCCCATAATTTGTTACAGTTGCTTTAAGTGGGATAATCTTTTATTATCGTTAGGGCATCATCCATGTAAAATCAGGAGCTCAGTAAAACATCCCTTTTAGCCTCAGTGTTTTGGGTTCTTAAAGGTGAAATCCCTTATATTTCAGATAAGCTGCGCAAATGTTCGAGTGCTACTAAATTTTTCCTTTTTTCTCCTAATTTTATTTAGTGAGATTGCCTGATTTAAAGAAATTTTGGCCATATGGTGTCTATATCTTATACTTATTTTGCAATGGTTTTAAACTTGCCATTGAGGCCATATCTTCTCTGTATACGTTGAAATGAATTATCCAGTCCGTTCGGTCCATGATAATGGGAAAATTTTGGCTTAGTTGCACATAAGTGGAGGTGAGATGGGAAGTTCGTTAATGAGTATTAGCTTTAGGGCTTTCATTTTTTGCAGATTTTATTCTGAAGGTGCAGCCGTCCCAAAGATTGAAGGAGCTGATGCAACAGGTATATAAAAACATATTGAAATAACTCCATTTTTATCTTAACACATTATGCTTCTTTATAGTAGTAGTATTGGGAAACTGATTCACTTTCTTTTATTTTTTGCATTAAGGAACTGAAGAAGTGGTCATTCCAAAAAAGAAGACTTGGTGAGTATTCAGTCAGTGTTCATTCAGCCAGTGGTTAAGTGCTTCTTGTGAGCGAAGCATTGTTAGGTGAGAAGTGATGGGCATAGCAATGGAAGAGCTTTCCTGGGGAGGGAGCCCCTGAGGGGAGAAAAGCTGAGGAGTCTAAAAGAACATACAAGAGGAAGGTAGAAAGTAGAGAGTGAGTGGGGAATGAGATTTACTTACGAGTTAGAGGACCTTCTGAACGAAATTTGGATCAGTATTTACGTAGTGATGGTCAGTTATGAGCATCATCATTAGAATAATTTCTTTTTTCTTTTTTTTAAAGGAAGATTTCATATTGTTGGGAGAAAAAAGTGTTTTTTGTGGTCTTTAATGAGGTATAATAAAATAGTGTAGACTGCGAAAGTTAGCTTTTTTAACTCGGTAGATCCTTGAACAAATTGCCTCAGCCAGCGTTTGTTGAATATGTAAGAACTAAAACTTATTCACGTAAGTTTGTATAATAATGATATTATTGAATGCATTTAAAGATCCTTCAAAAACCGAGGTCTTTTTTGAGTATGACCAGAGGATTCAGGCTTACTTTTAAAAAAAAAAGCTTTCTTAAATTACTAAAGTAATTAATGGTTATTGCCAAAACAGGAGAGCCTCTGCTTCCCAGGCTAAGGAATTTGTGCTTTTAGATCTAGAAGAAGCCATAAAGACTACAAGTTCCTGTTGCCTTATTTGAAAGATGAAGCATCTTTTAAGGCTGTGACTTCCCAGATCACAGATGCTGTAGAAGACAAATTATAGGGAGTCATCGTGAGTTTTTATATAGAAATGTGGCAGGATAGAGTATTCTGAGCACATTAATCTGGATTGTGTAGTTATTTTAGGGAGGGCAGAAAGTCCAATTATAGTCAATGCAAAGGTAACTGGATAGAGGAATGGGTGTTAAAACTTACCAGATTGGGGCTCTCCTGGTGGCGCAGTGGTTAAGAATCTGCCTGCCAATGCAGGGGACACAGTTTCCTTCCCTGGGCTGGGAAGATCCCACATACTGTGGAGCAGCTAAGCCCATGAGCCACAACTATTGAGCCCACCTGGAGCCCATGCTCAGCAACAAGAGAAACCACTGCAGTGAGTAGCACTGCAACGAAGAGTAGCACCCGCTCACCCCAACTAGAGAAAGCCTGTGCACAGCAACAAAGACCCAACACAGCCAAAAATTAAATAAATAAATAAATAAATAAATAAATAATAAAAAATCTTTAAAAATAGAGTAAAAGATATGTATTTAAAAAACATACACAAAAGCAAAAAAAACCTTACCAGATTGGCAAGAAGAGGATGTGGAGAAATGGGTACTCAAGTACATTCGTTGATAGGGAGTCAATTGGAACACACTTTGGAGGGAAATGTGGCAGAACCACAGTTTAAAATGTGCATACCTAATTGGTTAGCCATTCTGGAGAAGCACTTGCAAATAGGCCCAGAGAGACATGGATGAGAATGTTCTTTACAACTTGGGAATAATAACAAGTTGAAATAGCCCAAATGCCCACAGGTAAGTAAGGGGATGATAAAAAACGGTTATTGTACAGTATATTTTAAGGAATTAATTAGGTTAATGCATAGTAACATGGATAATACAGTCAGACTTATGGAAATGTGTATCCAGAATGACAGTGTGTGTTTTTGTTTTAGTTTTATGGTGGTGTGTATGTAAAAGTACCCTTTGAAGTTCTGGAAATATAAACACTCAACTTACAGTAGAGTAGGAGGGGATCACAAAATGACACCGGATATAATAGTCTGGTTTTTGTGTGTGTGTGTGTGTTTTAAGTATAATGTATTCGTGGAGGTTATTTTTAACATAACCCTTTAAAAAGAACTAGTGAGTGATCTGAATGTTCATAATTTTTCCCCTTGCATTTTTTCAGTATGTTTTGAAGAGGTATTCACTTGATAAGACTTAAATATGCTAATGTAAGATTTAGTTAAGGAATACGGAGAGATGAAAGAAAGTCTCTCTCTCGCTGAAATTACATAAGTGCAATTTTAGAAAATCCTATAGATAATGTATACATCAGGGAATTACTCAGTTTTGACATAATATAAAATTTCCAATGTGTTTTCTTTTTTTCAAATTGCTTATGAGTTATGTTAAACTTTATTTAGAGAAGTACATTTGGTTTATTGTTTATTCTTATTCCCCTTTTCAGAATGAAACATAAAATCTAACAGAAGTAAAAATACATTTGAAACCAAATAATTTTGTTTGTCAATTTTTCCAGTGAAACCTCCTTTTTTCAGTAGTTCAATGAAAGTCTTTACCCGTAGTCACAGTGGGTGGCTGGCCTGAACTTCTTATAAAGATTATATAGTTGAGAGGTTCTAAACTTGAATCATCTGGGCATTCAGTGAGAATGCATGTGGCAGTTCTCCATAGAACTTGGGTGTCCTGATTCAAAAGTCCAGAGTGCAGCTTGTGATTTATTCTCATGTATAGCTAAATTAAGAGCTGCCAATTTAGAGTAAAAAAGACAAGAGTATTATAGAAAGCTGCAGGAAGAATGCATAGGAAATTGGGTAGGAGGTGGTAAGATTCAGGATAGACAGTTTCATGAGATGAGGGTGGAAATTGCTAGCCCTGAGTGATGGTTAGAGGAATCAGGCCAGAGAGTGTAGCAAAGCATAGTAGAAACATGTAGTAACCACCTTTGGGCAAAAGAACAGAATGGTTTTCTCATTTTCTAACTTATTATTCTAATGATCTTGAGAGATCAGAACTGGCTTTACTTGAGACCTGAATTTTGTTATCGGCCAATCCATTCTGAGAGTAGAATCACTTGTTCACTTTGTGAGTATGAAAAGCCCTGCTGGGGGTTAACTTGTGATTCTCATTCTTAGGGATAAAGTGGCTGTTCTTCAGGCACTTGCATCCACGGTACACAGGGTAAGTAGGAATTTTAGGTTTTTGTATCTAACTCAGCTAATAATAAATATAGTGTTCATACCTCTGCATTATTCATGATTAAACTGTTGTGAATCTAGAGAATTTCTTAGAAGTATCTAATCCAGTCCCTTCATGTGACAAATGAGAAAACTAAAGCTTTTAAAGTGATTGTCCCAGGGCTACTTAGTATATTAGAATCTTGACTTAGTACCATGTCTTTTTTCTTATCTATAAAATGGGGGGTTAATTATAGCACCAAACCTTGAGGTTTGGGTGAGAATTAAATAAGTTGGTACACATGAAAAGGTTTAGGACAGTGCCTAGCACAAAGGACAAGCTCTGTAAGTGCTAGCTATTTCATAACTGTGCTCCAGCTATCTTAGTGATTTATTTGTGAATAATTTGCTCTCTTGACAATTCAAGAATAGAGTTTTGATAGATAAACTGAAACCCTCGTAAATGCCTCAGAAATGGAATGTTCTGATTCATTGTATTTTTCATTAGCTGGAAATTATACTTTCAATTTCAGCTGCGGGGGAAATGCCTCAAATAATTAAGTCCTTCCTTTTTGCTGTAACGTCTGTGTGGATTCTGATCCTCCTTGAGACCGTTGTCACAGATTTCCAGAATTGTTCTTCTATTGTAGGTGTTAAACTTATAGGCTCTTGGGCCAAATATGCCCTGCTATATCCTGGCAGTTTCTGAGGATGGGTTTTAAAATACTGCATCTCCACACTAGCAAGACATTGAGATAGTTGAAATAGTCCTCTGAGATTGTCCTCAGTTTTTCAATGAGAATGACCCAGGACCCCTTCAAGTCAAAGAATTTGTAGGATTGTGTGTGCAGTTGTCTGACTTGTCTGGGTTTGGACCCTTAAAATCCAAGGGATAGTCATTCTCTCATTCGTTCATTCATTCATTCAGTAACCACACATTCTACCCTTAACAGTGCTTACCAGCCACTGTGCTGGTTGTAGAATTAAGACACAGTCCTTGCATAGTTCCTAGAGAGGGAGGCTGAAGGAGCACTGAGGAGACGGTGCGTAACTGTCGGGAAAGGACTTCTGGGGCAGCTGATAGCCAGGCGATGCTCGGAAGGTGAGGGCCAGGATTGTGGGCAAGAGCGTAGAATGAGTAGGTGCTGTGGGGGAAGCGAGGATGTGCGGGGTAGAGGAGTGAGGTGAGGCAAGAGTTTGAATGCTGCGCTAGGGACTTGGATTTTTATTCAAGTCCATTGCAGGATTTTAAGCAGCGGTGTGACATAACCAGGCAAATTTTAGAAAAGACAGCAATGTGGATATGGGAAACCTTTCCACTGAAATGTATGGTAATGATCTTAACATGCCCAAAGCTCAGCCTCTTTCTCTCTAAACTTCACACGTTCTTTGCCATGTCATTAATGAGAGCTCCATGCTTCTAGTTGCTCCTCTTTTTCTTGTGCTGCACGTTGGTAAATCCTCTGTTTCTCCCTTCACAATATTTATGTCACAGCGTCTTGAAGATGCCACCCAGGTTCAGTGGTTTGCGAGGCGGACTCACAGGACTCAGCATATGGTCCTACAGCTACGTTTTATTACAACAAAAGGACACAAAACAAAATCAGTAAAAGGAGACGGTACATGGGGTAGAGTCCAAAGGAAACCAGGAGAAAGTTTCCAAGAGTCTTTTCCCAATGGAGTCACAAAGGACACGCTTAATTCCTCCAGAAGAGTTGTGACAGCACATGGAAAAGTCTGCCAGGAAGGCTCGTTAGCGACCTGGTGCCCCAGAGTCTGCCTGTCACACACCAAAATCCCACTCTCTCAGAGGAATGCAGGAGTTCAGCACAAACCACATAGGACAGTGTAGACCTGTGAACCGTTCTTGGCAGTACCGGGGATGGTGGGACCTCCAAATCTAGGTTCCCAGGTGCACACTAGGCCTTATAAGCAGGACTTTCTAAGGATAGCAGTTTCAAGCCTAACTTTTTGTTCTTCACAGTGTCCAAATTCTGAACGCTTGGCATCACCACCATGATCACCTTGGTCATTCAAGCCACCATCATTTACTATCTTGGATTAATTACAACAGTCTGTCCTCTTCCCTTCCTCAGCTCCCTACAGACTGTTCTCAATTAAGCAGCCTTAGTGAACCTGCTAAAATGTCGAATTTCATCACTCTTCTACTATTTGTCATAGTTTGAAATAAAAGCTGAAGTCCATCTGAGGGCTCCTGAGGCTCTACGTGATCGCCCCACTGCCACTCTGACCGCATCTCCTACCATCTTCCTTGCTCACTCTGCTCTAGCCAGGCAGCCTCCTGGCTAATTTTCAGTTTCTTAGTAGATACAGGTTTGCCTCAGGGCCTTAATGTTTGCTGTTTGTTCTGCCTGGAATATTTTTCCCTGAGATAGCCACATAATTTCCTCCTTCATCTCTTTAAGTCTTTTCATTGAGGCCTTCCCTGACCACACCATTTAAAATTGTGTGTTTCTTTTCTCTGATAGTTCATCCTCCCTCCTTCCTTCCTTCCCTCCCTTCCTTCCTTCCTTTTTCATAGCAGTTATCTCTTTTAAATTTACTATATTTTAAAATTTATTTTATTTTCTGGAGATTTTTTTCCCCCACTAGATTGTGAACGCTGTGAAGGATAGGATTTTGTTGTCTCCCTGGTAGCTAGAATAATGCCTGGCACAGATGGTATGAGGTGCTCAGTAAATGTTGAATGAATGCGTAAGTAAAGGCACTGAACTAAGTCAGTGGCACTTGGGGTAAGGGACAGTGGAGTAGGTGGGGGATACTGAGCTCGAGTTGACCACACCTGATGATGCGTTAGTTGAATGGAAGTAATGGGAGAGGATCTTTGGCTCGTATTGCAGAGTGCTCGGTACCATTCACTGAGAGAGAAGACAAGGAGGGAGAAGTAGCTCTGTTAGGGAAGTTCAGTGGGGGATAAAGTTGGTGTGAGGCATCCGAGCTATAGGGCCAGAGTAGAGAAGTTGTTTCTCAGAAACTATGAAGGGCTTGGAAATCATTGAGGGAGGAAATATAGGAAACAAATAGGAAGAATAAGTCTAGTAAGAGAAGTCCAGCATGTCACAAAACTAGGGGCCCCAAACAGGTATTTGATAAGGATGGTGGACAGGACAGAGCTGGACAACAATTGGCAATCAGAATAATAGTCCAGGGCAGCTGCCCAAGAACTGCCTCCTCTGGATTGCAGTTACATACCTGCCACACCTTGGTGGAGAGTGGTATAACCAGGGAAAATGAGCCTTAAACAAGTATAAAGGGAATATGGGTTTGGAAAGTGGCATCAGGAAGCAAGGACTCCCAAAAAGTACTACCTCCAGGCCTTCGGTACGAGCATCCTTCCCTTGAGAGCTGCAGGGAAGCTCTCCACTAGGGAGTCCGGGCCAGTGAGACAAGACATCAAGGGGACAGTTGGAAGAGATTCAGGATGTAGATTGAATTTTTCCTATGGAAGAAAGTTGCCAGAAGGCCCAGGTAACAGGGCTCGAAGGGAGAGGAGAGGAATAGAGGAAGTGGTTTGGGGGCCATTATAAGTGAGCCTCTGGTGGTGCTGGAGAGTTAATTTTGCTCAGGTTCTACCTAGAACAATTTAAAGAAGTATAGAACCTTGGGCAGCAGGACATGGGAGAAGCTGCTGCTGTTCGCACCTTCTGAGAGGTCCCAGTAAGTAGTATCCTGCATTTGAAAGAGGGCCTCTTGGAAGGTTAGTGCCATGCTTTGAAGGAAACCCTAGTGCAGGAAGCTGGTGCCCAGGCTAGTTAATTCAGAAGCTCTTGACCTTGAGTTGAAAACACCAGTAGTCCCTTGTGATAGCAGCATCTAATTAAAAAGCAGTCATGGGGGTCTGAGCCATTGTTTGCTTTAAGTTGGGCATAATTATAACCAAGTCTTACAGAGCTGAGGGTACAGCATAGGTATTAGTGCCTGTCTCTATACACAAAGGTACACACACAGAGATGCAGATTTACATATTTCTGCTTCTGTGATACATGTATTAAAACTTATTTTACAGAGTTTTTGGTTATCACCAAAACCTGCAAGGTCCTCTTAATAAAAATCTAGCTAAAGAGACTCTGTGTCTTCTCTACAGGATACTACAGCTGCCCCTTATGCATTTCAAGATGATCCTTATCTCCTACCAGCGTCCTCTGTGGAATCTGTGAGTACTTTCATGCATCATTTCTGGTATTATGTTTTATCCTGTTGGTTTGGGTACCAAAAGTACGTATATAAGTTAGCTTAGTTGTGAAAACCTTTGAAAAGTTTACAGATGCTAATAGTTAAATTGATAGACTTTTTGAATCTTTTATTACTTTTATCAAAAAGCTTTAGAGATTGGCAATGGAGAGGGTATTTGGTTTAGGTTTTTAATACTCAGGGCTCTTTCCCACTCTAGAACAACCCAGTCAGTTTAAACGCATTGTTTTTGTACACCTGAAGTTGTGTATAAGATGTGACCTGAAATTATGTCACACTCAGCAGAGGTAGATGAATAATGATTATGTAGTTTAATTGGGATTCTGTGTATTACTGTATTCCTTTGGGGTGGGGGGGGGCAGAATAATTTTTGCTGAGGGTGTAACTGATCTCATGAGTTTAAATTACATGTAATACCAACTTGTATCTAAATCTTTTTCTTTATATAGCATTCATTTTTGTTGGCAAAGAAGTCTGGGGAGAATGCAGCAAAGTTTATTATTAATTCATATCCCAGATATTTTCAGAAAGACATAGCTGAACCTCACATACCGGTAAGGAGAGGTAATTGCAGTTTTCAGATAATACTATGTAAATATAACGTAACTAAGCTTTCATGGCTAATATTTAAGTAGCCATTTGAATTTGGGTGAAAAAGTCTTTGGGTGGAAAGTCTTTTAATGTTTATGGTTATCTTTGCTCACAATACTAACCTTTAATATTTTTTTTAAACTGTGTATTTGCTCTTTATTTTCCCCATTTGGCTTCTGCGACACCGGCCTTTTAGATCTTTGCTTTTGTGACTGTTCAGTCTTAGTTTCCCTCGGTAGCTTTTCTATCTACTCCTTAAGCCTTGGTATCTTTTTCTTAGGTTTCCATGCTTGGTCACTTTCTCTTTTTTCTGTCCAAAATCTTCCTGCTTCAGTGACCCTTGTACTCCATTCGGCATTCTTGAGTATGTGGCCTAGGTGTCTCTACTTTGAATTCCAGATAGTATTTCCAGCTGCCTCTGTCCTGTAGTCATGAGGAGTGAGTGTGCATGGCCTGCTGTGTGGGGGGCATTATGCTTACTGTGTCATGCAGTGGTGAGCAAAACACAGGCTCTGCCCTCCTGAGTTTATCAGTGGAAATAATGACTCAGACTCATTATGTCTAAAACTGCTCCCTCTCACATTTCCCTACTTTCCAAAGCACCCACATACACCGCCTCGCCCCCCCCCCCCAACACGCCCTTTTGTGCTTCTCAAGCAGCAACTCTTGGAGACAGATTAGGAAGTCGCTATGATTGTGTCCATAAAAATATTGAGATCCTAAACTCAGACAGTGGCAGCAGTGGAATGATCATTTGTTGGCCTCCCCTTTGCCCTACATGTTTCTGACTAACAGTTACTCTTCTACGTTGAGATCCCTTCTGCTTGAAGCCTTCCGTGGGTCCCCTGCCTCCATGGTGGGCAGCATTCCCACACCTCTGAGATCGCTTACATCACTTATCATTCACGCCATGTTGTAATTATTTCCTTATTTGCTTTCTCTGTTAGATTGTGAGCACTAGTGCCTAGCATCAAGAAGTAAGCATTCAATAAATATTTGGGTAAATTGGTGAGTGAGGTAAAATCAGCATACCTTAGTAGTACTAAATGTTTAGAGTAAAAGAAGTATCAAGGATGAAATGTTTCTGCCTTTGCAAACTGGGTGTACTATGACACTTTTAACCAAGATTGGGAGGAGAGTAGGAAGGATGGTTTTAGCAAGGGAAATAGTAAGTTCACCTTGAAATTGGGAAGTTTAGTTGAAAGTAGTATTCTTCAGATACAGATTAAATATTTATGTTTGGGTGCTTCTAAATTCTCCACCCCAAGCTAGGAGATGTCTAAGTAATCTTGTTTTGGAGGTTGGAGAGGGGTTTCTTTTTGGTTTTTTTGGGGGGGTGGGGGTTGATTTAGTTTATATTCCCTACAGAGACATCCATGTTAAAATGATAATAGTACCTGGCGCGTGAGGCGTGCATGGCAGCAGGGAAGCTATATTTGATGTGCCGGTGATGAAAATCTCGTCTTACTCGGTTCTCCTCTCATGCTGACCTGTTTGCACTCACTTTAGCCATCTTGTTTTCCTAGTGTTTAATGCCCGAGTACTTTGAACCTCAGATTGAAGATGTAAGTGAGGCTGCTCTGCAGGAACGAATCAAGCTCAGAAAAGTCAAAGCTTCTGTGGACATGTTTGATCAGCTCTTGCAAGCAGGTATTAAGTCCGTTTAAAGCCCCTGCCCCGGGAATGTGGGCATGGAAGTGGGCCGCAGTTACGTATGTGATCCAGATGGTTAGGTGTGCAAGTTACAAGTGCTGTGTGACTTCCTCTGCTCGGTGGCTGCATTTATATTTTGTATAGTTTAAGAAGTCATATTTCAAGTTCTGCTTGAGCATCATTTTAAAATCCTGGGCGGCAGGGATTGCAGCTTTATTAGTGTGATGGCCTCCTGTGCTGTATAGCAGGTGGAGAAATTAAGCGGCCATTCTTCCCTAGCTTCTGTCTTTAACATCAGGTGTGTACATACTGTATTCACATTTCCTGTATTCTTTAAGTATGTTTGGAAGGCATAAAACAGACAAATATTTAAAAAGGGAAGAGCACTAAGCTACGGGGTCAGAGGCGTGGATAGGTTCTGGCACTAAATTAGCGCTGTGGCCTTGAAAGTCACTCAGCTCCTCTCAGACCCTGCAGCTCTCTTGAGTTTGCTCTGGATGAACCTCCAGGGGTGTAGGTGGCAGGGCTTGTGAGCTGCCCTGAGAATTGTACCTGTAGTAACATGGAAGGCAGCAGCAGTAAGTTTTGGAATCTGGAGTGCTGTTCGGTGATTTAGGATAAAAGTCAGCCAAACAAGAGATAGAAACTGGACTGAATCACTTAGTACAGGCTTGAATACAACAAGAAGCATTTGCAGAAAGCTGTGCTTGATTGGAGAATTTTGATGTGTAGCCTGTTAAAGTATCGGTTGTACAAATGAATTGCTGATGCAGGTTATCATTTTGGGAGGCTTTTCCCTCTGCTTGTTGAATGTGATAAACATCTTAGTACTAAGACTTGTCTCCCTCTGTTTCACACACTGTGTGGTGTAGGCATATGCAGATGCTCAGTAACTACTAAAGACAGTGTGTCAGACCCGTAATGGAATGAGTCAACGTGCTGGGAGAGGAAACAAAGAAGATTGTATTATCAAGGCCCTCATGAGTGCCAGATACTTTGCTAGGCATTTAATTCTGCAACATCTTTCGAGTTGGTGTGCTTATAGTCATTTTGTAAGGGAAACTGACTGCAGGTGATCTTTAGGGTCACACAACTCTGAGACGGTAGGACCCAGTCAAGTTACATTCCATCACCTGTGTCCTCTCCACTCTGCCATGCTGTCTTTTCTGGGCTTTTAAGTTTCCTGATGGGAGCAAGTTTTAGAAAAATGCAGATACTTTTCTTTTAAAGCACTAAATTATATTTCATACTTCTTGTTTCCTTTTCTCCCTCTTGAAAAGTGTCAAGATGGGTATATAATATTAAGAGCAAACCTTTTTTAAAGGCTGCTATAATTAGACATTTATGCTGACATTTCTAGGCAGATATTTCAGTGAGGGCCTGGATCCCAGTGGAATCGTTCCACTTGCGTTTGTAAAAGTGGAACTGGGCCCAGAGGACTGCGTGACAATCGTTTGCAGAGCTTTCAGTTTGAAGATGATAGAAAGTTAGAACCATGAGAGAGTTTCTCTGAGGATATGAGTACATAAAATAAGTGAGCACAGGGTCACACTGGAGCTTGCATTTTATCTGTTCTGTCCAGCGGCACTGTTAGGGGTTGTGTCCTGTGTGCATCGCTGCAGGCAGGATTAAGCCGACGTGAACTGCACACACACCATCGAGAGCGTGGTGGCTGAGGCTGGATGTGTAGCCAGGACGGCCACAGGTCACAGGAAAAGTGATGACTTTTAATCCAATAGGCTTTAGTTCTCTGATGCTTCAAGGTTTCTCTCCCTTTTTTCTCCTACCCACAGGAACCACTGTATCTCTGGAAACAACTAACAGTCTCTTGGATTTACTGTGTTACTATGGTAACCAAGAGCCCTCAGCTAGTTATAACTTTCAACAGCGTGAACAATCAGAAGAGTCGGTAATGGCTTTGGCAGTTATTTTTAAAGTTTCTTTTGGTAGTAATACCTTCTCAGACTAAGGCAGGTTCTTGTGCCATGTGTTAGGGTCGAAGTTGTTCTGGGGTGTGGTGTGGCACAGTACGTAGCCTGGACAAAAAGTGATGTGGAGGAAGAGACGGATTTAAACAATTGTTTTACCCTGGTTCCCTCCTTAAAAATATTTTGACCTTGCCACAATGTTTGGACAGGCCCTTTGGTGTTGTGACTTAGAGTGACAGTATGATGTATGAGAGACGGGGGAAAACCCCTGGCCCCAGCCCCCTCAAAAATTCATACGTGTGTGGGCATAGAGGGGTGAGCATACTCTGCATTTTAGAAATTAATATTTCTTAATAAACACTGGGTTTCCTTTTTGCCTTCTACTGGGTCTGTATTTCCTTAGCTTTTCTGAAGTTTCCTTGGAGAATGCATTTCATTGTCATATTTTGTTTTATATCTGTTGCTGATGATTCATTTCAGGAAGAGGCCACAGAGGGAAATAACGAGAAATCTAAGAGGAAGGCTGGTCATCAACTTGGAGTTACTTGGAGGTGTGTTACAATGTAATTAGAACTTTGTGTTACCGGCTCTCTATGGTGTATGGATTGGTCCCCATCAGCCCCTGAAGAAGATAGGATCCTGTCATATTCTGAAATGCAAGTCGTTTTCAGTGTGCAGTATAAATGTCACCATTGGTTTTCATATGTTTTGGGACCGTTTTTCATTAGATCTTTACCTCCGACCGGCAGCACAAGGTTGACGCTTGATTTCTTTTTTTGTCTAACTCCATGTAAGCCTCATAGTATGATTCTTTTGGTAGTTTCATCAGTAATCCTACCTTGCAGTATAAACCTCTAATTCTAAAAGATTAAGGATTTTTTATTATGTTAGAATACACATGTGCTAGAGCATAGTTATGAATTAAGACTACTGGTCAGCAAATAGAAGGATTCACACTGAACAAAAAGTGAATATAATTTAACATTTCAGCATTTAAATTAACTGATTAGAAGTATCCAAATAAAAGAAAGGTATTTCATGTGGATGGCTGGAAAAGGAAAGCTACCATTAATATCGAAAGTGTTTTTTGAAGTGATAAATGAATAGAATCAAAAATTAATTTTTTTCAGTAGATACTAATAATTTCTCATAGTGGTTAAAAGCATGGACTTTGGAGTACCATTTGGGCCCAAAACCTGGTTCTGTCTGATTGCCAAGACGTATTGGTACCAGGGAGAATCAAGGTACAGCATGATTTGTATAACATAGCACGCCAGTTGATTGAAAGAGGGAGATTACATGCGCTAGAATAAGACTTGTCTCTGGTTGCCTCTGGGGAATTGTATCCAATTGAAGGAGGGTGGGGAAACTTCAGTACGAACCCTCTGTGCAATTTGCTTTTCATTTAGTACCTTGAGTATATATTACACCTTTTTTTTTTTTTGGGTGGGGGGGGGGTACACCAGGTTATATTACACCTTTTAAGTCCTGGTTCTGCCACTTAACCTGTAAAGCCTTAGACAACCTAAGGTCTTTGAGCTTCAGTGTTTCCCATTTTCAAAATGATAGTAACCGTATCTCCCTCTCTGGGTGGCAAGAATTGCTTGAAATTATATGCACAGAGTGCTTAGCACAGTGCCTGAACCATTGTGAACCCTAAATAAGTTGTGGTGGCTATGACTGGTTTTTCCTGTTTCTGCTGGTTCACATTTACTCTCCTGTGTCTAGAGCAAAAAACAATGCGGAGAGAATCTTTGCTCTAATGCCAGAGAAAAATGCACATTCCTACTGCACAATGATTCGAGGAATGGTGAAGGTAACATTTGTTTTATGTATTTTTATATTTTTATCTTTAATTTCCACTAAACCAGGGTTTGTCAACCTCGGAAGTCTTCACAGTTGGGCCAGATAATTTGTTGTGGAGGCTGTCCAGTGCCTCGAAGGATGTTTGGGAGCTGCCTCTACCCACTGTATGCCAGTGGGTCATCCTTCCCATCCCCTAGTTGTGACAACTTACTTCTCATAATTGTTTTTTTCATTAAAATAAGACACACTGGGACTTCCCTGGTGGCTCAGTGGTTGAGAATCCACCTGCCGTTGTGGAGGACATGGTTTCGAGCCCTGGTCTGGGAAGATCCCACATGCCGCGGAGCAGCTAAGCCCGTGCGCCACAACTACTGAGTCTGCGCTCTAGAGCCTGTGAGCCACAACTGTTGAGCCCATGTGTCACAACTACTGAAGCCTGCGTGCCTAGAACCCATGCTTTGCAACTAGAGAAGCCACTGCAATGAGAAGGCCATGCACTGCAACAAAGAGTAGCCTCCACTTGCCACTGCTAGAGAAAGCCCGTGCGCAGCAGCGAAGATGAAATGCAGCCAAAAAATAAATAAATGAAATAAAATAAAATAGTTACAAATAAAATAAGACAATTTATTGAAAAAAATTTATTAGGAAAGTCTTAAGAAATTGAAATCACTGGATTAAAGTAACAGGAATAGAAACCATACTATACCATACTGCTCATTTATAAAAGGAGAAAACAATTCATTCTGGTCTGTTCTTTTTCTGAGAATAGTGGATATACAAATATTTCTTAAATAAACAAATTTGATGATGTTTAATTTTCATCCTTTCCCTCTTCCAGCACCGAGCTCCTTCACAGGCATTAAACTTGTACACTGAATTGTTAAACAACAGACTCCGTGGTAAGTGTTTGGAGAGTTCACCTCTCTCCTTCCTTTTCTTCCCTTCTCTTAAGCATCTGTAAAATCTTAGGATCTTCTTGCCTCAGTCACTGGCTCATTGGCTCTTTTCCTGTAGTATTGGTGATTGAAACAGGAGTCCAGAGCCAGAGAAGAGAGTGGTTTTCTAGTTTTGTGGACTCATGTGCAGGACCACTTTGCCTTTAATCTTCAACCCCAAATTTTGTTGTTTTCTTCTTTTATAGCTGATGTACACACCTTCAATTCATTGATTGAAGCAACAGCATTGGAGGTGAATGAGAAATTTGAAGAAAAATGGAATAATATATTGGTAAGAAGGAACCCTCACTTTGTCTTCTGATAAACCTAAAATATCCTTTGCTAGAAGTATGTGGGGTTGGCGACAGCCTTCACCGAGCATCTTCATGGCAGTCACTGTGCTGGGCACTCAGCTCCTGGGTACCTGTTCACGCCGTTGCAGCAACCTGTAGTTTAAGTAGCTTTGTCTGACATGTGACCCAAGCATACAGCTAGAATCCAGGAAGACCTGAGTTATTTTATTCAGTTATTTCTCAGTTGTTTTTTCATTAAGATAAGACACATTTATTGAAAAAAATTTATTAAGTTTTAAAAAATTGAAATCACTGGGTTGAAGTAACAGGAATAGAAACCATACTATACCATGCTGCTCATGTAAAATAAGAAAAAACACAATCCATTCTAGTCTGTTCTTTTGCTTCAGTCTCAAACTCACTAGGCCGCCAAACACAATGAATCTGGGCACCTTGATCGTGTGGGGTTGGGGTGACTGATGGAGGGGCTTCTCTAGGGGCAGAGTTACTAGGTCCTGCTAGTTACTAGATAATTCTTAAATTAGGGATTTATTAATCTACTTTAAACATAGGCAGAGAGCCCAATTCTTTTTTTAGTATGTTATACTGGTTTATTGGACAAGTTACCTCCCAGGCATGAAAAGTAATACTTCCTGCTTTTGATTCAACTAGGAGCTGCTGAAACAAATGGTTGCACAGAATGTGAAACCCAACCTACAGACTTTTAATACTATTCTCAAATGTCTCCGAAGATTTTATGCATTTGGAAAATTGCCAGCCTTACAGGTTTTACGGGAAATGAAGGCCATCGGAATAGGTGAGGGTGTGTCAGTGTCCCTCACTGCGGACGGTGCTGACCAGAGGTTTCAAGTCCAAACAAGCAAAAGAGAGACTGTAAACTCTTTTTTGCTGTTTACATAGTATGTTGGCAGTTTTCCTTTCCACCATTTGGTACACTTTAATTGTGTGTATTTACCATGATGGGAGCCCTTTTATCATCTGTGTGTTGTTTGTAGCAAATGACATTCTTATAGTATTTTAGGTGCTTTTTAATAGATTTCTTGATTCTAGGGAGAATTCACTTCCAGTTGGCTGGTTTTAAATCTTGTGATGCTTTCTAGCGTAATTAAGTATTTGAACCCAGTCGTGTGCTAGTGTGTTTTGTATTTTTCAGTAATTACTTTGTTGAAGGTTGTTTTGGGAATCAGTCACGTCAGTACCCTTCAGTGCTCTGAAATGAAACTGGGGACATTGGCTGTAACATTTTAGTAATAGGTGTCAGGACTTTCTAAGAGGAATTCCACCTCTATGACATCTTTCCACCTTTACATTAATCGTGTGAGCTGGGAAATGTCTTTGTTCGGGGGAATAGAAATGCATCTTTTACTTAAATACCAACATTAATGTGTTTTTAGTTCAGTGTGCCTCAGTAAGCTGTATTTTGTATAGCTGTGTTTGACTTATTTCCTTTTTTTTCCCTTTATGTACCTGGTAAAAGAACCCTCGCTTGCAACGTATCACTATATCATTCAGCTGTTTTATAAGTATGGTATGTATGTCGTTATGTTATTAATTTATGTAGAAATTAGGCTAATTCCACTGCTTATGAATTAAGGCTAGATAATTCACAAAATAACATTGTCTACAGCCTGAGCAAAAAGGGTTTTTTAGTTGTTTTGGCTGCGCCAGGTCTTCGTTGTGGCATGCAGGATCTTCACTGGGGCATGCGGGCTTCTTACCTGCAGCATGTGTGTGTGTGGGATCCAGTTCCCCCACCAGGGATCAGACCTGGGCCCCCTGCATTGGGATGGTGGAGTCTTACCCGCTGGAGCACCAGGGAAGTCCCCCAAAAAAGTTATTCTTGAGAGAAGTTACATCTTGTTTGTGATGTGAAACTTGAGCTGGAGGGGAGGGAGGTCATTAAATGTACTAAGAAGAGTGGTGTAGTTTTGGTCAGAAGAAACTTCAGTCTGGAGTTCCTTTTGCTCTCCAGAGCTGTGCTGTCCAGTGCAGTAGCCACTTAGCCACCTGTGGCTATTTAAATACAATTAAAAATTCTTTCATCGCATTAGTGCTCAGTAGCCACTCGTGGCTGCTGGCTGCATGTTTAGTGACACAGACGTAGAACATTTCCATGTTTGCGGGAAGCTGTGGGACAGTGCTGCTCCACAGTAACCTTAACCTTATTTTGAAGCCTCATGGGAGACCCTTGAGGCTCCATTTGTCACCTAGTTTTAGGTCAGCTGTGCTGTATTGAGTGGACTTGGGAGCAAGGCACACCTGAGTTGAAATTTCACCTCTGTCGTTTACCAGCTGTGCCGGAAGGGACTGGCTACCTCACCTGAGTGACTGTACCATCAGGGTATAATGATGCAGTGAATTACACAGTGTCCTGTCCTGTGCTTGCAGGGCACGTAGTAGGCACTCACAGTCTGTTGGTTCCTAACCATTTGCTCCAACCTGAGAAAGAACCTCTGGGTTCAAAAATGACAATTCTAGTCCTTCTCCCCTGCGATATGCTTTATGTGTGAAAACAACCATAGAAAACCTTCATTATCTATGTTGGAAGGCTAGGTTTACAAAATTCCTATTCTAACCTGTGGGGAAGTAGGGGCAGTTAACTGATGTCATCTTGAAAATAGGTAAAGTTTCCACGGTAATTTTATCTTGTAAAATTTTATTCAACTTTGGTGTTGTACTGAAACTAGTATTTCTGACCCCAAAGTCTGTTCCCTTTTTCTACAACATCACATATCACTTTCGTTCCGTTGCTAGCTAAAGTCATTGGTACTTGTGCTTCCTAAGTAACACCCAGGACCGTGGAGGGTGGAGTGTTGGTGTGTCTTAGGGATATAAATTGGCTGCCTGTAGTAATAATTTCTAGGAGTGTACCCAAAGGAGGAAGCCTAAAATAATGAAAAAATTACACATATAAAATAGGTTATTATATAACTAATAGAATAATTAGGATTGCTAACAAATGGAAACATGCTTGAGGAACTTTAAAAGTATGTCTGTGCTGTCAGTGAAAGTATATGATCCCTTGCGTGTGGATAAGGTAGGGAAGGGAGTGTGGATAAATAATGTGAAGTGTCATAGGTGCATTTTAATTCTACAGTTTTCTGTTTTTCTTGGCTCTCATCCTGGTTATACTTAAGGGGAGCACAAATGTTTGTTAGCAGAACATGTTTGTTTTCTAAGTATGCAGGCTTGGTGAGAGTGTCTGTCTGTCTCCCACTTCAGTGAAAGTTAGCCTTCTGAGGAGACTTAAGAAGGAAGGGCAGGGTCTCTGCTGGGAGCTCCTGTAACTGTCCCAGGTCTTGGGGAGAGCTGTACCCTGCACAGGGTGTGTTTTTTCCTCTAGCAGAGCTGTGCCCAGCCAGCTCCGTGCCTTGGGTGGAGGAAGGAGAAATGCGACCTTAGAACTAGTTCTGCACACCCGGCGGTTGTGCAGGAGGTGGACTCATGAGAAAACCCAGTTGCCTTCTTGTTCTCCAGAAAGCCCTTCAAAAGGATCGTCCTTTATCATCTATGATATCATGAATGAGTTAACGGGAAAGAAATTTTCTCCGAAGGACCCAGATGATGGTATGTACAGAAATTGCTTGTGTTTTCCTGACTGCCAGGTATTAGAGCCTTGTGTTGAGGACGGGGTTTAATTTAGCTTAGTAATAATTGGAAGCTGTAGAGTTTTTATTCCTTTAGGTTTGTCTTATATGTTACCAGTTTTGTTGCAAGGATTTTTATTAATGTTACTGACTTGAGAACATATTTTATCCATAGTAACCAAGGCTCTTGTGAACTTTGATTTTCAGATATGTTTTTTCATTCAGCCATGAGGGTTGTAAGTACCATTTCTTGCTTAACTTTTGTTTTCCTTTTTTTTTAATCCATTTCCTGAATTCATCATTTGGGGAGGGCAGGGGCGGGTAGGGGGATTTTCCCTGATTCTTTCACTTCCTAACTCTTACTTACTGAATGTAAGTAAGTTCTAATTAGTTGTTCTTCTAAAATCTCTAAAAAAATCACAACATTCCTGCCCTGTGTTTATTGTTTGCATTATCTATTTTCATATCTTTCTTCAGATAAGGTTTCAGAATATTTCATATTTGCCTTTTGGTAACTTTTTATTTTTTATTTTTTTAATAAATTTATTTATTTATTTTATTGGCTGATTTGGGTCTTTGTTGCTGCACACGGGCTTTCTCTAGTTGTGGCGAGCAGGGGTTACTCTTCATTGTGGTGCGCTGGCTTCTCATTGCGGTAGCTTCTCTTGTTGCAGAGCACGGGCTCTAGGTGCGTGGGCTTCAGTAGTTGCAGCACATGGGCTCAGTAGTTGTGGCTTACAGGCTCCAGAACGCAGGCTCAATAGTTGTGGCACACGGGCTTAGTTGCTCCGCGGCATGTGGTTTCTTCCTGGGGCAGGGATCGAACCGTGTCCCCTGCATTGGCAGGCAGACTCCCACCCACTGCACCACCTAGGAAGTCCCGGTAACTTTTTAAATTGATGGTTGTTTTTAATTTTGGTTTTTCATCTTTTGCTAATCATAAGAAAAATTTTCAAGCAGTTTCAGAATGAGTTAGCATGTCCTATTTTCTAAGGATAATTGCTTTACATGTTAGTGTGTGTGCTTCCAGGTGTTTTCCTCTAGGTATTCAGACATGCACGTCCAGACTCATTTCCATAGTATCTTGTTTGTTGACAACAGTACAGTTATTTCATAGGTGGGAAGGACTTCTGTGGGTGGCTTTTGGAGTTATTTCATGGATTTTGGCCAGTATAGTGATGCTGGAGTGAGCCCTCGGTCTGTCTTGTGCATGGCAACCGCGTGTTTTCATATAATTACTAAATATAGGTATAATTACTAGATTAAAGTTACTTTGTTTTAAATTTCACAGAACTTGGTGATTTGTTTTGAATCTCCCCTCCCCCCATTTTCTTGTAATTCATTTGCTGTCAACCAGTACTGTGTTAAATCAGCATAGATATTTCTGCGAGTAACTACATTTTTCCTTTATGTAATGAGCTCTTTATGTAATGAGCCGCTCTTTGGCTGATAAGGATCGCAGAGTGATACTTGTTTACTGCTTGTAAATTTTCAGTGCTCCTCTCTCAGAGATCTAGAACTTGCTTACCAGGTCCATGACCTTTTAAACACTGGAGACAACCGGAAATTCATTGGACCCGATCATCGGCGTAATTTCTATTAGTAAGTGTATTGGAAATGTATCCTTTTGCATTAACGGAGCACCTGTGTGCAACCAGTAGTCAATTCCACAGTGGGAGGCTGTTGGCGGCCTGATTTTAGGCACCATGACCCTGAATTAACAATACAAGTTAATTGAACACTTGAAGATTGGACCAGTGATAAGACTGATTTGTCAGACTGAGGTGTCTGCTGTGTATCTTTTAAGCTGTTTTTATTTGTAACACTTTGTATTTTTGTTGTTGTTTTGGTTTTGGGTTTTTTTTTTTTTTTTTCACTTCACTGTGCGGCATGCAGGATCTTAGTTCCCCAACCACAGGTCGAACCCACACCCCTTTCAGTGGAAGCATGGAGTCTTAACCACTGGACCGCCAGGGAAGTCCCTGTAAGACTTTGAATCTACATGTGTTTTCCCTGGACACCCTCCTATTTTATATTTTTGAATTCATAGGAGGGCGGGTCCCTAAAGATTTTATCTCAGCCTCTTCTGTTTTTAAAGATGAACATATTGGAGCCCAAAGAGACTCCTTAAATGGGTTTGCTTTTAAGCAGATGAAAACAGGAACTTAAGGAGGCAGAGCCTGTGTATAGATATGTGGTGGTTCTCTTCTGTGTGTCCAAATCCTCGCTTCACAGTGAACACTTTGAAAATGAACGGGATATTCACTCTCCTCACCACAAGCTGAGAGTATAACCAAGAGGTGGCATCAGGGGCCAGTTGAGGATCAGAAGGTGCTAACTGGGAAATCCAGAAAGCACCGGTAGCAGCATCTCCTGAGTCAAGCATTGGCCTGTGTGACTTGAAATTGTGTGTAACTTATAAATTATCTTTAAATTCTGTGTAACGTCATCATATGACTGTGCTGTAATTTACTCATTCCCCTGTTAGGCAGGGATTTTAGACTAAACGTGCTTTCTTTCTCCATTACAGTTCGAAGTTCTTTAATTTGCTTTGTCTAATGGAACAAATTGATGTCACTCTGAGGTGGTATAAGGACCTGATACCTTCAGTAAGATGAGTTATTACTTATCATTTATCATTGTAGATGTGTTTGTGGGTATCTTTGCTGAGTAATATTTGAGAAACATATTTGTATTTTTCTTAATCAGGTCTTCTTCCCCCATTCTCAAACATTGATAGATCTTCTCCAAGCATTAGATGTGGCCAATCGGCTGGAAGTGATTCCTCAGATCTGGAAAGGTCAGTTTCAGCTTAGGTGTCCCGACCCATCTCACTTTATTGTCTTACGTTTTGATTAACAAGCATGTTAACATTGTTAGGGAAGAAAACTTCCATTTTTGACTAAATTGCATGCAGTGATTGAGGTCTACTTCAGGGTCACTTGCTCATGTTACATATTGGATTGCCTGAGCTACAGAGAATTGGAAATGACGTGTATTGGTTCCTTCATGACAAGACTGGGTTTTGTGCACGTGGGTGCCATCAGTGTTAATTACGTGGGACACCCAAAATAACGCTCAAAGCCTGTGCTATTTATTCCTCTGTCCTGTGCTTTAGGAGCTAACCAGTCAGTGATACTAGGTTCTAAGAAACAGCTGTGACTGGGTTCATGCATGTGGTTATGTGTGTAGATTGGCTGGAGAAGATGCTGTATATCATCCACTAGGTGTCTATGATCATAAAATCGGTTTCTGTGTGCCTCAAGTTGCCTTGAGACAGAGACTGTAGCCCCGCCCTCCTGCCTTACAAGACTGCTTTAATGTTCACATACAGGGACCACTGACAGTTCCCACGTCCTGTAAGACCATGTGGAGCTGGTGGCTGCTCGGGGGTGTGCGTGCTGTGTTAACGCTTGCCTGGCGCTGCATTTCCCTGCTCTTTCGTCCTTTCCTACCATGAGTCATACTGCTAGTGTTCTGGAATCCTGGAATACATGTCAGCAATGCATTTTTTACCACCAGCCCCCCCCCCCCCCCGCCCCAAAACCATCTGGGTGAGTGCTGACAGCAGGCCAAGGTCAGCCAGAGAGTCTTGGCTTCACATGGCAGTGTTCACGTCTCACTTTGTTCTTTTTCCTTTCAAGATAGTAAAGAGTACGGGCATACTTTCCGCAGTGACCTCAAGGAGGAGATCCTCATGCTGATGGCGAGGGATCGGCACCCCCCGGAGGTAGGCGTGCGCTGACACCCGGGCTCTGCTGTGCTCGCGAGACCTGTGCTAACCAGTGGGTCCTCTGATATTGAGGGCCGGTGAGGGTCACTTCCATGGTTTCATCTGTCGCCGTGGAGAATTCTGCCGTCTAAACCCAGAGTTAACTTACACATCTGAACATATGCGACCATTAGAATGCCACTTCTAAAGTCACTCTTACTCCTCGAGCCCAAAGCAAGCAGCATGAAAATGGCTCTTCTCAATCTTGACAGTTAATAACAGCTTGCCTTCTTCTTCTTAGAGAGAAATTAAAAAAAAAAAAAAAACAACAACAACAGAAAAACCATAGTTGGATTTGAAATATGTGGCTCATCAAATTTTTATCCCACGCAGGGTGCTTTGCCTTTTTTTTTTTTTGATACTGTATTATCATGTGCTGTACATGTGATGTGTCCAGGTGGTCAGATGCATTGCTCAAAACTTTTAATGGTCCCATGGAGTCTCCTGAACATTAAATTCTCATAAAACCATTTCGGCAGTTCTGCTGACTCTCAGAGCCTCTCAGCTGCAGGTGCTGTTTGCTGACTGTGCTGCAGATATCAAGTCGACTTATGAAAGCCAGGATGCCAGACAGACTGCTCCCGAGTGGCCAGCCAGCTCTCTGAACTACATAGCCATCCTCTTCTTAAGGGCCGGGAGAACCCCAGAAGCCTGGTGAGTCCATGGCACACGTGTCAGTGGAAGCATCTGCACTTAGATCTCAGAGAGCTGTTACCCTGCAGTAGAATTTCTCTGATTCTGCTGTATGATGTGTAGCTTATCAGGAGACAAACAAATTTTCTACATAATGAGCTTTCTATGGGAATTTCCAAATAGCAGCTGAAAAGCATACTTGAGGAGGCATCCGTGTACGTGATGCATTTAAGAGACGTGGTTCAGTGGGACCATTGTGCTTGCATTCGCGTTTTCTGTATTCGTGGGCAAGTACTTCTCTGTTCACTTAAATAGAATGAAGTGATCCAAGAATCTTTTCTTTTTTCTTTTCTTTTCTTTTTAGTATTGACTTATTTGGTTGCATGGGGTCTTAGTTGCAGCATGCAGGATCTTTCCTTGTGGTGCGCAGGCTTCTCTCTCTGGCGCACAGGCTTTAGAGCGCATGGGCTTAGTTGCCCCGAGGCATGTGGGATCTTAATTCCCCCCACGAGGGATTGAACCCATGTGCCCTGCATGGGAAGGCGGATTCTTACTAAACCACTGGACCACCAGGAAAGTCCCCCAAAGAATCTTAATTTTGAAAATGTTTCGGGCATTTGGTTCATTCAGGTATCTCATTCATGGATGCTTCCGCCACCCCCACCCCCAGATTAAACGTGGGCTGTATACTGGGGCTTCAGGAAGCTGGCATTTACCAGTACTTACTAAACCTGGTCTTGGCTAGAACCCGTCTTTGGTTTGTGCCACTGTATTCTAGTTCTGTGTTTTTATGTTGACACTTCACTCACATATTAATTTCTAGTATTTAATTGTGAGTAGAGACCTTATGCATATTCATTTTTCCAAAAGCAGAGAAGTCAGTGAAAGAGGACTTGGTACGGGTGGTCCCGGTTGGGTGGTTCCGCTGTGTATTGTTTCAGATGTAAATGTGTGTTAGTCCTGAGAGCCAGTGAGGGGTTAGTTGTGCATGGCTTGTTCACAGGAGAGGACCTGAGTTTGAACATATAGTTGTCAGTCCAGGGTGTGGGTATGCGCTCTCTCCAGGGAAAGCTGGTGAAAGCTTTGCTGCCTCATCTGGTCTTAACTGTGGTGATTCACACACAGCCTGCCCCACAGCTGCCGACAGAGACACCTGGTGCCTGGACCTGCTGACTCTGGCAGGTCGACACACACTTGTTATGAGTCAGGCTGTGATGATTGGCGCAGGGGTACGGACCTCAGCTGATCATGGGGGCTGAGTGTATGTGTTTCTCCTTTGTCCTGCACGTGGCAGGATGACGGTGAGCACTTACATGAGACTGATGCCTTAATCTGAGCCTGCTCTTCATAACATCATATTAGGACAAACTGAGCTTACACTGGATTGTAAGAGTAAAAAGAGATCAAACTGTGTTTGTGTCCCTGTCTTCCCACTGCCCACGTGATATTATATGTTCCCTCCCTGGGGGTGCTGAAGTGATTCTCTAGAGGAGGATGTACCCCAGCAGTTCTCACCACTGGCAGCAAAGCAGATTTGCCTATGAAATTGTAATGTGCATGTATGAAGTTTGGGAAGACGGGGTTGAGGCACCTGGGGCAATTCTGATGTAAAGACAGGGCTGGGAGCTGGTGGAGCCCACAGACGTGTGTCTTCAGGAGCTTCCACTCTAGTTGTTAGGAAGGGCATGTAGTCTCTGAGTCCAGGAGAACAGCTGTGGTCCTTCGATTGCCTTCTGTTCTGTTAGTATTCATGATCTCTTTCGTCTCTCATCTTGAACAGGAAAATGCTGGGGCTTTTCAGGAAACAGAATAAGATCCCCAGGTAAGTTGAAGTTAACGGGCCTGCCTGGGTGTATCCTGGATTAGCCCCATGGGTTTAACTCTTATTGCGGGGAGGGGGGTTGGAATTTCCTCACACACCTCAGCCAAGGGAGTTGGGCACTTCTCTGTTAGACTGGCAAATGGACAGTCGCTCCCACCAGCTGAGGCACCCCGAGGCAAGCGCTGTGTTTTCAGTCTGTGCTCAGCGATCACAACATGCTGGGGGTGCACTGGATAGATCCTCAGGGAAGGCACAGCCAACCAGTCAGTGTTCATCATCTCTTTGGCCCTTTAGACTTCATGTAACTGTCTCCAAAGCTACTGTTGGGGATTTTATGACTGATCTTTATAAGATGCTAGATTCTGTCTGTAAGTCTTTGAAGGGTTTAGCTGGGGAGTGCTGACGTCTCTGCCTTTTACAGGAATGAGTTGCTGAGTGAGTTTATGGACAGTGCAGAAGCATCCCACAGCCCTGCCCAGGCCATCGAGATAGTGAAGCTGGCAGGTGCCTTCAGCTTACCTATTTGTGAGAGCCTCACGCAGAGATTACGGGCTCACTTCACCCTCAGCCAGGAGCAGAAGTAAGTGGGTCCTGTGTTATCACCATGAAGGAAAGTTATGAACATGCAGCAGACCGTTTGTCCACCCATTCACACGTTTGTAGCTTTCTACCCCCTGAATTTCCTTTCCTTGCAAAAAGTTGAGATGTATTGGTTTAATGATACTTTTCATGTGTCATACAAGTCGGGTGAGCCTGTAGGTTTATTTGCTTGTTGGACCCTTTCCCTTTGTTGATACAGTGCAGCTGCAGAGCCCGCAGCCCCAGGCCTGAGTGCGGCCTAAGCCTCCCGTGTATTTTTCTTACAGGGAAGCCCTGGGAGACCTAACTGCATTGACTAGTGACAGCAGCAGCGACAGCGACAGTGACATCAGCGAAGGCAAATAAAAGTGGGCGAACCAGGAGCCGCTGCGGCCGAGCATGGCTGTCATGATTCCATGTGAGACTGAGACGTTCATATTTAACTATAATATGAAGAAGACGAGAATACAGATTTGGTGAACCTTGAGGTTCAGTTGCTGCAGCGCTGACTGACTTGGGTTAAATTCCTAAGCTAAACGAACCATGCGAGGGTTACCATGTGAACAGAAGCAGCACTACCATTTTCATTTCTTTGGACACACAGCGTGATGTATGTAGCTCGTCTCTTGCGCCCCGCACAGCTGCACTGTGTCAGCTGACGTCAGTGCGGCTTGCCCTCCCCTCTTGTGGACTCGCCATAGCCTCTGCTGGCTGATGCTGTGACACTGGCACTTCCTCCAGCTCAGAGAAAGCATCTAAAGGAAGCTCTCATACAGTTACATCACAATTGATACTGCGTCAGTAGTATCCCAAGTTCAGGGGTATTTATATGTGGGAAGTTGTTAATCTTAGAACTGATTAAACAAGGTCAGGGGTTGAGGCTGCACAGCGGGGAAGATGGAGACTGTAAATAAATACTGTAACTACGGTACGTGTGTGCACTTCCATTGTTTTTATATAGCCCATCGTCTCCCACTCGGTTTGGGGCTCTCACGAGTGTCTCATCTCTCCCTTTCTCTCTGTGTGAGTGCTGGCACCTTCTTCAGTTGTGCGGTACTTAAAGTGATCTAAATGAAGGCTTGTGGTGACAGGAGGGTTGACGTGTCTTCTTGACTTGATTGCGTATTACTGGGAATCGAATAGGTCAAGAACCTCTACTCTAGCATCTCTTATGACTTGCAAGTGGAATGGGAAACAAACAAGAACGTGTGTGTGTGTGTGCAGGAACTTCACGAGGGTTTCTAGCACAGGCTGCTTAGCTCCTATCTGATTCCCAGATTTACCCAGGTATCCCAGGAGTTTTCCTCAGTTGAGCAACTTCTTCCTTACCCTGCCGGGGTTGACATTCACAGGCTACTGTGTTGTACGTGTGTCTGTGACACGTGCCTGGGGGTCCCTATCTCCATTTGCAATCCTCTGGGCTGTCCTCAGAAACCTAAGTATCGACTCATGTTTTCTCCTAGATCGCCAGAGTTTACAACATCTCAGTGAGGGACAAAGAGGGCGGGGAAATGACAGTAACTAGCTATTTAAGTGTTCATGTGCATTGCCCCAGGAGCACATGAATATAACATAGCAAATGAGCAGGATAGGTAGAGCAGATCAGCCTCTGATCTTGGCTTAACACAGAGAGAACCTGGCTACTGGAAGCTTCTATAAACTCAGCCCCCTCCCTTTCCCCCTGGTTCCTCAGTGCCTGGAAATGCTTGATTCTTCTATGCACTCAGTGCGGTCCTTGCAGATGCGGAACAGTTCTCCCGCTGGCCGGGGAACCTGCGGAGAACTGGATCCTCACCATGGTACTTTGCAGCTGTGGAGTTGACGGGCTGACAGCACACGAGTTTGTAGTGGACTTTCCAAGTGGCTGGGAATGTGGCGCTGTGGTCTCAACTCTGTGCTACAGATATTCTAGACTCCTCCTCTGGGCAAATTAACCACTTCTTACTTTTCAGAATAAAGGGAGGCCTATAGGATTGGCCTCTATTCTTTCTTTAGCCTCCAATAGTAAAAAGTGTTCTTTCTGTGCCAAAGTTAATAACCTATCAGTTTTGGGCCTGGTTCCACAGAACATCTGAGTACTCTTAATGATTAAATGGATTGTTTTACGTCTTTCAAACTGCAAGGTTTAGAATCAGTTTTTGTGGATGATGAGAATATTTTAATGAAAATGGATTAGAAAATTATATTGCATAAAGTTTTGTGACATATTTTTACAGCACCACAGATATATGCGTATTGATACATGTAAGTGTACCCGATAGTGATGTAAATTTTACTACTGGTAACGGGACCTGCTCTAAGATAGCAGTCGCTAGGAGTGTGGATGGGCAGGGCAAGGTTTATAGGATCATTCAGATTAGATCTTAGTGGTAGAGTGGCAGTTTACCAGAGAAATGGGCATATTTTATTCGGTTGATACAAGGTAATGTGCTAGGACACGGAGTGATCAAATGTAAGGTACACCAAGGCAGGGGGATGGGGGGGGGTGAAGGAGTCTCCAGCCTGGCCCAGGAAGAAGCCTAACCTATAAAAGAATGTTGTCTAGCCGACCTGCATAGCTGTGGACTTTATAGAAGGAACGCTGGAGGTCAAACCCAGGAACAGTTTACAAAGTTCAGCAAGGCTACTCTTGAAAACTAAGACTGTCCAGGAGAAGTAGAGGTCATGATGGAATTTATTCCCAGGAAAGGCTAAGCTTTGCCACTGATAACCAGCGCCATCTGTTCCCGTAACAGTGGCACCCTTGCTGGCTTGTGCCTCACTATCCCTCCTGAACCCCCTCCTCTTTCTTCCTGAAGACCCCACGGCAGTGTCCATATAGCTAACTAGTGAAACCATGTCACCACCCCGTGTGGGAAAGGGTGGGGTGGCCAGGCAACTGCCCTCCTTCTCAACACCCCCTCTGCTTTCTCAGACCCCCAGCCCCCGGCCAACCTCGGAGCCCCTAAGTGCATCAGCAGGGAGGAAACCAGGGAAGCTGAGCCTTGGTTCAGGGAAATGGTGCCCACTGGACCTGATGAAGATGATTTGCCTGAAATGTAATCTTTATTTCCCTTTTATGTTAATGCAAATTATCTGTTCTTTTGCACTGAGTTCTAATTACTTTAAAAGTGGTGGGACAACTCATTTGGGACTTGGAGACTGCTTTTATCTAGAACCTGTTAAGAAAGCAGACGGTTTAAGTCAATACTAAGGAATATATAAGTATCCTGCCTTAAAAAACAAAGACTGCCTAAGTTTACATTTTAGTTACATTATTTAGAAACTTTAAACAACATTAAGGCAGAGATCAGAGTTTTAATGATTCCACCTCGTTGAAGGTAGAACTGAGAACCCATGTAAAGGCTCTTCAGGCCCAAGTAAAGGCCCTCTGCACCTGAAGGGTTGCTGAGTGGTAGCTCAGGAAGACTTGAATCTTACGGTCTGGACAAGCAGAGCGCGTTCAACACCATCTTATTTCTCAATAAGCAATGGGGGTTGGGGAGGTCTGCTAAAGGAATACTAAAGTTGAAAGCCGGTGCTTTTATTTTGATATAGAGCTAAAATAAACCACTCAGTATGGCTTGCTTCTTGTGAGCTCAGATAATCACATCTAAAGGAAGTTATTCCTGGGCTCCTAGAGAAATTTATGTCCTTACAATCTGTACTGTTTTACATATTTCATGAGTAAAATAAAAATTACCAACACTTCTAACATGATGAATAGCTTTGCAAGTTAATGTATTCTACAATTTCATGCTATTCCAAAGGGAAGAAAGGCTTAATCTACAACAGCCTTCTTATCTTCTAGTAAAAGCTTCATGGCCCACAGGTGCTGAGAGTACCTCTACCTGCAGAGATTAAGGACATTACACAAAGTGTGTGTTCCAGTCAGAGAAATTAGGTGTATTTTGTTGAATTAACTGAATTCACTGAGGAACATAAGGAACATGAATAGCACCAACCCAGGCCAGAACAGACCTCAGGATCCCCAAAGCAAAGGACAGCATCAAGTGCCCTGCACACTGGAATGTAACAATCAGGACCTGGCATGAATGTATAAAACCAACCCTCTCTTTTCTTCATGTCTTCCAGATATGCTGCTCAGATAAAAATGCCTCTTCAATCATCTGTTTATAAATACATAGACCTCAACAAAAACTTACGATTTTGAAAAACCATGTTGACAGTAATTTCATGGGGTAAAAAAATAAAAGGTAAAAATCATGTGAATGTTCACCCAATAAGGCAACTGTTCTAATCTTCAGAGAAGTGAACTAGGTAAGCAAGTTCTCTGCGTTCTACAGCAATCCATTTCAAATATACCACAAAGTAACTCAATTCCTTTAAGATTCCAGGCTCACCACCCCCACTTCAATGGAGAGAGTCACAGTGCACATACCAGAAAGGAGCAAGGTCAACTACCAGGGTTTCAGAACTAAGAGCCATGAACTGTTTTGAGGGCTGTGGAATTAATCTGTGGGCAGAGAAGAGACCAACATTTTTCTAATGCCACAGACCAGAACACAGTGCATCACAAGTAGAAAGGAGAAGCAGTGGTTCCAGAAACTGTCATGTACACAGTCACATCAGGGGGTGTGTGGTGGATGTACTGGGTCCCAGTATAAAAGAGTTTTTTCCTGTGGCAGCAATCAAAGTTTGGGATACATACTATTTCTAGTGCCTCTGCATCTCTGGAATGATGTATCTCCAGTTATAAAGATACTAGCATTTTGGCTTATACTGCACTCTTGAGTGTGACCAGCAGGAATCAGTTCACCAGGACCTTCAGAGCCAAGAACAGGCCTAGAGCTTCTGCAACCCGGTTCACAGCCTGGAAACTGAGCGCCGAGGAGTTCCTACTTCTACTGCTGCCGCTTCTCAAGGAAATTTTCTATATACACAACAAACTAGAAATGGTATTTTTTTTGAAAAGGGATAAGCTACTCAGTTTTCATCGTTTTGTTTTTATTCAGTTTGCTCCAAGGGCAAAATCAATAGTAACTGTGATCACAAACATTATTTTGATTGGCTCACAAGCCTGATCAGTAAAACCTGAAAAACAGAAAATGTTACACAAGTTGCAAATAAAGTACTCCTGGAGCTGACTGACATGATAGCAAGAGGAAATCATATAAATGCAACAGGTGTTAACATTTACAACAGTACTTGTAACCCACTCACTTCTAGACAATTCGGAGACCCTGTTGCAAACCCTTCGTGTGTCACTGCCAATCTCCTTTGACATGAAATGTGACTTTACAAGACTCCTCCCAGACCTTACTCTTGCTGCACCTGAGTGGTTCCTATTCCTACGGCGCTGGCGTATGCTGTCAGGATCTCCACTATCTGCTTCGTTTCTAGGGTCATTCGGGCTTCCTTCAGCCAGTCCTGGGCCACTCGTCTGGACTCTCCTTTCAGCTGATTGACAAACTTTGCGGCCAGCTCCAGGTCACCATGCTCAATGCAATAGGAGGCATAGGACAGTAACTTAAATGTGCTTGTATCCTCCGGGCAGAGCTCTGCTGGTGGCTTCAGCTGCTGAGGTGGGAACAGGAGCAGGGACTGTAGGTAGGAGAGGAAGTACTGGTATAAGCTATTTCTGGTCTCATCGATCATGGCTACCCTGCGGGCCAGTTTCTGGACAGCATGGAAACGGACTCTAAGGGTCTCTTCGCTGTACACCCCACGGGTCAGGGACTCTGGAGGGAGGGCTGCAGTTAGAGCCTGGGCAAATTCGCTATCGGAACAGTTGACTCTGATGGCCTCAACTGCGCTACCCAGGGGAACAGTGGGCAGGTCTGCAGACGCTGTCTTCATGCGGAACTTCAGTGCCTCCACTGAGAGCCAGAGCTGGTGGGCTTTTCTCGCCTCTTCTTCAGCAACTGCGTGACCTATAAAAAAAGGCAGACAGACTTTTTTCCTCCACCTGACTACATGTCCTTCTCATACGTGCAGAGAATTCATGCCCCTTCCACAAGCTAAATCCACACAAGGGGAAGATGGGGTTAGAGAGAGCCTCTTCCAAGCCTACCCCACCAGTTATTTCTGGTGTGTTGTTTCCTGGCTGGCCTCTTCACATGAGGCAACAAAGCTCGACATAATTTGATGAAGACTTGTTTCTACTAAAGCCATGGAAAACGCCGGGAGGATGGATGTGAACCGGTAAGTCTCCCTTCCTTCTTCCTGTGACATCTAGGACAATGTATGGTATCTAATTCAGATATATTTATCTTTAGAAATGTTTGAGAAAGAAACGTGGTATTTAAACTAGGCTAAGACTTATACTAAGGTCATCAGAAACTTCCTGCGAAGGAATAAAAGACTACTGGATCTTGCAATTTCTGAGTACTTAGCTTATTGCTTTGTTTACCTGACCAAAAAAGATTCCACCACATCCCAAAGAAACCCATTTTATTAATAGCATCCTCACCATCAGGACATTTCCCTTTCCGTGAGGCACGTGGAGGCTCCTGCGTAACGCCTGTCGCCTGTCCACTTGGTGGGTGGGTGGTGGAGGCAGCTACCTGGGCGCCCGCGGGCAGCCCTCCACAGCAGGGCTGGAGGGCCAGCACCCTGACCGTCCCTCCCAGCTCGGGGCCACATAAGATGCAACCAACGTGTGCTGGGTCAAGTGCCTAGTGAATGGTGACCTCATGCCGCTCACACAAGGAGTAAAACTACAAGTTATTCAGGTTTAATTTTTAGATGCTGTTAAATTTCTTCTCACATCTCTCTATACTCCAAACATATCAAATCTGGGGCTAATGTTTTAAGAAATGAATAAAATGTATTAGAACGGCTTCGGCATCTTTATTCCCTACTGACAGCGCGTGTATATCATTATCCATATAACAGGAAACTACCCTAAGAAGCAAGACTGAATGGAGTTAGCTGTAAGAGGTCCAGGTGCTTACTGTGCACAGCCTGCTCGATTCCTCTCAGTCTGGCATAGGCGGTGTTTATATCCAGAGTAAAGTTGTCAACTTGCTCTTGACTGAGACGACGGAACTGTAATTCTTGTTCAGCGAGTTTCTCAGACAGGTCCTGAAATGACAAATAGTGCACAGAAGAAAGTGATGCTACCTCAATACACGTCACTTATCAGGCCACTAAGTCTTCCAGCAACTGATGCCCCCAAAGCAAAGAGGGCCTGGAACATCTCGAAACAGGGGTCATGAACTCCTACATCACGTGTAAGGTTTCAAAACTTCCTAAAGCTTATATCTGATATTTAATCTTCTACAAATTCACTGGTGGAACCTAATATTAGAGGAAGCAGACCAGGAGAAGAAAGAAGTCTGTTAAAATGAGAAAATGACAGCTTGAGAAAATAAAGTAACTGTATGGCCACCCAAACATTAGATTAAATTATATTCAACATCTTCTACTGAAAGAGTTCATTTTTCTCAGAAAAATACTCATCAAATAGAATTTAAAGTACTACACCTTTTCATATTGGCATAAATTTCAATTTTCTGAAAGATTTCCTTACTTGGAAAACCTCATTCCATTCTTGTGAGACAAAATAATAAGTTAATATTATTATATATAAATGACTTGCTGAGTAGAAACTAATTATGATTAAAGGTATCCTGATGATTTGCTGGGATTTCCAAACTTAACCTTTCTGGAATGCTTCCTCAGATATAAAAGCCTGAGAACTACCACATAATCCACAGCAGTTTGTGGAGATAAAGCTGGAGATACATGTGTTAAGTATTACTACCTATACTCCTGAAACCCCTTATACAACCCTCCTTAAAGCTCTGAAGGCTCCAAATGACTAGGACATAGACACGAAACACATCTGCTCAACAGCACACAGGTACACCTTAATGTAAGAAGGAGCAGATTTGCATACATACAAAAGCCCCCTCCACCAAGGATACACACCAATAGACATCTTTCCCCATCCTTCCATACCCTCCGACAGAATGACGTGGAGCACATCAGAAGGAAAGCAGAGACCGTTTATAACGTAAAGGGGAAAAGGAGGTCGAAGTGGAGTCGATGCTTTACAACAGGTCCTCACCTGCTCAAACTCATATTTCAGTTCCTGCTCTTGGACCCGAAGGACATCTCGTAAGTGATCGGTGTGGGCAGCAGCCTGTCGGCGAAGCTGGGTTCTCATTTCATTCTCCATGGCATCTCTGACTTCCTCTACCTGTGAAGCCAAGCACAGTAATGAGGAGTTCTCAATTCCCACGTATGCTTTTAGCAAAAGAAAAAGACTAGTGACCACGATGATGGCAGCTTCCATGTCCACAGCCCTTACGATGGGCCGTGCATGTGAACACATTCTTATTTCAAATTCTCATATGAATCAGAAAGCTCCATGTTGGAAGGCAATTCAAACAAGATCACACAGCTGGGTCAAATCAGACTTCAAACAGGGGTCTCTCTGACCCCCAAATGTGTGTTTCTTCCATATCACCAGGCTGCCTGCTATACAAAGCAAACACTGTCATTTCCTGAATCATGCACTCCCCTGAGAATTAAGAAATCCAAGATCAGGGCTTCCTAGGTGGCGCAGTGGTTAAGAATCCACCTGCCAATGCAGAGGACACAGGTTCGATCCCTGCTCCAGGAAGATCCCACATGCCGTGGAGCAACTGAGCCCGTGCGCCAGAAAAAAAAAAAAAAAAAGAAATCCAAGATCATAGAAAAAAAATAACTACAAAGACCTGGGATCAAACACAGCTTCACCACAACCATCTGTGTGACCTCAGGAAAATTATTCTTCTAAGTCTCCATTTTCTCATCTGTGAATGAGGCCTACCGTGCAGAACTGTTAAGAAAATTAACAAACATCTGGCAGTTACTGAACACTTTCTCTCAACAAAAAAAGCTGCTCTGAAACTGCTTATTTTAATATGAATTTAGATTCAACACAGGCCAAATCAAGCCAAAACTATGAAAAGCCTATCATGTTTGGCCTAACAATGAGCCATGGGTCATATTACAAATTATTTAACACTAATTACCTGGAATTCATAACTTACTTCTTCTCAAAAACGATATAGTTAATGAATGAATCCATTCAGTCAGTGCATAAATATTTATGAAGTGCCAGCCCTGTACCAGGCAGCGCCTACTATAAGCTTGGATGCAATGGTGCGCAAGGCAGACACACATCTTGCTCTTTTAGGATATACATTTCAAGAGAGGAATCAGGACAGGCAAAATGGACATCACAGTCTGTGGTACTTGTTTTTAAGAAAGTAAACAAAGCAATATGAGAGAAAGTAATACAGAGGCTCTATTTTAGATTGAAGGGAATAGTAGAGGGCTACCGCAGGGCAAAAGATGTAGTCAAGGCACCAAAACAACAATAACAACAACAAAACCCAGGGTACCGGGTAAATAAGGGAAATAAGGGAAGCCTGGCTCATAGCAAATCAGAGTGAGATCAAGGGCCTTTTTTGATATAAGTTAAGAATTTGGATTTTATATTAAATACAGTGGGCAGTCAATGGAGAATTTTCAGCAGCACACTGTCTGATGAGAATACATTCTATAAGGACCACTTGCCTGTGTAAATAGAAAGATGTGTATGCAAACAGGGAACCTGTTAAAATGATACTCTGGACTAAGGTGGTGGTGACTGACAGAGAGAAGTGGAGAGTTTTGTTAGTTACTCTGGATGCAGAGCTGGCAGACTCTGCCAATGGCCTGGAACCAAAGTTGATGGAGAAACAACTAACTGAGCACCATTTCTGGCTTGATCGACTGAGAGGATGGAGGTTTAGAGAGAAACGAGCTGAGGGGCTGGGAGACAGGAGGGAGAGAATCAAGAAATCTGTTTTGAATGTGCTGCGTTTGAAACGACCACTGGAAATCCAGCTGCAGACATCAGGCTGGACAGCCCCTGAAGCCAAGCCAGAGGTCAGAGCCAGCAATATAAATGCCAGTGACAGACGGAACTCAAAGTTCAAGGCCACACGAACAGCACCTGGAGGCAGCTTAGAGGGAAAGAAGGTTTCAGAGCAATGCCAGTGCGTACCTACATCTGAGAGGCTGAGTAAAGGAGGCCAAGGAGTGTCAGCAAGGTGGGGGAAAGGCCAGCAGAGTGTGGTGCCTGGCAGCCTAGGGAAGAAAGCGCTTCAAGGCGGAGGGAGTGCTCACTGTGCTGCTGAGAAGACATGAAGGCAGGATGAGTAGTCAGGTTCCCAGATCAGCCTGTAGACGACTGCTGAATACACAATGGGCCCAGACAGAAGACCACAGTACAGCTATCTCATCCACGCTTAACAACAAACTACTCAGTAACACTCGCGGAGAATAATATACTCAGAACCCAACAGAGATTCCTTCCGCACTGCTTAAGGGGACAGAGGCTCCACCGGAAAAAGACAAGCTAGATGATCCCGGGTGCCAGCAGCTCGTTACCTTCTTACACCTCTGCGCGACATACAGGCTCTCTGCTAAACCAGTCCCTTCCTGGAAGCTCTGACTAGAACAAGGGCCAAAGCTCCATTCAAGAGGTAAGCTGGCCTGACCTACAGCTAGTCAGTGTCTGCTGGTATTACCGCTAGAAGTAGATAATCAAGATTCACTTAAACGTCAGGCGATTTTACTCATTTCTTTACCTTTCTGTCCTGTTCAGCCTGTATCTCACTTCTATGATGTTCTAATGCTTTTGCTACTGCAGAGTCAAAGGCCCGCTTTTCCTCCAGCTTCTGTTTCTCCAAGGCTAAGGCAATGTGCTGCTTCTCCGTGGCTTTCTGTTCAGCCAGCGCTCTGTTCAGCTGGTCGATGCGGCGATGTGCGTGAGCAATCAGGGAGTTCAGGTCGTCGGCGGACAGCCTATCAGCTGAACAGAAAACCCCGTGAAAATGTTAATGATTTCGCCAAAAGCATACATCTACAAGGTAACTTGCCTCAATTGATTGTAATTTAATTTTAACAGCTAGGAAGAAAAGCCAAGAGGAGCTGACATTTAAAAAGAGATGGAGAGTCTATAGTGTAATCAGAAATTCACGGCTCATGGGCAGCAGCTAGACGTTTTCAATCCCAAGCAAAATTCAGGGAGGCCTTCAAGTACAGAATCAGTTCTTTTCTAGGAACCCAAATCAGGAGCACTTCCAGTCTGAACTAATCATAAGTTGACTTTATACCTCACCATAATTTTGCCTCTAAGGACAAAGCTTACATACAACAACCACTTCTACATTTTCTTTCATGCATAACTATGATCAGTCATAACAGGGATCCAATTAAAGATTCTTTTCTGCTAAAACTTGAATCAAATTCAAATTCTCTCAGACTTTTGCCTAATAAGAGTCATATTTTTTCTTACACAGATAATATTATCCAGGACAGTAACCTACAGTCAGAGCTGTCCATCAGAATCATTTGTAGATCTTTTTAAAATAATCATACCCAAAGATTCTGATTCTGAAGGGTTTTTTTTTCCTTTCCCCAATCTCATACTCCAAAAGCGTTCTGATATATTATCACGGGTTAAGAAAGATGGCTCTAACAGCAAAGTAAAGCATATGGGAAATACTATATGATAAATGTCTCAATTCCACAATAAGTAGATTAAAAAGCAAAAAACAAAGTGAGGATAAGAAATTTATTGGCCAAATTCAACATGTGTAGATCCTTTTGCTACTGATTTGAAAAACTAAAAAAACATTCTCTACAGTGATTGGGAATATTTGAATACGGAAGAGACATTCGACAACATTAGGAATTATTGTTGAGTGTGACAATGGTATGGTGATTACATTTTTTAAAAAACATACTGAACGTTTTACCAGTGAAAGAACATGATGTTTGGGATCTGCTTCAACATACACTGTGGGACTAACTGAGACAAAGGCAGGCATGTGTGATAACTGCTGAAGTTGGGTCATAGGGCCACAGGCATTCACTATAGTTTTCTTCTTACCTTTTAATGTTTGAAATTTTACAAAATAAAAACTTAAATATATATATATCTATCACACCTACAGGTTTCCAATCACATGGTAAAACCATTTTTGTTCCTGAGAGCACACAGATGACAAAAATATCCACATCAGATTTATCACATGCAATACAACCTACATCATATTAATTTAGACAGCTCAGTATAAGGATCATAGGCAAAACAAATCTGAAAACCTACATGATGTATGATTCCAACTACATGACATTCTGGAAAAGGTGAAACTACAGCAACAATAAAAAGATGAATGGTTGCTAAGGACTAGGGGGTTGGGGAGAGATAAACAGGTGGAGCACAGAGGACTTCTAGTGCACTGGAAATCCTCTCTACGATATCATAATGCTGCATGTACGTCAATATGTATTTGTCCAAACCCATAGGATGTACAACACTAAGAGTGAATCATAATGCAAACTGTGCACTGGGTGATTCTGAAGTCATGTAGGTTCATCAACTGTAACAAACGCACCACTCTGACGGGTGATGTTGATAACAGGAGGTTATGCATGTGTGGGGGCAGAGGGTCACAGGTTATCTCTGTACACTTTCCTCAACTTTACTGTGAACCTTAAACAGCTCTAAAAAATAAAAGTCTTGATTAAAAAAAAAAAGAATCATAGGCAAAACAAAAAGACTTAAGTCTTTTAAGACTCAAAACAGAAGCCTTTAAACATAAAATATGCATAATTACTCACCTAGGTCAGAAATACCTATAAAGGAAAGAAACAACAGTTTGAAAAAAAGAAAGTACATGTTTCAGTTATTAATCATTAAATAGGAATATCCAAAAGAAAACAAGAAGGAACCAGAAGCTAGCAGTAGAAAAAGCATATTTTAGTACTGGAAAACAAAACGATGAATTTATTTCCTAAAATTTTTTTAAAGGATCACAGAACAGTATAAATCAAAGTAAACTGTAACATTTCAGGAAATAACAAAATCAGTGATATTAAATCTTGGTTTCTGGGGACTCATCTCTTAACTATTTTTGTAAACCAATTAACTTGGTTCTCACATGGAAACTACAATTCTTATTTATCACCGCCTCCTCCAAATTTGCATCAGCTCGTAGACTGTTTCAGGAAGTCATGGTCCTGACTGTGTTCTCAATACCAGGCCTCTCCTAATACTGCAAATACTTACAAAATTAATCTTTCTTCTTTGCAAATCTGAAAACAGTGAAGTAATTAAATTTGTGTTTAACCTGTACAAATGAAGCTAAGAGCTATGGCTGCCTGACGGGCCGGCAGGGAAGGAAGAATAACGTTCTGAAGAGTCTGGGTGACGCTCCTGACAGTGGTCACAAGCACCCCTGTGTGCACGCCTGACAGGGCGGAGCGGGGGCAGGCAGCTGCCGCCCGTCTCCCGCGGCTCCGGACAAGCGTCTTAACATCCTGGGCATGACCCTTGAATTCGACAAGTTCTAAGACAAGTTATTTTTCATCCAAAATGGCTCTAAAAGTCAATGACTTAACCTGGTATTCAACCAAAGAAACCGGGATCTGTCCCAATGCTGCAGGAAAAACTGACAAAGGTGGATGAGGTAAGAGATCAATATGGCACTTGCATATGGCTACACACACTAGCCTGTTAGCAGCAAAGGAAACAGATGTCTCTCGGGAATACTGACAACCTACAAACTGCGCTCCATTCTCTCATCCTGACAACACCCACAAGCACACTTTGTAGTGGTTCCTCCTCCCTCCCCCCACAGCGGTACCCGCTATCAGAATATAGTGTTTATTCATTTTGTTATAATTTACATACGTATGCATCCTTAAACAATATATGGTTTCATTTTGCATGTTCTTAAGCCTCATGTATTCTACATATTCCTCTGCAAGAATATGTTGTTTGTTTTCCTTAACATTCATGTTTGAGAGAGATGGTCTGGGTCACTCATTTGCACCGGCATATGGGAGGCATTTAACCGTCTCTGATTTTTTTGCTCTTACAAACAGTGCTGGTATAAACATTGTAACGCAGCTCCCTGAGCACCTGTGTGAGTCTTGCTGAGTGCACACCTAGGAGCTGAACTGCTGGATCAGGGAGTGTATACAGCATCAATGTCACTAGATGTAAGCTATGGTTCAACAAACCAACTGCTGAATGATCACCTCTAAGTCTCTTTCCTAGTCTTCATTTTCAGTGCCCTGGGCACACACTTACTGGCCTGTATCACTTCACCCTCAGATTACCCCAGCAGCTTTGAATAACTTCCTTACCCTGAGGCATCCCTCCCTTCCTCGGACTCACTCTCAATCTCATAAAAATGAATTTTCTGGGACTTCCCTGGTTGCACAGTGGTTAGAACTCTAAGCTCCCAATGCAGGGGGCCTGGGTTTGGTCCCTGGTCAGGGAACTAGATCCCACATGCATGCTGCAACTAAGAGTCTGCATGCAGCAACTAAGACCCGGCACAACCAAATAAATAAATAAATAAATAAATATTTTTTTAAAATGAATTTTCCTACGTATTACAGCCACATCACTCCTCTTCTCAAAAGCCCAAAAGGGCATCCTATGCTGTCAATAGAAATCAGTCAGACAGAGAACAGTAAGGCTAGTGGATAAGAATGAAATCTTGGCTCTAGCTCCAACCTTGAACAAATTACTTAAGCCTTCTGTGTCTCAGTTTTCTCATCTATAAAGTGGGCATAATAAAACTTACCTCAAAGGACTGTTAAGAACTTTAAATAAGTTAATAAATATGAAGCTCTCAGAACACAGTGTAGACATAAAATAATGCTCAACAGTGTTACCCATGACACTGTGCTCAGCTATAGAGAACACAGAAAAAGTACCAGACAGATGAATATCACCAGGGTATTTATAATTTAGGGAAATAAGACTACTAAGAGAAAAATAACTGATAACACAAATCAGTACTGATGAGCTTGGTACAGGTCTTAAAAGAGTTCAGATTTTGGAAGCGAGGACATCTACTGAGGGCTGAGGTAATCACGGGAAGAAGTCACAGTCTCCAGGGGGACACAAGATATCAGTAACACTGGCAGAAAAACGCTGCAGCTGTGGGCAGGGTTGGGAGGAAAACTTCAGCAGGTGCCACCTATACCTTCCAATCTATTTTAAAAATAATAAATTAAATAGAGGTTGCCCTCCTTCCCTTAAAACATAATCCAGAGATCACACTGCAGGGCACTTTCCCTTCCTATATGACGGTACCTCTTTGTTGGAGGAGCTGTTCTGTGCACTGTAGGATGTTTAGTAGCATCTCTGGCCTCAACCCACTAGATGACAGAAGAACCCCCAATGTGACAAATAAATCTGTCTCCAGACACTGCCAAATGTTCTCGGGGGCAAAAATGCCCTGAGTTGAGAACACCTGCTTTAGTGTTTTCATGCTTTACAACAGACATTTTTTATATCAGCCAAAAAAATTTTTTTATAAGCTAAAAACTTCACAGGCTGGCACAGAAAATGGTAGGATTTAGCCTACTGGGAAGACCAAAGACAAGTATTTTAGATAAGAGAATGCAAATTCCTAGGGACAACACTCATAACTAACTCTGCACAGGCAAAGCCTGACCTGCCTCTCAACCTTATTTAATTTACTGCAGCCAACCTAGACTCCCTGCTATCTACCAATGTCATGGTTAAGCCAAGGGGCTTACACCCAATGGACAGAGATACACACACAACAAACAAAATACAGTGAGTATTTCAAAAGGATAAAATAAGGTGACGTGGTAGAGTGACCTGTGGAGGAGGATGGTCTGGGGTAATAACATCTGTCTCAGTTTAACCTCAATGAAGCCCACCTTTGAAAAATTCTGGTGAGGAAAATGGCGCAGATGTAGCTTCAGTGAGCCTGCTCAAGGACAGACTGTCCGCACCGTCCCCTTTGCTAGCCGCTCATCAGTTGAAACAAGTTTAAACAACAATATTCAAACAAGACTCACTGTTCCCAGACTGAACTTTGTTTCTCTGTTTAATTCCCTTACAAATCCTGCTTTCATTTTCTGCTTTGACAAGAATCTGATATCTATCTCCCTCTTAAGTAAGTCAACTACATTTAAATAAACCAACCATATGTCTGAGTTATTTTTTGACAGCCTTGACTCTACTTCCTGCCATTAAATCTCACTGGTTGGCCATGATGCAGTTAAAATTCCTACACTGTCTTTATTAATAACTTGAGCTCCTTAGCCCAGCCACGGTTCTGTGATGCAGCCTCGACACCTTCACCCCAGAGAGGCCTATAATACCAGTTCTTCACATGCTACCTGATGTCCAGTTTCTAACAGACTCTGGCACTTAAGAAGTTCTATTTTTATTTTGTTGACACTGGTAATCTCTGATTCTTATTACTCTCACAGCACTTCAAGGACATGTCACTATTCCTGAAATTACAATGTGTAATCGTTTAGCCATCAAAGTTCCCTGCAGCCTGAGCTATTTGCAAGTTGAAGGCCACACAGATTTCCTTTTCACCCAGCACCCCTGGGTGAGTTCTCAACCACAGGGTCGTCACAGAGCAGTCATAAGGTGTGCCTTAAGTAATTCATTATGAATATTTTTAAAGTACCAAAGGTTTTGAATAATTTTACATATATATAATATGCTAATAGAGGTTATAATGTCACTCTTGCTTAGATTCCAAATTACACTGGCTAAAACTTGTGTCCACCATGGCTAAATCAGATGTCACCTGTCACAGATGCAGCTGAAATAAAATGCTGAAAGCACTATACTGCACATCAGATGAGATATGCGCACTGGAGGGGTTTAGACTAGAGACTGGAGCTGAAGCAAGTTTAGATCAGTTGGTCAGTTGCTAAAAAAACAAAAAATGGGAAGTACCAACACTTCAGTTGTACTTACTCATCCCCTTCCACCCTGGCAAGACTTCCGGAGTAATACTGTCCAGCTCTCGTTTAAAGTCATCCCGGGCTTGGACCACCAGCTCATGATACTGAGACACAACCTTAGCCTCAGTCTGAGCTGCTTTAACCTGAACAGATACAAGGGGTATGTGATTAAAGTGAACAAAAAGTACTATAAACATTCCAGAAAACAGAAGTCATATTCATTTATTTATTTACATTTGATTGTGAATATATAAGCACTGTATAGAAAGAAATCTAAAGCTCAGAAAAAGGAATGCAAGTCTTGTCTTTGTTTGCTTCTCATTCTATGCAAATGCCATGGACAGGCCCTTTCCCATCTCACTGTGTCCCTGCCCCTCTTCTCTGGGTCATGGGAAACTACTCCCACAGATCACAAGTGCAGACAGAAGAGCTACTACAAAATGAGATTTCCATAAGTGGTAATGACCACGAGCAAATATCGACCCATTATAAAAAATACTTATAATACTCAACAATCCACTCTGTGTCCAAAGCAGGTTTTTAAAATTGGTTACAAATAATATTCTTTTCCAAGGAAAAGAGAGAAAGATGATAGGAATCTTATTATTTTCCTGAATTCTTAAAAATCCTTTGATGAAACAATTACATTTAACAATAAAAAATACTTGTAAAACATCTAAAAAACACACCTTTTGGACCACATTATCCAGATCAACTATCATGTTGTGAAGTTTCCCCTCTGCAGCAGTTATATGAGATTTGGCCCCAGCAACCTCTTCTTTCTTTGCATTTTCAATTACACTTTTCATCCTCTCTAACTCTTCTCTGGAAACCAATAAAACAAAACAAAGGTTTAGTATTAGTCCATAACAGCTTTATTAAAGAATCTGACAAACAACTGGTAAGTCTATGAAAAATTTAATTTGGAAAAAACTACTCAATGCTTTTTAAGTCAAGAGGCAGAGAAACTTTCCTCACCAACAACTGTAAACACCTTGATGAGAAGCTACATTTATAGAGTGGGCCAGATGAATAGCACGGTGTACAGGAAAACACACAGGCTTCAGAACCAAGCAGACTCGGATTCAGCTCCCAGACCAGCCTCTGCTTTGCTGCTCACCCTTGTAGAGGGAGTAGAGGTAACTCATGCTAAGGACCTTGCAAAGCGCCTGCTACATCAAGAGCACTCAATAAATGGCAGCTTTTGCAGAGATTAGGTTGTCTCCCCTGCCAATGGCAGCTTGAGGAAGGCCAAGGCAAGGGCAGAGGCCAAAGAGCTCACTGAGCAAACAGAGGAGTCCTCAGGAGCCCTCATGATTCAGGCTGGATGGACTACGGTCTACTCAACCACAAAACACAGACCTCAGAGCCCTGACTCACGGTCTACTGATGTGAGCATAATGCTTCAGTCTCCTAGAAGATGTGCTGGCTTTACTAGAAGGCTTCTCTTTCGCTATCGGTCATAAATATTCTGTTAAGAAGACAGCAAAATTTTGAATGACAAATAACAATTCCATAATGTTGATGAGAAGCCTTTATTTAAATGTAGTTTCCCACTGTCATAGGTTGACCTTGTATTTGGTTTGCTTGCTTGATCTCTATTTTAGCCAACTTCCAGGAATCAAGGTCAAGGTGGCATAAAACTAGACCTATTACATGCTAACTACTTTGGTAGTTAAGGCAAAGAGACTGTGATATACTCTTCAAATTCTGATAAAACTGCTCAAGCCATCCCAGAAAAAAGCCTGAAGTTATGGCAGTTTCAGTAAATCTATAGACACATCACCTAATAATAATCCAAAGAAAAACTGCTTTATATACAAGACCTTTTATATAGGTTTCTGACAAATTTATTTTGGCCCAATTATATATTGATATTTTATTCCCTCTCTCCCTTTTAAACGTCCATGTTCCTAACACCAATACAGTACAGGTGGAGAGAGGAGGGAAGGGAGTCTCTCTGCCTCTTCTTTCTATGCAGACAGTACAAAGAACACCCAGCCAAAAGCAGCCACCAGGAGGCCCTAATTACTTGTTAAAGTCCATGAGTAATTACTTGGCTTTGAGCAGGGCATCGGCAGCCTCATCTACTGCCTTCCTGCGTTCCTTCAGTGCACCCTCCACTGTGCGCCACTGGGCTGACTTCTTGTCACCTGCAACCTAAGCAAAGTTTCAATTATGTAAACATGAACTGCCATTACTGTCATAATAACATGACTAAATGCAGAAAGTAGTGACATGAAAGTCAAAGGTAAAAAGTTATATATGCTATTCTCCACAAGAGGAACTTTTTTTTTTTTAATTGGAGTACAATTGCTTCACAATGTTGTTAGTTTCTGTATGACAGACTCTAGGTCCATCCACATCCAGAAGAGGAACTCTTAACCTAATGCTTATGAACAGGCTCAAAGAAGTCCATGAACCATCTCCCACCAGCCGCCCCCACTAAAACTGTAAAAGACTGTGTTTCAGTGCACACGCATTCTCTAAGGAGGGATGATAGTTTTATTAGATTCTCAAAAGGAAGTATGAAGCAGAAAAGGTTAATAAGAACAGTACCCCATCATGAATTGTTTGTTCATTAAATCACTCTTCAACAAAGCATGGGTACCTTAAAATTTTCTTATTTGCAAGTCTACTGAAATCATAGCTTAAGAATAAGTAGAAAGTTTACACATTTGTAGGGCCTTTACTCCTCCAAAACATTACCCTAAAGAACAACCACCCCCCCCCCCATAATTTTTAAGGAGAAAATCAACTATTGTCAAGAATCCCCCTCCAGGACTTCCCAGGTGGCGCAGTGGTTAAGAATCTGCCTGCCAATGCAGGGCACACGGGTTTGAGTCCTGCTCTGGGAAGATTCCACATGCCACGAAGCAACTAAGCCTGTGCGCCACAACTATTGAGCCTGTGCTCTAGAGCCCGTGAGCCACAACTATTGAGCCCATGTGCTGCAACTATTGAAGCCCACGTGCCTAGAGCCTGTGCTCCACAAGAGAAGCCACTACAATGAGGAGCCCGCGCACCACAATGAAGAGTAGCCTCCACTCACAGCAACTAGAGAAAGCCCGTGTGCAGCAAAGACCCAACACAGCCAATAAATAAACAAAATAAATAAATTAAAAAAGAAAAAAAGAATCCCCCTCCACTTTGAGCTGACTTTCAGAGAATGTGAATTTTATATATATATATATATATATATAAAGTCTCCCCTGAGGATTCCTTAGGCAAGTCCAACATTTTTTGCTTCAGCACTGGCACTGATTGCCACTTCTTCAGCTGAGCAGAGTTGGCTCATATTCAGGGGATACATCATACCAAAACCAAAAACCACCTCTAACACTATAATCATACTCAATGCAGCAACATGCTCACACAGGAGAGGTATCAGAAGGGACTTCCCTGGTGGAGAAGTGGTTAAGAATCCGCCTGCCAATGCAGGGACATGGGTTCCATCTCTGCTCCAGGAAAATCCCACATGCCACGGAGCAACGAAGCCCATGCACCACAACTACTAAGCCTGCACTCTAGAGCCCGTGAGCCACAATTACTGAGCCTGAGTGCCACAAGTACTGAAGTCCATGCACCTAGAGCCCATGCTCCACAAGAGAAGCCACTGCAATGAGGAGCCCATGCACCATAACAAAGAGTAGCCCCTGCTCGCCTCAACTAGAGAAAGCCCATGCGCAGCAACGAAAACTCAACACAGTCAAAAATAAATAAATAAATAAATAAATAAATTTATTAAAAAAAAAAAAAGAAAATCTAAGGTTCCTCATTTTAAAAAAAGAAAGAGGTTTAAAAGCCCGATCACTGAAGGCATGGCATAGACGAGTCCAGCTTCAATCCCGTTTACACTCTGTATCTCATAAGCAGAATGTTATTTGGAACTGTTTCAACTCTTCAAAACTATTTTTTAAACTAGTTATTAACTATTTTAAACGACTTTTTTTTCCTCCCTTTCCTTTTGCCAAGTACATGTAGGTTAAACTAGTGTATTATGTGTAGATATGAAGCAAAACCACCTTATGGCTTCTCTTCAAAGTACAGTTGACCCTTCAACAACATAAGTTTGAACTGCATGGGTCCACTTATACAAAGATTTTTTTCAACACAGTACTACACAATCTGCAACTGGCTGAATCCACAGATGCAGGAGGGCCAACTATGGGACCTGAGCATCCGTGAATTTTGGTATCTGTGATGTGTCCTGGAACCAATCCCCTGCAGATACTGAGGGCTGACTATACACTATGCTAGGACCCTGGGGAGAAATAGGAACATGCTAAATTACCAAAGAATAAAATAAAATATTTTTTATCAAAGAAAAAAAATGACTGAATTGGTTCAATAATTATATTTCAAGTCACCCAAAGAGGGCCACTGCAGGGGCTGCTGCACACCTGCAACATGAGTGCCAATCTCAGTGAGGCGTCCTGGGCCTTGGATGCCCAGCCTGTATCTTTCCTTGTTAGAGATACAAGTAGTTTTGCCTCTGCAGCCCTAGGCCTGCTACTTTGTTTTTGTTTGTTTGTTTGTTTTTTAATTTTTAGGCCTGCTACTTTAAGGGAAAGTAATGCCTCTGGTTTGGGTCATTCACAAGCAAGTCTCCACATTATGCTTCCACTGACATCTAGTGTGATCTCAATTTTAAAGCCACATCCATTATCAATGGAAAGTTTAAACATTATCAAGTTCCTTAAGGCAGGATTAACCCTGCCAGTGGACCACTGTGGCAGTCTGAGGAAGCCTCTCAGAATAACATTTTTAAATGCTTAAAATGAAGCTACAAGATTACAAAGGAGCCCAATTACATTGAAATACAGTCATAAAACATGTATTTTAAAATTTTGTGAAATAGAAACCAATATCTAGTAGTAGAACTAATAATAATAAATACCCTAATCAAGAAGCAGTGATGAGCATAAATGATATTTCAAGAGATCTGCAACCACCATAATGTGACAAGAAAATACCTGTGCCTTGCCTTGCTGTTAAAGTTACAGGCACTACTACACTACTGCTTTTGTGGTCAATATACATAACTGAAGGAAAAGCTTTTGAAGGTATGAAAAATAAAGATGTTTTCCATCCAAGTTCTGCAAGCCCCTGAATTCTATCCACAGACCCAACTCTAGGTTAAGAATCCCTGCTATTAGAAGAAATATTTGGTACTCTTTTTTTCTATCTTTATATCTCTCTCTGCTAATTTTTATGTTCTACATAGATTGTTGCAAAGTGACAAAACAAATTCATTTCACAGTGTAAATAATCAAGTTGAATATTCAGTAAACTGCCATTTTAGCCATCTTGCAAAATTAAGTCAAGAAAGGATGCTGTTTGGGGCCATATCAGTATCTTGTCATGTATAAAAAATTGTCTTAAGACTTTACTGCACACGGTTACAAGACCCTGGTATTGTATTAAGATAACATGACATATCTGGGGGCCAAAATGTGTCTCCCTCTGTTAAAGGTATTCCTACTTATAGAGGTCCAAGGATAAGCTGTCCTGTAAAAGAGATGTCGGATTCCCCTACAATCAAGTCTGGTCCAACTGTTTACAAACACTGCTTTGAGAAAGTAACTCAGTATGTATTATAAAGCAAGCCCATGTGCACCTACAGCTTCTTTTACTAGAAGAAACAGAGCTGGAATCAATTTTTTTTTTTTTTTTTTACTTTTTTTTTTTTTTTTTTTGGGCACACGGGCTTAGTTGCTCCATGGCATGTGGGATCTTCCTGGAGCTGGGATCGAACCTGTGACCTCTGCATTGGCAGGCGGATTCTTAACCACTGCGCCACCTAGGAAGCCCGGAATCAATTTTTAATATTTCAAAACTTGTGTTCACACATTTTTTCTGATTATTTTGTCAACACTAGCTAATATTCCCTAATCTGGTTAACTGCTACTATAATGTATCTAAAATCTTGATTGTAATAGATTCCGTACTGTCTAACCCACATGCACTACCCGTTATGTGTGTGGGAAGAGGAAATATCCTCTTATTTAGCCTTCCACCAAAGTAGTACCATGGACATTTAAAGCTTCTAATCACTGTCCTTCTGCAAGAACTCACTTGAGTTCAAACTCAATTTCCTGATATTATGTAACTTTAAGCCTTCTTACATGTGTATAATCAGCATATTAAATACTCCCTTTGTGATTTCTACTTTCCTGACTAAGATTTAAATTTTTTTCTTGGACTTTGAATAAAACAGAATTTTCTTTCTTTTTTTTTTTCTTGGCTATTTGCATCAGAGGTCTAATTTAACTCCTTTGTGATGTATGTACATATGACTAAAGCAATATGAAGCATATTTAATTTTTTAAAAACTACAGTCATGGTGGCAAAGTAACTTTACTGATCATGCATGATCCTGATTCCTAAGATTTACAGTTTCTCTATTTCATTTTATTCTTTAAACGACTTGGTGTCAAGACACATTTTTATATACTGAATAACTGAATGTAATTATAAAGGAAATTGAGTCCCAGTATTACATTTTAATTCCTATAATTACTTTATTCTTTGAAGTGTAAATGTAAGTTAAATAATCAGCATAAGCATTTAAAGTAGCTGCTGTTTTCGGGTACCTGGGGACCTCTATTATTTCTTACAGCTGTGTGTCAGTCTAAAACTATCTCACAAAAAAGTTTATTTTAAAAAAGGGCTGGCGATTTTGAAGAAAAAAGAAAACAGCAAACAACAAATACATTCAAGCACTATTAAGATATGAAAGCAAATCTGAACGAATTCTTATACCACATCGCTGTTGTGAGATAAAGCACTATATACAGAATTCATCAAAAAGAACACGAAGTTTTTGGTTTTCTTTCATTTTTCTTTGTTTTTCTAAAAAGACAATCATTCCAGTTTGTTTTTGCTTAGTGAGAGAAAGCCCAGCCCAGAAGGAAGAAATCATGTCTAATATTCTTCAGCCCACCTCAGAATCATCCATGGCTGCTCTCAGTATGTTGGCATGGGCAGTGACAGCCTGGACCGCGGCATTCTGAGCCACAATAGCCTGCTGAGTGATGCAAGCAGTCTGGCTCAGTGCATCTTCTAAGCTCTTGGCTAGTGCTAAAGTTAAAAAAAAAAAAGAAAGAAAGAGAGAAAAGTTAAAAACCAGATCCCACCCCCACAATGGCTTTATTTTAATGTTTCCCTCTCTACCTATTGAGTCCCACATCACATTTCCCCCCTCAAAACAAAATACAGATTTAGAGAATCAAATTTTCACTTAAAAGTATGATAAAATATTAATAACTGTTGAATCCAAATGATGAATCTATGAGGGTTCATTATACTATTTTTACTTTTATGCATATCTGAATTTTTTCAAAATAAAACATGCTTTGGGTTTTCTATATGAAAGGGAAAATCACAACAGGAAAGGCAAATATATAAAAGGACTGAATCACTTAAATAAGCCAGTACTTAGTTTAAAGAAGATTTTGTGAAAGCGATTATAACTACAATGAACAGTAAAAGAATAAACATGATGTGAAATAGGACATCCAAACCACAAAATGTGCGGGAGGGGAGTAAGAAAATGCAGATCTTTTAGAATGTGTTTGAGCTTATGTAACTATCAGTCTAAAGCAAGTAGATATAATAATGGGTTAACATACTTAAAAACCAGGGTAACCACAAATCAAAATCATGCCACAGATTCACAAAAACCAAGAAGAAGGGAATTCAAGCATAATACAAATGAAAACCAACAAACCACAAAAGGAAAAACAAAAAGAAGAAAGGAACAATGAAATACTACATTAACTGGAAAACAAGATTTAAAATGGCAATAAATACATACCTATCAATAACTACCTTAAATGTCAATAGTCTAAACACTCCAATCAAAAGACACAAACTGGTAGACTGGATAATAAAATAAGAACCTACAATACACTGCCTACAAAAGACCCACTTTAGGGAGAAAGACATACACAGATTGAAAGCGAAGGGGTGGGGACTTCCTAGATGGTGTAGTGGTTAAGAATCCACCTGCCAATGCAGGGGACACAGGTTTGATCCCTGATCCAGGAAGATCCCACATGCCACGGAGCAACTAAGCCTGTGCACCACAACTACTGAGCCTGCACTCTAGAGTCCGTGAGCCACAACTACTGAGCCCATGTGCCACAACTACTGAGCCCATGTGCCACAACTACTGAAGCCCACGTGCCTACAAGCCATGCTCCACAACAAGACAAGCCACCACAATGAGAAGCCTTGTGCACCACAACAGAGTAGTCTGCACTCTAGAGCCTGCTTGCCACAGCTAGAGAAAGCCTGTGTGCAGCAATGAAGACCCAATGTAGCCAATAAATAATTAATTAATTAAAAAACAGAAAGAAAGTGAGGGGATGGAAAAAGATATTTCATGCATATGGAAATGATAAAAAAGCAGTGGTGGCAATACTCACATCAGACAAAACAGACTTTAAAACAAAGGCCATAAAGAAAGACAAAGGACACTACATAATGATAAAATGATCAATACAAGAAGAGGGTATTACACTCATTAACAAATATGCACCCAATACAGGAGCACCTAAATACACAAAACAAATACTAACAGACATAAAGGGAGAAACTGACAGGAATACACTAATAGTAGGAGACTGTAACACCCCACTGACATCAATGGACAGATCTTGCAGACAGAAAATTAATAAAGCAACAGAGATCCTAAGCAACACAATAAAACAGATTTAATTGGTATCTACACAGTGCTACATCCAAAAAACCAGAATACACATTCTTTTCAAGTGCACATGGAACACTCTCTAGGATAGACCACATACTAGGACACAAAACAAGCTCAAATTTAAGAGGATAGTAATTATTTCAAGTATCTTTTCTGATCACAATGGCATGAAACTAGAAATCAACACAGAAAGAAAAATGAGAAAAAAAAAATGACATAGGGAGGAAACAACATGCTACTAAAAAACCAACAGGTTAATGATGAAATCAAACAAAAGTTAAAAAAAAATGCCTCAAGACAACCATGAAAACACAACCATACAAAATCTAAAGAGGGAAGTTCATAGTGATTAAGGCCTTCTTCAAAAAAACAAAAACAAAACTCAAATAAATAACCTAACTTACCACCTAAAAGAATTAGAAAAAGAAGAACAAAACCTAAATTCAGCAGAAGGAAGCAAATAATAAAGATCAGAGATGAAGTAAATAAAATAGAGATTAAAAAAATAGAAAAAAAATCAGTCAAAGCAAGAGCTGGTTTTTGAAAAGATAAACAAGATCGACAAATCTCTAGCCAGGATGACCAAGAAGAAAAAAGAGAGGACCCAGATAAACAAAATAAGAAATGAAAGAGGAGAAATAACAACAAATACCACAGAAATAAAAAAAAAAAAGAAAATCATAAGAAGAAAACACTATGACCAGTTATATGCCAACAAAATGGACAACCTTGAAGAAATGGACAAGTTTCTAGAAATATACAGCCTGCCAAAAGTAAATCAAGAAGAAACATAATTTGAACAGACCAATCACTAGAAGAGAAATAGAATCTATAATAATAATAATAATAAAAAACCTCCCTGCAAACAAAAATCCAGGATCAGATGGCTTCACTGGGGAATTCTACAAAACTTACGAAGAACTTACACCTATCCTTCTTAAACTCTTTCAAAAGACTGAAGAAGAAGGAACACTCCCTAGGTCATTCAATGAAGCCAATAACACCCTGATACCAAAACAGGACAAAGACACTTCAAAAAAAGGAAAATTACAGGCCAATATCTCTGATGAATGTAGATGTAAAAATCATCAAAAAAATATTACCAAACTGAATCCAACAACACATAAAAAGGATCATATACCATGATCAAGCTGGATTCATTCCAGGGTCACAAGGATGGTTCAACACACATAAATCAATCAATGTGATACACCACATCAACAAAAGAAAAGACAAAAACCAAATGATCATCTCAATAGATGCAGGAAAAGCATTTGATAAAATTCAACATCCGTTCCTGATAAAAACTCTCACCAGCGTGGGTGTAGGGGGACTATATCTCAACGTAATAAAAGCCATTTACAGCAAACCCACAGCCAATATAATACTCAACAGTGAAAAGCTGAAAGCTTTCCTGCTAAATTGTGGAACAAGACAAGGATGCCCATCTCACCACTTCTATTCAACACAGTATTGGATAGCCCTAACCACAGGAATCAGACGAGAAAGAAATATAAGTATCCAAATTGGGAGGGAAGAGGTAAAATTGTCATTATATGCAGATGACATGACACTCTACATAGAAAACCCTACAAATTCCACACAAAAATTGTTAGAAATGATAAATGAATTCAGTAAAGTAGCAGGATACAAGGTTAATATAGAGAAATTTGTTGCATTTCTTTACACTAACCATGAAATATCAGAAAGTAAAGAAACAATCCCATTTAAAGCCAGGTCAAAAAATAAAATACCTACAAATAAACTTAACCAAGGAGGTGAAAGACCTATATACTGAGAAATATAAAACACTGATAAAGGAAACTGAAGATGATTCAAAGAAATAGATATCTCATGTTCTTAGATTGGAAGAATTACTATTGTTAAGATGTCCACAGTACTCAAAGCAATCTACAGATTCAGTGCAATCCCTACCAAAACACCCATGACATTTTCCCCAGAAGTAGAACAAATAATCCTAAAATGTATATGGAACTAGAAAAGACCAAGAATTGCCAAAACAATCCTGAGGAAAAGGAACAAAGCTGTAAAGATAACCCTCCCAAACTTCAAAAAACACTACAAAGCTACAGTAATCCCAACAGTGTGGTACTGGCAGAAAAACAGACATATGGATCAATGGAACAGAATCAAGAGCCCAAAAATAAACCTACACAGCTACAACCAAAAACCAAGTTGAAGTAACTAAATGAATGCCCCTACACCTATGCTCATGCTGGTCCTTCTACTCTTTACACGATTCTAACAAACTTGCCTCCTAGGAGTAGGACAGAAATAGCACATTGAAGGAAAACAAGAACCACTCAATGTAGAAAGACTTAACAGAAATAAGCAACGGAGAGAGACAAAAAATAAATAAATAAAATAAAAAACCCACCTCAACCGACGAAACCAAACCAAACAAACCATAAACAGCTATCATAAGAATTTAAAACTAACATCTCTCAGACAAGCAAAAAACTACATGCACACTACCTCCAGGGACATCAATATACTATAGCACAATACAATAAATTCTGTTCCATGTGCTTTGCTTAAGACAGGAAAATACATTTTTAGATAACTAATATTTTTCTTTAAGCCATCAAAAAACCTAATATAAAACTGAAACTTATAGAGGAATATGCTTCAGTTAGGTGGAAACCAGCAATGTGTAGAACATTCCATCCCCCCAACAATGTCAGAAAAGAGGACGGCTAGACTGAGTCCAGAGGCCAGGTAATAAACCAGAGTGGGAGCCATTCCAACCTGCACAAATAAATGTATGAGTGTAACAAATTAGAAGACTCTAGGCAAGCTGCCAAAACATAAATAGTAGTTTATGCTCCTCAAAGCATAGAGAATCTTCATTGCTAACTATAATAAAAACAAATGGAGAGGACTTCCTAGGTGGTGCAGTGGGTAAGAATCCGCCTGCCAATGCAGGGGATATGGGTTCGATCCCTGCCCCAGGAAGATAACACATGCCGCGGAGCAACTAAGCCCGTGTGCCACAACTATTGAGCCTGCTCTCTAGAGCCCATGAGCCACAACTATTGAGCCCATGTGCCGCAACCACTGAAGCCCAGGCGTCTAGAGCCCGTGCTCTGCAACGAGAAGCCTGCACACCACAATGAAGAGTAGCCTCCACTCAACGCAACTAGAGAAAGCCTGTGTGCAGCAACGAAGACTGAACACAGCCAATAAAATAAATAAATAAAATAAAATTTATAAAAAAAAAAAACAAATGGAGAAAGTACGTGTATCACTCGTAATTTACACTGATTATACACTAAGACTAGCCCTTGTCACCTGGGTAAAAGTTCACGTGGAAAGAACACAAATGATGAAATAAAGGTGGTGAATACAGCAACGCCACTAAAGAAACCACAAAGAGCTGACCGATGAGAAACTCGTGCCACGGCTGAAGAAGAGAGCAAATGAGAGAGATGACCCAAGTGCTTAAGAAGTGTCTGGTTTACATACACTCAATCTTAACTTGTTCTTGCTTCTCCTGTTGTGCAAGCCGAGCTGCAACTTCTTCAGGTGGCCGTTCCCTTACAGAAGTGGAGGATGCTTCCTCTTGCAGCAAAAGTAAATAAGAGGAAATCAAATTTCAGCACAGAATTTCAACAGCTAATGGGGACATAAAAACACCATCATTTGTACTTGCCAGTTATATCAACTTGAGGGCATTTTTGCGATAAAGATTCTAAAACCACATCATGACTCAATGATTCCAACACAAAGAAATAAGGGGGTCAGCTCTTAAACCCATTGTTTTCAAAGATTATTCAGACTCTGAAATATTAAAAATTACCTAAACAAGTCTGCAGACTTAAAGCCAATATAAATGTGCACTTACAGAATGTCTAGGGATTGTCTAGACATTACAGAGTTCTGATGAGCATATTATTTATAAAACCACAAATACAGATAATTTAACTACCTGAAGTTGCAGGCTTAGGTTTTCCTTCACCAGTTTCACGATGATCAGTTTTTATAGGCTCCTCATGCTGAACCACAGGGGCTGGGACCGACAGTGTGTCACCTGCTGCAGAAATAATTTGAGCTGCCTCTGTAGGTGCTATAAATATATGTTACACATGGTATTTATAGTTTCCTGGGTTAACACAGAAACACACAGGAATCCACTACTACCCCCCACTCTGCAGCTGACTCCTTAAAGACACAAATGCATGTGCTTCCACTACTCAAACACACAAATAGTTAGGGGCGCTGCCCACTGCATAAACCCAAGTGCAATGAACAATGGCTGGGGAAGCACAAGAGAAGGGAGTCTGGTCAGCATCCACCTATTTTAACCATTATTCTCAGGCAAGGCTTCTAATAACAGTACTAAGTGGTACTAAATCTTAATATGAGAAGGGGGCGTAAGATTTACATAGCATGGAAAAATAATAACAAAGGAAAAAGAGCCTGTAATGAAGAAGGTAGACAAAAGAAAGTAACCAAAAACTATTTTTCCATTGCTCTGAAGAGTGGTATAGATGAAAGAAGAGGTGTGAGCAAGAACGGGATGGCAATTTTAAACATAAAGAAGAAAAGTTCACAGTTTAGATGGTGAGTTAGTAAAGGACTCAGTTAAAAAAAGTTATTTCATAGACATATTTTTTAAAGAAAGGAAGGTTGAAAAATCAAGAGCTTAGAAATTATAAATAAAAGTGCTGATGTAAGAGAAATGAGTAATTCTGAAGGTGGAATAGATGGCAGTGGGGAACAACAAAATGGAGAAAAAAAATTTTAATAAATTGAGTGAAGGTTCCATTTGAGAGTTAAAGTTGGATTATCACAAAGCCCATTAACTGGTCTCCTTGCTCTGCCCTTGGTTCCTTTATCTAGTCTCCACAATAGCCAGTAATCTTATTAAAAGTCAGATATCAATCCCCCGACTCATAACCGTCCCAACAACTTCCCATCTTACTCAGACTAGAAAGCAAAACTCTTATGATGGCCTGAGGACTGCCATGTTAGGCTTTCTGCTCCCTGTCTGACCTCATTTGCTACTATTCCCCTTACTCTACCACAGCTTCATCTGCTCCATGCTAGAATGTGCCGAGCCTTTGCACTAACTAATCCTTTTGCCTGGATGCTCTTCCCCGCCAGCCTTTTACGTGACCGACTCTCTCATCTCTTTCTAGTCTTTGCCCAAATGACACCTTCCAGAGGAAACCTGTCTTACCCACTTCATTTAAAACTGCAATATTCCCTCCCACACTTATCGCTGTATGACATCCTATACATAATTTACTTGTATATTTATATGTGATTTCCCTCCCCTCATCCCACTAAGGAATATTCACAGCATTTGTGTGTTTGTTTTTACTATTTTGTTCACAGCTATAACCCCAGTGTCTAGAAGACACCCAGCATTTGGCACATAGTAGATACTCAGTCTCTACTGAATGAAAGTCAGGTGATTTAGTCAAGAACAGAAGTGGCTAAGGAGAAACATAATCAATTGAAATGTATGATGAACAGGTTAGGATTAGGTAAGTGCTGTAAACTAGCGTGCGGTTACTGGTAAATCATGAAGGCAAAAAATATCTGCAGATCAAAACTAGATCAAGACACTTTCATCACTAAGAAAGCAGAGAGGAGAAAGAGTTGGTGAACAGGTAGAAAAAAGAGGTGTGGAAAGAAAACAAATCTTAAAATCTAAAGAGAGGGAAAACTAGGAGTCAGAGAAAAGGAAAAAAGTAACAGGAAAATAAGTGTGTTGCAGGCAAGACAATTGTTGTTACCATTACTCAGTAGGTGTTCAAAATAAAGCCCGATTCCATATCTCACTCAACCCCTAAAATGAGAGCCAAGATGACAGGTGAGAATAGTCCCTTCCCCAGGGTAAGGAAAGATCCTTCATGGGGACCCTCTTGACCATAGGTACAAATAATTAAAGCAATTCATTTACCTATAATTTTAAAAGAATAATTCTAAATACAGGTACCTGTTGTTGAAGCTGAAGTGTCTTCCTTTTGCTTCTGGAGTTGTGAAGCAGGCAGTTTGGATTCTTTCATTACTTCTGATACACTAGAGATTTTTAATGGACCAGACTGAATCTTGGAAACGAAAAACATTTAACATTTCAGACATAACAGTGTTTTTAAAAAGAGGTGGCAAACAGTAACTTGTATGATTTTTAAAATCAAGTTTTTCAGGCTTTTAACATAAAGTTACCAACAAATCACAACAATGTATTTTATTAACCACAGTAAGAGAAGCCATTGTACTAGAAAAATGTAGTCCAAAAATGTCATTCCAATGACTAGTCCATATCTACCTTCTCTCAGGGCAATAAAGTACATGATATGTAACCTCCCCTTTAAACACCATTCCTTTTACATATACAACATGGAGAAGGCTATTTCCATTCTTTCTAAATCCAATTATGGTGTCTTCTATATACATTCAGTTAGAAACAAATATTTTTTAAAAGGCTCTGAGTAAAAATGAAACTTCATTTTTTTCTTTCTTTAATCTCCAAGATTCACGTACCTGTACACTAAGATATATGATTCAATTGTGAGTAATGCCTGATATTCTCTTTCTCAATAACCACCTGCCTTAAGTTTAAGGCACCGTTCATTAACAGAACTGCCAGATGATGTGGCAGAGAAAACTACTGAGTAATAGAAATGTTTTCAATTACCACCTATGTTATCCACCTTTTTACCAGCACTTGGCACTGGGACTCAGATATCCCTAAGATGACTATTCAAACATAAGAGAAATGGTTCTGAATTTTGTCACTACCAGAAATGAGAAATATATCCATTTTCTTTTTATTAAAATTTTATTATTTTTTAACTCATGAAATGCATGCTCACTATAACAAGCAAAATAATATCAAGATATTTCATTGTTTTAATTTGCCTCTTCACTGACCTTCCAGCACTCTCAGGGAGCCACTGCTAATGCCCTGAAATCTATCCTTCCACCCGTTAGCTCAGGTATATCTACCTATCTATCTATACACAATTTTTCATTTCTTTAAACAAACTAAAATAGGTAATTTTATATTATACAAATTATCATATAATTTGCTTTTTTCATTGAACAATAGTCACTTCCAGGTCAAGAAATTCTTTTTAGTTGAATAATATCCTAACTTAATTGTATACCCTAATGGAGTTGGATATACTAAATATATGGATATATCAAATCCCATAATTTGGTCAATTACTCCCCTGTTTATGGACAGTCAAGTTGTTTCCTGTTTTTTATTAAGCATTCTTGTCCACAGACAACTGAAAAGCACTGGAGTGTAATGTCTGCTGGACGGCTTGCCAGAAGATGAATTGCTGGGTCAAAGGGCTTGCAAATTTTTAAGATATTATCACTTTCACATAAGGTTGTAGCAACTCACACTCTCACAACAAATGTATGTGTTTGTGTATAAATATGATCTACTTGCAGACTCAGTTATCCTATTCCTCTAATTTCCATTCCTGTGTCAAAACCTTACTGTTTTATGAAAGCAGGATTATAACACAGCCAGTATCTGGAAAAGCAAGTGTCCTCTGACCCCCTACCCCAACACTTTTTCAAAATGTCTTTCACTAGTCTTGTACATTACTTATTCCTCCATATGAACTTTAAAATCTTCTTGTCTGGTTCTTCACCCTCTAGAAAAATCAATTAGAATTTTTATTAGATGTCTGTGTATTTATGTACACATACACACACATCATAAAAACATTATTTCTCTCATATATATACATATTTAAGAGATCTGAGAGACGTATATATTTAAGAGAAATGACATTTTTAAAATAATTTTAATGTTTTATATATATGTTTTTTTTTAATTTGTTTATTTATTTTGGCTGCACCTGGTCCTAGATGCAGCACGTGGGATCTTCGTTGTGGCATGCAGGCCTCTTAGTTGCAGCATGCATGTGGGATCTAGTTCCCCAATCAGGAACTGAACCTGGGTCCCCTGCATTGAGAACACAGAGTCTTACCCACTGGACCACCAGGGAAGTTCTGAGAAATGACATTTTTATGATATTATTGCATCTCATCTAGGAAGATGACAGTTGTCACCATTTAGGCAGGTCTTATTCTATGTCCATCAAAAAAGATTTTAGGTTTATCTTCTCTCAATATTTACTGTCTATGCATAAATAACCATGTTGACACTAAAATGGTTACCATGAAATAAAATGCATAGTTTCTAAAAGTAACAAGTTTGTAAGAATGCACAACAGTAGAGAGTGCTGAATAAATAGTACAAATTAAAAAATAAAAGGGACTTCCCTGGTGGGGCCCGGGCTCAATCCCCACTAGGGAAACTAGATCCCATATGCATGCCACAACTAAGGAGCAGGCAAGCTGCAACTAAGGAGCCCGCCTGCCACAACTAAGACCTGGTGCAACCAAACAAATAAATAATTTCTTAATTGATTAATTAAAAAAAATAATAAATAAAAAGTAAAAACACTAACTGCTACTGGAATTCAGAGGTGAGAAAACTGACTTTAGTCTGTATAGCGAAGGATGCAGGCCTTGAAGAGAACATTAGAAGACAAAAAAAATGAAGTCATTCTGGGTAGAAGACCAACATGGCAAGAGCTGTACAAATGGAAAGGATCTCTGTTTAGTCCCCTGCTTCACAAAGGACCTTGGAACGATGCCTGGTACATAATAATCACTTGATTGATATTTGAGTAAATGAATGAAAAAAAAGCACAGGCATATTTATAAGGTAAACAAGCATGAAACTAAGTATTTATGAGCAGGACCATACAGAGATAAGCCTGGAAAGGTTAATGAGAGCCACAATGCCAAGGGTACTAAATGTCAACCTAGGAACCAACAAAAACTATAACTACAGAAATAAAGGAACCAACTACCAGCTCCTAAGTTAACATAACCGCTCCTGGCTTCACTTTCTTTGTTCAGAACATGAAACAATCTCTAAAGTCTCACTAGTTTTTATATTCTGTGGTCTTCTGTCTTCAAAACAATAGGAATCAAAGTTCCTGATTAAGTTGATATGATGAAAATATCATGAAATCACAGCACTTATTCTAGAAGATTCTTTGATATTGATATAAGGGTGGCCTAGATTATGTTGGGGGTGGTAGAGACTGGGAGGAAGTAGGGAAGTCTGTGTGTGGGGGGAGAGGAACAGGTCTAGTTTGGAAGCTAATCTGAATATGAAGTGATAAAGATATGAGATAAAGATGGTGGCAAGAAAAAGAATAAATATCAGAGATTATACACGATAGGATAGCTAACAAAGTACAGCAACTGTGAAGATCAATCCAAGAATTTTAACCTAGTTACCTGACAGCATGGTACAATCTTTAACATACAGAAAGCAAAACAAGAAGAGTGCAAGTTCTGGGTGGTGTGGTACAGACATGAAAAGCTGACAAGTGGAAATGTGCAGCAGGGTAGCAAAAGAGGAGGAGAGGCCAAGGCTATTGAGAACAACGCTTGAAGTCATGTCAGAGGAGAAAAGAACACTACTCTGGACTGTTCAGCCTGACTCTACGCTCCTAGAATTGCTTCCAGCTATTTCTGCCAGGTCATGTACCTTAAAATAGACTCAGGATTTTAGAATGAAGCCACAAGATTCTCCTCGACTACTGAAGCTGCAATACTATCTCCCTCAGCCAACACAGACATTTTAAAGTTCATGTGGAAGAATAAATGATGTTGAAAACTAAGAACATTTCATTTTATTTTTAAAATTTTTCCCCTGTGATAAGAACTTTTTTTATATAAATTTATTTACTTATTTATTGGATTTATTTATTTATTTATTTTGGCTGTGTTGGGTCTTCAGTGCTGCACACGGGCTTTCTCTAGTTGCTGAGAGGAGGGGCTACTCTTCATTGTGGTGCATGGGCCTCAGCAGTTGTGGTGCACGGGCCTCAGCAGTTGTGGTGCACAGGCTCAACAGTTGTGGTGCACAGGCTCAATAGTTGTGGCACATGGGCTTAGCTGCTCCACGGCATGTGGTATCTTCCTGGGGCAGGGCTCAAACCCATGTCCCCTGTATTGGCAGGCAGATTCTTAACCACTGCGCCACCTAGGAAGTCCCAACTAAGAACATTTTAAATCATTTGGAGAGGGGACAGAAGTCAGAAGACACCTGCTTTCCCATATAGTAACTCTGTCATAGGATTGGTCTCAAGACCATGCTAGAGGACTTCCTAGGTGGCGCAGTGGTAAAGAATCCACCTGCCAATGCAGGGGACACGGGTTCGAGCCCTGCCCTGGGAAGATTCCACATGTCACGGAGCAACTAAGCCCGTGCGCCACAACTATCGAGCCTGTGCTCTAGAGCCCGTAAGCTACAACTATTGAGCCCATGTGCTGCAACTACTGAAGCCCATGCGCCTAGGGCCCGTGCTCCACAACAAGAGAAGCCACTACAACGAGGAGCCTGTGCACCACAATGAAGAGTAGCCCCCGCTCACAGCAACTAGAGAAAGCCCGTGTGCAGCAATGAATACCCAACGCAGCCAAAAAATAAATTAAATATATAACTAAATAAATTTATTAAAAAAAAAAAAGACCACGCTAGATACTGGAGAATAGACGTCTACCCAGTTTCTAATGAAGAACTGATCAGCCATGTTCAGCCTCACAGCAAAAAAAATACCCAATACTAAATCAACAATACTAAATCTCTTTTTAAAATTTTTTTTTAAGTACCTCTTTGAAAGAAGAAACATGTAAGATGTTTAAAAAAAAATTTGTAAGCCTAACGGGGGGAAAAGGGGATAAAACTGAGGAAAATGCACAAAATTCCAGGAATACTGGAAGATATTCCCGTCGCTAAGTCAGTATGTAGCTGGAAATTCTGTGACTGTTTTGTGGTCTAAAAGGAGCCATTACTAACTACACATGCAGGTCTTGGGTCACGGCCATTCTTCACGTATGTTTTTAGCCTTCTAAGTCGGAGTTTGGGAGCTGCACTGCTGTAGGCTGACACAGAAGCCCCTCGGTCCACAGGGCAGCTGGCGTTACTTCTGCCAGAGCTGCCCCCTCCATTTAGCTTTGTGGGCCACATCATTATTTTCTGTGTGATATGGACTAAAAGAGAGTACTTATGGGGCTCCAAAGGGATAAAAATCCAGCCCTGCATAATATTAGCTCAATTTTTTTAAAAAATGACAAATATATACCCAGCAAAATATTTTCAAGATGAAAACAATCTGCTTTTCAAAGTATTCCACAGGATAAACTGAAATTGTGCTTAAAACTCTTACCGGCTTCTTTGGCAATGGTACAGTATAAGGTGGGGGACCAAGAACCATCTCAAAGAGTTTGTCTGAGTAAGGTATGGTTTTCTCTACATTTTTCCGGAAATGGGAATCCCATTTGGCATACAGGATAGTACCACCAACACCGCCACCAACAAACAAAATGCCAGCTCCGGCAATTTTGCTGGGAGACAACCTGAGTGAAAGAAATAGGAAACATTTTTATTTTCTCGCTCTCCTAAGCCTATTTTCCCATGTAAGAATCTCAAAGACCTCAGGCCTCTATTCCTCTACCACCGATTCAGATCACAGCAGCCTAGTTTATCACCACAGCTACACATTACTTTTCCCTGATTTGTTTTTTAACATGCCCACAATAAAAAATATCATTTCTTTATGAATAATTTTTTAATACAGTAATATCTAGGATAAGAAGAATGAAACAATCTGCCCTTTAACACTAAAACTTAGCATGTTCACAATCATGAGGTCTCCCCTGAACCCAAAAAAACAAGTATCAATAAGTTTCAAAGCTCCTCTCCCTTAATTAAACATTTCTGTCAACACAATAAAACAAATGTCGAGTAGAACAAACACTTTTTAAGTTCCAATGTGCTGAGTTCTGGATATAAATTTCTTTGCCATATAATGGAAGACAGTACAAAGGGGGTGGGGAGGTCTACCTTGGATGCCATCCAATCACCAAAGAACCAAAAGGAGCACCATGGCAAATTTTCACCTACAAATAAATAATGCTCCAAAGATATTACAAGAAAATGCCAGCGTTTGTACCCCTTTAAAAAACAAAACAAGATTTTAAGCAGATATTCCCATATTCAAGGAATGAACACATCTCTCAGCACACAGTTAAAAAGCCTGTTTACAGGGAGATGTACTACATACCGAGAACTGCCCGGAGTGGAGTATCGGCGGCATGGTCGCAATGGACGGAGGACAAACTTTCCACAGAGACAGCTCTAAGAGAGGAGGAAGAAAACATCACCACCAGCAGAGTTACAGGAATCAGGGAGGCCTTTAGGGTTGGGAACTCAGAGGGATACTTTTATTACAAATACTAATGTCTTTATTAAACAAAAATTTACTTTCAGAAACCAACTTACCATGAAACATATTTACAGACCCTTAAAAACAGTGATGCTTCCTGCACCCCAAGGCTCATGTAAAATTACTTTTAAGATTTCAAAAAAGAAAAGGACTATCAGACCACTTTTTTTCTTTTTTTTTTTTTTTGGCTGTACTGCGAGGCTTATGGAATCTTCGAATCCTGCCGGGCCCCTGGCAGTGGAAGTGCCAAGTCCTAGCCACTGGACCACTGGGGAATTCCTCAGGCCACTTTTTTTAAATTGAGGTACAGTTGATGTACAATACTATATAAGCTTCAGGTATACATCAGTGATTCACAATTTTTAAAGGTTATATTCCATTCTCAGTTATTATAAAATATCGGCTATATTCCCTGTGTTTTACAATATATCCTCATAGCTTATTTATTATACACATATTAGTTTGTACCTCTTAGTCCCCTACCCCTATCTTGCCTCTCCCTGATTCCCTCTTCCCAACTGGTAACCACTAATCTGTTCTCTGTATCTGTGAGTCTGTTTCTTTTTTGTTATATTCACTCGTTTGTTGTATTTTTTTAGATTCCACATATAAGTGACATCATACAGTACTTGTCTTTGTCTGATTTATGTCACTTAGCATAATGCCCTCCAAGTCCATCCATGTTGCTGCAAATGGCAAAATTTCATGCTTTTTTATGGCTGAGTAGTATTCCACTATATATATATACCACATCTTCTTTATCCACACATCTGTTGATAGATACTTAGGTGGCTCCCATATCTTGGCTATTGCAAATGCTGCTGCTATAAACACTTGGGTGCCAATCAGCACTTTTAAATCTTATGTACGCTAATTATTTCTTGGAGACAACTGGCATTTGCCATATGTTTTCTGAACTGGCAAGAAAACAGGAAATAATCTATTGTCACTTTGTAATCTTAGACATCTGAAAAATCACTTACAAAGGCTAGCAAACAACATGGCACTATAAGATACGTAAGAATCTGCTCAGGGTGGAGATCCAACCTCAGTTTAATCTATCCAGAAAATCAAGTTTCCAATCTCTAAGATGATTGTGTAGCTAGTCAATTCCAAGAGACATTCATTTAAATCTGGAAGTTCAGTTTTGGTTTCTCCTAATGTATCATTAGACTAAAAGTCAATAGTTTTAACAAAGAAAAACAAACCCCTAATTTTACTAATGCTATAAATGCTCATGTAAATACTTATCTCCGTATAACTTGTCTACCTTTACACAAAAGCAAATGATCCAAAGAATGCTTTGTGATTTATTTTAATCAAAGTAAAGCACATAAAATCAAATGCTTCTTAACAAAATGTAGATCCCTTAAATAAAACAATTAAACAGGCACCTAAATACTATTTGGGGACGGTTTTGAAAAACTTAAGGCCATTCATAGCTATCAAGTTGAAATTTCAAACATACTGAGTCCAGCAACAAAATCTTTCTTTATACCAAGTAGGAAAGCAAACAGCAACAAGGGGGGGGGCAAAAAGACTACTTTCTCTAGACTCCTTGATGAAACTGCATCTGAAGAATAACAGAAAAACACAAACCTCCTTTTAAAAGTATCTTAAGTTTTAAGAAAATATATGACATGATCAGAGCACATGAATTACTCTTGAATTATATTTGTTTACATTCTATTTGCCAACTCTTAGAGGTAAACATCAAATTAATGTATTAATACATTCGGATGGGGAAACTGTATGTTTTACATTGTGTAAAAGCTATAATTGGTATTTTTAAAGTATTTCAATTATTACCTTAAGTGTAGAATTCTCAACATCATTAAACTGGAATTAATAGAGAAGGGTGTTTTCCTACTGTTCTATAAAGCAGGTAGCATGAAATTTCAAAAAGAATTTCATTTACTTTCATATATCAACAACTCCATTTTGTTCACTTAGAGATGGAATATTAGGAAACCACTAAAGTTGTGTTTTGTTTAAGATTGCAATTTTTTTTAACCTAGATAGGTGTAAAAAAGAGTATTTGGGTCAAAAATTAAGGCACTGTTAACAGTGAATAACTAGCTAACTGGAATTTCAAGCAGCAAACATAATAATGGGTAACTGATTGTGTGTAACACTAGAGTCCGAGAATGCCCTGATTCACATCAATATATATTTGTAACCTGTTTTTTTAATCCATCTTCTACTTTTATCTTGCCCCTCTTCCCTCTGACAGAATATATTTGATGTGACTGTAAGTTCATAGTTCCTAGCATTAACTAAATTTAATTAATTTATTTTATCGGCTGTGTTGGGTCTTTTTTTTTTTTTTTTGCTGTGCGCGGGCTTTCTTTCGTTGCAGCGAGTTGGGGCTACTCTTCATCGTGGTGCGCGGGCTCCTCATTGCCGTGACTTCTCTTGTTGCGGAGCACGGGCTCTAGGCGCATGGGCTTCAGCAATTGCTGCGCGTGGGCTTCAGTAGTTGCAGCATGTGGGCTCAATAGTTGTGGCTCATGGGCTCTAAAGCTCAGGCTCAGTAGTTGTGGCGCACAGGCTTAGTTGCTCCGCAGCACGTGGGATCTTCCTGGAGCAGGGGTCGAACCCGTGTCCCCTGCATTGGCAGGCGGATTCTCAACCACTGCACCACCTAGGAAGCCCGCATTAACTAAATTTAAAATCTAAAATTCAAAACCAAAATTCAAAAGGTTCAGTTACAGAGCGAAGTCTCCCTCATACTTTGGTCTTCCAGAAAGTTAGATTCCCTCTCCTTAGGAAACCAATGCTATCAGTTTCTTGTATATCCAGAGATATTTTGTGATGGAGAATTCCAGGCACGCCCCCATTACACAAATGATACCGTAACATACATCCAGTCCTGTACTAAAGTTCATTCAACAATATATACTTGAGATTCTTCTATATCAGTACATCAAAATCTTCCTACTGGATGTGAGTGATTCAGTACTTCATCATACAGTTGTTTGTATGGCTGTTAGCACAACTGACGCCATCTTAGGCCCATACAGTTCCTCCTGTCCTTCCACAGACCCTGCCCAGAACAGTACTGTGTGGTAAATCACTTCTCTGTCGTCAAGGGCTTTGTAGCTAATAGATATTGTTTAATAATCATTAGGACCAGGGGGCCTCTATGCTGTTAGTCCCCAAATATTGAAGACCTTCACTGATGTATTCCCCTGCCCACAAGACTAGTTACCCATCATCTAGACTTAGGAATGCACGTCCTGTTCCCAAGCACATACCCCTGTACTCTAGGTTAACTATAAAATTGTCCCAATGGCCCCAGAAGTACAGAGTGCACATGCTTTTGGATCACTGTCCGCCCGACCCCAATGGAAGTTACCCTATAATAAACTGTCCATTGATTATGTGGAGCCTGCCTTGTTTTTTGGTCTCAAGACACCATCTCAGTTCGGTGGGTATGTTCCATTCCCTCTGTCCTCCAACCGTTGTTAGTTAATGTATTAAGCAGCCCCCTTTTGATGGTCACTGAGGTTTTGTTTAGATTTTTGTTATAATAAACAATGCTGCCTGAGAAATATACATCATTTGGGTCAATTCCTAAAAGCAAAATTTGAAATGTTGATAAATATTGCCATATTAGCCAAATTGTTCTCTAACAGCATTAAAGAATGTTTTCCCACAGCCTCTCCGACATACTTGCAGTGTAGTTTAATCACAATTTCCTTTGGCATGACCGTGCATGACTGTGCATCTTTTATTATATTTATGATCTATTTTTATTTCCTTTCCTATGAATTATCAGCGTATCCTCTAACCACTTTTAAATAAATTTTAACTTCTTCATGTTCTTTTTCTCTATGTGCTCTTTATACGAGGGTGAGTCAAAAATTATCCACACTCCGGTTATATTAAAACTTCTGTTGGCCACACTGTCTTATCAGCCCTTATCACCGTACAAGGCTACTGTCTCCCCAGTCACTGCTGTGCAGGTGTGGACATGTTACATCAGTTCATTTGTAACTGCAGTGCGAGCAAAAATGGATGCCCCACTTGTGATTGGCACGAAAGCAGAGCAGTGTGCAGGGATTCGTTTTTTGTGGTCTGAGGGAGTACCTGCTGCCGTTATTTATCAAAGACTTTGTGCGCAGTATGGAGAAAGTGTTTGCTGCGAAGAAGTGTGTATGAATGGATAGAGAAGTTCAAGGAAGGTCGCACTACTATTAGCAGCCCTACGAGGACAAAGATTCACTTCTGATGAAGAAGTCAAGATAGCAGTGCATTTGAAGCTCGCAGCTCAGCCTAAAACATTTTTTACTGAGGGAATATGAAAGCTTGTTGACAGATGGACAAAGTGTATTGAAAAGCAAGGAGATCATGTCGAAAAATGATGTATTTGTCTTTTCTAAAAGTTAATTACAATAAATTCTACAGCCAGAGTGCAGATAATTTTTTTGACTCACCCTCATATACGAAGAAAAATTAGCCATGTCCCTGCTAATTGCAAATGTTTTTATCCAGTTTGTGATCTGCTTTTTATCTTTGCTTATGGAAGCTTATGCCATGTGGAAAATTACTTTGATAGTTAAAACCGTCAGTCTCTTCTTTTGGGACTTCTGGGTTTTCTCGTATTCCTAGAAAGCCACCCTCCAATTATAAAATAATTCTTCCATGGTTTTACTCTCGTGGTTTTATTTTTTTAATTTAAATCTTTGAATCTAGTGTAAAGTATACAGTATGGCTTCAAGTTTATTTTTTCCTAAATGTCTGTTCAGTTGTCCCTAAATCGTAGACTGAATGATCCAGTTTTTCCAACAATTTAAAATGCCGCCTTAAAATATACTAGATTCCTTGATGCATTCAGATTTCCTAATTTGTTCCACTGTTCCACTTATTCACAAACTTCTATTCACAGACTAATACCACAATGTTTTAACTACTGCATCTTAGAATTAGGCTGTAACCTGGTAGAGCTAGTCCTTTCTTCTAGTACTATTCTTTTCCTGAATTTTTCTGGATATTCTTGCTTTTGTTTTTGAAAGTTGAGCTTTCAAACTGCTTTCAATTAAACAATTGTAAAGTGTACCAACTGTAATATGCAGACTGATTTAAGAAGGGATAAAATGTGGGGAAAAACTATATCTTTTATGACCAAATAGTTTACTTAATAAAGTTTCATACTTCTGTACACACACACACACACACAAATTGATTGTATCCTGACTGAATTTAATAGGTTTTTGTCTGAAACAGTGGCTCCTGATTTTTAAAATTTAAGTATCCTATTCATTAGGCTATCCTCATGGTCTACGTTGCATTTCCTATTCCAAATAGAGCTTTATTAGTCAAGAAATTTAAGTTTTTTACTGTTTTATCACCCAGGTAGGAACCCTAGATACATAGTTTAGTCTTCTAAGTCTATTAATCTATAGTTCTATAGGTGTTCCCTCCAGTAATTATTCTGTTGAAGAAATCTGCTTGTTTGACCTGCAGAATTTTCCACAGACTGGATTTTGTTCAATTTGCAATTTAACACATTCCTATTCTCTGTATTTCCTGCAACCTGGAGTTGGAACCAGACACTTGCTCAGACTCAGGTTTACTCTCTTTGGCAAGACTAGGTGGTGGTGTGTTCTTTCATCAGGAGGCACACAACGTCTGCTTGTCTTTCTTTTTGTGATGTTATCAACTGTGTTGATGTACAATGTCTAGATCCATTAACTTATTGGAAGTTGCAAAAAGTGGTCTCTAATTCTCTTTTTTATCTATAACTTGACATGTTTTATAAAGAGACGCTTCCCTTCATCTACAATTTGGTTACGTAACAGTACAGTTCCTAGGGCTTCCCTGGTGGTGCAGTTGTTAAGAATCCACCTGTTAATGCAGGGGACATGACTTCAAGCCCTGGTCTAAGAAGATCCCACATGCTATGGAACAACTAAGCCCATGCGCCACAACAACAGAGCCTGCACTCCAGAACCTGCCGGCCACAACTACTGAGCCCACGTGCCACAACTACTGAAGCCTGCGAGCCTAGAGCCTGTGCTCCACAACAAGAGAAGTCACTGCAATAAGAAGCCTGTGCACCGCAACGAAGAGTAGCCCCCTCCCTCAACTAAAGAAAGCCCACGCAGCAATGAAGACCCAACACAGCAGATAAATAAACAGTACAGTTCATATAGGTAGGGCAGGATAAATAGTTGATTCTTTTTCTTCTTGTACCCAGTTATCCTCTAATGATGAACAATTGTGGGGGTTTTGGTTTTCATTTATTAATTGTAACAGACTGTATCATCCCCAAATTGCTACATTTCACACCTCACATGCTTTTCTAGAACCCTGCCACTTCCCCAGAACCGTGCAAGCTCTTGAGACCCCAAGAACCTCCTAAGGGAACCTCCTTAGAAATGAAAGATAAATATTTACTTATGTTATTTCCTCATAAGTATATATTATACAATATAATTTTTATCTATATAATAATATTGTTTACTGTAAAAGAATAAATAATGATGTGGTTATTTAATACCACTAGGTTTGAGGTGCTCTGTTATACAGCTATAACCAAACAGATGCTTGCACCTGGAAATGAGGTGTTACTATACAGCATAAAGCACATGTTAATGACTTTGGGACTGGGGGGGTTGGGGTCAGGAGCGAAAGCTGGAAGGGCCTTGAGGAGACTGTTAGCAGAGTTAGAAGCCTAATGGCCTTCACGGAAGCTGTTCTGGTGAGGGCTTAAGAAAAGCGAGAAAAACATTTTTGGAACCTGGAGGAAAAAGCGATCTTTGTTAGTAATGGCACAAGCTTATCAAACCTGTCACCTACGTAAGACATGGAAAATAGAAAATTACGTATAGCTATACCTAATGAACTGATGGATTTAGCTAAAGAGAGTATCAAGCAGAATGTTCACAAGTGTCAACTTGTTTCTTTTAGCAGAGTATCACAAGAATAGAGCCAAGCTTCTTAAAAAACAAACCAATAAAAACTGTTCAGCTTTCAAGCAAAATTTGAAGGAAATATAAAGGAGCCAGTACTTGGTGGGTTAAAAAAATAAGACTTTTTTCTCATTCTCGGCCTCTCCAGTTAGCAAAGATCTTTTAAGACCTCAGAAAGATCTCAGGAGGTGCTTCTCACAGAACCTTTTTAACACAGAGAAAAAGCCCACTAAAGACCTTAAGGGTATGCATCCCATATTCTTTTTACTAAACAACATAGCTACTGAGAATCTCTGGGGTTTTAGCCCACAGCCGCCTCACAGCGAGCTCAGAAGGGAGAAGAGCTTATCCTGATCAGATTTGTGGGCATGGCTTTTGTGTAATGGAGAAAACCCCAGTAAGACCCACAAGAAACCCACAAAGTTGTTAACTGAACTGTGTTGATGAAAAACAGGCCAGCCTGAATGAGCAAAAATGAATAGATGTTTTTGGACTCTAGAACATCTATAGACAGAAAGCAGTCTGAGAAAACAATTCAGCTGCCAACAGGCTACATTTCTGGAAAAGGAAGGATAATTCAAGGGGTGAAACCTGAGGCTCAAAGGGTAGAACCAAGAGCTTTGGAGAAATTTCCCAAGCAGGAGGACTAAGTTTAATTAAGTAAGCAGCAACACGTGCCCCGCTGGGCATCTTTTATGAACAATGACTGCTGTGTGCCTCTTGTTTTCTGCCTTTTGGGATGGGCATGTCACACTATATTGTATTTAGGATATATGGGGAACAGAAAACTTGTCTCTTCAGTTTACAGGTCTTTATATTGCAAGGAAGTGCTTAAGGAACTGCACCCAAGGGACCACACCCAAGATGTCTTATCTGCGCAGGGATCTGATTTGATGAGAAGATCCTAGACTTTTAGTCTAAGCCTGATGCTGTGATGGGATGAGGTTTTGGAGGGTTATGAGGAAGGCTGTGAACCTATTTGCCTCTGGGAGGGGATGCAAGCTGTTGTGGCTAGCGGGCAGACTGTATTATCCAAAACTGACCACAACAATATTTCCTGTAACACAAGCTCTTCCAGAAACTTCTACCCCTTCAGCAAACTGAGATCTATGTACCCTTCCTTGGAACAAGGGCAGGACTTAGTTACTAATCTACTAATAGAGGGCAGTGAAAGTGATGCTCTGTGACTTCTAAAACCAGGACCTAAAGAGGATACAGCTTCTGCCTGGCTCTGCCTCTCGTCACACTTAGAACCCAGCCACCAAACTGTGAGGAAGCCCAGAAACATAAAACACCACCTGCAGGTGACCCAGCCAACAGTCCCAGCTGAGGTCTCAGCTGCAGCCAGTATCAACTGCCAGACATGGGAGTGAGGACGCCTTTGAGATGACTCTAGCCCCAGCCACTGCCTGACTACAACCTCTCAAGGAACGCTGACCAAACTGCCCAGCTGAGGCCAGGAAACCCCCAGAACTGAGTGAGGCAATAAATAAATCTTTTACCCCAAGCTCAAGGTGCCTTATGTAGCTATAGCAAACCAAAACAGGATCTTTATCAACTCATGGATTTAAAGACTTTTAATGGACCTAAACCAGCTGCAATTATAATCCTTTGAAAACTCAAATTGTCCCTTTCTTGGCCAATGGGTGCTACTTCAAGTTTATTATATATTATTTTATGTTACTTTATATATATACACACACACACACATATCTAGCTCTGTACGTATCAGGCCATCTGCAACTACCTGGTGCTAAGTGTTTTGTTTTTTTCCCTGCGTGGTAAAATTCACTTATAAAATTCATTATTTTAAAGTGTACATTTCAGTGGCATTTAGCACCTCCACAATGCTGTACAACCATCACCACTATCTAGTTCCAGGACAGCTTCATCACTCCAAAAGTAAATTCCTGTACCAACGAAGCAGTCTCCCCATTTTCCCTTCTCCCCGGCTCCTGGCAGCCACTATCTGCTTTCTGGCTCTACAAAGGCAGATTTGCCTGTTCTGGTCATTTCGTATAAATGGAATCATGCCATATGCTGCCTTTTGTGCCTGGCTTTCACTTGGTGTAATGTTTTCAAGGTTCATCCACATTGTAACACATACCCTGTGTGTAGCACGCACTTCATTTCTTTTCATGGCTGAGACAGTTCATTGCACAGGTGTACCACACTCTATTTACCCAGACGTCAGCAGACCATTTGGATTATCTCTATCTTCTGCTATAAACACTTATCTACAAATTTTTGTTTGAACACTTGTTTTCAATTCTTTTGGGCAGAACTGCAGGATCGTATGGTAATTCTATGTTTAACTCTGCACATTTTACATTCCCACCAATGAAGTACGAAGGTTCCAGTTCTCCACATCCTCATCAACACTTGTTACCTTCTGTTTTTATCAGAACCATCCTGCTGGCTATAAAGTGGCTATTTCATTGCGGTTTCGATTTGCACTTGCCTAAAGTCAAGGGTTTTGAGCATCTTTTCCTGTGCTTGCTGGCCACTTATATACCTTACCTGCATGAATGTATATTTAAGTCCTTAGCCTATTTTTCATTTGGGTTGTCTTCTTGTTCCTGAGTTGTCGAAGATCTTTACATATTACAGATCTTCATCAGGTATATGAATTGAAAAATATTTCCTCCTATGCTTTTCAGTCTCTTGAGTGTCATTTCACACAAAAAATTTTTTAATTTTGTGAAATCCAATTTATCTTGTCTCTTTTGGTGTCATGTGTTAAGAATCCACTGCCAAACCCAAGCTCCACCTCTAAGAACTCTCTTTCTTAAGCACCAAACTAAACTCTCCCTTTATTTATATAAACGAAATATCCTAACTTTAACACACAAAATATTGGACACTTCTTAGTTCTGGAATACCTTTTTATTAATAACCAACAATACAGAAAAGACAATACTGTTTCAAAACAATTTGCCTTGACATATACCTTGTAATAAATGTTATACGGTTAGCATTGTTGCTAACCTGTAAAAACATGATTTTAACACAACAAAAAAAAAGCAAGATAAAACACACAATTCCCATGTAATGTTCTTGCACAGACCACTTATTCCTTAGCTCTACCAAACTACAGTGAACATGTAAAAAGAAACCACAATCCTGGAAACAGAGACTATATAACACAAGTCTCCTCATATGAACCCTATCTGGAGGCTGCAGGTTTCCTTTCTAGACTTGGCTGGTTGCTGTAACTGACATTTTAGTTTTGAGATTTGTCATAAGGATTCCTCCCACACAAACAAACAAAAGATATCCAGAAGTTAGTGGCCAGTTCCACATATGAATTACCGATTAATATGTGGCCACTCTTTCTATAGTTACAGGAATTATCCATTAAGGTTAAAAATATATCACACACAAATCCAGTAAGTTTGGCATGATAGCAGTATTATTTCTCAGTAAAAACATATTCTGTATCTAGGAGAAAAAGTGCTCTTCAGTTATGACAACAAAATGACAGATATTCATCAGTACAGCAAAAGCAGGAAGGTGATATTTCTCTAGTTTTCTCTGCATATATTTGTGAAAATACATTACCCATATAGTCTCAATCTTGTGTTCTAAGTTATGATGTAAAATGTATTTCAAAGTGGTTTGAAAGCAATTGATCTAGAGAAATGAAAACGAGGAATAATAAAAAAGGATTCTAAGATGCATAGAAGCAAACAGGCTGCTTCATATACTAAACTGCTTTCTACCATGTGTCCCTCGCTACCTACATCCATTATTGAGTAACAATGTTTTATAACCATAATGAAAAGAAAGAATTCTAGAAGATGACAGCTAAAAATGTCCACATACAAGTTCAGTCCTAAACCAGCCCTGCTATCAAACTTGGTGTTAGTTAAATAAGCTAGCTAAATAAGCTAGCTTAATCAACCCTCAAAAAGAATAATGTTTCTTTCCCTTTTTTAAAATTATAAGCAGATAAGATCAATGCACATGCAGATGACCTCTCCCAAATTTGTAGTCTGGGAGTGGGCCAGGCTAGGTTGAAAGCCCAGGTCCTCCCAACCCAGTGCCCACTTCAGAAAAGGTTGGGCCTGGCCATGTAGTCCTGGGACTAAGAGAAGACGGATGCTGTTAGGTCTAGGAAGTAAAATGAGGAAGATTAGAGCTCTGAAGCTCATTTCTGGGAAAGAAAGAAAGAGCAATTCATTTCTGCTGAACACTCACATGAAGGAATTTAAGGACGATTAAGTTGAGACACTGAGAATAAGTTAGATGTCAGCTGTGATGGTTAATTTTATATGTCAATTTGGAGGGTGTTTTTGGGTGAAATCAACATTTAAATCAGTGAACTATAAATAAAGCAGGTTGTCTTCCACAATGTGGGTAGGCCTCATCCAATGAATGGAAGGCCTGAACAGAACAAAAAGACCAGCCTCCCAAAGCAAGAGGGAATTCTCCAGCAGACTGCCTGCAGACTGGAGCTGCACCATCCACTCTCCTGGGTCTCCAGCTTGCCAGCCTTCAGACTGAAAATGCACCACAAGCTCCTCTGGGTTTGTTCATATTAAGTCTGCCAGCCTCCACTGCAGATACTGGACCTGACAGCATGCCAATTCCTTGTAACAAATATTTCCATCTATACACATCCTAGCAGTTCTGTTTCTCTGGAGAGATTCTAAAACCCATGGAGGTTTAAGCAAGGTCACATCTACTTACAGAAATTAAGAAAAATTTACAGGACACATTTACTCTTTCATTCAAACATGTCACAAATGTGACATGTTTATTTACAGAGCATCTATTAGGAGCTAGGGACTACTGTGAGTACTGATATGGACACAGTCCGTTTGAGGAGCTTCCATTTTAATGTGAAAAACACACAATAAATACACAGTATGTCAGGTGGTGGTAGGAGCTACAAAGTAAAACCAAGTAGGGTAAGAGTAGGTTCAGAGTGACTGCAAAGAAGGTGAGAGGTCTGTTTTAGATACCAAAGGCCTCTCTGAAGGGAAGGTGACATCTGAGAAAATACCTGAATGAAGGGAGTGAGGTAAGCAAAGATGTGTGGGAGGACTTCAGGGTAAACAGCAAATGAGATGGCAGTGAGACAAACAGAATGAGGCAGAGTAGAAGAATGAGATATGCAAAGAGCCAGATCATGAAGGGTCCAGTGGGCAGGTAAAGAGTTTAGATTTTATCCTGATGTGATGGATGTCACTGGAGGGCATGACACGGTCTGTATGCTTTTTTAAAGGCCTTTGTTAACAACTAGGTAAAGAACTGGTTCTAGAAGGTCAATAGAAAAAGCATTTAAGAAGATGGAGTGGAAAGGATTTTGACAAGTAGAATATTCTGGAAAAAGTTTGCAAAATCAAACAAGAATTTAGAGATTTAAGTACAGAGTTCAAAAGAGGAGGCTAGACAATCATCTGCTTAGGGATTAAAATTCTGAGAACTGATGTAATCCCAAGTAAGAAAGCATATAAAGAGATGGGACAGTATCACTACATGCCTATTAGAATGGCCAAAATCCCCAACACTAACCACAACCAAATGCTGGTGAGGATGGGGAGCAACAAGAATTCTCATTCACTGCTGTTGGGAATGCAGACTATTACAGACACTTTGGAAAACAGATTGGCAGCTTCTTACAAAACTAAACATACTCTCACCATATGATCCAGCATACGTGTTCCTTGGTATTTACCCAAAGGAGTTGAAAATGTATGTCCACAGAAAAACCTGCACTGAAAAGTTAATTGCATCTTGATTCTTAAGTGCCAAACCTTGGAAGCAACCAAGATGTCCTTCAGTAGGTGAATGAATAAATAAACTGTGGTACAGCCAGACAATGGAATATTACTCAGCACTAAAAAGAACTGAACTATCAAGCCATGAAAAGACATGGAGGAACCATAAATGTATTGCTAAGTAAAAGATGCCAATCTGAAAAGGCTACATTCTGTATGATTCCATCTATATGACATTCTGATAAAAGCGAAACTATGGAGACAGTAAAGAGACTGGTGGTTGCCAGGAGGTGGGAGTAGGCGAGTGATGAATAGGTGAAGCACAGAGAATTTTTAGGACAGTGAAAATACTCTGTATGATACCATAATGATGGATACATATCATCATACATTGTCTTAATCCACAGAATGTACAACATGAAAAGTGAACGGCAGTGGACATTGGGTGATTATGATATGTCAGTGCAGGTTCATCAATTGTAACAAATGTAACACCCAGGTGGGGGATGTTAATACAGGGGGAGGCTATGCATGTGTCAGGCACAGGGTATATGGGAAATACCACCCAGTTTGCTGTAAATCTAAAACTGCTCTTAAAGTCTCAATTTAAAAGAAAGAGGGATATTAAAAAAAAAGAAAAAAGAAAGAGGGAGAGGGGTGAGAGGGAGAGGGGACAGCGTTCCTTCGGGTACCAGAGTTCCTAGAAATACAAGAAGAAGTCGACTCAACAAAGGAAAATCGAAAGAGATGAAGGGTAAAATGGGACTCAAGATACTACAGGGGAAAAACCAAAAGAGCAAAAAAGAGTTTCACAAAGCAACAGTATCAAATATCTAGAATGAATGAAGAGATAAGAAGAATAAACCAATGAATTTTACAAGACAGCAATTTTAGGTTAGAAATCTTGGTTGCAGGCTAGAAACGGGTTCATATTTTAGTATGAAGTTGTAACCAGTTTTCTTCTAATTTCCCAACTGGGATCCCATTAAGTGGAAAATATTCTGATAAAGGCAAGGAAAGAGAAAGTAATTCTGGACTTTAGAGCAGACAGCAGGGACAATCATGATGTAACTTTAGGGCGGAATAAGGAAGAGTGGACCTGAAAGGAGGGCTCCAAAGACATACCTCAACAGTTCTGCCCTGAAAGGTACCTCTGCTTCCTCCATCCTCCTAGCCCTGCTTGGGCACTATGGGAGGCCAGATTCTAAGACGGCCCCCATAATCTCTGTCCAATGCGGTTAAGCCCATGATTAGAGTTGTACGGCAAAAGGGATTCTGCAGATGTAATAAGGTTTCTAATCAGCTGACTTGAACTAATCAAAAGGGAGTTATCCAGGTGGGCCTGGCCTAATCACATAAGCCCTTTAAATCTGGGTCTGAAGATCAGAAACAGGGAAGTTAAGAGAGATTCTGAAGTCTGAGAGACAAGCTCCTGATAACCGGTAAGAAAGTAAACATCTATGGTATAAACTGCCTCTGAGGACCTTGTGGCAAGGAACTTCACGCAGCCCCCAGGGCGAGCGAGGTGAGACCCAGCAAGAAAACAGCGACTTCAGCCCTACAGCTGAAAGGACCTGAATTCTGCCAACAAAATGAAGGAGCTTAGAAGAGGACCCTGAGTTCCAAATGAGAACCACCGCAGGGACAACAGTTTGATAGCCGCCTTGTGTGACAGCAAGCAGAGAACCCCACCTATTCACGTCCAGAAACAGTAAGATAACAAGTGGGTGTTGTTTTAAACTACTCAATCTGCGGCACCTGTTATATAGCAATAGAAAACTAACACACACCCCACTTTCCTATGGAAGAGGCTGCTTCTACCCTGGAAAAGAAAGGGCAGATAAGCAAACTTGAAGAAAAAAAAAAAAACCGCTTGACTTTTATTTCTAATTCACCGTGTCCAGGCATGTGCTCAATTGCTTGAGTCACAGCACCTGTTTTGCAAATACCACCGTTTGCCAAAATATCAGTTTTCTTTAAATTGTGAGCAAGGGTAAGAGGTTTACTTTTTATTTTTAATTTCAGAAAAGTACTTGGATAATTATGCAGAAATAAAAGTAACTGGAAATCTGAGTACCTCTGAATGTCTGCCAAAGTTGTCCCAGCACCTAGCGACACATCCTCAGGATCATCTCAGAAATGAGCACAAGGTCACGACGCCTAACCTTCCTCTAGTACCAGGAGTTCGAGCTCCATAAACTACAATCTTTCATTTTTGTTCAGAATAAGCACAGCTCAAGAGGTGTTCTCAGCTACGAAAAGAAAGGCAGTCCCTCCTGGATAATTACAACCTTGACCCCTAAAACGAGGACTCTAGCAGTCCAGACACCTCCTTATTAAAATGCTATAAGCCAAGGCTATGCATGTCCTGCTGGGAATTGTAGTTTCCCCCCGTCGACCTTCAACCACTGGCTGCCCGAAACCTATCACGCGCCCAACCGGCGACCGGGGCGCCAGCAGCCTCGATTGGTCCCAGACTGGGGCAGCGAGGGGCTGATTGGATGGCCTGGCCCCGAAGCCGTGCCTCCGGTGCTACGCCCGCCTCCCCACCACCTTCTCTCCTCCACGCCCCATCCCGCTTCAGCAATAACCCTCAAGTCATCCCCGTCCGCCGAGTTAACCGTCTCCCGGACCCACCCGAGAATCTCGCGATAAGGGCGGCCCTGAGACACGCCTCTGTCCCCGGGCCTAGGCAGAGCCAAAGCCTCCTCTACTTTGCGCTGGTTGCCGGGAGTCAGTTGCACCACGCGCTCTCTCCCGGCGCCCCCGTCCTCACCTGGGCGGTGGAGGTCACGCCGGATAACTGACAGGCTCGCAGCATCTCTGCAGGGCTGACCGCGCCGCGGGTGTAACTGAGAGCTAGGGCGGCGGCGCGAGTAGGGGAGACCTTGCGTCCGTGCGTGCTTGCGTCCTTGCCGCCTCTCCGCGCCGGGCGTACCGGAAGGGCAGCCAACGCCACTGCGCACGCGCAGCCCCCTCTCGCCGCTGTCCAGTCGGCTCGGGGAGGGTGGGCCCTGTCCCGGCGGAAAGGGCAATTTCTCCTTCCGGGTCGCGCTCGGTGTTCATGGCTGTTACCCCAAGCTCGGGTTGCTAGGTGAACCGGAGGGGTGGCGGTGTGCCTGAAACTTGCGCTTTGGTCCGCGCGGAAACCAGGCAGGTGTGACTCCTGGGAGAATTCAAGCAAGAAAGCATCTCAGCCGTGTCTGTCAGCTGGATATTTCATAGAAAGGAATGGATTTGCCCGAAATTACGTAAACACGGCCTTGTCTAGGTTTGCGCTTTCGTTCTGTTTGACAGCCCTTCTTCAGGGAGTCATCCTGCTTGTGGGAGACTGGGTGAAAGAACACTGAGGAGATCTTTGTGCAGAATGTGTCGTTCACGTATCTAATAAATAGCACGGCGGGGATAGGAACCCTGATCCTTCGGGTTCCACGGCTTCTACTCCTTCCATATTAAACCACAACACTTTTTTTTATCTTAGAAAGGTAATTTTGGTCTGTGGGATGGATTGCAACATGAGGTCAGTGCAGAAACACTGTTCAAAGTATTGCACTGAGTCTATAGTCAAGGTAACACATGTTAAACACTGAACACCATGGTCAGTACTATTAACACTAATAATGATCTCATGGTCACAATGTCGTAGAAACTAAATAACTTGTGTTTCTATTGCGCTTGCAAAGTATTCAAGTCTTAACTAGGTACTGTATTGTAGTATGGTGTTCTCCGTAGAGGTAGACAACGCTACTAAATCCCATTTGTAAAGCAGAGAAATAGGTTTGAAAATTATCTAAAATCAAACAGTTACGTTTGTATAGGTTCAGTGTTTTTCACAGTACTTTTGTAATTACATTACACTCTGTATTTCATATCGCCATCACTTAGCCTCCAGAGCAGTCTCCCATTTTTTAAGTAATTTTAATTGTTGAACTGCAGTCCTCGCCCCACCCCCCCCATCCCATCCCTGCCCACTGCTGTCATGCTGGGTGATGACTTTTCAAAAACCTTGGCCATAAACTTCTCACTGCCAATGAGCAGTTTCAGTCTCCTCCAGCCATGATTGGCAGGGCCACACCTTGAGCCTGAGCATCATTAGCAACTTCTCCAGCTTCAAGATCTCAAACTCCAAAATTAATTCTGTAGTTTCCTAACCTCTCGTTTAACCAAGTCCTTAACCCTCATCTTCCACGTGCAATTTCAGAGGTTTTTTTTTTTTTTTTTTGCTTTAAAATCGATTCTCCTAAATTAACTCAGAAATTTAAATCACTCCCTGTTCAAAAATATGCAGTGACTCCCACTGCCAATTCAAAGACCCTTAAGAAATGTCTCAGAGTACTTTTCCAGCCTGTGTGCATGTTTTGTGGCTCAAAATGGCCACCGTCCGTGGGAAATCAAGACAGCAGCAATAGCGGTTCAAGCTCATCACCCACTTGTCTACCCTAAAACCCAGAGAAACTGAAATATAACCAAGTCAGTGGTTCTCAAAGTGTGGTCTAGGACTCCTTGTGAACCTGAGACCCTTTCAGAGGGTCCATAAAATCAAAACAGTCTTCATAATATTATGATATTATTTGCTGTTTTTACTTATTATTCATAATTGTAGAGTTTTCCCAGAGACTACATGGCAAGCAATACCACAGCAAATTGAATGCATAAGCAAATTTCAGAATCAAGTTTTCTATTAAACCAGATCTTACAGAGATTTGCAAAAAGGTTAAACAATGCCACTCTTCTCAATATTTTTTTTTAATTTTGCGATAGTTATTTTTCATAAAAATATCTGTGTTAATATGTAATAGGTTTATAATTGGTTCGGGGTTTTTTATTTGTTTTTTTTGGCTGCACTGCACAGGATATTACTTCCCTGACCAGGGACTGAACCTGTACCCCAGCAGTGGAAGTGTAGATTCTTAACCACTGGACTGCCAGGGAATTACCTATAATTGTTATTTTTAAAAGAATTAATAGGGCTTCCCTGGTGGCTCAGTGGTTAAGAATCTGCCTGCCAATGCAGGGGACATGGGTTCAAGCCCTGGTCCAGGAAGATCCCACATGCCACAGAGCAACTAAGCCCATGTGCCACAACTAGCATTCTAGGGCCCACAAGCCACAACTATTGAGCCCACATGCTGCAACTAATGAAGTCCGGGAGCCTAGAGTCTGTGCTCCTCAGCGAGAGAAGGCACCACAATGAGAAGCCTGTGTGCTGCAATGAAGAGTATCCCCCACTTTCTGCAACTACAGAAAGCCTGTGCACAGCAACGAAGACCCAATGCAGCCAATAAATAATAAAATAAATAATAATAATAAAATGAATTAATAAGTGCAGTAAGCAGAATACTTATCCCCCAATAGGTCCACATTCTCCTAATCTCTGGAACCTGTGAATATGTTATCTCAAATGACAAAAAAAGAACTTCACAGATATGATTAAGAATCTTGAGATGGGAAGACTATTCTGAATCATCTGTGTGGACTCAGTGTAATTAAACGGTCCTTATGAGTGAAAGAGGGAAACAGGAGGGTCAGAGTCAGAAAAGGGTGTGACAGTGGAAGCTGAAGTCAGTGATGTGATTACCGGCTTTGAAGATGGAAGGAGGCAACAAGCCTCTAAAAGCTGGAAAAGGCAATGAAACAAACTCCTCTAGGGCCTCCAGAAGGAACACAGCCCTGGATACTTGACTGTAGCCTTGTGAAACCCATTTTGGACTTCTGACCTACCGAACTGTAAGATAATAGACTTGTTTTAAGCCATCAAACTTGAGTTAATTTGTTATAGAAGTGATAGGAAACTAGCGCAATAAGTATTTAAATTTTTTCTCAGTTTTACTTTCCAACATAATACATACTAATAATCTATATAATTACAAGCACTTTGGGGTCCCCAATTTTTAAGCATGTAAAGAGGTTCTAAGACCAAAAAGTTTGAAAACCACTGCTCTAAATAAATCCTGTGGCTGTCTTGCCTCCCTTTCTTCTCACCTTAGCTCTTTATGGTCTTACTGCCAACAGAAATCTTGCCCTTGTTAAAATCCTTCCCATTCTTTAAGATCCATGTTATATTTACCTCGTCCCTGATCACCCCAACCAGAAGCCTTCTCTCCTTATTTTTGAACTGCCCATGAGTCATTTATCTGCCTCGTATTTATGGTCTGTACTTGTCTCTTTATTAAATACGAACTCTTGAGACTCAGTGTGTGACCCTTACCCATTTCAGCCAGTATATAGTGCCATATATTGTATATGCATCAAGTATGTTAGGCAACAAAGACGGGAGAGAGGTTTGCTGTTTATTTTGTTTGAATGAATATTTATTTTAAATGTATGATCACTAATTCTCAGGAATAAGGTAAGGAATGTGAATTGTTCAGGAAGAGTTGAGATGCTGTTCTACCAAACGACAGTGCTATTGATTAGAAAAAAAAAAGTGTGTGTGTGTGTGTGATGTTGTCAGGATATTTACATTCATTTGATTAGAGTTGGCATTCGATTTTTTAAAAAATTTCTAATAATATTGCTATTTCCTATCCATTTAGCCTAACATATCCCAGCTGTGGAAGGATACATTTTATTCTCTCAAATAAATTTAAAGAAATGAGCAAAAAGAAATTGTTTCAAATATGTTGATATTTAAATACATCTTTCAATCAAATGCTCAGTAAGTATTTACTGAGAGCCTACTATATGCCAGGCACTGTTCTATAGGCACTTATTTTACAGGGGTGAGGGACAGCCTGGCATAAAGAAGACATTCACTGAAGGTAGCCTTCACCGTTCCCTGATTGATGTTTTTAACTCCCTTCCTTGACCTCGCCCAGGTTGCTTTTCCTTAATGCCCTCGTGCTCTGAAGCTTTTAGACCCAATTCGGCTGCCGTAGGGCAAGACGGCAAGATGGCGGCCTCCGCTTTTGTCGGTGCTGTGAGAGCGGCTTCAGGTCAGTGGAAAGCGACGAGCTCGATTTATGCCTTCACAGAAGGGCGGACTGGCGCGGGATGGGGTGGGCGTTTAGGGTGGAGATTAACAGTTTAAAAAAAGAAATGAGGGGGGGCTGTTATTTGAAGCCAGAGGTTTGTTCCGAATTTTCTCCGGGGCGGCGTGTGATCGGCCGCCAGCACCGGAGATCCGTCGCGAACGCTGGGTGTCCCGCAGTTTCGCCTTCCTTACCGGCTCCGAGCCATTCCGCCTTCCCTAGAACACCAACCAGAAGGACGGGCGTGGGGGGCGAGGAAGACAGAAAAGTCCCACGGAGGCTGGGATCCGCCACTCACGACCTTTGAGCTTGAAAAGTTATTTAATATCTCTGAACTTCAGATTCTACGGCTCTGAAACAGGGATAACACCATGCACCTGAGGACTAAATGAGCTCGAGCACGTAAAGTGCCTTGTGTAGCACCTGGCGTGTGGTAAGCGTGTGTGTATGAGATTCACACAGCGTGCGGGGAATGTGGCTGTTTGGTTCACTCCGTCCCGGCACTAGGGCAGTCTTGAGGATTTCTGGACAGAGAGATGAGAGGAGTGAAGGGTTGCCTTGAGTCTAAGGACTTTTGCAGAAGTTAAAGAGCATTCAAATACGATACGATTATCAGTAAGTTACTTTCGCACAAAATAGGATGAAATTCTGTGGAAGAAAACTAATAAGAAAAAAGTGTAAAGTCCCAGCTGTTACAGAAGAGCTTGTTTACCTTGGGTATTTTTCAATTGTGAAATAGAACATGTAGGATTTTCCTGGTGGCGCAGTAGTTAAGAATCCACCTTCCAGTGCTGGGGACATGAGTTTGATCCCTGGTGCGGGAAGATCCCACATACCACGGAACAACTAAGACCCTGCGCCACAACTACTGAGCCTGCACTGTAGAGCCCCTGAGCCACAGCTGCTGAGCCCACGTGCTACAACTACTGAAGCCGGCGCTCCACAATGGGAAGCCTACGCACCCCAGTGAAGAGTAGCCCCTGTTGGCCACAACTAGAGAAAGCCAGTGCGCAGCAACGAAGACCCAATGCATCCAAAAAAATAAATGAATGTCATTATTTGAAATATATTGGAAGTTATATCCTTTTTAACAACTTAAACTATTTAAAATTATAGATATTGCTTAAAATTTTGTGAAAGGGTACATAATTTTTCAAAATTCTTTCAGAGGGTATGGGATCAAAAAAAACTTGACGACCACTATTTTACATACTGTCCTTTGATTCCTGCCACAGGACGGCTATTTGTAATTCCCCAAACAGAACTCCCCAAAGGTACCATGTATGCCACTTTTTGGCCTCCTGTTCCCGCTACCTCCTTTTATTCCTTAAGAACTGGTTTTGTGTCCCCTCCTTCATGAAAACATCAGCATTCTCCATACAAGAGGGTATTTAAGAGAAAGCCAGTCTGTATTAAAATTCCCAAAGAAGGCAGAAGACTGAAGGAGCTGTTAATCACTGCCCTTCATTTGTGAGCTGCCTTTTGGTTAACACAGTCTAAGTTGGACTCTGGTTTTCACAAGCTGAATCACAGTGTTGGTCCAGGAGAGGGTATGGTGGATAAAGAGCCCCAAGTCATTTTCCCAGAATCTGCTCTCAAGCCACATTCACCCTTCCTGTTGTTCCAGGAACCATTTTTTTTCTTTTTTTCTTTTTTTTAATTTATTTATTTGGCTGCGTTGGGTCTTAGTTGAGGCACACAGGATCTTTGTTGAGGCACGCAGGATCTTTCCTTGCAGCGCATGGGCTTCTTTCTAGTTGTGGAGTGTGGGTTTTCTCTTCTCTAGTTGTGGCACATGGGCTCCAGAGCACATGGGCTCTCTAGTTTGTGGCATGCAGGCTCCCTCGTTGAGGCATGCAAGCTTAGTTGCTCTACGGCATGTGGGATGTTAGTTCCCTGACCAGGGATCAAACCCATGCTCCCCCCCAGTCTTTACTACTGGACCACCAGAGAAGTGCCGGGAAACATTTTTTTCTAACCTCAGTTTGTTTATCCCCGGTTTCAACTTGTTAATTTTGATCTGTTTTTCCTTTTACTAAGATCACTTTGAGTCCAAGTAGTCTTATCTTTTCACAAATATGTTTATAAGTCATGGTTCCCAGCTTGTTTTTTGTGCAGATTTGCTAAACACGCCTTGTATACCTTCAGGACCTTCATATAAATTGGGAGGAAAATAGTCAATTAGGGAGTCAGGAAGACACTTCCACCAGGAGAACAGCAATCAACTAATTGAATATTGCCGCAGAGACGAAGAAATGAAACTAACTCTTGTAATAGTTTAACCAGCACTGGGCTCAGTCCCACCTGAGACTTTGTCCTTCATATTTATTTGCCAGTACCAGGAAGACATGAATTTGTAAATATCTCAAGAGAAGGCGCTTACAATCCTAATTGTTGAGCCTAGCAGATAAACACTCCTGGGATCCAGGCCATGGGGTCTGTTCCCTAAACTCATGCTTCACAGCATGTACTCCCTACACATTATGCTGTCTGCAGCACATTGCTGTTTGCAGGGTTTCTTGGAGCCGTGTGCTGCTCCCTTAGACTCCCTGTTTTTGTTTTTCTCTGTCTGGCACCCATCTGACCTGTTTCCCAAGGATGTCTCCCACAGAATATAGTTTCTAATCAGCTTGGAATTCACCTAATTTATTGACCTGCCCACATTTCTGTATTTATTTAGAATATAAGAAACCTCTTCACATGCCTTCCTAAAGGCAGGATACACTGTCTAGATGGTCTCATGACTTCTCAGGCTGGTGACTGCATCAAAAATGAAATGAAGTTCTTTTTAAGGATCAGGTCACTCCCAGTTGACAAAATTTTTTATGCACATTTCTGTTTATCCATTCTAGCCTTTTTTTTTTTTTTTCCTACAGATAAGCCTGTAGTTTAACCATTTATTTTTAGACTCTATCTGCTCACTTCCTTTAGGGGCTGTTTCCAAGAATTTCTGAGAGTTTTGTTTTTTAATTAAGACACATCAACCTTTGATGATCTGTGAAAATTGGGACATTTTGTTGTCTACAATCCTCCTGTTCATTTACTCTTTCAAAGGTTACCTCCTGGCTTGTAATCATGTCTGCAGATTGTTTCAGTTCTTCGAGATATAAATTATTTATACCTGGAGACTAGAAGGCCTGTATTGAGAATCTGACTTCCAAGGGCCTCGTGTAAGGGCTCTCTCACCAGTCTACAGAATCTTGGATTTCAGCTAACTCATTAGTGTTTATGCTACCTTTTTCAGTTTGAAAATTATCCTTTTTTGGGGGGGCTTTGCTGTGCTGCTTATGGGATCTTAGTTCCCCCACCAGGGATTGAACCAGGGGCACGACAGTGAAGGCCCAGAATCCTAACAACTAGGTCGCTAGGGAACTGAAAATTATTATCTCTGTTGGAGAAGAGAAAAGCAAAATAAGGGTTTTAAGTTTTCCATCTTCCTTCTGCCATCTGTTAACATTATACCATCTTTGCTAAGCGTTCCTCAGCTCTTTTTTTATTATCTGCATTTAGCATTTATAAAATGTTTTTGCTATGCTGGGCCCTCTTCCCAGTACGTCACATATTTTATCTTATTTAATTCTCATTACCTGCCCATGATTAACCTGATTTAAATTTGAGGAAACTGGGGCACAGAGAGGTTACAGCTAGTAAGTAGTAGAGCTAGAATACGAACCTAGTCTGGCTCAAACACTGGCATTTCACTTCACCACACTGCCCCTCACTTGTTATGTGAAATCAGTGTAGGGGACTGTGGTTCTAAGCCGTCGCTTAGTATCAGACTCACCTGTGGAGCTTTTTTTTTTAACCAGCTATTGAGGTATAATTTACATACCATGAAATTACCTGTTCTGTGTGTGCAGTTTGATGTAGTGAGTTGTGTGGCCGTCAACCACAATCCAGTTTTCAGACATTTCCACCATCCTGTGGAGTTTTATCAACATGCACGTTTTTATTATTTTTTTTTAACTTTTATTGGAGTATAGTTGATTTATAGTGTTGTGTTCTTTTCTGCTATAACAGCTAAGTGAATCAGTTATACATATGTACACTCTTTTTAGATTCTTTTCCCATATAGGTCATTACAGAGTACTGAGTAGAGTTTCCTGTGCTATACAGTGGTTATCTATTTTATATATAGTAGTGTGTATATGTCAATCCCAGTCTCCCAGTTTATCCCCGCGCCCCCCCCCCCCCCCCGGTAACCATAAGATTGTTTTCTATGTCTTTGGCTCTTTTTCTGTTAACATGCACATTCTTGAGTCCCGCACTAGCCTCAGTCAGAATCTACAAGTGGAGTCAGAGCTCTGTGAGTGATTCTGCTTTGCAGCTGTGGACTCTGAGTCTGGTGATAGTGTGAAGGATTGATAATGAGGACTGCATTCAGTCCCTCCGTGATCTGCCTTCTGAGCTGCCCATCTTGTTACCCACTACTCCGCAGCCATCTCCGGTAGTCAGGCAAACAGTGTTCAGCCTCTGTAGCAGGTCCAGTCCCTGCTCCTGCCATGAATTTGTTTCAGCTTCCTTGCCTTCTCGTATGTTGTTCATCCTACCTGGACTCTCTGCCTCCTCCTCTCGTGGCTTGTTCATTTTCTAGAGGGAAGCTCAAGTACCTCTTCTGTTTTCTTTATGAATCCTCCTGCCACTCTGCTGTGTCTCTGGGGGAGCTGGGGAGCTTTTGTGTCTCTGCTGTGCCATTCCCTAGGTGCGGGAGTTCTGTGTCTGCACAGTATAAGATCTGGTGGTGGGAATTAACAGTATGTGTCTTTTGTCCCCTACTGTTGACCGTAGAACTAGGACACATCAGACTGGATTGTGGTGGTGGTTGTACAACTCTCTAAATTTACTAAAATGCATTGGATTGTACACAAATGGGTCATTTTGTGTTGTGTAAGCTATACCTCAATAAGGATAAAAAGCTCCACATGTGAGTCTGATGCTCAGGTCCCATTAATTATGTATAACACTTTGGTTGCTTTGATACATAACTTTTTAAATATCTGGATGCGTATTTTGCTTTTGTTTTTCTGGGCCATGCCCCGCAGCTTGTGGAATCTTAGTTCCCGGATCAAGGGGTCGAACACAGGCCCCAGCTCTGAAAGCGCCGAGCCCTAACCACTGGACCGCCAGGGAATTGCCTGGATACCTATTTTGGAGTGTCATGTTAAGCATGTATGCTTCTCTCTCTCTCCAGGAATCCTACGGCCCCTGAATATTTTGGCATCTTCAGCCTATCGAAACTGCTCCAAGAATACCTGTCTTAGTTCTGCACTGTCATCCCGACACTTCAGTCATATTCAGACACTGGTTGTGTCTTCTGCTCCCAGACTGATCACGTCTGTCAGAAACCTGACATGTGGGCAGACTGCCACAGTCCTCAATAGGTTGAGTATATTTCGGTAGACATGATGCTTGGACAAAAATTCTTTAAAGTCTTCACGTCTACAGCAACATCTTAGAAGTAGATAATACTCTTTGCCTACCTACAGTTTATTATGTAGACTTTGCCTGATAGGGTGGGAGAACATGCACGCCAGCAGCAGGCACGACCACACAGGGCCCACTTCTGATGTTCTAGGTGTGGTTTCCTGGGTGGAAGCTGTCAGCCAAGGTGGGGGGGCGAACAAGAGGTTCAGCTTACAAGGCTGGGCTGCACGTGGTGCTCATTCAGTCAGCAAATGTTTAGTTAAGCACTCCAGGGTGCCCAGCACCATACTTGGCAGAAACGATATAAGGATAAAAAGTTGAAGCCCTAAAGGAATTTATAATCTCGTGGCAGATGGATAAGGAATCAGGTGATTAAAATATACCAGGATGAATTCTCTCCTGGGGATTGAGGGGTAGGTTATGGAGGGCTTGCAGGTTGATGATAGTTGCTGTTCTTATGTGTAGTGTCATGGGTCATTTGGAATAACAGTGTTTATTGAAAGTTAGCTCTATTCCAGTGGAGCTGCTGCTTTCATTTCTAAGTATAGAAGTGGATTTTATCCTGTAATGTCTTATTGTTGAGTTTAAATTTTTTTTAATATATTTTAGAGTTGCCCCCTTGCTCCCAAATGTCCTGAAACCACCAGTCAGAACTGTAACATACTACAGTTCAAGAAAAGGCAAGAGGAAGACTGTGAAAGCTGTCGTCTATAGGTTTCTTCGACTTCATTCTGGCCTGTGGCTAAGGAGGAAGGTGAGTCTTCACACAGTCACTTGCTTAGAAAAGGAGTGTGAGGTTAGATTACGCTGAAGCAGAATTCAGTTAGCCTGTTCCTTGACACGTCTTCCCCACATCTTATCAGTAGCTTTCACAGTGTTGTGTTTAAGTCCCAGCTTGGCAGGCATCTCTTTATGTAAGCGAATCCATGTGAAGAAAGCATGTTTAAACATTCATCTCATTCACAGTGGCGAAAGTCTTCACTGCAGGACAAGTTCATCCCAGGTCTCTTACATGTCTGGCTTATCTAGTGATTCCTGGAATCCCTTTGAAGGCCCCAGTGTGTAATAACCTGTGGAGATGCTCTGTTTAAGCCCGGAGCAGGCTGTGTTTAAAACAGCAGAGCAGACTTCAGCAAGGACTTAGTCCCACAGCACAGATTTGGGACTGAAGAGCTTCCAGCCTGCCTTGGATTGGGCTCTTCAGGTGGCTTAATCTTTATGGCAGAATGTTAACCCCTCCTATATGGTTTTGTTTTTGTTTGTTTGTTTGACTTTATAAGTTTTTCTCTGTTGGTGTGTATGATTGGTGATCATATCAGACAGAACTCTAACACTTATCCTGGCCAGGGACCATGGCCTCTAGAGGGGACACTGACAGAGCATTCCTACTCAGTCTTCTCCCACAGCAGCAGGTCTTTTTCATTCATGTCCTCATTATTCATGGAAACAGAGTAGCTGATGATTAGAAAGCAGCTGAAGACCAGACTTTTGTGAAACACCTTTGAGTTTTGATAACTGTTGAAATCCTAATTCCCTTTTTCTGCTTGGGAGTTAATAAACAAATAACTCTTTCAAGATCAAAATTAGTTTCCCTGTGAAAATCAAATAATTGGTAGGCTTTTCTCACTATTTGAAAGGTTGAAAGGATTATCTTCTCTCTTATAAACAATCCTAAATTTGTAGACAAATAAGTTGATTGGAATTCTCAGCTCATTTCCCCATTGGAACAGTACTGTGGTAGTTTCCTTCACTAGTCAGTAGAAGCTCATGTAATCCATAAGCAGCTAAACTAAGTAATTCAGCAGATAGTCGTGAATTTTGGACCATTGGTAACGTTTCCTCCCCTTTGTCATACTAATTATTTCCAGGTCCTCATCTGGCCCTAGATATAATGATATGGGTGGTTTTCCTTGCCTTCCTTTCCCTTTTACTGGGCCCTGAAACCTTCACACTGTTATAAATGACCTGATCAAATTCTCCAATCATAATACCTAGTCCCTGTTCAGGGCCCCCAAAAGTATTCCATATGCAGAATGGCCTGCTTCATCAAAATCTAATTTTAATATAAATATAGCTGATTCATCTTGTTGTACAGCAAAAACTGGCACAACTGTGTAAAGCAATTATATTCCAATAAAGAGCTTAAAAAAATCTAATTTTAAGAGGAAAACAAAAAATCTGGGTGGGTTAATTTAATGTATAAAAACAAAGTATTTTGTGCAGCAGTTTCATCCAGGCATCCCTAATTTTTATTGTTTATTCCCTCCTTCCATTTCTGAACCTAGAGGTTGTCTAAAAAGTCTCAAGCATTTTCACAGTGGTTACATTCACAGAATGATCTTCAAAGGAGATTATTCTACTGGTGATGGGCAAGACAGCAAACTAGCTGTCTGTCTGTCAGAGGTCCACAGGGACCCGGTTTGGTTTGCAAACTAGAAAATTATTACATAAATATGGGGAATTTGCTTTGAATCTTTCAACTTAAAACTGTAAGCAATATAAGTAACCATCTAATCTCTGACATTTTAAAAGCAGAACTCTGAAATACAATAACCCTTTCTTATTTCTAAGCATCACTAGACTATAGGAGTTGCTGGCCACAGAGCCAACACTAATGCATGTGAAAACCAGGCACCTTCTCAGTGAAGAGCTGTGCTTCTGTTCAGCTGGCGTGCTGCCCTACAGAGCCCTGGGCTTGAGAGGGCCCAAGTGCTCTTACCAATAGCTTGGGTTCTAGTCTCACCTCCCCTCTAAGTTACTGTGTGGATTTAGCCAAGCATTAACCTGTGCAGGGCCGAAGGTCTCTAATAGTTTAAACAGGCTCTGATTATAGTTCTTATATTCAGTCTAATTATTTGTTTCTTAAAAATTAATTCTTCAAAATTAATGTATGGATGGTATATATGGCAGTTCTGAATTAAACATATGGGATAACCATTCCCTCACCACTCTTTCCTGTAGTGATTATCCCTTAGAAAAGTACTTACTATAGAAACTGGTCCCCAGTGTACAAAAATGATAAATATACTTGAGAAATGTGCTTCTCAGCCCTTGTAATACTTAGACCTCCTTAAATGAACATACAGGTCACCAGCTAGCCATTACTCCCTCATCCTCCATGTTAGGAAGAGGGCAGTGTAGTGGTTAAGAACTCTTACTCATTCTCTGACCTCAGTCTGCTACTTAAATGCTCTAATCAATGGTTGCTTCTCTTTAATCTGTACAGTGAGAATAATAGTTGTCATTGCTGAAGAGATAATAAGGGAATGCATATAAAGGGAGCTGTTAAAATTGTACGTCATTACCCTAAATTTCACCAGCCACAACGATCTATTTAGCTTTGTTTTCTGTGGTTTTAATTTAAATAATCTTTTTTTAAATAAATGTATTTATTTATTTATTTATTTATTTATTTTATTGGCTGTGTTGGGTCTTTTTTGCTGTGCACGGGCTTTCTTTTAGTTACGGTGAGTGGGGGCTACTCTTCATTGTGGTGCGTGAGCTCCTCATTTCAGTGGCTTCTCTTGTTGCGGAGCACAGGCTCTAGTAACGGCTTCAGTAGTTGCAGCACATGGGCTCAGTAGTTGTGGCACACGGGCTTAGTTGCTCCTTGGCATGTGGGATCTTCCTGGAGCAGGGCTCGAACCCATGTCCCCTGCATTGGCAGGTGGATTCTTAACCACTGTGCCACCTAGGAAGCCCTAAATAATCTTTTAAAAAATATTGTTATTAATATTCCTTTTTCAGACTACACATACTTTCTCTGTGTATCCCCGCATTGAGAATCACATTTTTCTGAAAAACATACCCAGCCCCTATGAAAGTTGTCTTTGTTCCCAGTGGGCCTATAAAACCATCATGAGTAGTTAAGCTATCTGTTGTTTCCTATATAAATGTTTTAAATGTCTTTGTAATATTATCTAACAGGCTGGTTATAAGAAAAAATTATGGAAAAAGACAGTTGCAAGAAAAAGACGCTTGAGGGAATTTGTCTTCTGCAATAAAACCCAGAGTAAGCTCTTAGATAAAATGACGACATCTTTCTGGAAGAGGCGAAACTGGTATGCTGACGATCCTTACCAGAAGTACCATGACCGAACAAACCTGCAAGTATAGGTCAGAAGTGTACGATTCCCCAGCTGCTGAATATGTATCTTGGTGTATATGATGTCTTTGTGAAGATGATGTAGTATATGACATGATGTAAATTGTACCAACTGATGGAAACGTGCAGTATCAACATTAAACTTATCAACGTTTTAAAACTTAATTAAACATTCCCAGATTTGTTCAGAGAAACAAATTTTAAATTACGGATTTTTTTTTTAACAAATGGTAATGGCTTAAGTAGTTGTTCCAATTAGGCATATTTAGTTGCAGGGAATCTCCAGTTAGATGTGAAAAGACCGTAAAGCTAACAAGTTAGCTTAAGCAGTGTGACCTTATCTTAAGGATACGTGCCTGGGAACACAGGAGCCATCTCACAGCCCATTTCCCCCCAGAACCCACCCCCTGGCCTCAGGGAGAGCAGAATCATGCGGTGGCCCTGGATGCGAGCAGCAGAAGTGGTGGGTCTTCAGGCTTGGGGTGTGCCAGGCACACAACTCAGTTGTTTTTACGTTGCCAGCTCCATTGCCTCTCCTCACCAACTTCTCTGCTCCACAGCTTTTGTTTACTCTTGTTACCTGCTCCCTCATCATGACGCTAGCTTGCACCTCCGAGGTCCTTTTCTGCATCATGACTCTCAGCTCCTATTTCCAGTCTCTAATTGCCAAGAGACTCTAGCTGGGCCAGTTTGTCTTTTTATACCAGGTCTCGTCGGGGTCACCGACCAGTATAGGGACTGGCTGCTCTTAGGTCAAGAGCCCACCCTGGCCCACTGACTGCTAGCAGGTTCATGTGGCGCAAAAGAGAGTGATGTGGGCAGTTTCCCTCAGGGGTGAGCGGGGGTGGCAACACACGGCTGGTTTGCTAGGGTCATTGTGTTCATAACAGGTCTCACTTAGTTTATCAGACAGGATTTTTATTGAGAGAAGAGTAAATGAAATAGTCTTTCAGTATGCCCATTCATGAAACGAAAGAGGCTCTATAAGTAGAGACAAAAACGTTTTAAGCAAGAGTTAAAAGATACTATATTTTATAAAAGTTAATTTATCCACTTGAGGTTTCATATTTTTAATTGTGAGGGTAAACTTTTTCCCAAATTTTCCAAAGACACATTGTAGAACCTAAAGGGGAAAAGTAATCTCAGTCATTTTTAGAAACGATGCAAAAGTTAAGCATTGTTCACTTGAAGAGGGTCAAGTAAGCAGCACTGAGGAAAATTCAGTTTTCTGGGATGGTTATAGTCTAGGGCAGTGGTTCTCAGCTCTCCTGTCAGAACCATCTGGGAAGCATTTTCAAACAGCAGAGCATTTTGCCTGGTTGTAAAACCATTATTAATTACAATTATGGGACTTCCCTGGCAGTCCAGTGGTTATGACTCTGTGCTTTCACTGCTGAGGGCCCAGGTTCAGTCCCTGGATGGGGAACTAAGATCCCATAAGGCACATGGCGTGGCCAAAAAAAAGAAGAAAAAAAAAAAAAAAGACACAGGGGAAAAAAAAAGAGTTTGGGAGTAAATACAATTATGCCTCAATTGCTGCTTCAGATCCTTTAATATAATAGTTGATAAGATGCAGTTCCTCTATTAATAAAGATAAAAGATAACCAAATTGAAATTCTGTGGCATGTCCTACGAGGATTATTGGAGGAATTCCTTGAAACCAGTGTGTGTTCACTAAAAGGAGAAAGGGTGACAATAAAGTGTTCTAAATCTCTAAGGCAAAGTGTGTGTCTGTTTACGGGACCAATTAATAAAGAACAGAGATGTGATTTAAGTTGAGACTCTCGAGCCTGAAGCATGGAAGGCTTTCTGTTTGGATGGGTTTTCACTTCCTCATGCTTCTAGGGTAGCAGAAGCAAGTCCCTTACAAGGCATCCACATCATTTCTCACCTGCCTGGCTCCTTACCTCTTCCACTCACCCCTGGCAGCAGGATGGAGCTGGTGCCCGAAGAAGCTGAGGAGGAAGAGCCTTTCCCACCACCTCCGTGACTTCTCTAGTGCGATACAGATGACAGGGGGCCTCAGGGCACCTTGGTTTCCCCTCTAGGCCAGGGACAGGGCTGGCAGTGGGCCCCAGCAGCCAGAGATGGACTGAAGTGGAAAGGGTGACAGGCACATGATTTAGGGGAAAGGGAATTTTCATATATATAATTTTTGTTTTGTGGGTAGCAGGGCTTATCATGTACACTAAGTTTATAGTTTGACAACAAAACACTAAATTAAAGGGTCTATCTAAATGACATTCAAGTATATGTAAAGGTATAATTTATTAAACACTTACCAGGTCCCAGCGTGTAGCCGCAAGACAGTTAACGCTCATATCAACCTTGCAAGGGAGGTGTTATCTGTCCCTAGTTTAGATTTGCAGAAACTGAAGCTCACAGAAGGTTAAATACGTTACCCAAAGTATAGCTGGTAAGTCACAGAACCCGGTCTATTTCCTTGGAATCCTGTGTATTTCCCCAAGTCTAACATGAAAATTCACATCAGAATCAACAAGTGACTGTAATCTGTCGCCATAGATACTAAATACTTCATGACACTGAACCAAGTCAGCTTTTAAATTCTGTAACTCTGCTTTTCTGTTACTTGTCAGCTCTTAACCTTAGTTAATCTCAGTTCTGTTGACATTGGACTTGGCTCAGTAAATGAATAAATGAGTAGATTTGCAGCCTTCCTTCAAGTCTCTTTCTTTCAGTCTGAATCTTCTCTACCTGCTGCTGCCATGCTTTACAGTCCTTGTGTCAAACACATAGGACCATAAAGGCAAAGAAAAAGTGTTTCATTGTGATGGTTCAGATTTTGAGTTTCCAAGTCTTTGTGACCACCCTATGAAGGGTACATGCACATGTTTATATCTTTTGTTTGTTTGTTTTTTTTAGCTGTGCCATGCAGCATGTGGGATCTTAGTTCCCCGACCAGGGATTGAACCTGCGCCCCCTGCAGTGGAAGCATGGAGTCCTAACCACTGGACCACCAGGGTCCACGTACCTGTTTATATCTTAAAGGCAAGGGCTGCAGTGGCGTTAAGGGCGTCCATACCTCCCAGCACATCTCCATGTGTGCCACCCTCTTCTGACCTGCACACATTCTCCCAGAGCTACAGATGAGGAAGGTCTGTTTGCAGAATTAAAACTGCCTTCCAGATAGACAAACTACTCTGTCTTCACAGCTACCTAGTTTCCACTGGTGACCTTTAAAAATGTAAAACAAACATACTACCAGATGTATATTTATATGATCAACTGGTTTTCAAAGCACTGATATCATTTAATCTTTTCTCTTTGCAACAATTCTGTGCAGTGGGCACAGAGCCAGGTGCCAGGTACCAGGACCGTTAGGGGCTGATCACTCAGCTTCTAATCCTTGCCGATGAATACTTTTTTTTTTTTAAGTATTTTCTCTTTCCTCACAAGCCCAACATTACAGAGGTATCTTTTAAAAGAAAAATGTTAAGACTTTATTCAAGATATATATCAGGCATTATAACAAAACAGCAGAACTTCAACCTTCGGAATACTGTAATTTTACATCCCTCTGATGCACAGTCCAGTATACTATTTGATTACAGGCCGTTCTACGGGGATCACAGAACTAAGGGGAAACGTGCAGAGTCCTGATCCAGAGTGCAGCTCTCGGAGCGGGTGCCGTCTGCGAAGGAAGCACACCTTTGCCATTTCCAACACCGTGCAGGGTGAACAACTAGGAAGGTACTCGACGCGGTCATGGTTGACAAGCACTGTTATCACAGACACACGGACAGTTTACTACGGAGAACACACAGTTCAGAGGCCAGCGAAGTGAGCAAGCTGTTCACACAAAGCCAGGAGGGATTATGCCTAACTCTCCAGTTTATAAGTACAACACCACATCTCGTCTCCTCAGGAACAGAACAGGTGCTCAAGAGCAAAGAACTTAAATTAACTACATGAAGAGTACAGACTTTCCAGCTAGCATTTTGTAAACAGCCTTGGTCTGTAAATTAGCAAATTAAAAACATTCAGCTTTATCCTCTAGACAGAACTCTACACCACTACATGTACACTTTGAGGCATTCACATTTTACGTCAGTCCACACAAATTTACAGCTTGTTGGATAAGTAAACACGTTTTGCCAGAAATATGACAGCTGCTCTCAGTTGTACAGTGAGTGTTTTTAAGAGAGAATCCAACTCCCTAACCAACACTTGAAGGAAAAATAGTTACATTAAGACAGCAGTTTGGATACCTTTATATATTTTAAATCTTAAATGACAAATAATACAGCATGTCTGAGAGTAGAGTGCTTCAAACTTGTTTTTGGCATAGTTGAGTGCAAACTTGATAGCCCATACTTGTTAAAACTCTCCATTGTAAAATGGTGAAAATATAGCTTGTTCACAATAGGATTTTAATCTCTGCTGCTAAAGGCATTTATTTTGGCAAAAAAAAGTTGCTAAAAAGCTGCTTAATAAGTTAAGCTTTTTTTTGCATTTGTTTCTGATAATTCTGGGTACTCTCAATGACAAGTAGATACATTTTAAAGCATATATTTTTCCTCTGTCGGAAATTATTCAGTGAGCTTGAAGAAAACAGGTTTTCCATCTTCCCTACCGGTTTTAGGTATTGGTGGGTGTGGGGCACAGACGATGAACAGCCAGCCTCTGTTTGCCCTCTGAACCACAAATTTGCTTTTAGGTTTATTTTCCTAAATCCTTTTGTAAATTACAGAGTCACCTTCAGAGGCGCTGTGGGGAAAAGGGATTTAAATAAGCACATCTGGTAACAATCAACTTCAAGAAAAACCCTTTCCGAGGTGGCTGAGACGGATGGATGTTTGCGTAGATCAGTCGCGAACAGTCTTTAACTGGGCCTGTTTACAGCTGACTGACAGCGGGTTTATGTGGTACGTAACACTACTTCTCTAGTGTTCAGGGCCTATCTACGAACAAACACAGTCCAAGGATTATAAGGAACTGGGTCGTGACCACTGCATGCAGCACACTGGAAGGAAACACCAACTCTAAGCACAAGTAGACGAGTCCTACGTTTGGGCTCAGCTCTCGCAGGGGAGAGCAGCTGCCGCAGACCAAGATGCTATTTAAACCAGAATCTCCTTTTCAGATAAAAGTCTCAATCTAAGTAGGGAGTCCCCTCAGACAGTGCTTTGTTCTCTTCCTGAGTGATCTGGGCTGGTATAAAATGCATGCCCGTGAGCGTGCGATGTCTTTCTTGTTCACATTCTGCACAAGCCAGGAAGGGAACAGGGCATGAGCCGCAGCTGCCCAGGAGCTGAGCAGCGAGTCGCGTCCATGAAGATCTCAACCTCTGAACCCTTTCTAGAACCTAGCATTGGGACCGTTACCCAGGTGTCTCAGGTGTGCTTTGCCGCGCATCTGAGACAAAGCGTGGTTCTAGGGTTGGTTTAGTTTGGGTGGATTGGTTGGGTTCTGCTTAGTGTTTCCTAAAACGAGGCGCTCCCATTGTAGGCTCCTCTACCTGGGGAAATCAGTCCCAGCACTGGGTACTATGAAGGAGACACAGTCATTGTCAAGCACTTTTGAAACCCTCAAAATGATTCCTCGCAACAGCTCTGTACGTCTGCATCCCCGAGAAGTTTCATCAAGGGTGAGGCTCCTGCCTAAGACAATGATAAATGCCCTGTAAGGATTCAGAAGCTCCTAATCCTGGTTCCATGGGAGAGACAAGCTTCCCGTGACTGTCCTCTTATTCTAGGCTGTTCCCCTGAATTCGTTACACTCACACCTGTCACTAAAATACTGTCTCTCTTCATTCTAAACCTCTCTGGCATATTAACTAACTTGTCTGAAGAATATGGACCATTGCCCCGCAGGAAAAGGGATGTTGTACTCGAGTTGTATTTGGAAGCTTCATAAGCACATCTGAGACATTCTCTAGGATCAAAGTAAGTTTTTACACTTCTGTTTTTGTGGTTTTCTTACACATCAGAACCTCTGGCAGCCCTTGCAAGTCCGCTATATTAAGCCAAAAGCCGTAAATATGTACATCGTAGTCCAAGGTATTAATACCAAAAACAAAAAAAGTTTAAAAAAAATTGCTTTGTTTGCATATAGAGGACTAAAAACAAAGTATGCAACAAATAAATTACAAATGTACATCTCAGCAGTGTGGGGGTGGTTCTCTTCTAGAAACACTGCTGTCTGTATGCCAATCCAATTATGGAAAATTACTAACCTCAGAAGACTTAAGATCACACCCCCAACACACTACCTTCCCCTTTAGCCTCTCCCCAGCAAAATAAAGAAAGGAAAGGGGAGGAAAAAAAACCCTTAAAAGTGGAAGAGGGGAGAGAGGAGACGCCACGTCCAAGGCTGCGCACTCAGCACACCAGCTTGCGGGTTTCTATGTTATTAGTGAATAAATAGCTCTTTAAGGCAGAGAAGAAACATTCTATGGATCCGGTGCTGTTGGCTCATCTCACTCACGTGGTTTCAGTGGCCGAGGATGAGGTACTTTTCTTCCTGAAGCGAGATCGAAGGATTCTAGGCGGTGCCTGGTAGAGACAACAGAAAAAGGACCCCTCAATTTGGCATAAACATGGAAGCTTCTGAGGACCGCACCCGGAGGGGTTTGTGTTGAGACGCCAGCTCCTTTGGTCAAATACACACATTTGAGGCTGGCGGGGCAGGGGGCCCGCTTGGGTCTCCAGAGTCACAGCCCCAGCGTCCTCGTGAAGCTGAGCCCACGGAGGAGCCCAGCGCCTCCCTCTTCATGCTCTCTGAAGTCTCCGGATCTCTCAAGTGAAAGGCTGCACAGAAGGATGACACATCTTTTTTCTGCCTTGGGAGCAAAATTATCCTAACAAGTGACTCAGCAGAGAGAGGCCTCCCCATCTCTTCCCTTGTCTTTGTTATTTCCTTTGGGAAACAGCCTTGTGTTTCTTGGTACGTGCTTAAAATTTCCATCACCAAATTTCAGTCCTCTTTCTGGAGGTGAAATCCTTTCACGCACAGTAAACCACACAACAGAGGAAACCCTGCCTTTAAGTAGGAAGGGTTCCACCTGACCTTCCCTACAAATGGCTATCAAGGGGCCCCTCCTTCCATGGGACACACGCATGACAGGGGAAGTTACTATCACAATAAAATAAAAGGGACATCTTTTCTCCTAGCATAGCACTCAAGGGGGTTCCCAACTGGTCCCAACTCTCTGTACTCAGCTTCGTTTTCTGCACTGTCCTTTCACACCTCCATCCCTTCTGACCGCAGGCCCTTCCTCCCTTTTCTGTCCATAGTCACTCCTGAGCCCCACCCCCACGGCCCACTCACAGCCAAGATCAGCTCCTGGGTTCTCACACCGTTAGCACAGGACAGGGCATCAGAGGACACTGCGCCCACGGGGTACGTGTCTGCTCTGCGCAACGTCTCCCCTGCCACACCGTGACGTCCTGGGAGCAGGTCCGCCTTCACCACCACTTCCCAGCCAGGAGTCTGCTGCCCAGCGGGCACACGGAGGAAGGCGGGAGGGAAAAAAGCAGGAACAGGAGGCTCCTGCGGCCTTCCACATCCTGAGTCCTCACACTACACCTTTGCAACTAGGAAATGTTTACCAGCCACCTCTGTTTTAGGGATTTGCCTCAGGCAGTTTAACCATAAACAGTAAAGTGGCTTGTGCAGCTTTAAAAAACAAAACCAAAAAGGCACAAACCCTCAGGACCTAGAATGGCTCTGGTACCTTCCCTGCCCACTGGGCTGGGACCCTCTCCCCAGAGCGGCGCTGCCCGGGCTGTAAAGGACTCCTTGGACGGAGTTAAAACCAAGAATATCTTTTACCAAAACCTCTAACTTCGAAATTGACCCCCGCGTGCCCCACCTCAGGAAGGAATCTGAGGAGCAAAGGCACACTGCGGTGGTAACAGCTGTGGCCCTAGTGTGAACAGGCCGACAGCTGCTGTGCTGGAGCAGGGCAGCCTTTCCACGCACGGCCTCACCAAAGTCTCACAAGGGTCTCTGCTCCGTGGGCAGATGGACTCTCGGGCTGCAGTATTCAGCAAGGGGGGTGGAGGGGAGATGTGATGGGACAGAGAGGAAGACTTTGGGGTCCCCCGATTCTGCGGGCCCTGCACCTGAGCCCAAGCCTAGTGACCCCACCCAGAGCAAGGCCGTGAGGCTCTGGGCTTGGCCCTCCTGCTGCCCAAACTCCACGTGCATCTACAACTGGCCAGAGTACATAGATCAAATGCATTGTTTTTGGTCATTTTGAAGGGCTGCACCCCTTCAATAACATTTTTTGAACATCTATTTTGTACCAGGCACTACGCTGTGTCATGGAGATGCAGGGAACAAGCTTACTTATAAAGACCTGTCATATAACACATTCTGAATTTTTCTCCCCCCAAACACTCATCTGGGTTGCTTTTCACTCACACATCACCGTAAGCTGGTAGTTAGGTTTTGTTTTTGTTTTTTGTTTTCGGTTCTGTTTTTTTAAATCTCTAGACACTATCTCACCTCTTCTATTTCCAAATAAAAGCAGTAGGGTCTTAGTCACGCCCTGGCAAGTAGCTGGACGCTACCTCGTGGCTTGTCCAGCCTGTTTGATGCAGAGAGGTTTCCCCACCTCAGGCACTCAGGAGATGTTGGGTGCCCCAAGAGGTGCCACTCCCAGGAGCCCCAGATCGCCAAGGTGAAGGCCTTTGTGCAGACACACACTCCACCCCACAGCCCCCGACACCGTGTACCTCCAGGGGCAACTCCGTCCTTCGAGGTGCTTTATACTTGTACATGAAATCCAGCAGGTCTTCCTCCTCCTCATCAGAAAACGCCAGTGGGTTTTGGACCTGGTGGGGCTCCCATGCCTCCAAACCACCCTCATTCACATCTCCCTCAACCACTGAATGTCCATTTACAATCTACACAGAGGAGACAAAGGATAGCAAGGTGGGATCAGTGTAGAAAGGAGCAAAGAAGGGCAGGCAAGGTCAAGGTTAGGCACACAGCACGGCAAGCCAGGCCAGCTAGGAGAGCCGAGGCCCCGGTATGGTATCCTCCAGGGATACTGCAGGGGATCCAGGATCACTGCAACTGTGAGACTGGGCAGGTGCTGAGCACGGGAACACGTATAGGCTTCAAAATCTACGGATGAGCTGCCGGGGAGGTGGGGACACCTCTGCCTTAACTGAGATGTGTTACAACCTGCACCTTGTAACGTGCGCTTACAGCACCTGTAAGCTCAACCCTGCAGCTCAGAGCTGTGAGGCCACACCAGAAGAATGCTCAGGGAAAGAATCTCTAGAAAGGATGGTGGCAGTGACTTCCGGAGGGGACCAGCACAGTTTTCTACAATATTGATACACACAAGCAATGCTGACAGTGCCTTAATTACACGTGCACATTCAGCTCCAAGCATTCCTTAAGAGACAAGATGAAAAATGCCAGGAAGCCTTCAGAGAGAACCTTAAGCAAAGCTATGTAGATTTTTCACTCAAAGGCCAAGTCCTAGAGAAGCAAAGGAGCCTAGTAGAAGGAGAATCTAGTAGCAGCCTTCCCCTCAGAAACGACAGCAGGATTCCTGTTTTGGTCTGCCGTGACTAACCCACAGGGAAAGCACCAGAATTGATTCATGTCACTGAGTGCACGGTATTTTTGCAATGTTCAATGCTGAGCATACTGTATGTCATCTGGCCAGGTAGTCCTATCTCAGTCGCGATATAAAGTACTTCCTGCCCATCTTTCTAGGCTTCATATATTGTTTTTACCTAGAATCACAGAATGCAGAGCCAGGGGGCCCTCAGATCACCTGGTCCAACCACTCCAAGGCCTGCAGAGAGAAACCAGAGCTCTTTCTGGAACATCCCGCTACTTCTCCTAAAAACATGTTCAGCCACCAAATGTGTTCTCTCCATCGAAAGGGGAATAACAGCACCCGGTGTGGGCCTAGTAAGACCAACAGCAAGAAGCCTCATCTTGAGCCGCTTTCCCGGTCATTGCTGCTATACTCCCAACAGCCAGCAGGGGGCAGCATGAGAGCACGGCTGTCCTAACCACGGATTTCAAAGCTGAGCTGCAGGCTGGGAGCGCCCTGCTCAGACAGCACCTGAGTGAGAGCGAAGCCTGAGATGTTAATTAACCTTCCTTTGTGCCTTTTGCTCCTGTGTATCCCCCAGCCTGTTTCCTCCAAGTTTAGGTTTCCTCCCGTCCCTTCCCCGGCCCGAATCAGCTGCACCCTTAGGAAGGATGAAGACGAAGACTGACAGCTCCAGGGAGCCCTCCCTGAATGCTCAGGCCCTGCCTGTCCTTCTACTCCCAGTGGGGCTTGGAATGTGTACCACGTGGCTTGTGCTGCGCGCCCTGCTTCCCCTGTCCATCCGTCTCACTGCCTCGGCCCCACAGAAAGCATCTCAGCTATGGCTGATCCTCCCTGGCCCCTCTGAGCACTGACCCAGGGCTGTGCCCACAGTGACCGCCTGTCCACTAACCGCGGTGGAGTCCCGACATCATCTCAGAAGGCTCAGCTCTCGTCCCACATCAGAACTCAACACCCGTCGCAAGGATGTTCCTTCTGGACACCAGACAGGAGGAAAGAGACAGGCCTCCCCAGGCCCAAAAGCTCTCAGACCAGGGCAGACACTGCAGAAGTAACCTGGCTAGCTCTGTCAATATGAAACCCCGCATCCTGAGAGAGGGCTAGGGGACTGGTTCGAGTTTGTGCCTCAGCACACATGGTTTCCTCTGAATCCGGGCCTAGGGCTTTGATCATTCTGAGGTCCAGAAGGCAGCCCAGAGTCACCAAAAGATCCTCAGGCATCGAACAATTCAGCCTCCTCACCTGGTCTGGATTCACTGGGACTGAGCTATGAACTCACACATTACCAGAACAATAATACTCATAATAACAACAACAACAACAACAGAGCCACGATCTCAGGACTGAAACGAAATGGCTTTGAGTTTGTTCTCCACTGCATCCTCGAGCACGGACTGAAGGGTAGAAAAGAAGTGACCCTCTGGTCCCTTAGGAGTGGTGGATCAATGGGAACCCAGATATCCAGGCAGGAATAGAAAACAAGCTTTCAACTCAGCAGAACAGGGGAGCAAAGGATGGTAGTGTGGGCAGCTCAGGGGCCAGAAGCAGCTTCCAATGGGAAGCTGCAGAGAGAACCTGCTAAAAAAAGAAGAATCCTACTGGTCACTGTGTCCACAGAGGTTTTTGCCAAGAATGTTGTTTGTAACATAAACACTGTGGACAAGCTGAGCCTCTGGTTGGCTACTATGCTGCGACACTGAATCTCATAACTGTGTTTCCCTCTTGGCACTGGCTGTGAGGAAGCCCAGCATCTTGGACAGTCTATGACTTTGTGACATGGACTTAAACTTATCTCCTGACTCCATCTTACCTGCCTATTCCCTTTCCCCCCAGCTTCGTTCTTCTTATTTGGTTTGATCCACCATCTGTATTCCCACAAGCAGACAAGTCCTTTTTGGAACAGGGAGGAGTATAAATGAAGAAACAAACCCCACAGAACCTGGTCCCACCAAGACGGCCACCAGGATGAAGATGGGTGGCTGGGCCGAAAATGGGCCTCCTCGGCACCCCTCTCCCTGAAGATCCAAATAGAATCTGTGACCCAGCAGGTCCTCACCCGAAAGGGTGCTGCTGCCCACATCTTAATACGCTGATGGCTCCTAAAGACAACTCGTATGAGAGGCGCACCCCATGCAAGGTCACGGCCGCAACTACCTCCGAACCTCAGGGAACAGCAGGCAAGCCCTCCAGCCCACAGAGCTGACCATGCTGCCCGAGACTGGGCGGCCTCCAGGAAAGGACAAGGGACGCGCTCGTTTTCCACAGCAGGGGAATGAGCGTGTAGCCTTTGCTGACGTTCTGTGTCGCAAACGTGTCTACGGCAGGCTGGGAAGCAGCGGCACCTCTTCCTTCCAGGGGGAGGGCAGGGAGGGAGAAACCCCCAGCCCCTCAAGGCTGAGCGGATCCGTCTGCAGGAGCCCCAGGGGCCTCCCCACCCCCCCACAGCGCAGCGAGCATCCCGGGTTAGCAAACACTCCCACACGGCACACATTAGTCAGAGTCCTTAATGAAAGTCAGCAAATGCATGTGGAGGGCAGCACACCCATCTGGACCACTTACATCCGCGTCCCCGACAGCCACCAAGGAGAAAGAAGAGAATATTCTGTTAGGGAAAGACCTTTGGGGATGAAACACACATGTGCGAGTGTTCGTGTACGTGCGCGCACACACACACACTCACACACACACACTCACACACACACGCACTGCCCACGCGCCAAACCTCTGACCGCTCCTGCTGCTGAGGGAAGACACTGCCCCAGGGCCACACTCAAGAAGGAAGCAATTCTCTCTCTCTTTTAACAGAGAGGATAACATGGGATGACTTTTCTTTTTTATATGATTTCCCATACACTTGATTTTTTTTTTTTAAAAAAAGGGAAAAGAACCCACCTCTGTGACTGATTCCAAGCAGTAACAGAATTCAGTTTTCAGCTCAATATAACATCAAGGTAGGTAGAGAGAAAAGAGGGGAGAAAGGGCAGGAGGGGCGGAAGAGAGAGATAATAATAGAAGCACAGAAAAAGGGAGACAGATGTGAGGAAACAACAGGAAACGGCTGACAGACGGGCAGGAATGGAGCAGAATGTTCTCCTGGGACCTGAGATGCACAGATGAAAATCACTTCGGGGGACCAGGAAGGTCCCTCTGACCAAAGCAACTGTGACTCCTGAAATCCTTTCTCCCAGCATCACTGCCCCAGGCCTGGGTGTGAGACAAACCTCCCCGACACCATCTGCTGACACTTCACACCCAGCACCCTTCACTCGCAGAGCAGGTCAGAGCTGGAAGGGCCCCTAGACGGGGAAGGTGCCAGAAGGTACCTAGCTCAAACCCCCACTTTACGGAGGAGGAGCCTGAGGCATGATGAGCCCAGGGGGCTTTCCCATCGTCACAGAGGGCAATGGTGTGGATGAGTCACCCGCTGGTTCCTCGCAAGCAGACCTTAGGGAGACGGGGGAGAACCCCAGGGCCCTCGAGAGGGCCGAGGAAGGCAGGGCTGGGGCAGAGGCTCCCACACCATGACTCTGAGCAGGGCCACCCCAGCCAGAGGCCGCCGCCAAGCCCCACCTGCCGCCCAGTCCCCTCCCACCCCCATCCCCACAGCTCCCAGGAAGACCAGACTCTACTCGGTTCCCACCATCAGCTGTAATTCTATTTAAACGCACTGGAAAGGCAGCCCCTGATTATGAAGCCATGGGGCTGGGGCCGGGGTGAGCGTCTCCCCATGCAGAGACCAGCGCGGAGCAGGCCCACAAGGCAAGAACAGAGGAGAAGGCAGCTCTCCTCTCCCTGGTCCCCCAAGTGACAAGATTCCAGAAGGAGAGGCTTCCTGAATGGCTCATGGAATTTATAAACTCAAAACTGTAAAGGGTGAAAAGACTGAAATAACCATAATTGCCTGAGGCCACTGGGCCAGTGTGGTTGTTTCCTACAAACTAGTACAGCCAGCAGGCCCGAGTCTTAGCCACTGGTGTTGGAAACACCTGGGTGCAGCCCCTCCGTTTCTTTTGGCATTTTTTGGCATTTTTTTTATCTCCTTTTTAAAAATTTATTTTTGTTTATTTATTTATTGGCTGTGTTGGGTCTTGGTTGCTGTGCACAGGCTTTTTCCAGTTGCGGTGAGCGGGGGCTACTCTTCATCGTGGCGCATGGACTTCTCAGTGCGGGGGCTTCTCTTGTGGAGCACGGGCTCTAGGCGCGCGGGCTTCAGTAGTTGTGGCACGATGGCTCAGTAGTTGTGACTCGAGGGCTCTAGAGCGCAGGGTCAGTACTTGTGGTACATGGGCTTAGCTGCGCCACGGCATGTGGGATCTTCCCGGCTCAGGGCTCGAACCCATGTCTCCTGCATTTGCAGGCGGATTCTCAACCAGTGTGCTACCAGGGAAGTCCCTGTTTCTTTTATCCTTGTTGAGCATATATACACTCCTCCATTCCAGCAGCACGCAGGCCTCCACAGCCCCCTGCCCAGGACTCCTTGGACCGTCCGTTCTCATTAGGCTTTCGGCCTCCAAAACCCCCAGGTCTTCTACAGATCTTTGAAAACCTTAGCATTGAAAACCGAAGAAATAAAGGGAAAATGGGACCCTTCTTAGAACGCAGCCCCACGCCCTCCTGCTCTCCATCGGTGTGGGAGGCACGAGCCACGTCTCCGTGGCACCAGGGCTGCGGGCACAGGCAACAAGGGCACCAGGCGTGCCTCCCTCCTCCACTCACACCAGCCGGCGGCTGCGGGCCAGGGGCGGCCCCTCTCACCTTCTCGGCTAAACGCAGCTTCTTCATTCCTTAAGGGGGTGGGGGGTGCAGTGCAAGGGGAGCTGGGTTAGCCCAGCACCACCTCTGGTCCCTCAGTGCCTAGTTAAGGTCAGGGAAAGCACAGCAGCAGATCGGGAGAGAACAACGTGGCCAAGCCGTCACCCAGGGAGGGTGGCTGTAGGGGGCCCCCGCCCACGCCTGGGAGAGCCCAGGCCCATCCCCTCCCTGAGGGCTGCCGGCTATAACAGTAATCATCACCCCCACCTTTCAAAAAGCCCTTTCACAGACATTTTCACAACAGCACAGGGACGTGGGGAAGCCGGATCTATATCTCTATTGGAAGGAAACCAAGGCTTGGAGTGGTTACGGGATTTGCACATAGTTACACAGCTGGTAAGTGGCAAAGCAGGACCAGGGCTCCCTTGGCTGCACAAGGACCGAAACCTCTGGACCCGCAGGGCTCTGTCACTCCAGTGGACCTGGTAAGCGCCTGTGTCCTCCTCACGCACAGCACGAGGGGGCTATGACCCTGTGATGGTTTTAAAACATCTCCACACATTCTTTGGTGAAGAGGCGGAGCTGGATTCCCTCCCTTTGAGTGTGACCTGGACTTGATGACTCACTTCCAGCAAACAGAATGAGGCAGAAGCAAGCGGTGATGTGTGACTTCAGATCAGGTCCTAAAAGGTGCTGTGACTTCCCTCTTGCCCTCTCTCCTCTGCATCACCCACTCTGGGTGAAGCCACCTGCCACGTTACAAGGATGCTCAAGCAGCCCCAGAGAGGCCCACGTGGTGAGGATCTGAGGCTTCCAGCCAACAGCCACAGACATCTTCAGTCAAGCCTTCAAGTGGCTGCAGCCCTGGCCGACAACCTGACCACAACTCTTGAGAGTCCCTGAGCCAGAACCACCCAGTTACACGGCTCCCAAATTTCTAGCCTGGATTCACTGTAAGACAATACAGGCTTGCTGTTTGAAGGAGTTAACCTCCTGACTCCACCCCGCCAGGCCCTGCAGCTGCAAGGGAGCCCCAAGGTCAGACACCAGCTCATGGTTAGGGCTTCCTCCCGAGGCGAGTCCCGCGCACTGCAGGGAAGCTGGCTGTCTACTCACCTTTCCGGGTCCTGCAGGTGGAGCAGCAGGTACACACTGTGGGGACGTGGGCACCATCAGCGATAGTCCCCACTTGACAGGAACCAGCCCCAGGCAAACAGGGAGGCCCCAGGGAGGTGTGGGGGTCCCAGAGTGCTCAATATAGGGGTCCCAGGAAAGTGGGTCTCTGTAGAGACACCAAGGTGGGGGAGGGGATCATTCCAGATTCAGCTTCCTCTCGGGTCTAGAAAATGCCCTTGCCTGGCCCACAGAGGTCAGTCCTTGTGTCCTGCAGTCCGAGGGAAGGCAGGGGATGAAGTCAAAGTTTCCTCTGAGGAGTAACTCCAACTGCGCCTGCCCCGACGCCCCTCCTCTCTCTGACTCCCGGTTCAGAATGACCTGCAGGAAACTGACCATCGAACCCCCAAAGTGCTCAAATGGCCAACTGGCTGCTACCTCACACACTCCCCTGGTCTTGCTGCACATCTGGGTATACAGTCGGTGCTCACTAAATACAGGCTGACCGCCTCCAAGTTCATGGAAGGCTAGGATCATTCCTGGGGTTCAATGCCAGACTTTCAATAAATGGTGTCGGACGAAAGGCCTCCTAGTCCATTCTGCAAGGTGGGCGAAGCAAACCGCATAGTGTTATTTTACACCAGCGGGTGCAGATTTTTATTCTACGTATAATGTTACATAAAATCTCATTCCATCTTGTCGTTTTTTCCCTAGGCCTCATGTTTCCAAACTCTACCTACACGTACGCTGAAATGCACATAACTTGATGGGGTGCAGCCGCTGCCCCGGCCCACACTCCCTCAGCCTGCTGCAACAGCTGCCACCTGCCCAGGGCTTGCGAACCACCCCGGCCACCCTTCTCGCAACCCTAAGATGCAGGCTGAATAGGGATCCTTGTGCCTTTTCTTCAGAGGAAAAACTGAAGCAAGTTGAGCTCTCGTTTCCTATGCCAAGGTCACATCCTCTGATAGCGGCTGCCTGAGAAAGGTTCTGACGTTCAATGTTGGCCCAGTGGGAACAAGTGTGCTTGGTGATGTCTGCCTTGTTATGTTGCATGTGCCGTCTCTGCAAAGGCCTGGGGTCACGCAGCCAGGAGGGAAGCCCAGACTCGGGGTGGCTTCCCTGTTCCGACCACGCCTGGTGCCCAAGGCTGGGGGCTGGGAGGGCACACAAGCTGGGCCACCTTTGGCTGCCTTCCTCCCAGGCACCCCGACCCTCCACTCCAAGGTTACGACAGTCCCAGAGCCTCTGATCTGGGTGCTTTTGCCCCACACCCAGGCCCTGGGCCATCTTTCACCTGTCTTCCTTTCGGAGATGACTTCTATTTTAGGCCCAGAACAGCTGGGTGAGGACCCATGGTCCCTGCCCTCCCTGCTAGGTCAGCACCTCAGTTTCCGGCCCCCGAAAATCACAGGTGCCGGGGCCAAGGGCGGGCGTGAGGAGAGTGGGTTGTGTTGCAGCACAGCGGGCTCTCTGTCGTCCGTGGACTCCACCTGCTCGGCCTGCACACCTGCAACCAGAGCACGCTCCCTGCCTCCCGGGACGTGGCAGGGCTGGAGGGCGGCAGGGCTGGGACCAAACAAATCAGCCCGAATCCGTCTCCATCTAGTGCTGATCTGGGAAGATGTTCAAGGCCCAGGGGATGCCTCCCATTGCCTTTTTTTTAAAAATACTGACGTACAGCTGACTTACAATATTATATTAGTTTCGGGTGTACAGGTGTAGTAATTCAATATTTTTATAGGCCATACTCCATACAAAGATACTGTAAATAATAATGGCTATGCTCCTGTGCTGCACATGGCATCCTTGTAACCTATCTATTTTATATCTGGTAGTTCATAGCTCTTAATCTTCCCCACCCATTTTACCCTCCCCCTCCCCCCTCTCTCTGGCAACTACCTGTCTGTTCTCAGTACCTATGAGCCTGTTTCTGTTTTGTTATATTCATTCGCTTGTTTTATTTTTTAGATTCCACATATAAGTGGAAACATACAGTATTTGCCTTTCTCTGTCTGACTTATTTCACTAAGCATAATACCCTCCAGGTCCACCCGTGTAGTCGCAAATGGCAAAATTTCATTCATTTTTATGGCTGAGTCATATCTGTCGCCTTTTAGATCCATGGACCTCTCTCTTCCCCAGTTCTTCAGCTCTGCCACAAATAATCCACCGAGGGGAGGTGTAGGCAGGAGGCCTGGATTCTGGTCCTGTGTGGCCTTGACACAGTGCGTGACCTCTCTGAGCCTACTTCCTCTGCTTCGGTCATCTCTCAAATGAAAACAAAGACTCTTAGAGGGAAAGGGACTGCAGGGCCACCTAGGCTCACTTCCTAGCCAAAGCAGGAGTCCCTCCCTAAGGCTCTGGTACGTAACTATTTGACTTCGGTTTGGGCCCTTTCAATGTCAGGGATCTCACTGTCTCACAAGGTGGCCCATTTCTGTCCTGGATACTTTCATATTATAAAGTGCTTTCGTAGGTGAGTAAGATATCAACAAGAAGAACAATAATAGCAGCTACTACCTACGGTGCCAGGCATCACCCTCAGCACCTGTACACGGATCATTTCATCTGAATCCTCAGGCCAGCCCTACAAATGGGGCCTGTTATTCCCTGTGTTCAGATAAGGAATCTGCGGTGCACAGAGGAGAAACAGCCTGCCCAGGCCACACAGCTATAAGTGGCTACCCGCTTGGAACTTTACCCCATTGGTTCTAGCTCTGCCCACTGAGCCTCAGAGAACTGGGGCCCTTTTTCTTCCAATGACAGCTTTCACTTGAGGCTCAGTAGCTGATAAGCTGACCGACGGTGGAGGCGTTATCTAATTCCATTTCACATCCCTGCTGTGCCCAGGAGGTCAGAAGCTGTAGATGCTTGAGGAAACCTGATGAGCAGCACATGAGTGAGGAGAAGGCACTGGCCCAGGAGTCAGGGGCCCACGGGAGGATGCCACCAGTCAGGGGGCTACGGGAGGACGCCATCAGTCAGGGGCCCACGAGAGGATGCCACCAGTCAGGGGGCCATGGGAGGACGCCATCAGTCAGGGGCCCACAGGAGGACGCCACCAGTCAGGGGCCCACGGGAGGACGCCACCAGTCAGGGGCCCACGGGAGGATGCCACCAGTCAGGGGCCCACGGGAGGACGCCACCAGTCAGGGGCCCACGGGAGGATGCTACCAGTCAGGGGCCCACCGCAGGATGCCATCAGTCAGGGGGCCACGGGAGGATGCCACCAGTCAGGGGGGCCATGGGAGGACACCACAAGTCAGGGGCCCACGGGAGGACACCACCAGTCAGGGGCCCACCGCAGGATGCCATCAGTCAGGGGGCCACGGGAGGACGCCACCAGCAGGTGACAGACAGCTCACTTCCCTGGACCTTTGTTAGGTAAAATCATAGGGTTAGACTGAGTGATCCCCAAGGTCCCCTCTTGCCTGTCTTTGGGATTCCATACTAAGTTCCCTGGCACAGGGACAGGGCTCCCCTACCTGAGGTGCACCTCACCCCCACAGCCAGGCCTCCACCTCCCCAACCTGCTAGGGTTAAAACATCTCCCTTCCAACAGAAAAGCCACAATCTTCAATCCTGGGGCCAGGCGTAGAGGGGACACTCCTGAGAGGGGAGGACACTGGCAGACGCCAGGCCAGGCTCTGAGCCGTTCTCCTTTCCCTGGCAGGGAGTACAGGTCGTCATTCCCAGGGCAGCCATGAGGCTCCCTCTTTCCCATCCATGTCTTAGACCCTCAAGTCAGGTGGGGCCTGGAAGGATCCAGGGTTCAGGACTGAGGTGCCCCCTGCAGGCAGCACCTCACAGCACACAGTCCAGGTCTAGGTGGCCTGGATGTCCCTGTTTATACATTTAAGGACAGGGTAGCCACCTGGCACATGTCTCAGCCAGAGATTCCAACAGTGACCCAATTTCCACCCCCAGGCTCAATTTCCCACCAAAGGGGAGGCGTGGAGTCGGCGGTCCAGAACCACCCCCCGCAGCGCCTCCCCATCAAGCCTCTGCTGGCAGTAGCAGTGCTCAGGTCCTGAGAGCCAAGTCCCTGTAATCTCCCCAAGGAACAGTCTGGGAACCTGTGTGTCCTGGCCCAACTCCCACCCCTCTAATCCCCGCCCCTACCCTCCACAAACCTGAAACCCACTGACGGATCAGACATCAGTGGGTCCCAAATGTGGCTGCACCTCGACAGCATCACATATGAGGGTCTCACCCTAGACTTACTGCATCCCCTGGGGGCGGGCCCAGGGCTCTGCACTTTTAATAAAGTCCCAGGTCCACCCTGGCACAGGTACCCCTCTACCAGGGGCAGACATCGAGACAGAGGCCTGGTTTCGGTAAAGCTCTGGCCTCCACAGGAATTAGACCTCAGAGCTAGTGTGGCCTTTGCACGTGGTGGCCGAGGGTGTGCATGGTGCATGGGGGCTCAGGGAGCGGAGGACATGGTAGAGTGAGAGGGAAGACAGGAAATACCACACGGGGAAAAGGGACCACGAGAGCCATAAGCCCTGGGTGGGTGGGAGGAGACACTCAGGTGCTCATGACAGGTGAGCCCCCCTGGGAGCGTGGGGTCAGAAAACAAGAACACAGAGAAAGCTGCCTTGGCCCAGGTCTGGTTGGGCCTCTAGGCTTGGACCTACTTGGTACTACTATTCAACCATCCCTAACCCCCAGACAATCAGAAGGAGGGGGCGGGGCCCTGTGGTGCGGGTGACCTAACCCTGCCCCCATCAGAGTCCCCAGGGCCAGCTTTCTGTCCCGGCCCGAGTGGTGCCCTGCCCCTTGGCTGGCCTGGTATGGTCTGATGGAGGTCTATGTGGGTGGCGAGTCCTTGGGGCAAGGGCCCTAGGGTGGCCTGGGCCTCTCTCCACGAAAGTGAGGCCTATGAGGTGAAAAGGAGGCGAAGGGGAGTGACACCTACCTGAGCTGCCAGCGCTCTCAGAAGCGCTCCTGGACATCTTAGGCTGGCCGTGCTTCCCGCCGGCCCGCCCGGGCCCCGGTGGGGGGGGCCCCGAGGGAGCAGGGGCGCCGTCTCCCCTGATGGTGGAGAGGTCCTGCATGCTGAAGCTCCGGAGTCTCTCCGATAAGGCACCCTGTCCCTGGACACAACACAGGGGGAGGCACACGTCAGAGGCCTGCCCCTCAGACCAGCGGCAGTCGTGGGGGGCAGACGCCACCAAGGCCAAGAGCAGGCTCTGACAGTCGGCAAGGTGGGACGGTGATGACCAGTCCTCTGGGGGGACTCGGCAGAGGGGCAGCTGCGCCGTGAACTTGCGGGAAACATTGAGGGGTCCGGGCCCAGAATGTTCCAGGGCCTCGTGTGGGCTCAGCAACTGTGCCTCTGGCTCTGCTGCTTCCTCCCTTTCAGACGCCCCCACCAGAAGCCAGAGCCTCAGGCAGACCCGGGGCCTCGGAAACGACTGCTGCCTTCAGTGCCTACTCTCCAGGGCCTGTCTGCAGCTTCTCGGTTTTCACATAAATAAAAATCCTTAGACAGCTACATTTTGCTCAGTTCCCAGGACCCAAGAATCTGGCTAGGATATCAGAACTTAATCATCTATGTGCTCAGTCCTTGCTCTTTTCAAAGGAAACAAAATGCAGGCAGTATTTTTAAATGGATGACAACGGCCATTTCTTTTAACCGTTCACGTGACTGTGCGTGAGTCACACTGACTGCCACGGTCGCATCTGAGCTTCATAAAATACCCAAAGGTAATGAATCAGGAAGGAAAAAGATGATATTAAAAAAAACACACACACGCAACAAAGCCCTGCTGACGGTAACCATTTCCTGTTCTGAGGGAGCCACAGAAGTCATCGCAGGGGGAAAATGTTCCTTTGTTTAGGAAACCAGGATCAATTCATTACATTTATGAAAGAGAAGGGCCTTGCTATCTGGATGAGAGAATCTGTCAGAGTGAAAAGGATCATAAGGAAGGCACAGGGATGACAGCATTGCTTTAGGTGTGCCTCAGGGGCCGGAGGGGGAGACTTGTGTTTGGGGGAGAAGGAAACCTGAGCGGGCAGGGGCTGGTAGGAGACTGGGGTTACTGAGAACTGGGTTGGGATTTGGAACAAGAGGTGACAGGCAAGTAACCACCAGGTAAACTGATAAACTCGAGCATCTTCAGAAACACTGGAGGGCGTGCAGACTTCCCATAGGGACATGGGATGCACAGATGGGGATGGAGGTATTTTATTATATCTGAATAATGAAGGAAAGGGTAGCCCTAGAGGGATGGAGGACGTGGGGACCACAGGCACCACAGATAGGCTGGAACCAACATATTGGTACAAAATTAGCAAGGACAGCTAACAAGGGCTCTGGGCTGGCGGTGGGATTGAGGAAACCAACAGGGGCCATGACAGCTTTAGTAAGGGCTTTCAGAGATGGCACCAGGGTTTGGAGATTTTTTTTCACTTTACTTAAAAAAAAAAGTAATGAAAATGGGCCAAGAAAGCACAGTAATCCACTGAAGTAACTTTAGTATGAGTCAGCTAGCTAAAGAAGAAAATGCAATTAGAGGCAACGGGGAAGACAAAAGGGCTTGCAGACAGGTTTAGAAGAAATGTCAGAATGAAACAAATATGCATTAAAATATGAAAAAGGTAAGTTCTCAGTCTACCAAAGGTATTTCAAAAAAAAAACCCATGCCTCCAGGAAACCAACAACAACGAAAAGAAAACTATTTAATAATCAAATACATATACAACTAGAATTCTAAATCCAGGCAAAGGATGTTTAGAGGGCATTATGTGAAAAAGGCAGAAATCGCCCTGGTTGCCTCAGATACTGCTCTGGGACGACGGTGGACAAAGGGTTCGAGGCTTCACCTTCTAGACATAACAGCTGGATGGTCTTTGCCAAGAAAATGAGGGTGGGACCAGCTGCCCAGTATAATCCCCTCCAAATCCATCAGCCAATAATCCATGATTATTCTACTCAGAAACATTCAAGATGATATCTAGAATTTAGAAGAAATGAGATGACTAGAGAACAAAAACTGATTCTGAAAAGAGGGAGGAAATATTCTGCTAATTAAAATGGAATAATTCAATAATAAGTTAACCTTCAGGAAAACCACTCACAGAGTCACTCTTTCATTCATGCTTCCAGTTATACATTTCTCTATTTCACTATGATTTATCAAGGATCTCGTACAGGCAAAACACTGTGCTAGGTATCATTAGGAAATACTAAAAATATAGCTCGATTTCTGGCAAAATGTAAAAAGACAAATGGACAAATAACCACCCAGAAGTGCCATTCCAGAAACTACAGAAAATGAAGATGAAGAAACCACAGCTCTAGAGCCAGACCTGGATTCAAATTCCAGTCCCGTCACTAAGAGCTGGGCGGCCTCACCACCTCACTACTCTCATCTGCAAGAACAGCAGCTACATGGCAGGATGGGGAGGAGGGGTAAATGGGATGAGGCCACGCGCTGTCCATTACAGAGCCCAGGGCATAGGAACTGTTCCCCAAATGTCAGCTACGATGATGCTGATGTACTGCTGCGGCTGCCTGAGACGTGCAAGTTGCTGCTGAAATAAAAAACAGAAAGATCACTTCTGGCCAGAAAAACCAGGGGGGGCTTTGTGATCCCAAGTCCAAATAAATGGTCAGGGACTAACTCCATCACTGTGTCTGCCAGCTCTTACAAAGGCTCAGCAATGTATCTGAGAGAAAGGCAGCAGGCATCACAGACATCCATGTCCATTTCAGCAAAGCGCTCAGTTCCCATCCCAGAAGCCAGCCAACCTGCTCCAATATCACTAGCATCATGAAGACTGGAAGTGGCAAAGGTCAGGAAAGAGAAGGAGATAATAATAGCTCAGTATCAACTGTGTCCTGTCTCAGAAGAAATCACAGCAGCATGGATACAGGCTCCTGAAGACAAATTAGGCCGTACCTGTCAAAATAATCTGAGATGGTCCAAATCATTATAGCCCTCTCATCTGTAAACCTCTCAGCCCTACTCAGTCTTTGCTCCAAACCTTGTCTCCATTCACTTTCCACAAACCTTATTCCACCTGCCACTTCAGCTCTGCTCCGAGAACCTTTGCTTTCTTACTCTGGGGAACAGCCAAAAGTGGTTCTCTGGTATTCTGCAAAACTGGGTTTCTTATTTTGGGAAAATAAATTTGGATTCCCTAAGTTTGGAATAGCTTAAAAACATTCTGTAATTCAATGAGCCACATCACCGTATTAAAAGCTTTGAGAAGTCATAGTGTTTCGATTTGTTTGACTCCGGGTATCCCAAATGTATTTGACCACAGTGGGATGTACTGTTAGTGGACCATCCAAAAGTCATTCCCAAATGGTGAGAAAAAACAGATTTCCCAAACGCCCTCCTAGCTGTTATGCATGGCCGTGTGATGCAGTTCTGGCCAATGGGAGGTAAGGGGAAATCTGCTAAGGGATTTCTGGTATTTTCTCTCTCTGACATGTAGAAGGAGAAAGGCCTGACCCTGCTCCCTGCTTTCTGCCTTTGAGTGTGGGAACTGCCACCTTGTGACAAGGAGACTCCCAGAGACATCCACCCGGAGCCTCGGCATTACTGTCACTGGAATACCGACAGTGCCCGCTTACTCCTAGACTTCTTGTGAATGATCTTCATCAATTACAAGACATACGTTTTCTCACCTCTGACACTGCGGTGGGTCTTACAATTGCTATTGCCTTGTCCTGGTCGTCACTGCCTACACGCAAATGCACTTGGTTGTTATTCCCAAAGGCACAACCATGCAATGGAAACTCCTGACTGTTCACTGTCAACAAACCATTTAAGACCCACTTGGGATTTCCCTGGTGGTGCGTCCAATGCAGGGGGCATGGGTTCGATCCCTGGTCAGGGAACTAAGATCCTACATGCCGTGTGGTACCGCCAAAAGATTAAAAAAAAAAAAAAAAAAAAACCCACTTGAAGGAATTTGAATCTAGGTTGTCTAAAACACGTCCCACTGCCAGCTTCCAGTAAGATGAAGAAAGTGGCAACATCAGAACTGGCAGAATGAGTTATCAGCAGCGTGGATGAGACTCTCAGAGCTCTGCATCCCCATCGCTCTAGAAAGCAGAGAGAGTGGCGTGGCCGCATCGTAAGCAGACACTGATGAACGCAGTTGAAAAGTGATTCAGAAGAATCAGATTCTAAAAGTGAAGGTTACAAAGACTTCGATTAATTTACTGTGCCTGTATGTTCCCTTTATTGCAGGTACAAAAGTGATAAACAGAAAAATCTATATCTAAAGACCCCAAGAGAGTCTTTTTAATAAGCAGAAGTAGGGGAGTTCCCTGGTGGCCTAATGGTTAGGATTCCGGACTTTCACTGCCGTGGCCTGGATTCAATCCCTGGTTGGGGAGCTAAGATCCCTCAAGCTGCACGGTGCAGCCAAAAAAAAAAAAAAAAAGAAAAAGAAAAAGAAAAAAAAGAATAAATAGAAGAAAAAAATTCTAAGTGAAAATCATTATGTCCTAATTTAACTGGCAATATTTTCCTCTTTAGTGGTATGTAAGAAAATGATGTGTCTTAGAAACCACGGCATTTCAGATTTAATGAAATACAGTTGCGCTTCTCAGAGAAGCTTCCTCTAACCATCTCAGCTCCCTGCCGCATCCACTGTTTGTTGGTTTGCCTTCCTCTCCAGACTATTTTATTTACTAACGCAGCCTTGGCATCTGCCCTGCTACCTGATACACTTTAGGGGTCAAGGAGTTGAATGCATGACTGTGTAACCATTTATTAAGCAATCCACTGAGAAAAGTGTGCAGCAGGAAATCCCTAATCCCCACCGTGATGCACCAGCCAGGGTCCCAGACCTGAAGCTGCAACATATTGAACAGGGGCTTGAGCTCTGTCCACAAGGAGTGTATGAGAGATGCCAGAGGCTGTAGGGTGCAAAGGACAGAGGGCACACATCTGAGAGGCAAGGCATCCTGGAGGAGACTGCACTTGACCTGGCCTTGGAGGACTTGGGTGGGTGAAGATGGGGACCAGATGGAAAGAGATCTGTCACCAATGAGAGCTGCCTCTTCATTCCATCCCAGATGAGGTCCTCACAGTTTTATCTGCTAAAAAGATGGGGGTCCAGTTATATCATGTTAATGGCTAAATGATTGCATTTGTGAAAGTGCCTGTTGAAAGGTGACAGGGTTTCTTTTAAAACAACTATGCCAGTGGAGGGCAGGGGAGGGAGTAAGACTGATTTTTCACTCTATGCCCTCTTTCGTACTTTTAGAATTGTGTACAATGAACATGTGTTACCTTTAAGAAATCATTACAATTTCACTTTTAGTAACACCCACAGCACTCTTCCATGATCACCCTGAGGACCCTAAATTGTGAATATGGGGCTGGCATAATACTGACAAATGCCATCTAGATCAAAAAATCAACATGGAACTACTTAAAACAAACAAATGAGAAAGAAGGAAAAAGTGGTTTCTCCAGAAACTGCCACATACTCACTCTCGAGCCCTGAGAGCCTGGTCTCAACCCTGCTACAGGGGACCTTGACCCATCAACTTGGTCTTGCCCAGCCTTGCAACCTCACTGGGAAGTTAAAAGGTTGAGCAAGATTCCCTTCCAACAGGAAAATTTTGACTTCGAGAAGCTATGGTCTTCTCTTCTCTGGCTCATTTTCTGGCTCTAATTTCAATTCCAAAATAAGAGTTTCTAGAATGATTTGAAAATCTCTAGAATTCATGTTGGGCAACCCAAGGTAACACTGATGAAAGGTGAATAAACTGTGGTATGAGTGTGTGTGTGTGTGTGTGTGTGTGTGTGTTTTAATTCTTGCAACGATTTCCTCCCCAGCCAACACTAAGTTTACAGTATGAACCATAGGAAAGCTGGGAATTCTGGGGCCCTTTCATGAACTAAGGTCAGCCTACTTCAGGCACATCTGAGCACCTGCCCCTGGGACTGTCACACCACAGGTAAGTACTGCCCTCAGCATCTCACCCCTAGAAGAACCTTGCCACAGCCCAGCCTCAAGGGACCAGAAAGGGAGACGTACTTGGACTTCCATGAGAACCAATCTCTGACTTGCATCCTGCCGTGCTTTGACCTCTTTATTCCCCACGGTATAAAATGCATGGTCTACCCAGTTTTGTTGCAGCTGCTTGTTTACACACTGTTTTAACAGACTCACCTTGCTTTTTTTCTGGGTACGTGAAAACCACGTGGCCCAGAGGCTCTCTCAGCTGTGCTCCTAGAAACCCGGAAATCCCACAGAAGTATCTTAGCGGGGCAAGGGAGGGGAATCTATTTCCGATTATTTTAATCTTGTCTTTTTCCTGGCTAAAACACTTAGAAAACTGGACGTTAAGAGGTAAACTGTGTCACTGAATTTTCTATTAATCTGAGATCTTTTCTTTTTTTGTATTTTAATTTTATTGATGTAGTTTTTCATTTGTATGTATTACTATATCTTTCTAATTTTACAGATGGATTCAAGATACAAACCGTGGGGACTTATGTGTACTTTTATGTACATATTTATACTTTCATGAACTGTAAATTTTTTTTAATTTTTTAAATTAATTTTTATTGAAGTAGAGTTGATTTACAATGTTGTGAATCTGAGATCTTTAATTCCTAATACTTCCCCCAGTTTGTAAGGAATAAGAAATCCATGTAGCCAACAAACACCAAATTTTCTGTTTTGATACTTTTCTTAGGGGAGGGAGTGTATTCCTGGGAAAACCCAGACATTTAATAACCTGATACTCTAAGTAAAACAATTTACCGCTAACAGAGCACCTGCCACAAGGGCCCACAGAGCCCTGATTCAACAGTCACCAAGTCTGGTTGCAAGCCCTTGATGAGGTCCTCTTTTCCAGAGGGACACAGGGGGGAAGGGACACCAGTGACAGGGACACAAGTGGCAGGAGGCGGCTCCAGCCGAGCACAAAGTTTCGCCCACCTCGTAGGCATCTACTGCCTGCAACTGGTGACAATGAGAATAAAGACAGAAGGCTTTACTGACTCAGGCAATGGACAGCAAAGTCGCCAGCATAACCACAGTTCCCACTGGCGATTCAACCAGAGTTAGTACTTCCTTCTAAATTCCCACAGGGTACCCACCTCCCTGACACAGTTAACCTCTACAGCTACACATGCTCCACATCAAGGCCAAGCAGGCTCTTACTCAGCATGCTGGATGAAGGCAGGGGCCTCGTCTGTGACACAGAATTGGATTAACAAACAAAAGAGAAAGAATTCTTCCCGCCTTAGTATCAATCGCCAAATTCAATTCATTCTCCAGGCACGAAACAAACAAACAAAAAAAAAAATGAAATATGTTAATCGCATGTTAGATGCCACCAAATTAACACAATCAGAGTCTCTAGGAGGAGGCTGACTGGGCCCCGGCTCTGGGATTAACGCACATGTACACACACGGGTGTTGGCAGGAAAGACACCCGGCTCCGATCCAGGCCATGGGCTGGTGGGCGGAGAGGGCTGCTGGCCTCTCTCCCCGACTGGATCAGTTCGGAGTTAGTCACATCTCTCAACAGGGTTACCTGCCCTTCTCTGAGGTCCAAAGAGGATACAAAAGGAAGGAGTCGAGCCACCTGATAAAGGGGAAAAGAAAAAAAAAAAGCCATGGGCACCAAGCCTACAGGATGGGTTGAATGGCTTGAAGCATGCCAGGCTGGCCTGGCCTCCTCCAGTTCACTCACTCACTCACTTTCTTCATTCCTTCATTTGCAGGCAAGGCTGATGGAGTCTTCCGGAAGCTCTGAATGGAGCCCCGCAGGACAAACGTGACTATGAAACATGACACGGTTCCCACCCCCAGGGACCTCCGCGTCCGGCTGGGGCACTCAGACACAAACACACAGAAGAGAGCAGACGACAGGCGACAACACGTACGACAGAAGCTCAGGGGACAGAGAGAGAGCACCGTTGGCTGGAACACCCAGGGCGGCCTTGTCCAAGAGCTCAAACTTGAGCGAGGCAAGGGCTGCACCAGCAGAAAGAGAGGGGAGGGCTCCTGCGGCCGCAGAGGGGTTGGCGCCAAGGTGCGAGAGTGGAAAACCCAGGGCGCGTTTGGGAAACTGAGATTGAACCCGTCTGAGGAGAAGAGGCTCCGGTGCTGGTGAGGAACAGGAGCTGAGTCTGCAAAGGCTGCGCTTGGCCTGAACTTGGACTGTGAGGAGAGCCCCGCTGAAGGTTTCTGAGTAGCGGGCAAAGTGAAGAAAGCAGGAGAGCATTCTGGACACACCGTGCGGCACACGTGCAGAACGGCCCTGGTGTCTGCGCCGCCTTTCTTCCTCAGGTTGGAGCCGGGCACCTGGATGTCTGCAATAAAGTGCCCTGAAGGGGAGATGAAGTGCAGAAATGAACACGCACTGGTGCGGGAAGGTGGTCTGGGACACCAGCCAGATCTGAGCTGCTGACAGCAGCTGCTGGAGAGGTGAGGCCCTGGGTCTGGGAGGTGGCACAGGGTACACAGACGGCCAGAGTTCAAGGGCAGGGCCTGGTCACCTGAGTCAGGCCAGCACCCAGGCGATGGGCTGTGAGGGTCACCGGGCAGGACACCCGGCCCTCACGTCTCACCCCGGAGCCCCACCCCGGCTGCAAGCTCTGCCCAGTCCAGGCTTCCTCCTTGGAGAGGCCAGGCCCTGAGGCGCGGTTAGCGTGGTGGTAGATCTCTCTTCCAGGGGCAGAAGTGGAGCCGGGGACCCAAGGCGGCTGGGGGCGGGGGGAGCCACAAGACAAATCTGCTCAGTGAACAAACTTCCCCACTCTATCACAGGTAAAGCGTTTTATTTGTTTTGCTTTGCAATATCCTAGTTTCTTTTTTCTTTTTTTTTTCTTGCTTTTTATTGGAGTATAGTTGATTTGCAACATTATATTAGGACACAGTGATAAAGCTTTAAAGAAACTATCTTTAGTATCTTAAGGTAACTAACGACCTAAACCACCTGCATGTAAGTGTGGCCCCAGCCTTGTCTCAAGGCAAAGAGGGAGCCTGCCTTGGGGGCAGTTGCTGGCTGCCTTTTACATATTAATGCACCCTCTTAACTCCTAAAGGTGTTGGAGGATCAGAAGAGCAGGCAGACCACCTTGAAAGTACCCCGGGCTGTGACTCGCTCTAGAATTCTCTGGTGGCAGACATGCGTATCTCAGGCTCTCAGCCACAGATCCTCAGGGCCTGGGGGTGTGATCCAAGCAGAAGGTGGTCAGGAAGTGTCAGTCCAGTGTGTTTGTGGAGGGGAGGCGGGTATAGGGGTGTCTGCAGTGATGCAGGAACACAGGACTGGGAACGGGAGTCTCCCTCTCAGCCTAGCTCAGCATCTAACAGCCACGTGACCTTGGACAGCGCTCAGCACCGGGACCTCAGTGACTTCACCTGTGAAGTAAGGGGCCTCTAAGGCCCCTTCCTGTCCTAACAACTCACGGGTTGACAGTCCCCTGTCTACGTCGGGGGCGGCGGGGGGGGGTGGGAGCTGGGGCAGTGGCTTGCGTGTTACATAGAAGCTGCCGCTCAGGCACCGCACACCTCGGGGCTGAACAGGAGGTAGAAGTCAGGCCCAGAGCAATGAGGGACCTGAAGCCCAGGGAGGAAGACTGGCTTGCCCAGGGCCACACAGCACAGGCAAGGGGGACAGGGAGGCACAAGGGCACAGGCAACGCCCCAACTGTGCTCAAGCCACCGCACTACAGAGAAAAGACAGGAAGAGAGCCACATGAGCAGAAGACAGCCTCCTCTCCAGAAGAGTCTGGATGGTAAATAACTTCCCAATGCCAGCATCGGACTTGTTTCTTTTATTGGTTCAACAGCGAGTGAAGATCATGATTAACCTCAGAGAGCAAACTGACGCAGGCGAAGTGAGTAACCGGCAGCCTCAGCATGAGCTCTGCATCCTGGGACGTCTCTGTGGACATCATCTCATGGCTATTCCGAAGCAAGAACCATTATCGTGCCCATTTTACAGGTGAAGAGACTGAGGCCCACAGAGGTGCTACAGCAACTGGGGGAGCTGGGATCTTGTTTCTCTTTTTCCTTTTTTTGGCTGGGCTGCATGGCATGTGGGATCTTAGTTCCCCGACCAGGGATAGCCCGCACCCCCTTCACTGGAAGCACGGAATCTTAACCACTGGACTGCCAGGGAAGCCCAGGAGCTGGGATTTTTAACCCAGGTCTGCCTATTTCCAAAGTCGACACTTGCCGCTAAGCATCGCTCTCCTGGCAGCTAAAAATATGAACAGCCATCCTTCCTTCCTTTACCATTTACTGTGCACCTAGTAGGGGTGCAGATAAGACATGGATAAAATGACTACAAGAGGTTATCCACATTGTACTGATGATAAACAGTATCAAAATAAAGTTATCGACAGAAAAAAAAGTGACTACAAAAGGGCCCCTGGGGTACCATGAAGTGAGAGACCAGTTCCACCAGGAATCTGAGGAGGCTGCTATGGAGGAGGTGGCTCTTGACCTTGAAGGGTGGACAGGATTTCAAACAGGTGGGAACAGGGGCAGATGAAGAACCAGCATCAGCAGAGGCAGGACAGAGAAAATTCCAGAAATAGTGCAGAGTTGCTATTTCTGGAATAGCACAGAAGGTGGCACTGTACGTATAGTACACAAGAACTGGAAAGGTCAAGAGAGACTAGATAGGAAGGCTAGAATCTGCACCAGACTGCTCGGCCCTCAGACAGGAAGGGGGAGTGGCAGTGACCACTTGAGTGGCTACTGCAATAGTCCAAGCTAGAAGGGAGGGTGCCAGGAAGAGGGCTCGGAAGGAAGGAAGGAAGGGGTGTCAAATGGGCAGGACTTGAAGAGTAAAGTCAGGGGACTTTCCTGGAGGCACAGTGGTTAAGAATCCACCTGCCAATGCAGGGGACGTGGGTTTGATCCCTGGTCCAGGAAGATTCCACATGCTGCGGAGCAACTACTGAGCCTGCACCCTAGAGCCCCGCGAGCCACAACTACTGAGCCCATGTGCCGCAACTACTGAAGCCCACACGCCTAGAGCCTGTGCTCCGCAACAAGAGAAGCCACCTCAGTGAGAAGCCTGCACGCCACAACAAAGAGTAGCCCCTGCTCCTCTAACTAGAGAACAGCCCACGCACAGCAACGAAGACCCAACACAGCCAATAAATAAATGAATTAATTAAAAAAAAAAGCAAATCGGAGGAAGGGGGAGCATGAAAGATGACTGAGATTTGGAGCTTGGGGGCCAGAGAGGATGGTGATTTTGTCATCATCAGAAAGTTGGGACACAAGAGGAGGGACAGATTTTGAGTTAGTGACATGCTGACTAAAGGTATCGGGGATAGGAAGGAGATGTTCAGAGAACCAGAAATGCTGGACTTCAGACCTGGGAGAAGAACCGGTCTGGGAACTAAGAGCATCAGGTGGTGACAGCTGAAGGTGAAAGAAAGGATGAGGTGGCCCTGGGAGGGAGATGACAGCAAGGCGGGGCCCTGGAGAATCCCATCCAACACTGAGGGAGTGAGGGGAGGAGGGACAGGAGACTAAGAGGAGGTGACCAAGAAGGTGCTGTCGCCGCAGCTGAGAAACAGCTCTTCCCGCTCATGGTGATGTGCTTTCTCAGACCTCCTAGGTTCAACCACGCTCTTCTCAGAGCTCGGGCAGGCTTCTCTCTTTCCACTGGGACCCTTGGTGCACCCAGTTACATATACTCTCCACAGGCAAATTGGGAACAGAGATGGGGCAAGGAACATCAGAGCAGCATGTCCGCGCGAGGTCCAGCCCTTCCTCCTCAGCTGACTTGTGAGGCTGAGTCTCATGTTTGTTTGAATCCACCTCACCATCTACGGAGTGGAGGGAGGTGAGGTAACATTCCAAGTAAAAGCAGGGGAGAACGACGAGGGTGGCAGAACCACAGTGGACAAGGCTTACTTGGAGCCGCTTCAGATTGTGTTGGCAATAAGCTCCAGTGCAGGCTGATTTGTTTGGGAGATTAGAGGGCAGGGAATACTTCCAAACTTTTTCAGCAGTTGTCCATAACAGTTTAGATAATCTTGCTGTTTAAACAGCTGCCATGGTGAATTCTAAATATTAATGTTACGTCACACAGTCCTTGGCTAAAACAAGAAAGAGGGCTAACTTGACGTAAGCTAGCACGGCGGCTGGGAAACGTTCCTCTGAGGGATGAAGGCACAAGCATGAAGCTTCCTGGAGTCCCTGGATTCAGCAGACAGGAGGGTGTGAAGCCAGACAAAGGAGACACAGGGAACTGGAGAGGACAGAAGTCTTCTCTTCTTCCTTGGAAAGACCTTCTAAGCATGAGTGGATACAGGGAGATTTTATAAAAAGAAAATCAATACCTGCCCTCTGATTAATTGTAAACAGGTAGGTTATTTTTTGGTTTTGTTTGTTGTTTGTTTGTTTGTTGCTAGAAAGAAAACAAAGGCAAAGGCAAATGACTCCAGTCTGGTCAGAAGCCCCAAATCACTAGGCTTATGAACTTCCTGGAATGAGCTTCTGGTTCCAAGAATAAAGCTCCATGGTCATTTGAAAGCAGTAGTTTATTCAAGCAAGAATTTTATTTTATTAAAACAATTTTTTTAAATTATTTACCTAGGCTGCATTGGGTCTTCATTGCTGCGTGAGGGCTTTCTCTAGTAGTGCTGAGTCAGGGCTACTCTTCATTGCGGTGCGCAGGCTTCTTATTGCAGCGGCTGCTCTTGTTGCGGAGTTCCGGCTCTAGGCACGAAGGCTTCAGTAGTTGCACATGTGGGCACAGTAGTAGTGGCTAGTGGGCTCTAGAGTGCAGGCTCAGTAGTTGTGGCACACTGGCTTAGTTGCTCCATGGCATGTGGGATCTTCCTGGACCAGGTATCAAACCCGTGTCCCCTGCCTTGGCAGGCATTCTTAACCACTGTGCCACCAGGGAAGTCCCTCAAGCAAGAGTTTTAGATTAAGCAATGATGGATAAAAAAATAAGGATCAGAGGCAGAGGACTTTTTAAAAACTATTTATGCTGAATTGTTTCATAGAGTTTATTTTTAAAGCAAAATTGAGTGGGAATGTTTTTAAAAATGAGTGGGAAGACACTATAACTTATCTTTCTGTGATTGTGCCTAGCTGTTTGGATGCTAGGCTATAACCAAGGCTTGGCTACACCCTGGTGGCCACTGACCATAATTGCAGGAAAAGTGCCTGAGCTTTGGCTGGCAAGTCAGCAAAATGGAGGTCATATTATGAAAGCAGGGCTGGACCAGGGGAGAAGATGAAGAAACACAAGCTCCACCATGGGCAATGTTGTAGACTGAGTCTCCATCTCCCTGTTTTCCCAGTGAACCTCATATACAGAGGCCCCAAAGGGCTGAGTGGGTAAGAGAGGGGCCCTTGTCAAAACTGAGCACTGCAGGCAAGAAGGTGGAAATAAGGCAAAGGAGAGCCCACGAGGCTTAACAGAGGGCTTGGGGCAGTGCTGCCCAAGAGAACTTTCTGTGATGGTGGGAACGTTCCATACCTGTGCCAGCCACCAGTCATGTTGGCTGCTGAGGACTTGAAAGGGGGTTAGTAAAGACTGAGGAATTGAATATTAAAATTTTCTTATTTTCAATTAATTTAAATTTAAATAGCCATGTGTGGCAAGTAGCTACCATTTTGGACAGAGCAGGATTGGAGGCATCAAAAAGTTTATTCTTCAGATCAATCAACAAGGTTAAATGAGCTGAAAACAACAAACAAGTTGGCAGCGTCTGGTTTCGGGGTTTGGTTTCTTTCTAAGCAAGAAACAAAGGAAAAGAATCCAGAGCCACTCATTACCAGAAGCTCACAATCTAACAGGAAATATTAGATTTGGGGGGGGGGGGTGGTAAGGGAAGAGGGGCAGGGCTCGACCCGCACGCAATCTAGGGAAGAAGCATCCCTAATTCAGAGAATACCAGCTTTATTTAGAGCAGCTGTCTTAAACAGGTGACTTTAATAACATTATTGGCACCACTGGACCTGTTCTAGGGATAGGATCTCCAGGGAAACTAAAACGGTGTTATTTTTCAAGTTATGAGACAAGTAAAAAGCAAGACTGATTTACCAGGCCTGAGAACTGGGCAGAGGGAAGAGACCTAGGATATGGTTCAAATGTCAAGGAGAATAAAGTGGCCTGGATGTCTCACAGTTTTAAAACTTTTGATTGGCTTTCTCACTATGGTTTCTCTTCATGTGAGAATGTTTTGCTTAACTAATGAATTTCTACAGCATTATTTTTAAACAGAGACAGAGAGATTTCCAATTCTATTCTTAAAAAGACGTGGGGCTTAATTTTCCCTCTGGGTGGAATTACTGGCTGGGAAACAGGGAATCTCTAAGCTCAGAGCCAGCCAAGAGACTAGGGACCCTTAAGAAGAAGGTACTAGCAAAGTGTGTCCCCAGGAAGGAGACAGAGCAGCTACCACTGAAAGAAAACATGTATCACCACTTCCCAGGGACAAGGATTAGACCCTAAGGAAAACTGGGGGATGGGTTGGGGGATAAAGGCCAGGGGAGAAACTTTCAATGTGCATGTCTTTGTTTCAGCTTTTCTAATCCTAAGATAAAACATTAACATTAATAACAACTTATATTTGTACAATGATATGGTTTACAAAGCTTGTATGCACTTCATGATGATGCAAAAACCCTGTAAACATTCATTTGTTTTTAAGAGAAAGGGCTCAGGGCTCAAAGCTATAAGGAAAAAAAAAGAATTACCTAAAAGCATAGGCAGAAGATATTTCATTCTTCCAGTTAAGCTCTGCAGTTTCATCCTAGGGAGCCATGAAAGGATGGGGAAAAAAACTGATGAGGAAGGAGGGACCCCCTCATCCAGTCACCTGGTCCCAGCTCCCTTCAAGCTGTCTGAATTCATAGAGAGGCTCTCAGTCACCTCACTCTCTCTCCTGCATCCGTCTGGCTAAATGCAGTAGATATTTATAGTGAGAACTGATCTGTACGTTGAGGGTATTTTCTGGGAGGAGACAGGCAGGGTCCAAGAGGTGTAAAATGGCGCCATGAGTAGGGCAATCGTAAATCCCAGTTTGCTTGGAACAGACCTAGTTTATACATGCTGTCCCAGCATAATAATTACAGCACCCTTTCATTCTCAGGTGTGTCCTAGGTTGGATATTATATGGCCACCCTAGCCACCGTGACTTGGCTGGGTGTCTTTTTTCAAGTTGCTTTGTTCCCCTGGGGTAATCGACAAGTTGGTTCTAGACTCAGCTTACTCATTCTCAAGGTTAATGCTTCTAAGGAGCTAAATCTGCATTCCAGGAATGTTAAAGAAATTAACTGTTTTAACTCTAATCATCTGTGGTTTACGGTTGTGGATGGGGCCTCAGGCGGTGACCCGTACAGAGCTGGCTGTTTAAAAATCATTTGGGGAACTTGTTAAAAATAGAGATTCAAGGGCCCACTGCCTGAGATTCTGATTCAGCACATCTGAGAATCTATTTAAAAATGAAAAACAAAGCTTCCCAGGTGGTTTGGACACTAAAGCCAAATTTGAACCCGCTCGTGAGTCATCATCCTTTTACTGCTGCCTGGAGTGGTCCACTGTTACTATGGAAACCACTGATCCTACCCCTCAGGCAGATTGAATTTTACTTCTTTTTTTTTAATTTTTTTTTATTTTTTAAAGTACACATCTGTTTTAAAAATAGAGGGCATTATTTTGGGGAGAGAAGTGTATTTTTCTCTCTCAAGATACTTGAAAAAGAAAAGCAAAGCCCCCACAAGGCAGAAAACGTCCTCATCTGAAATCAAATTCAGCAGGAAGCAGGTGTCCCTCCCTACTTTAGTCCAACTAGAAAGAACTAATGAGCAGTTATTTTCTGAGGCAAGTTTCAGACTGTCTGGAGCTTTCTTCAGGTTAGTTGTAAGGTGCCCAGCTGGAGGCCTGGGCCCACGGGCTTCCCCGGTGGTCAGAGGGGCTAATGGTCACTGGCCAAGATGGTATCACGATTCAGGAGGCTCTGGCTTGAGGCAGACCTGGAAAAGGATGGCCCTATAGAATTACCATCAGGATGTAATTCACACACGCAGCTGAGTGGCCAGGTGACCTGCACTGAGCCACCCTGATAAAGACACCATATTGATGCTGTATGACTGAGCTGAGGAAAAAACAGTAACCCATCTTCCTTCAGGTACAGAAGCAAAGAAGATGGGATAGAGAGAGGGGCCTCCATCCATGGGATGGAGGCTTCTGCAGCTTTATGTGGCAAAGATGGCCTGACGAATTCAGAATTTAGCAATTCTGAGTTCCCTTTTCTTTCAGCTTAAACAAATACGCCTACAATGACTGCATCTCAAAGAGAAGGATCTTGGAAATCACTGCCCTTTCTAAATCCCGATACATCTCCTCAAGATACCAAAGCAGAATTTCCCCTCCAAGGATGCTCATTGGGATTCATCACTTTGCCAGCACTTACTGTCCCTAAGGTGGGCAGGGACCCTCCAGGTACGAGTGGGACCCTTCACTATGGTTCTGTGTTACAGAAGCAGGTGGTCCTTCTCTGAAATAGAAATCACTCCCTTTTGGTTCTCCTATCTTACCACCAGCCTATGTTTGCAGAACTCCTTGACTTTACACGGAAGGTGCTTTTCAAATTCCCAGCCCCATGTGCGACGTCTTTCTCCCAGAAATGCTCCTGAAGTGCCTCTCCCTGGTTCAGGGCCCCGAAAACCCAGCTCAGTCCATTGACCCCACTGGCTGTCAGCACCCTCCACCCCACCACCCACCGGAAGCCCATGGAGCATGATCTGTATAACCATCCTCTTCCACACCGTTTTACAGCTCTACTCCCTCTTTCCCTCAAACCCTCGCATCACTTTCCAGGACTCACAGCTTCCCTCTGCTAATACAATTCACCTCCCAACCATTGTGTCTCCCCACCCCCAGCCAACTGCAGACCCCTACTCCACCTCTGGATTTGAGGGAAGGGGTTGTCACCAGGAAACACGAGCGCAAGCTGCTGAATCTGCTCTGACAGTAAACATTTACCAATTTAATTTTTCAGGGCTGAGCACATAACAAGAAACTGACACAATGACAAGGAGAATGTGATGGAGAAGAAGCTGGGGAGGAACACAGAGGGCCTTTGAACAGGTCTGGGTGGAAAAGAGAAGGAAGTAATTGCTTATATCACAATATCCCACAATATTCCCAGTGTTTATTTCAAACCTCCTCTACCTCTAGTTACTGCTGCTACACATATCACTGTCCGCCATGTCTGAACTACTCAACTTATCCTAGGACCCTGGGTTCCTTCCCCTGGATCTGTGGGGCCACGTGAGTGTGGAGTGCACCCACCTACTCAGGTAAGTCTCTACAGCTGTCTATTCAGGTGACTCTCCCAGTGCACCCAGGGAAATTGCATAGAAGAGCTCCCTCCCTTCCCCTTCTCTCTTCTCTGTGTCCAAGGCTTATGCTCCAAGTAACTTAGAGGTTCTTAACATGAGACCCACAGATGAGCTTCAGGGGCTCTGGGAACCTCTCAGTATTGCATAAATCGTGTGTGTGTGTGTGTGTGTGTGTGTGTGCGCGCGCGCGCGTTTTCTGGGGGAAAGATTCATCCTTTTTCCCATCACATGTTCAATAGGACCCCAAAAAGGATGAGGAAACTGACTGGTCCTCAGCCTGTCCCTGGGCAAGTTAAGGCCATGGTGGTCAGGTCCTGGGCATGGTACCTTGGAAGCAGCCATCACCGCCGCCGTGGCCGCCACGTTCAAGCCTCGCTTCCCAAAGTGCACAAGGGCATCGTAACTTCGGTCTTTTGCTTGGACCAGGCAATCATCGATTTCCTGTCAAAGGAAAAGAGAGGCATGCTGAATTGGAGGGCGCAAATAAATCTCCGTTTTCTCCCTCTTCAGAGTGCTGAGCTTGGTGGGTTCTCACTGACACTGCCAACTCACGGGCTGTCAGACCTGGGCCAGTACTTAGCCTCTACACACGGTTCTGTCTTCTGAAAAATGAGGACAGTGGTAGCACCTAACTCGTGCAGCATGGTGAGGGTTACATGAGATCATTCCGCGAAAGCAACTGACACAGTGCTGGTTTCAATAACCAAGCACCACTGTCATCTTCCTTCTCTCAAGGAGGTCAAGCCCTGGCAGCTCTGAAATGCTATTATTCCACAGCTATATCATACTATGTCCAAATCCTTCCCCATGTGTATACTGATGGGAGGGATTTGGAAAGAGATAGGTATTATTTTGCTTGATAGAGAAGATCATTTTACAGATAATGAAATAAAAGCAGAAATTAGAAGTCATCCAGCATCGTACCATAAGATAAAGCTGAGGTGGGAAAGAGGGTGGAGGTCTACCTCAGGGACCAGGACCATGTAAGATGTTGGTTTAGTTCAAATTTGGATCAACGCTGGCTCATTCTTTTTGTTTGGTTTGGGTTGTTGTCACTGTTTTAAGAAAATAACTGTTTTGTAATCACAGGAGCTCATTGCAGAGTTCAGTCAGTGACACTTGGCCTCCATTTCATTTGAAGTCCAGCATACTGGTGCATTTCCTTCGCTTTGAGGCACGCAGGTGGACAGTCAACCCCCTGCTGGGTCCTTGTGTAAGCTTCCTCAGGAAGTCAAGCACTAAGTTTCCATTGTGACCCCTGGCTGACTCCAGAAGTGATTCCTGGCAGACTCTTAAACGTTCACTTCCATGGGAATTACATGGGCAGCTTCAGGGTAAGTCCAGTATTTGGAGAAAGGGAAGTAGGAAGAGTAGAGATTTGACAACCAGGTCGAGACAGGCATTACCCTTCCTCAAAATCCACCCTCTGAGACAGGAAGTGTTGTGCCCTAGTTCCTAAACACATTCTCAGAAATGTCTATAGTGGCCTGCTCATCCAACTGATATACTCAAAGCCTTCCCCTGGAAGTCCAAAGTATCCAACTTTCAGAAGTGACAGAAATGAATACATCAAGCCACCAAAAGTGCTACTAATTCATGTTGTAGAATTCTACCCACAATCAGTTTAGAAAAGCATGTAACATCACGAATGAATTATACAACGCTGGACCCAGTAATTCCACTCTTGAGAATTTATTCTAAGATAAGAAGCCAACAGAAGGAAGTATATACGATGTGTGGTGACTGTCACGGCTTATGAGGAAGACCAATGGAAAAGGACAATATGCAACCATGCTTAAGATCTCAGAAGACCAATATTGTATCTGTTCAGTTTTCTGATTGTTGCTTTTTGGTTTGGGGTGGTTTGGGGTTTTTTTTTTATGTACGCTTAAAATTTTATTTTAAAGAAACATTACATAGACTGGATTGAATTTTAAAAAGAGGCTACCAAACAAATGAATGACAGAGGTCATGTTTATTTTAGTGGTCTCTGCATCTGTTATTGTAGGAAATGTTAAGAAAACCATGGAACAATCCATTGAAAGCAAACCCGGCAAATTAGGTTCAGTGGAGATGTTAAACAAAAAATCACTTTATAGACAGTGACATTACTTATAAGCGGCTTAAATTCATTTCTCTTCAAGAGGTGTCAGTTGTAACTCCTCCTCGAATCCTTAGTTACTGCTGACCCCTTCCTGCAATCTCTCCCTATCTTATTTTTTCCAGCTCTGACATTAGACAAATCTACATTTTTGTTTCAAGAATGTATGTGAAGTACTTTGAAGCAAAACAAACACAAGAGATAAATAGCATTATGACTACTCTCATTAATACTTACTGACTGATAATTACTAAAGTCGCAGGTATTTCATTGGTAGCACACATTTTATCATTGAACAATAAAGCAAACGTACTAGAAAGTTATTATATTCCAGTCTCTGTTAGTAGCTATCTGGGTACATGTTCAAATCATTTACTCTCTCTAGACTTCAGCCTTCCTGTTTATGTTAAGTTTTAAAAGTATTTTAATAGTCCATATAAAAATCCTATCTGCAAAAGGACAGGGGCTGAGCCTGATAAAAGGAAGGAAATTCAGTTTGGGGAGTTAAATTATGAGTGAATCCTTTCTGCCTTTTTGTTTCAATGTATGGAAATGTTTTACCATAATAATGATGAATAACATCCTTTTGAGAATTTCACCGCTATTCATAAACAGGTCAGAAAAACAGACTTAAAAAAGAAAGATTAAAGAGTTTGAAAAACAAAAAAACAAAAACAAAAAAAAAAGATTAGAAGGAACAAATGTTAGGGGGGAAATAAAAGTCAATCGAGAGTCTCCTGCAATAAAACAACCTCTGTTTTTTGTGACTCGCTTTTTAAAATTTTTTCACTCGCTGGAAGGAAAGAAAGGCAGAGAAACATAAATTACCTTTTCTTTTGAAGACAGCGTGGGATGTACAAACTTCCTGTAGAGGAGGCTGGAGCCTTTTGTGTAGGGAGACAGCAGCCAGGCTACAAATGCTATTTTTAGTTCATAATAGAATGGAAACCTGGAGAGAGAAGAGAAAATACACATTCCATTAGGTTCTTGGCAACTCTGCCCTGAGCCTATAAAAGACAAGACCTGGGGGCATAGACACCTCTCCTGCCTGCCCACGGCTGCCTGGCCCCCAGATTCCCATGACGGTGTGTGTGTGCGCACGCGCGCGCGCGCGCCCGCAACCCCACCCCCCACCCCAAGGCACAAGCCCAAGGCCTCTTTCGAAAGTCTGTTCATGTTTTGTTTCGTTTCGTTTGGCTAAGCAGCACAGCTTGCAGGATCTTAGTTCCCCGACCAGGGATTGAACCTGGGCCCATGGCAGTGAAAGTGCCAAGTCCTAACCACTGGACCACCAGGGAATTCCCAAATCCAGTACATGTTATCTTTTGTTGCCAAGCAAGCCAGGGACCCAGGGTCTCTCCAGCCATCACCCTATGACCCGGCTTGATGGCAGCTGGCGCTTCCTGCTGGGCTCTGCTCATTTCGGTTCGAGACGGGGCTCCAGGAGGCCCAGATGCCACATCCCGCCCCCCCCCCGCCCCCGTGCCCAAGTTCCTCGTCATTCGCTCTTTCCTGGAGGCCAAGAAGGCACAAACACCTAGAGGATTTACAGTAGGGTGGCACTGACAAAGAATCGCCGGACTGAGAATGAAAGCCTCCTCCCCTTGGCTATGTTCTTAGTCCCCAGAGAGGCCGGGACAGGAGCCCAACTCTTGCCAGGAAAGAAGACGCTACTGACACTGCTCTAACCAACAGCAGGCTGGGGGGGAAGGGGGGTTTAAATTAGGAGTTTGGGATTAACATATACACACTACTATGGATAAAATAGATGCCAACAATGACCTACTGTATAACACAAGGAACTACACTCAATATTTTGTAATAACCCATAAGAGAAAAGAATCTGAAAAAGAGTACACACACACACACATAAAAAACTGAATCACTTTGCTGTACATCTGAAGCTAACACACCATTGTAAATCAACCATACTTCAATTTAAAAAATCAAATTTAATTTAAAAAACCAACAGCAGGCAAAAAGATCTTGATCTTTTTGGTGCCAGAAGGAAGAAGAGTTCAGGGTAAAGATAACACACAATTCTGAAGTTTAAAGCCCTGGGTACCGTTCACTTATGCATCCCATAAACACATAACCAGCACCCACTTGTGGCAGCTGGTGCGGAGCACCAAGGAGACAATGGGGAGCAAAGAAGACTTGACCCCTGCTCTCTTGGAGCTTCCAGTCTAGCAGGAAACACAAGACAAGGTTCTGGCGTCCTTGAAACTGACAGTCCAGTCAAGGAAACAGAGATTGCTCAAATCATCACAATTAATATCGAATAGCAACCTGAGACAAGTGCCATCGTGGGCCTCTGCTAACCCGTCTGGTGCCTCTACAAGTGTGAGAAAAAGCCAGTCCTTCAACTGGATGCAGTCCTGCGAGCACATGACTTGCAAACAGGGCTTCATCTGAATTTCGGCTCCGCTCACCTCCTTGGCCAGACGAATTGTACTACGGGCAACCTGTGCAACCATACTTGGCAGGCCAGACGTGTATTAACCATAGTTTTTAATTTTCTGCACTCCGATGCCTTAACATCTTGGGACCTTGCTGACTCTGGAGAGACTGCCTCTCCCATGGAAACCACAATATAGGCTCCTGCCTCTGCTTCCTGATCAGCCCCATGCTTCCCCATGTGGCCCTGCGTGCATGGCAGGCTGTGGAGGGCCTCTAGGGAGCTGTGAATATAACAAAGTTATCCCTTCACGATAGTCATTTCTGTGTCAGCATGTCTTACTAGACCTGAAAACAAATCCTGGGTACCATTAAAACATGATGCTATGGCAGAAAATGATACCTGGGCTAATGTGAGGAATCAGAAAAGTAAACCCCTCCCAGGCATCCTCCCTGATAAGAGAGGAAAAAGAAAGAGCAATTGCTAGCAAGTCATTTCTGAACCCTTTAACTCTCACATCACTACAATCAGCTGCTCCACCCGCCCCTCCTTTCCTCATCCTAGTCCATCGCCTTTTGCTTCTGGCAGGCTCTTCCTGAATATTCCCTCAGCAGCAAAAGGACACTTTCACGTCAAGACTGTTTACTGTTTCACAGCCAGAAAAGAGAAGGAGCTGAAGGAACAGAGGTGTGAGTCTCCTGTACTTGAACACTCTGGTGATGAACAGCGGAGGAAATTGTGTCTGGAAGACAAGTATTTGTCAGGCCCAAGGGGTAAATGAACCTGGCAAGCTCAGGCATCAGCCCAAGATACACAGATAATCCCAGGGGGATCTGTCGCACTGCAGCTCTTGTTTATGATGTAAAAGATGTATTTTTTTTTAAAAAATAGGTTGTGTGTGCGTACAGTTTAAAAAACTCTGTAAGTCAAAAGAGTACATAACAAAAGAGTCTGCTTCCCATCCTGGACCCTTTTCCAAAAGCATAAAAATCATCAGTTTCTTGTGCATCCTTCCAAAAGTACAGTAGGGCTAAGATCTACAATCATGTGGGTATATATGACTCCCGTAATGCCCCCAATCCCCCCACAGTAGCATCCTCTGCACCCCTCCTACTCCTTGCTTCCCCCTACCACACACACAGGATTAACAGTACACTTTAGGGATTATCTCACACCAGTGCATGAAGAGTGGCCTCACACTTTTTTTTTTGCTGTCCCGCGGGGCTTGCAGGATCTTAGTTTCCTGACCAGGGATCGAACCCAGGCCCCGGAAGCAAAAGCGTGGGGTCCAAACCACTGGACAGCCAGGGAAGTCCGCAGGCCTCCCTCTTCTTTTTTTTTTTTTTTTCTTTGAATGATCTTTAATTTCTTTATCAATATTTTATAATTTTGTCATAATTCTTTTTTTTTTTGGGGGGGTACACCAAGTTCAATCCCTCCCTCTTCTTAATGGCTGTATATAGGGGCATATGCACCCACCCAGACCCCCACGAACGGATATTTACGAAGGTTACAATCTTTGGCTGCTACAACAGAGCTGCAGTGAATCTCCTGGAGCACGCTTCTTTATATATTTATGCTCATGTGCCTCTGTTTCCCAGAGGCCTGGGGGTATCTTGACTCTACTAATACAATCACCACTAACCAAGTCAACTCCCAAACAACGCACCACCATCCTAGCCTTCACTCAAGAAGTGAAGGACCCTGCACATTCCATGAGGATAAGCCCTTGAACTGCCCTGACCTTGAGGATGTGTTTGAGGAAAAAAGGCCAGGTGCATCCATCACATCCAAGGCATGTGCACGGCACTGGGGTGCACGGGGCAGGTATAGTCTCTCCACCCTCCCAGTGCAACACCTTCACACTCGAAGGGGTGAGAGTTTTCGAAGAGGGATGGGCAAGTGATGAAACTGTCAAAAACACATGCAATTAATGTGCACAGAAAATTTCTGGAAGAAAACAAAGCTAACTTTCGTTTTTGTTTTTTGGCCTTGAAGCTTGTGGGATCTGAGTTCCCTGACCAGGGATTGAACCCATGCCCTCAGCAGTGAGAGCGCTGAGTCCAAACCACTGGACCACCAGGGAATCCCCCAAACACAGCCTACTTAACAGTGGTACTTCTAGGGAGGGAGCTGAGGGCCTATGGGAAGAGGGACTTACTTCTCAGTATATTCTTTCGACTTTATTTTGCCATGTGCATGTAGTATTTTATAATTTTTTTAAAATTAAATGAAATCACATACACAAATTGTGAAAAAAGCCACCATCCTATCTCTTCTGTGACCATACACAATTGCTGTTTTCATCAAGATGGAAAGTTTTTAAGAGTTACCAATGAAGAGGAAACTGCCCTGGTAGAGGGGTGGAGAGAGCAGGACAGGGATGAATGAAGAGCCAGGGAAAGAAGACGAACATGAGGGGTGATCTCCAGTCCTGGAAGTGAATGAAAGTTCAGGATGCTTCTAGGAAGCCAGAAGGTGCAGGACTCCACCCTCCCCCACCCCCCTTTTTTAAATTATAAAGAGAGCTCAGAGCTGCTGAGTTGGTGCCCATTCCGTGGAAGGGAAAGTGGGCCCTGTGTCTGATGGGCCTGTCCTGTGTCTATTCCCAGGGTGAAAGGGAGGATGGAGAGGGAGGAGTCTCTTAGAAGGAGACCATGATCTGTAACACCTGGAGGTTGGCAGGAAAAGAGAAAGCAGGCTGAGGGCGTGTTGAGGCCCCAAGCTGAGGCAGGCACAGAAGGGTTCCCATGAACCCTCCCCTGCAGAAGCAGAGCCCAAGGTGTCAGGAGAGAGGCAAGAGACCCTCACTTTCCACCTGCAAACTACCTGGACAGCTCCAGCTCAGAGGGACCAATGAGGGACCAGATGAGGCCTCTATATGGGTGAGGAAGAGAGAGGGATTCTACCCATACCTGCGCACATGTTCCAAATATACCAGGTATCAGATACCTTCCTGTGGCATGTAGCATTTTGATCCTATGACTTTCTTCCCTATGTTACCCACAGATATGTTACCTTACATGGCAAAAGGGATCCTACAGATGAAATTAAGGTAATTAATCAGCTGACTTTAAGACAGGGGGATTATATTGGATTATTGGGGTGGGCTTAATCTACATGAGATCTTTTTTATTTATTTAATTTATTTATTTATTTATTTATTTATTTATTTATTTATTTTGGGGGGGTACACCAAGTTCAATCATCTGTTTTTATACACATATCCCCGTATTCCCTCCCTTCCTTGACTCACCCCCCCACCCTCCCTCGAGTCCCCCCCACCCTCCCCGCCCCAGTCCTCTAAGGCATCTTCCATCCTCGAGTTGGACTCCCTTTGTTATACAACAACTTCCCACTATCTATTTTACAGTTGGTAGTATATATATGTCTGTGCTACTCTCTCGCTTCGTCTCAGCTTCCCCTTCACCCCCCGCCCCCTCCCATACCTCGAGTTCTCCAGTCCATTCTCTGTATCTGTGTCTACATGAGATCTTAAAAGCAAACGCAGAGATCTTCCTCTGGCTGCTAACAGAAGAAGATGGAGATGACATGCCATTGTTGGCTTGAAGATGACAGGGTGGCAACATGTCAAGGAAATGGGGACCTCAGTCCTACAGCCATAAGGAACTGAATTCTGCCAACAACCTGAATGAGACTGGAAGTAGAATCCCCCTAGATAAGAGCCCAGGCTGACCCACACCCTGGTTTTGGTCTTGTGGGCTCCTCAGCAGAGAACTCAGTTGACTCTGCCTGGACTTCTAACTCACAGAAACTGTGAAATAACAAATTTGTATTGTTTTAAGCTGCTAAATTTGTGGTAATCTGTTACTGCAGCAATAGAAAAGTAATACACCTCCCCAAATCAAAATCAAATCAATCCCGGAAACAGTTGTTGAGCACTTATTAGGTATGAGACTCTAAAATTCCAGGGCCATGGGTAAAACCTATTCCAGCTACCAGGGACCAGCACATCAATCGTCAGGCAGGATTTCCACCCTCATTCCACCCAGCGAGGTTGAAATGCCAGGACCCCCCAAGAAAGAGCACATGAGACTAACGCTACTCCCCCCATTGTTCAGGATAAGGGACAAGAGGACAGTAGGAGGCCATCCAGCGCCAGCCAGAAGGAGGGCATCACTAAGAGAGAAGGCTGGACCATATGAAGTCCTGGCCATGCTTTTTAATCAACTACACAGTCCTCACTGGGTCTGGTCTGTTCGCCTCAACTCCACAGGACAGACAGGAGCCTTCTCAATGTAGCTTTGCACAGAAGGGGGTCTACCTCCTAGTGCCAGCCTTGAGGGTCTGGGGAAGACAAAAAAATGGTTCAGCAGAGCTCTGTCTCTACTCCTGGAGACTCAGCCCCATCTTCAGTCTGTTGTTTTTCTGGGCACAGGACAGGGCAGGATGGCACAAGCATATTGAATTAGGTAATCCAGATTCCTTCCTTCTAGCTTAAGGCCATAATAGCTGAGACATCTATCTCTCCCAGTGGAGATGAAAGGCCAGGCTCCTTCAGGGGAAAAACTATACACTGAAGTCATTAAGGCCACCGACCCAAGACAGGATTCGGTGAAGCAGTGCTCAGAGAAGTGGATGTCTTTGACCCAGGACATCCTGGAGGTAAGTCCAGGCTAATCCTTTTTGGGTAAGAACTTTTTCCTCCAAAACAAAAATATCCTTATCATTTTGTTATTTTCTCTGATGATATTTGATCATGGTAAAACATTCATACAACATAGGAAATGTGAAACTGACCCCACGATCCCAAGTTGCGGAAATAACCTTGGTTAACTGAGGAGTATTTTCCATGGTATTTTTAGTACACATTCACATGTGCACAAACTCAGACCCTTTAGAAACAAACAGGAACTATGTTATTCACAGCCTCTTTCAGCTAAGACACAATATATCCACATAAACACCTAGCTTATGATTTTCACTTGGTCCATTGCTGCAATAACTGCATTGTTCATAAGAGGAAAAAACCCGTCCATCAAAAGTAGACTGATTAAATAAATTATGATCCATCTATACCATGAAATTCTATGTGGCCTTTAAAAAAGCAGGTAGATCTATTTATGCTTACGTGAAAGTATTTCAAAAATAAATTTAAGAGACTTCCTGGGACTTCCCCAGTGGTGCGGTGGTTAAGAATTCGCCTGCCAATGCAGGGGACACGGGTTCGATCCCAGGTCCAGGAAGATACCACATGCTGTGGAGCAACTAAGCCCACGCGCCACAACTACTGAGCCCACACACCAAAAGTATTGAAGCCCACGTGCTGTAGGGCCCATGGGCCATAACTACTGAAGCCTGCGTGCCTAGAGCCTGTGCTCCACAACAAGAGAAGCCATCACACTGAGAAGTTTGCACACTGTAAGGAAGAGTAGCTCCCATTCACTACAACTAGAGAAAGCCTGTGCACAGCAACTAAGACCCAATGCAACCAAAAAAAAAAAAGAAAAAGATAAAAATAAATGTAAGGGCCTTAAAAAATAAATTTAAGAGACTTCTTTAATAATTTTAAATAAATTATTTAAAAATAAATAATAAATGATAAAAATAAATTTAAGCCCAGTGAATAAGACTCCACACTCCCAATGCAGGAGGCTCAGGTTCTATCCCTGGTCAGGGAACTAGATCCCACATACATGCCGCAACTGAGAGTACGCATGCCACAACTAAGACCTTGTGCAACCAAATTAATTAATTAATTAATTAAACCTGCCCCCTAAAACAAAAAAATAAATTTAAGAAACAAAGTGAGAACTGTTAGGTATACCACAACACTATTGTTTTAAAAAAAAGGAAAAGTATGTGTATGTATGTGTATATACACACACATACATTTTTTAAAAGTATATACAACTGTGAAAAGCAGTAATGATGAGAGTGAATGGTGTAGGGGAGAAACTTAGTTTTACTGCACACTTTTGTGTACTGTTTCTTATTCTCCATTTTATCTTTTGTTTTTTAACATATGAATGTATCTTTACCAACTCTATTAACTGAGGAATGGTGTTTATCTTGTCCATCAATATAAGAACAATACCTGCTCTTATAAGGTCATTCAATAAATATTTACTTGAAGAACAACTTTATAGACTGAGTGATTCGAAATGTTCCAGGTAGCATCTTGCACCTGCTTCTCTGTGCTGATAAGGTTTGAGACGGACCTCTCCCCTGACACTAGGCAACATCTTTCCTGGAAAAGTTCCAATTCCTGGAGTACTTACCAACAAAGGAAGATGTCGGTGAATGTCTCTGCTGTGGTGAAAAGTGCAAATATAATCCAGTACATCATCCATTTGACCTGTTGAAAGAGAAAGCAACAAAGCTAAGAGGAAAGGTCAGGGATGAACGGCTGCCAACCTCACGAGAACAGGCCCCGACAGTGGATGCTGAGACATGAGACATGTCCAGGCAGCGTGGCTGACCCCTTCCCCGTCCTCCCCCAAGCTGGCCAGTTCCACTCCAGACCTCGGGGCTGGGCGCAAACAGGCTGTTTCCACAACTGACCCAGGCTCAAGCTCAAAGGAGACTTTAGGTGGCTTTCAGTAGCCCTCAGGTGAGCCAGGGACACCTGAAGACCGCAGTGACTCAGGATTCAGTCAGGTCATTGTTCCAAGACTGAAACAGGTGAATAAAGTTTCCAAGCCTCCACAGAGACACACCCGGGAATGACCTTTAACCTGGCCAGACTCTCTGAGATGGAATGATGGATATCCTCACTGGTCATTTAAAAACCCTTCCATGTGGGAAAGCCCCAAAGCCCCTTACAGAAACTGGATTTTTTTTTTTATTTATTTTTGGCTGCGTTGGGTCTTCATCGCTGCACATGGGCTTTCTCTAGTTGTGGCGAGCAGGGGCTACTCTTCATTGCGGTGTGCAGGATTTCTCACTGCAGTGGCTTCTCATTGTGGAGCACAGGATCTAGGCACGCAGGCTGAGTAGTTGTGGCGTACGGGCTTAGTTGCTCCATGGCATGTGGGATCTTCCTGGACCAGGTATCGAACTTGCATTGTCCCCTGCATTGGCAGGTGGATTCTTAACCACCGCATCATCACAGAAGTCCTTGGATCTTTTCATTTTATCCCCTCCCCTGACCCCGACATGTAACCATCCTTTTCCATTTCTATTGTCTCTCTTCCCCAATTGAGCCCTTGGTTCCCTCTCTCCTGAACTACTGCAAGAGTCTCCTAACTGCTTCCCTGTCTCTTGGCTTTCCCCTCACCAATCCATCCTACAAACTATGCCCATACGAATCTCCCCAGAGCATGAACTCAACCTGCTAACTTCCATTTAAAATCTTCTAGCCTGCAGAATAAAGTCCAAATTCCTTAGTCTGCTCCTCCTGGCTTCTGGAAATGGTAGGGCAGTTTATATTGGACTAACCCTTTTGTCAATAATAATAATAAACTCTGAACAAAATATTTTAAAACTGTGTGAAGGCTAGAAAAGCTATCAAAAGCTGGCAGAAACTGGAAAGGATCCAACTCTTGAACTAAGGGGACCATACCAGAGTACATGCATGTTGATGTAGCTAAGGAAGCTCTCCAGCCAGCAAATCATGGGGCATATAGAACTCCAGAAGAAACCTATAGTCTTATTTGCCTGAGGAAGTGTAAAATAGAGTTGAGACAGCCAAAGATGCTGGAAATTGAGAAGGAAAAATTCCCAGAAAGAGGGAAGCCATAAGAGCATAGGCCCCAAAATCCACATCTAAATTCCCTTCAAATTCTTGGCTGGCTCCTGAATTATACAGAATCAGGTAATATGCAAAGATAGCTGAGTAAAATACAGCTGGAAAGCTCAACTGAGCAGAGATTCCGTTTCTGCCCACTGTAGGGGGAATAGAGTTTGCAGTTCAAGTCCTGCCAAATTAGAGGAGCTTGGTAAACGTTTCAGAATTTCCAGTGAAACATCTGAAAGGCCATACCTTAGGAATAAAAATTACCTCCTATGACTAAGAGATTAGCTCACGGACTAAGAGTAAAACTGAAATACACCTGCCCCAATGAAATTTAAAACCCAGTTGTCAAGATGATCTGTCAGACTGTCCGCTAGAACAAAAATTAACATTCTTCACAAGAAAGCAACACAGATCTGGATTTCCTATGATTAAACATAAAAGTCCAATAAACAATAAAAACTATATATATGAAGAGACAGGAAAATATACTCTATGGTTAAGAGAAAAACTGGTCAGTAGAAACAGATCCATATTTGACCTAGATGTTATAATTAGCAAAGACTTTTTTAAAAAAAATTATTTATTTATTGGCTGCGTTGGGTCTTCGTTGCTATGCACGGGCTTTTTCTCTACTTGTGGCTAGCGGGGGCTACTCTTTGTTATGGTGCTCAGGCTTCTCATTGTGGTGGCTTTTCCTGTTGCGGAGCATAAGCTCTAGGGGCGTGGGCTTCAGTAGTTGTGGCACGTGGGCTCAATAGTTATGACTCACGAGCTCTAGAGTGCAGGCTCAGCTGTTGTGGCGCACAGGCTTAGTTGCTCTGTGGCATGTGGGATCTTCCTGGCCCAGGGCTCGAACCCGTGTCCCCTGCATTGGCAGGCAGATTTTTAACCACTACACCACCAGGGCAGCCCCTCAGTGAATATGTTTTAAATGCCTGGATTAGAATGTTGGGTGTTGTGAATGGAAAAGAAAGAACAGTCTCAAAAATGTTAAGATGGAATATAACTTTGGAAAATACTGGTCTAGGTGGTTTTTTGAGAAGATGAAATTAGATAGCTTGCAAGGCAACAGATGCTCCCCATGAGATGGATGGCTAAGTACACACTGGAGGAACGTGGACTGTTGAAGTCAGGGCACGAGTGACTGATAGTTATGGAGCCACTCACACTAGCAAGAAAGTAAAGAGAGCCAATTTAGCAAGAAGAAGCTGAGCTCCATGAGTCTGAGGACAATCTGAGGGTCCCAGAGGACATCAAAGAAGGATGCCCAGCAGGCCTCTGGAAAGGCAAAACTAAATTTCGGGAGGGAGGTTGGGGCTGAAGACAAAGATAAGAGAGCAGAAGAGGCAGAGAGGAGACTGGAAGTGTTAGCCTAAAGAAGTTTCTATCATGTCCTTCGCCACTTTAAAATACCTTCATGTATCAATAGAAAGAAGGGTCTGAGAATGACTGTCTGAGCCTAAAATGGTAAATGAAATACTGGTGACTCAGATGTGGAAATCATAAATAAATTCCCTGGAGATGGTTTTCCCCACCATGACTCAGAGAAACCAAATGGAAGTTATTTTTCCAAGATTTGAAATAGAACTTGCCAAGTTTGAAGGATTCTGCCCAGTACTCCCTGGATAAGCCAGCATCCAAAAAGGAAAGAGAAAAGTTATTGCTGATTTGCAAAGTTATTACTGGGGGCAACTCTGGAGTGGACAGTTGACAGCATAACTGGGAACTCCTCTGGACTGGTCAAGCACAGGAATGAGGAGACAGGAGAGAAGGCCTAGGCTCTAGGCCATAATAAAGGGTGAGAAGCAGAGCTTGGCGACCTTCCATGAGCCACCCAGGCGGGCTAAGACCCCACAGCCCATCAGACGCTGCCCCCAGGGCTCCAGGCAGCCCACAAAAGGCCTTCCCCATGAGCCAAAGAGGCAGCAAGCTCAGCCACTTCTTGGCCCCACCTCACCTTCAGACCCTCCCCCACACAGCCACACTATTTCTCGAGCCTCTCACATTCCCTCCTGCATCCGGGACCTGCTTCAGCCTCACGGGGAATTCCCTACGCCAAATGATGAGAAAGGAAAAATCTGAGCCTGGCTGACAGATGAGTCTGCACCATCTGCTGGCATGAGCTCACAGTGGACAACTGTAGAGTCGGGGTGGCCCTGAGAGAGTGGGGAGGGAAATTCCCTGCAGGCAGAACTTTGAGCAGCACACTTAGCCCAAAAGGAGAAATGTCCTGAGGTAATGCATGTATACTATATTTTCTTATTTTCTTGATGCTGTGACATCTGGGGTCTTGCTGACTGGAGAGAGATTGCCCCTCTTAGGACTAGCTAATTCTTAGAGACAGGAAAATTCTTGCCCCAGAGCACATATGCAAACCAACCAATCCAGGGTCCATACTCCAAATTACCTCCTTTATGGAGCTCTCATAGGTAGAGCCAGTATTTCCCAGCCCTAATCATCCCAGGACCTGGTACCAGATAACTGGAGGCAGCCCCCACACCCCAGAGTCTGCTGAAGTTACTCAAACTAGCCAATCCTAAGCTTGCTTACTTTGCCTTGCCTTGCCTTTCCCACAGAAACCATAATAAAGGTCATTGCCCACGTTTTCCTTTGAAGGCCTGACTGACCCTGGTGCTTTCCCACGTGGCCCTCCGTGGTGCACTGCGCCTCCTACTTCCAGGGAACTGCAAGTAAAAACTTATTCCTCCGTGAGTCATTTCTGTGTCTGCATACCTTATCACACCTGTTTAAAACAAATCTGGGATACGTTTTAAAACACCAGGTAAGAATTTGGATAGATGATGAGGTACTTGGAAGGGACAAGACTGAGTGATTAGTGTTGAGGTGGTTTTGGAATTACATGAATGGACCCATATAAAGCAGATACTTGTGACTCGTGCTAACACTTGCCAGAAGGTCCTGATGAAAGAGGAGGCTCTTGGTAATCAGGAGGATGAGATGACCAGCCCTGTGGATGACTACGAGCCTTTAACTTCAGGCATGATATCGCGTGTTCAGTAGACTCATGTACCAGTGGTCATGTAAGCAGAGGGAACACACAGGCTCAGCAATGTGCATCCCTTTCACCAAGAGCAACCTGGCCATGACCACTGCCCAGACACCAAGTTGCCAGCAGGAGTGACTAAGCATCTCTAGGATGGTACCATATCTTAAAGGCACCAGCCAGCCTCCTAGGAGCAAGCTCATCATACCAAGCCCTTTCCCTCATAGAAAAGGCAGCATAGACCCTTTCCTGGAATATTCATTTACTGGGCACGTGGACTCGCTTTTCCCACTGCCATGTTTCTGGCAGCCATACAGCAAGCTGTGGACTCAGTGAGTACCCTTTTCATTTTGATATATCCCACCCAGCCCTGCTTCTGGCCAAGGGCCCTCTTTTACAGCAAAATAAATAAGACATTAGGCTCATGTTTGGGGGGGAAATCACTGATCTAATCATGTACCCCAATGCCCTGAGGCAGCCAGCCTTATAAAATGCTGCAAGAGCTTTGGAGCGTTCCAGAGAAGAACTAGATGGCAGTCAGCATTCTGTGATGTAGATATTCTGCCCTAAAGGAGGCAGTTTCCTCTCTGAACTAGTGACCAACACAAGGTACTGCATCTTAGCCAGAATTTAAAGGTTCAGAAGCCAAGGAAATGAGGGTGGTGTTTCTTATGATTAAGCCTAATGCTAGCTCCTTGCAACTCAAAGTGTGATTCATGGGCTGGCACCACTGGAATCACCTAGGAGCTTGTTAGAAATGTAGAAACTCAGGCTCCGCTCCAGAGCTAATGGATCAGAATCTGTATTTTAATCAAACTCTCTGCTTATTCATATGCATGTTAACGTTTGAGAATCACTGGTCTAACCCACTCACAACACTTCTGCTTTTCATCCTCAAACCTCCTAGCTCTGCTCTTTAATAATTTTAGTACTTGAACGATGGATGCTTCCACCAGGGATATACTATAAAATGGTTCTGATGAAATGGAAGCAGAGATGAGAAGGTCACCTGGCCATTTCAGGACCACCATGCCACTAGGAAGTAGATCATAAAGGGGCTCACAGGCTCTCATGGGGTGGTTGATCCTGCTTGTCAAGGGGAACTAGAGTTGCTACTACACAATGTGGCAGGAAGGAGGGTGGATGGAAGTTAAGGATCCTCGCAGTGGTCCCCAATCTTTTTGGCAACAGGAACCAGTTTCATGGAAGACAATTTTTCCATGGACGGGGAGGAGGGGTGGCGCAGGTGATGGTTCAGGCAGTAATGTGAGCGACAGGGAGCGATGGGGAGCGGCAGATGAAGCTTCGCTCGCTTGCCCGCCACTCACCTCCTGCTGTGCGGCCTGGTTCCTAACAGGCCTCGGACCAGTACCAGTCCGTGGCCCAGGGGTTGGAGACCTCTGCTCTAGGGGATCTCCTAGTATTGTCCTGTTCAGAGGTAAAGTCAGTGGGTCATTACTATAACCTTACAGAGGCAAGAATACTAAGGCCTCAGATTCCTCAGCAATGAAGATTTAGGCCACACCCTTGGAGAAGAAACCACACTCACTAAAGCTGAAGGCACAGGGAACATGGATTGGATGGTGGAAGAGGGAAGTACTAGGAAAAGTTGTGAAGGACTTTGGAATGGGTGTCCTGTGGAACGCCAGTTGCTGTCCCGAGCAGCCTTCTGAGTTATCGTAATTCTGCAGGTGTCTTCTTGTACAATGTCTTTGAGATATTTTGCAACTTTGTAAGTTACAGAAAACTGATCACAATGTAAATGATTTAGTCTACAAGGTGCAAAAGAATTTTGTCCAGTGGAGCTACGACTGGGTCCAATGGCCCCATTTCCCAAGAAATCAAGTGAATATCTATAAACAAACGCATTCCATCATTTGTCGTTGCTCACATACACCTGTTTTTTGGAGTCCTCTTTGAACTGCTTTTTAACACCTTACTGGTTCCCACATTACTTAATGAGTTAAGTAAACTTTTCAACATGAGTTAATTTTATATTTGTACAAGAATCATGATTTCACCCCTTTTTAAATTAGATTGTAACAAAAGACGTACATACTAACTATGAACTCATGACCACTTGTTTAAATCATGACCGTAACTTCTATCCACATTTTCTTCCTTTCTGTGCTATTTATAGATTTAAATATTTTAACTAATTTTATTTTTCTTAATTCTCCTTCTCTCCCTAATATAGTATATGGGCTGTGTCACTGATGGTTCACTTGACAATTTAATTTTTAGAGTGCTGAATATGAAGGTTGGATCCCATCAGAAGCAGAGGAGGAGAGGCCTTTGCCAGAGACAGTGGATCTGGGGCTGGACTCAGATGAAGAAATTTGGATTTGGCGAGTAAATGAGTAGTACAGAATTCTTCTCGGAAGGCTTTTCTAAAAGCCAAAATCTGGGTAAAGGAGTGGATATGGATGTTGTGCAGCCCAAGAAGTAACTGTAATATAGATCATGATGTTATATATTTTCATGTATATAATATACAGGCACATCTCGTTTTAATGCACTTTGCAGATGTTGCGTTCTTTACAAATTGAAGGTTTGCGGTTAAGCAGTCTTGTTGCCATTCCTCCAACAGCATTATTTTTTAATAAAGGTGTGCATGTTGTTTTGTTAGACATAACGCTCTTGCACACTTAAAAGACTACAGCATAGTGTAAACACAACTTCTGTATGCCCTAGGAAACCAGAAAGTTTGTGTGACTCGCTTTTTGGTGATATTCATCTTATTGCTGTGGTCTGAAACCGAACGTGCAGTATCTCTGAGAGGTGTGTGTGTGTACATTTTTTTAAACTACAGGCATCCAAAGCCTTCTAATTTGGAGGGCATCTCCCAGCATGTGCGTGTTTATGGGAGGCAAGGCCTATTATCCAGGCTTGGAAAAAAAATCAAGGTTCTTAGAAAAATCAAGATTTTCTAAATCTTCATGGAATGTTCCAAAGACATAGGCAGCTGGCAGCCAGTTCCGTGGGTGCTGACCTGGTCAGTAGCTTCCTAACCAGACCCTTCGTGTGGCATAAGCTTGGTTGTCACCAGCCTTCTTGGATCTTTCCCAATTTCTGAGTATGTTTCCCCAGGCTTCTAGTTAATTCTATGAATTCTCATAAATTCCTTTCTGTTTACGTGTTTGCTCCAAAACCTTGACTAGTGCAGTAAGTTTGGAAAGACACAAAGAGCTATGAACGTTAAGAGCAGTGTTTCTCAAATTGAGGATCTTGTTAAAAATGCTTATTTTTGAGTAGAGTACCCTGTACACCTGAAACTAACACAACATTGTAAATCAACTATACTCCAAGAAAAACTGGACTTCCCTGGTGGTGCAGCGGTTTGACCCCTGGTCTGGGAAGATTTCACATGCCGCTGAGCAACTAAGCCTGTGTGCCACAACTAAGCCCACATCTACTGAACCTGTGCTCTAGGGCCCTCAAGCCACAACTACTGAGCTCTCATGCTGCAACTACTGAATCCCACACACCTAGAGCCCGTGCTCCACAAGGGAAGCCACCGCACTGAGAAGTCCCTGCACCTCAACGAAGAGTAGCCCCCCACTTGCAAAAACTAGAGAAAACTTGGGCACAGCAACGAAGACTCAATGCCGCCATAAATAAATAAATAAATAAAATTTTCAATTAAAAATAAATAAAACTTTTAAAGTTTAAATATTTTTTTTAAATGCCCATCTTTATTTATGAGGTCTGAGTCGGGCTTGAGACTCCACATTTCTAACGAGCTTCCAGGGGATGTATCGCTGGCCCACAGCCCACACCTGGGGCGTTGAGATCAAGACCACTGAATGCTCGCAGAGAAGCGGCTGGAAAGTAGGAAGAGCAAGATTAAGAAACTTTAACACTGTCTAATGGGGTTTGGACTTGATCCTGCAGGTGATAAGCTGTCATTAAAGGATCCAGGGGGAGTGAAATGAATAGATTTCCATGTTTCAAAGGCTTGTAGAAGTGATGTGGACAACAGAGCATGAGATGAGGGGCAGGAGGTGGAGGAACCACTTAGAGGTACGGCAGGCAGAATCACGGCCCCCACCCCCAGAATATCCTCGTCCTATTCCCCAGAACTGTGAGCATATTACATTATAAGGCAAAAGGGACTCTGCAGGTATTAAGTTAAGGACTTTCAGACGAGATCGGGCGTGTTCAGGGTGCTATGGCCGTAGACTAAGTTAAGGACTTTCAGATGGGAAGATTATCCTAGATTATCCAGGCAGGCCCAATGCAAGCACATGAATCCTTACAAGTGGAGAGCCCTTCCCGGCTGGCTGCCGTCAGAGGGAGATGGGATTACGGAAGAACGGTCAAAGATGCAACACTGCTGGCCCTGAAGGCTCGAGCCAAGGAATGCAGGTGGCCTCCAGGAACTGGGAAAGGCAAGGAAATGGACTCTCCCCTACAGCCTCCAAAAGGAGGCTTGATTTCAACCCAGTGAGACCCATCTGACTTCAGAACTGTGAGATAATACATTTATGTTTTTTTTTTAATTTTTTTTGGTTTTGGTGGCTTGTTTTTCTTTTTCTTTTTCTTTTTCTTTTTTTTTTTTTGGCTGCATCATTCAGCTTGTGGGATCTTTGTTCCCCAACCAGGGATCGAACCTGTGCCCCTGAGTGGAAGCTCAGCATCCTAACCACTGGACCACCAGGGAATGCCCACATTTGTGTTCTTTTAAGCCACTAAATTCGTGGTAATCTGTTACAGTGGCAATAAAAAAACAAATACAGGAAGTCACTGTGACATTCCAGGGAACAATGATGACAGCCTCACCGAGAGGCAGCACAGATGGAGAGACCTGGTTTGAAAGATTATTAGGAGGAAAGAGATCACCAGCCGGGTGCGTAGGTGGGGATGGGTGGGGAGGGAGAGGCAGGAGCCAAAGGAAGTTTCCAGGTTTCTCTCTTGGACAAATGGGTCTGTGGGTCAAAAGGAAGGAAAGAAGTGAGTGTGAGTGTGTGTGGAAGAAAGTGTGTGAGCGTGCACTCCAGTGTGTGAGTTGGGCACATGTGAGAAGGTTCAGGAAAAGGAGGCAGGTCTCCCTGAATACTACTGGCCGCCTTTCTTCCAGTTCCATGTTTACCGAGAAACCACCTAATCTTAACTCTCAAACTTTCCCTCCTGGGAAAAGCACGTGCTCACCGCCAACACAAACAGCTGCTCCGCTTGTCAGCTATATTTTTCAGTTTGAATTAATGAATTGCCATTCTGGTCATAAACCAGGCTCCCAGGAGTTTAGATAGAGCAAAACACTTCACCAGGGTTTGCTCTTTCCTGGATGAGCGGACAGAATTGAGATTTTACCCCTGCAAATTGGAGTATCAGACCTTGAACCGTGGTGACCCCAGCTTTGCCTCCTTCCCTGGGACAGCGTCCCCACGTCCCAGACCGGAAGGGGCTGGGGAAAGGGAGACCTGGAGGAGACTGCCCAGTGCTTCCCCCTGGGTCAAGTCCATTAGGAATCATGAGGTCCTGTGCTTGCAACTTAACTGCTATTTATAGCTCACACTCTGAGATTCCTTCACAGACACATGCTGGGGACCCAGCCTCCAGAGAAGAACATGCCCTGTCTGGATCCCCTGCTTGGTGGCAAATGCGAGCCAGGCAAGCAGTTCTGGGAAACTTGGAGAGTGGGTGTAGGCAGCTCTGGTTGAGCTGATCTGGAGGTAGCTGGTTTCATCCTAAAGACATCCTAGGAAAGCTGAGAAAATAAGGACTTCCAAGCCTGCTTTGAATGATTTCTTTACCTGTGCCTAATTTGCCAAGTGACCTCTTCTGAGTAAAAGGAGAGCAAAGACACTCTGTCCCTCACAACACTAGGGTCTAGGATTGTGGATATCCACCCACTGCTCAGATGAGGAAACCAAGGCTCTTGGAAGTTAAGATTCTTGTCCAGCACTGCGTCAATCAAATATCAGAGCCACAGCCTGACTTCAGTCTCTCGATGACAAAATCTCTTTGTACTTTGACCTGGGATTCTGTCCTCCCTGGAGGGGGACAGCCCTCCCTCCCCAGCCACCCCATGCAGGTATCTATCAATCAGAGGTGGTCTGATAGTGCTCCTGCCTAGAGGCGCCCAGCACGTTTAGCACTGTGACGAGGGCACCCAAATCACCCAGCAGGAATACAATCCTCCACCCGCTGAATACTCCTGATCCCCTTCCCGTGTGTTCAGCCGTCTGTGAGGTGCTGGAGGAAACAGTCACAGGACGATGGTAGCGCCTGCCCTCTAAAAGCTTATAAAGCAACAGAGCTTAAATCACAGAACCGGAATGGGAATCAGAGTTGCTGAACAGGGTGTGCTGGACCCTAGGACACGTACTCCTGCCCCTAAGGCCAGACTGTCTCCCAGTCATACTGCTTTCCAGTCCAGACAAGGAAACTGAGGCTCAGAGAGATGAAGTCACTCTTCCAAGGCCATAGGGTGGCCTGTGGCCACTGGGGACCTCCATTTCCTCTCACTGGGCCTCCCCAGTCTCCTCACTTCCACACCCTAGTTCTAAAGAGGAGGTCTAGACGAGAGAGCACTGCTGGGTCACAACCCAGCAGGTCACCATACTGCCCTGCTCCAAGTCCCCACCAAAGAGGGCATCCACCTCCCCCCCACTTCATGCCCAGCTTCTGCCAACCTAAACCCATCACCACCCACCCACCCTCCGCCCCCCAAAAGTGCTACTTACATATTCTTTAATGTCCTTCGATTTCACAGCCTTGTAGGAATAATATGCAGGGTAAAGGGTGCCAAATATTAGCCTGGAGGGGAGAGAGAGAGAGGAAAAAAAGAGAAATGTGATTTTCATTCATCTTATTTGATGGAAAATGTCATCTTTGACGCCAGAAGCAATCTCCAAGCTACAGAAAATGCTGCTGTGGGGCTTGATTTATTTTTCCGAATGCCCTGAAGCTTTTCTGCTCACGGCTGGGATGTGCTTAGAAACCTCTACGTCCTGTTACAGCTCCACACCCACCTTCCTTCAATCTGTCATTTGGCAATGCAGAAGGGTGGACTGGGGTCATGGAAGCCAAAGCGGGGGGAGGGTTGGAAGTGGGAAGCCAAGCTGAGCATCCAAGACCCCTGAAATTTAAGGTCAAACATTTCTCCCTGCTGCTCATTCCCATCGGATGCTCTATTAAGCCCACCCACACCTTGGGCTTCCTTCCCCATCAAAACCGTGTCACTCCAAGTTTCTTCAAATTTCAGTCCCTTCAGACTTGATTTCAGCATCCTGCAGCCTGAATCAGCTGTTCAAGTTGTAAATCCAACCAAGCCAACCCCTCCGCCCACCACACACATTCCTCCCCACCTTGCGTTAACCTGCTTCTCGCTTCTCACCGCTCTGGAGATGCAGAAGCAAAAATCATGACACCAGCATGACTATTTGGGCATTAGCTCTCACTGACCCACCAGGGCTAGGGCCACGCGCTAGGTTATTAAATAATCTGACTCTGCGTAGCATAGCTCTACATGCCCTCATGCTCTCCACCTCGCCTGTGCTGTTCTCGCCTTCTGGCATCTTCCCTCCCCCTTCTTTGTCTGGTTCATGCCTGTCCATCCATCAAATCCCAGCTCTATATGACCTCTTCATGGAAGCCTTGCCCAACCTCCCTGACGAGGTCAGATCTCCCCACGACACTCTCATAGGGCGATGTACACAAGAACAGGGTGCTCTTTGACTGTTATTTGGGTGATGCTTTGATGGACAGCATCCCCCCATTGGGCTGTAAGTGCCTCAAGGGCACAGAATGCATCTATTTTGTTCAACAGTGTGTTCCCAGCACCTACAACATAGGAGACTCTCTCTCTCTCTTTTTTTTTTTTGGCGGGGGGGGAGCATGCTGCACAGCTTGTGGGATCTTAGTTCCTCAACCAGGGATTAAACCTCAACAGTGAAAACGCGAAGTTCTAACCACTGAACCGCCAGGGAATTCCCAGGAGACTCTCAATGGATTTTTTTTTTTTTTTTTAATGAATGAATGGACAGAATGTTGGAGCTGGAAGGGTTTCATTCTTTCACCTGACAGATGAGGTTACCCCCAGCTGTCAATTCAGGTGCAAGCTGGATGGGTATGAGAGCGGCCCCGGCCCCACAAGGGCCAGCATCTCCTGTGACAACCCCACGGACAGAGCCGTGCGAGGAGACACCACACTCAGGAAGACCAAAGCCATGGCTCGCTCATCAGGGAGGTCGTACAGAGAACCCCCAGACAGATGCAATTTATCAAGCTGGGCTCAGCTTTACCGTAAGCTGCAGCCAGGTAACAACACCCTGACCTTCCACATTCATCAGGTTTCCAGGGGAAAACAGAAAGCTAACTGAACCTGGTCTGTTTCTGGTGCTGAAAGAGAAGGGGAAAGGGCTTTGTAACCTTGACTTATACAGACCCTGCACTAAGCACTTTGCAGGCATGACCTCTGACAGCCTTGGTAACGAGAACCTCTCCTATAGACAGGGCACCAAGGTGTGGAGTGGTTAGTCTGTACTTGTCTAGTTCCGTGACCATTAGGAGTAAAGCAGGGGCTGGGATGCAGTCAGGTCGGCCTCCCCTGTGCCTGGCTTCTTGCCACCATTGCCCGCTGTCTTGGAGAGCAAGGCCATCTTCTAGGAAGGCTGAAATTGTATCTGGGGAGCAAGATAAGACAGCTAAGGGGACAAAAGACTAGTCTGAAAGGAAGCAAGACATATAAGAAAGAGAGGGATGGCCACAGTGCCAAAGACACAGGCAGCCCGGGGAAGTCCACTGGGTTCTGTCACGAGCCAGCTTGGAGACGGGAGTCTCCCCAATGCCCCTACCCTGCCCCGCCCCTAAGCAGTATTCTCAGATACCAGGGAGAGTCTTCCTTCCTCCTTGAGCCTTTCCTGACCTCAGCACCCCCTAAAGATTCGGTTCCTCTCCCGTTCTTCACTGCCACTCCCTGGAGAGTCCCTTTTCTCAGCCTTTATCCGTATCACTGCTAATGGTTTATTCAATGTCTCTCCCACAAGACTTTTTTTTTAACTTTTTATTCTATGTTGGAGTATAGTTGATTAACAGTGTTGCAATAGTTTCAGGTATACAGCAAAGTGATTCAGTTATTTTATACATGTATCTATTCTTTTTTCGCTGCAAGACTAAGTTCCACAAAGTCAAGGATGGTGTCTATCTCGCTCGTGTAACCGCACCCGCTGGGCCTGGCAAGTGCTCAGTAAATATGTGTTCCCTCTGGGAAGTTTCAGAGAGTGGTGAAGCAAAGGTCAGAGCCATCCAAGGGACACTCGTGACCTTGGGACTGAGGTCTCAGCATCGAGGGGATGCCAGACGGCACCGGGCTGACTCAGCAAAGCCTCGGGCACAATGCCAGAGGCTCCGGAGAAATAAACACACCGTCTTTGGCACAGATGCCCTGGTTACTAGCCACGTCTGCCAGGGTGGTGTCCAGCCCCTGCCCTGAGGCAGCACTGTGAGCAGCAGGAGCGACAGGTGGAAAGTGCACCTCCACCCTATGGCCCATGGACCTGCTCCTCTGTGAACCCCGATGGCCGATGACATCCCCTGAGCAGTCACAGAGGTGGGAAGCCTCACGGGCACCCAGAAGGGAGGCCTGTGCTCCGTCCGCCTGCTGCTCAGATGTGAAGTGGCTGCCAGCATTCCCCCGACCTGGCTCCCATCTGACAGCACAGGGACAGCAAGACGAAGTTGCTTTCCAGTCTCTAAAAGCTCAGAAACACTGCCATGTAAGGGAGCAGACTCTGTATTTCACTTCCCAGGGGAGGGAGAACGGGATGAAAAGGGCAAGTTCTTCTAAATCTATTTTGGAGAAAAGAAGTAACAAATGAAGCAGGTCCAAGCCAAAGGGGCTTGGCACGTATGTCCATTCAGACCGAGTCCCCCTGGCAAGGCCCTTCTCCTTCTCAGCTTCCCGGCACCCGGTTGCTCCCTCAGCTGCAGACGCCACGGCCAGCAGTCGTCCCCCAGTGAGCCCTGCTCGCACACTCGCAATCGGTGACTTCCTGCCGGCTTACTCTCCTGCCTGAATCTTAGTGCACGATATTCCCACAACTCTTTCCCCCCCGCCCACCATAAAGTCTCACTGATCCTTTAAGACCCATCTCGAAAGAGTCACTTCTGTGAGTATTCAGTCACTTGTCCCTCAGAATTTTCTTGACACTTGTTAAGTCCTTATGTAGTAGTTTTAATTAAAAAAAAACATTAAAAATAATGATAATAATATCACTGAGCGCTCACTAATGCCAGGCGCTGCTCTACAGGCTGTACACATTCTCTCAATCCTTATCCCCATACAGGATAAGAATTCTTACTGCTCCATTTCACAGACCAGGACACTGAGGCCCAAAGAGACACAACAGACAGAAGCCAAGCTGGGATGTGAGCCGGGCAGCCTGACAACAGGCTTACTGTCTTCTCCCAGAGCTGCCTGGGCTGCTGAGTCAGATCACCCACGCCTGGGTGATCACTGGGGTCCCTAGCACCTCCCGCAGCCCCTGCCCAAGTGGGTGCTGGACAAATGTCCGGTGAGCGAATACATATCAACCAGTTGCAAACTCTCTCCAAGGAACTCGGCCCACTTGAGAGATTCACGTAACTCTCTCTACAAGGTCAAGAGGAAAGCAGTAACATTCTTAGAAAGATCTAAAGCTGCTTAAGAGCTCAAGGTCGGCTCAAGAGCAGGAAGGGAAGGCTTGAGTGCTATTCTCTGGAGGGGAGACGGGCTCTGTGCTGACACACTTCTCCCAGTTACCTGTGAACGGAGCCTCGCCTGGCACCTCGGAGCCGCAGAGCTCTGCACCCACCCTCCCTCTGCCCACTGCCATTTACTGCTACCCGGAAGCCCCCAGCCCAACGGACGGCCTCCCTTTATCTGCCTGCAGCATTCCCTCTATCTTTGTCCTTCACTCCTCCTCTTGCTCCAAGTTAAGGGCCTTCACCGGGGTTGCCTCCCCCACCTCTTCCACAGCTGCAGTGGAGCGCCACGGACCTCAGGTCAGCTCTATCCTCTAAGGCAGCGGCTCCCAGCCAGGGGGGATTTAGTTGTCGGGGGGACACCTGGGCGCTGCCTGGTAAGACTCGGGTCATCACAAGGGAGAGAAGCGACGGGCACCTCGGGGGTGGAGGTCAGAGAGGCTGCCTGACACCCTACGACGCGGTCTCCAGCCTTTCAGGGGTCTCTCTCATGGTAGACAATTTTTCCAAGGACCGGGGTGGAAGGATGGTTTCCGGATGATTCAAACGCGTTACGTTTATTGTGCGCTTTATTTCTGTTATGATTACATCAGCTCCAACTCCGATCACCAGGCATTAGATGCTAGGGGCTGGGGACCCCTGCCCCACAAATACACAGGACAGCCCCCACAAAGCACGCTCCAGTCCGCAACATCAGAAGTGCCACGGTGGAGAAACCCTGGCCTAGGGTGCTGGGTTTCGGTCCTTGAGCCCTAGACCCTTCACCCAACATGGGCGATCTACCCCAAGAGTTTTTAAAAAGTGCCCAGGGTTCCAGGCAAGACAGCAAGCGCTCAGAAAAGAGGGGGCAGTCCAAAATGGCAAAGACCATACACCCACCTCATTGGCCAATGTCAAGAAAATGCAACCCTGAAGCAGCTTATCAACTTCTGACCAAGGAATAGAAGTATCGCTCACAGGAGTTAACGGTGACTGTGACACCCGTTACAGTCACCGAGGAGGACTGCCCACCATTCCCTGGAGGCTGGAGTGATTGCAGGGGAGCAATCGCTCAGCTACAAGCTGTGGCACCACGGTTACTAACCGGGGTCAAGGCTTCTGCAAACCATGTGTCTTCCACAGTCTTCTCAGGCATCTCAGTATTGCACCAACATTTCCCAATGCCAAATTATGTTGCAAACGTAAAAAAAAAAAATCAACGCTAGCAATATTTTTTCTGAAATTAATTTCTTAAACATAAGTAAAATAACAGACCTACTTGTACAGTTGTTCAAATTATGATAAAATAAAATGAATTTAAGAAATGGTATACCACACAGAAGCAGCTTCTGGAATACTGCATTTCTTGACCTGGATGGCAGTCAAGCAGAGTTTTGTTTTATAATCACAAATGTATATTAATTTGTACACATATGTTCTATGTACTTTTCTGTATGTACATGTATGTATAATTTTTATTAAATGGTGTGCCATATTTAAAAAGAAACAAATTTTCTAACAAATGCTGGAGGGGGTGTGGAGAAAAGGGAACCCTCTTACACTGCTGGTAGAAATGTAAGTTGGTGCAGCCACTATGGAAAACAGCATGAAGGTTCCTCAAAAGACTAAAAATAGAGTTACCATATGATCCCGCAATCCCACTCCTGGGCATATATCCAGACAAAACTATAATTCAAAAAGATACACGCCCCCCCCATGTTCATAGCAGCACTACTTTTTTAAATTAATTAATTTATTTTATTGGCTGTGTTGGGTCTATTTTTGCTGTGCACAGGCTTTCTTTAGTTGTGGTGAGTGGGGGCTACTCTTCGTTGTGGTGCGTGGGCTCCTCATTGCCGTGGCTTCTCTTGTTGTGGAGCACGGGCTCTAGGTGAGTGGGCTTCAGCAGTTGCAGCACATGGGCTCAATAGTTGTGGCCCACGGGCTCTAAAGCATAGGCTCAATAGTTGTGGCGTATGGGCCCAGTTGCTCCGTGGCATGTGGAATCCTCCTGGAGCAGGGATTGAACCCGTGTCCCCTGCATTGGCAGGTGGATTCTCAACCACTGCGCCACCTAGGAAGCCCCAAAATAAAATAAAATTAAAAAAAAGAAGAAGAACCTGATCAGACATCCAGAGTGATCGGATGTGGGGGAAGGGGGGAGGTTCTTGCTAAAACTAGATTTTACAACAAACTACACTGATGGGCCTAGGAGAAGTTTCAGGAAGCTGACTGAAGTTTGGTCAAGCAAAGAATCTCTGTCGGTCTCCCCTGTTGTTTAAAGAAAGAAAAGACATTCTTCTTTCCTCTGAATAGCACAAGTCCATTTCCTCACTCAGTCATCTTCTGTTAATTACAGAGCGGCTGAATCATCTATTGGACTTGGTAGCAGAGGATGATGTGCTGGGTGGTGCCAGCAGTCAGGCATTCAAGGAGGGGAGTCGTCGTTCCTTTTCAAGTGAAAAATATGCTCTCTTCCTTCAGCTTGAATGACATGATACCTGCTCTGAGTAGGGCGTAGGGGCTTCTCTTCATTCTCTAGTTAATCTCCAAAAAGGCGTTATAATTTCATACGAAGAGAGATGGGAGGTCTGTGGAAAGCCTGACGGAGCCCCACCGAGGGACGGGCTCACCAAGCTGAAGAGCAGCAGCCCCTGGAAGCGGAGGGTCCCAGAGGGCGATCCCACGCTGGTTTTCACCTCAGCCGAGCCTACGGATTCCTCTCAACACTCGCCCACCGCCCCACCCCCCACCTGCCGGGGCCCAGAGCTGGCAGAGATACGCGCTCGGCACGGATGCAAAAAAAATACAATTTCTAATTACTGTCCATGTAGGCTTTTCCCTAAAAATTTATGAATCAATTTTGGTTTATGTCTATGAGAGTTAATTTTCAAGACCATTTTTACTCTCTAACAGAAGGGTGCTCTTGGTTCTTGAGCTCCTTTCAGCATTCCAGTAAATGCTATAATTTTTAATACGGGAAAACCGAAAACATGAGAGATATGTTTGAAGTCTCCTACATAGTCTTTCCTCATACATTTCCCTCCCTCCTTCTCCCAAATAAGTGCCATTCTGAATTTGGTGCTTACCATTCTTAGCGTGTTTTTATCAACTACATAAGCCATGCCTAAACAACAACAAAAAACATTTATATCTGTTTAAACATTATATAAATGGAATCACACTGGATGTATTCCACTGAAATTTTTTTCATTCAAACTTATGTTTTTGAAATTTTTTATTTTTTATTTTCTTGGCCACACTGCATAGCTTCCAGGATCTTAGTTCCCCAACCAGAGATTAAACCCGCGCCCTCAGCAGTGAAAGCACGGAGTCCTAACCACTGGACCACCAGGGAATTCCCTGTTTTTGACATTTTGATCCAGGCTGAGACTTGTCTTTCTAGATCATTTTTAACCTCTGTACACTATTTCACTGTGTGACTATATCACAGTTTATCCATCCTATTGATGCATTTTTCCAAGTTGTTACTATTACAAACAGGGCTGGAACAAACATTCTTATACACGTCTCCCTCGGCACGTGTGAAACTTTCTCTAGGGTTTACACAGCGTGGAACTGCTGGGTCACACGGCACAGCATATTCCTTCAGACAGTGCAAAACCACTCCCCAGAGAGGTTGTACCAGTGTCTATTATTTCCTGCAATGTAAACGAGTTTTGATGCTCCCCAGTCTCGCCAAACTAATGCAGTCAGATTTTAAAATTTTTGCCACTCTGATGGGTGTGAAACAGTATCTCACGTTTGTTGTAATTCATATTTCCTTAATGACAACTGAAGTTTTTGATCAACACTGTATGCCTCTTGGCCACCTGATCCCCTTAACTGAGCTATTTATGGCCCTACCCTCTCCCTGCTCTACCCTTCTAGGCTATTCATCTTTTTCTTACTGATTTTTAGGACTTCTTTGTGACTTCTGGGTATAAATTATGTCTTGGACATATGCACTGCAAACATCTTTTCCCAATAAAAAGCTCTTTTAACTTTGCTGGGGTGCCTTCTGCTGCACAGAAGTTTTAAATTTTATATGATAAATACATCAATCTTTTCTTTTATAGCTTTGTTTTTATATCTTGTTGAGGCAATCATGGTCACATATCTTCTCTTAAAAGTGTTTAACATTTGCTTTTTCACTATTAGGTTTTAATTAATCTGGAACTTATCTTTATGTATGCTTTGAGTTAGGGATTCAACTCTATTCTTTTCTGTAAGGATCCCAACTGTCCCAATAATATTTATTCAGCTCTTTCCCACTGATTTTCAGTTCTACCACCACAGGTAAAGTTTCCTAACAGGTGTATGAGTTCAGCTCTCCATTCTGTTACCCTGGTCTACCGACTAACCAGCCACCTATACCACAAGGTATTCATTTTCATAGCTTTATAATAAATCCTGATGTTCTTAAAACTGTCTTGCCTATTTTTAGCCCTTTGTTTTTCTGTATGAATTTCATGACAGTTTGTCAAGTTCCATGAAAAGCTTTATCTGCATCTTGATTGAGAGTATGCTGAAGTTACAGATTTACTTGGGAAGAATCACCATCTTTATCAGGTTTCCTCTTCATGAAGATGGGCTCTTCCTCGATTCATGCCTTCTTTAATGTCCTTTCATGATATACTATACATTCTCTATAAAGATCTTGGACATGCTTTATTTATTCTTAAGTACTTTAGGGGGTTTTGGGTGGTATTATGAGTTTTAAAAAGTAGATTTTCTCTTGGTTATTAATGGTATACAGGAATGCTATTGGTTTTCCATGTTGATTTCAGGACCACTCAACTCGCTGCAATCAAAAGCATCTGGCGTCCCCGATGCATTATACTCTGTGAAAGAAGCCAAACCCCAAAGTCAACATGCTGTATGATTCCATTTATGTACTGTTCGGCAAAAAGAAAATTTATAGGGACCAAAAACAGATCAGTGGTTGCCAGGACTCGAGAGGGTGGGAGGGTTGACTACAAAGGAGAGTGAAAGAACTTCGGAAAATGATGGAACCTTCCTGCATCTTGATTATGGCAGTGGTTACATAACTGTACGCATTTATCAAAACTCAGAATTCAAGTTCACACTTAAAACATTCATACTGAAAAGGGTACATTTTACTAATTACATCTCAATAAACTTGACCTTAAAAAGAAAAAGCATTTGGAAGAGGGTGTGTGTGTACGCGTGTATTTGTCTCCAAAAATGCATAAACCTGACCAGGCATTGGCCTCCAAGCTCTGAGACAACTTCCTGATACTGGAGGGTCCATGTGTGACAAAACAAGGATTCACAAAAAACATAACACACCTCCTGTTAACACTATAGCTCTGAAAGGACTGTCTTAGACACACTATGGGCGCAGGTTCTAAATGCAGGTGAGCAAGCCTGATCTTTTCCATGCTGCTGGAGGGAACATCCTTACTCACAGTAGTTATGCAGAAGCCTAGGCTGTGCACCTTCTTAGGCTGGGCGCACAGCTCCAGGTTCTCATGACACAGCAAACCACCTGGGCTTTGGCTGCCGTGAGTCCCAACCCTTGGGCCTCTGCTTCTGCTTACCCACTGCGACCTTCTAAAAGGCTAGAGGGAGAAAATAGGAAAACAGCAGAACTGGCCCATGGCACATTGTGGCTCCTTGGAGACTATGTTACTATGATTTATAAGCTACTATTGACTTATTGAGTGTTCATTATGTACCAGGAACTGTGCAAACCTCTTCATAAGCATTATCACTTGTCATCTTCATGTGGCCCCATGAGACAGGAACTGCTTTCCTTATAATACAGGGGAGGAAACTAGAGTTTAGTGAAATCAGATAATTCAGGTCCACAATTGTTCAGGGGAGGGGGTCAGACTCAAACTCAGGTCTATGTGACTCTACTGCCCACGACATACTGCCTTCTCGACTCGACCGCAGTGCGCGGCTCAGAGGCTGCAGCGGCCCTTGAGTGAATGAACGAATGGATGAAGACCAGGAGAGAGGGAGGAAGAATGTTGCCTGCTTCCTTGCCCAAGAGAATTCCACTCTGGCCCTACATTATACACTGACTGACACCAGATGACAGTATAATTACAGGGTTCCAAGTACATCAGCTGTTCACACAAATGAGGGTCTCTCTCTGCCCAAGCTGATCTCGGCAGAGCAGAAACAAACCACCCTGGCGCATGGCTCTCCTGACCCGTCTGTAGACTCTTTCTTTTCAGGGTGTTTGAAGCCCTAATCTTCTCTCTCAGCAGACCTGGACCACTAACACACAAAACTCTTCCTAGAGGAACACCCCTCATAAACATTTCATTCACTTATTTGCTCCTTTGAGCCAGACCGCAATTCTGAGATAACTGGGGTTCTTTTCACAGTTAATGAAAAACTGAGGTTCAGAGTGGTTCATGGACCTGCCAAAGGCCCCTTTCCTATCCAATAAGATTCAAATCCAGACCTCCTGCCTTGAAGTCCAGGACCAGTCTACAGCCCGCATCACCCTAGCACAGAGAGGGGTTTACTGCTTATTTAGAGCTGTGTGTAATATGTGTGGCAAAAATCCGAATTTAAAATTGGATTACAGAAATACTCCCAAATCCAATTTAGAAAAGCACAAAACAGAACAAACACGCTGCAAATTTTCAATTCATGCTGTTAAGCATTAAACTCTGCAATCCAACCCACTCATATCCTGCTCAAGTATCAGTCTGAATATTTTTTTTTAATCTAAATTGTAGAGATTTCTATTCTTAAGAAATCCAGAGGCTGAGTTTTGATGTTGGACCTGAGTCTGGATCCAGCTCCATCACTGACTAGCTATGGGACTGTGTGTTTCTTAACTCCTCTGAACCAGCTTCCTTGAGTGTAGAAAAGTAAAACACCTACATTCACCAGTCACCGCACATATTAAACAAGGAGACTGTAGGTAAGGATTTAACATCCCAGAGACACTGCAGAGGAATGACAAATCCTAGTTCCCTTCCCTTCTAGAGAAATAGTCACTTTGAACGCCAATTCTTTTAGGCACAAAACCGTTTTCATCCAATCACTATTTGTTGAGCATCTACTAAGTGCCCTGGGTCCTCTGGTAGGGAAGGCAGCCAGCAAACAGATAATTTTACAAATAACTGATTAATAACAACTGCTGTGTTGAGACTTGCTGACTCTGTTTTGAAGGCGAGAACAGATTTCCTTTATGATGACGGCCCTATGGCCACCCACCTCCCAGCTCATGGTCCCTCCCAGGATCTGAGAGCCAGAGGCCTGACCCTCAGCCAGAGGGTCCCCTGGTAAAGGATTACGGTTTTCTCCTCCTGGTGGGCTTTCTCCAAAGTCCCCTACAAGGAATATACTTGGTGAGAAGAAGGCACTCACAGGCCTTCCTGTCTGCACCATGCAAGAGGGGGTGGGGGATTAAGCCTGAGAGGTGCTTTGCGCTGGACTTGGGGTGGTAGCTGTGGGGTCCCTGTGGGATTTTCTGGAGACTTGTCTGCTCAGCTCACGCCCCTCGTGGCTCCCACAGGGCAGGTGCTCCCAGCCAGCTTGGAGGTCTGCACAAAGTGCACGGACCCGTCTGAGGAGGGTGTCAAAGGGCTCCAGGGAAGGGAGGGGGGCAGGACAAACTCTTACTGATGCCCGCCAGGCGCTGTACCAGGCACTGATCCCCGCAGCAGTCAGGGGACGTCTTGACTATTAGTCCCTTTTCACACAGGTGGGACCCGGGCCTTAAGGAGGTCACATTCACACACCCACTCAACAGACAGCCCTTCAGCCACACTCTGTGCCAAATTCTGACTCTAACACAAGGTCCCCGAGCTGCTAAGTGGGTGAGCTGGACTCAAAGAGTCTACGTGGCTTCAAGCCCCTTGCTCTTTCCAGTCCAATGTGATACCTCAAGAAGGTAAGAGATTTTATTCTCATGAGGACCACAAAGTTGTTGGAGTGCCAAGTGTGTCAGAATAAAATAGCAGGGACTTCCCTGGTGGTGCAGTCGTTAAGAATCTGCCTGCCAGTGCAAGGAACATGGGTTCGAGCCCTGGTCTGGGAAGATCCCACATGCCGTGGAGCAACTAAGCCGGTGCGCCACAACTACTGAGCCTGCGCTCTAAAGCCCTCGTGCCACAACTACTGAGCCCGCACGCCACAACTACTGAAGCCCAGCGCCTAGAACTTGTGCTCCACAGCAAGAGAAGCCACTGCAATGAGAAGCTCGAGCACCGCAACAAAGAGCAGCCCCCACTCTCCGCAACTAGAGAGAGGCCGAGCGCAGCAACGAAGACCCAATGCAGCCAATAAATAAATTAACAAATTTATTAAAAAAAAAAAAAGAGTAAGATAGCAGAGCAAAGCTTTGTGTGCTAAACATCAAAGGAAAAGCCTATGATGATGGGCCAAAGAGCCTCCTCCATTAGACTGTGAGCTCTCTGAGGGCGGGGACTGGACCTTCTCCATCTCAGCATCTCCAGAGCTGGGCACAGAATCGGTGAGACACGCAACAACGTGGGTGAAATTCAAATGCAATACGCTAAGTGAAAGAAGCCAGACTCAAAAGACTACATGCTGCCTGACTCCATTTATATGACATTCTGAAAAAGACAGAACTATTAGAGACAGAAACAGATGTACTGCCAGAGGCTGGGGGTCGGGGGGGGGGGGAGTTGACTTCAAAGGAGTGTGGGGAAATTTTTGGACGTGATGGAACTGTTCTATATTTATACTGTGATAATGGTTACACGATTTTTTTTTTTTTTTAGTTGCAGCATGCAGACTTTTTAGTTGCGGCATGCAGACTTCTTAGTTGCGGCATGTGAACTCTTAGTTTCCACATGCGTGTGGGATCTAGTTCCCAGACCAGGGATCGAACCCGGGCCCCCTGCATTGGGAGTGTGGAGTCTTACCCACTGGACCACCGGGAAAGTCCCATGGTTACATGATTGTATGCATTTGTCAAAGCTCATAGAACTACATGATAAAAATGGATAAATTTCACTGTGTACAAATTATGCTCTAAGTTTTTAAATGGGCAAAAAAAGAGAATATAAGCAGAAGCAGATTTACAGTGAAGCTAATGCAGCTCAAGCTTCAAGACCCCTCAACTACATGGGTCCCGGGAGGGGTCCTAGCCACACGTTCATCAAAGTTTTAATGACTTTTTCGGAGAAAGCGCCTTCCCTCCGTTGTTAAAGCTTCAGGCTCCATGAAACCTAGATCCACTGCTGACCAAAAGGATAAGAACAGATCCAAAAAAAGCAGAATGGTGGGCTCCCAAGGAGCTGGACTCAAATGGGACCCTGGAGAAAGGTAAGACCTGGGCCCCAGAGAGAGAGGTAGGGAAGACAACCATGGAGCAGAACCAGCACAGACACAAGTGCTGGGCTTTCCCAAGGTTCCCCATGACCACACGAGCACCAGGAACATGGTGGTCCTTCACTTATGTTCACCACCCAAGCACAAGTGTCACACTGTGATCTCCTCAGCCATGCCACCCCATTCAAGACAGGTAGACAGTGGTGACCTAACAGGATATGAACGTTCTAGATGCTGGTGAGCTGGTATAATAAGCGTTTATCATTCTTCTGGTTCCCCACACGGCAATGACCCCCACCGCCTAGTATAGGGAAGCTTTCACATTATACACCTGAAACTGAAGATAGCTGATGTTCACTTTTCCAGCCTCCCTTGCAGCAGGGATGTGGGCCTGTGGTAGACACACCTGCCCAGATATGAACCCAGGTCCTTCCAACCCTCTCACTCAGCTATACTGAGGCTGCATCCTTCATCCTGACAATCCTGTGATACTATGTGAACAAATACAGCCAAATGAGGCTGGTCTTGCGGGTGGAGTTACTGACTTCTTTATGGTTAAAATCAGCCAAGTTAAGAGAGTAGAATGTGGCTGAGATTTAAAAATGATTTTGTCTCAAAGAAATATTTGCACACCCATGTTCATAGCAGCATTACTCACAATAGCCAAGAGATGGAAGCAACTCAAGTGTCCACTGATGAATGAACAGATAAACAAAATGAGATTTTATGCACACACATACATACATATACTTTAAAATCTAATACACATATTAGATTAAAAAGCTCTGGAGATTGGTTGCACAACAATCAATATACTTAAGATTACTGAACTTTGAACTTAAAAATGATTAAGATGGTAAATTTTGTTATGTGTTTTTTTACCACAATTAATATAAATGTATGATGTTTATGAACCAAAAAAAATCTTTATTTACACGAATACTTTTTTCAGAATCACCCACACTTTTATAAGCTTTGTAAAAACAGAATATACTATTATACAAGTCACTGGTTTATTTAATCCATAAACAGTTCATTCTAACAAATTTAGAAGAAAACAGAATTTATAATTTTTCAAGTTACATCTGTTCTGCTTCATGGTACAATGCTATTCATTTAATTTACTGAAACTGTCAAACAAAATAAAATTTACCCATTTTAGAAGGCACTGTAAACCCATCTCAATTCATTATAAAGGATGTAATGACATTTACAATGAATGAAAATTAGCGAGCAATGCAAACATGTATTTTTGAAATGGTTCTGGTTGTAGAGGGGGGGGAAAAGCCTGTATATTATGTTCTATCCAGAAGTTTCACTAAGTATGTTCCTGCTATTGATACTTTATATATATATTTTTTATACTTATTTTTTTAATACCTTGATTTGCTCCGGAAAAGATCTGAGGTGACCTGGTTATAAACTGTGTGGCTCATAAGAAATTACCAGGATTCCAGGCCACTGGGCTTGTCAGCAGGAAGGCTCGGGCAGCCAACAAAATCACTGTGGTCACCTCACCCAAAACGGGAGGAGCCAGAGGAAGGCAAACCACATCCAGACCTGACTCAACTGCTCGTGGAAGAACAGAGATTGTCTGCAGCAGCAATGTTTGGCCTGTGCCCAGAATGCCTCCCTGATCAGACCACAAAAGCCCGAGAAAAGAAAGCCAAGTGGAAAACAGCCAGGTTCCCTGCAGTGAGTGAAATTTAGATTTTGAGAGGAGGTTCTCCTGCACGTGTCTCAACGGTGAGGGAGTTATGTTCATTACGAGGGGCGGTCAGGAAATAAAGGCAGCTGACAGCTGCTAAGAACGGGTCTGGCTGGGCATTCTGAACCTGGGAAAGCCTGGTCACCCAGAACACCTGTCCTACAGGTAACAGAAGGAAGCCCACGGCTCTCCGCTGTGCTGGCTGCACAACGCCCGGGGCCTCAGCCGTCAAGTGCAGCCGGGCCCTGAGAGAGGAAGGCGAGACCCTGGTTTGGGTAACAACATTTCAGTTTTGATGCTTGGAAAGGTAATCCTTGGTACCGCTCTAAAAGGTGTCGTGGAGGGACTTCTCTGGTGCTGCAGTGGTTAAGAATCCACTTGCCCATGCAGGGGACACAGGTTCGATCCCTGGCCCAGGAAGATCCCACCTGCCGTGGAGCAACTAAGCCCGTGTGCCACAACTACTGAGCCCTCGAGTCACAACTACTGAGCCCGTGTGCTAGCAACTACTGAAGCCCGAGCACCTAGACTCAGTGCTCCTCAAGAAAAGACGCCACCGCACTGAGAAGCCCTCGCATTGCAACGAAGAGCTGGCCCCGCTCACCACAACAATGAAGAAAGCCCACATGCAGCAATGAAGACCCAATACAGCCAAAAAAAAACAAAAAGGAAAAAAACGTGTGATGGGATACTGCTTGAGTTAAGAAGTTGAAATATACTAGTTTGCTTTGTTTAGAAAAGAAAGATAATTCCTCTCAACTACACAGAAGGAGAATCACTTCTGAACATCTGTCCCATTTGCTTTTGCAGATCTGAAGAGAATGGATAAAACTAGGTCACTAAGGAGAGAAAAATTCCAACACAGAATAACAGAAAGAGTTGGCTTTGAGGATGGCGATAAAAGAAATTCTGTTTGATTCAGAATGAAAACAATATGCTTTCTTTCTATCTGCTGTGAGCCCCAAATGGCCATGATGACAGGGTAGGCATAAGGGAAAGCCCTGGTGAGGGATGGCTTCATATTCAGGGAACCAATACCAAGAAGAAACACGTCACATTTTGGAAGAAAGGTTAACATCACATAATAAGTGGTGTCAATTACTAAGCGCGGCTCTAAGCACCCTACGCGTATTTGCATGCATACAACTCTAGGAAGTAGGCACGATCCAAACCTCCACTTCTCACACTATGAGGATCAGAGACGTTACATAACCAGGCTGAGGTCACACAGCGAGCCCATGTCAGGGCTGAAACTAGAATGTGAGATTTCAAAGCCTCAGTGCTAAACTGATGCCCCGACTTTTTTGACTGAACAAAATCAGTAAAACATTTTGATCCCACGTTACCTGTATGATGATGAATCTTCAGGCTTTGCTGAGGAAATCTTTTTAAGTCATCATGAGGGCTGATTTATCTAAAATGAGAATATCTAATACATAAGCCCTCTTCTCAAGGCTCTTGCAAACTGTAACACGACTTGGATTCTGCTGAAATCAAACGAAAGCATGAGGGACCCCGTGGACCCCACTGCATCGTTGGTCTACCCCTCCTCCTCAGGGTTCCCCCCACCCCACCCCCGGGAGTGTGCCACACGCCCTTCTGACACGCAGACCCAGTGCCTGCTCCGTGCCCAGAACTGCACTGCAAACCACCCACTCAGCCTCCTCCCAGACTCAAGACACCCAGAGGCTTTCCCCACCCACAGAGCGGGTCAGCACCTGTGAGTGCAGAACGTGGCCTGGCTGTAAATCTAAAACTGCCAGAACCCTAAGCTGCCCACGGAAGGAGGGACAACCTTGGAGACTTTGGAGCTCGGGGACCTTGGTGCTGGTCTGTGCCGCACCACTCACCAGACGAGGGTCCTGGGACAAGCACCCAGGAGACTCACTGGTTTTATCTCCTCCGCACAGGGGCTGGTGGGCCAGTCCAGTGGGACGATATACAGGAAAAGACTTTGAAAAGAAACGCTGCACAGATCCATGAAATCACTTCCCTGGGGGGAGGCTCTGAACAGGGCACCACGGTGTCCCACTACCGTGAAGGGTAAAACAGGTGCCATCATGGGAGTTATTTCGCCAGTCCTAGGTGGGGCTGGGTCAAGCTCTGGTGCCTGTAAGACCCAGCAATGCTTGCGCCTGGGAGACCAAGGACAGTGCTGCCTGCAAGCCCCTCCCTGGGACCTGAGTGGGGAAGTGGACACTAACATTGCCGATGCGTATGTTTTCCGGAGGTGTGTCTCAGTGGAATCATAAAAGCATCCTACCCTGACTTGCTGCTTCATTCTGACTGTGTGACATCAGGAAAATGCCTCTTCCCAGAAGGTTCTGTGGTCTCAGAGGACACCTGAGGTCCAGCCTGCGTCCCTCCAAACACACAGAGAGAAAACGATGGACAAGTTCACACCACTCCCTCTCCCTATGTGCATTTGACCAAGAAGGCTTCACAGCAAATGGTACGGTTCGGCTCAAACTTCAGTACCAATAGGATCTTACCTCGCATCCCCACCCTGACTGGTCTGTGGAGAAATATGCCTGGGCTGAGGCATCCCTGGAGGTATCCCTGGGGGATGCTCTATCCTGGGAGGTACAACTAAAGGAACCGGAAGCCTCTGCTGTAGTGTGGGGGTAGTTCTAGGGCTCCTGTGCCACGGCAGCAGGTAGAGAAGGCAAGTTGCTTTTTAGGGTGGGTTGGTTGGTTAGTTGGTTGGTTTGGGGAGAAGTGGAATTCAAGCAACTTTAGAGGGGTTTAGAGCACAGAACACTGGATAAAGGTGCAGGTCTGGGGGAAGGTCCGTATCAGCCAGAGACCAGGATGAGATCTCTGGGTCCCTGAATCGGGGTGGGGCACAGGGGAAGGGCTCCCAACTGGGCTTCACGAACCATGGTTCTAGGCTCAGCTCTGATCCCAACTGGCGGGATGATCTTGGGCCATCACACCATCCCTCCCCAGGCCTTGGTCTTCTCATTCTTTCATTCAGAAATCACTAACCTACTTGACCTGGTACCTGCTGCACTGACCTGGTACAGCAGGTGTCCAGTCCTGCTCTGCTGCTGACGAGCCAGCAGTGAACAGAAGCGGAGAGCACCCTGTTGAGTTCTGGGGCCCCCCTCCCCCAGCTCAGGCATTCTTTCATCCCCTGACCACAGTCTGACCCAGGTCCAGCGCTGGCCTCTGCTCGGCCGCCTGCACCGTGTGGACACGGCTGAGGAGGAGCTGCCCCCTGCTGCCACCTCCCCCCCCCCCGCCCCCGCCCCGCTCTGCATCCTGAGATAGCGTGAGGATGTCAGCAAACACCCAAACCGTGGCGATAAGCGAACAAGCAAAGCTGCTACAAGGCCATGAGGACAGACGTGGACAGTCACCCCTCACCGTGGCAGATTCCTGGAAACCGCAGCAGGAAGTAAAGCGGTCAAAAGGGGATCATGAGTTTGCTGTATCCCTTTGTCACCAGCAGATGGGAATCACGGGTCAGCAAGGCAGAGTGCTGACAGGGCTTTCCTTCGGATTCACGGAAAACAAAGAGTGGATGGACTGGGGTGGAAAACAGGAAAATACGGGTGTGTTTTAGCCTGTGGGTGAGCAGATGAACAAGCAATGAGGCAAAGCCGGGATGATGAGAAACGACACACTTCTTGATGGAGCGAGTCCACTGCTCCAGAAACTTCCGTGGCTCCCTACTGCCCACAGAAAACTGCTTGCCTTGGCATTGAGGACCTCTACCATCCAGCCAGGCCCACCCCACCAGCCTCCCATGCCCTCCGCTAACTCCTGTGCACACATCATGCATTTCTGCCGCTGTGCTCTGCCACCATTCTCTTTGCCTGGAATCTTCTTCCCCATCTCTGTCTGCCACAATCCCATGCACTGGATTAGAAGCCTTGGCACTATTGACATTTGGAGCCAGGTAATTCTTTGTTCAGGGCAGGGGGCTGTCCTGGGCACTGAAGGCTGTTCAGCAGCATCCCTGGACTCTACCCACTAGATGCCAGTAGCCTTCCCCTCATCCCAGGTGTGACAATCAAAAACATCTCTACTGTCATACAGAGCGAAGTGAGTCAGGAAGAGAAAAACAAACACTGTATGCTAAGGCATATATATGGAATCTAGAAAAATGGTACAGATGAACCTAGCAGCAGAGCAGGAATAGAGACACAGACATAGAGAATGGACTTGAGGACACAGTAGGGGAAGGGGAGGCCGGGACATAGTGACAGAGTAGCACTGACATATACACACTACCACATGTAAAATAGATAGCTAGCGGGAAGCTGCTGCATAGCACAGGGAGGTCAGCTCCATGCTTTGTGACGTCCTAGAGGGGTGGGATGGGCAGGGTGGGAGGGAGGCTCAAGAGGGAGAGGATATGGGGATATATGTAAACATATAGCTGATTCGCTTTGTTGTACAGCAGAAACTAACACAACATTGTAAAGCAATTATAATCCAATAAAGATGTAAAAAAAAAAAAGTCTCTAGATACTGCCAAATGTCTCCTGGGGGCAAAAGAGCTCCTGGTTGAGAATCACCATTCTACACCCAGATCTAGTGCTACTCTTTTCATGAAACCCTTCTCTAAGCTTCTCAGAAGGAGGGTTGTATCATATACGGGTGCCTTCCACACACTTGGGAATATTCTACCAGCATTTAACATAGTCTCCTTTCAACCTGGTTTATGTGTCCTTATATGACCCTCCTTATTAGGCCATAAATTCCTTGAGGGCAAAGAGCACCTTTTGTTCATCTTCTACAAGCCATTTGACACCTATTGGCCTAGTGAAACTCAACCACTGGATTTAACTTGCTTACTGTTAACATAAACATAACTTCTTTATGTCACTTGTTTATGTTTACTAAAGAAAAAAATTTTAAGACAGAAAAGAATAAAACAGGGACTTCCCTGGCAGCCCAGTGGTTAAGACTCTGCACTTCCACTGATGGGTTCCATCCCTGCTCAGGGAACTAAGATCCCGCAAGAAAAAAAAAAAGAATAAAACAAAAATCAGGATTTCCCTGGTGGCACAGTGGTTAAGAATCCGCTGCCAATGCAGGGGACACGGGTTCGGGCCCTGATCGGGGCAGATCCCCCATGCCTCGGAGCAACTAAGCCCATGCCCCACAACTACCGAGTCTGCATGCCACAACTACTGAAGCCCACATACCTAGAGTCCATGCTTCACAACAAGAGAAGCCACCACAATGAGAAGCCCACACACCACAACGAAGAGTAGTTCCCACTGGCCACAACTAGAGAAAGCCCACGCATAGCAACGAAGACCCAATGCAGCCAAAAATAAATAAACAAATAAATAATTTTTTTTTAAAAATGAAAATCACCCAGAATCTCACCATCCAACAATAAAGATAGTTTAAAAACTGCTATACTAAATATGTCCCTCCAATACTGTATACCAACACAATACTGGTACATGTCCCTCCAACCTTTTTCTATGCAAAAAGAGTCCAGGGCAAGTATTTGCAGCAGAGGCAGCAGCTCACAGCCAGACTGTCATGGCCACAAGGGGCCTTGAAGGCCACGGTCCACCCCCAGGACATGCTTGGATCCCCTAGGAGGCTTCTCTTGACTCTGTTTGAACCCCTGTATGTGTGGGAACTTGCTATTCACCCAAAGCAGTCTGGTCTATCCTGGACTCCTCTAAGGAGCTCTTTCTTCTGCTGACATGAAACCTGTTACCTGGGAGCTTTGACTCTGGTCGAGTCCAAATTCTACCTCTTTAGCCCAACTGATCTACTCACTCAGTTTTCGACTGGCAGGGTATCGATCCAGCCCTCCTTCATCCCCTCTGAGAATGTACCTTCTCCAACGCTGTGTGGGCCCCGGCAGCCAGGTTCATACGGTACAACCTCCCTCTGACCCTGAATAGGCAGGTTCTAGCTCCCAGGGTTAGCACTGGGACTGAGTAGTTTCTGCTGGACACTGAGACTAAAGAGATACAAAGCCAGGAGTGGGGACTGTCATTGTAGGTGTCCGTGTTTGGCCCTATTCATAGATGAAAGGTAGAAACCTGGAGAGAGACAGTCACAGAGAGAGAGCACACACACACACACACACACACACACACACACACACACACACACAAAGAAATGAAGCAGATGTGGCCAGAGAAGCAGAGACATGAGACCAGGGTCTGGGGGAGCGGGAGGAAGTGAGAACAGCAGGCTTCCCAACAGCTTCCAGCCCGGGAGCTAGGACCCTATGGAGTCCAGCTGCAACTCCCTGCCTCTACAATGAATTCCCCTTTTTGGATCATGCTAGGTCCAACTGGTTTTTATCTATCCTGGCTCGTGCAATAAAACAAAAACAAAAAAAGAAAGGAGCCTTGACTAAGACCCAGCGTCTGACAACTGATGCCTGAAAGCTCAATTCCCCTTAACCTTTTCCTCTCCAACCTGAACTCACGTCCACTGGGGCTGGCCGAGGCCTCTCTGGCGGTAGATTATGCATCCATGTGCCCAGAGCCCTTCACACCTCAGTACCACCAACAATCATGATGGTACCAAAAGGAGAGACTCTAGTTCCTGAGCTGAGAGAGCCAGAAATCCAGTCAAGCAGTATCCACCCAAAGTGTATGTTTGTGGAAGAATTCACATCACCCCAACTAAACACAAGCACCCACAGTGAGGATCTAAGGGCAGAGAAGCTGGGAGCTGTCCAACTTCTTCATCTGGTTCCCTTTGAAGCCGCCTTTAAGCGCCTCTCAGAGCAGATCCTGGCCCCAGCCGAAACCACAACGGGGTTTCCTAGGGGCCCACAGCCCTGTCCTCCCTAGGAGCAGATAGCGGCAGCTGGCTTACAACATCCTTTCTTCCAGCTCCTGCCAGAGCCAGGAGAAAAATCACCCCTGAATACTGACAAGGGCAGGGGCCCTGGAGCAGACAGACAGATTCTCATATCATCTCTACCACTTACTGGCTTTACGACTCTGATTAAATTACTGAACTTCTCTAAGTTCCCTCATCTACAAAAATAAGAAATAACAACAGTTCCCATCGTAAGGATTAAATGAAATGAAAATTTTAAAGGGACCAGAGTATTAAAAACAAGAGTTTTAATATTCACCAGGTGTTAGCTTCCCGTCTCCCATCTTGTTCATATTAAATGCTTTAATTAATTTTTTCAGTTTACTAAGTGACAATATAATGTCACCGTAAAAAATTAATTTATAGGGCTTCGCTGGTGGTGCAGTGGTTAAGAATCCACCTGCCAATGCAGGGGACACAGGTTCCATCCCTGGGCCCGGAAGATCCCATATGCGGTGGAGCAACTAAGCCCGTGTGCCACAACTATGTAGCCAATAAATAAATAATAAAATAAATCCTAAAAAAAATTAATTTATGACAGATCTTCCTCAGCAGGAAAATAAAAACCTGATTAGGGCTCATTTTATTTTTTAAGTGTCCTCGAAATGGCACCAATTCCAGAAGTATGTCAGCAAAAATAAGCAATACCAGCAGAGTATACGTAATACTTCAACAGATGTACACGTGCAAAAGGCTGAAAGTTCAGTTTCCAGGCAGGTCCAGTTTCCTGCCTGGAGATGAATGGCCTCTTGGAACCCATCCTGCTGCTGGACTTAACTGGCCAGGAGGCCCCATGCAGGTGAATGCACAGTAGTGACCTCCCCGCACCACGAAGGCAACAAACGCTTCATCCTCACTCCACTTTCCTTTAATGTCTGATAGGCTTTATAAAGCCAGATGGGCTTCCTGAAGCTTGAGTTCCTCACTCATGGATGTGTGGCCAATGCACTGCTGCCTGGAGCCCCCCACCCACAGGTCAGCAAGCAGCTTCTTTCCCTCCCTGCTTTGGAAAGCTGCGCAGTCTCCTGGGGAGGCTCTGGAGAATTTACAAACCCAATCATCAAAAACTGCAGATGGGATTAGAGGTTGGTACAATCTTTCTGGGAGGCAAGTTGCCCTTATCTCTCAAATCTTAACAGCTTTGCTACCCTCTGACCTAGTAATTGTACTCCTGGGAATCCAACCGAACGAAATCATCAGAGGCAAAGATTAAAAGCACAAATACATTCCGTGGCTTTTTATTATACAAAAAATTGAAAATAATATAGATGTCCAACAATTTTAAAAAAGGAACTGACTGTACAATTTTAAAAGCTCACCAAAATCCTGCTGAGAAATCTTTTGGGCACAGGGACATATTAATATGTTGATGTTAATGGGAAAGCAAGATACACAGCAACTGCAGCCACACAAAATTTTTGTATTCCCCCAAAAAGTCTTAAGGATCCCTCCAGATGCATCTCTGTAATGGAATTATGAGTGATTGTACACTGTCTTCTTTATCCTTTCCTTTTCTCCCCCATCCCATTGCCCAGAGTAGCATTCGATCCTTTATCCATCACCGTCATGATACAAAGATAAGTGGGGCAGCCCCAGACATCACCAAGTTCAAGTCTAGCTGGATGACACTCAGTCAGATCATCACACCCACAACTGCGCTCTGTGAGCTGAGGCTGGGCTACTGAACTAGCGGAAGATGCTCCAGGAGATCTTGAAAGATGGGTAGGAGGTTGGTAGATTGGAGAGGAAGGAGGGGGCATTCCAGGAAGGGAGAAAAGATGAGCCAACACCAGAAAACAGGAGCAAGCATTATGGGTTTGGGACTACAAGGTGCTCAGTGCAGCCGGGACCAGGCTAGCTGGGCATAGGCTGGAGGGAGCTGTCACTCCTCAGAGCATCTTCTGCCAGGGTCCCTCCAAAGGCTGAAGGGAGGAGCGAAAACTAAAGAGGAAAGTGGCAAGGTGTGTGATTGAAAATACAAAGTGGACGAACTCTGCCTCCTCACACAGTGCTTGGCACACAGAAGGTATGGATAAATGAGTGAATGAATGAGTGAGTGAATGAATGAGTGAGTGAATGAATGAATGAGTGAATGAATGAATGGCTCAGGGGCAGAGAGAAGGTGAAAACAGCAATTTACAAGCAAGACTGTAACATGGAAACTAGCGAGCTGGAGCTCCCCCTCTTTGGAAGGTGGGTAAAGATGCATTCCTAGGTATGCTCTGTGGTCTCCCAGGACTCCTAAATATTCCCATAGAACAAAGGAACAATTCCTGTAAAACCATGAGCAACCAAACCCTAGATTTCACAGGAAAGAAAGAGGCATGTGTCCAAATTCACCAGAGCACCAACCAGATGAAGGTGAGTCTCCTCTGGCTAAGAGGCAACAACACAGAAGCCAGTGCAATGCCCTCTCCACTCTGAGCCCGGAACCCGTCCTTCAGGCTCGGATGCCCAGACTCTGTTGTTTCGCTTGTAATCACAGACTCTCAGGGGGAGCAGCTTTAGAAGCTACTGCCCCGCCCCCAAAAGGAAAAAAAGCACCGTGTCAATCCCTCTGCACCAACAAGCTCCTCCCCTCCCCCTGCCGCCGCCAACAACAAGGGTTCCTAATAATTAGTGCACACAAACCCTCAAGGGGGCCCCACGTCGTTGCCGGAGTGCTCTGTTAAGAAGTTCATTAAGAAAGAAAACAAAAACCATTTTCCCCCCACGGATCACACTAGTAAGGATGAAAACAGTGCACTCTGGAATAGACACTGTTTGGCACAGAGGAGCTGTGTGTTCCTCTCTTATAAGGACCACTTACCCCCACCCCCAGGGGATGTACCAAGGACCCTGCCTCCAGCCAGAGCTGATTCAACCAACGCTGACTCCCCGCTGGGCCTCTCAGATTTTCCCCCCAGGAATTTAGAATCAGCACTGAGAGGTCTGCATGTTACTGAAAAGAAGACTGTGAACTAGCAGCTACAGGGTGGCCACGTCTGGCCAAATGCTCGCTAGGGCAGAAATGGATGTCTGTAGAGACAGAAAGAAGAACAGAACACAGAGAAGCAGAGACAACATTTCATGCTAACAGAGACGGACAGACAGACATACCGTATAAGGGCAGAGCTGAGTCTTTTTTTTTTTAGCTCATCATTGTTACCTAAAACAGGCACATAGGAGCTGGAGAGATGCTGGTTCAATGAACTGAGAGACAGGCAGAGACAGAGCAGCTCTCTGGGTTCTCATGCTCAACGCCTGGTTTCTGTCCTTCCTGAGGTCCAGGTGGACTCTCTCCTCTTATATTCCAAGAGCTGCCCCAGCACCCTTCCCATAAATGTCGTCCTCTCCTGCTGAGGCTGATCTAAAGCAGATTTCTGTTACTTGCAACCAGAGTCTCACTGAAACACCCCCAAGACTGCCTGGGCCCCCTACCTGCTTCCTCCTGCAGAGCACCCCTCCACCCCTGTGTGCCCAGATCAGGCAAGCCCAGTGTCCCCACCAGCCCCACCAGCCCCGCGCTCCCCTCCCTAGCCTCCTCCTCCTCCCCCACCTCCAACAGCCTGTCTGTATTTCCTCTTGGATCACATGCCCCCACTCAAACCCAACTGCCCTATGTCAGTGGCTCTTCAACGTGAGGGTGCACCAGAACTCCTCAGTGGGCTCTTTAAAGCACAGATTGCTGGGCCACCCCAAGAGTGTCTGAGTCAGCAGGTCTGAGGTGGGGCCCAAGTCTGCCTTTCTAGCAAGTTCCCAGGTGGTGGTGCTGCTAGCCCAGGGAACACACTTTGAAGACCACCACCCTATTCGCATCTGAGATACCACCTTGTTCAGATACCTCCTTCTCTCCCTTGGAACCCACGACCCAGGCTCCAAGCTTTGGCCTTTTCCTCTGTAGTGACTCAGCCCTTTCTTATTCATCTCACAACACCAGCCCTTCTCATTTCACTGCTGGAGGACTGTGAGAACCGTCTCACCCATTTCCCTTCCCTTTGTCCGGACCAAAAGTGGTCCACCTTGCATATCACAGCCAGATTCACCCTCAGGCCACTCTCCTGCCCATAACCTCTGGGTATTATGAATAAAGCTGCAATGAACATTTGAGTAAAGCCTTTGTGTGGACCTATGTCTTCATATCTCTTGAGGAAATACGTAGGAGTGAAATTGCCGTGATAGATGATAAGTATACCTAACTTAGTAAGAAACTGCCCAACTGTTTTCTAAAGTGGCTGAACCATTTTGCACCCCCCACCCCTGCTCGTAACCTCTCAATGACTCCATACAGAGTAGTAACCATTTTCCAAAGGGCTCTCCGGGTTCCTGCAGTCTGGCCCCACCTGCCAATCCAGCCAAACCCAGCCCACCTCGAGCGCTCTCAAGTGGTCCTCATCATGTTCACCCAATGTCCTGTTCCCTCCAAATCACGTCCCCCTCTCCCGTGAGACTTTCCCACCCACCCATATCTAAAAAGCAGAGAGGCCTCCCTTCCCAAAACACAGATATACAAAAACAGCCAAGTAAAGACAATCTAGTTCCCCATTTTCCCACCTTTGCTTGAAAAAGTGTGATCATAATAAAATATTCCCAGTTGGTTTACATTGTTACCTAGTCTTTATCCATTCATAAAAAAAAAATTTTTTTAAAAAAAGGACTGATGGATTTTTTAATGTAAAACAATCTACAGCATCACACTGGCAACATTTTTCCATACACTAGAGACAAACAGTTACTGTAACTTTATCAAATGAAAGAACAAAAGGCAGGTCCCTCCCTCTTGCTGAGGGTCACATGATCTACAAATTGGGGGCTGGGCGTTCTCCTAACAGACCTCAAAGAACACTGACAGAAACTAATAGAAACAGCTATTTGTTCTTACTTGTGTTACTTACTCAGAGCCTAGGGCAGAGAACCCTACAGCAGAATTCTGATAGGGCCTCTCACTCTGCTGGATAGCAGGGGAATCAGCTCTTCCTGCGTGAAAGCCATTCGATGACATGCATCAAAAGCCTTTCAAAGACTCACACCTGCTTATCCATAATGCCACCAGCATAAGGAAAACATCTGAGAAACAAAGGCGAACTGTACCATTACCTACAATCACACACACACACAAACACACACCATCAGAAACAAAAGAAATGTCTCACACAGGCATGGCTCTCACATTCATGTATTTATTTATGGTCATTCATACAAAAAAGGACTTACTATATACTTGTGCTCAACTTACTAGAATGGATACAGCCATTAAAAGTGATATTTACAAAATGTCTGAAACAGCACAGAAATGTTTAGAGCATCATGTTTAGGGGAAAAGTAGAACACAAAATTGTTACTACGTATAATTACAACTACGTATTTTTACAAATTAAGTTCAGAAGTAGAAAACTACCAGAAAAATTCTCTACAATGTTATGGGCAGCAGTGGTGGGATGGTGGAAACAGTAAGAACTTCTCCTTTCTATTTTTATGTGTGTTCCAATTAATGATGAGCTCATTTTTAAAATATATCTTAAAATAAATATAGAAACCAAACAGGGCTCGGGTGTCGGGTGTTCCCTATCATATAGCTGGGAGAAAATCACCTGTTCTTGATAGAAACGTGTATCCGATTACAACAACAAAAGGCAGACAAATGCAGAGAACGCGGGAAGGACTGGGCAGACCTTTGTTGTCAGCCAGTCCAGGGAGCTAAGAATCTCTTAGATGAAAGATTCAAAGGCAAAAAATGCCAGTGGTGACAGTCCTGCTACTCCATTTGACAGGATTACAGAAAAAGAGCGGAAAACACATGTGATGGTGGAAAGGCACTTTCAAGTATGACTGAGCACAGATTGTGTTTGAAACGGTTGGCGGTAGAGGAGTGACATTTCTCCCCATGGTTCCAGAACCTCTCGGGTCTGCTTGACAAGTTCACCCTGCTAGCCTGGAAGGGCAGGACGGCGGACAGCTGGTCTGAGGACCTCAACTGCAGCCCGAACTCTGCCACCTGCTAGTGTAGCCCTGGACGACGCAGCCCCTCCGCTCTCGCTGTCCTCACCTGTAAGATGGGAGGGTCTTTTGGTTGTAAGTAACAAAAACTGACAAAGCTGGCATAGGCAATAAAGGGAATTTGTGGGGAGGACACTGGGGTAGAGCCAGACCCCAGGGCAGCTGGGCTTTGTGAGTGTCTGGAAGCCGGGACTGAAGAGCCTGGGAAACCATGCAGTGTTTCCCGCCCCCCATGTTCTCTGAACGTCTCTGTCACTCTTCCTTCTCTGCTGGCCCACCTTCCACATGTGCTTCATGGCAGAACACAGCCTGCACACCTCCTCACGCTTACTTATTACGGCTCCTGCCTCTTGAATAATTGGGGTTTTAGCTCGGGCTACCATAACATATACTACAGGCTGAGGGCTTAAACCACAGAAAGCTATTCTCTCACAGTTCTAGAGGCTGGAACTCCGAGATCAGGGTCCTGCCATGGCTGGGTTCTGTTGAAGACTTACAGATGGCCAACTTTCTGTGTCCACGCCCCACTCCCCTCCCCGCCATGGCAGAGACAGACAGACAGAAAGAGAGAGAGAGAGAGATTGTGAGCATTCTCTGGTGTCTCCTCTTATAAGGGCACTAATCCCATCATGGATCTCATCTAAACCTAATTACCTCCCAAAGGCCCCACCTCCAAATACCTTCACATTGGGGGTTAGGGATTCAACATATAAACTGGGGAGAAATACAATTCAGTCCATGGCAACTGGCTACCTCTGAATGTTGCCAAGAGAGGCAAAACAGAACTGGTTCAGTCTGAGTCAGGTGTCCCCCTCTGATCCAATCAGCCATGGTCAAGTGGAGAGGGCGGGCCATCCAACACAAACCTGGCTGCCAGGAGCCTCTCCTGATCTCCAGGCCTGTCTGCACCTTGTCACCTGAATGGAAAGTCACAGGGCAGCAAGTCAAAAAGTATTCATTTCCTCTTGGTCAATATTTCCCACAAAACTAAACACTCGTGGAGGATAAAGGTCATTTCTGTTTTATCCACCACCACCTCCTCACGCCCCTCACAGAAGCAGCACACAGATGTTCAATGCCTGGTCGCTGTTTTTTTTGTTTTTTTGTTTTTTGTTTTTTGATAAATAGGGCGATACTTGCTGAGAGAAGGATAAAGAGTTTTTCCTCCAAAGATCTATACAGACATATCCTCACCTTCTGAGAGCCAGAGTATGCTTTCCACCCTAAAGGTCAATAAGATTTCCCTTCTAGTTAACCTTTCTTCTTTTTAATCTTTCACAAAGAAAATGATCACCTGTCATTGCTTAGAAACTCCTCTATATATATGTTGAGTAATAACAATGTATAAAGTGTATAGAGCAGAAAAAGGAGCAAAAGATAGACTGTCTACCTTCAAGGACTGAGACCTGGGCCAAAGAGAAAAGCCATCACATTGGCAAAGTAAACAAACAAAAAACAAACAAAAATATGCAATAAGTAAGAAAACACGTGAGATGTCTCAGGACAGTTGGGAAGAATATTGCCCAATGAGTGGTGCTTGCAAGCAGAATGTGCTTTGAGGTTGCAGGACAGAGAATCCACTTTAGTCTAGAATGGTCCAGCAAGAAAAAGTAGGCATTAAAGATGGGTGGGATGTAGTTTGTGGGGTGAGGTGGGTGGCATTCAGGACTGGGGTAGCAATGACTCAAGTCAAAGCATGGAAAGCACATGACATCTGTGAGGATGGCCACCGGGAGCAGCGAAAAATAAGGTCATTTAGAAGTATACTTATGGGGGCTTCCCTGGTGGTGCAGCGGTTAAAAATCCGCCTGCCAATGCAGGGGACATGGGTTCAATCCCTGCTCCGGGAAGATCCCACATGCCACGGAGCAACTAAGCCCGTGCGCTACAACTACTGAGCCTGCGCTCTAGAGCCCACGAGCCGCAACTATTGAGCCCACGCACCACAACCACTGAGGCCGCACTCTAGAGCCCATGTGCCACAACTACTGAAGCCCACACGCCTAGAGCCAGTGCTCTGCAACAAGAGAAACCACTGCAATGAGAAGCCCGCACACTGCAACAAAGACCCAGTGCAGCCAAAAAAAAAAAAAAGTACATTGGGGAGGGCCCTGAACATCAGTGCAGAACTCTAGACTGGATTATTGCATGACTGTGAGCACTGGGAAGGAAAGAGACAAGTACCTGGAGCCGGCCCAGATCCTCTGAGGACAATCATGCCAGGCCGCCCCTGATTCTTCTTACACAGGTAGACCAGCAGGGCACTGGTTTTTTCAAGGTATTGGACACAGCTGCTACAACAAAGTCCCATAAACTTGATGGCTTAAAATAACCGAAATTTATTCTCTCGCAGTTCTGGAGGCTAGAAGTCTGAAATCAAGGTATCAGCAGGGCCACGCTCCTCCCAAAGGCTCAAAGGGAGACTCCTTCCTGGTCTTTTCGTAGTTTCTAGTGGTTGCCAGCAGTCCTTGGTGTTCCTTGGACTGTTGAGGCATCGCTCCAAAATGCCTCAACTGTCACATGGTATTCTCCCTGCATGTCTCAGTCTGTGTCCAAATTTCCTTCTTCTTATAAGGACACCAGTCACTGGATGAGAGCCAACCCCCATCCAGTGTGAACGCATCCTAACTTGATTACATTTGCAAAGACTCTATTCCCAAATAAAGTCACAGTCTAAGGTCTCGGGTGAACATGAACTTTGGGGGGACACTATTCACGCCAGCACAGACCCTGAGTAACTCTCACCCTTATGTGCTGGTTCTAGAAGCAACTGTTCCCTTATCTTGCATTGGAGGTGACTCGGTGCACTGCTGTGACAGATGTCACCAAAGGAGGAGTCCCCTCGCCAGGGCAAGATAAAGCTAGATGACGTCCAAAATTCCTTCCAATTATACACATGTGGGGTTCAAGGTCCTGCCAATTATTTCTGTTCTACTGATTTACCAATTCGGTCCTCTCTTTCCATTCCCACTGCCAAGACACTGGTTCAACCCTTGTTGCTTCAAACTTGACACAGATATAACTGTTTTCACATCACATCCCCCCTTATTAAAACTTGCACTAGGTCACTCTTGCCTCAAAGCAAAGTCCTGTACTTTGACCTCAAACCTACCTTAACCATCTGAACTCCCCAGACACTATGACATGAATTCTCAACTCAAGCCAGTCTGGTCCTTCCAACACAACTGGCACAGGCTCACCCCTACACCTTACCCGGTATCACCTGGCACGTGCCTCCCTCCCTGCAAGAAGGGAATCCAAACTGCATTTGGGAGACCATTCATTCCTCTTTCACACAGCCCCTGGGGACCAGCGAGCCCACCTGCAGCACTTTGGAATCTCCGTGAGTCTTACTGCACCCTTACTCTCTCATTGCCTTCCACTGTTAATGATCTTTTCTGGACACAGGGGATGCAGCAACACTCAAGGAAAGACAAAGCAAAGGCTGTGACATCAGACAGATGAAATGGACCTGACAAGAACGGGGCAAATTCCTTAACCTTTCTAAGCCTCAGACTGCTCGTCTGTAAAACGCAAATACTACTACGTACCGATCCCATCAGACTACTGTCAGGATGAAGTGAAGTAATGTCTGCACACTGCCAGTGCAACATCTGACATGGAGTATAAATACGTGTCAGTCAAAGCACAAAGGTGAGTCAACAGTTATCCACACTTACAGCCGGAGTGCAGATAATTTTTGACTCACCCTCATACTTATTTGTATTACGGTTAAATGGACCCAAGTTTTGCCTTTAGGTCTGGGGAACAAAGCGCAGGTCCGTGTCCCTCCAGCACCAAGCAGCACACTGTCAATGACTACTCAGGTGACATATGCAGTAGGACCCCCATGAGCATTTAGCTACCCCCCCACACACTTCATTTTATGAACGGGGAGACTGGGACCCAGGCGGGAAAGTGACTCACCCAAGATGACAGAACTGTTCAGCAGCAGAGCCATGACTGACCTTGGCCAGGACTATTTTCCTACATCAAATATTGGAACCAGTTTGGGCCTTGGTTACCTCATTAGTAAAACAGGGATGCGAATGCCCGTCTCCCCAGGTTGCTCTGGAAATGCTACATCAGGCCGGGGACGGAAACGACCAGGTGTAAGACGGGAAGTGGTAACCTCCAGCAGCCTACAGTAACTGGGCCAGGCGGGGCCGAACAGACCCAGAAGCACGTGTCCCAGAAGCCGCCAGCACGCAGCTCAGCTGATGCCGCCCCACCGGAATCATCCTGGGAGGCCCAGATCTTCTGACTGTTCAAGAGAAGACAGAAATCTGGATGTGAGTGCCACTCCTCCCAATTTTAAGTGTGGTAACTGACTCGGATCTCAAATACCACACAGCAAAGAAGCACAGGCGAGCTGGTCTCAGCATGGAAGCCACCATGTTTGTGACCCTGTATCCAATGAGAGACTGAAAGCAGTCTGCAAACCTTCAAGCCGCACATCTGGGTAAAGGAAGGAAAGACCCACAGTGAGTGGGATGGTCCACCTACCCAGGGAGCTGTCTCCACACTGTCCTCCGGGATCAGAGCTCCCCCTCCGAGTGACTTCACCCAGCCCCACAGCTCCCTGCCCAGTGCCAGGTGTGCCGTGACCACAGCTGACCTCATCCTGCCGCCAGCCTGTCAGCCGGGGCATCTGCCCGTGCCCTGCAGGGAAAGCACCTCCTCGCCCAGAGCCTCGTTAAGCTGGATGAGCTGCCCCGAGGGAAGCGCTGCGCCTCAGTCATGCCCAGGAGGACTCTGCAGGGCTGGGCTGGGCTGACCTCAGAGTTCAGTGGCAGCCTCTCCTGAGATGAGGCGAGCCCAGGTCGGGTGAGCAGGCAGGTGGGGCCGAGCAGGCCAGGCCAGGAAACCCAGCCACTGGGCTGGACTGTCACAGAGGAAGATGGATGAGAACATACCCAACATCCTCTTGAACAGATTCTCTTGGGTCCGGGTGGGCAAAAGCACACTCACCAGACGACCCTGTGCTGCTTCCCTTCTCGTTCCTCCTCCTGGTGTGTGTGGGCAGAGGCAGCTCCTGAGGGTCCTGCCTCTACCTTCCTGGGTCTCTTGTCCTCAACAGCTCCTCACCATAAACACCAAAGACCCTGCAGGGCCCCTGAGACTCTGCAGAGAGGCTGAGAGGGTGTGAGAAGGTCTGCCTGGCTCAGAGCAGCTGACACTTCTAGGAGATGCAGGTGGTGGAATGATGTAAACAGCCAGGGAACCTGCATGCCAGCAGGTTCAGCCTGACCCCACTCTGTCTCACAGAGAGCAAGAGAAAGCTCTGAGAGAGTAGCTCAAGGTCACACAGCCCATCAGGGGTAGACCTGGGGCCAGAATCTACACCCCCAAGTCCCACCCAGTCCCGGGCCAGGTGGTGCTCCTGGCAGCGCCATGTTTCTATGGGTCCAGCTCCACCACTAACTTGCTGGGGAGCCTGGGGCAGGCTACCTAGCCCTCTGGGCTTCAGTTTTATCATGTGGATTAATAGCATCACAGAGCCTCATACGAGAAGTGTCGTGATCGCAAAGCCTCTGTTTCCCCTCAATGGTGGCCCAGCACGCAGCCCACAGTAGCATCTCACTAAATATGAGCTGACTGAGTGAACTTGCTGAATGAATGAATGCATAAGCACAGCACAGTATCTGCCATATAGCAGGTACCCAGTCAAGTGTTTTCCATTACTGTGGATACTAAGCTTGATACAGGATACAGATGCTCCCTGGGTCCTCTCTGCAGCCCCAACTAGCCCATGTATTTCAGAGAAGTTGACTATATCCCCAGATCCAGTGTGCATCCTGGCTGGTGTCAGTCAGTCTACACATCTCATCGCCCTGCCATAGGGACTGGCTCAGGGGACAGGTGTGTGACCAAAATCAGGAGAGCAAGATGCTTGCTAGGAGCTTCTGGGAAAGAAGCCTCCTTGTGTCCCACAGAAGGTGCTCTCTTTTTTGGAGAGATGCCCTCTTCCTGCTAGACACCAATGAGAAGTTAAACCCCCCAGAAGCTGCTGGCAAGCATCTTGTGTCCACAGGGGAGCCAGCCTGAACAGGGGTGCAGGGAACAGACTAAGAGAACCTGCTGCTCTGGTGCGGATCCTGGGGCACTGCCATTCTAGACGTTTACGTTATGTGAACCAGCATGAGTTGTATTTTTTTTTTCTTGGAACCAAAAGAATTCTATCTGCTACACCTTTGAATCTCAAAAATGAAGAATCAAAAGGAGACCATTATTTCCAATAGTATCAGACAAGAGACTACCCTCCCATTGACAACAACTAAAAATTCTGGATTTAAAGAAACTGTAAAATTTTCTTCTACTAAGTGGTCAAGTTTGGTATCACCAATCACGGGATAGCCTGACATTGTGTCCTCTTGACCGAAGGTAGTGGGAGGTGCCCCTCATCATGTACACAATGTCTGACCTGAGTCTAATCATGAGAACAAGTCTGAGAGGTCCAGAATGTCCACATCACAGTTGGCCTAGACTCTTCATAAAGTTGGAGGGGGGTGGGGTGCTGTTCTAGGCTGGTCAAAAGAAACAACAGCCAGATTCAATGCATGAACTTTGGATCCAAATAGAACCAAGGAAAAATAAAGGATTTTTTAAAAATTGGGGTTGAGTATGGACCACATGTTGCATGAAGCTGTAGAATTACAGTTGATTTTCTTAGGTATGGAAGTGATTGTTGACTGTACAGAACAGTGAACAGTTCTCAAAGCAAGATCCACAGACTCCTGGGACACCCCAAAACCCTTTCCAGGGGTTGCTGGGACCTGTCCAGAGGGTTCATGAGGTCGAAACAATCTTAATAACAATACTAAGACATCTGCCCTTTTTCACTGCGTGGAATTTGCACTGATGGTATAAAAACAACAAAAGGTAAAACTGCTGCCTTTGCATGAATCAAGGCAATAGCACTAAACTTTACCAGGAAACAAAAATGCCTGTTTCATTTAAGAATGTGATTGATGATGCAGCAGAAATAATCAATTTTATTAAATCTCAACCCTGGAGTACAGGTGTTTTTAATATCTTGTGATGAAATGGGAATTACGCAGTAAGTACTGCTGCATTCCAAAGTATGATGACTGTCTTGAGGAAAAGCCCTTGCATCACTGAGTTGTGTAATGATTATACACTATTTTTCAGGGAACACTATGGTTCCTTGAATGACTGACAAACTATGGTTATTCAGAGTCGGGTATCTGGCAAGCATGTTTTAGGAAACGAATGAAATGAGCCCGTTTCTTCAAGAAAAACAAAACATGTTTGTTGCCAATAATAAAATTTGAGATTTCAAGCAAAAACTAGAATTTCGGAAAATTTTTATCCACTACCATGAACTTGACAGTGTCCCAATATTTAAAAGACTTTTCTGGATTTTATTTCCATGATTCTAGGAGGTGGGTCAAAAAGGATCGTGCTTTGATGGATGTCATAGAGTGTTCTGCCTATGTTTTCCTCTAGGAGTTTTATACTGTCTGGCCTTACATGTAGCTCTTTAATCCATTTGGAGTTTATTTTTGTGTATGGTGTTAGGAAGTGTTCTCATTTCATTCTTTTACATGTTGCTGTCCAATGTTCCCAGCACCACTTATTGAAGAGGCTGTCTTTTTTCCATTGTATATTCGTGCCTCCTTTGTCAAAGATAAGGTGCCCATATGTGTTTGGGCTTACTTCTGAGTTCTCTATTCTATTCCATTGATCTTCCTTTCTATTTTTGTGCCAGTACCATACTGTCTTGATCACTATGGCCTTGTAGTATAGTTTGAAGTCAGGAAGCCTGATTCCACCAACTCCATTTTTCCTTCTCAAGATTGCTTTGGCTATTCGGGGTCTTTTGCGTTTCCATACAAATCGTAAGATTTCTTGCTCTAGTTCTGTGAAAAATGCCATTGGTAATTTGATCGGGATTGCATTGAATCTGTAAATTGCTTTGGGTAGTACAGTCACTTTCACGATGTTGATTCTTCCAATCCAGGAACATGGTATGTCCGTCCATCTGTTTGTGTCGTCTTTGATTTCTTTCATCAATGTCTTAAAGTTTTCTGCATACAGATCTTTTGCCTCCTTAGGCAGGTTTATTCCTAGGTATTTGATTCTTTTTGTTGCAATGCTGAATGGGAGAGTTTCCTTAATTTCTCTTTCTGCTCTTCCATTGTTAGTGTATAGGAATGCAAGAGATTTCTGTGCATTAATTTTGTATCCTGCTACTTTACTAAACTCATCAATGAGTGCTAGCAGTTTTCTGGTAGAGTCTTTAGGGTTTTCTATATATAATATCATGTCATCTGCAAAGAGTGACAATTTTACTTCTTTTCCAATTTGGATTCCTTTGATTTCTTTTTCTTCTCTTTGACCCACCTCCTAGAATCATGGAAATAAAATCAAGAATAAACAAATGGGACCTCATGAAACTTAGAAGCTTTTGCACAGTGAAAGAAACCATAAACAAGACTAGAAGGCAACCCTCAGAATGGGAAAAAATAATTGCCTATGAAACAATGGACAAAGGATTAATCTCCAAAATATACAAGCAGCTCATGAAGCTTAATACCAAAAAAGCAAATAACCCAATCCACAAATAGGCAGAAGACCTAAATAGACATTTCTCCAAAGAAGACATACAGATGGCCAACACACACATGAAAAGATGCTCAACATCACTCATCATCAGAGAAATGCAAGTCAAAGCCACAATGAGGTATCACCTCACACCGATCAGAATGGCCATCGTCACAAAATCTGGAAACAACAAATGTTGGAGAGGGTGTGGAGAAAAGGGAACTCTCCTGCACTGTTGGTGGGACTGTAAGTTGGTACAGCCACTATGGAAAACAATTTGGAGGTTCCTTAAAAAACTACAAATAGAACTACCATATGATCCAGTCATCCCACTACTGGGCATATACCCAAAGAAAACCATAATCCCCAAAGAAACTTGTACCATAATGTTTATTGCAGCACTATTTACAATAGCCAGGACATAGAAGCAACCTAAATGCCCATCAACAAATGAATGGATACAGAAGATGTGGCATATATATACAATGGAATATTACTCAGCTATAAAAAGGGATGAGATGGAGCTATATGTAATGAGGTGGACAGAACTACAATCTGTCATACAGAGTGAAGTAAGTCAGAAAGAGAAGGGCAAATATTGTATGCTAACTCACATATACGGAATCTAAAAATGGTACTGATGAACTCAGTGACAAGAACAAGGATGCAGATACAGAGAATGGACTGGAGAACTCGAGGTATGGGAGGGGGCGGGGGGTGAAGGGGAAACTGAGACGAAGCGAGAGAGTAGCACAGACATATATATACTACCAACTGTAAAATAGTCAGTGGGAAGTTGTTGTATATCAAAGGGAGTCCAACTCGAGGATGGAAGATGCCTTAGAGGACTGGGGCAGGGAGGGTGGGGGGGACTCGAAGTGGGGGGGGAGTCAAGGAAGGGAGGGAATATGGGGATATGTGTATAAAAATAGATGATTGAACCTGGTGTACCCCCCAAAAAATAAATAAATAAATAAATAAATAAATAAATAAATAAAAGAAAAAAAATAAAATAAAAGTGATTATAGGCAAATGTAAACTAAAAAAAATAAAAACTGTGTATTCCTAATGGAAAAAAAAAAAAAGTCTTTTCTGATGAGACTGATGGTGATATTAATGAATGTGGTTTTTTGATATTGTATAATGAAATGTGTCAACATTTAGGAGATCTGCATTTAACTTCGTGAACCATGTTTCTAAATGATTGATGTGTGATGTTACAAATAATGCATGGATTAAAGATCCATGAATATAAAATATATGGAAGGGGGACCTCCCTGGTGGTTCAGTGATTAAGACTCCACATTCCCAATGCAGGCGGCCCGGGTTCGATCTCTGGCCAGGGAACTAGGTCCCGCATGCTGCAACTAAAAAGATTCCGTGTGTCACAAGGAAGATCCTGCAACAAAGACCCAGAGCAGCCAAATAAATAAATAAATAGATATATAAAAAATATATATATATATGGAAGGAACAGGAGCCATAAAATATGACCAAACGGTTTTGAAACAGAACTAAACATACTTTCAAAAGGAGAATAATTGAAATTTTAAAATCAGTGAATATACTCAGCAGCTGATTAGAGATTGCTAAGGAGACGGGTGTGAAGAAAATTATTCATAAAGCAGCAGAGACAAAAAAAAAGGAATCAGAAATAAGAAATGAAGAGATATGGAAAACAGAGTAAGAACATCTAACATGTATCCAGGAAGGCAAAATTAATTAATGGCATAACTAATTAATACAATTTGCCACTTAACAAAGTAAAGGCAAAACAAACAAACAAACAAACAAAAACAAGCCATTATCATCTCAATAGAAACATTAGATAAAATACAATAGCATTCATTATAGAAACTCCCAGCAAACTAAAATGGGAAGAAAACTTACAATGATAAAGTATATTTATGAAAACCCTACAGCAAGCACAATATTTTATGGGAAAATGTTGAAGTATTCCTTTTTTTTTTTTTTTTTTATTATTAAACTGTTTATTTTCCTGCAAGGCTGTTGCTTCACTGTATAAAAATAGCACCAGCAAACACAGTATATTGTAAAATTAAGATAGTGATGTTCGTCATCGGACACTATACAACTAACAAAATCTTCTCCACTGCCAGTTATTTCCAGTGGGAAGATCACTGAGTATTTTGACCCAAATCCAGGGATGGCTGTAAGCAAGTTACAATATTATATATAAGGCTTAAGATAACACTGTTATCCTTAAATTACATAATTTTTATAACTAGTTTTACCACAGATAATTTCAGGAATTCTGAATATTATAACTGGAGCCTAGCCTAAAAATCATAGGTTGCTGTGAAAAAGAGATGCATAGTGTTTATCTCAAATCATTAGGAAGTTAAGGGGTAATTTTCTTTAGGAAACATTGTTGCAAGTAGTTTCTTTTGCTAAAAGTTGCTTTTTAAAAATCTATCCACCACTAATTTAAGACAACTATGCTAGATTAAGTTGTTTCAAACTAGTTTATTTAGCAGTTCCATTTTCACTCCTCAATAGATTTTATGTATTTCTCATATGCTTCTTCACTCATTAGTTCATCTAGTTCTGAAGGGTTACTGATTGTCATCTTGATCAGCCAACCATCTTCATAACAAGATTTGTTGACAAGTCCTGGATTTTCTGCTAGAGCTTCATTAATTTCAGTTACTTCTCCTGATAGAGGAGAATAGAGTTCACTAGCAGCTTTCACACCTTCCAAAGCACCAAATTCCTCGTTTGTTCGATTTTGTCCCAACTTCAGGCAGACTACAGTAAACAACATCTCCCAAAGCTTCCTGTGCAAAATTGCTGATTCCCACTGTTCCAACACCGTTTTCTGTTGTTACGCATTCATGTTTGTCTGTGAATTTACGCACCGAGAGCAGAGCGGGGCCGGTGCACAGCGCCCGGACGGCGCCGGCCCGCAGTCCCCAGGGCCGCGGTGGGCAGGGCGCGTTGGGCGCAGAGATGGCGCGCAGGCTGTACACCGCAGCCCGCACGCTTCGCGCCGCTCGCAGCGCCATGTTCGCGGGGATGCGGAGGGTCTCTGCGCAGCACCGAGAGCACCCCGGCCGGTGAGGGCGGGCGGGGGCGGCCCCGGGCCGGAGCGAGCCGGAGCCGAAGCATTCCTTTTTAAACCAGGAATAAGACAAGAAGGTCTGCCTTCACCACTTTTAGTCATCTTGAACTAGAGATCTTACAGGACAACAAGGGGAAGGGGAAAAAGGAATAATTACTGGAAAGACACAACACTGTGCTACTCTCAGATGGCATGACTCTATCTGAAAAGCCCAAAAGAATCTATAGTTTGGCAAGGATGCATTCTTCTAACAAAGAGTTGAAAGATGAAAATTTTAATAAGAGAGCAAATACATTGGCATCAACAAACATCAAGTAATTGGGACTAAATCTAACAAATGATGCACAAGGCATTTAAGGTAAAAATTATAAAATTATATTGAAAATCACTAAAGAAGACCTAAATAAATATAGATAGATATCATGTTTATGGATCAGAACACTCAATATCTTAAGAACATCAATGTTATGTCAATCAAACTGCCAACAGGGACTTCCTAGGTGGTGTAGTGGTGAAGAATCTGCCTGCCAATGCAGGGGACATGGGTTCAGTCCCTGTTCCAGGGATCCCACATGCCAAGGATCAACTAAGCCCGTGCACCACAACTATTGAGCCTGTGTGCCGCAACTACTGAAGTCCTCGCGCCTAGAGCCCATGCTCTGCAACAGAGAAGCCACCCCAATAAGGAGCCCACACACCACAATGAAGAGTAGCCTCTGCTCACCGCAACTAGAGAAAACCCATGTGCAGCAAGGAAGACCCAATGCAGCCAATAAATTAATTAACTAAAATTAAATTAAAAAAAAAAAACTCCCAACAGATTTTTGAGTGAGTGAGTGAGTGTGTGTGTACATCAGTGTTGTAATACATAATTCTAAGATAATGCTAAACATGTATATGGAAGAGAAAGGGCTAAGGCGCTACTGAAGGTGGGGGACTTGTCAAGCCCAATTCCAAGAACTTTCATAAAGTTATGGTAATTAAAACAGTGATGCTGGTACAGGTCCAAACTGCTTGCTCAATGGAACAGAATAAAGAGCCTAGAATAGACTTACACATCCATGGAAACTTAATTTATGACAGGGCTGGACATTGCAGATGTAAAGAGAAAGGACACACTTTATAATAAATGGTGCTAGGACGATTGGTTTCCTTTATGGAAAAAAAAATTCTGGAGTCCTACTCCACATCATATACCAAAATCATCTCAAAATGAATTAAGAAATTAAATGTGAATGACAAAACTATACAACTGCTAGCTAGGAGCAATACAGGAGAATAGCTTCATGATTTCAGGTAGGTAAGGTTTTCCTAGGACATAAAAAGTATAAATTATAAATGAAAAAAACTGATAAATCCATTGCACTAATATTAAGAACTTCTGTTTACCAAAACACACCATAAAGAAAATGAAAAAATAAACCACAGACTGGGAGAAAACACGAGTAACGCATAGTGACAGAGGATTAGCATCTAAAGTATTTAAAGAACTCCTACAAATCAGGAAGACAAGGACAAGAGAAAAATTGGCAAGACTTGAACAAGCTCTTCACAGGAGAGAGAACATGAATGGGCAATAAACATATGAAAAGATGCTCGGTCTCATTAGTATTCAGGGAGATGCAAATTAAAACGATAATGAGATTCCATTCTGTACCCAAGACTGGCAAAAATTCTGAAGTGTGACAATAGCAAGTGATGGTAAAGATACGGTATAATTGAAATTGTATATTTCGCTGGAGAAAAATCATTTTGGATAGCAATTTATGAAGAATAAAACGTGGAGGGGACCTGCCAGGCCAGATAGCAAGAATTTTCATAAAAGTGATGGTAATTTAGACAGTGTGGTCCTGGTGTAGGGTCAGACAAGTTGATGAATGGAACAGAATAAAGAGCCCAGAAACAGACCCACACATCTATGAAACTTAATTTGTTATCCAGTCAAGTGAAAGATGTATATACCCTATGCCTCAGGCCTTCCATTCCTAAAGAAATCTGTGCACCAGGAAACACATATAAGAATGTTCACTGCAGAAGTCCTTTCAAGAGAAAAAGAGAACAACAAAAACCTAGAAGGAACCCAAATGTCTGTAAACACTGGTATATTGATACAATGAAGGTCAGCTCTATTTCTTAAACTGGCAAGTAAAGGAGTATTCACTGTATTACTATCCATTACTGCATACCCTAAGCACTTTTTTGTAATCTTTTCTATTGACGCAATAATTAATTTTTACAAATCAAGGAGGATCTGGAAATGGAGACAAAATAAGATGTTAGAACATTAGGGTTTTGTTTTGTTTTGTTTTGTTTTTTTGACCACACCAGCTCGAACCTGTGCCCTCAGCAGTGAAAGCATGGAGTCCTAATCACTGGACCGCCAGGGAATTCCCCCAGTGTCCTTTCTTTAGGCTCTTCTTAACTCCCCTCAGTTTGGTGGCAGAAGGGCCAGCAGCCATGGGTTTAGTGGTTTGAATAAAGGTCCCCAAAGATATCCAGGTCCTAATCTCCAGAATCTATGAATATTACCTTATACAGCAAAAAAGACTTTGCAGATGTGATTAAACTAAGGATTTCGAGATGAGATGATCCTGGATTATCTAGGTGGGCCCTAAATGTAATCACAAATGTCCTTCTAAGAGAGAGGTACAGGAAGACATAAAGACAGAAGAGAAAACACTGTGACCACAAAAACACAGACTGGAGAGATGTGGCCATAAGCCAAGGGATGCCGACAGCCACCAGACGCTCCAGAAGCAAAACACGGGTTCTCCATGGGGCTTCCAGAATAAGACACTTCTGCTAACATTTTGATTTCAGCCCCCAAAACTCATTTCAGACTTCAGGCCTCCAGAACTGTAAGAGACCCCAGTTCTGTTTTAAGCCACTAACTTTGTGGTTATCTCTTCCGGCAGCAACAGTAGACCAACACAGTGGGCAAGGATGACCAACGTTACCCGTCTCTTTCTCCCAGACTGTATTCACTCAGCACACCCTCTCCTCTGCCTCCTCTTCTCTCTCAATATTGGCTGCCACAGTGTCTCCCAGGCAGAGATGCAGCAGTGGCTTAATTTCCCTTCATACACCAGATGTACCACTTCCCCTGTGAAAGGGTTCCTTCCTACGTTTTCCAACCAAAGCCAGGAAAGTCGTTCACATACACCCACAAAATAACCACCCAACGGAGAGAAGACTGGCCAGGCAGGAAGGACACTGGAATCCAAGTCCAAGCTCCCCACTGACTGGCTATATGACCTCGGAAACTTCTCAAAGATGCAACTGGAATTCATTCATATTTCTATCCCTGGTGCCCAGTATATGCATGGCACAAAGCAAGTGATCAATAAATAGGCAGTAAATCAATGAATGAGTCGATCAAGCAATGAATCAAATGATCTCTTTCCAACAGCTCGTATCTCTCTTCCTCCACTATAATAAGGGAAAAGATTAAAATTACAGTTTCAGAGTCAGAAGGTCTTAGGAGTGGAAGCCAGGGGCTCATTGCCTCACTTTAGTACCAATTACTGGAAACCTTTTCCTTCTATCAAGACAAAAATTTGTCTTCTAATCACCCACTGGTCCTAGTGCAACCCTCTAACCATATAAAACAGACCTCTTTCTTCCACATCAAGACACCTCCAGAAATTGGAGACTTGGCATCAAGTCCTGGCCTAGCCCATCAGGCTACTGACCTTGATGAATGACCTAACCTCCAGGTCCCATCTTCCTTGTCTGTCAAACAAGAGCCTGAAATCACTAAGAGCTCCTCCAGCTTCCAAGAGGCAGGGTGGAAAGTGTCACTCCCTTGGTGTTCAATCCCTCCTCATTACCAAGCATCCAATGGGTATTTTAATACTTTATTTTTTTACTTTTAGAATTGCTTCTTTTTCCATGAGCCCATTCCTCTTCCTGTTCCACCCTGGGATCTGCTATTTTTTTATATGTTCAATTCTCTATCTTGTCATTTCAGAAAGACTTATGCTAAAGTCTCTAACCAATAGCTACCTTATATAAATAATATATAATATATGTATGTTATTTCTCTGTTTATTTCTGGAGGGCTAATCCTGCCTTGTAGTGTTTGTTAACTCCTGCTTGGGGAAGCTGCTACCTCACGTGTTTTATAATTTTGGAGTATGAATTCACGTGCTTTGGGACTAATTCTGTATAATGTGTACTGAGAGCTCTTAGACAGACCGGATTAATTTCTGTCAGATGCCCCACGAGTAATACTGGCCCAGGACTAAAGTTTATGTTAATCTCTCAGCTAAGGGTACACAGACAGTGCAAAATGTGTTCATTTAAACCCCAAATCCGTATGAGGACAGGTCTACAGATGGTTTCAAATTCCCAAGGGAGATTTTCCCTCCACCAAGAACCCTGGGCAAGACAGACAAGCTCCACCGTTACCTCCCTGTGCTTGTAGGTCTGTGCTTTTACTCAGGATTGTGCTGCAGAACCACCTTTCAAGTCTGAGCTTTATGTCAATGTTCAGCTCTGACTTTGCCCCCACAGACTCATGGCCCCTCTTTTCTCTACTGAGATATTAAAGTCAGTTAGGTCAATCCTCCATCATGATATATTAAAGATGGCTGCAAATTATTTGCTACCCCTCTCATGGAAGGGTAGAGTCTAATCCCCTTCTCTTCAAATCTAGGATGGTCTTAGTGACTTGTTTGGCCAGCAGAATGCAGCTGAGACCGGCTCATAAAAAGTTTTGCCGTTTCTACTCATGCTTCTTAAACACCCACTCTTGCAGCCCTAAGGGACCGTGTAAGAAATTTGACTATCCTGAGACCTCTGTGCTGGAGAAATCACATAGGAAGACCACGTGGGGCACTTCCCTGCTGGTCCAATGGTTGAGAATCCGCCTTCCAATGCAGGGGACATGAGTTTGATCCCTGATCGGGGAGCTAAGGTCCCACGTGCCGAGGGGCAACTAAGCCCACGCACCACAACGAAAGATCCCGCGTGCCGCAACTAAGACCCAACACAGCCAAAAATAAATAAATAAATATTAAAAAAAAAAAAAAGAATGACCACATGGAGGAGCCTTGGAACACACAAAAGAAAGAGACGGTCAGTCTGCCATTGCCATTTACATAATCCCAGTTAAGACCCAGACATCATGGAGCAGAACCTTTGTGTTCTGTGTCCTGTCCAACTTCCTGACCACAGAGCCAGGGGAGATGATAAAAAAAAATGGCTGTTGTTTTAAGCTAAACCTCAGGGTTGTCTATTGTGCAGCTGCTACTGTACTGGTTTACAACCTTGCAAAATGACTCCTGCTTTGTTCTGTCTCCTGGCAAATTTCTTACTTACTTAAAAGCTCTGCTGTGTTTTTAGGGGATTGCTGTTATAGTTCATCCAAAAGTTTTAGAAAAATGTTTAATTCCTTTTTGTTATGGGAAGAGTTTCAGACTACAGTTTTCCATATTGTCAGAAATAGAAATCCTTTCACTTTCCAGATGAAAAAACTGAGACCTAGAGAGGATAAGGTACTTGCCATGGTTACAAATCAAGGTTCTAGAAACCTAGATTTTAAAAATAATCTTCTAGGGAATTCCCTGGCAATCTAGTGGTTAGGACTCCACGCTTCCACTGCCGGGGGTCTGGGTTCAATCCCTGGTTGGGGAACTAAGATCCCACAAGCCACGTGGCGCAGCCAAAACAAAACAAAAAGCATAAAATAAAATAAAAAAGAATCTTCTAATCCCAGAGGAGACACAAAGTCATCACTCACATAATGTTTAAACACCTACTGTGAGCTCAGAACGGCTCTAGACACTGGGAAAACAACTGTGAACAAGGTAAAAGTCTCAAAAGTCACGGAGATCCAATCCTAGTGGAGACAGAGATCAGAAACAAGTAAGCAAAAGAATTAAAAGCACAGTTTCTGGAAGGGACAAGCACATAGAGGTGGGAGTGGGGTGTGTCCTGGAGAAGGTGGTCAAAAGAGGCCTCCCCTGAAGAGGTGACATGTAAGCAGGGACCTAAATGGAAAGGGGGAAAGGGCCATGCACGATCCAGGACAGTATGTTCAGGGCACAGGCAACAGCAAGTGCAAAGGTCCCTGGGTGGGACAAGCTTGTCACCTTCTGTGAGTACTGAGGATGACGGAACTGAGCGAGTGAGTGGGGAGCCGTACGAGGGCAGGTCAGGGCAGTGCGCAGGGGCCAGGCCTTGCTCAGTCTTGCTGAGAATGGTGAAGAGTTTGAATTGTATTCTTAGTGTGACGGGAGATCTTTAGGCAGTTTTTAAACAGCAGGAGAAGCCTAAGATCTATTTTATGAGGTTTGGGGGTTTTTATTTTTTGGAAAAGTTTTTCCTTTCTTATATTTTATATATTTATTTATTTATTTATTGAAGGATAGTTGATTTACAGTGCTGTGTTAGTTTCTAGTGGACAGCAAAGGGATTGAGTTTGTGTGTGTGCGTGTTTGTGTGTGTGTGTATATACACACACATATATATATTCTTTTCCACTATGGTTTATTACAGGATATTGAATACAGTCCCTTGTGCTCTACAGTAGGTCCTTGTTGTTTACCTGTTTTATATATAGTGGTGTGTATCTGTTAATCCCAAACTCCTAATTTATCCCTCTCCCGCCCCCCTTCCCCTTTGGTAACCATGAGTTTGTTTTCTACGTAAGACCTATCTTACATTTTAAACAATGCAGACATTGGAGAGAAAGGAGTAGAAGCAGGGAAAAGAATTCGGAGAGTTTTGAAGTGGCCCAGAAAAGTGATCATTTGGTGGTGGAACAGGGTGGTGGCAGTGGAGCTGGGAGTTGGTTGGGCAGGAAGCATCTGAAGGTAGGGCTGAAAGGACTCGCTGATACGACTGGATTCCCTGGCACACAGGGTCTGGCATGAAGCGTTTACCGAGCCCACTGGATCCTGGGAGGGACCACGGGAGGGACATATAGGGACCAGTGGTTCTTGGCCTCATGTGCTCATAAGAAAAGGTCCTTTCATGTTCCTGGAAACCCAACGTGAGTCCCCAGCGCGAGTTGCCGTGTTTCACCAGCTTCTTTCTCACGTGGGTTGTAACCCACCCTCCCGAGTAGCCTGAGCTGCTCAGCACAATACTTGGTGGTTTCAACCCCAGCTGTGGCAAAGCTAAATTTTACACAGATCACAATTAGGCAGCCCACTTGTGAAAGGTTCGTAGTTAAGCCCTGGATTGGCGGAATCCACTCAGGCTATTCAGAACTCATACAAAGTCAGGGTCGGGGCCTCTCGGAATCAGAGGGGATGGACCACAGTTCAGCACAAAATGGATGTCTTGGGATTGAATTCCCATCTACAGCCAACCCTGGGGACCTCAGGCAAGTCAAATTCTGCTCATTTCACAGGGGAGCTGATGAAACCCTGGCATCCGGACTCCGTGCTTCTCCAGTTTCACAGGGATCTTGTTAAAATGCAGCTTCACCAGGCCTTGGGTGGAGCCCGGGGTTCCGCATTCCTAACCAGCTCCCGGTGCTGCTGGCGCTGGTGCTGGTGCACAGACCACTCTCTGAATGCAGAGGTCCTGACTGACGCAAGAGCCAACATACACTCACTGGGCACCTACTACCCAGCAAGAGCTGAGAGGGAGACTAAGAAACACACGTGGGAGGCAAATGCACAAAACCACCACATCACAAGGTGCAAAGTGACAATGCCACACTGGGGACCCAGGAACAGAAATCTTTCTTCGGTTGGGGACCCAAGGGAGGTTTCCTAGAGGAAGGAAGATGGAGACAAACACAGAGAATGTGATGACAATCATAGGACACCTTCAGGGTCTTTATCCATGGAACAGCATCAGTCCTTAAGACTTCCTTTTAAAACTCACAAACAAGATAAAGAAAAGAGGTCAAAAGGAGAGTGAGAGATTTTTCTAATGTGAAGAGGTAAAGGAATGTGTTAGGACTGTCCCAGCTGCAAGAGGAAGAAGAAAAATAAAAAATCCCATGTTACACCAGCTTCAGCAAAAAGGACATTTATAGGTTTGCAAAGCTGGTTAAGATTCACTCATTCAACATATACGGTCGTCCCTGGGGCTGTTCACAGATGTTCAGTGAGACTGTAGTTCTCCACCCACTTAAATTCAGGCTTGGTCATATGATTTTCTTCAGCCAATGAAATGTGAGCAGAAGGGACACGTGTCCCTTCCCGTCAGAGGTGCTTAAGAGCCAGTGCATGACTCTCCCTTTTCCTTTCCCGACTCCAGTGAGTCCTGGTGCCTTGTGCTGCAGCGATGACGCCCTAAGACACAGAAGACTCAGTCAGCCTGAGCCTCTGGTGATGACAGGGAACAGCGTGCCTCTGCCAACCCGCAGTAACAGGCAGCAGAAGGCAAGAAGTAGGCCTTTGCCATCTCCAGCCACTGGGATTTGAGAGTTGTCACTGCAGATAACCCCATCCACCCTCACTGCTACAATAAGTGCTTAACTACACAAGCACTATTCAAGGCCTTCATTCTAGGATATGGGACAGATCAAGTCATCAAAGGAGGAGCGGCAGGGACCGGGGCCTGAGTAGCCAGAATCACGACTCCGGTGCCAGCTTCCTGCTCTCTGTGCCTGCATCTCATCTCTCTTTACCTCTGCTTGGCCGTAATTCACGCCTTTGGCCTCCATACTTCTCCATGTGCCAGGCAGCCACCCGCAGCCCCACATTCACCTCTTTCCAGCTCGGGGTCCCACAGGCAAGGCTATTCTCTCCCAGCTTTAAATCAAGAAACCCTGGGGAAGGATCTAGAGCAGGGGTGCCCAGCCACCGGGATCTAATGCCTGATGATCTGAGGTGGAGCTGATGTAACAATAATAGAAATAAAGTGCACAACAAATGTAATGTGCTTGAATCGTCCTGAAACCATCCCCCCCATCCTGTGAAAAAATTGTCTTCCATGAAACCGGTCCCCAGTGCCAAAATTGTTGGGGACCACTGATCTAGGGGCTCCGTGTGGGTCACATACCCACCTCTGTGCCCAAGGAAATGTGTAGCTAGGCCTGAGTCATCGGTTGAGTAGAGGGAGGTAGGATGGGGTATGTGACCAGATGGGAACCCCTACAAGGAGGTGGAAAGGATGTGAACACACAAGTACACGAGAGAAGCTAAGGGAGGATGTAACTGAGCTGTGACAGGTGAAAGGCAAAGGAGAAAGGGAAAATGTGGCATATGCGTGGCATATACCCTAAGAAGACAGAGGCAGATTAGAGAGCCACTGACTGGACAGCTCCCTGCACTGGCATCAAGGAGGCACCTATGGCCTAGAACTGCCAGGTGATTGACAAAGCCCAGCGGGGGCAGGATTCTGGTCTCTGTTTACTGATTTAGGGAAGCATGTAAAACCCTGACGGTGGGACAGACCTTCTGTGATCTGGCTAAGTTTGGGAGAGGAGATACTGACCCAACATGTGTGCTCCCATTACCATCTTCCCTGCATGAGTAATTCATGGGCCTCCTTCCCCACTGAGCCCAACCTAGCTTCATACCCCATCTCAAGACAAGTCCCGGGCAGCCGCCTGTCAACTATAAGAGATGAAACCTACTAGCCACCCTGGTCCAGGTACGCCATGCTTGAGGGCCTGTAACACCAGATTGCCTGTCAAGATTCCTTCAGACACCTCTACTGTGTGCCAGATACGTGGTCCTTTATGTTTACTTTTTCTCTATAATCAAAGGAAAGGCCCTGGGTCCAACTAAAACAACCCAAACAGAAAACAAGGTGCTTCTATGTGAAGACAGATGAGATCTGAAAGTTCAGAACAAACCATATGTATGTTAACTGTCCATCTTCCAATCCATCAGGGCCTTCCCAAGGCCCAGAAGTGAGAGGAAAATATTCTCATGGCCCAAACACAAACCCCTTTAACTCTTGTTGGTTCTCGGAAAAGTTCCCACAGACGCCAAGAGTCCTGGTAACCGGTGGGGCATTTGCACAGCTCATTGCCGGCAATAAAATTCCAAAGGTGTCATATACTGTGACTACTGCATGGCCAAGTCTACCCCATCCCCCAGCCTCTTGAGATTCCTTGAAAGATACACACATGACACACAAACACAATTCAAAATGGCAGCCTCACTAGTTGGCTACTGAGGGCCTGACACCCACCTTCCCACCCCATTCTTCCCAGGGCTCTTCCTTCCCCCAAATAATATACACTCCAAAGAGGAGAGCTCGCTTTAGAAGGAAGAGGAAAACTGAGCCATTAATAACCAGGTGAGCCCCTCACTTGTCAGTACCCTTCAAATAAGACACAACAGGAAGAAGTGCACAAAAGCTACTTCCCAGCAGGCAAGCAGGATTAATAAACAAAGATCAGGGCAGTAGAACAACAGCGAAATATAAGCTGATACTTTTCACTCCCTTGAGGATACTGCCCCTGTTTATAAACAAACGTGGTGCATGTGGGCAGGCTGGGGGATTGGGGGGAAAGGAAGGGGCCCAGAGGAGCACTGGCTCTTGGAACCATTAAGACCTCAAAGATGATGCCGGCCAATAATCTTGTCTCAGAGACCCAGAGCAGGGCCCCAACACAGGTGCGAATTGCCCTTAGAACTCTGTCAGAGGGCCAGACCAGCACTTGGACTAGAACCCAACATCTCTCCTCTCACAGTTCAGCTGAAACATTCACTCAGCTCCTACCCTGTACCACACCCAGTGCCAGGAAAGAAATCGTCGACTAACCTGAACCCTCCATTAACAGGATCATTTTTCTGTGTTCCACTTTTTCAAGCAGCCCCAAAGAAAGGCAAGCTTATGTTTCAGGGTCTATGGTTTTCGCTTTTTTCCATTTGTGTTGCAACTGTCGGAGAACAGTTTGAGGACAACCCGCTTTCCTTCCAGGGTCCTTTACACGTCCATCCTTGACCTAGGGCACACAGCCCTCACGCTCCACATCACAGTCCTAGGACTTAGCTAGATCTTTAGCTATCAACTCAAGACTCTGCTTTAAACATCAGACTTTACTTTCTAAAAACTAACATTTTTAAAAGATGAGCGCTGTGGGAAAATGCACATTTCTCAGCATAGCTATTGGTTATTTAAATTTTTGTTGAATTAGGGCTCTCTTTTTCCCCAGGCGGTGAGTCGGAGTTTTGTTCTACACATCCAGTAAGTGGTGGAAGGCTCTGGACTCACACAGCCAACATCCTGGATCTCAGCCAATATTCTGTCCAGAGAAAATGAGGCAAAACCTGTTGCTTGGAATACATGCTTCAAGATAGTGCACTCTCCCCAGAAGGCCCAGAACAACCTCCGTGTGCCCCGTCCAGTGCACAGTTTGAAATGCTTTCACACTTAGGCCTTGAGTTGTTTGGAAAGAAAACAAAGTATTTTGAAGGAGGCAAGCAGGCCCATCCTAAATGAGCTCCCACGTTCCATGCAGGTCTCAACCAGGTTTTAACAAAGCCAACCTTGCTACTGTACCAACATGTCTTCCTCTATATATATATACAAACATATATTTGGAAGGGAGGGCTTTGTCAGGTCTTAATTGCGGCACACAGGATCTTCAGTTGCAGCGCATGGGCTTCTCTCTAGTTGTGGCATGTGGGCTCTCTAGTTGTGGTGCATGGGCTCCAGAGCATGTGAACTCTGTAGTTGCAGCATGCAGGCTCTCTAGCTGCAGCACACGGGCTCAGCAGTTGTGGCACACGGGCTTCATTGCCCTGTGGCATGTGGGATATTAGTTCCCCGACCAAGGATCAAACCTGTGTCCCCTGCATTGGAAGGCAGATTCTCAACCACTGGACCACTAGGGAAGTCCTTAATATTTCTTCTTTAATTAGTATTTTTTAAATTTTATTTATTTATTTTATTAGCTATGTTGGATCTTTGTTGCCGTGCGTGGGCTTTCTCTAGTTGCGGCCAGCGGGGCCTCCTCTTCATTGTGGTGCGCAGGCCCCTCACTGCTGTGGCTTCTCTTGTTGCGGAGCACGGGCTCTAGGCGCGTGGGCTTCAGTAGTTGCAGCACATGGGCTCTATAGTTGTGGCTCACGGGCTCTAAAGCGCAGGCTCAATAGCTGTGGCACACAGGCTTCGTTGCTCTGCGGCATGTGGGATCTTCCTGGAGCAGGGATAGAATCCGTGTCCCCTGCCTTGGCAGGCGGATTCTTGACCACTGCGCCACCTAGGAAGCCCCTCTTCCTTAATTCTTCCTAGGCTAAACCTAGGAAGTTAGGAGGAAGACAGCTGGAAAGAAAGCAGTATCTCAAACTGGTTCCCATTCCAAGAGCTTGGCCCAGTGGGCACAAGCCTGTCCCGATGCCCACTAACCTTCATCCCCGGGAGATAACACTGACCAGCTCCCTGCTTATCCCAGGGCCTCTGATCTCATTCAACACAACCAACCTTTACTGAGCGCACTGAGGTGCCAGGGACTTCAAAAAAGAGCCTTGGGAGGGGGTGAGAGGTGGGAGAGGCAAAAAAAGCCACCATCACGGCCCTAAAACTGCTCACAGCCCATGGCAGCACAGACAGCCACAAACACAGCTGGCTGTCCGCAGACACCATGGGCTTGTCTTGACGCCTCTGGCTAGAAGGAAGACACTCTCTCCCCACCCTCAGAACATAGTGATAGGTCTTCCTTAAATGTTCTTGGATGTGACAGAGGCTTGCAAAAGCACGAAAAGATGGCTTATAGGAAAAGGGACTTGTGGACAAAATCATAGGACTTCATACTAGAGGTCTTAAAAGCTTGAAAGAGATCAATTCAGGTCAAGGACAGGCAGAGGTGGAGAGGACACTGACCCAAAAATCCAGAGCCTGTTGTCCTTTATCAGCTTACCTAGTGTCCTTGGGCAAGGCACACTCCTCCACAGTTTTACAGATGAGGGGAGCACTGGGCTCAGTGGTTTTTATTAGCAGTAAAACCCATACAGCCTCCAAATTATATTTTATCTAGAACCCCAATACATGAAACAAACAAAAGGAATCAGGCTGGGAGCCCATAGCCCATCCACTCAGGCTGGGTGGCTATCAGGGAAGACAGCTTGAAAACTGCAGGAACAGCATCTGAAAGCCCCTTCCAGAGCTCTTACGCCCTCTCTCAGAGGACAGAAGGAGGGAAGTCTGGCTGATTGAATGCTCTCTGTGGTGCCTGCCAATTTATAAATCATGTATCATTGAAACCTCTGCAACAGTAACGTGAGTTTAACTAGTGCTTGTGAACTAGGATCTCCAGTGATCCCAGTTGTGAACTGGATCTGTTGGCAAGAGGCAGAGCTGGGCTTGGAATCAAGGGTTTTCTGACTCCAAACGTGGTATTTTTACTCTTTGCAGAAATTTGGGCTGAATCAATAATTTCCTTGAACGGTAAATATAAACATAAGTGCATATATGCCTAGGGAAACGCATCTTAACAAATACACCTCTCAGAATCATCACTAGCGATCTCTGCATGGTAATAACGTGGGTGATTTTCAGTCTACTGATCTACATTTTCTAACTTTCCTATGATGAACAGGAATTATTTACAGGAAACAGGTAGCGCTTATTAAAACAGCTTTAACAATTCACAGCTGACACATCCATGACAGAATTAAGGACTGGAGGGATAGGTCGCATCTCTGACCTTGGAGCTGACAGTGGGAATGACAACCGCAAATCCCACCAACTCTCCCTTGGAGCAGAAGGTCCGGGGCTGACCGGCCGGGCACCTCTCACGGTCGTTTAAATTCTCCGAAATAAAATTCTTCACTTCTGGTGAGTGCGGTTGTTTTAGAAAGTAACCACGAGTCCCTGAGGCCCCACCCAAACATACGCCTCTCCTCTCCACCCCTCTCAGTTGTCTAGCATACAGCCGGCAGGTGCTAATAAAATCAAAGATGGTCACATGGACCTCAGACCAGAAACCCTGGCTCCTCAGTGTTCCAGCCCCAGCCCAGCAGGACCTACAGAGTATGAGCCCTCCAGCCTGGCCAACTTAACCCTCTGGCCCCATCCTGAGCTCCACCCCCCTTCCCCAGAAGTCACTTGCAAATATGACAATCACAGCACTACTTCAGGAGGAAAAATAAAATAAAATAAAATAACACCCGGAAGGCAAGACAGGCCTTGATCAGGCATGAGGTGGGGCCAGCCATGCCAGCCGCTTCCCTGGGTTTTTCATGCCAGCTCTGCCCGCAGGAATCTTCTAAATATTTAACATGCCACCTCTAGGTACAGCACAAACCCCCAGCAGGCAGCAACAGCTGTGGAGAGGCCTGAAAGGAATGAATGACTTGGGGGCCGGAGAGGCAGATACACTGGCTTTGGGAGGAAAGCCCAGAATGGTGGCCAGGAGACAATGCTGCGAATGGCTTAAGAAGGTTGCCGCTGACCCGCTTCTTTGAGAATCAGGAAAGAAGGGTAGGAGATGGGAGGTGTCTCCAAACGTGGGGAGTGATGGTGCACAGTCAACCAGGCTCGGGAGCCCCTCTTTCTCAGACAAAGAAAAAGCCAGAATCGCACTACGGGGCCCCACTCCCCAGAACAATTTCACCCCAGCTCCCCCGAGCAGGTGGTAAATCTGTCCTGACTCAGGCGAGGATGGTTTGGGAAGGAGAGGAGCCATGTCTACCTCCAAAGGAGAACAAATCCACGAGGGAAGGCGCTCTTCAAAGGTCTTGCTCCGCTCCGGGAACTGACAGAGCAAAACGCCCCGCACGCCCACCCGCAATGACTTCACACAGGCCTCACCCCAGATGACTGCGCTCTCCCGCAAGGCCTGGGAGGTGTCATCGCCACCGGCTGGGTGGCCGTCTGTCATTTGGAAATTTCCCGTGAATTCCTGGAGATGCCTGTCTCCATCTCTCCTTCAACAGCCCCCCCCCCCCAAAAGGAATCAGACAAGGGGACGAGAGATTCAGAGAGGTCCTCCCCCGTCCCACTTGCCTTGGCCGCTGTCAACCTGAGAACCCTAAAAAGGAGTATTTTTCGACCCCCCTTAGGAGCCCCGCCTCCGGCTCTCCGCCCTTCTCCGCGCCGACCCCTCCAGGCAGCGCCCCAGGCTCTGCTGGGCTCTGTCGTGTTCCCCTGACAAAAGCGCGGCGGCGGGGCGCGGCCACGGGCGGCCCCAGGCCCCCGTGTCTCCCCAAGGAGAGGGACGCGTGTCCCCGTGGCGCGCCCACTCGGGGCCTCGGCCAAGCCCACCAAGCGGGGGAACAAAGCGGCCGGGCGCGGCGAGACGCGGCCCCCAGCGAAGCCCCGTGCGCCCCAGCCCTCGCGGCCGCGCCCGCCGGTGCCCCGCGCCCGGGCCGGGCCCCGCAGGGCAGCCGCCGCGTCCTGCGCCGCCCGCTCGCCCGCGACCTCGGCAGCTACTGTACCTGCTAAATTTAGCGGCCGCCGGGTATTAATAGCCGGAACGACCCGGGCCGGCGCGGCAGGGGCGCGCGCGCAGCCCGGGGGCCGGGGGCGGAGGAGGAGGGGAAGGAAGGGAGGGACGCGGGGAAGAAGCCCACTTACACCACCAGCCTGGAGATGATCCATGCCACCATGGCGGGGGGCGGGCGGGCGCGGCTCGCCGGCTCGGCTGCGGGCGGCTGCGGCGCTCCAGGCACGTCCGTCCGCGCACGGCCGCCGCCGCCAGACTGAACGCGCCCGCCGCCCTGCCCGGCGCTCGCGCGTCGGCGCAGCCGCGGCACGTTCCGGCGGCGGGGCGGCGGCGGCCCCAGCCCCCCGGGGCACGGCGGGTCTGCGGCGATTGGGCGGCGAGCCGGCCGGGCACCCGTGGGACGCGCCCCGCCCCGCTGGCCCCAGGCCCCCCGGCTGAATCCCGGCGGTTCCTCCGCGCGCCCCGGTGCCCCCGCCGCTCACAGGGGACCCTGAGGTGGCCCGGTGGGCAGGGCAGAAACCCGGGGGCCGCCCCACCCTCTGTGCTCCAGTGGGGAAACTGAGGCCTGGATTTGGCAATGTCTTCACCTGTTCTGACTGAGATACCGTCATCCTTTGCTCTGATACTGACACTGCGCTGGCCTCATAAGGGACTTAACTGTATCCAGATCCGAGCCCTCCGGTTGTCCCTCACGAGGCATTATCTGCATAAGAAACAAATCTGGGCCTCTCTCTTCCCTAGTTCAACGTCTAAGAGTCCGGACAAGATCTGGTCCCTGCCTACAAACTCATGGCTGCCACCGTGCCCCAGATATCCCTCTGGCCCTTTTCACTTCAGGCATTTTGGGCTTAGACAAGAGCGGTCCCCTTTCCCCTGTCCGTACACTCCTTACCTCGTCTCCTTCAAGGCTCAGATAAAGGTTATTTCCTAAGGAAAGCCTTTCCTACAGGGCCGCTCCAGCCTTTCTGTATCGAAGTGACTCAGGGGTACGACCTGGCCGGGAGGAAGCTAGAAGCTGGAATTGCCAAGCGCCAGTGCGCTCCGGAGCCATGTTGCAGCCTTAGGCAAAAGGGGAAATGTGCATGCCAAGCGCGTTTTTTATGTTTTTTTAAAATATTGCATCGAATGTGATTTATCTTGATTACTGCATTTTGTGCCACTCCCTTACATTTTGCCACGGAGGAGGGTGCCTCACTTTCCTCTCCCTAATCCTGGCCCGTATTATCTGAGTGCTGCCTGGTACATTGTTCCCTGGGGCACTTGGAAAACCTTTGTCCGTTGCTCCTGTCCTCGTGGCCTCGGCTGCTGCCTTCCTCACGGCCCCCATGGTACCCTCTCAGAGCGTTCTCCTCCTTTGCTGATGCTGTCATGTATAATTCAGTGTCAGATGCCAGAGGCACTGGAAAGAACTAGCTGGAAGCCTTCCTTAAAGAAACCCTGCCCGAGACAGCTTCCTAGCACAGGCCAAGGAGACCTCGGACCTTGGTGGAAAGAGGCTGGAAATGTACCTTCAGAGGTGGTAGAGAGAGAGTGGGTGTGATCCAGGCGGAAGAAAGACCTTGCCCACAAGAAGGGGACAGCAAACAAGACATCCTCTATAATAAGGCGGTCTCCAAAAAACCCATGAAATACCTGTAATACAGTTGTTGTTGTTTTGTGCTGTTTTGACCCCGTTTTGAGGCCCTTCAGGGACCGGTCAGTTCACCTTCTTAGGTGGCCAAATAAGTTGACACCCCACCACCTGCCTTATCAGGCTCCCACACAGGCTACCATACCCCCAGCTTATCGCCCCAGGGCCAGGTACCAGATGGCCAGGGACAGCTCCTACGCCCTTGAGCCCACTGAAATTATTCATATTTTAGCCTATCCTGAACCTGTTTATCCTGCCTTGCTTTTTCCTTCCCACAGAAACCACAGTTTCTGTCCGTCTGTCTGCCTCATAACCCACCCCGGTGTTTACAGTGGGTGGCACTACACAGCATGCTGTGTTCTGTCCAGGGAACCACAAATGTAACAAAACTGTGAACTTTCTACTTTCTCTCTCCTGATTCAGCTTCACCACACCTTCCCCAAGGTAATATGGTGAAAACAGTATCCCACAGGAAAAAGCTTGGGATACCTACTAGGCAGATCAAGACAGTACCAAGCATATAGGACCTTCCTCCAACCCCTCCCACCCCACCCCCAGGTCAGAAAATGCTGTTAGTGATGGGGTTGGGGCAGGGATTGTGGTTCAAAGAGAGTCTTTGGGTGGGAAATTAGAGGAGAAGCTGGTCATATGCTATTTTTCTAAATGGAATTCTATTCCTATTCCTATAAAGGGAATTCTCAGGTTTGACTATGGGACACAGCTGGACATTTTCAATAATGAAATGAGACTGTTCATGGGATTAAAATATCTGGGAGTCTTTCTGTTATCTGAAGAGGACCAGAAAACTTAGTGGGACCAACCAGATTTCACTCAAAGGTTGGAAAAAACAGGTTCAACAGCGCAAGCACTGACAGGCAGAGGAGGGGAGAGAACGGAGAGAGAGGACGGAGAGAGAAGAAAGCTGCTTTTCTATTTCATGATATCTCTTTCAGAGTAACTGTTACACATATTACATCTTTGCATCATAGACCCCTTTCAGTTTGTCCTTGACCTTGGAAAACATCAAGGCGGGGAATGGATACAACCTTCTAGACAATGCGACTCTCACAGCCCTATCAGCTAGTTCACTTTAAGTTATTTTTCACATGAACTACTGTGGTGGTGGTTGCTTATGATCTGTTTTTGCCCTGTATCTCCCCTTTTTTTCTAGGAAGATCTCTGCATTTTGCACTGGGGAATAATTCTCTCCAACTCCAATCTTTTTTTTTTTTTAAATTGAAATATAGTTGATTTACAATGTTGTGTTAATTTTGCAATCTTTTAAGTGTCATTTTCTCACAGGTCCTTACTGCCTCGGTTGGCCACATGTGAGTACTGGACATAAGCTGGGCCAAAGTTCTCCCCTAGGATTTTTAAAGTTGAAAATAGGAGGGGCTTCCTAGGTGGCGCAGTGGTTAAGAATCCGCCTGCCAATGCAGGGGACATGGGTTCGAGCCCTGCTCCAGGAAGATCCCACATGCCACAGAGCAGCTAAGCCCGTGCGCCACGCCACAACTATTGAGCCTGTGCTTTAGAGCCTGTGAGCCACAGCTATTGAGCCCATGTGCTGCAACTACTGAAGCCCATGTGCCTAGAGCCCGTGCTCTGGAACAAGAGAAGCCATGGCAATGAGGAGCCCGTGTACCACAACAAAGAGTAGCCCCCACTCACTGCAACTAAAGAAAGCCCATGCACAGCAAAAAACACCCAACACAGCCAATAAAATAAATTAATTAATTAATAATAAGTAAATAAATAAAAGTTGAAAATAGGAAAAAGAGACTTCCACTTTCAATCATGTACATGAAATTATAATCAAGAAAAAACCTTTTGCTCTACAAATTCTAGCTACTTGTAGCCGAACTATCAATAGTAACAGAAAATAGGGACTTCCCTGGTGGTGCAGTGGTTAAGAATCCACCTACCAATGCAGGGGGCACGGGTTCGAGCCCTGGTGGGGAAAGATCTCACATGCCAAGGAGCAACTAAACCCATGCGCCACAACTACAGAGCCTGCGCTCTAGAACCCACAAGCCACAACTATTGAGCCCATGTGCCTCAGCTACTGAAGCCTGAGAGCCTAGAGTCCATGCTCTGCAACGGGAGAAGCCACCGCAATGAGAAGCCTATGCACCACAACAAAGAGTGGCCCCCACTCACCACAACTAGAGAAAGCCCATGTACAGCAACAAAGACCCAACACAGTCAAATGAATAAATAAAATTTAAATAAATAAATAAATTAAAAGTTTGTAAAAAAAAAAAAAGGTAACAGAAAATACATCAATGTTTCCCAGATGCCAGGAATTCGGGAAGGGAATTGACTGCAAAAGGGCAAAAGGGAACTTTTGGGTGATGGAAAAATTCTGTATCCTAATTGTGATGGTAATTACCAGCCATATGCATTTGTTAAAACTCACCAAAGTTTACACTTGGAAATGGCGAATTTTAGTTTATGTAAATTATATCTAGGTAAAGCTAATTTTTAAAATTAGAAAAAAAAGTTTAGGAAGTGAGCCTCAGTAGTTCTAGTAAACCATGTTTTTATTACTCTTTTTCTTATTGATTGATTTAAAATTTTATATATAAGAAAAGAAGTCTTTCAATCCATATTAAAAATAGTTTTTTCCAGTTTGTCTTTTTTTTCCTTCAGATAGTGTTCATGGTATTTTTTTCTTTTCAAAGTGTTCAAAATTGTATATAGTCATATTTTTTATGGCTTCTGAGATTTGTATTTAGCCTAGGTAGGCAAAATTTAAAACAGTTTTATTTTTACATTTAAATTACATACATCAAAAATTTTGTAATTTAAAAGTATTTTTAATAAAAAAAAAATCTCCCCATGCTTTCTGCTTTTGCGGTTTCAATTTTACTTTCACACCTTTTATTTTACAGTCTATCTGGAATTTATCTTAGTGTATGAGTTAGTTGATTGTCCTAACACTAATCATTGAATAATCTACCATTTTCTCCCTTACTCTGAAAGGTCATCACATACTCTAATTGTTGTTATATCAGGGTCTATTTCTGGACTCTGTTCTGTTCTGACCATTCATTCATGAGTTACAACCAAACAGTTTTAATTAATGTAGTGTTTTATAATGCACTTTATTATTTGGTAGGGCTAGTCCCTCCACTTATTTCCTGAATTTTTCTTGTTATTCTTGCCATTTATACCTTCATAAGACTTTAGAGTCATAGTATTCATTTCAAAAACTTCTGGTTGTTATTTTTAATTGTTATGAGGTAAGATTTGTCAATTAACTTAGTGAGAATTTTCTTCATTACAATGTCTAGCCTTCCTATTTGAAAGCAAGACATCCTAGGCACTTCCAATGCTTCAAGTGGAAATGAACAAGAATATAAAGTGATCTGATCCATGGCTTGAGGAAAAATTCATTGTGTTGGACTGTTATGGACCATACAAGTAATTTTTTACTGTATGCAATTTTTTGCCTTAAACATTGATATTGATATGGAAACTCAATATAAGGTACAGATAAACCAGAAGAGATTTACCGTGGAAAAACAAAAACAAAAACAACTTAAAAACAAACAAACAAAACAAAAACAACCTGAGTTTTAGGGCCTCTAATTTTTTCCCTTTTTAAGACCCTTGGCAGGACCTCAGCAATATAGTCACATGATTATATGGGCAAAAGTAAAATATTTTAATTAAGATCTGTTAGGGTGGCTATTTTTCCCACTCCATCTCTCAATCATACTTCTCCTTGTACTGTGTAACCCAAGTGGTCAAAGGCATTTTGGGGAGCTGGCTAAGGCGAAATTGAATTGGGAATACATTTTGTTAGGGTTTGGAGAGACAGATTTATAGACTTGCAGTCATTTCCGTGTCTAGTTTAAGCTATGGCTACTCCCCACTGGAAGAACGGCTTCCGAGAACCCTCCTACTGCCCTCTGTGCCAACTCACCCAGCTTCATGACACAGATATTCAGAGCTAAAGATTTGGTATCATCATGGCATGAATGTGTCCTATAGCCTTGCCCCAGAAATGTTTGGATAGTAACAGAGAAATAGGTTTGAAATATACAGAGCCAAAAATCTAGTCTGTGACTATTCTTCCAATCATTGCGTGTGTGAAACTGTAAGTGGAAGATTCACTCCTCATCAATGCCAAGAATGGGAGGCAGAGAGACCTAGGGGCCGGGGAAGTGAACTTATAGGAATAGGTCAGCTAAGGCAGAAAGCAAATCCCTGGCCTCTCTTCAAGCAATGTTGGGCACCTGCAGCTCCTTCACTTGCTGGGTCAGCGGGTACGGTCTGAAGGCGTAAAGGTTCAAGTTGAGAGGCCATGAGCTCAGGGAAATGCAGGGAGTCAGATATCAGCTCAGTACTTAACAATTTTATAGCGGAAGTGACGCTGTGTGACTTCCAAGGCCAGGTCATAAAAGCCCATGTAGCTTTTGCCTTATCTGCTACTCATTCTTGGAGTACTGAGCCACCAGCCTCCTAAAAGAAATGTGACTATGCTGAGGCCATATGCAGGTGTTCCAATTGACAGTCTCAGCTACGCCCAGCCTTCAAGTGAGCCCGGCCCAGCCACCAGACATGTGAACGAAGAAGCCTTCAGGTGACTCTAGCCCCTAGTCATTGGAGTCACCTCCAGCCATTTGAGTCTTCCCAGCTGAGTTTCCATATATATTGGAGCAGAGACAAGCTATCCCACTGTATCTTGTCCAAATTCCTGACCCACAGAATACATAAGTGTAATAAAATGGTTGTTGTTTTTTGCCACTAGTGTGCAGTAGTTTGTCACACAGCAATAGACAGATAACCAGGATGTCATGTAAAACTCCAGGTATAGTAGCAAAGTTGGGATTTGAAGTTATCTCTCTGATTCTCCAGACCATGAACTTTCTGCTTCACTAGTGGTTCCTGGGACCCAGCGCCCGGCAATGATAGCATTTTCAATGAGAAAAATCAAGATAATATAGTGCATTTTTCATAAAGCTAACGTATGGCATTTAAAAGATTGTCTCTTATTCTGAGATTGTCTTTTATACCTTTGGGATTCTTAATATGTCCTTTCTTTTATGACATAATGGTGATAGCAATTAGTGGTTGTTATTTTATTCATGTCTTTCCTGGTAAAGTAAAAAGCTATCAAATTACTAATGTCATTCCCTTCAGTTCTTTTTTTTTTTTTTTAAGTTTCACTGGTGTTTGAAATTCAAAAGTCCAGGGGCCGTTACTCATTCCTATTTCTTGAGTATCATGGAATCAGAGGTGGATGCACTGGAAACTTGACACTGTCGTAGGGTTTTGTGTTTTCTTTGGTTGTTCCCTCCTTTATAGGACTAGCACAAGTTGATTTATAATTCATAGCCCACCTGTTTCCAAAAAGGATTCAAGGCAGCATGGCAGTTTTTCCCCTGGCCTACCCGCAGATTCTCATAAAGGTTACTGAGTCAGATGGGGCGCTTCCCTGGGTGCCAACAAGATTCAGACGGCAGAAGTGGGTGGATGAGGCATGATCTTGTGCTATCTATTGCACACAGAGCTGCCACATTGCCGTTTGGCAGGGCTCAGCAGGGAAAGGCAGAGATTGAGACCCAGGGGCCCTTGGCCCTCGTCCTGGCCCAGCCCCTAAATGTGGGCTGGAGGCTGCATCTTCTGTTTCCTGGCATGCGGTCCTTCAGACGTCTATCTTCAGGCTGTAAAGCTTTGACTTAGGCAGCACCTCTTCCCTTCAGGTGACTGGGTGCTGATGCCAGTCCTCCTTATAACTGAGCACCTGTGGTGGGACCCAAAAACTTCTTGGGAGGCTAGTGCAGCAGAGGAGTTAAGACTGTGATCCCTGGAGGAAGAGTGCCTGCATCGAACCCTAGTTCTGCTACTTACTAGGTATGTCACGCCCTTGGGCAAGTTGCCTTACCTTTCTGTGCCTCAGTTTCCTCATATGGAAAGTGGGGATAAGAATAACAGTGTATACTTCATGAGGTGTTGTCAGAAGTGAGTTCAGAAAGCCTTAAAACAAAGCCTGGGAAAGGCAGTTTAAAACTGCAATGAGGGGCTTCCCTGGTGGTGCAGTGGTTAAGACTCCTGTGCTCCCAATGCAGGGGGCATGGTTCGATCCCCACTCAGAGAACTAAATCTCACATGCATGCCACAACTAAGAGTTCACATGCCACAACTGAGGAACCCACCTGCTGCAACTAAGACCCAGCGCAACCAAATTAAAAAAAAGAATGACAATAACAAATGCTGGTGAGCGTGAGGAGCAAGTGGAACTCTTTTTTTTTTTTAATTTTATTTATTTATTTATTTATTTATTTGGCTGCAGTGGGTGTTTGTTGCTACACGCGGGCTTTCTCTAGTTGTGGTGAACAAGGGCTACTCTTCCTTGCCATGTGCGGGCTTCTCATTGCGGTGGCTTCTCTTGTTGCAGAGCATGGGCTCTAGACACACAGCCTTCATTAGTTGCAGTTTGTGGGCTCAGTAGTTGTGGCTCACAGGCTCAGTTGCTCCGCAGCATGTCAGATCTTCCCAGACCAGGGGTCGAACCCGTGTCCCCTGCATTGGCAGTCAGATTCTAAACCATTGTGCCACCAGGGAAGTCCCAGCAAGTGGAACTGTTGTACATTGTTGATGGGAATGAAAAATGACACAACTACTTTGGAAAACAGGTTGGCAGTTTATAAAATGCCAAATGTTTTAAAATTTTCATTCATAAAATGAAATATACACACAAAATGCATAAATAGGAGATGCATAAGTCTTTACAAAAAAAGAAATATGTATTTACCAAATGGCCCAATATACATTTACCTCCTGGGTATTTTACCTAGGAGAATTGAAAACATATGATCACACAGACTTGTACACAAATGTTCACGGTAGCATGATCTGTAACAGCTAAAAAAGTAAACAACCCAAATGGCCATCAACAAGTGAATGGATAAACAAAATGTGGTGTTCCATACAAGGAAATACTACTCAACTATAAAAAGTCATGATCAGGACTTCCCTGGTGGCGCAGTGGTTAAGAATCTGCCTGCCAGTGCAGGAGATATGGGTTCAATCCCTGGTCCGGAAAGATCCCACATGCCGTGGAGCAACAAAGCCCATGCGCCACAACTACTGAGCCTGAGCTCTAGAGTCCATGAGCCACAACTACTGATCCCACGTGCTGCAACTACTGAAGTCCGCGTGCCTAGAGCCCGTGCTCCACAACAAGAGAAGCCACCGCACTAAGACTGCGCAACACAATAAAGAGTAGCCCCCACTCACCACAACTAGAGAAAGCCTGTGCACAGCAACAAAGACCCACCACATCCAATGAATAAATAAATAAATAAATAAAAAGGCATGATCTACCAACATGTAAGAACATGGACGAATATCAAAAAACTTCATGCTGAGAAAAATAAATAAAATCAACAACAAAAGAGTACATACTGTGTTATTCATTTATAGGAAACTCTAGGGAAGAAAAATCTAATCTACAGTGATAGAAAGCAGGTTGATATTTGTGCAGGGTGGAGAGAGAAGATTGACTGTGGGAGAGCACAACGGAATTTTGAGGCGATGGAAATGTTCTCTCTACATATATTGTGATGGATGCAGCCTAGTGTATACATTTTTTTAAGATGCAACCAATCATACACTTAAAATGTATGAATCTTATTATATGGAGATTATGTCTCAGTAAATCGATTTTTTAAAATCTACCTATTTGTATATAATATGATGCTCCATCTGAAACTTGGGCTAAGGAAGGGAAGACGAAGGTAAAGTTGGGGAGAGAACAAGATAGAACCCATGGGCATGAGCTGAAACCTGCAAGGCTGTACCGGAAGCCGTGTCAGTCACTCACCTCCAACCCTGTTGATGGGTATCCTTCAGGAGAAGCTGGCATCCTTTGTCATGGAGCTTAGCACACACCTGGCTCAGCAGTCAGAGAAACTGAAGGAAGAAGCAGGGCACCGTGTAGCACTGCAGGCCTGGATGCTGTCCCAGCCATCAAGGTGAGTAGAGAAGCAAGTGTGCAATAAAAGCAACTGCCCCGGCTTCCCTGGTGGGGCAGTGGTTAAGAATCTGCCTGTCAATGCAGGAGACTTGGGTTCAATCCCTGGGCGGGGAAGATCCCACATGCCTTGGAGCAACTAAGCCTGGGAGCCACAACTACCGAACCTGTGCTCTAGAGCCTGTGACCCACAACTACTGAGCCCATGTACCACAACTACTGAAGCCCGTGCACCTAGAGCCCATGCTCCGCAACAAGAGAAGCCACCACAATGAGAAGCCTGCGCACAGCAACGAAGAGTAGCCCCCTCTCGCCACAACTAGAGAAAGCGTGTGCGCAGCAACAAAGACCCAACACAGCCAAAAATAAAATAAAATAAATAAATAAATAAATCTTTAAAAAAAAAAAGCAACTGCCCTGACCTTCCAAGTGTAAGAAATAATACGGCCGCTGCTTCAGCTCTGCCCTCCAAATCTCAGGAAAAGTCTCCTGTGGGCCAGTTCAGCAAAAACATACAGGGAAGGGAATTCTGGAAAAGGCAGTTCAGTCAGGCCAGCCACGCTGACACATTACAAAGCCACCTTGAATTTGCAGTTTCATATCTTAAAGCTGGTAGGTAGTTACGTAAGTGTTTGTTCTATTTTTTTGTATGCCTGAAATGTTTGATGATGGCTTGAATGCTCCTTACAGCTGGGGAGTTATAATCACGTTGTTTACACCAGGCCCTGACCTCTACAGCCTATACATTTAGAATCGTAGAGGTGGCCACCGAGACAGCAGGCCGCCCAGCCAGCAGGGGGCAGCACTGGGACATGAGCGGCTGAAAGAGGTGGCTGCTACAGTGCACTATCTTTTTACTTAATTTTCTTCTTCAACAACTGTCTCTTGCCACTAAAATGGAAAGACCATGAACATAAGGACATTTGTTTATTTTGTTTACTGCTGTATCCTCAGAACCTAGGACAGTGACTGGCACACAGCTGGTGCTCCATAAGTGCTTATTGAATGAATAAATGTTCTAAGAGAATTATGTTTCTCACATCACACGAGAGCTTTGGATACACTCTTGTTTAACCCAACAAGATGCCCTCCACACACCCCCTCCAGCCTAAGGCTTCTAAAGCAGCAGCCAATGTTCAAGAATCATCATGGTCAGCCTATAGCATTGACTTACAGTCCATCTTCATAAAAAAAGAACAAATCCTGGACTTCCCAGGTGGCGCAGTGGTTAAGAATCTGCCTGTCAATGCAGGGGACACAGGTTCGAGCCCTGATCCAGGAAGATCCCACGTGCTGCGGAGCAACTAAGCCCGTGTACCACAGCTACTGAGCCCGCATGCTGCAACTACTGAAGCCTGCGTGCCTAGAGCCCGTGCTCCCCAACAAGAGAAGCCACTGCAATGAGAAGCCTGTGCATCGCAACAAAGAGGAGCCCCTGCTTGCCACGACTAGAGAAAGCCCGTGCCCAGCAACAAAGACCCAAAGCAGCCAATCAATCAATATAAGTACATAAATTAGTTAAAAATTTATTTATTAAAAAAAAAGAACAAATCCTAAGGAATTCACCAGCCTTGTTGAGAAAGGCCCGAAGTCCTGATGTTGTGTGCCTGTATCATGTGATTCCAGTGGTGCTCAGCTAGTGAGCAAGAAGACCTAGCCCCTGTGACCTCCCATCAGGATGCGCCCCACCAGGATGCCCCAGAGAGCCTCCTACTGTTTTATGGACCCAGATGCACTAACCAAGAGAGTTAGTTTGTGCCATGGTAACAAACAACCCCAAGTTCTCCATGGCCTATCACACAAAGTTACTTCTTCCTCATGTCAATCACGGGTTGGGTGGGGGCTCTACTGCATGTCTCTTCACTCTGGGACTGAGGCTGACAGAGTAGCCACCCCTGGAATGAGGCTCGGGAAGGGGTGCACTGGAGAGTCTCACACTGGTGATTAAATTCTCTAGCCCAAAAGTGACGCATGCCCCTTGAGCTTATATCTCATTGACCAGACCTTTTCTCATGGCCCCACCTTACCACAGAGTAGCTAAGTACAATGCTATCATAGGGGTCAAAGAAAGAAGCTAGAAATAGCCATCACTACCACATCAGGACCCCCCCTGCAACTTGCAGTAACCTACTCCGTTCCCCCTTCCCCCCAAATGCCCAGATTTCCACTATTCTCCTCTCATCTATTAGAAGGCAAAGCTGATCTGGTATCCTATTCCCTCGGATTCCGCACTCTGCTCTCTATGGTGATGTCTGACTAAATAGAACAAATAATTTGGATTCTGTTAATGAGTGTCAGTGTTTCACATGGTAGGTTCCTATAGACTGAACTGTGTTCCCCCCAAATTAATATACTAAAGTCCTCAAAAGAAAAAAAAAAAAGGGGGGGGGGCTTCCTAGGTGGCGCAGTGGTTAAGAATCCGCCTGCCAATGCAGAGGACATGGGTTCGATCCCTGCTCCAGGAAGATCCCACATGCCACGGAGCAACTAAGCCCGTGTGCCCAAAAAAAAAAAAAAAAAAAAAAAAATATATATATATATATATATATATATATATATATACACTAAAGTCCTACCCCACAATGTGATGTAGTCAGATATGGGGACTTTAGGAGGTGATTAGATTTAGATGAGGTCATGAGCGTGGGGTGTTCATATGGGATTTATGGGATTAGTACTCTTATAAAAAGAGATATCAGAAAGTTTGTTTTCTCTCTCTCTCTTTCTCTCTGTGTCTGTGTCTGTCTCTATCTCTATCTCCCACGTGAGGACACAGCATGAAGGTGACCAGCTGCAAGCCAGGAAGAGAGCTCTCACCAGGGTCTGAATCGGCTGGCACATTGATCTTGGACTTTCCAACCTCTGGAACTGTGAGAAATAAATTCCTGTTCTTGGGCTTCCCTGGTGGTGCAGTGGTTAAGAATCTGCCTGCCAGTGCAGGGGACATGGGTTTGATCCCTGGTCTGAGAAGATCCCATGTGCCGCAGAGCAACTAAGCCCATGCACCACAACTACTGAAGCCTGTGCTCTAGAGCCCACGAGCTACAGCTACTGAGCCCATGCACCTAGAGCCACCTAGAGCCTGTGCCTCAAAACAAGAGAAGCCACCATGATGAGAAGTCCACGCACTGCAATAAAGACCCAACGCAACCAAGAAATAAATAAATTCCTGTTGTTTAAGCCACTGAGTCTATGGTATTTTTGTTATAGCAGCCCGAGCTTCAAGGTCTTCAAGGTAAGAGCCCAGCATTTATTTATTTATTTATTCAGCCACATGGGGTCTCAGTTGCAGCAGGCAGGATCTTTCGTTGCGGTGTGAGGGCTTCTCTCTAGTTGTGGCACGCGGGCTTAGTTGTCCCACAGCATGTGGGATCTTAGTTCCCTGACCAGGGATCGAACCTCTGTGACCTGCTTTGGAAGGCAGATTCTTAACCAAGCCGATCATTTTAATAAGGGCTACCTGGAGACAAAAACTTCAACTCAGGCATGGAGGGAAGCTCTTTGGGGGCAGCAGTTCAGGGTCCATGGGACCTCTGAGGCCCCTGAACTCCTCCCACACAAGTGTGGCTACTAACACATGCCTGGTAAGACACATGCTAGACGAGCAATGTGGATAAGCAATGCGGACAGTACTGCGAATCAGAATTTTCAGAGTTCTGCCTGCACAATAAGTGAGCCGTTAACCTTGGAACAAATTACAACCTGTCTGAGATTCAGGTTTTTGATTTCCCCTACAAAGTAGGGGAAAGTATCTTTGCCCTGCTTATGTGATGAGATTGTGGTGAGGCTCAAATGAAACTGCCCCATAAAGTCTTTTTTTTAAATTTTATAAATGTATGTATGTATGTATGTATTTCTGTGTTTATTTATTGGCTGTGTTGGGTCTTTGTTGCTATACACAGGCTTTCTGTAGTTGCGGAGAATGAGGGCTACTCTGCTGTGGTGCGTGGTCTTCTCATTGCAGTGGCTTCTCTTGTTGGGGAGCACGGGCTCTAGATGCAAGAGTTTCAGTAATTGTGGCACGTGGGCTCAGTAGTTGTGGCTCATGGGCTCTAGAGCACAGGCTCAGTAGTTGTGGCATATGGGCTTTGTTGCTCCATGACATGTGGGATCCTCCCAGACCAGGGCTTGAACCCATGTCCCCTGCATCGACAGGCAGATTCTTAACCACTGCGCCACCAGGGACGTCCTGCCCTGTAACGTCTTTAATATGATTCCCATTATTCCCATGAGATGTTTATTGATTCCTCGAATGGAAAGAAAAACAAGATCACAGATGGACAGAAAGGTGTGCAAAGGGCTAACTGTTCCCATCAAAGACTTTCTGACTGCTGGGACCCCCCAGATGCTGAGGGATAGTCACCAACAGCCAACTACAGGCGTACCCAGCCCAGGTACTGATTCTCTGAGATGAGAACCCTGATGCCCACACCCACATCCCAGACTCCCCATAGCTCAGCTGTGGAAGAATGGGGTTTGGATCCACAGCACATGCGCTGCTGTAGGTGGATTTGAGTGTCGCTTCCCCCGCTGCTGGCTTTGTCTCTGTGGTGCACCACACAGCAGCACCCACCTAGTACTCACACTGGCTGCGTTCCGTGTGAGGAAGACCGTTTTCTCATCACCCTGGACTCTTACACATCTTATGAGATCCTGTCTGGAGCAAACCTGATCACTCCCTACTTTGTTTCTCCTGAAGTTTTGTTCACACCGAGCAGGGGGCAGTGAAATGCCTTGTATTTGATTACACATCTTTCAATCCCAGCAGACTGGGAGATTCGAGAGAACATGGGACTGTCTTACCTATCCACGGTTTTTGGCTCTTTGCCTCTTGGCCCAATGGTAAGTGTGTGGCAGGTGTTACATATAAGCTTGTTGAATGAATGAGTAACACTAGACAAACTCCCAGGCTATGCCTACTTTACCAGAGCTGTATTTCTCTTACTCTGCCTCTCTGATATCTGTGTCTGCATGGACATGGTAGCCACACAGAGGGCTGAAGACAGATGGCCCAGTAGCCCCAGACTTCTATCCTCCCAGGTTGGCAGCCCCAGAAGACAGAGCATCTCTATTCCCTCCTATCAAAGCCAGAGAAAAGGCTGATTGCTCTTCTTGCCCCATCCCCGGCTTCTACCCAACCTCTTTAGCTTCCTGACATCTTTCAAGAGTGTCGTCTCATTGGTGACCATCTAAGGAGTTCATTTACCACTTCACAAAGCTGGTGCTATGGACTGAATGTGTGTCCCCTCTGCAAATTCATATGTTGGAACCTAATCCTCAACGTGCTGATATTTGGAAGTGGGGCCTTTGGGACGTGATTAGGGCATGAGGGGTAATTTTCATGAATGGGATTAGTGCCTTCAAAAAAGAGATCCTTCACCTCACCCCTTCTGCTATGTGAGGACGCAGCCAAGTGACTACCTACTATGAACTAGGAAGTGGGTTCTCATGAGACACGGAATCTGCTGGCATCTTGACTTGAGACTTCCCAGCCTTCAGAACTGTGAGAGATAAATGTTTGTTGGTTAAACCACCCAGTCGATGGTATTTTGTCGTAGTGACCTGAATGAACTAAGACTGCTGGGCAGAGCTCACTGCATACCCCTCTTTTCCCAAGAGTCCGGGGATCCTCCGGGCCAGGGCCTGGAGAGCATTGATTAGATTTCAGGGTAATGTCCCACTGAGCAGCATGAAGGAAATTCACACTTCCCTGCAATGCCATTGTTCCCGAAGACCTGGCTGACATGTCCGGAAAACAAGTAGCTCTCGCTCCACACGTGAGAACTGTGCAGATTATACGAGCAGAGACTTTCCAGAACAGAGGAAACCTGGTTCATTCACCTCACTTCAGGAAACATAAAATTGAGGCAATCCAGGAAAGAAGAGCCTATCTCAGCAGCAATCACAATGGCAGCAACACTAATGGTGAAGATAAACTCTTGCTTTTGGAACCTCAGTTTCTTATGCACAAAATGGTGATGTCCCATAGGGTTATTTACAAGATAATTAAATTAAATGAAGGAACACATGTGAAGCAAGTACCAGGGTAGACAAAAAGGAAGCACTCCCTAAACTTCTCCTGTTTCCCTGTCACCACCAGCCTCTATCCCACCGAACTGGAGAATAAAAGTCCACGAATGATAACTTTTTTTATTTTTTGCAACACCGTGTGGCTTGCAGGACCTTAGTTCCCGGATCAGGGATTGAACCCGGGCCCTTGGCAGTGAAATTGCAGAGTACTAACCACTGGACCGCCAGGGAACGCCCTGTAAGAAACAACTTAAATGGATACACACACACACACACACACACACAAACACACACATATTTATTCTGGATATTTACATTCTTTACATTTGATGACCAGGTACTATTATTCTAACAAAATAATCTTTTGCTTTTATATTTTAATTGATTTGGTTGAAAACGGTTACTTCAGATATAAGACCAACATTAATAATCTGAGCTAGCTGAGTGTGTGAAACTTGAAATTCTGGCTTCTGTGGTTAGCTTAATTTTGTTTGCCTTCTCTGATTGGTAGACTGGAGAGATTTCTTTCTAGTTATTTTCATTCAGAATTAATTAAAGTCTTTTCTTTTGCTCTCTAGGCAGAAGCAGTTTCTGTGGAAATTGGGTGAATTGTCACCATAAACTCTAATTAATCCGCCCAGAGCCTGGCTATTGTGATGAGTGCCAGCTAGCCACGTCACAGGAGAGCAAGGCTTGTGGGACACTTGGATTTGGAGATGGGAAGCCTTGCAACTCAGAGCCAGGACCATAAGAAAAGACCCAGAAAGGCCTCTTTGTCTTTTCTTACTGTTGAGCTCATTAAAGTGGACTACCATCAGGACAACCAAGCCCCAAGTGACAAACTCAGCCGTGCTGCAAGAGCCCTTCAGAAGTCCGCTGTAGAAGCCAGCCGCATTTCCCCATGGAAACTGATGCTCCATCTAGAACAGCAGCGCCTTCTCTGATTAGCCTGCAAAGCGGCTGAGCGTTCCAGCCTGAGGTCTGGAACCCAGGAGCAGGGAGCCTGCCAGGCGGGAGGCGGGGAGACGGTGCTAGTTCAATGCTTCTCTTTTCCAGGGTACAGGTGGCTGCTGCGGACCCCAGAAAGTCTGTGTAAATGTTGTTTGGTGTGTTTTTTGGGTTTTTTTTGTTTGTTTGTTTTTTTGGCCAAGCCCTGCGCCACGCGGGCTGTCAGTTCCCCGACCAGGGATCCAACCCGTGCCCCCCTGCAATGGAAGCATGGAGTCTTCACCGTGGACTGCCAGGGACATCTCTAAATTTTGTTTTACTTGTGCATACCTGCATCGTTCTGAGTAGTGGATGTAAAGCTTTCCCGTGACTCTCAGAGCTGTCACTGACACCTCCACTTACCCGCCTCCAAAAGGTAAGAAGCCTTGGTGCTAGTCCAGACCTCAGAAGGTCTGGCTCCACCTCACCTGCCATTCTGCTTCTGATGGCTCTCCTCATGGAGGCACACCCCACAGCACACAGACCCTCTCCCCATACTTCCCATGTAAGGTGCGGGGTCCTCAGGTCAAAGACGCCCTCAGCCACCTAGGAGTCTTCCCTAGAGCCGCTTCCTGGGACCTGTTCTTACTCCTTTACATTTAGGACCATTTCAAAAATAAACAAACATACAAACACTGACGGCTTTCTTCCTCTAAGTGCCGACAGCATCATCATGTTCAAGTGTGAATTCCCAGCCCCTCCCAGTCAAAATATCCAGGGGTGGCAGGACTGCTATGACCCCCACGCACCCCAGGCACAGTGCCTGGGACCCACGAAAAGGTTTTAATTTCTTTTAAAATGAGAAGAGAGAAACATTGTCTAGCCTGGATTATGTTCTTCGCACCAACACTGTGGTAAAATATGTTCTAATACTTTTTGTGGAGGGAGCGGACCTGCCCATGACAATTGAACGGTCGCCCTGAGGGGCCGGGCCTGAAACACGCATTCTAACCCCCTCCGCCAAGTGATTCTGATGCACCAACCACGTACCATGGTTTCGCCACCCGTGTTTAGGTGGCAGCGGTGGGGGGTGAGGGGCAGAACGGGGGGACTGACGGGCCTCTGGGCAGAGAGACCACCAGCGTGTGGCTCGTTTTAGATAGTGGCACAGTTCACCCTACAGTCTTGCAGGACGGGGTAATGAGCATCCCCGAGAGGGGAAGAGAGAGGCCTGCCCTCCAGGGAGCAGCAGTTGGCGGGGAGGGGGGCTGTACGTGGGGGGGGGAAGGTCCAGCAGAGCCTCTGCATCTGCAGAGCCCTCCTCTCTGCCCCCAGCCCTCCCCCTTGGCCCAGCCCCTTAGCTGAGTTCTGGGTTTCTCCACCCCGGAAGGGGGGGCGCGGGGGGGCGGTGTGGCCAAGGTCAGCTCAGCCTCAGCCTCTGCTGCAAGTTGACCATGGTTAATCGTCCTCGTCCACTCCTGTTATTTCTTCTTCCCAAACAGGCCCTTCTCTCTGCAGGAAAACCTCTCCTGACCTCCGGATGAGAGCTGCACTCCTGGCCCTCCGAGCTCTGGGACAGCTTCTCCCTTGCCAGTCCCCATGGATGATTATGCATGTGTGAGACTGGTGAGCTCCCTGGGGTAGGGACAATCTGTATTCCGAACAGCTTCACTGTAGGAAGGCAGGTGGCCCAATTTGTTGAATGAAGGACTGAGTAGTGTTAAGGGCAGGGTAACATTTTCTTTCATGCCCTCAACTTGGAATTGCAGTCTGACAAATCTGCTGCTTTGCTGCTTTGGATAATGGGTGGACTATTTGAAATGGAGATTGAGGCCTTAGCTACAAACCTCAAACATTCAGGCAATATCTCAAAAACCCAGTATTTTAAAATCTTTAAAGCCAACACAACTTTCTTTAAATATTATCCAAATCCTGCATCTTAATGAATTTAAACAGGTTCCCTCTAGGTCTGGCTTGGGTGAACTTTTCCAAATATGCTTAAACGCCATCTGGCATTTTTCTTAAAGATCACTGGGAGACCTTCCTGTTAGCACTGTAAGATGGTGCAGAAATAACCAAAGTGAGGGCCAATTTGTCAAGATTTACTGTTTTTCCATTTATCCCTAATACTATTCTCCCCTCTCTCAGCGAATGATAGAATTAGACCAATGTTCTAGCCTAGCAAAGATGTCCCAATTAAAAGAGTCTTGGCCCAGAGAAAACCATAATTCAAAAAGACACATGCACCCCAATGTTCACTGCAGCACTGTTTACCATAGCCAGGTCATGGAAGCAACCTAAATGTCCATCAACAGATGAATGGATGAAGAAGATGTGGTACGTATATACAATGGAATATTACTCAGCCATAAAAAGGAACAAAATTGGGACATTTGTAGAGACATGGATGGACCTAGAGACTGTCATACAGAGTGAAGTGAGTCAGAAATATTGTATATTAACGCATATATGCAGAATCTAGAAAAATGGTACAGATCAACTGGTTTGCGAGGCAGAAATAGAGACACAGATGTAGAGAACAAACATATGGACACCAAGGGGGGAAAGCCGGGGGTGGGGGCGGAGATTGGGGTGGGATGAACTGGGAGATTGGGATTGCCATATACACATTACTACTAATAAAAAAATATCAAATTGTACACTTTAATATATGCAGTTTATTGTATGTCAATTATATCTCAACAAAAGTTCTTAGGAAGAAAAAAAAGAGAGAGAGTCTGGAGCTTCCCTGGTGGTCCAGTGGGTAAGACTCTGAGTTCCCAATGCAGGGGGCCCAGGTTCTATTCCTGGTGGGGGAACTAGATCCCAAAGGCATGCCGCAACTAAGAAGCCCACATGCCACAACGAAGATCCTGCATGCCACAACTAAGAACCCGCACAGCCTAAATAAACAAATAATTTAAAAATAAAGAGTCTGTGTTTCTTTGAATCTAGGTGCAGTCTCAGCTTTGCAGACCGTGTAACCCACTCTTCGTGAGGGACTAGGACCACAGTCTAGGAACAGCAGCAACCCCACTGGTGAGTTGGGGATGTGAGGGGGTATAGTGGGATGAGTAATGGCCTCCAGAATTTTTTTTTTAACTTTTGGCTGTGTTGGGTCTCCGTTGCTGCACACAGGCTTCCTCTAGTTGCAGCGAGTTGGGGCTACTCTTTGTTGCAGTGCAGGGGCTTCTCAGTGTGGTGGCTTCTCTTGTTGCAGAGCACAGGCTCTAGGTGCACGGGCTTCAGTAGTTGCAGCACATGGGCTCAGTAGTTATGAACACATGGGTCCTAGAGCATGTGGGCTTCAGTAGTTGTGGCTCATGGGCTCAGTACTTGTGGCACACAGACTTAGTTGCTCCTCAGCATGTGGAATCTTGCCAGACCAGGGATCAAACCTGTGTCCCCTGCATTGGCAGGCAGATTCTTAACCACTGCACCACCAGGGAAGTCCCAGGCCTCCAGAATTTACATTCCCCCTGGGAACTCAGAATATGACCTTATTTGGAAATAAGGCCTTGTAGATATAAATAGTTAAGATGAGGTTATACTGGATGAGGCCAGGTCCTAAATCCATTGAATACTGTTGTTAGGTGAGGAGGAGAGGACACACACACACACACACACACACACACACACACACACACACACACGGAAGAAGGCCACGTGATGATGGAGACAGGGATGACTGGAGGGACGAGTCCATAAGGCACGGAACGCCAAGGATCGCCGGCCACCGTAAGAAGCTAAGACAGAGGCATGGGTCAGATTCTGTGTTAGTGTCTCCAGAAGGAACTAACCCTGCCCACACTTTGATTTCAGACTTCTAGCCCCCAGAACCATAAGAGAATACATTTCTGTTGTCTTAAGCCACCCAATTTGTGGTGATTTGTTACGGCTGTTCTAGGAAACTGATACAGGCAGCTGCTTTCACAATCCCCAGGGAGGTGCCTTTCTTTTCTCCATGTTCTCTGGAAGCTGGGCTCCTCCTGCATCCCTGGCAGGGCTCAGGGTGGGAATCACAGTCATGCGAGCAAAGCATAACAGGGCCGTGGGTTTGTGACAACCAGCCATAGGACCACCCTCGGAAAATAGCCTGGTGCAAAGTCCAGGCTGGGGCCCAGGGCCAGGAAGCAGGCCACAGTTCAGTCGCCCCCCTCTCCACAGTAGAGGTGATGAAATGGGCTGGTGGGCAGGTAATATTAGTGAATGAGCAGAATGTTACTAAAAACAGGCAAGGCTGGGTGCTGGGGAGACAATGAGGAGGCAAAAGCACTTGGAGGTTATGATCCAGTTCTTATTAATAATGAAACGATAAAAACTGCCGTTTACTGAGCACTTAGCATGCCAGGCAGCACGCTACGCACTTTACAAGCAGTGTCTCATTTTAGCCTCACATCAGGCCTTCGGATGTAAATAATGTGCCCAATGTCAAAAAGCTAGTAGGTAACAGAGAAGGGCAGATAAGACACAGGCACATAAAAAGAAAGGAAGAAACAGCAGAGCCGAACATAACATGTGCTTAGGACAAGATTTAGCAGGAGAAGTAACATTCAGTGCAGAAAAATCTGTAAAATAGTCAAAAAATTAGTTCCAACCTCATGGGTTGTTCTGAAGCCTAAAGCAGCTAATAATGTTTCAAAGGATTTTCTGTTAAGCATCTAGCACAGAATAGGCTCTCCATAAATATCAGGTATTCTAATTATTATTAAAATGGCTGGGGCAGAGAGCCAGAAACTTCCAGATGGAAAGATTATCCAAAGAAAAGTAGAGATTCAGTTGGGGGTACATTTCACTCTGCAGCCAGGTGTTTACACTGAACATGGAGATGAAGAAAACAGACATGCGTGGGGCTAAATAAAAGGCATTAGGAAAGTGCCCCCTGGTCTCCTGAGCTAGAGGGTCCTTACGGTTGCTGGGGGACAGGTGGGTAGAAGGCAGATGTCACAGGTGCCAGGCCTTCCTTACCTCCCCCACTCTGAGCCAACCTGTTTTGAGCTCTTTCGCTCCTCATGGGACTTCATCATGGGCTTATGTCTGAAAAGGAGACTGATTCCAAGCTTTGCCCCTCCGAGCCCTGTGATGTTTGGCACATCACTTCACCTCTCTGAGCCTCTGTGTCCCCACTGTGAAATGGGCATAATGCTAGCACCTATCTGCTGGGGTGGTCTTTCAATGCATGTCAAGAGCATAGGACAGTGCTGACACCTAGTACTAGCAAAACCAAAAGGATTCTGCTGCCACCTTATAGAGCAGGAAACTGCTGACCAGAGGCCGGAAGTGACTCCTTGAGGTTGCCAGGCTGGCTAGTAGCAAAGCCGAGCCAAACGAATCTTTGACATGTGGGATACATTCCCATAACCCGGACCGACACTCCCTCTATGCACTGGGCTAAGGGCCTCACAGATATAATTTACTTAAGCTCGTGACAATCCCAAGAGGGGAAAGTGTAAAATTCTCCCATTTTACAGATAAGGAAACCGAGGCCCAGAACTCTTGCCTGAGGGCTCAGAGCTAGTTAATGGCAGAGTGAGGCTGCAAACCCAGGCTGCATGGCACCAGGCTGTTAACTTTGCCTCCATCAAGTGACAGCCATTTGTAATCAGGAGGGTTGGGATATAATTTCAGGGGCAGAGGGAGGTGGCTTGCTGGGCTGTGAGTGGGACAGGCAGACTTGGGGGTGACTTTGTGAAGCAGCCTACTGGGAACACTGTCTTCCATGATGAAAGCCCTCTTGCCCTTGCCCAGGTGCCCCTTACCCTGGGCGGCTTCCTCTGTGGCCTCCGTGCCCATCCAGCTTCCACTGGATGCCAGTAAGAAGAGCAGCACAGCTATTCAATTCCTGGGTTCAAACCCCAGCTCTGCCCCCACGTGCTGACCATGGGCAGGTTATATAACCTCTCTCCCACTCATCTGTAAAATAAGGATGGTTTTCTTGCATTTCCTTTGCTTTACTCTAAGGATTATATCAAACAGTGTCTATAAAGCAAGTGGCACACAGCATTCACTAAATTCTTTTCTTCCTCCACACCCCAGCCTGCTAAGCCCCTTCCTCATCTACCCGCCACCTTCCCTCTGTTTGCAGAATCCTGCGCTCCTGGCTCTTTCCTGCAAACATCCCTCCATCCGATGAGAAGATACGACTCAGATGGAAGCCAATGGATCCAAACTTCACAGCAACCAACATTTAGAAGCCGGTTATTTACCAGGCTGGCGGCAGGCGCTTTCAGTGTATTTTTCTCCCTCTAATCCTGTACTTTCCCGACGTTTCAGAGACGGTGAGTAACTTGCCCGTGGTCACGCAGAAACACGGCGTCAGACGGGACCCGGCAATCCGCCTGCCAAGCCCAAGCCGACCCCACGTCTGCCCCGGAGGGAGCCCGCGGGACCGGCCTGGGGCGCGGGCGCCCCCTGGGGGCTCCGGCGGGGAGGGCTCCGGCGGCTGCGGAGGAGGCGCGAGGCCCCGAGGCCCCGCTGCCGTCGGCAGGCGCTCGGCTCTTCCCCAGGGACGGCGATGCAGTCAAGTCCCCAAGGTGCACCCGAGTTCAAATCCAGACTGTCCAGACACATGCCCTGCGAGGATCTAGAATGAATCGGGAACAGGTGGGTGAGAATTTCAAAACAAGGGAGGTTCCCTCGTGCTGGTGCGCGGACGTCATCGTCCGTCCCGGGCGGGTCAGAGGCAGCCAGGTGAGGTGAAAGCTGTTGAGGTCCAACTCGGAAAGTGTCAAAACGTGAGGGGAACAGGACAATCGACTGTTTTAGAAGACGAAATGTTAAGTACGGAGGGCCGCTTGACTGTCCAAAGGATTCCCGCTTTGAATACAAAATTGGAAGTGATAGAAAACGCTGAAGTTACTCTAACTGAAGCTTCTGTGCCAAGAATCTGTGATTCTATAACAGGTGCTGCTTTAGGGAAAAGTGCATCTGGGGCTTCTTCTCACACCTGGGGTTAATCTGAGGCTGACAGAAGCACATTTGGAGGAAATATTGAGAAAGTGGGCTAGCCTAGTTGAAACCCGACCTCAGATGGGACTCGAACCCACAATCTTCCAACTGAGTTTTCTCAGGACTTAATGAAGCTCGGGTTCTTTATGTCTCCCACAGAAGGAATTCAGCCAGAGGCAAAGTGATAGGTAAGAAATAGATTTTTTTAAATTTAATTTATTTCTTTTGGCTGCTGTTTGGTCTTCTTTGCTGTGCGGGGGCTACTCTTCCTTGCGGTACTCGAGCTTCTCATTGCAGTGGGCTCTCTTGTTGCAGAGCACGGCACTAGGGCTCTAGACACTTGCGCTTCAGTAGCTGTGGTGCACAGGCTAAGTAGTTGTGGCTCAAAGGCTCAGTAGTTGTGGCACACAGGGTTAGTTCCTTCGTGACATGTGAGATCTTCCCGGACCAGGGATCGAACCCATGTCCCCTGCATTGGCAGACAGATTTTTAACCACTGTGCCACCAGGGAAGTCCCAGAAATAGATTTATTAATATCCTTTGTAAAGAGGTTGCAGGAAAACTGGGTATGAGGGGGTGGTCATGTCCCGGTCTTGGACGAGTTCCTGGGAAGGGCCACCAAGTGAAGGTCCTTGGCTTCAAGCAGGAAAGAATTCAAGACGGAGCCACAGTAAAGTGAAAGCACAGGTGCATGTTCCAGACACAGAAAGCGGTCTGTCTCAAAAGGCAAGAGGCCCTGAAGTGTGGGAGGTGGTTAGTTTTCATGGGCCAGGTAATGTCACAGGCTAATGAGTGGGAAGATTATTCCAGCTGTTTTGGGGAAGGGGCAGGGATTTCCAGGAATTGGGCCACGGCCCACTTTTTAGCCTTTCATGCTTGGCCTCGGAACTGTCATGACACTGGTGGGTGTGTCATTTAGCTGATGTATTACAACCAGCAGATAATGAGGCTCAAGGTCCACTGGAAGTCAAGTCTTCTGCCATCTTGGGCCCAACTGGTTCTTACCAGTCTTTGTCGAATCCAGTTCTTCTCACGGTTGTGTCATTTTTTTAGTGGTTCTCAAAATGTGGTTCCTGACTAGCAACTTCAGCATCACCTGGGAATTTGCTAAAAATGCAGGTTTGGGGACCCCACCCCAGACCTACTGAATTAGATACTCTATGCGTGGGACCCAGGAATCTGTTTTAACAAGTTTCCTTTCCCCACCCCACATCCCACTCCCGGATTCTGATGCTACAGTTTGAGAACCACGTGTCTAGAGTTCATCTTATTCTGGTTGTTCTTGTCCTCTGAATGTTGATCACATTGTATCAATTTTATTACGGTTTATATAACATTATAGCTTCATTATTTAGGCACTTATGAGTCAACACAAAAGCAAACGAGATATGGTATCTTCTCAGTTGGAATTCACAATCTGATGGGCAAGATTTCAATGCAGGCAAACTGTGATCTGCTGTACAGTCAAGGGATAAACACATAAAGGGCACAGAGAAAAGAAGGGATTTATTCCCACTGATAATCTGAGAGAAAGCATGACTGAAACGGTTAAGTACATAGGGGGTAGGGGGTCCTGGAGAAAGAGAACCAGGCATGGCTTTCTTGACATAATAGAAGCCATTTTTGGCCTAAGCCATTTTGCGATCTAAGCCTGGCCACAATGCTTGCCCTTGAGCAGTTCTCGTAATTAATGATCTTAAAGGGAACAAAAGAATACAGGAACAGGGACTTCCCTGGTGGTCCAGTAGTTAAGAATCTGCCTTCCAGTGCAGAGGATGCAGGTTCGATCCCTGGTCGGGAAACTGAGATCCCACATGACTCGGGGCAACTAAGCCCGAGTGCCACAACTACAGAGCCCAAGTGCCCTGGAGCTCGAGCGCCACAACTAGAGAAAAGCCCACTTGTGGCAACGAAAGATCCCGCATGCCTTAACTAAGACACGACATAGCCAAAAATAAAAAAAATAAATAAATATTAAAAAAAAAAAAGATTACCAATAAAAGAATGCAGGGGGAAAAGTGGCTGTTTTCAGGCAAGAGAACTAACCATAGCAAAGGTAATGAATCAGTTGTAAAGACTCCCAGTTTGGGACTTCCCTGGTGGCACAGTGATTAAGAATCCATCTGCCAATGCAGGAGACATGGGTTCGATCCCTGGTCTTGGAAGATCCCACATGCTGTGGAGCAACTAAGCCTGTGCACCACAACTACTGAACCCTGTGAGCCTAGAGCCTGTGCTCCGCAGCAAGAGAAGCCACTTCAATGAGAAACCCACGCACCACAACCAAGAGTAGCCCCTGTTCACCACAACTAGAGAAAGCCTGCACACAACAACAAAGGGAAAAAAAAAAAAAAGACTCCCAGTTCTGTTTCAATGGTAAGGATTAGCCTGAAGCACTTATTTGAGCTGTTTTCCCGGTTTCAAACCTCCCTCCAGTGCTCAACCACCAGATCAGCTGGAACCTAAGGAATGATGATGCTCGCTTTTTTCTGACCCTTGTGACTTTCATCAACTAAAGCTTGGACTCTTGTCAGCCTTTCCCCCAATTCTATGCTGAACTCTCCTCTGCTCAAGCCTCTTCATAAATATGCATGTACCATTGCCTTAAAACTTCCCCAGTTTTGCTGTTTGGGGAGACACTGCCTTGGGAAAGATCCCTTGTGTTCTCCTTACTTGCTGCAAGTAATAAATCCTTCTTTCTGCTCTCTGGCGTGGTTGTGTCTTTTGGCTCAACACTCACCAACAAGTGAAACCAGTATTCAGGTAACAAAGCAGTGACACGTGATTTGGATCTTGAAGGATGTGTGCAATTTCCAGCAAGCAGAGAATGAGGAATTTATTATTACTTAACAGTTCAAATATCCTTAAACTGAGAGTTTTCTTTTATGCTCAACAGAGCAAAGTAGCTGTTATACTTGATATCTCTTATTTACCCTGTAAGTCAGGCAGCCTCATTTGCTGTGGCTCTGGATGATAATAGAAAAGGGAAAATATATGATCTTCATTAGTTCACAAGGTTACTAATGACCCAAGGTCATGGCTGGGGACTGTTAACTCAGATGCCACTGGTTCTGAGTAGAGCAATAGGTGGGAAGGAGAATTACCCAGTGACAGCAAGAATGCATTGCTGTGTGCAGAGGGTTAGAACCCCGGAATTGGGAAAGAGGAACAGACAGACACCAACAGAGAGGAGAGGAGGGATGGAGGAGGGATTGCTTGAACTTGGTGGCTGCCGAACAGAGGCCATCCGAAAAGAGGAAGAAGCAATAGTTTAGTAATGCCTATACTTTGCCTCCTAAATTAAATATCAATAAGGCTTTCCACTTGAATGCTCAAAAGGATGTTTAAATCAGCATTTTGATTACTTAATGCTGCAACATAGAATATTTGGGTCTGGGTCAGAGCTGAGGTCCAGGCTGGCTTGAGGAGTCAGGGTGCATCACCCGTGAGAGAGATCAGGGCAGTCTAGCCCCAGGATCAGTCAGAGTCTGATCAGAAAAGGGAAACCACAGAGCCACTTGAACAGGAAAAGTTTAATACAAAGAATTATTATCTATAATAGGGGATCAGAATAACAGAGGATTGGCTAGTAAGAAGCAAAGAGAACTCTAAAGAATATAGCCATAGCAGATACAAGGAGCAGCTGCTACCCCTAGGGCTGCCATGGTGCATCAGATGGCAGGGTTGCTGAGATGCTGCAGCAGCAGAACTTGCTGAGAATCAGCCCTCTATGGTGCTAGGGAAAGCTGCTCATGTGGTGGAGTCGCTGGAAAGCACTCTGCTATAAAACCACCAGAGGTGGGGTGCCAGGGAAAGCTGCTAGCCTCTGGTGCTGCAGGAGCCTGGGCTGGAGAAGCTGTGCCTGCTACAGGAACCTGCTGCACCAGGAAGGAGGAAGGAGGAAGCAAAACTTTCCTTCTGCAGTGTCTCTCTGGTGCCCTCTACTGACAAAGTTTTACAGCCAGTTGGGAAAGGAAAACTCTTTAAAGGTCCCGGCCCCATTTTCACAAAGCAGTCAAAAAGGGTGAATCTGGAGTTGAGAAGCAATAAATTGACAACTAGCACACTGTGTAACAATCTTAGAACGTTCAGGACATTAAAAAACAGTTTCTTTTGATTTGCATGGGGCTCACATTGCCTTAGGAAACAGCTTAAATTTGTCTAAATTGGAATTTAGGCAGTTGGAAACCTGCCTGATAAGTACCTGGCCATAAGCCCATAAAAAACTATATAAAATGTTATGCTCTTTGATCTAGAATTTCTACTCCTAAAGACCCATGATAAGCAGATGCAAAGAAAAACAAAAGTTCATTGCTATGCTGTTTATAAGAGAAAAATTGCTTAAAAGTCTGACAGCAGGGGCTTCCCTGGTGGCGCAGTGGTTAAGAATCCACCTGCTAATGCAGGGGACACGGGTTTGATCCGTGGTGCAGGAAGATCCCACATGCGGTGGAGCAACAAAGCCCATGTGCCATAACTACTGAGCCCATGCACCACAACTACTGAAGCCCACATGCCTAAAGCCTGTACTCCACAACATGAGAAGCTATCTCAATGAGAAGCCTGAGCTTCATAATGCAACAAAGAGTAGCCCCCGCCTCGCTGCAACTAGAGAAAGCCTGCAACAATGAAGACCCAACACAGCCAAAAATAAATAAATTTATTTAAAAAATTCTGACAAGAGGAGAATGGTTAAATAAATTATGGTGTGTTTAAAGGTTGGAATATTATGTGGTCATTAAAAATGACATTTTAGGGACTTCCTATGTGGCGCAGTGGGTAAGAATCCGCCTGCCAATGCAGGGGACATGGGTTCGAGCCCTGCCCCAGGAAGATACCACATGCCACGGAGCAATTAAGCCCATGCGCCACAACTATTGAGCCTGTGCTCTAGAGCCCATGAGCCACAACTATTGAGCCCATGTGCCGCAACTACTGAAGCCCACATGCCTAGAGCCTGTGCTCTGCAACAAGAAAGGCCACCGCAATGAGAAGCCTACGCACCACAATGAAGAGTAGCCCCCGCTCACCACAACTAGAGAAAGCCCGTGCTCAACAACGAAGACCCAACACAGCCAATTAAATAAATAAATAAAAATGACATTTTAAAACAATGTTTTTTTCTTTTTTTTTTTAAATTTATTTATTTATTTTATTGGCTGTGTTGGGTCTTTTTTGCTGTGCACGGGCTTTCTTTTTAGTTGTGGTGAGTGGGGGGCTACTCTTCGTTGTGGTGTGTGGGCTCCTCATTGCCGTGGCTTCTCTTGTTCTGGAGCACAGGCTCTAGGCATGTGGGCTTCAGTAGTTGCAGCACATGGGCTCAATAGTTGTGGCTCACGGGCTCTAGAGCACAGGCTCAATAGCCATGGCACACAGGCTTGGTTGCTCCGCAGAATGTGGGATCTTCCTGGAGCAGGGATCGAACCCGTGTCCCCTGCATTGGCAGGTGGATTCTCAACCACTGCGCCACCTAGGAAGCCCTAAAACAATGTTTTAATGAAATTGTTAGGGGAATCACTGACCCACACTGCTCACCCTGGCCAGGCACCATAGAAACCATGTGCATGAGTTATTTCATGACAGGAGATCCTGGTAAGGAACGCAGAACTAACAAGTCACCACCAACGGGAAGAATTTGGGAAAGGTCCAAAGGAGAGAGGAGAGGCCAGTCCATATATCCTACCAACCTCCCAGAATCCTCCTCATTGGAATCTGCCTTGGCTGAGGGATGCACCTGCCAGCAGGAAAGACCCTGAGTCAGAATGATTGGCCAGAGACAACCCAGAAACTAACCCTAACACCTTCACCATAAAACCCGAGACTGTGAGACACGTGGCAGAAGAGTCCTCCTGGGTTCCCTCACCCTCCTGCTCTCTGCCCGGGCGCTCCTTCCCAATAAAGTCTCTTGCTTTGTCAGCACACGTGTCTCCTCGGACAATTCGTTTCAGCGTGTTAGACAAGAGCCCCCTCTCGGGCCCTGGAAGGGATCCCCCTTCCTGCAAAAAAATGTGAAAATACTCATGATGTAATGTAAAAAAGAGAAAAAGCACCCAAATAATGTATCTATAATATATTCCCAATTGTGTTAAAACAAAAAAGATGTGTGTATAATGAAACAGAAGGAAATATAATCGTGTTTCTCTCTGGATAGTGATTAAGTTTTCATTTCTTCTTCATATTTATTTATATTTTCTATGTTTCCTAGACTGAGCATGTGTTATTTTTATAATTAAAAGAAAATATACGATACATCTTAAGGAGTATGCATGTCTCCAGCATTCAGTAGCAGGAGGAAAGCTTGACTTCACAGTTCCTTCTGGAAGCTTACATTCAAGATCTGATTTCCCTCCAGGAGCACAGACATTTAGCTGTCTATTTACAGCTCCACTGGGGTGGGGGTGGAGGTCTATTTCAGCCCTTCTCATTTCCTCTTCACATGGCTCTTGAATTTTTCCTCTCTTTGTGCAAGAGGAGAGAGAAAGAACAAAATCATGCAGCAGTGTGGTAAACAGGCCTCATAAAACTCTGCTCCTGACAGCCGACAGCAGGGCATTCTGGTTTATTTACTAATTGCAGAACTCTCCTCCGTCCTCAAAACCTCCCCCCTGCTTTGCTAGATATTTACCAATTCATTTGTATTCGATGTTCCCTCTGAAACAATCACTGGGATAAGATGAAATTCCTTTTTCTTGGATTTTCAGTGGCCAGATCTGTGTTCCAGAATCTTGTTTTTTAACAGACCTCAGTTATGGTAAAAGAAATGCATTCAACATAACAATAAAATCTAATGTTCATGCTGAATAATAAAGAGTACTAATCAATAGCCGCTGTAATCGCTTCCTATATAATGAAAGGAGTTGCATTGTCATAGGCCACTTTTAATAAATCACTGTGTGATCCACTCCTTCCTCTCCTCGTGAGTTGAGGAAAGCTAAGCAATTTAATGACAGGTATCACTGAGGAAATAATGGGAGAGGAAGAATGGGGAAGCCTAGGGGAGGGGTGTTGTGATTAGTCAATATGTGCCCCCCAATACACACACACACAGACACACACACATGCACGAATGCACGCACACACATGCTCTTGACAGGAGATGAAAGGAGATAACGATTCTCTGGCCTGTGGAATAGAAGAGCTGGGGAGGAAGCAAGAGAACTGGTGGTTTCCCACCCAGGTTAGATCCAAATGAAATGGAAAACGGTAGTTCTGAGGTGTCTAGTGGGACTTTCAGTGATGATGGGAACATTCTATATCCGCACCATCCAAAGTAGTAGCCACTAGACACATATGGCTGTTGAACCCCTGGAGTGTGGCTAGTATAGTTGAGGAAGTGACTTTTAGATTTTGCTTAATTTTTTAAATTTTATTTTTTTTAATTTTTATTTTATATCGGAGTATAATTGGTTTACAATGTTGTGTTAGTTTCAGGTGTATAGCAAAGTGATTCAGTTATACGTAGACATATATCTATTATTTTTCAGATTCTTTTGCCATATAGGTTATTCTAGACTATTAAGTAGAGTTCCCTGTTCTATACAGTAGGTCCTTGTTGATTATCTATTTTATATATAGTAATGTGTATATGTTAGTCCCAATCTCCTAATTTATCCCTCCCCCAGATTTTACTTAATTTAAATTAATTTTTTTTCCTTTTTTTTTTTTTTTTTTTTGCTGCTTTGGGTCTTCGTTGCTGTGCATGGACTTTCTCTAGTTGCGGTGAGTGAGGGCTACTCTTCCTTGCAGTATGTAGATTTCTCATTGCGGTGGCTTCTCTTGTTGTGGAGCACAGGCTCTAGGCACTGGGGCTTCAGTAGTTGCAGCATGTGGGCTTAGTAGTTGGGGTATACAGGCTTAGTTGTTCCTTAGCATGTGGGATCTTCCCGACCCAGGGATTGAACGCATGTCCCCTGCATTGGCAGACAGAATCTCAACCACTGTGCCACCAGGGAAGTACTAAATTAATTTAAAATTAAATACCCACACATGGCTATGGCTACCATCTGGGCAGCACAGAAAGAGTTGTAGTAAGTTTGGAAAAATCTGAGAGCAAAAGAGCTTTGTTCCATCTTTCTCTCCAGAACTCTGGTATCTTGCAGCAGTTTCTTACGCCTTCATCAGTAGCAGCCGTAGAGTAAAAATGGCTGAATGGGATGCCAGGGGCACAGAGGTCCAGGGAGAGCCTCATCTTAACTTCTTATTGTTCTAAAGTGGCATGTGGGAACAGCTAACCACACATTCCTGACCCCCTCCCCCAGAAGGTACAGAAGTTAGATAAAAAGAGAGGAATGCTAACCTCCAGGTTTGCTTGGTCTTAAGGAGGGAATGCTGCCTTAAAAAGTGGTGTGAGCTCCATAACTGTGGCCGTATGAGGAAACCACCAAGAGCTGGAAGCCTCACTTTATGGATAATATGGTGCTTCCTAAGCCCCCCGCCCCACCCCACTCCCTTCCTGAAACAGGAGGAAACAGGGCAGGGCACAACCTTTGAAAGAATGACATAGCCCGAGGACATAACATAAACTGATTAGAACCAAATGGGTCCAAGATGGCGGACAAGTCGACTTCCACTAGACCTTGAGCCTCACTGTAACATGTCAGCAAGCTAAATGACACACCTATAGGACCATGACAGTTCCAAGGCCGGCCCTAAGGATCAAAAAGTGGGTGGTGGCCCAGTTCCTGAAAATCCCTGCCCCTTCCCGAAATAGCTGGAATACTCCTCCCACTCGTTAGCCTATGAAATTACTCACTTCTATAAAAATTGACAACGTCATACCCTGGTGCCTTTTTCACCTTCTGAGATGGCCCACACCCTGTCTGCAGAGTGTGTTTCTCTCTAAATAAATCCACTTCTTACCTATCTCTTTGTCTCTCACTGAATTCTTTCTGCAATGAGACATCAAAACCTGAGCTTTGGGACTTCCTAGGTGGCGCAGTGGTTAAGAATTGGCCTGCCAAAAAAAAAAAAAAAAAGTCTTGGCCTGCTGATGCAAGGGACACAGTTTCAATCCCTGCTCTAGGAAGATCCCACATGACGCGGAGCAACTAAGCCCGTGAGCCACAACTACTGAGCCTGCGCTTTAGAGCCCATAAGCCACAACTACTGAGCCTGAGTGCCACACCTACTGAAGCCCACAACCTAGAGCCTGTGCTCCGCAACAAGAGAAGCCACAGCAGTGAAGAGCCTGTGCACCACAACCAAGAGTAGCCCCAGCTTACCACAACTAGACAAAGCCGGTGTGCAGCAATGAAGACCCAACATAGCCAATAAATAAATAAATTTAAAAAATCCCAAAACCAAAAACCATAAAACAAAACAAAAAAACCCCTGAGCTTCATTAAATCCTGAAACCAGGTGTGCAATCTCAGTTGGAAGACCATGGATTTTGGCGGGGTTTGAGTCCCAGCCGCATGGGTTCAAGTCCCAATCTGAGGTGCACGGTTTCATTCCCTCTCGTGGGGACAGTGGCAATCGCGGTGAACTGGAGAGTAGACACCCTTCTCTGATTCTCGGGGCTCTCAGCCTTTTGGAGTGCCAGGGCACCTCAGCAGGGGAACGGGGAGGGGCGAAACGGAAGAGGACCCTGTGGGGCTCCTGGGCACGGCCCTGACCTTCCCTGAGTTCCAAAGGGCAGATTCCAACAGCTGCTAATCAGGGGAGGGGCAGCCAGGAAACCACCCGAGGCCAGATTAAAGGGACCAGAGAAGCTCACCAAGACTAGGGGATGACCACCTGAGACCCTGCACACGCCTCATCTTGTCAGCAATCCCACCCTTGAACTATGGCTATAAAATCTTCATTAGGGACGTCCCTGGCGATCCAGTGGTTAAGCCTCTGTGCTTCCAATACAGGGGTTGCAGGTTCGATCCCTGGTTGGGGAAATACAGTCCCACATGCTGAGCAGCCAGAACCAAAACAAAAACAAAACCCCCACATGATTCCTCATCAAATCCTCCTGGGTGAGAACAGATAGTTTTCAAGGGGAAGAGCCCTCTATGTCCCCCTTTGCCTGGCAAAGCTATGAAGCTTTCCTTTTCTACTTTACCCCAAGCTGTCTCCAAGATTCGATTCGCCACCAGTGCACAGAGAAGCTGAGCTTTTGGCATCATCAGGAGGGGCCCAACAGTGCCCAAGATATTTTGTAGGAAGGATAAAGTCTTAGAGTCAGAATTAACTTGATTTAAGGAAAATAAATTTAGCAAACTAGATGCATACCCATTATATTTGTTTGTCCCTCTTTCCTAGCTCACCCCTCTTTAATTTTTTTTATAAATTTTATTTATTTATTTATTGGCTGTGTTGGGTCTTCATTGCTGCACACGGGCTTTCTCTAGCTGTGGTGAGAGGGGGCTACTCTTCTTTGTGGTGCATGAGCTCTTCATTGCGGTGGCTTCTCTTGTTGTGGAGCATGGGCTCTAGGTGCGTGGGCTTCAGTAGCTGCAGCACATGGGCTCAATAGTTGTGGCTCACAGGCTCTAGAGCACAGGCTCAGTAGTTGTGGCACATGGGCTTAGTTGTTCTGCAGCATGTGGGATCTTCCTGAAGCAGGAATCGAACCGGTGTACCCTGCCTTAGCAGGTGGATTTTTAACCACTAGCACCACCAGGGAAGTCCCCCTACCTTACCCCTCTTAAAAGTGGATTATCACTTCTATAAGCTATTATATATATACATTTTTTTCCCACATACCCCCTCTCCTCACACACTCATAGCCTCCCACTCTCCACACCCCACACTAAAGTGGTACATTTGTTACAATCGATGAACCTGCATTGACTCATCATTACCACTCCAAGTCCGTGGTTTTCTCTTGATGTACATTCTGTGGGTTTTGACAAATGTATAATGACATGTATCTGCCATCGCAGTATCGTACGGGATAGTTTCACTGCCTTAAAGCTCCTCTCTGCTTTGCCTGTTCATCCCTCCCCTCCCCCACCACCCCACAACCATTGATCTTTTTACTGTTTCCATAATTTTGCCTTTTATAGAACGTTGTATAGTTGGAATTATACAGTATGTAGCCTTTCAGATCGACTTCTTTCACTTTGTAATATGCATGCATGTCTTTTCACTGTTTAATAGCTCATTTCTTTTTCTTTTTTCTTTTTAAATATTTATTTATTTATTTGGCTGTGTTGGGTCTTAGTTGTGGCACATGGGATCTTCCTTGCAGAGTGCAGGCTTAGTTGCCCTGAGGCATGTGGGATCTTAGTTCCCTGACCAGGGATCAAACCCGTGTCCCCTGTATTGGAAAGTTGATTCTTAACCACTGGACCATCAGGGAAGTCCCAGCTCATTTCTCTTTAGTGCTAAATAAATATCTCATTGTCTAAACATACCAATGTTTATCCATTCACCTACTGAAGAACATCTTGGTTGCTTTAAGTTTTAGCAATTTTGAGTAAAGATGTTACAAACATCCATGTGCAGGTTTTTGCGTGACAGTAAGTTTTCAGTTCCTTTGGGTAAATACCAAGGAGGGCTATTGAGGGATCGTATGGTAAGAGTATGTTTAGTTTTGTAAGGAACTGACAAACTGTCTTCCAAAGTGGCTGTAACATTGTGCGTTCCCATCAGAAGTGAGTGAGAGTTCCTATTGCTCCACATCCTTGCCAGCATTTGGAGTTATCACTGTTTTGGATTTTGGACGTTCTAACAGGTGTGTAGTGGTATCTCGCTGTTATTTTATTTTATTAAAAAAAAGAATTTTGTTTTGGCCACACCATGCAACCAGTTCCCCCAATGAGGAATCGAACCTGCGCCCCCTGCAGTGGAAGTGTGGAGTCTTAACTGCTGGACCAGCAGGGAAGTCCCTTGCTGTTGTTTTTTGTTTTGTTTTTTGTGGGGTTTTTTTTTTTTTTAATTTATTTTTGGCTGCATTGGGTCTTTGTTGCTGCATGTGGGCTTTCTCTAGTTGCGACGAGCGGGGTCTACTCTGTTGTGGTGCTACTCTGTTGTGGTGCTCAGGCTTCTCATTTCAGTGGCTTCTCTTGTTGAGGAGCACAGGCTCTAGGTGTGCAGGCTCAGTAGTTGTGGCATGCGGGCTTAGTTGCTCTGCGACATGTGGTATCTTCCTGGGGCAGGGCTCGAACCCATGTCCCCTGCATTGGCAGGCGGATTCTTAACCACTGCGCCACCTAGGAAGCCCCTATCTGTTAGTTTTTAAAACAAGTCTTCATTGAGACCTCACTCTACGCTTGCTCCATGAAGCATAAATAGATACAAGATGTGGTTCATACTTGTAAGGATTTACTAGTCAAGACTCTTCAAACTACCTTAAAGATGCAGGGGAAATATATTGGCTCAAGGAGAAAGACTGCAGAAAGAGTACAGAAGTAGATCTGCCTTCAGATTCAGCTGGACCCAGGGCTTAAACTCTGCCAGGACTCTCTTCTTGTGCTTGAGTCTCTTTTCCTCTCTTCATTCTAAGCTTTTCTCTTAGACTGGCTCCTTTATGGGGTAAGAGACGTGGCCATAGGCAGTCTCAACTTGCATCCTCAAAGTGCACAACCAGAGAGGAAATAGGATTCTTTTCCCCAAGGTCTAATGAGAAAAATCCTATAGAAAATCTCTGACTGTCCAGGCTTCGGTCATGTATTCATTGCTGGCCCAGTCATTATAACTTAGGCATTAATGTTTGGCTTGCACTACCCACTGTGATATTGTGATTTATAAAAATATATACAGTTGGTCATTCAGATGACCAAAATATATTTCTCATATATATTTGGTCTCCATCCACGGTTCCTGGCTCACAGGTCCCCAAACTCTTGGAAGTTCCTAAGTGTGGAGAGTAATAAATTTGTCTTTCGTTGGGACTTTCCTGGTGGTCCAGTGGCTAAGACTCTGCTTCCACTGCAGGGGCCATGAGTTTGACCCCTGGGCTGGGGATGGGGGAGGGGGGGGAGCGCTGGGGTGGGGTGGGGGTAGGAAAAGTCATCTTTTGTTATGTGAATGAGGTGATTTCTCATAGCACCTATGGATGGGGGCTGATTGCCAGAGGAACCAGCCCTGTGATTAGAGGGTTAGAATTTTCAGCCTTTTCCTATTCTCTGACCTCAGGGGAGCAGAGAAGCGCTGGAAATGGAATCAGTCCTCATTTGCCAATGATTTAGTCAATCATGACAATGTAATGAAGCCTCCATAGAACCCAAAAGGATAGCTTTTTGGCCCCTTTTGGAGGACTTTCACATGGGAGAACCAGAACACTTCCAAGTACCACCATGCCAGGCCCTAAACTCCATGAGGACAGAAACTCCTTTGTTTGGGACGTCACCCTGTGTATCCCTTCATCTACCTGCTGGTTCGTAACCTTTAATATCCTTTTATAATAAATTGGTAATCTAGTGAGTAAATGGGTTTTGCTGAGTTCTATGAGCCATTCTAGCAAATTAATTGAACCCCAAGAGGAGGTCATGGGAACCTCTGATTTATAGCCAGTCAGTCAGAAGTGCAGGTAGCAACCTGGGTTTGTGACTGGTGTCTAAAGTGGAGGGCGGTCTTGTGGGACTGAGCCTTTTACCTGTGGAATCTGATTCTATCTCTGGGTAGATAGTGTCAGAACTGAGTTGAATTCCCTGACACCTGGCTGGCATCCAAGGATTCCTTGTTGGTGTGGGGAAGCTCATGTGTGCATGGAAGTGCCCCCCCACACACACACACTGGAACTGGGTCCAGGAATCCTATGGATCTATCCTCACTGGTGGCTGGGAGTGTAGAGTATCAAGAATGGCAGACTTATGTGGCTGGAGGGCAGGGGCAGTTTCCCAGAAGAGGGAGGTTGCGGTTATGCGCAGATGATAGGAATATTAATCTATCACACAGATGCATGTTAAATTTTGGCTATGGAGGAAATACATGTCAGGGAGCAAGTCAGTATTTTAAAATTCTATTATGATGGTGTCAGTAATAGATTGTCTTTTACACAATTAGAATAAGGTATTTGTCTTTTGATAATATAAACAAACTACTTTTTAAAGTTTCAGAAAAAAGTATTTTAATCCAGTTATTTTCAGCAAATTACCATAGCTTCACAACTCAATGCACGTCCATGAGATGAACGTGTCTCATTTACTTTACAGTAACCTTTTATAAAGGTTATATATATGCCACAGTTTGGGGTAAACAGAATTTAAGTTACCTTTCCTGTCTACTCCATAGTATATAGGGCTTCTTTCTTTCTACAAAATGCCTATAATTCCTGATATTAACATCTTTTGACATCAGTACCATAATGTGGATCTACTAGATATAAAGTGATACGTCATCGAATTTATTAGTGATGCTTTCAGAGAGAGATTTGGGACCCCAGGATCTGTTCCAACTTTTGTGATATCTTGGGGTACGACCAGAAATGACCCAAGACCACGCAGAATGGGAGGGGCTTAGACCTGGATATGGACTTGATTCACTGAGGTGGTAGAGGAAAGGAAAGGGAGGACTAATGAGTCGAGAATTGTGAAGGGAAGACCAATAGTCCTTGGCAAGTGCTTGGAAAAGAGGGACAAAGTAGAGTGAGGCCCATGATGACATTGCAGTAGGGTGGAGGTGCTGGCCCCAGAACTAGGAGACAGGGAGGCAAAGCCTGCTGGAGAAGAGTCCCACTTTTATTTTATTTTATTTTAAATTTTTAAATTTAAAATTTTTGGCCATACTGTGCTGCTTGCGGGATTTTAGTTCTGTGACCAGGGATTGAACCCCAACCCTCGACAGTGAAAGCACCAAATCCTAACCACCAGACTGCCAGGGAATTCCCGAGAGTCCCATTTTAGACAGTGAGGATGGGCTGCCAGTATCTGGTGGTACTGTGAGGCTGAAACTCAGGAGAGAAGATGGATTTTGGCGCCCACCCAGTGTAGAGGTAACAGTTGAACTATGACAGTACTTGAGTTTGTCAAGTGAGAAAACGTAGAGAGAAAAGACAAAAAATAAAACTTCTGAAGTTCTTAAAACAAAAACAAAAAAAAACTTTGGGGGAACACTCCTTTTGTGGGTGGAGCAAGCAATCTCAGCCAGAGGCAGAAGCAGAGGAGGAGGCGTTAGAGAGGAAGGGGAAGGGAGAAGTCGTGACACAGGCCGTAAAAAAAGAGCTGTGCCCAGGAGAGTGGCCAGGGTGTCGGGTGTTGAGAAGAGCTTGAGGAGGAGTCTCTGAGGGCAAACTGGAAAATCCCAGCTAGGCTGGGGCGCCCCCACTTTGGAGAGATTCCCCAGAAGCAGACCCAGAGAGGAGAATTCTTGTGCCAGAGACTTATCAAGGAAGAAATCATCACAGAGTGGGGTGAGCAGGAAGAGGGGAAGCAAGAGTGCTGTTTCCACCACATCCCAGGGAGGAGTGCTCCAGCCTGGTTCTGCAGTGGGTGTGCTGGGGTGTCTGCTGTGCTCAGGTCAGGGATGGGCGGAGGACTGCAGGGGCTGGGAGACATATGCCCAGGAACCTCTGGTCCTCCCAGTGTCCCAGGGCCAGCCCACCTCCTACCCCTACGCACACATACCCAGGGAGGGTTGAGCGCCATCTGTGAAGATGCCAAGCTAGTTGTTTGCAGGACGTCCCTCAATGCATTTGTCCGGCTGTTTCCCCGTGATCACACTCAGGCTCAATATTTTGAGGAGGAATGCATCACAGATGATGTTGTGTTGCTCGTAGGGCAGTGTATGAGGAGTCACATTGTCCTAACGTGGGTGGCCATAACAAAATCCCGTAGACTGGGTCGCTTATAACAGCAAAATTTATTTCTCACAGCTCTGGAGGCTGGGAAGTTAAAGGTCAAGGCGTGGGCAGCTGTGGTGTCTGGTGAGAGCTCTCTTCTTGGCTTATCAACGTCTGTCTCCTTCCTACAACCTCATGTGGCAGAAAGGATGAGGGAGTTCTCCGGAGCCTCTTCTTATAGGGACACTAATCCCATTCATGAGGGCTCCACCCCCAAGGCCTAATTACCTCCTAAAGGCCCCACCTCCAAATGCCATCACATTGGGATTAGGTTCAGTTTTGGTGGCACACAAACGTGCAGTTTATAGCACACATTATGGCAACGGGCCCCATTATTAGTGATGTTAAGTTGAATCCTTTGGGTGAGTGTGAAAACACACTGCAACTTGCCTTGAGACCAGACATGAGGATGAGGCCACCTGGACTCTAGACCCTGGAAAGACTTTGCTAACAACCAGGCGGCCAACAGGCCTTTTTTGAGATCCCTTAACATAGAACAGCGTTTCCTTTCTGAGGGTTTAAAGGTTGGGTTGGTTTGAGACTCCTTTTTCAGAGTCCTGCAGCCTCTGTAACTGCAGCCCAGAGCCCAGGGTGGTAGGATTAGGAGGCAATGACAGCCAGCTGTAGGGTTTTTGTTTTGCTTAGTTCTGTTTTTAATATTTATTTATTTATTTAGGCTGTGCCAGGTCTTAGTTGCGGCACACGAGATCTTTGTTGTGGCATGCGGACTCTTAGTTGCAGCATGCGTACGAATCTAGTTTCCTGACCAGGGATTAAACCCGGGCCCCCTGCATTGGGAGCATGGAGCCTTACCCACTGGACAACCAGGGAAGTCCCAGTCAGCTGTAGTTTGCTGCTAAAAAAGATGTTACAGTAGACAGGGGGAGGAAACATGTGTGGGAGGGACTGAGTAGAGCCTGGCTCTTCTTTCTCCACTCCTAAGGGTCCAGGAGGGAGCAGAGTTTTCTGGTCTCTGGGACCCTCAAGTTTGGAATCACAGTCCAAGAAAACTCTGCTGTGAGCTGGGCCCAGGCTCCTAATGGGGTCTGGAGGTAAATGCTGTGTGCCAAGTGCTAAGGCCACATCCCAGGCCCTCTGGCCAGGTAGAAACATGTTGCTCCTCCCCACTCCCTCGCACCCCACCCCTGGAGTCCAGGTGTGTGTTTGGAAGGCAGTAAACAAAACGGAGAAGGGAACATCACCTTGGGCCAGCGTCTATCCTTCCTGACTGAGCAAGCAGTGCCATCTGGAGCTGCCAGTAACCTGAGCCAGGGATAGCAGCAGGGATATTTTGCCCTCTTCCTGCTCCCCATCCAAGGGCATCCCACAACCAAACATTTACTGACTTGGGTATACAAAAAGAAAGATCCTGGAAGCGGGACTTCTGGAACTCTGTGGACCCACTCCCTACTGAAACTGGTGAAAACTATTTTTTAAATTATTTAAAGCCTCTTTTTTTTTTTATTGGAATATAATTGCTTTATACTCTTGTACCAGTTTTTGAGCCTCTAGAAATGGTTCCAAAGACATAGAGTAAATGAAGAAATATTTATTCAAGAAAACCTACTAGAATTCTGTATGAATAGTTCTATGGTATTTGAACCCAGATGTGCTCTCTGCCTTCAGCTTTCCAATTCGGCAAAATGGAAACTCTACTACAGACTGATTCGACCAAGAACACAGGGTTCCCACCCCTCCTCCACAGCTCCCAGTTGGAGAACTGTCTTCCTGAGAGGGGGCATGTATGGTCAGGCCACTCAAGGTGGCTGTTGTCTTGCTCTCGGTACATCCCTGCTTGACCAGTGTCTGCTTCACCTACATCCTACTCACAAGACTGACCTTCTTACATACTTGCCCCAAGGCCCCAGCTAGTGATCATTCTTATCAAAGGGGCATCGAGGGGCATGCCCCTCTGCTAATTTCCCTGGGAACCGATGCGTTAACCTGATGTCAATTCCTCCTATAACTGGCAATCTCCCCTCCGCCCTGGGAGTAAAGACTGCTGCCATGTCCTGCCTGCTCTCCACTGCACACAGGACCTTGCTTCCGATGTGTAAACTCCCCCATCCCTTAAACCATTGGTAGCTCTGTCACTGATTCTGGGCTCTTCGGTCTTGAAGCTGGGTAAGCACAGGCCTTGCAGGCCTGCGTGGTGCAGCCCAACAGGCAGGCCATCAGCACTTCTCCTCTGGTCCCCAGTTACCTCTCCCAGGAAAGTGGCTGACTGGTGGGGGCTACCATTTTCCACCTAGCCGCCACTCATGAGGAGCAAGCTCTCCCTTAAGGGTGCCTCTGAGAATACTGAAACCCCAGCTGCCCTTGTCCCAACTCATAAGGCCGTGATTTCACACCAAGAGAAAGAAGCCAAGGAGATCTGAGGCTACTGCCCCCCAATCCACCAAATGTCAAACTCCTAAATAGGGGTATCACTCAGAGAGAAGAGGGTCTCTTCTGTCTTTACCCCCAGATCCAGAGCTGTGGCTCAGAGATTTTTGCCTAGGAGGAGAAGCCATAAAACAAATAGTTCCTAATCTCCTCTCAAGGAACTGACTTGAGAAACAGAGTATAAAGATCTTCAAGCCTAAGGGCACTGTCAAAGACTCTGGAGGTTGTAGCGAAAGGCAGTTAGGAGGAGATCAGTGGACTTACTGGGCATATAGGTTAAATCAGAGGCCTGCTGGCTTTTCCAAAAGTACGGAGGAGAAAGGCAGCTGGGAGGAGCTTGCCTGGGATCAAATCTCAAAAACTGACTTTGGCAACTATCCCTTCTTAGGAGCTGAATTTCATTGGTTTAGTCTGTAGAGCTATTTATGCTCCAGGACACTGTTGAAAGCAATGGAGAAATCAGCTGACAATTAGCTGAGCTTAACAGCTGGGTGTGGTCAGGGAAAGATTATCAAAAAGAGTCCTACCAAAACTACTGTCTTCCCTGGGTGACTGCGGCATACCCAAGGCTGCATTCCCAAGGAACAACATCAGAGGCTAAACACTAGGGATGGGTGAGATAGACTCCATTAAAATAATCCAGCCAGTCACTAAACACAAAATTAAATGAATAATAACAATCCTTGGTGGGGGGGGGGACGGTTGCTGCAATATATTATCTAAAATATTCAGTTTCTAACAAAACAACAACAACAACAGGAAAGTATGAGCCATACCCTGGGAAAAAAGCAGGCAACAGAAACTACCTGTAAGAGTGAATGAGTGGGGGCTTCCTAGGTGGTGCAGTGGTTAAGAATCTGCCTGCCAATGCAGGGGACATGGATTCAATCCCTGCTCCAGGAGGATCCCACATGCCACAGAGCAACTAAGCCCGTGTGCCACAACTGTTGAGCCTGCACTTTAGAGCCCATGAGCCACAACAATTGAGCCCACTTGCTGCAACTACTGAGACCCATGCACATAGAGCATGTGCTCTGCAACAAGAGAAGCCACAACAAAGAGTAGCCCCCGCTCGCTGCAACTAGAGAAAGCCCACATGCAGCAACGAAGACCCAACACAACCAATAAATAAATAAATTTAAAAAAAAAAGAGTGAATGAATGGCACATTTTACAGACAAAGATTTCAAAGTAGCCGTTATAAATATGTTCAATAAACTAAAAGAAAGCATGATTAAAGAAGTAAAGGAAAAATGTTATTACAGTGTTGCATCAAATTGACAGTATCAATAAAGAGATATAAATTGTGAAAAAGAAGCAAATGGAAATTCTGGAGTGTAAAAGTACAATAAATGAAATGAAAACTTTGCTAGAGGGACTCAACAGTAGATGTGAACTGGCAAAAGAAAGAATTAAAGAACTTAGAGCTATATCAGTAGAGATTATGCAATTAGAAGAACAAAGAGAAAAAAAAAGAATGAAGAAAATGAACAGAGGCTTTGAGAAATATGAGACATTATTAAACACCAATATACATGTAACAGAAGTAACAGAAGTAGAAGAGAGAAAGGAGTAGAAAAAATATTTGAAGAAGTAATGGCTGAAAAATTGTTCATATTCATTGAAAAACAATAATCTACACATACAGGAAGCTAAATGAATAGCAAGTAGGATAAACACAAAAAGTTCTACAGACACATCAAAATAAAAATGCTGAAAGCCAAAGACAAGGCAAAAATCTTGAAAGCAGCAAGAGAAAAATGATGTATCACTCAAAAGGGAATTAAATAAAATTAACAGTTTAATTCGCAGCAGAAACAATAGAGACCAGAAGGTAGTGGGATCACATATACAAAATGCTCATAGAAATACACTGTCAGGAGTTCCCCGGCATTCCAGTGGTTAGGACTCGGTGCTTTCACTGCTGTGGGCCCGGGTTCTATCCCTAGTTGGGGAACTAAGATCCCACAAGCTGTGCAGCATGGCCAAAAACAAAAACAAACCCAAACAACCAAAAAAAGAAAAAGAGAAAGAGAAAGAGAAAGAAAGAAAGAAAGAAAGAAAGAAAGAAAGAAAGAAAGAAAGAAAGAAAGAAAAACAGAAAGAAAGAGAGAGAGAGAGAGAAAGAAAGCTGTCAACCAAGGATCCTATATCCAGCAAAGCTATCTTTCAAACATGAAGGCAAAATACAGACATTACCAGAGAAGCAAAAAACTGAGAGGATTTGTTCCTAGCAGATCTGCTTTACAGGTAATACTAAAGGAAGTTTTTCAGGCTGAAAGCAAGTGACCCCAGACAGAAATCTGAATCCACAAGGTAGGGGTGGGAGTGGGAGGACAGAGCACCAGTCAAGGGAAGTAATTTAAAAAGACAATATAAATGCATGTACTTCCTTATTCTCAACTGATTTTAAAAAAATACATGTATACAAAAATAATATGTATATAATGTACTGTTTGGTCTATAACATATAGAAATGTAATATATTTGCCAGTAAGAGCACAAAAGAGGTGGGTGGGAGCAAAGCTGTTCTGAGCTATGGAAATGACTCCAGATGGTAACTGGAATCCATAAGAACAAGTAAAAAGAAGTAGAAATGACAAGTAAAAAGGTTAATATAACAAAAAATATTAATGTATACTGTCCTTTCTTCCCTCAGCTTGTATAAAAAATATAAAATTACATAAAGAATCATTATAACAATGTATTGTTGGGTTTATAGCATTTATAGATGCAATATGTATAACAATACCACAAAAAGGGAGAAGAGGGAAGAGCTATATAGGAGTAATGTTTCTATATCTCACTGGAATTAAGTTAATATAAATCTGAAGTTGTTTCTGATAAGTTAAGATGTATATGCTAAACCCAATACGGAAATACCCTTAAAAATGTAGTGAAAAATCATTACAGTAGTTAAAATGCTACATTAGTAAATATTCACTTAATAGAAAAGAAAGCAGGAAAGGAGGAATAGAGGAACAAAAAGATGTGAGAAACATAGAAAACAAAGAAGTAAATGGCGATGTAAATCCAACTATATCAATACAAACATTAAATGTGAATGGATGAAATAATCCAATCAAAAGGCAGAGATGGTCAGACTGGATTAAAAAATCCACAAGATCTTAACTATATGCTCTCTAGAAAAGAAATATTTTAAATTCAAAGATATAAGTAGATTGAAAATAGAAGAATGGAAAAATAGCATGTAAGCCACAACCACAAAAAAGCTGGAGTAGCTACACTACTACCAGACAAAATAGACTTAAGACAAAAAATGGTACTAGAGGTTAAAAATTATCATTATTAATTATCACTTAATAATGATGAAAGGGTCAGTCCATCAGGAAGACATAACAGTTATATATGTACCAAAATAAAAGAGACAAAAACTGACAGAAATGAAGGAAGAAATGGACAATTAAATGATAGAGTTGATGACTTTAATACCCAGCTTACAGTTATGGATGGGACAACTAACAGAAAATCAAGAAGGAAAGAGAAGACCTGAACAACATTAGAAACCTAACAGGCATTTATGTTATACTCCACCCAACAACACAAGAATATACATTTTTGGGACTTCCCTGGTGGTCCAGTGATAAAGAATCCATCCTGCAATAGATCCCTGGTTGGGGAACTAAGATCCCACATGTCTCGGGGCAACTAAGCCAGCACGACACAACTGCAGAGCCCATGCACCGTGGGCCCAAGTGCTCCAAGGAGAGAAGAGAAAACTCACACACCACAATGAGAGAGAAGCCCACTCCCCGCAGTGAAGAGCCCGTGTGCCACAACCAAAGATCCTGTGTGCTGCAATGAAGACCCGACGCAGCCAAAAATAAAATAAAATAAAATAAAATAAAATAAAATAAAATAAAATAAAATAAAAAATTAGCAGGAAAAAAAAGAATATACATTCTTCTCAAGAGCACATGGATCAGATGAATGGATAAAGAAGATGCGGCACATATATACAATGGAATATTACTCAGTCTTAAAAAGGGATGAAATTGAACCATTTGTAGTGAGGTGGATGGACCTAGAGTCTGTCATACAGAGTGAAGTAAGCCAGAAAGAGAAAAACAAATACCATATGCTAACACATGTATATATGGAATCTAGAAAAATGGTACTGATGAACCTAGTGGCAGGGTAGGAATAGAGATGCAGATGTAGAGAACAGACTTGAGGACACTGGGGGGAGGGGAAGCTGGAACATAGTGAGAGAGTAGCATCAACATACACACATTACCAAATGTAAAATAGATGGTTAGTGGGAAGCTACTACACAGCACAGGAAGACCAGCTTGATGCTTTGTGAAGACTTAAAGGGGTGGGATAATGAGGTTGGGAGGGAGGCTCAAGAGGGACGGAATATGGGGATATATGTATACATGTGGCTCTTTCACTTTGTTGTACTGCAGAAACTGACACAATACTGTAAAGCAATTATGCTCCAATGAAGATTTAAAAAAAAAACACCAAGAAAAAAAAAAAAGAGAGCACATGGAACATTATCCAGGAGAGACGTTATGCTAGGCCATAAAACAAAATAAATGAAAAAGGATAGAAATAATACAAAGTATGTTCTCCCACCACAGTGGAATGACATTAGAATTCAAAAACAGAAAGAAATTTGGGAATCTCACAAATATGTGGAAATTAAAGAACACATTCTTAAATAACCAATGGGTCATAAAGAAATCAAAAGGGAAATTAAACAATACTTTGAGATGAATGAAAATGAAGACAGTATTTCAGAACTTATAGAATGAAGCCAAAGTAGTACTTAGAGGGAAATTTATAGTTGTAAAGAATGTTGGTCTCAAATTGTAACCTCATCTACCATCTTAAGACACTGGAAGAGGAAGATCAAACTAAACCTAAAGCAAGCAGAAGAAAGGAAATATTGAAGATTAGGGCAGAAATTAATGAAATAGATAATAGAAAAGCAATATAGAAAGTTAATTGTCAAAAGTTGTTTCTGGGACTTCCCTGGTGGTGCAGTGGTTAAGAATCTGCCTGCCAGTGCTCGGGACACGGGTTCAATCCCTGGTCCAGGAAGATCCCACATGTCGCGGAGCAACTAAGCCCATGCACCACAGCTACTGAGCCTGTGCTCTAGAGCCCACACGCCACAACTACTAAAGCCTATGGGCCTAGAGCCCGTGCTCTGCAACAAGAGAAGCCACCGCACTGAGAAGACTGTGCACCGCACCCACAACTAGAGAAAGCCCACGCACAGCAACGAAGACCCAACACAACCAAAATTTAAATAAATAAAATTTTAAAAATTTAAAAAAGTTTTCTATGAAAGCTCAACAAAGTTGACAGATCTTTAGTAAATATTAGATTTACAGAGAAAAAAGAGAGAAGACTGAAACTGCTAGAATTCAAAATTAAAGAGGGGACATTGTTACTCACCATACAGAAATAAAAAGGATTGTAAAAGAATTTTATGAACAATCGTAGGCCAATAAATTAGGTGACTTAGATGAAATGGACAAATCCCTAGAAAATACAAACTACCAAAACTGACTCAAGAAGGAAGAGACAATTTGAATAAGACTATAACAAGTAAAGAGATTGAATTCTTAATAAAAACTACACACAAAGAAAAGCCCAGATAGCATCTCTGCTGAATTCTACCAAACGTTTAAAAGAGAAGTAATATCAATTCCTCACAAACTCTTCCAAAACACAGAGCAGGAGAGTACACTTCCCAACTCACTCTGTGAGGCCAGTAATAACCAGACACCAAAACCAAAGACATCACAAGAAAAAAAAACTATAGACCAATATCTCTAATGAACATGGACACAAAATTTCTCAATAAAATATTACCAGAGTCATCAACATATAAAAAGAATTATACACCATGACCAAGTGGGATTTATTCCAGGAATGAAAGGTTCGTTTAATATCCAAAATCAATTAATGTAATACACCATATTAACAGAAAAAAAAACCATGATTGTCTCTATATTCACAGAAAAATTATTTGACAAAAATCCAACGCCCTTTAATGGCAAAATATGAAATAAACTAGGAGTAGGAGGAACTTCCTCAACTTGATAATGGCTATCTACCCAAAAACCCATCAATAACATCATATTTAATAGTGAAAGACTGGATGCTTTCCCCTTATGATAAGGAGCAAGATAAGGATGCCCACTTTCATCATGCCCACTATTGGAGATTCTAGTCAGGGCAATTAAGCAAGGAAAAGAAATAAAAGGGATCCACATTGCAAAGGAAGAAGAAAAATTGTCTCTATTTACAAATGACGTGACCTTGTAGATAGAAAATGCTAAGGAATCTATCTAAAAAAATTATCAGAATTAATAAATAAATTCAACATGGTTGCAGAGACATAAGGTCAATATAAAAAGTTAATTATATTTCTATATTCTTGCAATAAACAATCCAAAAATGAAATTAAGATAACAATTTGTCAGCATCAAAAAGGATAAAACACTTATGGGTAAATTTAAGCAAAGAAATGCAACTTTTATAGTCTGAAACTGTAAAAACATTGTTGAAGGAAATTAAAGATCTAAATAAATGGAAAAACATCCTATGTTCATGGATTGGAGAACTTAATATTGTTAAGATGGTTAAACTTCTCAAATTCATCTATAGGGTCAATGCAATTTCTGTGAGAATCCCAGTGGACTTCTTTGTAGAAACTGACAAGCTGATTCTAAAATTTATATGAAATTGCATGGGACTCAGAATAGCCAAAATAATCTTGCAAAGGAAGAAACAAGTAGGAAGACTCAAATTTCCCAGTTTCAAAACTTACAAAGCAGCAATAATAAAGACAGTGTGGTACTGGCATATAGATAGACATAAAGATTAATGGAATAGAATTGAGTCCAGAAACAAAATACAAGATCATTCAATGGGAAAGGAATAGTCATTTCAACCAATGGTATCAAGAAAACTGTATAGCCACATGCAAAAGAATGAAGTTAGATCCTAACCTTAATACCACAACCTCACATACCAAAATTAACTCAAAATGGATCAAAGACCTAAGTGTAAGAGCTAACACTACCAGCTTTTAGAAGAAAACACAGAAGTAAATCTTCACGATCTTGAATTTGGCAAAGGATTCTTTGCTATGACACCAAAACTATGAGTAATAAGAGAAAACATGGGTAAATTGGACTTCATTAGAATCTAAAACTTTTGTGTTTCAAAGGACACCATTAATAAAGTGCAAAAACCCACGGAATGGGGGGAAACATTTGCAAATCATATATCTGATAAGGGACTTCAACTAGAAACTATAAAGAATTCATACAACACAATAATAAAAAGACAAATAATTCAATTATAAAATGGGCAATGGATCTGATTCCAAAGGATATATACAAATGGCCAATGAGCATTTGGAAACACTAACATCATTAGTCATCGGGAAAATACAAATCAAAATTACAGAAAATACCACTTCATACCTAGTAGGATGGCTAGAATCAAAAAGTCAGAGAATAACAAGCGTTGTCAAGGATCCTGGAAAATTAGAACTCTCATACACTACTTGTGGGAATGTAAAATGGTACAGCTAGTTTGGAAGAGTCTGGCAGTTCCTCAAACAATTATACAGAGATTTAGTGTCGTACCCAGCAATTCCATGTCTAGCTATATATCCAAGAGAAATGAAACATAGACAAAAACTTGCACACAAATGGTCATAGAAGCATTATTTGTAACAGTCAAAAGGTATAAACAACTCAAATTTCTATCAACTGATGAATAGATAAACAAAATGTGATATATCCATACAATAGAATGTTAGTCATTTATAAAAAAGAATGAAGTACTGATACGTGCTACAACACGAATGAATCATGAAAACATTATGCTAAGTGAAGGAAGTCAGTCACGAAAGACCACACATTGTCTGATTCCACTAATATTAAATATTTACAATAAGGAAATGTAGAGAGAAAGTAGATTAGTGGTTGCTTAAGGCATGGGATGTGGGGATGGGGCATAGGGAGGTGATAACTAAATCCACGCCCCTTCGCAGATGCACAGTAAGAGCTCCACGGTCAGAAAGGCATTCATTTCAGGAAGGGTGATTTGTTTCCCTTATTGTTATTTTTTTAATCTTTTGAGTAGTGCAGGAGCACGTTAAATCTGTTAAGAGAAGCCAGAGGGACAGCTGTAGCCAGAGCTGAAAAGAAATCTCGCCAGTTTATGGTGAGAGTTTTTGCAGAAGCTTTCAACCTCCCAGAAACTTCATGATGACCGTGATGAAAACAAATGTAAAAGCAGAAGTTAAGAAAAGAATAGATACAACTATTAAGATGAAGTTATCTTTTTTAAGGTGATAAAGAAATAAAATGAAAAGGAGGGGAAAGAATCATGATTCAGATTCATGAAACAAATTCAAAACAGACCAAGGCAGAAGCTTAATAATTCATCTGATGAGATCAATGGTACAGTTTAAATATAAAATTATTTTTAGAGGAATTTAAAATAATGGAAAATATGAAAATAAATACCAACAAAAAAGTACCAAATAATCTTTAAATAAATCCGATGTGTTCAGATAAAAAGGAGAAAATGAGCTTGAGAACAGAAATTATAAAATAAATAAGGAAGCCAATTAATTTAAAATGTAAAGAACAGAAAGAAAAAAAAACCAAACCATAGAGTGAAACTGGAAGATCAAAAATGTTGAAGATAAAATGGGGACAGCTAAAGGATAGCAGGGCAAAAAAAGAAAAAAATTAAAGGGAGAAAAACAGCAACAAAAAGATTAAAAATCAAAGAGTGTTAGGGAAGCTCTATATTTTTAAATTGCATACAAAATAAAAGTTGAGAAAGGAAATATTTTAAAGCAAAACAAATATAAAAAGATTAAAAAGTTAAAATTAGAAAACTGAGAGACTTGAGAGGTGAAGAAATAGAATAATACCATTTAAAAGAAGTCAGAGCCATATACACACTACTATATGTAAAATAGGTAACTAATAAGGACCTACTGTATAGCACAGGGAACTCTACTCAATACACTGTAATGACCTATATGGGAAAAAAAAATCTGAAAAAAAGTGGATATATGTATATATATAACTGAATCACTTTGCTGTACACCTGAAACTAACACAACACTGTAAATCAACTATACTCCAATAAAAATTTAAACATAAAGTCAAAGGAACATAAATCAAAATTAAAAAAACAAAGACAATAAGAAAGCATAAAGGTGAAAATACTTCAGACTAAACTCTTAAGAAAGGAAAGATATACTCATGAAAAACAGTCAAGTGTAAGTGTTTAGGAAGGAATTTAAGGCTGAAGCAGCCCCACAGGGAGGTATCTCGGATGGGGGATGGGGCAGAGAGAAAGAGAACAAGACTGCTGTCCTCTGGCCCCAGTCCCCTGAGGGAGCCCCTCGCAGGCTGCTCATTGGGAGATACCACACTGCAATGGCAGGCAGCTGGCAGCCAAATCTGTCAAACCAACTAGCCTGCCAGGAGGCCCCTCTCAGCGCCTTGCACACACGCAGTCACAGCTGCAGCAGTCAATAATGGTCTCTGGAAGAGCCAGGCACCTTTTCACACCCCTGGTCGCAAGTAGTATAAGACTGGGGTAAAGACACTCCAGCTTTGAAGACAGACCAACTCATTCTTCTTAGCTGCATGCTCTTAGGCAAGCTTCCTAACCTTTCAAAGGCTCAATTTTCTCCGGAGAAAAGTAAGGATATGTAATATACCTACCTTATAAGGCTATCCTGAAGATTCTACAAGATAAAGCTTACAAAGTATGCGACAAGCAGTCAACAAAGGGTAGCCTTCATTATTCACTCATTAGGAGAGAAAAGTTCATTTTCATGACAGCCATACAGGAGAAAAAAAGCATTTTTAAGGTATTGGGATTTTCTTGAGAGAGAAAAGGAAAAGGTTCAACCACGCCATGTTTGCTTATTTGTTTGTTTGTTTAAAACATATTTAGGGACTTCCCTGGTAGACCAATGGTAAAGAATCTGTCCTGAAATGCAGGGGACTCAGGTTCGATGCCTGGTCGGGGAAGTAAGATCCCACATGCATGGGGCAACTAAGCCCATGTGCCACAACTACTGAGCCCACACGCCTCAACTAGAGAGTAGTCTGCACACTGCAGCAAAGATCCCGCATGCCTCAACGAAGATCCCATGTGCCGCAACTAAGACCTGACACAGCCAAAAAATAAAAACAAATAAACAAACAAAACCAACATAAATTTATTGGCTTACAGTACTGAAGCTCAGAACTCCTAGAATCAAGGTGTCAGCAGAGCCACATTCTTTCTGGGGTCTATAGAGAAGAATCTATTTCCTTGCCTCTTCCAGCTTCTAGAAACCACCTGCATTCCTTGGTTCAGAGTGATCAGAATAGCATCTTCAAACCTCTCTCTGTCTCTCTCATTTCTGTCATCACCTCTCCTCTGATCCTCCTGCCACCTTTTATATAAGGACTATCATGTATTACATCAAGCCCACTCGCATAATTCAACATAATCTTCTCTTCTCACAATTCTTAATTTAGTCATACCTACAAAGTCCCTTTGCCATGTGAGGTAACATATTTACAGGTTGTGGGGTTTAGACCCTGGACTTTTTTTTCTTTTCTTTTTGCTGTGTCACAAGGCATCCAGGATCTTGGTTGCCTAACCAGGGGTCGAACCCGTGCCCCTAGCAGTAGAAGCTCAGAGTCTTATCCACTGGACCACCAGGGAATTTCCAGGCCCTGGACATCTTTAGGAGGTCATTATTCTATTTACCATATCCCCCCTGTAAAAATTAACCTAGTGTCCATGCTAAGGTGTCCTAGCTCTTTAGGACCTAACTCTTACTAGGAGCAAATCATTCAGATCTGCCTTAGAGGACCATCTAACACTTCAAAACCCTGCAGTTGAAAATGCCCCCCCTGACTTTTGATCTATCTAAGTGGGGCCCATCACTCAATCCAAAGGCAAACAGAGAACCTTCCCTAAAAAGGGATTGGAGGAGTGGTTTGTGATGAAAGCCAAGGAGGCACTGTACCCTGGACACGTTACTGCCCCAGCTGTCCAGGAAGTCACGAGAGAGGTAAAATGGGGAGAAGAGCTCGTCGGAGGGAGGAAAACTCCACCAGTTTCCTATACTTTCTCAGTTCCAGTTCCAGAGTCCTGTGTGTGTGCGCATGTGTGAGTATGATAAAATTCACATAAGTTTCACCGTCTCAACCATCTTAAAGCGTACAATTCAGTGGCATTAGCACATTGACCATGCTGTTAGACATCACTATGATACAGTGCCAGGACATTTCATCACTGCACAAGGATACCCACTTAGCAGTGATGCTCCAATTCCACCTTCTCCAAATCCTGGCAACCACTAATCTACTTTTTCTCTATAGAATATTATATTCTAGATATTTCACATGAATGGAAAACAATATGTCGTCTTTTGTGTCTGGCTTCTTTCACTTAGCCAGCTTTCATGTTGTAGTAGGTGCTTCGTTACTTTTTGTTGCCAGGTAATATTCCATTGTACTTGTTCATCCATTCTTCAGCTGATGGACATTGGGATTGTTTCCAACTTTTGGCAACTGGGAATACTGCTACTATGTCCATCTACAAATTTTTGTTTGAATACCTGTTTTTAATTATGTTGGATATATACCGAGGAGTGGAATTGCAGGGTCATATGGTAATTATACGGGTTTTTTAAATATAAATTTATTTTTATTTTATTTATTGGCTGTGTTGGGTCTTGGTTGCTGCTCGTGGGCTTTTTCTAGTTTCAGGAGTGGGGGCATGTGGGATCTTCGCAGAGCAGGGATCAAACCTGTGTCCCCTGCATTGGCAGGCGGGTTCTTAACCACTGCACCATCAGGGAAGTCCCTAATTATATGTTTAATGGGCCATTTTAAAAAAATTACAACATAAATAACCCAAGTAAGTTTAAGAAAAACCATTACCATACTCCAGTAGGAAGTAAGAGCTCTCAAGGAGAAGATGATAAAAGAGAGGAGAGGAGGAGAATATGAAAAGGAAAAAATATAGAAGGGAAAAACATGCATTAGTTGGGATACAGGTTTAGTTGCTGTAAAAGAAGCCAAAATAACAATAGCTTAAAAAGAGCTTGTTTTTCACTTATGTAAGCGTCATGGGGCCAGGAATCTGAACTCCTCTGTCTTTAGCAGCTTCCAAAATGGCTGCTCCAGTCTCTACCATCACACCCACACTTAGGGTGACCAACGTGTCCCAGTTTGCCTGAGACTTCCCCAGTTTCAGCTCAGAAAGGCCTGCATTTCAGGCATCTGTACAAACCGGGGTCATTGGTCACCTATAGTACTCTGTCCAGCAGGAAGGAGAGAGGAGACATGGATGTCACAGCTTCCCTTTTTCTTAAATTTATTTTTTTTTAAATATTTGTTTATTTATTTAGCTGCATTGAGTCTTAGTTGTGGCATGCAGGATCCTCCACTCTGGCACAGGCTCCTCGTTGCAGTGCATGGGCTTCTCTCTAGTTGTAGCATGCATGCTCCAGAGTGCATGCACTCCATAACTGTGGCCTGTGTGCTCAGTAGCTGTGGTGCACGGGCTTAGTTGCCCCGCAGCATGTGGGATCTTAGTTTCCTGACCAGGGATCGAACTCTTGTTCCCTGCTTCGGAAGGCAGATTTATTTATTTATTTAGCTCTTCATTGGAGTATAAGAAAGGCAGATTCTTAACAGTGGACCACCAGGGACGTCCCACACCTTCCCTTTAAAGGCATGACCTGGAGGTCCACCTCATCTATTGTTTCTGCTCATATCCCATTAGCCAAAACTTAGTCACGTGGCCATATCCAGTTATAGAGCAAACGCAGGAATGTGATCTTGAGCTGGGTGACTATGAGCCCGGCTAAAACTTGGGGATTTATCACTAAAAGAAAGGATAATGGATGTGCAGAGACAACTAGTTGTCTCTGCCAACATGCATGACAAAGAGGGATGTGGCACATTGCAGGGATACAATGCAAGTAGAGCTGTGCAGGGAAAAAGAGGAATGTGTCACTGGGTTTGCTGAGATTTGTAAGTTTGATTGTCAGGAGATTTTTCCCTCTTTGGACATGTTATGACTCTACCAATTAGTAGTAGTACCAGATAGACAGTGAAATTTATTCCTTTCTCCCTCCCTCCCTTACTTCTTTGTAACAAGAAACATCACTTTGTCAGTCAGGGTCCTGGCAGTAACCAGCACACTGGAGTGAGATAACCAAGAAGTGAGTAATGAAGGGACTGTATTTACAGCGTGAGGGCTGGGTTAAGGTTAACCACAAGGGTGGCGCAGTACTCCAAGGCTAGTAACAATGTGGAGCCATCACTGCCCCTCCCCTCCAGGGGCAAGAGGAGGAAGGGGGTACTTGGACCCAGCAGGAGAGGCTATGGTTATAGGAGAGCACCACCCAGTAGGAGATGGGACCTCCACTAAAGGAATGCAGCTAACCTAGGGTCCAGCGGGGAAAGAAGAGCCTGGGGAATACAATACACATGCCATCTTTCCTCTCTCCCAGCGTCCAATCTCTTACCCAACAGGAGGGTTAGGCTCTTGGGGCACAGAGATAAGAGATGGGCAAATCTGGAAGGGCAGATATGACATAGACAGCAAATCAACTTTTCATTAAAACAGCTGAAGTATACAGAGTTAATTAGCATTAAGTGAACTAATAAACATTAAATAGAAGTTGTTATTTTACCTTTTAAAATGGTCTTAATATTATTAATTGTAGCTTTATCTAATCCTGGTAGCAAATGGAGACCCTGATTTGTAATTCCCTTTGGAATTCACCTTGAATCTTATTTTCAAGCCTGGTCTAGGACTTCGGCTTACCCACCAGCCTCACTTATAGGGTTTCAGTACTTTTTTTTGGTTTTGTCTTGTTGTTGTTTTTTGTTTGTTTTCATTTATTTTTGTTTTACCATACTGTGAAAACTATTTTGTTTACGCCTACAGTCTTCTGCTTGACATGGCTTATTAACTGGGCAGTCACTCACCCCTCCAATAAAGACAAACAAAACAAAACAAACCATGTGAACATGTCTTTATCTTGGGCTTCCATTGAGATGCTTTATTATTTTATTTTTTCCTTTAAATTTTTTTGGCCACACTACCTGGCATGAGGGATCGTAGTTCCCTGACTAGGGATTGAACCTGCAACCCCTGCAGTGGAAGCTCGGAGTCCTAACCAATGGACCGCCAGGGAAATCCCTCCAATGAGATATTTTAGAATAGATTTCAAGCTCCCAGTAAGTTACTGATCTTTAAAATTCTGCCTTTCATTATAAAGAAGGTATATAGATCAGAAAGACAAGTACTAATTCCCTAACTCATCAATGGACAAATGATATAAATAAACAATTTTTAGAAAAAATATAAGAAATATTCAGCCTTATTAGTAATCAAAGAAAAGCAGACTTGAAATAACCGGCTTCAAATTTGGTTACTAGAAAATTAGCAAAAACAGAACCTGTAAATCTTCTCTAGTGCTATCAAGGGTGCAGGGAAAGATGTAAGTTGTCCAATTTTGGGGGGAAGCATTTTGACCATATGTTTGGAGCCTCTTTATAGTGTTAATAATATCTCCACCATTGAGCATTTCCATGTGTCAAACGCTTTTTCTGCAGGGTTTTTAGTCAGGTTTTCTGCAGTTAGCAAGACACACAACAATTCTTCTCTTTCTGGTGTGTGAAAGAGGGTGAAGATGGATAATAAACAGGTGAATAAATCAACAGGATAATTTCAGGTATGATGTTCCAAAAATAAAATGTGTGTTAGTGGTGGGCCGTGGTGCAGGTAGGGAAAGGGGAGGCAGTACAGGGAGGGGTTTGCCAGGGAAGGCCCTTTGAAAAAAAATAAATGCTGAGTTGAAACCTGCCTGAGTAGAAGAAGCCAGTCTGAGGAACATCTGGGTGAAGAGAGTTCCAGATGTGACTGCAAGTGGCATGATCCCAGGTGGGGACCAGTCTAGTGAGTCTAGGAAGTGACTGAAGCCTTGTGTGGTTGTGCCGAGAGGTTGGAGAGGAGACCAAAGGGGTGGCGGGGCCACAGCAGGGGGATGTCCATGCCGTGGGAAGGGTTTGGGTTTTATTCTGAATACGAAGGAAGTCATTGGAAAAGTCTAAACAGGGAAGTGATGCGAATTAGGAAGCTCATTCTGCAAGTCTGTATCTAATACCTTAAAAGTATGTCCATGGGATGGTGCTATAGACCCAACCCTGCACTGAAATTTGTCGCATCCTGATGGAGTAGAGGCTTGCAACAGAAATGAGATTGAATTATTGAAAAAGTTAATACCTGTCACTTACCTAAGTTGTCATGGGCTGCAACTTTTGTGTTTGTATAAACAGACAGTTACATATTGTGACTGGTCAGTAGCTGTGGCCAGACTGTCTAGGTTAGAGCCCCAGAATCTCAGCAACCCTGCTTACTGTGACGTGTCCTTAGGTGAGTTTATAAGTCAGGGGAGGCCAGATGATGCTGTGGGAGCAAAAGACCCCCAAATCTCAATAGTTTACAGCGGCAATGGTTTTTTGTTTGTTGGTTTTTTTGTTTTTGTTTCTGGTTTTCCCTCCCTCGGGCTGCATGTTTATCAAGGAGGAAGCTGTGTCTCTGTTCCATGTTGTTTTCACTTCGGGACCCATGCTGTTGCAGCAGCTTCTGTATGGAATATTGTTAGTCACTGTGGCCAAGGGAGAGGAAGTGTGGAGAATCACGGGCTGGTTCTTAAAGCTTTGACTTCAAAGTGATCCACTTCACTTCTGCCAACAAATGTTACTCCTGAGTTCAACAGGGTGGGAGTGGGGGCTTTCACAGAGGAAAGGAGAGGGGAAAATTCAGGGGGAGTCAAAGAATTAAGCATTTCAAAGCATTATGCAGTACATAAGAACAGAAAGCATATGATTCTTGAGGGTCGTGCTAAGAGGAACGTGAATCAATCATTCTGCGGTGATATTAAAAACACCATAATTGGCACCTTCAAGCTCAAATTTTCATGGAAATAGACCCTGTGGTGAACCACAGAAGTCAGTGCAGTCACTTAGGGAATGCCACTCATGAAGTGTATCTGTGAGCGAGGCCACTGTGAAAGGGGGTGGTGTGTCAGGATGGTTGCATGCCTGACTTTCTCACACCCCTCACATTCAATCAGTTAGCGGAACCTTTGGAATACACCTACAATCCGACTGCCTCTCACCACCTCCACCACTAGCCCCATCTCCCACCTGGACCACAGCAATAGGTTCCTAACTAGACCCCCCAACTTCCGTTCTTGCCCCAAGGAGGAACCTGGAAAAACATATATCAGGTTATCTCTCTCTTAGTCTGAAAACCTTCCAGTGGTTTCCCATTTCACTCAGATTAAAATCCAAGGTGCCTACAGCGCCTGTTGTGACTGCCACTGGCCTTCTGTTACCTGTTTGGCTTTAATGCCTCTTCATTCCCTCTGCTGCAACCACTCCGGCCTCCGTGGTACACGCTGGGTACACTCCTGCCTCAGGACACCAGCTGGTCCCTCTGCCAGGTATACTTTTTCCCCGGTTACTCACATAGCTGTTCCCCTACATCCTCAGGTCTCTGCCCAGACATTACCTTCTCACATAGGACCCTATTCTAGCTTTTATTTTTTTGCTTCCTAGCACTTATCATCTTCTGATATCCTATACAATCTCATTTTCCTCCCATCTCCCCACTAGCCCGTAAGCTCGAGAGGGGCAAGAGTTTTTTTTCTGTTTTGTTTTATTTTATTAAAAAAATTTTTTTTATTGAAGTATTATTGAATTACAATGTTATGTGAATTACTGCTGTACAGCAAAGTGAATATATATATATATTCATATTCTTTTCCATTATGGTTTATCACAGGATATTGAATATAGTTCCCTGTGCTGATACAGTAGAACTTTTTTATCCATTCTATATATACCAGTTTGCATCTGCTAATCCCAAACTCCCATTCCCTCTCCCTTCTCCCTCCCTGTTGGCAACCACCAGTCTATTCTCTATGCCCCTGATTTTGTTTGTTTTATTTATTGCTACATCCCCAATGCTAGAACAGGGTTTGGCACACAGTAGATGCTCAGAAAATCTTTGTTAAATGTTGAATGACTCCGTTGTAGCTGAAACCTAAAATATGAAGCTCTAAAAATCTAAAATATTAGACTAATTCACATTTGCAATAAACCAGTTTTCTTACCTGTCTCCTATCTCATGGATAGTGTCACCATCCGCCCCAGAAAACTGGGACCACCAGCCCCTCTCTAAGTATCCACAAGTCCTATTGATTGTTGCTTATTACTTTCCAAACCCTTCCATTTCCCTCCAACTCCTCTTTCACTAACCTACATCAAGGTATCATCAACTCCCATCTTGATTAAGTAAACAGTCTCCTCAGGACTTCCCTGTTGGTCCAGTCGGTAAGACTTCAAGCTCCCATGCAGGGGGCCCGGGTTTGATCCCTGGTCGGGGAACTAGATCCTGCATGCATGCCACAACTAAGAAGCCCACATGCCGCAACTAAGAAGTCCGCATGCCGCAAGTAAATGATCCCACATGCCGCAACAAAGATAACTAAGATCCCAAGCGCTGCAACTATGACCCAGCACAGCCAAAATAAATAGATAGATAAATAAATAAATATTAAAAATGTTTAACAAAAAATAGAAAAGAAAAAGTAAACAGTCTCCTCACTCATCTCCCTGTTGTTGTTCTCACCTCCTGTGTTTTATAATTCATGATATAGTTGATCAAAGAGATCTTTTGAAATGCAGATCTGCTTAAACTTGCTTAAATCCTTCAGTGACCGCCCTTTACTCTGTGCATAAAGTCCAAACACTTTGTCCTTGTTTAAAAACTCCTTTCCATCTGGGCCTGATTGTAGCTCTTCAACCTCCTTTTTCTGGGCCTTTGCACAAGCTCTGCCCTTGGTGTAAAACTCTCTCTCCATCCCCTTTTCTTGGCTATCAGCTGCAGTGTCACTTCCATGGCGGGGGAGGGTTCCTACAAGACCCTGTATTTTCCTTTCATAACATTCACTACCCTCTCTCTTGACTATCCCCCCACCTCAGTCACCCACCCTAATCCGTGAGCCTTGAGTGCAGGAGAAAGACGGCTTCACGCTCAGCCCAGCCCAGGAGAGTCAGAAAGGTGGCATCAGAGCTGTGTCTCAAAGGTGAGTAAGAATTACCCAGGCTTTGCAGAAGAGATCGGTATTCTGGATTCTTGGAACAGTATAAGCAAAATCATGAAATCAAGAAACAGCAGAGTGAAGATGTGGAACAACAGGTATGTTTATGTTAATTAAGATTAACATGTGCAGGGCAGCAGCAAGTTGGGGGAAGTGTGGAGGACCTCAAAAGCCATGGAAGGATCTTTGGCTTATTCTTTCCAGCCACTGAAAGATTTTTGCTACAGCCAGTTCAGCAGGATTACTCTGGTTGGGATTGTGTGAAAAGTTTTGTTTTTGTTTTTGTTTTTTAGACTTTATTTTTTAAATCCATTTTAGGTTAACAGCAAAATTGAGAAGAAGGTACAAAGATTTCCCGTATATTTCCTGCCCTGACACATGCATAACTTCCACCGTTATCAACATCCCCCACCAGAGTGGTATATTTGTTATAATTGATGAACATACATTGACACAATCACCCAAAGTCCATAGTTTATGTTGCAGTTCACTCTTGGAGTAGAACATTTTATGTGCAATGTGTATATATACTCTATAATAACATGTAACCATCATTATAATATGATACAGAGTATTTTCACTGTCCTAAAAATCCTCTGTGCGCCACCTGTTCATCCCCCTCCCTGCCCCTCTCAGCCTCAGCAGCCACTAATCTTTTTATTGTCTCCACAGTTTTGCCTTTCCCAGAATGTCTTACAAATGAACTCATACAATGAGTAGTACTTTCAGATTGGCTTCTTGCACTTAGTAATGTGCATTTAAGATTCCTCCATGTCAAAAAAAAAAAAAAAAAAAAAAAGATTCCTCCATGTCTTTTCATGCCTTGATAGCTCATTCTTTTTTTAAGCACTGAATATTATTCCCCTGTCTGGATATACCTGTTTATTTATCCATTCATCTACTGAAAGACATCTTGGTTGTTTTCAAATTTTAGCAATCATGAATAAAGCCACTATGAATATCTGTGTGCACGTTTTCATACTGACATAGTTTTCAACTCCTTTGGGAAATACCAAGGAGCATAATTGCTGGATCCCATGGTAAGAGTTTGTTTAGTCTTGTAAAAAATTGCCAAACTATCTTCCAAAGTGGCAGTACCATTTTGCATTCCCACCAACAACGAATAAGAGTTCCTGTTGTTCCACACCTTTATCAGCATTTGGTGTTGTCAGAGATTTGGATTTTGGTTATTCTGATAGATGTGCATTTGTATGAAAGATGCTTTTGAGGATGCCACATGGCAGGTGAGTGGACCAGTGAAGGGATTTCACTTTTCTAGAGCCACATCATAGCAACAATATCCTCAACTCTGCCTTATTATTGGTTCTAACAGCCAAGGTCACTGTTAAGTCAAATAATTAAGCCAATAATACACTGGAGTTTTAGAGGTGAGATGTCTGTAATAATTTCTCTTTTAGAAAATACATTTAAGGTGGTCTATTAAACAGTTCATTTTTCATGACACAGCCTCAAGATTCCAACATTAGGTATTAATTCCCTACAGCTCTTGTTAAACAGGAACTGCAAGGATAAAACTCATGTTTCTCCAAATATAGAATGGATAAAACCAGTTTTAATTTAGCAGAGCTCTGTGATAAGAAATGAATGGGATGCTTCTCTTACTGGAGGCAAATGAGACAGAGTTCTAAAAGACTATCAGAGTCTAAAATTAGTGACAGTGATAACCTCTCACTTCATCTCAATTTTTTTAATCCCTGATCTCACCAATTCAGTTGTGAGCCCCTGGATAGTTAAAAATGTATGACTTACATATGTGTTTCATATTCCACAATGCAAATTATGTCTTCCTTGATATATTAGAAGGATAACTTTCCTCATTCTTCAAAGGAAAGTGCTATTTTAAAGTTAATTTTATTTTATTATTATTATTACTATTATTATTGTTATTATTTTGGCTGTGTTGGGTCCTCCTTGCTGCGTGCAGACTCTCTCTAGTCATGGCAAATGGGTGGTACTCTTCTTTGTAGTGTGCAGGCTTCTCATTGAGGTGGCTTCTCTTGCTGCAGAGCACAGGCTCTAGGTGCATGGGCTTCAGTAGTTGTGGTATGTGGGCTCAACAGTTGTGGCTCTCGGCTCTAGAGCTCAGGCTCAGTAGCTGTGGCACATGAGCTTAGTTGCTCCACAGCATGTGGGATCTTCCCGGCCCAGGAATCGAACCCATGTCCTCTGCATTAGCAGGCAGATTCTTAACCACTGCACCACCAGGGACATCCTAAAGTTAATTTTATAAATATTGTGGTGGAATATGTATGCATAAAAGTATGCATAACTAAACATCTCTTCTTTCATAAATATAAGATTACATGTATGTTATTTTTATCTTGTCCTCATGAACAACCCAGTGTGGTAGGTTTTACTGGGGCAATTTTATCTGTGAGGAAATTGAGCCCTATCGAGATTAGATAACATGCTCAATCATCCAGTAAGTGATGGAGCCAGGGCACAAACAAAGGCTTGTGAGCCAAAGCCCTTATTCTTTCCACTGTACAACTGCCTCTCCTGTGTCTGTTGTTCCATGGTGCAACTGAGAACCTCCAGCACTACTGTTAATAATACCACAAGAAATGTCCCTCACCTCCAGCCCTTAAAGGCAAATGAGGCTCTGTTGGAGGTGTACCTGATGACCAAAATAGAGACCCTAGAGGGTAAGACTCAGAAGCACAGTTGATGGGTTGTGAATATTTTGTCATACAGGTGAGAAAACTCGGTATACTCTTTGAAACACCTCCCAGATCCTAATAGTATAGCCTATGCCTAAGGCAGAGCCATTGAGTTGGATTTATGTTTATTTCATAGGTCATCAGCATTTCATTGGTCTGTTTTAATGTTATTTATTTTAGATCTGTAAGTTCTTAGATACTTGATTAGAAGATAAAGATGCAATAAAATAAAAAAATAGGTTATTTTTAAGTTGTTCTTAGTTTTCTTTTAGTACCTTTACCATTTTACTTTTTCTTGCTTAACTCTTTGACCTTCTGATGTGAGGTGTGACATAGAGATTCAACTTTACCTTTTTTCAGATGACTGTTCAGTTTTTGCTGTGGGATCATGTGTCCTATTTGTGGCCACCTAGTGTCATTTGAATCCCATTTCTATATCTGGGGATGTTCTCATGTTATGTGCCCTGCCTCCTCATGTGGTTAAGAAAGAGGATTACCCAGCTTCTCTTGTGGCTAGGAAAGAGGAATATGACCTAGGTTTCATTGACCAGGCACACACAAATGAGGTCTTGAGTTGGAAAAGAGCAGAATGAGGAGACAGTTTCCACCTGAATGTAGTTCCTAAAGAGGGTGATGAAGTGCAGCAGAGAGTCACGAAGAAGTCAGCAGAATCAACAGCACATCTATGGTGGAAAGTATGGTGCCAGTACCAGAAATGGTACAACCATTCCTTTGGGCAGTTGGACAAGTTAATTCAGTTTCCAAATGCTTTACCTCAAAGCCTAACTCTCTGACCCTTCTGGAAAATTTTTATTCCACTTTATATTGCTTCATATGTTTATTTTCTGTTAAGACTATCAACAATGGACTCTCTAACTGCAAATTAGGACCTCTGATTAGTACATGTGCTGACACCATTTTTTGAATAATTCATCTTCTCCTCCCTGATCTGAATTGCACCTTTGATGAAATACTGCTTCTGGAAAGATGGAGTACCAGGGAACATATTTACCCCTCCTGCCTGAAACAAATTAAAAAACAAGGCAAACTATATGAAACAATGGGTCACAGCCATAACGTTGGATGGTGGAGAACTGAAAGAAAGGAAACAGATGAAGTGAACCCTACAATTGCCCCAGCTTACTTTTGTTGAGAGTGTTTTCAGGTTATAGTGCAAGGAGTAGGAACCCAGGCAGAGCCTGGAGGTCTCCTTAAGTTGAACACATAGAGGTGGAAGACTGGAGAGGCCAAGGCAGCTAGAGTTCACAGGGAAGAGTACCACAGGGAAAATAGCTGCACAAAGAAAAAGTTCTGGATAGTGTAAAAGGTCCATCTTGAGTAGTCAGCTAAATGCTGATCAGGGCATCTGAGTAAGTAAACTATCCATAGCTAGGGTAGTAACTGTCTGAAAGGAACACAATCACCAGAAAGTGGAGAATAGTCCATGGTTGTACCAGGCAGAGTAGAATGCATCATAATTCAGTGAGCATTGAGTAGAATCCTCAGAAGGGCAAAAGAAGCGTTAGACTAATTGCCTCAATAGCATAGTAAAATAAGTTCCAGTAGAAGGACATTTCAAAACCAAGAAAATTAAATCCATTTTCAAAAGAGAAAACAATCAGTAGAACCAGACACAGAGCTGTCTCATATGTTGGCATAATCAAAATCCATATTTAACCATGGTATAAATGTAAAAGATTTAGTGGGAAAAGTGGACAACATATGTTACCAGATGGGGAATTTCCCTAATGAGAGGAAAGCTATAATAAAGGGCCAAGTGGAAATGCTAGGTATAAAACAATAAAAAAAAAAATAAAGAATTTTTTAAAAAAGTCTTTATTGAATTTGTTACCATATTGCTTCTGTTTTGTGTTTTGGTTATTTTGGCCACAAGGCATGTGGGATCTTAGCTTCCCAACTAGGGATTGAACCCACACCCCCTGCATTGGAAGGTGAAGCCTCAACCACTGGACCAGCAAGGAAGTCCCAAGAATTATTTAAAAGAGCAGGTTAGACACAGGCATCAGCTAACTTCAAGACAAGTCATTAGAAATTACCCAAACTGGGCTCACCAGGTGGCACAGTGGTTAAGAATCCACCTACAAATGCTGGGGACATGGGTTCAAACCCTGGGCTGGGAAGATCCCACATGCAGCAGAGCAAATAAGCTGGTATGCCATAACTACTGAGCCTGTGCTCTACAGCTCTTGAGCCACAACTACTGAGCCTGCATGCTACAACTACTGAAGCCCGTGTGCCCAGAGCCTGTGCTCCACAATAAGAGAAGCCACTGAAATGAGAAGCCTGTGCACCACAACGAAGAGTAGGCCCTGCTCGCCACAGCTAGAGAAAGCCCGTGAGCAGCAATGAAGACCCAACACAGCCAAAAATAAAAAAATAAATTAAATGTCTTAAAAAGAAAAAAAAAGAAATTACCCAAACCAAAATGCAAAGAGGAAAAGAGTGAAAACCAAACAAAGCAAAATATCTGAGTGTGTAGAACTATATATATATATATATATATATATATATATATATATATACACACACACACACACACACATACATTTTAGTCACAGACTGGGTATTTTATTTTATTTTATTTATTTGTTGGCCAAGCTGCACAGCATGTGGGATCTTAGTTCCTTGACAAGGGATCAAACCCACACCCCCTGCAGTGGACGAACAGAGTCTTAACCACTAGACCACCATGGAAGTCCCTATAGAAAAATACTGAACAGTTTAATATATGTGTGAATGAATTCCCACAAGAATAGAGATGGAATGAAAACATTTAAAGACATAGTGATTAAGAATTTTACTAAAATTAATTAAAGATATTAGCCCATGCATCTAAGAAGCTTAGTAAATCTAAATATTTTAAATACAAAGAAAACTACACCTAGGCACATCAGAGTCAAAATGCTAAAAACTAAAGGTAAAGAGAATATTTTGACAGCAGAGATTAAAAGATACATTATGTATAGGAGAACAATGATAAGAATAATGTCTGACTTCTCATCAGGAATGATAGAGACCAAAAGGTAATGTATTAACATCTTTAAAGGTAAAAGGAAAACAAATCCTTGTCAATCTAGAATTCTATATCTAGCAAAAATATCCTTCAAAATGAAGGTAAAATTATGACTTTTTTTTTATTTTGTTTTTTTGGCTGTGCTATGCAGCTTGGGTCAAACATGGGCCGAGGCCATGAGAGTACATAGTTCTAATCACTGGACTGCTAGGGAATTCCCTAAAATTATGACTTCTTAAATAGACAAAATCTGAAAGAATTTATCTTCAGCACATCTGCAGACTGTAAGATTTACTAAAATCAGTTCATTAGTGTAAAAGTGCTGGGTTCTACCTGAAACCTGCAAAAATTAATGGTTTAGGTATATTTATAATAAACTGAATTAAACTTTTTTGTATAGAGATAAATTAAGATCATTTATTTGAAAGGAAAGATGAAGTCGTATTTGCTTTCTCATTAATTCTTTCCAAAGTAAAATGCTAAATATCATTTTGTACTTTCCCCCTTATGTCCTCTGTATTGTACTAACACTCCCTAAATCATTGAGCTGCTCTTAAAAAAGAAAAAACAGTTTGATGTTGTGTACATTATTTTTGTTGTTGATCAAATCACACACCTGGACACATAATACAACTGAGTGGAATATGTGTCAACTTCTTGGCTTAGTATTATCAATAGAATTACACAGTGAGCAACTATCAGGTTCCTCTTTTTGTTGGTCCTTATGCCATCTAAATTACTGTATAAATTGTTAATTCATTTTTAGAAATTCATTAGGTTGAAGGGAAATTATATGAAATAGAAATCTGATTTTGCAGGAAGGAATGAACAATAGCAGAAAGAGTTAAAATGTTGAAAAGGCACCACAAACAGAAATCAAACACTAAGATAAGTAGACTTAAACCCAAACATGTGCATAATTATGTTATTCATAATAGCTTAGAACTGAAAACAGTTCAGATATTTAACAGAGCAGGGACGTACAAAATATGGCATATTTAGGCAATGGAATACTACCTAGCAATGAATGGAAGTAAACATCTTATAGATATAATCATATGGATGAATCTCAAAAACATGCTGAGTAAAGGAAGCTAGACACAAAAGAATACATACTATATTATATCATTTAAATAAAATTCAAAAATAGGCAAAGTCAACTTATGGTAATAGACATTGGAACAAAGTTTACTCTGAGCAGGGATATTGACTAGAAAATAACACTTAGGAACATTCAGGGGTCATGGAATGTTCTCTTTCAGGGTTTGGCAAACTTTTTCTATAAGGTGATGGAAAGTAGATATTTTAGGCTTTGGGGATCATACAGTCTCTGTTATAGCATGAAATTAGTCATACATAAACAAATGGGTGTGGCTGTGTTCTAAATTTTTTTTAGGCACCCCAAATCATTTAATCATGAAAAGCCAGAACTTATCATCATCAAGATATAAAATGAGTTAATCACTTGTGGTTGAGGGCAGGGGGTGGGGGGAGAGGGATAGATATTAAGAACCCAAACACGTATAATCTTTTATTTGGGAAACTTCTCAGGGATGATTAGTACCCTGTGTTTTCTTAGGAAGGAGACAAAGATTTGCATAATAGAATTTTTTGTTTAACGTCGATGGAAGGTGAGTCCCTTTAGTACTCACTTTGTTTTAGAGACCAGGAAAAGATCCAAACTTCTTAATTACAGACTATTTATCATCTCTTTCTTTCAGAGAATATTTGAGATCCAAGAATGTCTGTTCTTCAAAATTAAACTCAAAATAATTGGAGAAAGTTGAAAATGGACAGGTTGTTAGATAACAATACTATAGTTTTGTTAAGAAAAAACTATTTTTAGGAGATGCACTCCGGGGTATTTAGTGATGAAGTTCAATGATATTTGCACGGTTCAGAAAAAATTATATATATATAAATAAAATTATATAAATACACAACCATGGCAAAACGTTACTTGTTGAACTTGGTAGGCATATGGGTAACATTTAAAATTGTTCATAATAAAGCATTGGGAAAGAACAAACAAACAACAGGTTGCATTTAGGAACTGTCCCATGTGAAATTTTCCATCTTTCCCTTTTCCACTCATTGCACAGGTGGTTGAGCTCAGAGCTGTGGAACAGAAAACAGCTGGAGAAATAACAATATATTCAGCCAAAAGTCAACTAACTAAAAGACAAGTTCTACAAAACTTTTGAAACAATGTTATGTCACCTAGTCATTCAGCCAGATGGTGAGAAGTCAGTAACTGAAATATATGATTTTAAGAAAGTGATTCTATTGTGTGGGGGGCAGGGGAGGCACGTTTTAGCCTTTCCAGTGGACCGAATCCAGGGAATTTATCTAGGGATATTTAGGGACCACATTTTGAAGACGTTAAGGCAACTAGAGAAGAAAATAAGTTATGAGGTCCCTCCATTTAGAGGCTGTGTTCTAATTTTACGTATCAACAATGAAATTTGAATTCTGCAAATTTTCATGGTCATAAAATATTATTACTCTTTTTTTTTAAACATTAAAAAATGTAAAAATAGGGAATTCCCTGGTGGTCCAATGGTTAGGACTGTTTGCTCACTGCTGGTGCCCTGGGTTTGATCCCTGGTCAGGGATCTAAGATCCCACAAGCTGCTCAGCTCTACCAAAAAAAAAAGTAAAAATCATTCTTCATAAGCTGTAGAAAATTAGGTGGTGTGCCAGATTTGGCCTGTAGCCTGTAGGTGACTGACCTCTGTTCTACATCTTGATGGAGTGTGGGTTATACGGATGTATGCATTTGTAAAACTGAAGAAACTGGTCACTTAAGATCTGTGCATTTCTCTGGAAACAAATTATTCCTCAACAGAAAAATTCCTTAAAAAAAAAAAGAGGCAAGGAGCTTAGTATTGATGGTCTGCTTCACTAATTGTCACAGGTGCAATGCATTAACAGAGATAACATAAAACATTTAAATTTTCACACAAAACACTTCTTGTGCTATTTAAGGGAAGCAGATTTAGACAGAAAGTTGTATTCTAATTGTTCTGCAATTGAGGGATCAAGGTCCAAACAGACTCCAAATTTCTAGTTGCTAACTTTCTTAAGGGCTTTTGGAAACTTCTGACGTCCCTTGGGGCAAAAGTCAACTCATTTAGTTAGTGGCAGGATTTTGAATGTAATGTGTATGCTGGGGCTTGGATGATAGATTTTATGAACTAATAGAAGTGATTTATGGCAATACCTCCAGGCTAAAATACATTTGTTTGAAGTGTCAATATCCTGCTTCTCAATCCCCCATCTGCCTTGACTTCAGCTTATCCTTCGACCTCTGTGAATGGTTCTCCATATTGAAATTCTCTCCTGCCTTGTTTCCAGGATGCTCCTCTCTCCTGGTTCTCCTCCTACTTGTAAGGTCTCTCTTAGTCTTCACAGTATCCTTTGCTGGTCCCTGAGTGAATGCTCTCCTTACCTTCCTCAGGCTCCAATATCCAGTGCCAGGCTTTCTTCCAACGAGAGCAGTCTCTTCACCCTGTTTGGACTCTAACATACCACACCAGGTGACCTCCATTCATGGATGCCCACCTCATCTCACTTGGACTCTAGGTATCCCATGTGGGGTTGACCTTCTGTACATCTACCCTTTTCATCCTGCTTAGGCTCTGACTCCCCATGCCAGGCCATAACTCCTAATTGGCTCAAACATTCCATGCCAGGCAGCTTCTTCTTATGAAAACCTACCTTACTCAGCACCCCTAATGGCTTTTGGACTGAAATGTTCAGGAAGAGGAAGGGAAAGAAAAGGAGGAGGAAAAGGGGGAAGGAATCTTAAAATATTTTACTAGATTTTTTATATCTAGCTCTTTGATACACCTGGAACTTATTTTTGTGAATGTTGATGTAGGGATATGCCTTTGTCATTTTTTGCTGATGGATAACAACTAGACCCCAAAGCATATATTGAATAGTTTATTGTTTGCATTTATTTGAAATGCTGTGTTAATCATAAGCTAATTGTTCATATATACATGGATCTGTTTGTGTCTTAATTATTTACATGCGGTATTTCTATTTTGATTCTTTCATTCACCAAAAGAAATTTAATTTGAAACTAGTTTGAGGAGAAATGACATCTTTACAAGTAATATAAGGAAATGGGATTTTTCAAATCTGATGCATCCATTTTATGGATATTTTCCCATCAGTAAAGTCCTACTCTTTTCTTTTTCTTTCTTTTTTTAAAAATGTTTATTTATTTATTTATTTAGGCTGCATCGTGTCTTCATTGCTGCACACAGGCTTTCTCTAGTTGCAGTGCGTGGGCTTCTCATTGCGGTGGCTTCTCTTGCTGTGTAGTACAGGCTCTAGGCTCTCCAGCTTCAGTAGTTGTGGCATGAGGGCTCAGTAGTTGTAGCACATGGGCTTAGTTGCTCCGCAGCACATGGGATCTTTCCCGACCAGGGATCAAACCCATGTCCCCTGCATTGACAGGTGGATTCTTAACCATTGTGCAACCAGGGAAGTCCTAAGTCCTACAGTTTTCTTCATACAGCTTTTTTCATTTCATGTTATGTTTTTCTCCAAGGTATTCTGTAGTTTACATAATCATAGATGGTTTCTTTTTTCCTGTTTTATGTTCTAATCAATGCTCGTCGAGCAATAGGAATTCTTTTGATCTTTTTGTTGTTGTTGTTGATCTTCTATTGTACCACCTTCTTGACTCTTGTATTACTTCTAATAATTTATCAGGAATACTCTTGAGTGTTAATGTAGTAGATTACATTTGTAGGATTCAAAATATAGCTTTAAATTTCAAAAGTAACATGAATACTTCAGCTTTTAAAAATGAGAGTATTACAAACAATGCTAAATCACCTTTGACCAACACCCCCAATACTAGTGTGCACTGTCCAATACTAGTAACCATCATTATGAGTTTTAATATATATATATTATAGAACATATATAGTGTAATTTTTGTGTGTGTATTTTCAAATATTGTCAAATGCAACTTTCTTTTTCATTCAAAATGTGTTTTGCTAATCTACCCTTATTGGTACATCTAAATATATTTCATTCCCTTTCAAATGCTCTACAGCTTTTCATTATATGTATCACATTTCATTTATTTAATTAATTGAAGCACATTTAGATTATTTCTAATTTTTCACAGCCACAAGCAATGAACAACCTTGTTGATGTCTCCCAGTACATATTTGTGGGTGTTTTTCTATGGTGGGTGTCATATTTCTAGGTTTGTAGGAGGTTTAAAATTATTTTCTAACCATGAATAAGCATTAAATACGTGTGTGCTCTTAATATTCCTAGTTTTCTAGGTAGTTCGGTGTTCATTGTGAGTGAGTGTTCTTTTCAGCCTCTACTAAAACAAACATGATTTTTCTCTTTTAACCTGTTGTGGTGAATTATAGTAACTTTCTAATCTTGAAATACCCTCATACTCATGCAATAACCCTCATTAATCATGGTTATTATTTTTAAAATATACTGCTGGATTTAACTTGCTGATATTCTATATGAGAATTTTCTGTCTCTGTTCATAAGTGTGATTGAACTATAGACTTCCTTTCTTGTACTCTACTGGTTCAGATTTGATAACAGGGGTTTGCAGGTTTTATAAAATGCACTGGATATCTTTCCATCTTTCCTAAGTTCTGGAACCATGAATGTAACTTAGGAATTATATGTTATTTGAAGTTTTATAGAACTTGGTCCTAGCTATTGTTTTTCAAATTAATTGTTAATTATGTAATCTAAGTCCTTCATACCTTCACTTATTTAAAAAATCTGACATGCCTATTTCTGGGGTAGATGTATTTATAAATATCTTCAGTATACTCTTACTACAATTTGTCAAAAATTGCGCATAAGTTTAGTCTTAGCATAGGCTAGAGTATGTTCCCAGAGTCACAATAGTTCAAGAGTGCGTATTACCTTGGTGGACTTTATCCTTTATTAGTATAAAAATGCTTTTCTCTTTGGTGTCTTCGCTTTCAATTATATTAACATTGCTAAATTGCATTCCTTCAGTTACCATTAGATTAGAACCTCTTTTAACCCACTATTTTCAAGGTTTCTGTGTTGTTGTTGGAGTTTGCTCATGGTCAATTTATAGATGGAGTTTATTTTTAATCCAGTGTGTCTTTTAAGGTCTGAGTAAAATTAACCCATTTATATTTATTGTAAATACTGATATTTAGACTTACTTCTCTAATTTTTTTTTCCTATTTACCATATTTCTCCTTAGTTTTTTGGTTTTTTTTCCTCCCTCCCTCCCATTCTGACTTATGTTGGACTGGACAGATTTTCTTTGTTCCACAACCCACCCCCCTTAATGGTCTGTAAATTATAAATCAAACTAATTCTTCAGTGTTTATTCTTAATTAAAAATTTTATTTAATCGTATTCAGAACGTATATGTTTAAAATCAACACCTTAACTTGTATCTATAACTCCTTGAATACATTTCTGAACTTTTTCCGATTCTCAGTTTTCACACTTGCAAAATTGGGAGCCTCAATTCTTCACTTAATCTTCATTTAATCTTAAAAATTAAATGTGATGCCGTGTCAAGCACCAGCCTTTATAAAATAAGAGATCTTCAATTCCTTCATTCCATTTTTTCTTCATTCAACCAAAAAACTTCAGGTCCAAAAGACACAATCACCTCTCAACTCCTTTGTCCTTTAAAGTCACCTCCTCTTCATAACTCTTACATCATTATGACCTTGATCTAGTCTTTCAATTTCTTTGTAAGACTCAGAATATCTTCTCATCCTCCCTTTACTTTAAAAAACAAAAAGAAAAAAACCCATTTTTGCATCATACTGACTGGTCTTTTTTGCTTTAGATTTAATTAATGTCATTTCCCAGAGACTCCATGCCTTTCTTCATTTTTCCTTCAAAATGGCGGACTTTAGACGTTCCATGATCAGCACCACGTGCGCCTGCGCCTCCCGCGGCCATTTCGCCCGGCAGCCCAAGCTCCAGCCCTTGCTCCGCGAAGCGCCTGCGCATGAGCCCCCAGAGCACTGTCGCTCCTCCCTCTAACTGAGTACGCTTCAAACCGCACGTTCCTGTCCCTTCCCTCCCCCGCTGACTCTGCACCGCCCTCACCCCTTTCCTGTGAGATTCTTCCGCCAAGTGGAAAGCCTATCTTCGGTCGACAGCCTACGCACTTGAAAAGCAATCCAATAGGCACTTACAGCCCTGGGTTTCGCCATTCAGTCTTATCTGTGCACCACGGCAATTTTCCCCTGGGTCCTAAAGTTGATGACCGATTTCGCGGGACTTTTTTGCATCCCGTGAGGCAACAAACGGAAAGAATAGCTGTGGCGGAGGGATCCCTCGCTTACGCTCGGTGTACTTTAACCTAATGGGGGTCGTCCGGGAGTCGGAAGGGGGAGGGGAAAGGGAGGAGGCAGCCAAGGAATTGTTTTTTTCTCTCGCCCCGCCCTCGCCGAGATGACCAATGGCGTTGGGCTCTTTCCCCACGAGTCTCGCCCAGCTCCTTGGACTCAGCCAATGAGGGGTGGAAGCGGCTCCGAGGGGGCGGGCCCGGGAGGCTGTGCGTGTCTTGTGAGAGCTCTTGAACCAAGTCAGAGCTAGAGTCGGCTGGGCGGCTGGAAGCGGCAGCCGCTGCCGGTGACTCAGGGAGGCGGGAGGCGGGGTAAGAGCGCCGCGGCCTCGGCTGAGGGGAGCGGAGGAAGAAAGGTGAAGGCGCCAAGCCCGCGGCCCCGTCGCCCCCGCGCCGCGGCACAGGCCGGGGATCGGCGGCCGGGTAGAAAGGTGTCGGGGCGGGGCGGCGGGGCAAGTGCGGAACCGCGGGCTCGCCCCTCCCGCGGGGCCGCCCGGGGCGGGGACCCGGCCGCCTGGGACGGGCCCTCTGCTTCGGGGCCTTTTCTTTTCCGGGGTGAGGGGCGAACACTCTCAAATCCACTTAAGCCTCAGATAATTCTCCCCTGACTTTGTCTGCGTTTAGGCTTAAGGTTTTGGAAAAGCGAAACTTGGGAGAGCGAGGGTCACGCGGCGCTTGGGCCCGTGTTTGCGGTGGGGGAGGGATCCGGGGGGCGGGGAGCGCGCGGGTGGAGAGATCGGGCGCGGGGTCGTCCGTCTCAACCGCCGCCGCCTGGGGTGCCGTCCTCCGAGCGGGGTTGGGAGCCTTTTCCTCCGCCCTGGCCTCCCGCCACCGCCGTCTCTTCCCGGCCCCCTCCCGCCGGCCGCCCCCGTTGCATTTTGTTTTTGTGTTTTTGCAGGGAGGAGCCCTTCCTGCAGCGTGGAAACCATGGTGCTCACGCTCGGAGAAAGTTGGCCAGTATTGGTGGGGAAGCGATTCCTCAGCCTGTCCGCAGCCGACGGCAGCGACGGCGGCCACGACAGCTGGGACGTGGAGCGCGTCGCCGAGTGGCCCTGGCTCTCCGGGACCATTCGAGCCGTCTCCCACACCGACGTTACCAAGAAGGATCTGAAGGTAAAACCGGCTCCCGGGCCTCGGCAGTCGGACGTTTCCTAGTTACCTTGGTAACGAGACAGCCAGCACCCCCCCCCTCCCCTTTTCTGAAAAGCCGACCAGAAAGTTGGCATCTGATCTGAAGGTGCAGAAAACTAGACCTTGAAAGTCTTTGAAATGGTGTGTAGAGCGAGGTGTGTTTGGCCTGTGTTTAATAATGGGCTTGGGGTTGCTCAGACATGCTTAGTTATTGCCCACGCTGTGCCTCATTAGGGCTATACGATTACTTCTCAGAAGGGGGAGTGTTGTTGTTCATATTAAGTGGGGCAAATGGGTGACGTTTGGAATCATTGAGAATGGAGCGCTAGTGCTTGGAAGTGCTTTCAGTGGGGTTTTTAGTTTGTTCCTTCTAATTTCTTCACCCAGCTTCTTAAACTTTCGGACTTAGAAAAGAAGTGAGTGTAGAGGGAGGAGCTTAGTTCTCTTCAGCATGTTAGGGTGGGGATTTGTCCGTATATGGTGGGTCAGGGCAGGAGAGGGTTCCTGGTTGCCTCAGAAGGAGTCTGTGAGTGGGTGTGGGATATGACCATATATGGAGGGCCGGGGTGGAGCTGCCCCTTATATGGTGTGTTGGAGGAATGGCTTTGAAATATTCTATTTGGGTGCTTGAGGGGAGGGAGAGAAATGGGGACAAATGCGGCCAGTGATTTTTAATCAGTGACACGCAGAACCTTTTTCAGTTACATCTTTTCAAAGAGAGATGAATTCTGATCGTGCTCTCTAATAGAAGTATTGGTGTGAAAGGATGGTCTGGAAACTACCAGTGAGGTAGCTGTACCAACAAAAACTTCTTTGTGCAAAAATAACTGGAAAAAGGTCCCCAACAAAGACTCCAAAGTGGTGATAACTTGAAGGAAACTTGTCAGAACAGAAGAGCTTTCCATCCTGGGTAATGGATATGCTTCAGTATCTTCACTTGGTCATTATCTTTGCTTTTTCTTGAAAACTACTCAAATGAGGGAAGCAAGTTTTTGCATTGGCAGTTGAGTATGTGTTGATTTCTGAAACACTGTTCAAGGTGAACACTTTCAAGGTGACCGTGCATGGCCAAACCAGTAATTAGTCTGCAAAGGGTTTTGGGAGAAGGATGTGTGGTCATATATTTTAAAGTTTCCATAGTGTGCTCTATCTTCATGTTGAGAAAGGAGGAGTGACCATTAAGTACTTAACCACGTGCCAGGCGTCATGCTGAACACTTCGTAGCCATGTTCGTATTTAATCCTTACAGAAGTTCTTTGGGGGTAGGTACTAGTATTCCCCATTTTACAGACAAAATTGCTGGGGCTGGGGGAGATTATCTTGCGCAAGGTCACATAACCAAGGAATTGGCATAAGCCATCTTCTAACCCAGAAAGTTTTGAACCTTGAGGCCACCTTAATCATGGTGCTGCCTGATCAAAGGCTTTGCCACCAACGAACTCCTGTCATGCACTGTGAAGTTTGGTTTCACTCCCAGCAAGCTCGGTTTTGATGTTTTCGGAAAGAATGTATAGTGGTGCAGGGATGGCGAACCTAGTTGCTTTAGGCTAGTAACCTTCCTCAATAAAGTGGGCTTTGTGTGGTAGATTTCAATCATCCTTGTGGTTTATTTCACCTGCCAAGTAAATTTTTCTCTAGTGCCTTTGTTTTTATCTGATTTGAATGGAAACAAAATTAATCTTTACAGTCTTTAGTTCTTTGGCAGATAATGAGAGACTAGGTGTTCCCTTCCCCATCAGTGATTGCGGACCTGTTAAGTTGGGAAGGCAGTCTAGGAGGTCCTTTTTGTGTGTTCTCTTTAATCTCCACATCTCCCCCAACCTTTGAAGTGGTGGTGATATCTTCATTTTCAGAATGAAGAAATAGATTTAGGAAAGGAAATCTTATCCAGACTCGCATAGTTAGCTACCAAGTGGCAGAGGGAGCATTTGAATCTAAGTTTGGCTGTGTGTCTTCGGCTGTGCTACAGTGCCTGACCTGGAGACAACGGGGATTTCAATTCAAGAACAATTTTAACTATAGTGGATTTTTTGCTTTACCTGCAGGCCCCACAGCTCAGCCCTCATGTAAGAAATCTACTCAGTTTCTCTTTTCTAATCATGATTTATTGCTGCATTTCCTAATTGAGTAGCAGATGAAGTAATTGGTGTCCATTTAGGGGTGTGTTATATTAGCAAAACTGCAGTTTTTAAAACATGGAAACCAATTGTTTGGCGAGATGCAGGCAGGAACTGAGTAACTAAGACAATGCCTAAGACCTGGGCTTAGGGGCACTGAGTTTTGGGGAGTGAGTTGTGACTAGGGGCTGCCATGAGTATGAATGAATGAAATTCAAGTAGTATGCAGCTGTTTTAGTACTGGTAGAAGTACAAGTCTGTCTAGACTGAGGTGCTTCCTTAGTTGAGGATGACATTGATGAGGCCAAAGCTTGTTAACTTTGTTTCATCTAGAGAAAGACTTTGTAAGAAAGTCACTTACTCAGATACAATGTGTTTAGTAGTTGATTACTAAGAAGTTAGGTGAAGACCTAATAACAAATTCTTGTTATGCAGTACATACTTTTATTTAAACCTCACAAAAATCCTGCATAGTAAGCCACATTTTTTAGTGTTAGAAATTGCGGCTTAAACAAGTTAAATAACTTGCCCAAGTTTGTCTCCAGACCTTAAACACTAGGCTTTAATGCTCAGGTAGCATGAGGTTAGAGCAACTCTATTTTTCTGGCTTCAGTGTCCCCAGCACTGAGAAAATTGCTTGGCATGTAGTTTTTGCTAAAATATTTGAACAAATAAATGAAGGAATCATAAAATTATTACTTGTATATAGAAAAGCAGTTTAGAAATAACCTTCCAATGGAGCTGTGGCAGTCTCTTTATCTGGAATAACAATGGATCTTAATTAGGTGTGATTATAAGGACTTCTTTGACCTTATTTTTATCCTACTCTGCTTACTTGCGTGTGAGGCAGAGTGCTTCCTAACTGGCTTTGTTCATTATGCATGCTGGGAATGCCCTCCTTCCCCAACTTATTTGTCTAGGTCTTTCTCTTGCTTTTTCCTTGAGTCTTCTGCCGCCTTCTTGGTTCTCAGGGATGTCCTTAGCAGATGAGTAGTACTTGCCATCTATAGGAACCATTTCCTGCTGTTAAAGCCCTTTTTGGCAGTTGGATGCTTTGACCAATGCCTAGTTTTTTCATCCTTGGATACAGTTGAAACTTGAATGTTGGTGGATTCTGTTGACAAACAAACCATCTAAAATGAGAAACTCGGCACAGTATAATAAACTGTTTACCCCTATAATTGAATGCTAGACTCTGGGATTTTAGACAAGAATCTAGGTGTAAGAAGACATAAATAGAAGCATAATGAATTAATTCTTAATTTGTGAAGTAGTGAAATAAGTGATATTCTTCATAGTGCTGGGCATAGAGTAGGTATGTCATTAAAAACTTTGTGATTAAAAATCATGCCACTTTGTAAGTGCCTACTTTTAAACTTAGAAACATTTTACTTGGCCATTCTGATAGTTTTCATAATCATTTACTCAGGTAAGATTAGTGTATACTAAGAATGGTGGTTTTGAGATTAGCTTGCTTAGATAATATTAATTCATATTTAACTTGAAATATCCAACATCTGGTTGAGAAATTTGATAGGCTAATAGGCACACATTTACAAAATGCCCTATTTAAAAAATAGGAAATTGGGGGATTATAGATAGCAAATCATAATTAATAGGCCTCTTTCTGGCCTTTGGAGGCAGACAGCATAAATAACATCCTTTGTGGACCAAGTGATTTTGGAGGGAAGAACACAATTTAGAATGAGAACTAGTTGCATCTGTCAGCTTGCAGGAAGGAACTTGATCAAATCACGTTCGTTCCCCCTGAATTTGATTTCTTACTGGTTTTTTGTTTCTTTTTTTTAATGGAAAAATCTGCAAAAGAGGCTTTAGGAGGGTTGGGGGATGTTCTTATATATAGAACTTCAGACCTCAAGGCACAAATGGAAGACGTGTGGTTAAGATAGATGGGAAACTTTTTAAAGAATGTTTGAGAAAGCTCACAACTTGTTGGTTTCATTATATATTTTTAAAAGTCATGTTTTTAAATGTGAATTTTCAACCAACACAGCTTAATACTTCAAAGTCATAAAATTATTTATTTTTAAAGAACTAAACTTAATTTTCAGATCATTCAAAAATTGAGATATAAAGAGGGACTTTGTCTAAATTTTGGTTTAGGGTTGATCATAGGCTTTATAGATAGTGATATGATAAGAGTTGTGGTATTGCATAAGTTTGGGGAAGACATTTAAGATCTTAGATTACTTTTTTTTCTGAATAGATGTTAGATAATCATACTGAAGGCTTCCTCCTCCCATTCCTAACTGAAGAAGTGATACTCTGATAAATTAAGATTTGAATTATCATGAAGGTCTTAAAGCTACCTAGTCTCCTTGTCACATACTTAACATACATTGCCTTTAAAATCTACCTAACAATTCAGTGAAGGGTAGGTGTTAGTACTTTCATTTTGAAGCTACCATAACACAAGATTCAGAGAGCTTAGATTTAAGCAAGGTTCTTGACCTTGGTACAGTTAATTGGTTTCCTTTGTAATCCTACATATTTTATATAATTTAAATATTTAAATAAATTTTATGCATGTAAAATCATTCTAAGAAAGCTTCAGTATAGCTGGCATTCAAACCCAGATCTCTTTGGTTCTGAAGTTTGTAGATGTGCATTCCTCTTACACTATATTGATGGGAAAATTCTGTCATCCAAAGCTAGGTTGGGTTTGAGGTTGATGTGATGTGGGGCAGAAAGACTGGGGAAGATATCAGAGGACCTGGATTCTGTGACTAGGAAACAGAAAGGAAGATAGGCAGTCTCCAAACACCCCTGGGAAGGACCGTTGGTTGGTTATGGTGATGGATGGAATACATAGAACCAAGGAGAGAGTACATAGGGCCTTATCACATAGTAGGTGCTTACACACTTGCACTTATTTTGTAATAACTACAAGGTTAAAAGCCTGCCTACTAAGAAGATGGGCAGCTTTTCAGGGGAAGTTGCTTGGGAAATTAGGGGTGCACATTTTGTGGTTGGGGGAGAAGAATAGGATGGGTTTTAAATTTCCTTGATTTTAAAGATTTGGTATTCTGTAGCCATAAAACTGGAAAAGTTTGGGATTGAGGCTAGTGGTATATCAGTTGGGAACTTTCTGCCTTCCAAACTGATGAGAGAAACAGAAGGTGTAAGAGCCCAATTCAGAGAGAAATTTATTCATTCAACAAGTATTGACTGGGGACTAGAGACCGGTGAAATACAATGGTAAGTAAAAGCAGACACAGACTTTGACCTATTAGAGTTTTTAATATGTCAATCAGTTAACCACAAATTAATAATTCAAAATGTGGATAAGTGCTAGGAAGGAAAAGTACAGCGTTTTGAGTACAGTTAGCAAGGGACTTCTCTTGGGAGAGAGGGGGGCTCTTTGGTAAGGGAAGGCTTCTTTGAGGAAAGGATTTTTAAATTGGATTCTGACAGGTGAATGGTAATTAAATAAACTTTTTAAAAAAATTTTAAAGTTGAAGGTTGAAAAGGGAAATATGATTACCTAATGAAATTATGACGTGTTGATAAATTAACTAATTCTTTGAAACTGAAAAATTTCTCTATTAAGAGGAGAGCTTTTAAATCAAATAAAAAGAGTGATTTTTACACCGAATATTGAGAGAGCCTATTGTATCTCAGTTAAGACATAAAATACATTTTAAAAGACTTATAGTAAATTAAAGGGTAGCATCTTCATAACAGGTTAAGGAAGCTAAGGTGTTGGTACATTTATATGACTTTTAAGGTTTTGTGACTGATTTCCTTATTTCTGGATTACTGTCAGAGACCCACTTTTGGACTGAATTCTTTTTTTATGTCTTAAATATCTATACAAATTATAAGGATTTTAACTTTAGGGCTAAAAGGTATTTTGCAGATGAGAAGCAGAGAACTTCATAGTTACTTGGAAAATAGTATTCCAAAGGTAGTTTAATTTTCATATAAGAAGTTAGAGGTAGTTTTGGAAAATTCTGAGGTCCTTTATCAATTACTTGTTTCTATATTTAGCAAAGTTGTCTTGGATTTCAAACTCTGAGGTGAATTTCCCAGTTTATTTAATTCAAAGCATTGAAAGCACCTCGTGCTGGGTCCTACAGGTGCCAAAGGGATTCAAAAGCCAGTGGTGGATTGTGTTGATGGGGGGTCATCTTAAACTCACTGACAGTGTCAACATAGAATTACAATGCCCTGAGACAAGTAAGTACTTCTTTGGGTTTCAGATTTCTGTCTTTCAGTTCTCGAAGCTCTGATGTCTAATTAACATATGTAAAAACCTCCTACAAGGGGGCTCTTCTCTGTTACGGCGTCCCAGAGGTTACTTTGAGGGCAGAGACTGGTCTCCATGTCCCTTGATTTCTGCTTCCCAAAGTGATGTGGGAGCCAGAGCTTGATGGTTAGTTTATTGTGGGTTGAGGAGGGAAGTAAGAGAGCAGGAGTCTGGGGCAGCATATTCAGATACAAGATTCGAGTAGAATGATAGGGGTATAATTCAACTTAGGCATTTTTCATGTTTATTTTTGTTAAGTCTGCTTTCCTTCAATTCTGTTTGTCTAGGTGTGTGTGGAGTTTGATGGGGAATCTTGGAGGAAAAGAAGATGGATAGACGTCTACAGCCTTTTAAGGAGAGCCTTTTTAGTGGAACATAACTTGGTTTTGGCTGAACGAAAGTCTCCTGAAATTTCTGAGCGAATTATTCAGTGGCCTGCGATAGTGAGTAAAACTTGGCCTTTACTGAACTCCTGAGAAGAGGGTATTTCATCCGTTATGAATGAAACAGGGAAACTCTATATGTAATGCCTATATTTGGCCCTCTGGAAAATAATAGTACAGAGATATGACAATGTAGAAGATTGAGGGAAAACCCCCCAGATCTCCTGTCAGCCCTGCTAGGAGGGGGCTTGATTTTCTTGGGCCTCCGTTTCTTGACTTGAAGAATGGGGGTGGAGGTAATGTGGGGAACCCTAGGCCAGAGGTTAGAAACCAGCAGATGTATACAGACATATGAATCTTTTTGGTTTGACCCTCACAGTGTTTTAAGAAAATCTAAATTAGTTGTCTACTTTAAAAAATGTAGAGAATATCCTTAAAAATCTAGAGTTCCATTTTTTCTTGGAAAAAGGGCAAGATATGGCAACCCTGGAGCCTTGTAGTAATTCTTTATTGCAACAGTAGGCTGAAGCTGACAAGTAGCTGTCGCCTGGCCCCTGTAAGGGTTTCTACTTTTGGTCTCATGATCTTTAAGGTTCCCTCTGGCTCATATTTCTTTGGCACTAAAGATACTAGCAGTCAGTATATGATTGTGCCATTTCCACACCATAAGTCTGGTGCAGCTAAAGGAAAGCAGCGATCACTGTGTTAGGAGAGGATAGTTCAGGCTCTTTGCGACGTGAGCTGCAGCTTGAAGCGGGAGGGGACAGATTTGGGTAGTTGAAAGGCCTAGAGGATGATTGAAAGGCTGACCAGCTTGTGAAGGGCCTGTGTGATGTATGAGCGAAGTTAAGGTTTTGCCCATGGCTGAGAAGAGCTACTGAAGGTTTTTGAGTGATGCAGGGTTTTGTTTAAAGTGGTATTTTGCTCTTTGTGTTTTTTTCCCCATCTATTAAGAATTTGCTAAAAACGTGGCTCTGTCTCCCCAGAAAAATGTACGTAAAGCAATATTTTGCATAAATTTGGGAGAAGTCATACATCTATGGACCCAGACCTGTATGTTAATGACTTTCAAAGGTGTATCTGGTTTAAGTTATTGATTCTGGATAAAAATTATGTGCTCTAGTTGTGGTTGCATACATAGTTATTATTGAGATACCGGTAGTAAATAAACTGCTGAATGGCTTTATCTCTTGCTGTGTATATGGAAAATTACCAGTCCCCATTTTCAGAGTTATGTCGACAGCAGTTATGATGCCAAAACGTTTTCTTTTGTTTCAGATGTATAAGTCTCTGCTGGACAAAGCTGGTTTGGGGTCCATAACGTCTATTCGCTTTTTGGGAGATCAACAGAGAGTATTTCTTTCCAAAGACCTTTTAAAGCCTATACAGGTAAAACACAGAAACAATATTAAACCCTAAAAATAGAATCACAAATTCCTTTAATATGAGAACTAACCTATTGATGTTGATTGCTCTAATTCAGATATCTAACAGAGAAAAGGACCCATTTTATGAGCAGTTAAGTTGTCAGACATGGTCGCTCAGTGTTAGCTGTTGGGTTGGTACTGTTTATTTGAGATTGTAAGGACAAAGGTACTACAGTTGATGGTGTGTGTGTATAGAAACACCTAGGTGATATGAAGATAATTTTTAAAAGATTGACTATTATTCATATATATGCATATATCTGTATACATATATGTCAGTCCTCATTATTTAAGGATTCTATATTTGGGAGCATGCTTACTTGCTAAAATATATTTGTAGTCCCCCAGTCAGTACTTTGGTGCTTTCGTGGTCATTCACAGACATGAGCAGAATGGTGAAAATTTTGAGTTGTCTGACACACGTTCCCAGCTGAAGTTGAATAAGGTGACATTCTTCTGCCTTCTTGTTTCATCTCTTCTGCTGTAAACAAGTGTCCTTTTCAAGGTCTATTTAGTACTGCTTTTTTGAGCTTTTTTGCTAGTGATTTCACTGTTTAAAGTGGCCCCTGAGAGTAGTGCTGAAGTGCTCTCTGGTGTTCATAAGTGCAAGGAGGCTGTGATGTGTCTTAGGGAGAAAATACATGTGTTAGATAAGCTTCATTTAGCCATGAGGTGTAGTAGATTCAAGGTCAGTAATGCAGCAATATATACTAAATAATGTGTTTTTCAACAGAAACACATACAACAATGTTATGTATTGATTGGTTGATGACAGTGTTATGACCAGAGGCTTGAAGGAACCTAGCTCCATCTTCTTTCCCCAGGAATGGTTCAGTATATACTAATTCAGTGTTTGTGGTGATTGAACATAACTACCACAAACAGTGTGAATTGTGTGCGTGTGCACACGCGTGTGCGTGCGTGCATGCGCATTTTCATATTCTTTCCAGTGAGCTTGCAGAACTCCCACCTTTTTCTTTACAGCATTTAGGCTCTTTGGTCCTGCTCATATGTGATTTTTTCCTTTATTATAAAAATGTTGGGAGGGAGGGGAAGAACACACAGTTTACCTCCACATATCACTACCTTGGGAATCATGTTGGTTTTATAATAACATTGGTTTGTTTATATACCACTTATGAAGCTTAGTAATCCCCTTTACCCACTACTGTTTTGTGACCTGACTTGTTTCTATGGCGTGTAGAACAATTAAACCAGTTTATTTGCTAAAAGACTGTTTAGGACGAAGGCTCATTGCCGTTGCTGGGCCTGAATTGGAAAACTCAGAGCACTGGCTTTTCTCTACTCAAGTCTCACTTTTACTTCCATATCCTGGAAGTGAGTGAAAACAAGATTCATACTCTGAACCTTATTTTATAGTGTTTAAGTAAATGGAACAGAGGAAGATGCTTTTTCTTAATTGCAGACACAACTTACCTTCACATGTCAAGTAGGCATCTTGATATTGTCCTACGTTAAAAGGCAGAATGATTGCTCTTAAGGACCACGGAACATACAGGATGGGCTGTGGATGTCTGCTTCACTGAGCAATAGAGTAGTTTTTACTTCTTAGCATTGTTTTTGGGACAGTTCTGTTTTACATCTTTCATGTGTCCAACCTTTTCAGTTAAAGTAGGACTCAGTTTTGTTTCTTGAGATTGAAAAAGATCAGTAAGTTTTTGTTTGTTCTCAGGGAGATGCACTGTGTGCTGTCAGTGTGAGTGTTGTTATTAATATAATATTAATTGAGGGAGACTATATGGGTCCTTGACTTTTACTGATGATGGTAGTTGCCAAATTTTAGTGCTTCAGGGCATTTTCTTGTAGATGTATCAATAGATGATCATGTAAGGCTTCTACCGAAGGAAACTCTACATTGGATGCTGTGGATACCACAGTAGAATGTTTGCTGTGAATAATGAATAAAGAATCTGAAAAGTATTTGGCATATGCAGAGGTTGGAATTGAAACTTAACTCCTGTCTTTCGGATTGAATTTGTCTCAGTTATATGTGGATAAGAAAAAAAAACAAAGTATCCAGGTCAATTATCTGGCACTTTTGAGGAGCCCTAAAACTCTTCTGGTCAGAATCAAATTATTCTACCTTATTTAAGAGCCCTTGTGGCTCTCTCCATTAACATGATATTTTACCTTGTGGTAGGAATTGGTGAACGCATTTAAATTTTTTGAAATTGCAGTAGCATGAGAGAAAAAAAAAACCAAAAAAACCACCCCCAAAAAACCACATGGTCCATTCTGGTAATTAATGTTGAGCTCTTATGAAGTCCCTAGTTTAAGTCTGATGTTACTTGGCTTAAGAACTGCTTCCATCGTGGCCTCTGTAAAAGACTATTCTTCCCAGTGGGAGAAATGGATGGACTGTTTTTGGCCACTGTGTACCCATTTCACATGCAGAAAAGTGTGATATTGGAAGGGCTTCTGTGCTGTATAGTTTGGGTTTGGTGGGTTATTGCTATTGACATTCTGTATACATTTATCGTAACTGAGTGTACACACAAACCCAGAACAGTGTGGAACAGTGCCAGCAACAGAGCTGCCAAGAATTGAGTGTTTCAAAACTGGCTTGCTGAAGACTTAGGGTTTTCATTCAGATTTTGTCCCTCCTCACCCCACCTTTACCATTCGTAAAGAAGAATGCATTTGGAATTCTAGTTATGGTAAATGAATCTGTGTGAAATGATGTTTGTTAAAAATAGCAATTTCAGTGAATTGATACTATGAATCTAAGTGTTTTCTATGTGCGTGTCTTGTGCCCCTTGCATCTGGAGCTATGATATCCCTAATCCCTTGAGTTCGGGATACAGAGTATTTTTGACATGAACTGACTAGCCAGTTTGCTTATTATATTTCCCATAGCCTAAGTTCTGTCAAATTTAAAATTTGAGCTACTCTTAGTATCTGTCTTGCTCTTAGCTTGGGGTGACTTCACGTCTGGCTGCCTTATGTTTGTGATCCTTTGGTGGTTTCCTACTATTTGGCCAGTCTCGTTCATTGGAGTTGCAATGGTTTGCTGCCCTCAAACAGCTAATTGACACTACTTTAATCCCTCTGATTAAACTGATTGAAATACCCACTGGAATTTAAACAACTTTTCTGACTTGTTACCTTAAAATGTAATGATTTTCCATTTTCCAGGATGTAAACAATCTTCGGCTTTCACTTATGGATAATCAGAATGTCAGTAAAGAATTTCAAGCTTTGATTGTGAAACATTTGGATGAAAGCCATCTTCTACAAGGTATGTGGATTATCTATTGCTGATAGTTCATCAGTTGACCAATAATTAGTTTGTAAAAAGCTTTGTTTTAGCCCTTCTCACTCATTTGCTCATTAAAATTTCTAATTTTTTAGAAATCCTTTTGCTGCTTTTCCCATGCAACTAGATGACTGGAGGACTTTATTTACTCTATAATGTATTCCAAAGCCTCTGAAATTTGAAAGCTCAGGGATCATGTGAAAACTATAAAAGTGGAGTAGATATTAAACAAGCTCAGCTCTATTTTGACATGGAACTTGATATGTTTGGAATTTCAGTCTTATAAAATTAATAAAACATTAATTTGATAATCTGATCTTGCCATTTACTGTTATTGATTTTCTTGGTCAGTTTCACAGTTGTAAGTATTTTATCAGACTTAGCAGTTCCTCTGAGTTTCCAGGATTTGGATCCTCTGAAGCTGCGTAGGAGAGTGAATTACCTCTCAGTGAATTATCTGATACTACATGGTCTGATATAAATGCTAGAATAAATATATTGCAAGTCTAAGATAAATCTATAGAAAAGTGAAGCTTTAAAATAAAAAGTGAAGCTTTTTTGAATGTCTGTCTTGCATTTATAGCAGTATCTTTTAATGTTTACTTTTTGTCTACTGCATTTTTTAAAGACTTGGGGAAAGATTATCCTGGATAATGGTGCTGTTGGGAAATAATGCAAATTGCTCTGAGGGTTTATTTTTATTTTTATTTTTTGAGGTGACAAAAACTTAGTTGGTTCAGAAGTAAAAATTTATAGCTTGGATCCATCTACTCAGTGGTTTTCGGCAACCATTGTAAACGGAAACCCAACATCAAAAACCCTTCAAGTCAACTGTGAGGAGGTAAGGATGATGGTAATTGTGTGTACAATAACTTGGCAGGGGAAGATAATTATAAAAAGTAATTATAGTGTCTTATAATTACTAAACACCTTTATTATTTTATATTAAAATATCAGAGTAGAAAAAAATCACAATTATTTTTAAAAATTATATGTAAGAAGCCCCTGTTGTTATGTTGATAGAGCTAATTTCTGATATGTTCCTGAGCATTTTTAAATTTCCCAGTATCTTTGTTTTATTTATTTAAGATTCCAGCCCTGAAAATTGTTGACCCATCGCTGATTCACGTTGAAGTTGTACACGATAACTCTGTGGCGTGTGGTGAGATAGTGTTTACTTCAAGTCTTTATTCTCCTTTCCCCTTTTCCCTTCTTACATTGAGAGAAACAGGGAAGCCAACTTGCCTGTTTTTAAATATTTTAGGTAATTCTGCAAGAATTGGAGCTGTAAAACGCAAATCTTCTGAGAATAATGGAAGCCTGGTTTCCAAACAAGCAAAATCTTGCTCTGAGGTAACCTTGATTTATTTTTGTCACTTGTGTGAACCTTTCTTTAGTTCTTGCAGTGTATGACCAGTTTGTTTAGTGGTAATAAAGCTGTCTTCTCTGCTCCTCTGTGCTGTTATGTCTGCTCTTTGCTAGTCCCAGATCTTGGCCGTAATTTCTATGCTCAAGCAGGTGGAGATAATATAAGTTTCTGGTTCACTGTTTTTGTAAAAAAAAAAGTTTTTATTTTTGATGTTTGCTGAAAATTCTCAATAGATTTGACAATTTCACCGTGTGGAGGTATGTTTGAAGATAAATTGAGTTGTGTGTCAGATCAGAAGAATGCCTTGCAGAAATAGAGGGGAGGAGCCTTTGAATTCTGAGTAGATTTGGTGTTGAAATAGGACTCCCACCTCAATAACAGAGAGGTTTGGTCTTTTATGATTGGGTGAACAAACATACTCACTTTTTGAAGTAAGTGGTTGGTTTGCTATTACTAATTTCTGCCGAGAAAAGTACAGGCTTCTGTGCATGTCACTGTTGAGTTCAAGTACTGGATTTAATTCTGTCCTGAAATAGGATTTGGATCAAGAAACTTAAGGCTGTCAGCTTTTCCCTCTCTTCTGTGTTATAAAGAAGCTGGCCTTCTTCAGCTCTTCAAAACTTCATGCTTTCTCCAACCTCAGGACTCACTGTTCTCCTTTCTCTTCTAATCCTATCCTCACTGTAATTAGCTCCCATTGATCTTCCTAATGTGATGTTGCTTTCTCAGGGAAGCCAAACTTAACATCTCTACCATCATTTTAATCTATATCCCAGACTATGTCAAGTCCCTTAATTTATTGTGCTTTGTAATTACTAGTGCATGTCTTCATGACATCACAGTATACACAGTGAGGACCATTGTATTCAGAATTCCCCAAAGATTGGGCTAGACAGACTAGCCTAATGAGGGGATGGGGGACTGGGGTAAACATCTCAAGAGGGTATAAATGACAGGGTCAAATTTTGAAATCTGAGGGAAAAAAAAGAAACTTAAGGCTGTTTCTTTTTTAAGTGAGTTGAATCCTTAGGTCCTATTACAGCACGAATAATTTTCTTGCAACTTAGGTATCCAAATACACTTGTGTTACATAGTTTATTGTGTTATAATTGTCAAGAAGGCCTTTATGATGTCCTGTTGCAGGTTGGAGTACAGAATTTTAAAATTGATCAAGTTGATATTGTTAAGATTGTTAGCAGCATTTTAGAGGGAACTTTGGGGCCTGGCGGGGGCAAGGCAAGGAGAGATGCCATGAGAGTGGGCCAGTGAATGAATCTAAGGTTCTGGATCAGGGCAGACTGGACTACAACATCAGCTACAACCAGAGCAAGCATGTGCTACACAAATACTGAAGATTCTGGGTGGCTAAGATGATCAGCTTTCCTGAGTCTTAAGTCTAAGTACAGGCCACAGGAACTTTGATACTTGACAAGAAAGTTTGTAAACCAAGATATCTGATACCTCTGTCTTCCTTCCAAATGCGTAGGCTTGACCTCAGGTGGTTCAGGAAAGAATGAAGAGGTAATTATGGTAATTAGTATTACTACCTTTTCATTTTGCCTTAAAATTTACAAAGGGGAAGAAATGTAGTGAGGACTGTAAATGGAGGATGTCAGGCAAGTGACGTTTCCTCTTAGAGGTAAGCTCACAGGGGATATTGTCAAGTAAACCACAGTATTAGAAGCTAAAAGAGAAACAGGAGAATGGTAACTTGTCAGGTTTGGGCATTGGATAAATTGTAAGCAATGTTGCATAGAGGTAATAAAGGGCAGGTGGGAGAAGCTGATTGCGTGTTGCCTTTCATGCAGAAGGCATCAGTGCAAACAGTGGTGAGATGAAGACCCACGTGATGTTACGTTGTTGCAGGGAACCAAGGCCTAGGAAATGGCATCCTGATGGATCTAGGAGAAATCAGCCTGGGGTACACACAGGACTGGGGTCAGTGGGGACCTCATGTTGGTGAAGGTGCCCATTCTTCAAAGTGTCAAGTTTATCTGTGATGTGATAAGCAGTTGAGCAAGTAAATTTATAACCTTGAAGGAGGTGCTTGTAAAATATGGTAATGTGCACCTATATAAGTATATAAGTGATCCTCTTTCTTCCCGACTCCCGCTCTTGAAGGGTAGGGAGCCTGTCTCTGCTCTCTGTCAGCATACTGTCCAGCTCGGTAGGTTTGTGTGCTTCTGAACTGATCGCTGGGCATGGTAGAAGCTATTTTTCGAAAAAAGCCTGAACTTTGCCTGGGAGGTCAGTCCCTCAACCTATTTGAGCCTTAACTTCTGCATCTAAAATGTGAGAATAAATTTGATGTTTTAAAAAATGTCTGTTTTAGCTCTTAAGATCTATCCTAGTCATCTCATTCTAAAGGAAGTTGGAGATGGTAAATTTTTACCTGGATAGTGACATTTTAGAAATTATTATTTTTTAATTATAAAAGTTATTCTCCTTTATATTACACTTGTCTTCAAAACAAAGATTCTTACATTAAAAAAAAAGGTATTCTCATTTTAGGAAACCGAGAAAAGCATAGTGAAGAAAAAAAATATCACTCATAATGATACTTTTCAGAGACTCTCATTATTCACATTTTGGAATACCTATCTTCCTCCTGTGTTTTTTCTTTTTCTTTTTGTTTTCCCTGTATATTTGTGGAGGCTACTTTTTTTTTTTTTTTTTTGTAAACTAAAAACCATACTCTTGTGTAGCTTCCTTGATTCCTTTACAGTATATTGTGAATATTTTTCCATATCAATAAATATTCTTTTTTAACCTGGGTGATTCTTGTAATGAGGCAAGTTTTTGGAAACACTAGCCTAGCCTAGATTTCAGGAGAGATGGGGGGGTAAGGGAAGAGTGGGGATAGAAAGAGTTCATTTAAATGTGTGAGTGAAAGGTGAGTACAGTAACACACTTGGTGCACATCTCACTGTGTCTGCACTTTCCAGATGTATTGGACTGGCACAGAGTTTGGTGGTCTTTGGATGACAGGAGTTCAGGATTAAGTAGACGAGACTCTTGATTGCCTTGATGAATACTTTTGGTAAACCTGTTTGCCAGTAACATCTGGCTCCTTGAAGGTCTTCTCTGCCTAGCAGACTATTCCTCAGAGTTAGGACGTTGCCTGGTTAATTGAGAGAGTCTGCTGAGGAGTGTGAGCCAGCAGTGTCCTTTCTGGAATATCATTATACGCTCAATTATATTATCTCCGTCTGCTGGCAGGGAGGAACTATTGCCATGACTGGTATAGAAGACCTTCAGGGAAAACTCTTCAGGTAAGAAGAAACTTTGACCCTTGTCAAGTCAGAGGCCAGTGCAGTGGTGTGCACATGGAGATGGGTTTTGGAACTGGAGCCCTATCCCCGTTGAGCTAAACCTTAGGAAAGTTGTAGAGTGATATACTTCAGTTTCTTAAAGGGAACGTGTCCAGGTTATGATAATTCTAACACATGGTGACTGAACTGAGAAACTTTTCGTGGTATTTTTGTGCTCTGGGACAGCTAATCTGCGTGCCGGGCCCTGTGGTAAAGCGCAGCCCTGTGCAGTGTGCTTCGTTCCTCTCCTTGTTTCTCATTACTCTGATTCATTGCTCCTCGTTACGATTTAGGAAACTGAAGCTTAGAGAGGTTAAATGATGTGTTAGGAAGTGTCAGAGACTGGATTCCAACCAGGGTCTAACACCAGAACCCAATGCTCTTAGCCACTGTGCTGTTGTTGCCAGTCCTCTCCAAAGCCTTTCCTTGGTATGGTGAGGCTCCATTGTGAAAACAGCAGAGTCCTCCCTTCCCTCTATTCCTCCATCCTGCTTTCCAGCGAATATTTATGGAACACTTAATATGTGCTGGACATTGGTGAGCATTACTGCCTGGTTCTTGAGATAACTCATAAGACTTAGTTGTAGCTATTTTGAAATATTAAGTGCTAAGAGCATTTATTCATTCATGCATTCCACCAGTCTTATTTATTGAGCATCAGCTATGTGCCTGGCTTTAAAAGGCATAACTGGATGTAAGAGCAGGATCTCTGCCCATAGGAGTTTGTTTCATTGGGAGGACACTGACAGTAAAAAAGTAACTTAAATTAAGGTGTTTTCACAGTGTGGTAGTACAGTGAAAGGTAGACACATGGTAATATGATAAAGCGTAAGGCAGTGGCTTATGGGACACTGCTTTGGAAGGAGTGATCAGAGAGTCTGAGGTGACAGTTGAGCAGATTTGAGGTGAAGGATCGAACCAGCTAGCCACATGAAAACTGCCCAGACAGACGGAATAGCAAGTACAAAGGGTAAGGCAAGAAAATGCTTAGAACATTTGAGGACCGGAAAAGAAGTCAGTATAGTTGGAGCACCGTGAACAAATGGAGTGAGGGGAGGGGAGGGGTTTGGCGGAGACCAGGCCATGTAGAATTCTTGTAGGCAGTGGAGGGCCACCATCTGATTGATTTATATTTTATAAGGATTGCTCTGTGGTAGAATAAATTTCCAATAGGAGACGAAAGGTTCAGGCAAAAACGGAAGGGAGTCAGGCCACTTAGTATACACCTAGTAGTCTAGGGGAAAGATGATGCTAGTGGTGGCCTGGAAAGAAATGTATAGACTCCACAAACATTTTGGAAATAGAGGCAGGATTTCCTGGTTTATTGATTGGATATGGGAAATGAGATGGATGGTTTTTTGGCTCTAGTAGTTCAGTGGATGTTATACAGAATAAAAATATCTAATTTCCTTATTTTAAGAATTAGGAAACTGAGGCCCACAGAGGTAAAGTTGGCTATCCCAAGGATGTCCTTAAAATAGCCAAAGCCTCGCCCAAAAAATCCTTCTGGGGAACGCAAAGCTAATATTTAATCAAAACTGAGCTAATGTAGTGTAATATATGATCAGATGATTTAGGATTGATACCTTAAAATAGTTGAAAGTTATGCCAAAACTTTAATAGTGATTAAGTAAATTCTTGTTTTTCAGATATGTGTATTTAGCATACACTAGATAGTATTTGCAACGCTGTCAGGGTAAATGTTTGCAAAAAAGATTCATGAGTAGACCACATAGTCTATATTCAGAATTGTGAGGTTCTAAAAACTTACTAAGGAAGTTCTACATCAAATTTTAGAAGTTAGTAACTAGAAGATGAAGAAACTTTGAAGATTCTGCAAGTTTAGGTTTGGTAAGGTGAATGTACAGGTCATTATGGCGTGAAAGGGATACGGTTGAAGAGGACGTGACTTTACACTGAAGTGCATAAGAGGAGGCTGGGGAAGAAGGTTGGTGGGTTTCACCTGGTTTAGCTATAGACAGTGGTCTGGAGTTGAGTTTAACCTCTTCTCTTTCCATGGTGGGAGAGTATAAACTGGATAGTATACGCTGGGAAGAAGTTGGTCCATTAGTAATACTTTTGTAAAGCTAAAACTACACAAAAAGGGAAGGGGACAAGTGTCCTAACTTTGTCCCACAAGCCTGTTATGACTTGATATTTTTTGCAGCTTGGGATGACCTTTGTGACTTGATGAGCCACATACCAGCAAGAACCATGTCCTCAACTTTTATTGCATTGTAAAGGCTTATGTTGGTACCCAGTAGGCACCACTGCCTGCAAGAGTCCTATGTGGTCTGGTCTCCTGCCAGTCTATGCAGTAAGTGCGTGGTGGGCACTTAGTAATGATGAACTGAATGCATGTGAAGCTGCCACCATTTGAAGACTGTCTATTAAAAGCTCACTTCTGTGCATTGCATTAGTGAAGTAATTGCCACATGGCTGCATTTTCCTGGCATAATGATTCAGAGGTCTGTAAAAGATCAGCTTGTGGTCTTTTATAGGAAGACTTAAGTTTTGTTTAAAGCTGGAGTGACTTATTTAATAGCCCTTAGGTATAAGTCCTTAATTTGTGATTTATTACTTGTTCTGCTGTCCTGTTCTTTTTATTTGGTGATGGAATTGTGCTTGTTTACTACTAAACCAAGCAAATAAACTTGAATCTTGCTAGCATTTCATAATTCCTCAACTAGGGGGCTTTCCTTTTAATATCTGCTTGGTCTGATATCTTTTAGGCCTCTCCCAGTGTGTGTGCTGTACAGTCTGTCCCCACAACAGTCTTTAAGGAGATCCTGCTCGGCTGTACTGCAGCAACTCCGCCAAGTAAGGACCCGAGACAGCAGAGGACTCCCCAGGCTGCCAACTCTCCACCCAACCTCGGAGCAAAAATTCCTCAAGGGTGAGTAGTTATAAGTTAAGGATGTTTAATCACAATACAAAGAACGGTTATTTTAGCCATGGTTCTTCCTGTCTGAGCTGACATTGCTCAGGTGTCGAGAGAGAGTATTAGTGCAGCTACAATTTGATGTAATGACCTGCCATTCATTCTCAGGTTGTCCAGGGAGCTTAGAGTTTCCGGATGGGTCAGGTGCCTTCAGAGGTGATAAGTGTAATAGGCATGAAGAGCAACACACAAAAGGCTGCAGAAAAGAGTGGGGCGGGGGTGGTGAGGAAAGAGGAGCTTTCTTGACTTGACACAGCGAGAATGGTCTGTTGAAGTACTGCAGACAGTTGTGGGGTAGATGTCCGCTTTCAAGGAAGAGGGAGCAGCTTGGTTTTATGTGTAGGACTGAGGTCGATGGAGTGTGGAGAAGAGGGAGACAGGGTTCCAGTGGGTGGTTCTCATCAGCCCAGAGCTCAAGGTGAGAAATGTGCCAGTAGAGAAAATACTAAGTCATAGAAATGAGGAAGCAATAGTTATGAGGTATAGTTACTAATTTATAGGTAAAGACAATAAGAAATGTAAAGTTTAATCAGAGATTTATAGTGGCTGCAAGATTAATGGAGGGAAGAGTTTTAAGGGAAGGTTCTCTTTTAGGAGGAGTGGTGGCCTGTGCAGTCAGTTGATAAAGACCTAAGATAGGGGTCAGAGATTGGTGTAGAAGGGTAGGCTTGGAAGACCATTGCAGTAAGGTGGGAGAGTGGACGAGCACATTGGTTCATTGGGAGGACAGCGGGCTGCCTGGGAGAGAGCTTGGAGGGTGGCCACATAACAGTCAGAGAGAGGGCGGAGTGGTCTCCAGAGCAGAAAGAGGGAACAGTAAGAAGTTCGGTCATACCGAAGCAAGGATGTCCAGTATGGGTGCTTAAATGAGAACAGCTTCTCCAGGATGAGAGCCTTTGTTAGAGGCAGGAAAACAAGTGTAACAGGAAAAAAGGACTTTGCATTTTGCTGGGGAAAGAACTTTAGGATGAATTTCAGAGAAACAAAATTTCTTTAAGGATAACCCCTTTTGGGGGTGGAGGGAGTACCAGATTGTTCTGTGAACAAGCTGTCTCTTCTCTTTGCCTGATCACTGAGCAAACAAGAATGAAATTGTCCAGTGCTAAGGCTGGTAACATGTTCATAGCCAGACAGGGTTTTGTGCTGCTGGTGATTTTGGTTCCATGTGATACTCAGTTTGTTTTGAGGGAAAGCTAAGGTTCATTTTGCTATAAGAAATAGAACTAACTTGAAGTAGTTAAAGATTTATGAGAACATGCAAGTAGGATTAGAGTTGTATTTTTCTTAGTGTTTAAGATGTTTTTTCAGAGCCATGGACTGATCACTTTTAACTCCAGCCCACAGAAACCTATCCTAAATTCTATAATATAAGCCGTTTTCTTTTTCACACTGGTTACTTTAGGGAGCCAAGCAATTATATTTGGAAGGTAGGGAAGAGATAAAGGAGTCCTAGATGCTAGCTTTCTATATTAATCTTTTTCAGATGTCATAAACAGATTTTACCAGAACTTTCTTCCTGTCTAAATACAAAGCCTGAGATACTGAGAACAACACCAGATGCTGTCTGCAAAGTAGGGCTGCTCTCTTCAAAGTCTCCTCAGATTGAGACTGGAGACTTGAAAACCCTGAGCGAACCAAAGGGAAACTATACCCAGCTGAAGACCAGCACTGATCAGGAAAGCAGCTTGGAATCTCTTCCTCCATCATCGACTGACCTTTCTAAGGAGTGCTTACCTACAAAGACTTCTTCTGCGGCAGAATTGGAAATTGCCAATACTCCTGAACTGCAGAAGCATCTTGAACATGGACCTTCCACATCTGATGTCCTTTCAAATAAGCCAGAAGAGAAAGCAGGTGTCAATAGTAATAGTCCTAAAAGTTGTGTAGAAAAAAAGGTAGAATCTTCCACTTTAGGTTGCCAGTCACAGAATTTAAAGGAGTCTTCAGCAAAGGTAGATACTGAAAGCTGTTGTACAAGAAGCAACAATAAAATCCAGAATGGTGAGTGTTTCTGCATATCTTTATTGGTAGAAGGTAGGAGATGGTTGTCAGTATGTACGTATGTTCTTACCTTATGAGAAAATAGGAAACTGTAGAAAAAGTTCATACAATCAAGAAAATTCAAAGAAGAAAGTAAAATCCCTAAATCTTCTCAGAAACGATTACTGTTGTTAACATTTTGGTGGATTTAGTTCCATGTATATAGAAACACAGACAAACCGTTAAACAAATGGGTTCATACCAACAGTTCTACTCAGCGCATCAGTGTAGGTGTCTGTCAACATTTTAAAGGCTGCAAGGATTCCATTATATGCATTTACCATATGACTTAGGTGATTCCCAATTTTTTTTTTCTTTTTTATTCTTTCTTTCTTTCTTTCTTTTGGCTGTGTTGGGTCTTTGTTGCTGCGAGCGGGCTTTCTCTAGTTGTGGCGAGCGGGGCTACTCTTCCTTGAGGTGAGCAGGCTTCTCATTGTAGTGGCTTCTCTTGTTGCAGAGCACGGGCTTCAGCAGTTGCAGCACACAGGCTCAGTAGTTGTTGCATGCGGGCCCTAGAGCTTGTGGGTTCAGTAGTTACAGCGCACAGGCTCTAGGGCACAGGCTTAGTTGCTCCGAGGCATGTGGGATCTTCTAGCCAGGGATCAAACCCCTGTCCCCTGCATTGGCAGATGGATTCTTAACCACTGTGCCACCAGGGAAGTCCTGCCACCAGCTTTCTTAAGCCTTGGAGTCCCCATCTGCTGGTGCTAGAGGGTTGCTGGCAGAGGTGGGGGGCGGCTGTGGCTCACTGAGGAGACAGGGGCACTGGGGGCAGAGGTTCTGGGAAGTCCTCATTGGCGTGAGCCCTCCCAGAGTCTGCCATTAGCCCCACGAAAGAGCCTGTCTGATTCCCAATTTTTGATTGTAAGAAAATAATTTTGAAATAAAATCTAAAATGAGCTGATGATTGCTTTATCTTCGGTCTATTACTGATCTTTCTGTAATATGCAGGTTGGAGTGAAGGAAGTGACTGAAATTTTATGCTCACACAGGTAGTTCAGATTTGAATTTTTTTTAAAAAGGGAATTGCATCACCAGCTCTAGAAAAGGAATTTTTATTTAAAAGAATTTGAGGACAGTGCTGAAACAGCAGGCAGAGTCTCTTTGCTTAAGGGGAGGTCCTGCTGCACCCACAGTTTAGAACTAAGTACTCTTCTTCTTCTTCTTCTTCTTCTTCTTCTTTTTTAATTAATTAATTAATTAATTTTATTGGCCATGTTGGGTCTTTTTTTGCTGTGCACGGGCTTTCTTTAGTTGTGGTGAGTGGGGGCTACTCTTCGTTGTGGTGCACGGGCTCCTCACTGCCGTGGCTTCTCTTGTTGTGGAGCATGCGCTCTAGGTGTGTGGGCTTCAGTAGTTGTGGCACATGGGCTCAATAGTTGTGACTCACGGGCTCTAAAGCACAGGCTCAGTAGTTGTAGCGCACGGGCTTAGTTGCTCCGTGGCATGTGGGATCTTCCTGGAGCAGGGATCGAACCCGTGTTCCTTGCATTGGCAGGTGGATTCTTAACCACTGCGCCACCTAGGAAGCCCCCTAAGTACTCTTCTTATAGAGAAAATGGCAGATTGTGTTTCACACTACCTATGTCAAGTTTGAGGATGCGTTTCAGTGACGGCGGTTATCAGCAGCTCTGTCACTAGAATTAATAGAACTAAATGGCTTCAGTATGTCAAAAGGTTCAGGCCTATTACAGTTTAAAAATAGATTTGATAATTGTCAGCTGTGTGGGAAAATTAACTTGAAAAAAAACTTAATAAAAACGCTATTCCTTTGGGTAAGAAAGACATGGATAATCCACACTAGCTTTTCCTGCAGGCCTCTGAAACTAGAGGTGGATTTCACTGGGGGTCTTTTTGAAGTAGAGTTGGAGGAATTGGAAAAGAACTTTCCTTGCTGAGTAATACTTCTAACCCAGCTTCTTCACTCTTGAGGCTTAAGTTGATATAGCTGGTAATTTGCATAAAATTATTTGCATAAGATTATACTGTTCCTCAGGAGTTATATAACTCCCCAAAGAAAGTGAATATTCATAACCATGTCCCTGTTCTATTTCTTTATTCTTTTTGAGTCATCAGCCATCACATTCAGCTAGTTTTTAAGGCAAATTATTTTAATATTATGTGAAGAAACAGTGAAAGTTCTAGACCGGTAAGCACATTATAGGTGTAAAAGTGAGTTTCCAAGTCCAGCTTTGTCTTGCTTAATATGTTGTGTAACTATGCCCCAACTAAAATGATTTTAAGAGAAAAGAAAAGCCTAGTCACATCCTGGTACATGCTGTCTACTGGGACTTTTGGCTGAGGAATAAGACAGTGTGATCAGAAGCCTACCAGGATCTCTGCGCTGTTTCCACCAGTGTTGCTTGTGGGAATGGAGAGACTTGACTGGAAACTGTTCCTCTGCCATGTGTCCTTGCTTGCGTGGGGGTTAGGAAAGAAAAACAAGCTGGAGCTGAACAGCCGCCCTTTTTCTGTTCGTAGATGTGTGGCTCCTCAGAAGTCGTGCCTTTTCCCCTTGGCTCTGCTCTGAGTTGAGAGAATCATTGATGGGGGATCAACTGTGGCTCTCCTCACTAAAGAGCTAGATTTAGATAGTTCAACTTGCTTATTTCTAGGTGTTTCCTCTTCTAAGCCCAGGCAGAACAGATAAGAAAGATAATCTTTGGACTTGGCCAGGGAAACCTGGTCCAACTCAAAGGATGATGTGTTTTCAATATCTGAGTAATTAAAATTCCATCATGAACTACTGATTTATTTTCTCTCCTTTCTTGCTTTACCTTCTTTTTCACTAACTGAATGTTTAGCCTGACAGCATCCATTTAGCATTTTACAGTGTGCTCTAGTTCTGCTTTAAAAGAGAGGTAAGATTAGAACACCTCTAAAGTAATTATTAAAGATGCTTATTTTATTTAAAGCTTTCTTTGGTTTGAGATGTTTCTTCTAGTTTCCTCCAAGACTACATACCAGCCTCTTCCACCCATCTCTCGACTGGTTCCTCAAAAGTTGTGTGTGTTTTTTGATTTGCCTAAGAATCTACTTTCCTCTTCTCAGCTCTCTTGGACCCTAAGAAAAGGTCTTTTCTGTCAGTTTTATATGAAATACAGTCGTTCCTCAGTATCTGAGGGGATTGGTTCCAGGACCCCCTGTGGATACCAAAAATCCACAAATGCACGAGTCCCCTATAGTTGCCTTCCCAGTCCAATCCACAGGTTCTGCATCTGCAGATTCAGCCAGCCGCAGATTGTGTAGTATTTTCAATCCATTGGTTGAAGCCATGGATGCAGAGGGCCCACTTTATGCCTCAAGGCTCTTGACTTAGAAATGGATTCCCTTCTGTTATTTGGGTGACACAGTGGTCGCTCTTTAATGTTACATCTCTACTTTTTTCTCCCTTTTTCTTTAGAAACCAGTTCCTTTCAAATTCTCCTGCTGATTACAAGTTAAAACTTAAAACATGCATTTACTTAGATTCAAAATCCTGTCTTTAGCCAATGCTCTTAATCTTGAACAGAACATATGTGAAGGAAATTGAAGATATGTCAAGGGTCAAGTGACATCTCATGGAAGCATTTAAAAGATAACTCTTATAGACCAAGGGGCCTGTGCCAGAAAGCTGTTTGGTTTTTGTTATATTTGGGATGGTTAGCTTTTGCAGAGTGCTTTAGAAAACACATCTTAAACCAGTCTTTTTTCAGTGTGAAAGCTGACAGAATTGACTTTCACATGGTCTTCTGTTGAGGTGAACCTATCCCTGTGTATTGCTAAGTTTGCAATGAGTTTGAATTAAGTGTCTGATTTGGAAAGGTCTTCCTGAAGTGTTTATCTTATCTAGGGTTGTGAATAGATATATGCACTAATTTGAAATTGTTGAGTCTGGGGTTTTAAGTTGCCAAATGGAGTCACCAAATTAGAAGTATTTTATAAAGAGAATAAAACTTCCAGTTGTTCTGATAGTTGTCTTCTGTTAAGCCATTTTTTAAAATTGCAATTGAACCAGCAATTGAGAAGAGTTCTCCCTTTGGGAAAACTGGCCTTTTGAATAGAATTCAGTCAAATATTGATGTGATTTTTAAAAATTTGAGGTCCCATTTTCCTTCATCTTTTTTTCTAGCCCCATCCCGGAAGTCAGTTTTGACAGACCCAGCCAAACTCAAGAAGCTGCAGCAGAGTGGTGAGGCCTTTGTCCAGGACGACTCCTGCGTGAACATCGTTGCGCAGCTGCCCAAGTGCCGGGAGTGTCGCTTGGACAGCCTCCGAAAGGATAAGGAGCAGCAGAAAGACTCACCTGTGTTTTGCCGCTTCTTTCACTTCAGGAGGTGAGGCATTTGGGGAGAAGCTGAGATACCCTTGGCCCCATAACATACTTTTGTCCTTCCTCTTCTATCAACAGGAAGTCTAAAACTAAAAAGAGTAGAGATTATACTTTTTAATTGTGGATTTAGGAATCTAGATCTTATTACAAATTCTTTGCTCTCATTCTCCTTTTTCAGTTTATTTAATTTTTTAAAAGAACTTTTATTGAGATGCAATTGACATACAATAAATTGCATATGTTTTAAGTGTACAATTTGATATTTTTTTTCTTATTAGTAATGTATATATGGCAATCCCAGTCTCCCAAGTCACCCCCCCCACCCCCGCTTTCCCTACTTGGTGTCCATATGTTTGTTCTCTACATCTGTGTCTCTACCTCTGCCGTGCAAACCAGTTGATTTGTACCATTTTTCTAAAAGTTTTTTTATTTTTAAAGCAAAGAAGCTTAAAAATATAAACTTCTGTTTTTAAAAGTAACAAACAGAAAAATTCTGAAGGTTCTAAAAAACCACCACAAATAGCTGTTAACTTTTCAGTGCATTTTAGTGTTTATGTGGTCATAAAGTGTATTCAAGCATACCTGTTTGGTGTGTTGTATATACTGTTTTGAATCTTACTTTTTTCCCAATACATACTTTCCCAGTATGTAATAGGAACTACTCGATCATGTTAACTTTTTTCTGCAAATACTTTTGAATACCTATATGCAAGAACCCATAAATAACTGTTCGAAAATTCACTTAACCAATTCCCTTGTTAGTGTTAAGATTATTGTGTGTTTTTTGCCACTAAAAATAATACAGAAATGATCATCTGCTTGTCCACATCTCTGATTATTTACTTTGGAAGGGTTACTGGAAACGGCATTACTGGGTCAAAAGGTGTGTGTGTTGTAAGGCTTTGATCCGTAAGTTCTGCCAGTTGCCCTGGAGGAAGGTCACAGCTGCTTCCATGCCCACTAGCAGGGCTTGAGCATCCCAGTCTGTGTGTCCCTTTGCCAGCAGAAGGAGGTCTATCTTTAAAAAATCTTTTCTACTTTTATAGGCAAAAACTTTCATTCTTACGGTGCCTTTTTTTTTTTTAAGTCAAAATAATTTAAATTCTTTCATCCTGAGTGAAGAGAAAGGTAGCTTTCTGGTCCTTTTGATATATAAATGAGCAGTGTTGTTCTGGGTATAAATGAGTTTGTAGATATGATACATCTCAGAAATCTAGGTAGTTTCAAGCTCAGCTAGTTCTAATCATAAACAGAAGTGTTGACTTTAATTTCTTCCTATTCTCCCCTTTAGTTTTATCAAGACTAAAGATTGCTGATGAACTGAATTAAACGCACAGGTGTTTTAATGATCATGAATTGTATCTGTGCTGGTAACTTTCCGATTCATGGACATGGCTATGGTGATGTCAAGGGTTAGCCTTCCCCTGCTGAACATTATTCTTGAAGTAGTAGTTGTAGTCAGATCTGGTCAGATTATTTATCACCTTCTGTTTGTCATTAGTTTACTTCTCTGGTGACTTATGATTGTTCTTGCTATTAAGTTCCAAGTGGGGCAGGTTCATTAGCTGTCCCTGGAGGCGATGTGAGTAGATCTTAGTTCGTGTGTAAAGCACACCTCCCTCTTGCTGCCAACACCCCGTGTGTTTTGGGGGAAAACTTGGAAGTTTTAAAAACATCTTTCTGTTCATGTTGCCAAGTAGCAGTTGGCTGTAATTAGCCATGGAGATGATAGAAAACTGGGAAGGAAATGGTTGATTTAAATAGCATTTAAACAGTCACAACAAGATGTAAATCAATATTTTGTGTATGTAACATACTGTTTTTTTTCCTACCTTCTCTAGGTTACAGTTCAATAAACATGGTGTATTGCGGGTAGAAGGTTTCTTAACACCAAACAAGTATGACAGTGAAGCAATTGGCTTGTGGTTGCCTTTAACCAAATACGTTGTGGGGACTGATTTGGACACAGCAAAGTATATCCTGGCCAACATTGGAGACCACTTCTGTCAAATGGTGATTTCTGAAAAGGAAGCTATGTCAACTATTGAGCCACACAGTAAGAGCATCTCTTAGGGGGTAGGATTTTTGAGTCCAACTTGATTTTTGCTCCTAAATTACACCTAAGTCCTAATTGCATGGGTTTCATTTTCACCCAGAAGTATAAATTACTTTGGTATGATGAGGTTGCATTTTTCCTTTTGTAACAGATTCTGCCTGTTGATTTCATCAGAGTCAGTAACCTATCTATGGGGTTTGTTTCAGGGCAATTACTAAAGGAGTGTAACTCCTTTTTTGTTAAGAAAGGTAAAGGTGTGTTGTTGGTGGAATTTGCATAGCCTTACCAACAGTGTGGGCTCACCAAAAGGGGTGAGGCCGCCGGTTGGCTAATTTTAAGACAAAGATTCTTAATTAAGAATACATTTCAAAGAAAGTGAAAATGGACAGGCTGTACCCTAGAGCTACTGAATCAGAGCCTGGGGAGGCTGGGACCCAGGCATGAAAATGGGAACAAGCGTAGATGAGAGTGGTTCTAATAGAGTCAAGGTTTTCAGGGAATACTTGGAGGTTCCAGTTGGGTGTGTGCCGTGTCCTCGCTCCCTGAGAGCACTCTGACACTAATCTGGCAGCCCAGTAAACCACAGAGATCAGTGTGGCTGACACGTTAGAGCCAGCCCTCCCTCATGACATCTCAATATGTGATGTCGAGGGCGACAGCACATCCCCTGTCTGTGTGCCCCCGTAAGAGTGAGATAGCCAGCCAGAAGCACCAAGGGGCATCTACCCTTTTTAAGTCTCACACTTTGTTCCAGCATTTTATCTTTCCCAAATAGTTGCAAGTTAAAAGTGAAGCCTTTCCATCCCTCTGGTAGATATCTTTTCAAGATTTTGCATAACAAAATATGTTTCAATATAAGCATCCACACATACTGATCTTAAGAATTTTGGTTGTAGGTCCCAGGAACTAACTGAAGCTAGCTTAAGCACAAAAATAACTTATTGGTTATGTTTGAATACTCTTACATCTCAGAGTCCAAGGAATGGGCACTGGTTCGTTTCCAGGAGCGGGAATCCAGAGCGAGGTGGGGTATGGGGTTGTGAGCTCCTTGGGCAGCCAGAGTCCTACTAAAGAGAAGAGCAGCTGTAGAAGCACTGCGTTCTGTTGGGGTAGTAGAGACTCTGATAAGCCAAGAATCATATTCAAGTTTGTTTTTCCTGCAATCTTCTATTTAGGACAAGTGATACTGGTTTTCCATTTTCAGTAGAGATACACATGTTTTCTTCTATACTTTTAAGTAAAAGGAGATTTAAAGAAAAATTCTTAAGTAACTGGTCTAGAGGTGGTATATGAATGATCGAAATGTAAAAACACTTCTTTGGAATATATTAGTAGCTTCACTCCTGAATCAGCAGGGCTGTTTTAAGCTACTGATGTTTTTCCTTTGCTCAAGGTGAGTCATCTGCAAAAATGTGTTTTTTTTTCATACCAAAAAAGGCACAGTTGTCTATTAAGAGCATAATTAAGAAACTCTGTCCTTAAAGATATAAATGTGATTAACCTTTCCTCCTTGCCTATTTGATTATCCTGTTCCTCTTTATTTCCTCTGTGACAAGCTGGTCAGTTGGAGAGAGGAACTCACTGTGAGTGGTACTGAAAGATGCCACCACATGGTGTTTCTAGAGGTGGGGGTGGGGGGCTACCCTCTGATCCTGCGATTAGGAAGCAGGTCTCAGCCTTTATACATATATTCTGTCTTTTCAATGACAAATAATCATTAAATAGGCAGCTAAGAGATCTCAGACTACTCTCTAATAAAGCAGTCTAATCCAAGTGACCAAGGTGAAGTTCATAAAATCTCATCTGTAAAATGCCTGAAGCTCTATGTGTTGTGCACTGAGCTTTTACATTGTAATGAAATGGCAGAGGTTCACTCAGCAGTTGGATTAATTTGAAGCAAACTGAACTTAGTCATTTGCCTTGCGATCAGTCTGAAAAAAGAAGTAACCACTGACTGGATTAGCAAAAGATGTTCTCCGTAGAACATGAATGTGACAGCATTGATCCTGTCTTGTTCAGGAGAGACAGACAGACAGACAGACAGAAAACAGCCTTCTGATCAGCAGACATTGGGCTTTTCTGTGACCCAGGAAAATGTCCTCCCTTTGCTCTTATTCCTTGAAGCTTTCTGATGATGTGTTTGGTTCTCTTCCATCGGGGGCAGGGGTACGATGTCTTGCCCAGTCCTGGAAGACTCCTCCCTCCAGTTATCAGGGCTTGCCCACTGCAGCAGGAGATGCTACTTTGTAGAATCTAGATTGTGCCTCAGTCTGTTGCATATTTGGCTAGTGTGAGTCAGTCCTGGGTGCCTGCATTACTCCTGGCTCTAACAAAATTGAGTTTCTGACAGTGGCCCATGAAGGAACTGACTTTGGACCATTGTGCTGGTTAATGTGCTGGCCCCTCCAGGTTCTCTAAGTGCCCTGAGGTTTTCAGTGGGCAGTCTGAGTGCTTTCAGGCATCTGTGAATAACCTGACACTCTACACTGAAGGTTGGGTTTGTGTATTTGAATCATTTTTTTCCCTTTGGAGAAAACATGGTCCATGCTGCCTTTATAATCTCAGAGGGTCTCATGACCCAAAAGGTAAAGAACCACTGGTGCCTGTGTCTAAACTCCAGCTTGTGTAACCAGTGTTGCTTTTTTCATTGATTTATTTAGCAGGACTTTCTACGCACCAGGTGTGTGCAGAGCTCCTTGGAGAGGGTGGGGTGGGAGGTGGGGATAGGGTACAGCCTGAACAGGGATTCAGCTTGCATGGAGTTTAGTCTCCTAGAGGGAAGTAAAACGGCACCTGACTGTGTACAGTGTGAAGAGGCCTGAGTCTGAAGGACCAGTTGATGGGAGTGTGCAGGAACCCAGGAGAGCTTCCTGGCGGGGGTGGGGACATGAGACAGGCTCTGGGGGCTGAGCAGTTGATGGGAACACCAGTGAGAGGAAGGAATGGCGTGAGCTGCCCTCCCCCCTCGCTTTATTTGAGGATCCCTCTTGTCCCTAAGACTAAGTGATTTATTGGTTTTTGTAGGACAGGTTGCTTGGAAGCGAGCTGTCAAAGGTGTTCGAGAAATGTGTGACGTGTGTGACACCACCATCTTCAACCTGCACTGGGTGTGTCCTCGGTGTGGGTTTGGAGTGTGTGTGGATTGCTATCGGATGAAGAGGAAAAATTGCCAACAGGGTGAGAACTGACTTGACTCTTCTCCAGATCCTTCTACTCTTAAATTAAGCCTTTCATTGATTTGTGGTTGATGGATGATTGAAACTTCTGGGGCCAGAGTCCGTAAAGAGCAATTACTACAAATCAGTTATTCGCAGGTGCTGCCTACAAGACTTTCTCTTGGCTGAGATGTGTGAAGAGTCAGATACACGAACCAGAGAACCTCATGCCTACACAGATCATTCCTGGAAAAGGTATTTCACGTGGTGCAATGATTTTCCTTTCCTGTGTCTTGGTTAGCTCATAGGGACTGGTAGTTTGGTTTTACTTTGTGTAGTGCAATTACTTGCTCATTTTATTTTAATATATAATGTAAATTGTCCAGAAATGTATTAAATCTTGCCCCCAAACTTTTCGATTAAGGCCTTGTAAATAGTTTTGTAAAAGGAAAGAAAGTGGCACATTTGGGGGAAGGCATACTTAGGATGAAAAGGAGGGCTTGTAAGCACCCTAAAAAAATGCTGCTAAAAAAAAGTCATCCTGTTAGAAACGTCAGCTTCTGCTTTGTAATGTTGAGGTTGAAAGTACCTAATATCCTTGTTCTGATGTTTGACTGTGCCCTTTTTTTAGCCCTCTATGATGTTGGAGACATTGTTCATTCTGTAAGAGCAAAATGGGGAATAAAGGCAAATTGTCCCTGTTCAAACAGGCAATTCAAACTCTTTTCAAAGCCAGCCTCAAAGGAAGACATAAAACAGGTATGCCTGTTTATGCTGGATTCACCATCCTTGTGATTGTTGTCTGTCTGTTTCAAATAACCCAAGGATTTCTGTAGTGTATTTGAAGGGGAGCATGGGGACAGCTGTCAGTGCGAAGGGAGAGTTCATGTTTCATGTGACACTTCATAGACCCATTCTCAAGTTCATGTTATTTTTGTAGACCTCATTTGCAACCTCTTTTAATAGGCTTTTAATTTTTGTTCCTTGAAAAAGCAAAAATCTTTTCTTCTATATCTTCCTAATAAGTTGTTGTCAAATTAATATAGGTTTTTTAACTTCTCATGTTTTTCACAGTTAAAATTATTCAGCTAAGCTTTAAAATTTTTTAAGTTACTGAATATATTTTACCTATAATATATATGAAGAACTGAAGAAAATAATACTGAAATAAATCTTTATGTAGCTCTCACTCAAATAAAAAATGTACATTTCCTTGGTGCTCATGTGCCTCTTCCTGGTGACATTCCCTTCACCTCCACCATCACATCTACCCCCCCCCCCCATTGTCTCCCTTTCTCTGCCTCACCCCAATAATTGTTATCCCATATTGTTTTTAGTAATCAGAAATTATTTTACATGTTCATAAAGCTGTGGTGTTGAAGGCAGCATAGATAGAAGGGTTTTGATCTTTGTAGTCAGAACTGAATTTGAGTTCTTTTTCTGACACTTTCTAGTTGTGTAACTTTGGCTCAAATGAACTGATGTGTTTATGCTTCAGCTTCCTCATCAGTAATAGAGGAATAGTAAACAATGCTGGTAATTGGGCATCACAGAATTATATCACATGTAAAGTGAGGGCCCAGACCATAACAGGAGTTTGACTCTCCTTTTTCCTTCTTATGTATGTATAACTCACTAGCTAAGTTGTCATGGAAGTTTTTTAAGTAATAGAAAAATAAGTGGTGTGCTCTGTCTGTCCAGTTTGTTGTTGTTGTTGTTGTTGAGTTTATGTTTTAAATTCTTTTTAGAGCTGTTCATAACTTTTTAAAGTCTACTACACTGTGCTACATCAACAGAGCATTTTCCTTCTTCTGCATCCCATTTCCTTCTGAAATCACAGCTGTATTTCCTACCCTGCCTCATTTATTCATTCACTTAGTCAGTGTTATTTTCACTAGTAATACTTAAAAGCTACAAAATTAAAATCTCTGCTACATAGTTCTGCTCTGTTGTTGCCAGATTACTGCAGCTGTGGTAGTGTCCAGGGCTAGTAGGTGGTTTTGTTTTGGCTATTTCTCTCTTACTGGTGAGCAGTTAGGGGAGAAGGTAAGAAAAGGGAAATGTAATTTTTCAGCTTGTGTAAAATTCTCCTTTTATATTCAACGCAGACTTCCTTAGGTGGAGAAAAATCGGCTCTTGGTGCTGTGCTGCAGCAGAATCCCTTGGTGTTGGAGCCAGTGGCTGTGGGTGGAGAGGCTGCCTCCAAGCCAGCCAGCAGCGTGAAGCCTGCCTGTCCAGCCAGCACATCTCCTTTGAACTGGCTGGCAGACCTGACCAGCGGGAATGTCAACAAGGAGAACAAGGGTGAGTATTTCCCGCTTTCCTGAGAGCTTTCGTCCGTTCCCAGAGGGACTTGGCGACTTCAGTTACTGAGAGAACAGAGTGGTTAGAAGTGATGTGGAGTGGAAAGTGGTTCCCTCTAGTCACCCTGAGACCTGACACAGATACAGCACCAGAGAGAACTTTTGCTGATGATAGGACTCTAGGTAAGGTTGAGACTGTGTTTGGCAAGAATGGAGTGGGCTGAGACTTGTTTTCATAGTGATTTTTGCCTTTCTGTCTTTACCCTGTATATATTTCCTATTTTGTCTAAATTAGAATGTTCTGGCTTCAGCTTTTTCTCATCTGTGCTGTTTTCTCAGGATGCTTGATGATAGTATAAAGAACATGGGTTTGGGGACTTCCCTGGTGGTCCAGTGGTTAAGAATCTGTCTGCCGGTGCAGGGGATGTGGGTTTGATCCCTGGTCGGGGAGCTAAGATCCCACGTGTTGTGGGGCAACTGAGCCTGCGTACCACAACTAGAGAGCCTGCGCACTGCAACTACTGAGCCCATGCACCACAACTAAAGAGAAGCCCACGCACCACAATGAAGAGCCTGCGTACCACAATGAAAGATCCCACATGCCACAACTAAGATCTGATGCAGCCAAATAAATAAATGATTAAAAAAAATCAAAAGGAACATGGGTTTGGTATCAAGTAGTTACATTAGAATTTAGGTGATCCTGCTTTCTGGCTGTGTTACAAGAAAGAAAAATTGAAGATCAGTTTCTTTCATGCAAAGATCCCAAACAACATCTCAGTGAATAGAATTTAACACTATAAATTAAGGAATCATACAGGGTGACTGAGCAGGGCTTCAGAAATGCAGCTGTAGTTTTAACATCAAAAGTGTGGGGAGGGACTTCCCTGGTGGCACAGTGGTTAAGAATCTGCCTGCCAATGCAGAGGACATGGGTTCGAGCCCTGGTCCAGGAAGATCCCACATGCTGTGGAGCAGCTAAGCCCGTGTGCCACAACTACTGAGCCCCGTATGCTGCAGCTATTGAAGCCTGTGTGCCTAAATCCTGTGGTCTGCAACAAAAGAAGCCACTGCACTGGGAAGCCTGCACAACGCAACGAAGAGTAGACCCCGCTCTCCGCAACTAGAGAAACTGGCAACAAAGACCCAAAGCAACCCCGCCCTTCACCCCCCAGCAAAGTCATATGAGGAGATACAGAAAATGAGTAAAAGTCAAAGCCTATTTATAATTTTTTTTAAACCCTTAAATTAGGAAGAGAAGGGACTATCCTTAATCTAATAAGTTTCTACAATAAAACTGACAGCAAACATCCTAAATTATGATTGAATTTTTTAATTGGTTGAATAATTTTTTAACAGTTTCCCTCTGTGTTCAGGCATGAGACAAGGATTCCTGCTTTCACTCTTTTTTTTTTTTTTTTTAATTGGGTGCATTGAGTCTTTGTTGCTGCACACAGGCTTTCTCTAGCTGATGTGAGTGGGGGCTACTCTTCATTGTGGTGCATGGGCTCCTCATTGTAGTGGCTTCTCTTGTGGAGCACGGGCTCTAGGCACGTGGCTTCAATAGTTGTGGCACATGGGCTCAATAGTTGTGGCTCACGGGCTCTAGAGCACAGGCTCAGTAGTTGTGGGGCACGGGCTTAGTTGCTCCACGGCATGTGGAATCTTCCCAGAGCAGGGCTCAAACCCGTGTCCCCTGCATTGGCAAGCAGATTCTTAACCACTGCGCCACCAGGGAAGTCCTCACTCTTTTATTAAACATTGCACTGGAAGTTCTGGCTATTGCAGTAAGGTGAACAAACAAAAAGATGTTAGGATTGGAAAGAAAAGGAAAGCTGTTGGTATTTATAAACAATTTAATTATACATGTGAAAAATCTAAGAGAATCTATATTTATAAACATATCTATCGGGACGTCCCTGGTGGTCCAGTGATTAAGACCGACTTCCAGTGCAGGGGGTACAGTTTCCATCCCCTTGGTCAGGGAGCTAAGATGCCACATGCCTCAGGGCCAGAAAACCAAAACATAAAACAGAAGCAATATTATAACAAATTCAGTAAAGGCTTAAAAAAAAAATGTCCACATCAAAAAATCTTTAAAAAACACCCAAAAACAAAAACTTGTCTATCAAGGTTGATAGTTACATTGTTCATTTACAAAAATCAGTTGTAATTTGTATACCAGGAATAAAAAAAGATAAAAAATGCAGTTTACCATACGTAGTATTACCTTGGATATTGGATATTTATTTTTGTAATAGCAGTTGGAAATCCTTGTCTAAATCAGTAATTAGTATTTATCCTCTTAAGTTTCTTGGTTCCAGTAAAAGAAAACCGAGTTCCAAAGTAATTCTGTTAATAGAAGACTAGTAAGGGATTTGCCTTTCCAAATGCTTTTCCATCTGGATGTTTTCGGTTTTGCTTTTAGAAAAACAACCAACGATGCCCATTCTGAAGAATGAAATCAAATGCCTTCCACCGCTCCCCCCCTTGAGCAAATCCAGCACAGTCCTCCACACCTTTAACAGCACAATTTTGACACCTGTAAGCAACAACAGTTCTGGTTTCCTCCGAAATCTCTTGAATTCCTCTGCAGGAAAGGTACGCCTTTGTTTTACTGTTTGTATTCCCCCTCGCAAAGGTGAATAGAATCAGAATAAGAAGAGAGGAGAGGAGCTGAATTAGGAAGTGGAAAGAAGGGTGTGAGTCCCATGCTTTCCTTCACGGGTACAGAGGCTGTGTCACTGGCACATAGGCTTCACAGGGTTATAATTCTGGGCTGGGTCCTTTCTCTTGTTAACACTTCTTTCCTGTACTCACTTCTGAGAATTTTGTGATGTCAGCTAGAGGAAGAGGACTTACCTCTATGAGGGTCCTGGCTTGGATTCTTTCCTGTATATGTAATGTGTATTCATCCTACCACTATAGAAATGGATTTTTTGGTGGTAGGAAATGACATATTTAAAACTTGTGTTCTTTCTCAAATTCAGACAGAAAATGGACTCAAGAATACACCAAAAATCCTTGATGACATCTTTGCATCTTTGGTGCAAAATAAGCCTTGCTCTGATTTATCTAAGAGGCCTCAAGGACTGACCATCAAGCCCAGCATCCTGGGCTTTGACACTCCTCACTACTGGCTGTGTGATAATCGCCTGCTGTGCCTGCAAGATCCCAACAACAAGAGCAACTGGAATGTGTTCAGGGAGTGCTGGAAACAGGGGCAGGTAAGAGGCGCCTCTGCTCCCCAGCCCACTTCCCATCTCCTTCCTGGTGCCTTTGGTAGACTTCTGACAATCCCACCCCGCATTCCCTCCCCACCCCTCCTGAATTTTACGTGGTATATGCTTTATCTCTTGTTTTGTACTTTATTGTTTAGGGCAAATACAATTAGAGCAGAGTGTGACTGGGAGTCTTATTTCTTACGCAGACCATTCCTGAGCTGTATTTTCTGATGAGGTTTTGATTGCTTCCAACCAGTCATCCTTGTATTTGTGATGAGAGCACTCTGGGCTCAGTGATTCTTGTGTGATAAACCTCAATAGGAGAAGTGGGAGTATAACTAAGGCTGATGGGGTTTGGGGGATTAGACAAAACAGGATAAAAATCAGGGATCCCTCTTCCATGAATTAGGACCTTGTGTTGAAGACCATTTTAGGTGGCTCTGAGCCATGTGATGTCAACTTGGAATTGGTGTGTAGTCTCCCAAGGGAAGGGGCATGCTTTAAAGGGCAGTCGTGTTCCATCTTAAGTTTTGGTTGATAGTTTAGGAGATGCGTGGCTTTGTAGACGTGCTTCTCTGCTTTCCTGTTTTGGTTTCTGTTTCCTGGGCCTTTGTCTTCTCTTCTGGACTAAACAGAGTCCTCACTAAGGGAACACTTTGCTCTTGGACAAGGCCAGGACTTGGGAATTGCTAAATAGAAAAATGTATGTATTTAACCAAATATTTTTTTTCTGTCCTGTGTTCTAACAAGATTTGCTCATGATGACAACGATAGACTGAATACAGTCCTCCGACTTGTTTTGTTTGGGTTGTATAATGTTGTGTGCCTTTTATTTTGTTTTTGTTTTTTGGGTTTTTTGGATTACGTAGTTTTTTTAAAAATTGAACTTGTTGCCAATATTTTAGTCAGGCTGTTTCACATAAAGATCAGGATTTCTGGCTTGTCTTAGATAACCAAAAGACATGGAGATTTCCGGGTCATATTCCTGCCTGGTAACAGTAGGCTGCAGGCCAGTGGCAGCGCCCTCTTTGGACAGGGCACTCTTGCTGCCTTTGTCTCTCCTTCAAATCTCCTGCCTGGCCCTGAGCCCTGGTGTTGGTATTCTGTAATGGGATCTGAGTCAGAAGGTATAATCCTTGCTCTTAGAAACTCATTAGTGTAGTTTGAGAGCAAGGAGTGTGTGTAGCGGGTGAGTGGTGAAGACAAGAAATGCTGTGGGAGCTCTGAGGACTCAGCTGGCATTTGGGATTTGAGACTGAAGACCAGCCACAGAGAAACAAACCAGCAGCTCTTTGAGGCGGGGCTGCCTCGGGTGAAGGGACGGAGCTGGGGGAATTCAAACTGAAGTCTTCGTTCTCTTCTCTTAGCCAGTGATGGTGTCAGGAGTGCATCATAAACTGAACACTGAGCTTTGGAAACCCGAATCCTTCAGGAAAGAGTTTGGAAATCAGGAAGTTGACCTAGTTAATTGCAGAACGAATGAAATCATCACAGGAGCCACAGTAGGAGACTTCTGGGATGGATTTGAAGATGTTCCAAGTATGTATTAAAGACCTTTAAAGGGGGTTGAGGATGTGAAAGGGGTGGACACAGGAGTAGCAGGAGTCTGCGGCCCTTCAGTGGCAGCAACAGCATTTTCTGTGACTCTGGAGTTCAAAATTAGTGTCTCACCTCTACACAGTTTATGCTTCTGAACTGAGACAAATTCACTTTGTAACTCCTCAGAGAGTGAGGTTTTAGTCACCCCTTCCTCAGGTGCCTGCATGTCTGTCCTGTGACAGCAATGTGCCCAAGGGGAGAGGAGCACGTGTGACTCGAGGCTGGTGGTTTATGTAGCCTTTTTATTTTTAAAAAATTTTAATTATTGTTTAACAAGATAAGTAGACCTGAGAGTGCCAGAGAATGTGAATCTGTTTAGCACAGGTTATCCTGGTCACCGCCTGCTTCACCTGGGTGAGGGGGATGGTGGTGGTAAGGAGGCTTGAGTGTGTGGTGCTCAGGCTGGGCCCTTTTCCGTGGACTGGCCCGTCAGCATAGGCACCTGTCCTCATGCTCTCACCCTCACTGGAGGGCTTGGCGGGTCATTCTTTAGACTCGCAGTAATTCAAGTTTGCTCATTTATCATTCTCATTCTTTCAAGACATATCTTTACCTTGTAATTGCCTGCTTCCTTATCTCCTGTTACCCACATTTACAAGTTATGGCCCACACTTACAACAAACTTTATAACAAAGTTGTAGCTAACTCTAATGTGGCATGATGGGGGTTTCCACATGTAGATGTTAAGATGGAGTTTCAGACGTGAGAAGTTGACCTGGGGATCAACATCTGTGAAATGCAGGAGGAAGCAGGACTGGAGAAGAAGTTGGCTGTGGTGTAGACTCAGCGAAGCCTCAGCCAGTCTGGCAGGGGGCTCTGGGGCAAGCATTGCCCCCCATTGTCTCAGATTGGGCCTTTATCCGCACACCTCCCTCTCTCTGTAGGTGCTGGTGCCCCGGGAAGGGCATGACCTGGCAGGGCAGCTCTCTGCAGCTGAGGCAGACCCCAGAGCTGTGTCTGGGCAGCAGGTCCTTTGAAAGGGGATCTAGAGGCACATATACCACAGTGCTTTCCAGTTAGCCTGGGTTCAAATCCTGACTCTTGATATTTACTTGCTGTGTATGTGAGCTTAGTAACTGCGTTTTCCTGGGGCTCGTACCTCCTCATGCCTGCACACAGTTACGGCAGCCCGGAGTCCACCGCAGTCTGCCTTTTCCATGTTGCTGATCCTGTTCCCCAGACCCCCAGCACACCCCCCACACTGAAACGCCACTGGCATCGTGAACATACTCTGCACCCTGTGTTTTCCTCTGCTTGTTCTCTCCAGGAGTGTGCACCTGTTTGAACTACATTATGGGACAGTACTTGGTTGACCATGAGACACTATACAAATGTTAGTCCTCATGAATATAGGGTTTGAGACTGGGTTCCAGTTTCAGTTCTGCTGCTTAGTAGTTGGATGGCCTCAGGCATCTGTCAGTTTCCTTGTCGAAAAGTAGGAATATTAAATAGTGCCAGATCTCACTGGGATGTTGGATTTAGTTGTAAGGACTAAATGGTTAAAACACATAGAGACTGGAACACAGCAAGACATAAAATAATAGTTATCAGTGCTGTTAGTCATAATTATCAACAGGTCTTTTTCAGTTAGAGCCCCTTGGTTCTCGTTTCCTTGACGTTACCTGCAGTGGGTAATTGTTCTATTACAAGAAAATAGTTCTAACTAAACCCTGTGTGTATCATCCAGAAGGTTGGGGTGGGTGGTAGAGGGTGGGAAGAGTGGGCCCTATTAGCCCTGGTTGTCCCGGAACAGAAGATCAGGTAGCTTCAGTCTCTCTGAGCACAATAACTCATTTATATTTCACTCTGACTTCAGAAAACTGGGTTTTCTAAACATCTAGGGCCTTCAGTTGTTAAAGTGCATTGCTGTTTACTAGTTGGGGCGCTGCTAACTTCTTCTAGAACACTGTGTCAAATCTGTCAAAACACCACCTGCGTGGAGTGAACCAAAGTGAGTGGCTGAGGACTTCCCTGGTGGCACAGTGGTTAAGAATCTGCCTGCCAATGCAGGGGACACGGGTTTGAGCCCTTGTCTGGGAAGATCCCACGTGCCACGGAGTAACTAAGCCCGTTCGCCATAACTACTGAGCCTGTGCTCTAGAGCCCACGAGCCACAATTGTTGAGCCTATGAGCCACAACTACTGAAGCCCATGTGCCTAGAGCCCTTGGTCCACAACAAGAGAAGCCACTGCAATAAGAAGCCCACACACTGCAATGAAGAGTAGCTGCTGCTCGCTGTAACTCTAGAAAGCCTGTGCACAGCAACGAAGACCCAATGCAGCCAAAAAATAAATAAATAAATAAATTTAAAAAACAAAAAACAAAGTGGGTTGCTGAGATCTCAAAGAATGAGTAGCAGTTTAATAAGCATCTGGAAAAGATAGGGCTCTAATACAATTAGTTGGTGACCTTTATTTTGCTACCCCTTGCTGCTACATGGGTACGAATGGATTTCTTGGCACTGTAGAAATAAAATGATTGGCAATTCATGGGAGGGGAATATTAAAGAAAAATAATATTTGTATACCAAATGTATCAGGTTATGAAGATTTTGCTGAGATAAATAAATTTTATTTGCATTGTTAAGGCATAAGGTGCTAATTTGCCATTGATTTTGGTCTGTTTTCTGAGTTATGAATATTAACAGTTCAGTAATTCCGGTTACCTTTCAGACCGCCTGAAAAATGAAAAAGAGCCAATGGTGTTGAAACTTAAGGACTGGCCACCAGGAGAAGATTTTAGAGATATGATGCCATCCAGGTACGATCTTAGGGAGGGGAGAGATGATCCTGTCCTTGACTGGGTAGGTGGAATTCATTTTGAGGTGGTGAGATAAAGAAGTTATGGACCTTTAAATCTGGCTCAGTAATGAAAACTCCACATGTTTCCACTCTCGTGCTCCCCAGAGAAGAGGCCGACTCAGATGTACACGCACGGAGTTGGAGGCAGGAGTGAGATTAGACATGTTAGGGTTGGGTGTGATATATCACTTTAGACACCAAGACAGCAGAATTGCTAGAGCCATTTTCCTGATTTGAGCTTGAACCTTGCAAAGAATCCGCAGAACTAATGAGTAATATATCCCTTCATGTCACTTCTTATCATCAGGAATTTGTTGCTCAAATCTTTTGTCTGAAATATTCTAGATCATTTTGATATATATGTGTGCTGTAGGAGAGAAAAGACATCTTTGTGATAAGCACTATAATTCTAACCTTACATTTTTTTAAATTTATTTTTTATTGAAGTATGGTTGAATTACAATCTTGTATTAATTACGGCTGTACAGCAAAGTGACTCAGTTATATATATATATACACACACACACATCCTTTTTCATATTCTTTTCCATTATGGTTTATCGCAGGATATTGAATATAGTTCCCTGTGCTGTACAGTAGCACCTTGTTGTTTATCCATCCTGTGTATATACCAGTTTGTATCTGCTAATCTCAAACTCCCAGTCCAGCCCTCTCCCACCCTCCTCCCCCTTGGCAAACACCAGTCTATTCTCTATGTCCCTGATTCTGTTTGCATTTCACAGATAGGTTCATTTGTGTCATGTTTTAGGTTCCACATATAAGTATCGTGTGCTAACCTTAAATATCGTTAATGACAGCTATCTCCATCTTCCCGAGCACAGGTGTTTTGTCGTTCCTTTTGGTGTAGAAGGAGCAAATCAAATCCCACGATGTACTGGAAACACAAGCTTATTTTGTAAATTCATGGTTCTCTTGTCCTAGGTTTGATGATCTCATGGCCAACATTCCACTGCCTGAGTACACAAGGAGAGATGGCAAACTGAACTTGGCCTCAAGGCTGCCAAACTACTTTGTTAGGCCAGATCTGGGTCCCAAGATGTATAATGCTTATGGTAAGGAAGGAATGGCTAACTTGAAAAAATTATTACAGGAGTAAAGCAAGTCAAAATGTTCGGGGTGTTGATTTTTGGGGAGGGAGAGGTGGAAAACGTCTGTAACCCTAACCCTTAACACAGCAATAGTCTTCATTTTTTGTTTCCTGTCATTCCTTGGCCATGTGGATGTATATTTCCCTCTCATAGTTGCAGTTGTAGGACATATGCTGTTTAAAAATTTTCTCCTGCAGCTAATATTATACAGTAAAATCTTTATATGTTGCTTCATGATTTTTAGTGTGATCATTTTTAATGATTGCATGGTACATAATTGCATGAATATAATTTTATTGTCTTAATGTTGCTGGACGTTTAGGTCAGTTTGCTGGCATTCCAGCTGTTTTTAACATCTTGCTAAACTTACATGCAATGTTCTGTGTTGGTGGGTAGTAGTTAGTTGCTTAAGTTAGTATTGCAAACACCCTTTGAATTGTATTTCTTTGATTTTATTCCTTCCTCCCATAATTATCCCAACTCCGATCTCTCAGACTTGAGGGTGGCAGGCCAGAGTCTTTTGGCATCTTTGCCATCCTCTCCGGACACTGTTGGGGGAGGAAGGAGAGAGGGCTTGGACCTCAGACCCCCAGTTCTTCTGTTATGGTGGAGTTGGCCCAGGGAACTACCTGGAGTGAGGTCAGGGAACATTCCAAGAGGGGAGTTTACGTTGGGAAGTTCCCACAGCCTAGATGCCCAAGATAGTTCTGCCAGGGGGCAGGGTGAGCAGTGGTCTGTGGGAGAGAGGACGCAGCTGGCAGGAGTCATCTCACCTATTCCTCTTCCCGTTGTCCTCAGGTCTCAGTTTAGAGAGCCCATGTGGGTCCGCGTGTGGGTCTGCAGCGTGTACCATAGCTTAGTTCCCTTCTCCCAGCCCCTCAAAGCAGCTGGGTGGTTGGGATTTCAGGGCATATTCTGTTCATGGTGAAGATTTATAGTGAATTTATGTAAGTGGAAGCATTTTGCCACTGAAGCAAGTAGTGTGATGTTGCATAGTGATTATCCATGCCTTACAGAAATTATGAAGCTTCATAAGGTAGAAGTGGTTATCTGAGAAGTTTTCAAAATAAATAGTCTGCTTGGTTTAAATAGCTTGACAGCAGATCTTTTCCTCCTAGATACCAGTAGATAGATGGCAGTGTTACTCTATAATAGCTTTTCCTATCAGAATTGTTCCCATTCAGAGTAAGCAGTTAGGAGTTGAAAATAGTGAAAACATGTTCATTTTCAAACACTTTACACTTTATCGTAAACATCATTAAGGCACAGTCGTTTTTCAAAAGTTGGGTGACTGAGATGTGACTTCTCCATCAGACTAAGAAGAGTGAAAGGCTCTTTGGAAAGATCATATAGTCACCTCTCTCCAGCTCCAACACCACAGATAGGGACAAGGACTTCAGGATGATAGAGGGGACATTGACCTGATCAGGATATCCAAGAGGTATCTAGGACTAGGACTTTCAAGTCTCCTAATTTCCAGACTTGAACCAACCTCCAACCTCAGTACTTTCACCCAGCAGGCCCTACTGTGTCAGCTTTTGTTCTTTTCATAAAAATCCATGGTGTGTTTTGTTTCAGGATTTTCTATTTTCTGGGAATCCTTTCCCTGGGACCATTGTTTTTGGTTCCATCTGAGTTCAGGCTCTCTCAGTTTAGAGACTGGTTTTATCAATGTGCAGTCACCTGTAGCTGGGATTGGATGGACTTTGGGCTGGTGGCTGGGAAGGTGTCGTTTCCTTCTTCTTTTGGACACTTTTTACTCAGGTTGGCACTGGCCAACCAGCAAGCATCTTCTGATGAGGCTCTGAGACTTGTTCACCTTTCCTCCCTCCTCCGAGCCCCATCTCCTTTCTTCTGCCCCCAGTGTTAACCAACATCCTGAAGTTTGTGTTTATCGTCTCCTTACCTTTATAGTTTTACCATATATATTTGTAGTCTTGCAGAATATTCTTTCAGTATTTAACCTGTTTTTGAGCTTTGTATAAATGGAATCAGACTCTGGATATTCCTCCATGCTGTCATGAATAACTGTGTTCATTTCATTCAGTTGCCTTCTATCACGTTGCTTTTTTTTTTTCTTCTCAAATTCCACTTGTTTACTTTTTTTACTATAGAAAATTTTCCAAATGTACTGAAAACGTGGGAGTGTAGGATAGTGACTTCCCATATTACCTGTGCCCTGGTTACAACCCGTCTCAGGTTTTTTTCTCGCGTAATTGTTTCCTTATTTCCTCCCTTTATATTTTTTCTTTACTATTCTAAAGAAAATCTCATATATCATATGATTTTATCCACTGTCTGTTGCTTTACCTCCTCCTAGGAATGATAATTTCAGCAAACTGGAAAGAAAGGAAAACACACCAGAGTCCCAGGGCCATGGTCCCTGGTTGACATGATAAGGTGCCCTCTGCTGTGTATAGCTGCTCCTAAACCACAGGCCCTTTCAAGCCAGAGAGAAGTCCCTTGGCCTCCAAGCAAGACAGGGCTGTTTCAGGGCTTGGTGGGTTAGAAAACAGCCTAGGCTTGTCCACCCCAAGCTATGCTTGGCTCTGCTGCCCATTCAAGAAGCAGTGACCTCATGTCAGGATGGGCGTCCAAGGTAACTGCAGGGCTTGATGAGCCTCAGGGTGAATGCTGAACAAAGGAGCCTTCTCCTGGGGTAAGCGGTTAGAGGCTCGGATTGTGAGCACCAGTGTGGACCTCGTGCTCTGGCTCACCGCTTTCATAGCTGAGGGATCCAAGGAACATGTGGGCAATGTTCCTTCTTATGCTAAGTACACAGTCATTTGAGGTCCCAGCTATACATGTTTGTGAGGGGAATGGGGTGGGATCTGTTAGACTCCCCATCTTATGTCTTACCCCAGAGTCCTTCTAGGCTGTGACAACCAAAGCTTGATCTCACCTGCTTGAGCAAACATCCTTTTGGCAAATCCCAGCCTCAGTAGTCCACTTTACCATTCCTGAGTCCTGCTTTTTAGTTTTGGCTTTCTTTTCTTGCTAGCGTATTGACTCATTTAAAAAAAATTTTTTTAAATAATTCTATCCAGGATTTTTAGTTGTTCTCAGCAGGAGGAAGCCTATTTTGCCTGTCACCAGAAACAAATCCTAGTCTTAGGAGTTGGTTTTTTATTCTTATAAATAAGTATTTAATAAGAGCTTTTTTTTGCAAAGTTGAAAGGATAAAATAACCTAATATTAAATATTGTTCTATTACTTTTACATGAGTAGAAAGGTAGCTTTTAAATTTTGTGATCAAGTATTCCAGGGAGTGGGAAAGACTGGCAGTCTTTGCTGTCTCAGTAAATTTAAGGCATTTTCTGTTTGTAGGACTAATTACTCCAGAAGATCGGAAATATGGAACAACAAATCTTCACTTAGATGTGTCTGATGCAGCTAATGTCATGGTCTACGTGGGAATTCCCAAAGGACAGTGTGACCAAGAAGAAGGTAGGATGCTGAGAAAAAAAGTGGGGCTTATTCTCTGAGCTGAAATGTTGTGGTCTGATATTTGCTTTCTCTGTCTGCAGAAGTCCTTAAAACCATCCAAGATGGAGATTCTGATGAACTCACAATAAAGCGATTCATTGAAGGAAAAGAGAAGCCCGGAGCCCTCTGGCACATATATGCTGCTAAGGACACGGAGAAGATACGAGAATTTCTTAAAAAGGTGTGCTCCTTACCCGCTGCATGTGAAGAGAGACACGCAGGATAGCAGTATTATATTACATATCAAGACCTGCCTGGGTTACTGGAGAATAATCACAAGCTCAGAAGTTAGGTCTGGGCATCTCAGACTGGATAGGCTGAAGCTGGTTGCTAAGGAACAACGATTTCTAGATGATTAGGCTCACACCTCTGAAAAGAGGGGAACTTGTCTTTTTTTTTAATGACTGTGTTTTATGTTTTAGTGCATTTGGAGGTTTTTGTGCTCTACCTTTAAGGTAGTTCCTCTGATCACCACGTAGTATCTATTTGTTTTTGTTTTGTTTTGTTTGTTCAGTCTAAACAGTGTTTAATATGAAACAAGTTTAGCGTACAAGTGAAAACAAATTTTATTTAGCTTAATATGCAGGGTTTACTCATATATACTACTTTTTTTTTTAAGTTCTTTATTAGAGTCTAATTGCTTTACACTGGTGTGCCAGTTTCTGCTGTACAACAAGGTAAATCGGCTGTATTTATACATATATCCCCACATCTATTTGTTTTTATTGCCTTAAAAATCTAAGCGCTTCAGAAGTCCATGTATCATTTATTCGACCTTGATAGCTGTGTTCAAAGTTCGTTACTAAGGTCCTTGTTTTTTTTGTGCACCCTAATTTGTAGTAGATCAGGAAGACCTCACACCCTACTGTGGCCATTAGCTTATGTGGGGAAGGGATTCAGGGACTTTGAAGATTCCATGTTTCCAGTTAGCAGGTTGTTCAGCAAGGGTTCTGTGTGGAAGCGCTAGGCAGCGGAAGAGATGGACAGATTCAGTTTTTAACCTCTTCGCCACTGAGGCTGCTAGTTGCAGCCCAGACATTTGTGGCTGGTACCCTTCAGTTGTTTATGAGGAATGGTTATGAGTGCTCCTGGCCTGCTGCCTGGTGCCAAGTTAGATCCTTTACCAGCATTTGCTTCAATCAAGATGTTTCTGGCTAAGGGTAATTTGACTCTCCCAGAAAACCTGCTGGTCACCATATTGAGCCTTTGATAGTGCCACCCTGAGTCTGTGCTGCCAGGTAGTGGGTCTAGAATAAACAAGTTCAATCTACAGGCAACTTTGGGATTGTTTCATAACTCAGGTTGTTAAGTGAAAACAGGTTTTTAAAAACTGCAGTGTAGCAAGTCTGTTTCTAAGGAGCTTAAGTCTACTTCCATTCAGAAGTCTAGGCCAAAATATTGTCCAAACACAGTATTTACAAAAATATGCAGACGGCCCGTCACGGTTTATAGGAAATGACACAAGGGAACCCACATTTTCTTTCAGTCTCCTCTTGGTTCATTCAGTTTATGTCTTTGAGTAGTATTTTCTCTCTCTGCCAACAGGGGCACATGTTAAAGAAGGCCTGGCATTTACTGACTGACTGCCCACGCTCTTCAGGGGTCAAAATGCCCTCATTGAGGCCCAGCATGTTACTCAGTTTCATAATGTTTGGAATGTATTCCAGGTATCAGAAGAGCAAGGTCAAGAAAACCCAGCAGACCATGATCCCATTCATGATCAGAGCTGGTATTTAGACCGATCACTAAGAAAGCGTCTTCATCAAGAGTATGGAGTTCAAGGCTGGGCTATCGTGCAGTTTCTTGGAGATGTGGTATTTATCCCAGCAGGGGCTCCACATCAGGCAAGAACCGTTCCCGTATTCTTTGTTCTCCTTACACTGCAAACTTTGGCACGTGGTACTGATGTGGCTTGTTGTTTTCCAGGTTCATAACTTATACAGCTGTATCAAAGTGGCTGAAGATTTCGTTTCTCCAGAACATGTTAAACACTGCTTCTGGCTTACTCAGGAATTCCGCTATCTGTCACAGACTCACACAAATCATGAAGATAAATTACAGGTAAAATGGCTCTGATTCCTGGCATTCTCTGACTCTGGCTTCATGGCCCATTACTGACCTTATAAAAATAATCAGCGGACTTGGCCATGTCACACTTGGTACAGTGAGTGGATGCGCTGGCTTCATGTCTAGTTCTGCTACCTGCTTAGGCAGAGGAGTAATAAACAGGAAAGAAATCTCATTTTGGTTTAGAGGCTTTCGGTGGTGAATTATCTAACATGATTTCATGTTTGGAAAACTAGGGAAGTAGATAAACTCTGAAAAATAGAGCTGTAGCCTGGAGCTTGCTTGTGTCTGCACTCACTGGGGGTGGGGCCACGCAGGATCAAAGCCTATGGAAGGGGGAGAGTGAGCTTTCAAGTTCTTCAAAGGAGGCGTGGATTTAAAATGTGTATAAAATAAGAGCCTAAAGGAGTCCCAAGGGCCTTTCAAGTATTATTAACATTTCATATTGAATTTTGAGTTTTAAATTTCAAGAGCATAGTAATGAAATTGGTAAGGGGAAAGTTTATTTTTACTGACAGATTTTAGATTTAATGGTAAACGAACCCTATTTTCTCTCATTCTTTCAGGTGAAGAATGTTATCTACCATGCGGTGAAAGATGCGGTTGCTATGCTGAAAGCCAGTGAATCCAGTTTTGGCAAGCCCTGAGGGTCCCAGAGGCGCCTTACCCCTGCACATTGGAAGTGAATTACTGGCAGCTGTTCAAACTCTTCAGGCAGGATTCCTGTGGACTTTGAGACTCATGTTACCTCATCTTCTTTTTTAAACTGTACCCACCTGGTAAGGGTACTCTGTCTAATGTATATTTCTAGTGTTTACAGACACTAAATGTGTATATGTAGTAACTATTTACAGAACATGCATCCTTAAACTGTGACTTCTCACCTAGTGCAGAGCTTCTACCCAGCTGTAAAAACAGAACCCCTTATCAGCTCTGGAACAAGACCCGCAGTTATTTCCCAGCCGTGTGGTTGGACAGCTTAGTCAAATGGGTTAAAACTCTTAGGAATCACTGCGCAGTTTATTTGGGTTGTGTGTTGTTGTGTCTGAGTACCCTGTCCCCCACCCCTTAGGGTTCAGAAGAGCAGTGGAGGAAGCGACCGCCAACGTGTGGACATTGTATTGCATTAGGACTGGCATTATATAGCAGAAGTCAACTACTGTACAATTCTTGGGGTTAACCATCTTTAGTTAAATGGAGTTTTAATTTAAATGAAGCTTTGCTAATTTTAAGTGTTAAGCATTTTGCATTAAAGTATTCATATAATGTTTTGACTCAGTTTATTGGCATTATTCTCTGATTGCAGAGTCAACACACATTTCATCAATGTTACAGGTGTAAGAGTTTGCTCCAGGAACTCGTCTTAAAAGCACAGAAATTCGATGCTATAGTGATTTCTGAGTGGTTGTTACAATGCTAACATGGAAACAAGTTTCTCCCCAGCCAAGTGGAAACTCCTGTCATACATTTGTAAAGAAACACCACTGATTAACTACCTTTAGAAGTGACAGTTAACCAAAAAACCAAATAGTGACTGGTTAAATGGTTCTAAAAAGGTAAGAAATCAAAATACCATGTCTCTCTTCTGGCGCTTTATAATTTAAGAGTTTAAAAAGAAAAATGAAATTATTAGAAGTTTTAGAACAGTAGTATCTAAAATAATCATCCCTATGAAGGAAGAAAATTCATAAAGAAGCCACTTTTCTATAGCTCGTTGATTCTCCTGGACAGCTATAGCTGTACTAAAAGAAATTAAAGTGAAATCAAGTAGCGTAGACAAGGCTTAGAGCCTGGGTTTTTACCTATGCGCTCAGAGGAGGAGATCGAAGACCCATGCCTAATGCCAGCGCACTTCAAGACAAAAATTTTAATGGATGAACTTTCAAAAACATGAAGTTTTCTGAAAAGAATAAGTAGAAATATCTACGTATCTTAGTGGGAAATGTCTTCCTGGGACTTTCTTACCAGAAGCTCCTTTATACAGTTTTGGATCTAGAACTGGCACTGTTAATTAGAAATCTCTAATAGCCAAAAGAAGAGGAAAACTTGGATTCTCTATAGAGGAAATCACCTTTAAGCAAGGCCTCAAAGGAATGCCACGGATAGTTCCAAGGACTGTCATTCACAATCAAATGCATTGTACTCACAAATATGAAAACTGAAAGCTACCATGAGCAAGAGTCAATGCAAACCTGCAAACAGCCATATTAAACCTGTGAAGTTTGTAGATTCTGGAATGATCCAGCACTTATTTTATATTCTGAAATGTTTAGTATGTTTGAAGAAATAAGAGTATAGGAATATGATGAAACGAGATTACCAGAAATGACCAGATTTGGAAAGAAGCCGAATGGAATTTACAGAAATGAGACATGATGGTTAAAATTAGAAATGTAGCGCATGAGTTAAGTAGCAGAAAAAAGTTCTTTTACGAAGTGAAAGCTTGGTAAAAATAACACAGTATAGCACTGAGTAACAGGAAACTGTAAGGAAGCGTTAATATATAAGCGGGACACAGAAAAAGTATAGGTTTGACGATCAGTGACAGAGAATTAAGAGACTGGTAAGGGAGGGTGACATTCTGAGACTGAAATTTTTCCAGTACTGACATGTCAGATTGAAGAAGCCTAACTAAATCAAACAAGATAAATAAAATACCCACACATGTGGGTAATAAGTAATAGTAATAAGTTAAAAGAATACCCAAAACAAATAGGTTCTTAAAAGTACCCAAAATGGGGAAAAACATGATCTTCAAAAGGGTGACAGACCAGCAGTTGACTTCTTAACAACAACAGTGGGAGTCAAGAAAGTAGATGCAACTCTTACTGTGCCGGAGAGTATGCCTGAAAATAAGTCTAGACACAGCAAAATATTTTCCCTGTTCTTACTGACATTTTCAGGTGAAAGCTGAAAGTTTCTTTCCAGGCCCCTGCTGAAGGAATTTTTAAGAATATCCTTAGGATAAAAAAAAAAGAAAAAAAGAATATCCTTAGGAAAGAAAAGTAACCCACATCATGATGCAAGAAAAAATGGCATACAAGGGAAATTGTAAATTCATGGATAACCTTAAGCAACAGTGGAACAATGTTTGTAGAAGTCTGGATAAAGTTCCCCTAAAAGCTAAACATAGAATTAACATATGATCCCATGGGTCCAATCCTAGGTTTATACTCAAAAGAACTGAAAGTAAGGATTCAAGCAGATGTCCACGCATGCTCATAGTGGCATTATTCACAAGCACCAAGAAGTGAAAACAGCCCAACAGATGAATAGATGAACAATGTGGCATGTATGTACAGTGGACTGTCAGTCTTGAAAAAAATTCTGACACATGCTACAACACGGATGAGTCTTGAAGATATGCCAAGTGAAATACGACAGACACGCAAAAGGACAGGTACTGTATGAGTCCACTTAATGAGGAACAATCATATTCCTAGAGTAGAGACAGAAAAGTAGCATGATGGTTACTGGGGTTGAGAGAAAGGAGGAATGGAAGTTATTGTTGAACCGGTACAGTTTCTTTTTGGGAAGATGAAAAAATTCTGGAGATGGATGTTGGTGATGGTTGTACAACATTGTAAATGTCCTTATTACCACTGAATTGTACACTTAAAAATGATTAAAATGGTCAATTTTGTGTTGTGTATATTTTAACCAAAATAAAAATTAACTCCGAGTAGGAACAGTTTTTGCAGTTGAATGAGAAAATGACATTCTTAATTTTAATTGATTAAAAAAGGTAGGAAAGAAGGAACAAGTGAGGCTTTTCTGAGTACAGGCTTCCCCCCTATTCGAAAGTACCAAAAGTAGAGGTTTCCTCTGAAACCTTTCACAAGCGTAGAAGCAGGTACCTTAGGACACATCTTGCTAATGGATGTACAAAATAAACCAACATAAAGCACAGACGCTCACTGACATGGTTCAAAGTTATGGCGACCTGATGCTGAGATGCTGAGTGTGGTTTCTTGGGAAGGACTTTGGCAGTGCCTCTTCCACTGCACCGGATATGTGCTGTCTCTGTAAAAGCTTGCTGCAAAACAAACACTGAATGCTATTTTTGCCTTTTGCCTTTTTTTTTTTTGTGAAAGCAAAAATCCCCTTTAGATCTCTTTCAGTTAGCAAAAACAGGTACTAATGTAGGTATTTCATAAAAGTGAACTAGTGTAAAGCAAATGTTCAAAAAGTGGGGGCTACCTGTGCTCCAATTGCAAGATAAAGATGGTCTGACTGGATTAAGTAAAAGACTTGGCTATATGCTACTTACAGAAGATAGAGTGACTGCAGGTTAAAAGTAAAAGCATAGAAAAAGTTATATCATGCAAACATTGATGAAAGCAAATATGGCTATATTAATACCAAAGTGATTTTAAGACAGGGTTTTACCAGGGAGAAAAAGTTTTCACAGTCATAAAAGAATTAATTCAGCAGGAAGATATAATAACCCCAAGTAGGTATGAACCTAATAACAGAACTTCAAAGTAATATGAAGCAAAATTTCACAGAAAGGAGAAAACAAATTCACAATTGTAGTTGAAGATTCTCACCCACCTCTTGCTGTAAATGATATAATAAACATATAAAACCAATACAAATATAAAAAATTTGAACCTATCAAGCAAATTGACCAAATTGACATTTATTAGAATACTGAAGCCAATGGCTGCAAAACACATTCATTTCAAGGGCACGTTGCTTATCCACCAAGAACAAACATACACTGCCCCAAAAAAACAACTGTAAATAAATTTCAAAGGTTTATTGAAGTTGAAATCATATTAAAGGATATGTTCTGTGATGACAATGGAAACAAAGATAACTACAAAAGTTCTCAAATGTTGAGAAATTAAGCAACATACTTCTAAGTAACCCGTTGATCAAGAAGAAATCAGAATGGAAATGAGATATTTGGAACAATAATAAAAACCATTCAAAAATGGTGGAATTGTTTACAACAGTGCTTAGATGGGAATTTATGGCTTTAAATATATATGTAGTAATATTTCTGAAATGTTTAGTAGAAGCACTTGATTAGTGAAAACATGCAATAGGAAGATTTTTAACTGGATCAGATTTTTCAACAGATCTAAGACTTCAGATTTTACACTATATTTTTTATTATACATTTTATTTTATGTTACTATGGTCTTGTCATATATGACACCATGTATATTCAGGTACGTTCTCTCTATATTCACTTTGTTGAGAGTTTTTATTAGAAATGGATGTTGACAGCTCCCTGTCAGCCACATGATCCTGAGGGTAAACAAACAATACTCGTCAGTGTACTGTGGTGCTTGTGTTTTTACATATTGTGGTTTTTGTTTTCACATCCTGTAATGTCTACAAAACACTCATCTGCGTATGCTGCGCCTAGTGGGAAGAAGAGGAAGGCAATTACTTTTGAGATAAAACTCAAGATAATTGCCCAGCACGAAAGCTTGGACAAGCCAGTAGTGGTCATTGCACATGAGTTAGGGATTTTCTATTGATAATCCCAGGCATCTTAAAGGATAAGAAGTGAATCAGTGATGCAGTGAAACAGCGTCAATTAAATACACTGTCATCACGAAAAAAAGAACTGGGCTAATTGATGATATTGAAAAATTACTTGTCACGTGGAAGACCAGATACAGAAGCATACACCACTTAGCCAAATGATGACCCAGTTCCAAGGCAAGAAGTCTTTTCAATTCACTCTTTATTTTTAGTATTTATTTATTTTGGCTGCACTGGATCTTAGTTGCAGCACTTGGGATCTTTGTTGCGGCATGTGTGCGTGATCTAGTTCCCTGACCAGGGACTGAACCTGGGTCCCCTGCGTTGGGAGCACAGAGTCTTACCCACTGGACCACCAGGGAAGTCTCCGATTCACTCTATACACAAGTGTTTGTAGCAAGTTGTGGGAGGTTTCAGTGCTTCAAAAGGCATCGTAATTTTCACAATGTGAAAACTTGCAGTGATGCAACAAGTGCCGATGCTGAAGGTGCTGGGGCTTTTAAGGAAGAGCCGAGTAGAATGATTGTGGATGAGAAATATCTGCCAGAGCAAATCATTAGTCTTGATGGAACAAGCTTGTTCTAGAATTGGATGCCAGAACATACACACGTTCATGAAGAGTCCAGGACAACGCCAGGATTCAAGGCTCTCAGACACCATTTAACACTGCTTTTGGGTGGAAATGTTGCAAGGTTCAAATTAAAGCCTTTCCTAATGTACCACTTAGAGAACCCTAGAGCATTCAAGAATGTGAGCAAGCATACACTCCCCAGTTATTATTACCATAATAATAAAGCTGAGATAACAGTAGCTTTGTTTGAAGACTGGTTTTTGTGAACTGTTTGTCACAGGCAAGAGAATATTGTAGGCAAGACAACATCCCACTCAAGCTCATCTTAGGCAAAGCTCCAGGGCATCCACAGCCTATCTGTGACATGCATCCTAATGTGAAGGTTGTGTATTTGCCTCTGAACACAACCACACTCTAAATGCTAACCATCCGTGCAGCATGGGAAGAAGTCACACAGCAATGCATGAATGGCACTTGGAAGAAAGTTTTGAAGACATACATGGACGCACTCAAAGGCTTTTAACAAAGATTCTGCTGTTGCTAAAATAGTTAAGTAACAAGATACTAGTGCTTGGGAAGCAGCTAGAATTGGATGCTGATGAAGGAGATATTCATGAGCTGCTTAGCATTGAGGCTGAAGAGCCTTCAGTGAAGAGCTGATTGAACTGGAGGAAGAAAGAAGTAAAGAAGTTGGGCAGAGGAAGAAGAAGTTATACCAGGGAGGGCACCAAGAAAGTTCACAGCAAAGAAACTGGCAGAGGCGTTTGCTACTATCACCAGTGGTGCAGCGATGTTAGAAGAAATGGATGTTAATTACAAGAGGTTGGCAAGACCTGGCAGCCAGACACAGGAAGCTGTTGCTTGCCATAGAGAAGAAAAACTGCAGGCAAAACTGGTTATCTTCTTGAAGAACACTATGCGTGCTAAACCAAGTGTCAATGCCCCAGGTCCTTCTACCAGCTGTTCTCAAGCCTCATCAGAAGAGAGATGGATGACCCTTTCATTGTAGTATCCCCATCACCAACAATTAATTTTAGTTCAATGCTTCATTCTTCAGATCCATTAATGGTGAGTACTCATACAGCTATTCTGTTTTTCACTTTCACTACAGTATTCAATAATTCTAAAATAGCCTTGTGTTAGATGATTTTGCCCAACGATGGGCTAATATGTGTTCTGAGCACATTTAAGGTAGGCTTAGGCTAAACTATGATGTTCAGTAGGTTAAGTGTGTTAAATTCTTTGATGTTATGATATTTTCAAAAATTTACAGATTTATTAGGATATAACCCCATTGTAAATAGAGGGAGATCTGTAGATAGGATAAAGGGCATTTATGAAAAAGTGCAGCTAAAATGATACATAATGGTGAAATACTTAGTACTTTCTCCGTAAGGACAGGAATAAATCAATGGTGTCCACATTCTAAACACATCTATTCAACATACTGGAGGTATAATGAAAAATTATATCACATCCAGGAAAATGTGACAGATTAACTTGTTAGTTTGTATATAGGGTAAGATGCTTGTAGAATGCAGCTGAAGAATAATGTAAGAGAAAATATGCAGCCTTAAAACATTTATTAGAAAATGAAAAAGACTGAAGGGCTAGAAAAAACAAAGCAATACCACAATACACAAAGATTAATGAAAGCTGAAATTAAGAAATGGAAATGATGAACAAAATCAACAACTAATTTTGAAAAATATTAATTAGTAGCATAGAAAAACTCCTGCTAAGATTGATGAAGAAAAAGCAAAAGCAAAATGAACAATATTAAGAATAAAATGAAAATGTACCTGTTGTAGAGGTTTTTAAAATAAGTGAATTCTATTAATGTCATATTAATTTTAAATATTTTATTTATTTTTATTTTTGGCTGTGTTGGGTCTTAGTTGCAGCACGTGTTCTTTGTTGAGGTGTGCAGGCTTCTCTCTAGCTGTGGCACATGGTAATATGTTAATTTTAAAGCACATGAAATGGACAACATTCTAGAAAAGTAAATACCAAAATTGACTCTGAAAATCTGGATATTATTAAAATAATTAAATTGTTCATAAAAAAAAATCTGTGCCACCCATACCCTCTAAAAGGCATCAGGCACAGACAGTTTTACAAGTGAGTCTGAACAAAAAGAAAAAACCCAATTCTTTTTTTTTTTTTTTGCAAAACAGTCAAGAGAATAGAAAACAGAGAGAACTACTCAGTGGATTTTACAAGACTAGTACACTTGATACCTAAATCTGACAAGGGCAGTATAAGAAAAGGAAATTACAGGCCAATATTACTTATAAGCATATTAGCAAAAATCCTATATAAAATATTGGCACATTCAAACTGAGCAGTATATGAAAAATGATATGACCAAAAAAAGATTAAGGAATACAAGCCTAATTTAACATCAGAATATTTACATATAAATTCACCACATTAACAGAAGGCAGCAAAAAATCTATGTGATGATCTCAAATAGGCATTCTTCGTTTTATTGTCCTTGGCAGATATTGTGTTTTTTACAAATTGAAGGTTTATGGCAACCCTGCATCGAGCAAGTCTATCTGAGTCGTTTTCCAACAGCATTTGCTCACTTTGTGTCTCTGTGTCATATTTTTGTAATTCTCACAATGTTTCAAACTTTTTCATTATTATTATTATATTTGTTACGGTGATCTGTGATCAATGATCTTTAATGTTACTACTACACTCACTGAAGGCTCAGATGATTGTGTTTTTTTAGCAAAGTATTTTTTAATTAAGGTGTGTACATTGTCTCTTTAGATATAATGCTACTGCACATTCAGTGGGCTACAGTATAGTGTAAGCATAACTTTTAAATGCACTGGGAAACAAAAACATTTGTGTAACTTGCTTTATTGTGGTATTTGCTTTATTGCAGTGGTCTGGAACCACACCAGCAATAACTCCAAGGTCTGCCTCTATGCAAAAAAAAAAAAAAAAAACATTTAGTAAAATTCAACAGGTTTATAAGCATATTCTATTATTTTTTAATTGTAGTATAATATATATAACATAAAATGTGCTGTTTAACCACTTTTAAAAATGTTTATTTATTTGGTTGTGCAGGGTCTTAATTGCGGCAGGCAGGCTCCTTAGTTGTGGCTCACCTGCTCCTTAGTCACAGCTCACTGGCTCCTTAGCTGTGGCATTCAAACTCAGTTGCAGCATGCATGTGGGATCTAGTTGCCTGACCAGGGATCAAAACCAGGCCCCCTGCATTGGGGCCTGGAGTCTTCACCACTGTGCCACTAGGGAAGTCCCCATTTTAACCATTTGTAAGTGTACAATTAAGTGGCATTCACAAGTCTGTATAACCATCACCATTATCCATTTTTTAAAATTTTCATCACCCTGAACAGAAACTCTATACCCATTAAGCAATAATTCCTTTTTCTCTCCTATCCCCACCCTCTGATAACCTTGACTCTATTTCTGTCTGTGAATTTGTTCATTCTAGATAATTCACATCAATGAAATCATAAAATATTTATCCTTTTGTGTTTGGCTCATTTCACTTAGCATAACGCTTTCAATGTTCATACATATTATAACATGTATCAGAACTTCATTCTTTTTATGGCCAGATAATATCCCACTGTTTGTATATACCACACTTCCTTAATCCTCTCTTATGATGATGGATGCTTGGGTGGTTTCCACCTTTTGGCTATTGTGAATAATGCTGCTATGAATGAGTGTACAAATAATCTGTTTGAGTCCCTGTTCTCAGTCTGTTTGGGAACATACCCGGGAGTGGAATTTCTAGGTCACAAGGTAATTGCATATTTAAATTCTTAGGTACCACTAAACTGTTTTCCACAGTGGCAGTACCATTTTATATTCTCAACAGCAATGCACGATGGTTCTAATTTCTCCACATTATCACCAATGTGTGTTATTTTCCACACTTTTAAAATATAGCCTATCCTCGTAGGTGTGAAGTGCTATCTCATTGTGGTTTGATTTACAGTTCCCTCATGATGCTGAGCAAATTTTCATGTGCATACTGGATGTTTGACTATCTTGGAGAAATGTCTATTCAAGTCCTTTGCTAATTAAAAAAAAAAATTATTGGCATACAGTTGCTTTACAATGTTGTGTTAGTTTCTGCTCTACAGCAAAGTGAATCAGCTATACCTATATACATATATTTATATATATATATATGTCCCCTCATTTTTGGGTTTCCTTCCCATATAGGTCACCACAGAGAACTGAATAGAGTTCTCTGTGCTATACAGTAGGTTCTCATTAGTTATCTATTTTATACATAGTATCAATAGTGTATATATGTCAATCCCAATCTCCCAATTCATCCCACCTCCCCTTTCCCCACTTGGCGTCCATACGTTTGTTATCTACGCCTGTGTCTCTATTTCCACTTTGCAAGTAGGTTCATCTGTACCATTTTTCTAGATTCCACATATATGTGTTAATATACAATATTTGTTTTTCTCTTTCTGACTGACTTCACTCTGTATGAGTCTTTAGGTCCATCCATGTTTCTGCAAATGGTACAATTTCATTCCTTCTTATGGCTGAGTACTATTCCATTGTATATATGTACCACATCTTTATCCATCCCTCTTTTGATGGACATTTGGTTGCTTCCATGTGCTAGCTATTGTAAATAGTGCTGCAGTAAACACTGGGGTGCATGTATCTTTTCAAATTATGATTTTCTCCAGATATATGCCCAGGAGTGGGATTGCTGGATCATATGGTAGCTCTATTTTCAGTTTTTTAAGGAACCTCCATACTGTTCTCCATAGTGGCTGTACCAATTTGCATTCCCACCAGTGGTGTAGATGGGTTCCCTTTTCTCCACACTCTCTCCAGCATTTATTGTTTGTAGATTTTTTGATGAAGGCCATTCTGACTGATGTGAGGTGATATTGAATAATTAGTGATGTTGAGCATCTTTTCATGTGTTTGTTGGCCCTCTGTATGTCTTCTATTTATTTATTTATTTATTTATGTCTTCTGCCCATTTTTTGATTGGGTTGTTTGTTTTTTTGATATTGAGCCCACATGAGTTGTTTGTATATTTTGGAGATTAATCCCTTGTCAGTTGCTTTGTTTGCAAACATTTTCTCCCATTCTGAGAGCTGTCTTTTCATCTTGTTTATGGTTTCCTTTGCTGTGCAAAAGCTTTTAAATTTAATTAGGTCCCATTTGTTTATTTTTGTTTTTATTTTCATTACTTTAGGAGGTGAGTCATAAAAGGTCTCGCTGTGATTTATGTCAGAGTATTCTGCCTATGTTTTCCTCTAAGAGTTTTATAATGTCCCGCCTTACATCTAGGTCTTTAATCCATTTTGAGTTTATTTTTGTGTATGGTGTTAGGGAGTGTTCTAATTTCATTCTTTTTCATGTAGCTGTCCAGTTTTCCCAGCACCACTTATTGAAGAGGCTGTCTTTTCTCCATTGTATATTCTTGCCTCCTTTGTCATAAATTAGGTGACCATATGTGCATGGGTTTATCTCTGGGCTTTCTATCCTTTTCCATTGATATATATTTCAGTTTTTGCACCAAAACCATACTGTCTTGATTATTGTAGTAACAGTATTGTCTGAAGTCAGGGAGTCTGATTCCTCCAGCTCTTTGCTCATATTTTGACTGAGTTCCTTGTCTTTCAGTTTTATAAGAGTTCTTTATGTATTCTGGACATTAAACCATTATTAGATATATTATTTGCAAATATCTCCCCCATTCTGTGGGTTGTCTTTTTACTCTCTTGATAGTATCCTTTGATGTCCAAAAACCCCACCAAACTTAAATTGAATTGTCTAATTTACCTATTTTTTTCTTTTTTGGCTTCGCTTTTTGTGTTATATTTAAGAAACCACTGCCAAATCCAGGGTCATGAGATTTGCTCTTATATTTTCTTCTAGAAGATTTGTGGTTTAACTTTTAAATTTGTTTGATCCATTTTGAGTTAACTTTTGCATGTGGTGTAAAGTAAGAGTTAAAGTTCATCCATTTGAATATAGATATCCAGTTTTCCAGCACAATTTGTTGACAAAATTGTTTTTTCCCCATTGAATAGTCTTGGCAACCTAGTCAGAAAACAATTGATCATAGATATGAGGGTTTACTCTTAGACTCTCAATCTGTTCCATTAGTTTAATATAACAGTGTTATGCCAAATATTGCACTGTTTTGATTCCTGTAGCTTGTAGTAAGTTTTGGAATCAAGAAGAAGGACCATAAGTCTTCTAACTTGTTCTTTTTCAAGACTGTTTTGGATATTCAGTGTCCCTTTAAATTCCATATGAATTTTGGGGTGGGTTTTTCTATTTCTAAAAAAATGCCATCTGGATTGTTATAGATATTATTACATTTAAACTACATATATTGCTTTGAATAGTATTGTCATCTTAACAATATTAAGTCCTGTGATCCACAAACTTGAGACATCTTTCCATGTATTGGTGGCTTGCCCCCACCCCGCACCCCTCTGCTTTACTGAGATGTAATTGACATATAATATTGTGTAAGTTTAAGATGTACAGAATGTTGATTTGATACATTTATATATTGCAAAATGATTGCCTAGTGGTGTCTTCTTTAATTTCAGCAGTGTTTTCTAGTTTTCAGTGTATTGATACAAATCTTGGTTAAATTTATTCCTAAGTATTTTATTCTATTTGATGCTATTGATTGTGGAATTGCTTAATTTTTTTGATTGTTCACTGCTAATGTACAGAATGCAACTTATTTTTTTCAATTGATTTTTGCATTATTTTGTATTCTGAAGCTTTGTCGAATTTATCTGTTCTAACAGTGTTTGTGTGAGTGTGTAATCTTTAGAGTTTTCTATATATAAGATTGTGTCATCTATGAGTAGGGATAATTTTAATCTTCCTTTTCAATCTGGGTATCTTTATTTTTTTTCCTGCCTTATTGCTCTGGCTAGAACTTCTCGTTCCATGTTGAATAAAAGTAGTGAAAGCAGGCATCCTTGTCTTGTTCATGACCTTTGTTTTATTTTTTTAGGTTATTTCCATATCTTGGTTTTTGTAAATAATGCTGCAGTGAACGTACTGGTGCACATATCTTTTTGAGTTAATGTTTTCATTTTCTTCAGATAAATTCCCAAAAGTAGAAATGCTAGATCAAACAGTAGTTCTACTTCTAATTTTTTGAGGAATCTCCATACTGTTTTCCATAGTGACTACAGCAATTTACATTCCCAACAAAAATGCACAGCGTTCCCTTTCTTCCACATCCTTGCGAACATGTTTTACTTTTTGTCCTTTTTTTTTTTTTTTTTTTTTTAAGATTTTACTTTTTTGAGTGTGCTGGGTCTTAGTTGTGGCATGCAGGATCTTCATTGCGGCATGCAAGATCTTCTTCATTGTGGCACGTGGGCTTAGTTGTGGTATGTGAACTCTTAGTAGCGGCATGCATGCGGGATCTAGTTCCCCGACCAGGGGTTGAACCTGGGGCCCCTGCACTGGGAGCATGGAGTCTTACTCATTGGACCACCAGGGAAGTCCCTTATTTTTTTGTCTTTTGGATGATAGCCATTCTGACAGGTGTGAGGTGATCTTATTGTGGTTTTGATTTGCATTTTTCTAATGATTGATGATGTTAAGCATCTTTATTTATTTTTTGGCCACACTGCATGGCTTGTGGGATTTTAGTTCCCCAACCAGGGATTGAAACCCAGGCCCTTGGGAAAGAGAGCATGGAGTCCCAACCACTGGACCACCAGGGAATTCCCCTACACATTTTTAAATTGGATTACTTGGGAATTCTCTGGTGGCTCAGTGGCTAAGAATCCGCCTGCTAATGCAGGGCACACGGGTTTGATCCCTTGTCCGGGACGATCCCACATACCACGGAGCAAATAAGCCCATGTGTCACAACTACTGAGCCTGCACACTAGAGCCTGCGATCCACAACTATTGAGCCTGTGTGCCACAACTACTTAAGTCCACTTGCCTAGAACCTGTGCTCCACAACAAGAGAAGCCACTGCACTGAGAAGCCTGCACACCACAATGAAGAGTAGCCCCCACTCTCTACAACTAGAGAAAGCCCACATGCAGCAATGAAGACCCAATGCAGCCAATAAATAAATGAATAAATTTATTAAAAAAATAAATTGGATTACTTTTTCTTTTGCTTTTGAGTTGCATGAATTCTTTATATATTTTGATATTAACCCTTTATTGCAGCAGTCCTCAGACTTTTTGGCACCAGGGACCAAAAAGTTTTCTTGGAAGACAATTTTTCCATGGACCGGTGGAGGGTGGGGGTGGAGGATGGTTCAGGTGATGATGTGAGCGATGGGGAATGGCAGTTGAAGCTTCACTCTGCTCACTTGCCTGCTGCTTGCCTCCTGCTGTGCAGCCTGGTTCTTAACAGGCTGTGGACTGGTACTGGTCTGCAGCCTGGGGGTTGATGACCCCTGCCTTGTTAGAGATATAATTTGTAAATATTTTCTCCTGTTCAGTAGGCTGCCTTTTTATTTTGTTGATGGCTTCCTTTCCTGTGCAGAAGATTTTTAGTTTGATGTAGTCTCACTTGTTTGTTTTTGCTTTTATTGCTTTTACTTTTGGTGTCAGATTGAAAAAAAATCATCACCAAGACCTATCTCAAGGAACTTATGAGCTATGTTTTCTTCTAGGTGTTTTATGGTTTCGGGTCTTACATTTAAGTCTTTAGTCCATTTTGAGTTAATTTGTGTGTATGGTGTAAGACAGCAGTCATGTTTCATTCTTTTGCAGTTTTCCCAACACCATTTATTGAAGACACAATTTTTTTCCCATTGTATGTTCCTGGCTTGTTTGTGATCTTAAGTGGAAAGCTGTCAGTTTTTCACTGTTGAGTATGATGTTAGCTTGTGCATTTTAAAAAATATATTTCTGTGTTATGTTGAAGAAGTTCCCTTATATTCCTAGTTTATTGAGTGTTTTCCATCCTGAAATGGTGCTGGATTTTGTCAAATGCCTTTTCTGCATCAATTGAGATAACCATGTGGGGTTTTTTCTTTCATTCTTTTAGTATGATGTGTTACTTCCATTGATTTTCATATTGATCTTCCCTTGCATTCCTGGGATCAATCTTACTTCTCATGGTATATAATCCTATTCAGATTTTCAATTCTTCACTTTGGTAGTTTGTGTGTTTCTAGGGAATTTTCCTGTTTCATCTAGGTTATCCAATTTGTTGGCATATAGTTGTTCATATTTTCTTAAAATTCTTTTAATTTGTATAAAGTTGGTAGTAATGTCCCCTCTGATTTTAGTAACTTGAGTCTTCTCGCACTTTCCTTCTCTCTCTCCCCTCCCCTTTTTAGTCACTTTAGCTAAAGATCAGTTTGTTGATCTTTCCATAGAACCACTTTCTGGTTTTGTGGATTTTTTTGTCTAGTGTTTTTCTGCTTCCAATTTCATTTATTTCTACTCTCATCATTTTATTTTCTTCCTTCTAGCTTCGGGATCAGTTTGTTCTTCTTTCTCTAGTTTCTTAAGATGTACATGTAGGTTAATGATCTGAGGTCTTTTTTTTAAGAGATTTTATTGAGATACAGTTAACATACAATAAACTGCATATATTTAGAGTGTACAATTTGGTATCCCAATCTCCCAATTCATTCCCCCCCCAACCCTCCCCGCTTTCTCCACTTGGTGTCCATATGTTTGTTCTCTACATCTGTATCTCTATTTCTGCCTTGCAAACCGGTTGATTTCTACCATTCTTCTATATTCCACATATATGTGTTAATATACGATATTTGTTTTTCTCTTTCTGACTCACTTCACTCTGTATGACAGTCTCTAGGTCCATCCATGTCTCTACAAATGTCCCAGTTTCATTCCTTTTTACAGCTGAGTAATATTCCATTGTATATATGTACCACATCTTTTTTTTTAATGTAGGCAATTATAGCTATAAATCTTCCCGAGCACTATTTTTGTCGCATTCTCCTATGTTTTGGCATGTTGTCTTTACATTTTCATTCATCTCAATATATTTTCTAATTTCCATTGTAATTTTTTACTTGCCCCTTTGGTTTTTTAAGATTATGTTTCATTTTCACATATTTTTGAGTTTTCCAGTTTCCTTCTGTTACTGATTTCTTGTTTCACTTTATTGTTGTTGTTGTTAGAAAAGATATTTAGTATAATTTCAGTCTTTTAAAATTTCTTGAGACTTGTTTTGTGGCCTTACATATGGTTTCTCCTGGAGAATATTCCATTTGAGAACAGTGTGTACTCTGCTGTTGTTTGGTATAGTATTCTGTATATATCTAATTGGTATATAGCATTTTCAATTTTTCTATTTCCTTATTGATTCTATGCTTGGCTGCTCTGTTCATCATTGAAAGTTTTATTATAGGACTCTTGATTTCTCTCTTCAATTCTGGCAATCTTTGCTTTATGTATCTCGGGACTCTATTGTTAGGTGCATATATAATTGTTATACCCTCTTGATAGACTGACCCTTTTGTTAATATTTAATGTCCTCCTTGTATCTTGAAATCTTTTTAAACTTAAAATCTGTTTTGTCTGATAAACATATACACACCTTAGCTCTCTTTTGATGACTATTTCCATGCAATATCTTTTTCCATTTTTTTACTTTCCAACTTTTGTGTCTTTGTACCTAAAATGAGTCAGCATATAGCTAAATTGTTTTTTTAATCTGTTCTTCCAATCTCTGCCTTTTAATTGGAGAGTTTAATCCATTTATATTTACTAATAAGGAAGGCCTTACTTCTGTTTAGCTGTTTGTTTTTTGTATTTATTTTTTTTTAGCTTTTCCATTACTGCCTTTTTTCATATTTAGTTGAAATTTTGTACTGTACCATTTTGATTTCCTTTTTCTTTCCTTTTCTGTTATAGTCTTAGTAGTTACCTTAGTGATTACAATTAACATCTCATAATGACCTAGTTTGAATAATATCATTTCAATAGTACACAAAATCTCTTATACACCTCAGTTCACTCACTCTTTTTATTGTTATTGTCACAGCTTACAACTCTATACATTGTGTATACATCAACATAGATTTATAATTATATTTATATGCATCTGCCTTTAACTCATATAGGAAAAACGAGGAATTATAAACCAAAAGTACAATACTGGCTTTTATTTTACCAATGTAGTTACCTTTACTGGTGTTATTTTTTCATATGGCTTTAATTTACTGTCTAGTGTCCTTTCATTACAGCTGGAAAGACTTTCTTTAGCATTTCTTCTAGGGCAGGTCGACTAGTAATGAACTCCTTTAGTTTTTTGTTTTTGTTTTTAAATCAGGGCATATCTTACTTTCTCCTTCATTCTTGAACAATAGTTTTGCTGGATATAGTATTCTTCATCAAAAGTTTTTTCTTTCAGCACCTTAAATATGTCACTCCATTGCCTCTGGGGCAATGAGGTGTCCCATGGTCTCCAATGAGAAATTAGCTGTTAATCTTATTGAGGATACCTTGTACATGAGGAGTTGCTTCTCTTCTGCTGCTTTCAACATTCTCTGTCTCGGGACTTCCCTAGTGGCACAGTGGTTAAGAATCCACCTGCCAATGCAGAGGACACAGGTTCAATCCTTGGTCTGGGAAGATCCCACATGCTGCAGAGCAACTAAGCCCATGCGCCACAACTACTGAAGCCCAAGCACCCTAGAGCCTGTGTTCTGCAATGAGAACCCACTGCACTGAGAAGCCCACACAATGCAGTGATGAATAGCCCCTACTTACCCCAACCAGAAAGCCCACGTGCAGCAATGAAGACCCAATGCAGCCAAAAAAAAAAAAAAAAAGTCTCTGACTCTATTGTTCAACAATTGGACTATAATGTGTCTTAGTGTGGATCCCTTTGATTTTATCTTGCTTGGAATTTATTGAGCTGTTTGGCATGTGTAGATTAATATCTTTCAGATATGGGAGGTTTTCAGTCATTACTTTTTCAAATATTCTTTTAGCTCCTTTCTCTCTCTTATCTTTCTGGTCTTCCCATAATGCACATGTTGGTGAGCTTGATGGGCTCCCACAAGTCCGTTGGGCAATGTTCACTTCATTTTTCTTTCTGCTTCTCAGACATCATTTCATTTGTTCTACAATTTTACCTATTTTTTCTTCTGCCTCCTCAAGTATGCTATTGAACTCCTTTAGTGTATTTTTTTCATTTCAGTTATTGTACTTTTCAGCTCCAGAATTTCTGTGTGGTTCCTTTTTATAATTTCTCTTTATTGGTATTCTCACTTTGTTCATGTATTATTTTCTTGGTTTTCTTTACCTCCTGAGCATATCTGAGACAGCTGATTTAAAGTCTGTGTCTATAAGTGTGATGTCTGGGCTTCCTCAGGAATGGTTTCTGTAAATTTAATTTTTTTTCCTTTGAATGGGCCATACATGCCATTTTCTTTGTATGCTTTGTCATTTTGTTGTTGTTGAAAATTGGATATTTGAATATTCCAGAATAATTCTTGAAATAAGAATATCCCCCTTCCCCAGGATTTTCTGTTCTGAATTATTGAAGGCTTAGCTGTGTTCAGCCAGTTTTTTTTTTTTTTTTTTTTTTTGGCGCACGGGCTTAGTTGCTCCGTGGCATGTGGGATCTTCCTGGAGCGGGGATCGAACCCGTGTCCTCTGCATTGGCAGGCGGATTCTCAACCACTGCGCCACCTAGGAAGCCCTCAGCCAGTGTTTTGACAGGGATTTCCATGAATGCCAGAACCTTAAAAAACAAACAAAACACCTGTCCCAATCTTCTGTGGATTGGCTCTGTGCTGGGACACTCAACACTTAGCCAAACCATTTATGATTCTGCCTTGGCCTTCACTTTCTGAATGCACCAAGCCTATAGGTCAGCCAGTGGTGAAAACTGGGGTCTTCTCGGGTCTTTTCTGAGCATAATTCCTGTCCTGGCTTTCTAAATTCCCCAGTATACATAATTGCTTTTGAATGCACTAATATCCCAAAGAAATCCTCTCCCTGGCTTTTCCTCCCAGGTTTTGAGAAGTCTCATGTATGTTTCAACTGAAATCTTTTGCCCCCGGTGGCTGCACATTAAGGAAAAAAAATCCTTAACAGGTTTTCAAGCAATTCTTGCTGTTTTTCCACTCTGAATAAATTCCGAGATAGGCAAACCAGAGATAAGCACCTTGTGCTAGTCTTTCAGGATGGCCCTTAGATTGGGACAAACGTGATAATTTATGAATAAGGTCTTCTCTCTTTCCCTGGAACTAGAGGCCAGGATCTCACATTTGAGAATGTGGGCTGCTGTCTTCAAGACTGCTGCCAAGCCAGGAGAGAGGTTTGGTAAGGGCAAATAGAAATGCCACAAAGCTTTCTGGTTTTGTTTCTTTTTTCTTGATACAGCATTTTCTTGGTTGCTATAAACCTTTGTTTTCCAGAGTTCTGACAAAGTTGCTTCTGACAGTTTCTGGTTCTTTTTTCAATGTTTCTTTGGAAGGATGGGTATTTGGAGCTGTCTACTCCTCCATTTTGCTGACATAATTCTATAAATATATTATAAAACTATAATTATATGTAAATGAGAAGTTCCTTAACTTAAGAAAAGATATTTCCCTACTGTGTTTTAGACTTGCATTTCTGAAATGGTTCAGTAGCTAGGGAATGTTTGTTCTGGCATCTCAAAAGAAAAACTGCTTGGTTAAATAAATTTGGTAAAAGCATAGTAAAGGCTGTGAAAAGTTAAAGAAACCTGCTTTATGTTTATTTCAACCAAACATTTCCCAAGTTTATTTTCACTTATGAGCCTTTCTTACTGGTAATACAGAATAGCATTTGAAGAGCAGCTGTCACTAGGGTATGACAAGGAAAATGGTCCAGTTTTTGAAAGCTTTGATTTTTCACAGTTGTTTCCATAAATACAGTTATGGGGTTGGACTTTAGGGAGAGGTGCAGAGGCAGGCATGACTAGTACTATTTTGGAAGAAATATGAGTCATAACCCCTTCTCTCCAGGAGTTCTGAGACACACCTATAAATATATAAGAGAAGAAAGAGGGCCTAAGGCTAGGTAAGCTGTACAACGGCCAAGGGCTCAGGAAGCCGTCTTTGATAGACAACATGGTGAGAGTGAGGAGGGACAGAGAAAGTGAACTTATAATCCACCTAGAGTGAACTGCTGGGTGATCACCACAAGCTGGACAATGAGTTTTAAAGAATAAGCTGTGTTTGAAAACAAAAGAAATGAGTGGGCAGTGTGGAATGCTATTCTCAAATGCAACCCTTTACATTGTTTTTTTTTGGGCCCCAAGTAGATGTAGATTCATCTGTGGTTGGGGTGTGGAGAGTGGGAGCTGGTGCTGCTACTGCTGGACCTACATCAAAGGCCTGAGGTTTAGAGGAAAAAGGTTCATTGCCAGTGTTGACACCATGGTTTCCCTTTCCATACTGTGGACCCTTCCAGGGCCAGAATATCTGACTCACTTTGTTTCCAATGATCCCCAGCAGAGTACTGAGGGAAAATGGAACATGTGGCCTGATAACCAGCCAAGAATGCTCTCTCCTTAGCCTGAAAACAGGAATGGAGAAAACAGAACAATTAAAACAAACCAACGCTACATTTAAATCATTTTATTTGAATGGCTGGAAGAGTGGGTTGTCATTATTCTGTCCATCCATGCACCTGGATAAACTGATTATCCACACAAGAACAAAAATGCTCAGCGATTATGAGCATTCCTTAATTCCAAAATCACTCTGTGAATAAATTAGCCAGATATACGCGATCATAAAACTATATCCTGTCAATACGTCAGTTCCTCTCAACTTGACTTAAAGATTCAAAGCAATCTCAATCAAAATCCCATCAAGTTATTTTGTGGATATTGACAGATGAAGTCTAAAGTTTATATAGAGAGGCAAGAGACCCAGAACAGACAACACTATTGAAGAAGAACAAAGTTGGAGGACTGATGCTACCTGACTTCAAGACTTACGATAAAGCTACAGTAATCAAAACAATGTGGTACTGGCAAAAGCATAGGCAAATACATCAAGGTAAAAGAATAGAGAGCCCCGAAATAGGCCCACGTAAATAGAGTCAACTGATCTTCGATGAAGCAGCAAGGGCAGTAAGTATACTGCAGCAAAGATAGTTTTTTCAGCAAATGGTGCTGGAATAACTGGACATCCACATGCAAAGAAATAAATCTAGACACAGACCTTGCATGCTTTACAAGAATTAATACAGATCACAGACCTAAATGTAAAATGCAAAACAATAAGACTACCAACAAAATAATAGAAACTCTAGGTGACCTTGGGTATGGCAATGACTTTTAAGATCCAACATCAAAGGCACTACATGAAATAAGTAATTGGTAACAGGGACTTCATTAATATTAAAAACTGCTCTGTGAAAAACAATGTGAAGAGAATAAGAAGACAAGCCACATATTGGGAGAAAAAGTGTGCAAAAGATATTTCTGATAAAGGACTATTATCCACAGTAGACAACTCTCAAAACTCAGCAATAAGAAAATAACCCAATTAAAAATGCACAAAAGTTCTGAACAGATACCTCACCAAAGAATATATACATATGGCAAAAAAGCACATACGATATTCAACATTATATACCATCAGGGAAATGCAAATTAAAACGAGATACCGTTACACACTTATCAGGATAGTCAAAATCCAAAACACAAAACCAAATGCTGGTGAGGACGTGGAGCAATAGGAACTCTCCTCATCGCTGGTGGGAATGCAAAACGGTACAGCCACTTTGGAAGACTGTCAGTTTTTTATATAACTAGACATACTCTTACCATATGATCCAGCAATTGTGCTCCTCGGTATTCAGCTAAATACCGAGTGGAAATGCATGTCTACACAAAGACCTGCACACAGACATTTATGGCTTTATTCATAACTGCCAAAACTTTGAAGTGACCAAGAGGTCCTTCTGTTGGTGAACAGATAGTGTGGTGCGGGCAGACAATGGAATATTATTCAATAGTCCTAAAAAGAAAAGACAGTCAAGCCATGAAAAGGCATGGAGGAAACTTACATGCATATTACTAAGTGTAAGAAGCCAATCTGAAAAGGCAACGCAGGGTATGTACTTCTGAGGTGTGAGATGTCAACACATACACGTGGGAGACTGTGTACATGTCAGGGCAAGAGGTATACACGGGAACTCTCTATTTTCTGCTCAGTTGTGCTCTGAACCTAAAACTTCTCTAAAAAATAATGTTTACTTAAAAACCAAACTGTATCCTGAAGATGAAATCAAAAGGAATAGGATGGGCCCCTGGATTGGAGATTCCCATTTTGCAGGATGAGACTAGAAGGCCCTCACTGCACCACACCTGATACACCCGGATTTCTCCATACAATCTACAAAACCAACCTGGGTTGGGTTTTTTTTCCTACCTGTTTAGACTTGGACCAGAGGGACCTGAGCTGAACCCCAGTTTGTGACTGTGATTTAGGACGTGTCACTTCAGCAGGCTGAGCTTTTTTCCTAATCTGTGAAGACTGAATAATCACATATATTAAACAGCTCTGTAAACTGTCAAGCCCACATAAATATAAAGTGCTACTGCTGAGTTGTTTCAAAATGTAACTTAGAAATGTGTGAGTTGTTTATAATGCATGACCACACCATGCCTCTCTCACAGGTCAGCTCCTGGCTTTGAGAAAGCACTGATATGTATACTCACATACCACGCATCTAAGACAACCAGCTTAACGGAGGGAAAGGCAATCAGAGAGTGAAAGAGTCCTAATCTCACATCTGTCCACAACTTGCAATGGGAAGGAAAGGAAGGAAAGCTACAGACACATACACCCCCCTCCTCAGGACATACCTAATATAGCCACCCAGCCAACAAGACAAGGGATCACAATTCCCAAGCATCCTTTTGCTTACACAGATGACAAAGCAGAAGAGTAGCTCACACAGCACATCAGTGAAGGCTGGGGAGCAGCGTCCACAGAGCAGAAGCCCCTCTGCTGAGCTTCCGAGTCCCATGTGCCCTGCTATAGCACCTCCTTTCTCCAAGGCCAACACATGAAACAATTTGGGACAGCAAACGCCTTGAAAGTTCATTCCACCTGACAATCTACAATGAGACCAAGTGTTAAAGCCGAAATTTATTAAAATTCATTTATATAGTGTTTTACAGACAAAAAAAAAAATGTACAGAGTTCTCAACATTCAGGCAATCGACTCTATTCTCAGAAATGCTTCGTGAGAAGACAGACTTCTTTGCCCTCATCCCCCCAAAAGATACTTCTGTTTATACTCCTCAAAATGACTCATTTATTACACCACCTCTCAAGAAAAATCCCACTGAGATCCCAAAACCTCTGCAGAGAATGAAGAGAGATTAGCAGAGAACACTCTCCAGAACGCAGTGCCTCACCCAGAGGTGTAGTGCAAGAGATACAGAAAACGGCGGAGGCTTCATGGAGTGCGGGCCCAAGGACAGGGCCGGAGGAGAGCCTGTGGGCCTGGCTGGGCAGCCCTAGCTGCGGAGTGTGGCCAGACGGGACTGCATGGCCTCCAGGGCCTCTTCCTCCTCCTCATCTTCAGATGCAGCCATTGCTCCTGGAAGCTCAGGCTCTGGGAGGGCATCGGTCACCTTACTAGGTGCTTTGCCCAAGGCCCCTGTAAAGAGACAGCACAAAGATCAGCAAAACATCAGCTTAAGCAAGTGGTCCCTCACTTTCTCTGTTCTTCATACCTGGTTCAGTTTGACAAGAAAGAGAAAAGGGGCAAGAAAACAGCTGTTTTGGTGGGGTTTTGCTTACTATGACAAATGTGTACAAACACCAACTTCTAATGATATCAAAGTCATAATAACTAAGGATTTTGATTGTAAGAATTCTGGTTCTGAAGCCCTTGATCTAAATCCCTAAACACTATCGAATACTTAATTTTCAAGATTCATGAAGATGTTAAATATTCTCTCTCAGTAAAACGAAATTGTTTCTAAATCTTCACAAAACATTTTCTTGTAGCCTTCTTTCTCCCAAAAGTTTAAAACAAATAAAAATTAAATCTAGTCAGCTTTATCTTTTATTAAACATAAAACTCAGAAAATCCAGAGGTGAAAATATAGTTTAAAAGCTCATTAACCATCACAGAGATAACTATTTTTATTTATCCCCCCATTCTAGACTTTCTCTATAGATAGGTTGTTTTTAAACAATAGTGTATATTTCAGTAACAGTGCTTTTTTCACATAATATATTGTGGATGTCTTTCCATGTCAATAAGTACATTTCTACATTATAACAACTATGAAGTATTCTATTACATTAGATGTAACAACTGATTCAATACACAATGCTACTACAGACATCCTTGAGCTAAATCTTAATTACCAGAATAAGCTCCCAGAAGCCAATCTGTTAGGCCAAGAGCTTTAGAGAGCTACTGCCAAACTGCTTTCAAAAAAGTCTATACCAGACTTCCCTGGTGATTCAGTGGTAAAGAATCTGCCTTCCCACGCAAGGGACGTGGATTCGATCCTGGTCGGGGAACAAAGATCCCACATGCCGCAGGGCAACTGAGCCTGCGTGCCTCAACTAGAGAAGCCTATGCACCACAACGAAGATCCTGCGTGCTGCAACTAAGACCTGACACAGCCAATAAATAAATAAATAAAATAAATGTTTAAAAAAAGAGTCTATACCAATTTAAGCTATTGACAGCAGTATGGGAGCAAAAAATTAATTGTCTTTTATAAAAGATGGTTATAGATACCATGCTTATTTTTCAAGTAATAACTTGCATAATCTAAAATAAATGTAGACCAGAGTTATAATCTAAAGAAAAAGCTATTAGTTAATCTTGTGAATGCAAGAAGAATGACCATAAAAGGAGAGGAGAAAGAGGAAGGATCTTGAGTCATACCTGCGGTGATTTCAAACAGAATTTTGTCAATTTCCATTTCTGCTGCTTCTTCCATTTCTTCTTGATCGTCCATGCTTTCAAAAGTGTCCTCTAACATCTCTTCTATGATCCCAGCCTAAACACAGAATAAACCACGTCACTTTCCACAACTGCTAAATCCATTCCCAACAGGCGCCCCTGTGGGCCCGGCACCAAGTGAGCTCTGGTGTCTCCAAGTCCAGTCTACGCTTTCAAGGGCTAAGCCACAGACAGCGGGCCATAGGCAACACCGCATGCTGTCTGCCCTCTCTGGAGGAAGCAAAAAGCCAAAGGGAAATTTCTCTCCAAATTTAGTACCAAGGTTGGAGAGGGGCCAGTAATGCAGCACACGTGGGGGATGACCTGCTGAGATGAGTGGGTGCTGTCCTGGGGAGCAATTGCTCTGACACTGCAAATCGACACGTGCAGGAGCTGAAACACAGTATGAAGACTGGCTGGAGTCAAAGCAGACACCACCATAACAAACACAAGAGTGGGGCAGGGCTCCACGGACTCCCGAAAGGGCCTGCACTTTAGCACGTCCAACTCACAGCTGCTGCCCAGGGTCTGGTGGGTCTGGCAAGGATCAGTCAATGGACCAAAGCCTGAGAGAACTGATAAGACAGCATTTCTGGACCCAACAGGCAGTGCCTTCCACACTCCCTACTGGAAGCTGTGCCTGGCAGCCTGAAGCCAGCCAGTCCTCCTCCTTTGTTCTCAAGAGCACAGCCCTACCACAGGCATAAGAAAACTGCTAACACCGGCCAACGCAGCAGGCCCCGTGGTCTTCCTGGCTGAGCAGTGTCATGCGAGCAGAGGTCATATGTGGCGCTCCAGCCCTGGCTCCCCTGCACTCAGCCAGGGCATGACTCTCCCCCACCACGCTGACGGAATCAGATTTAACGCAAGCCCTCTCTCCTGCCTGTCCTGCTGTCAGACCACTCAAGCGACTCTTAGTGGCATGAACCTAGCTAGTTCCATATTCTACCCATTCTCAGACCCTTTGCTCCCAACCAAAAGGAACGAATTCACATTCAAGGATACAAGTGGAGCCCTCTGGCCTGGGAGAATGGATCTTAGTGCTGGAGGCTATTGTAAAAGAGGCTCAATACATACTCACTCACCTGGTTAAGAGACCTAGGGGAACCTGCCTCTAAGAGCCCTCCACACGCTGGAGGAACAAGTGGCCATTTATTCACTCATTCATCCAACCAACAAGCAAACATCTGTCAAATGTATGCTCTATGCCACATGACAGGCCAGGGTCTGGGGACAAATGGGATGACTAAGATCATGTCCTTGCCCTTGATGCACTGGGACCCTGCCAGAGGCTTCAGTTTGCACCTGGAGATGCATCCTTGGATGAATTCAGGAAATATTTATTCTCTACTATATGCAGGCCTTCCTCCAAATCGATACTATTTTCAGTATTCAGAAACTTTTGTAGAAATGATCCCAGATTCTAAAAAAAAAAAGACTCCCCTGCCTGAGACCCTGGTGGCTACACGATTCAGAGTAAGCAGGAGTGAAGTCATTTCAGAACCAACTGTTACCCAGTTCTAGATGGGCGGCATCACAACTGGGGATGAGACACCCACACACCACCTGTAAAGGATATTCCCCACTGACCTGGTGCCCTCCTGACTACCGCCCAAGGATTTCTCATTCCAAAGAGCTGGGCTCTGGGCTTTTTATGTTGCCCTTCTTTTCCATCAGTTTTCTTTTCCACGTCTTCTCTCCCATGCCCTAGAGTCCTGTTTATAACTCAAGTTCATACATAAAACTCCTGAGGAGGAAGGGAGGCAGTGCCAATGCACAAGCTGCAAACAAGAATTCGAGGTGTACCGTCCTGGCTCTCAGACCATGGGTTCCAAGTGTGAAACGGCACCTGATGGGGCACATCTTTTCACCAGGTCCTCGAGGCAGCTCAGGCATCTGTGCTCCAACCCGAGGTCTGTCATCTACTACCAAGGTCACTCAGGTAAGTTACCTGGCAACTTGAAGACTCAGTTTCCTATCCTGTGTAGAATGGGGAAAAAAATACCTGCCTCCCAAGGTGGTTGGGAGGACTCTCTAGGACAGCATGTGTGCTGCACCACTGGCAGTTGGGGGCTCAGTAGCTAGGCCCTGCTGAGCCGTTACCCATCTGCAGGCCACCAGTATGCATCCCTGCCAGGCCCTGATCCTGGGGCAGCAGGTGTTTACTGCTTTCTATTTGGTTCTCAGTTTCCTTTTCTAATCTAAGACAGGGCTCCGCCAACTACAGTCTGCGGGCCAAACGGAATCCACTGCCTACTTTTATAAATAAAGTTTTATGAGAACACAGTCATCCTCATTTGCTTGCATATCATCTACGGCTGCTTTCATGCTATGCAGTAGAGTTGAGTAGTTACAACAGAGATGTACGGCCCACAAAGGAGAAAACAGATTTATTATCCAGCCCTTTGTAAAAAAGTCTGCCAACCCCTGGTCTCTTCAGTTTCGCTAACACTGCCCTGGGACAAACAGAGGAACCTGGGTTTTTTCTGTTTCCTTGTTCATGTCAGAGCCCATGAAGCCCAGCTCCCTGAATCCCAGAGAGTTGCTTCCTGGGTCCCCCACCTCCCCGAGAGCTCTGGGTATACTATCACTCCTTCTAAGGAACACCCTGGCAACAAGACCCAGCCTCTGCCACGCTCAGCTCAGATGGTTTCAACCCACGTTAACAGCTGCTCCTCTGTCCTCAAAGTCATTTCTGTCTGGCGGCAGCGGCCGGTCTCCTCCTGCCCAGCCCTGGCCCTCGCCCCTGCCACTTGCTGATGCTCGGTGCTTTAGAACGGGACCCAGGGTAGCACCTTCATCATCTCCTTGGACAGCTCCCGCATGGTGGCCTGGATTTCTGGGATCTTCACAAGACTCTGCATGGCCCGCATCACCTCTGTGCTCTTCTGCAGGGAACCAGCCACTCGCAAAACCGCTGAAAGGGAAAGATGACAGTCAGGATTGCTCAACAGAATGTGATGCAGGATGGGATAAAGACAGACAGCCAAATCACAAGCTATTCTAATAAAAGCCAGCAGTAGTGGGTGGACTCCCGAAGCTATTTATGTACCTGTAGACTGCATGACCATGCTGGCTGGCCGAGACTGACTTTTCTAAGTTGTGTGCTACTCTGACTACAATAGGTACAAATTCCCCGAGTACCCACACCAACCAGCCAATGTGGAAAGTGGCCTGAAGGCCTGCAGCTGACCTTTAGGGAAGGAAACCAGCTAGGAACGACTGTGACCCTCAGGGCAAGCCACACAGGCAGGCCTTGCCAGGGCCACACTGGACAAGAGGCTTTAAGCAACCCAAGCAGTGTTCCCCACACCCCAGTCTACAGATGACGGCTGCGCTGGGAGGAACCTGCAACTGGTCTGCAGGAAAATGAGAGGAAGTGTGTGTGTCAGTGTAAGGTGGTTACAGTTCCTTGTTTCAAAAATTTTCTGTAGTCTGAGGTCATACACATACTATATATCCTTTATAAGAAATCATGGTAGTAACAAATGATCATTTCTCCCCTCTAAAGTCTTTAGCGTGTCGAAATAAAGAGTTGGAAACTCTTCAAATCTGTTTTGAAATTCCAGGAGGCTTAAAAGTTCTTAGAAATGCCTCACATCCAGTTGTTCACCAAAACCGGCGCACAGGGCCCCCAGTTACACCAGGAATCACCACCCATCTACCTCTGAACCCAGACTCCAGGAAGCTGTCACATCTAAAGAAAACAAGGGGCAAGGAGACAAGAGTAACCAGAGAAAGGCCGGTCTGACATACATAGCATTTTGTGATTCTTCTAAAGGAGTAAGGAATTGTGCTAGTTGCAGAGAATACTTCATTCCCTTGACACTGAGAAAGGGAAAGTAAAATACTTATTTATTATGATTAGTATAATTATAGAGAGGAAGTATCAAAAATCTGTATGGCTGCAATAAGCAATAAATTATATATGGCATTATAATGATATAAGAAAGACAAATTCTAAAATGTTAAAGTTACTATTGATTATTGTGAAAAAGGTAAGTGATGGTAGGAAGAGAAGAAAGGTGAAAATAAAGCAAATTCCATATAGTTCTGTTTGAATAATAAAAGTTTGATGTCTACATAGGCCCATGTTTTATCCTAATTTGCATCCTGAGTCTGTATCCCAGAAACTGGCTGAATATGACACGTGTTCAATAACCTTTTTTGAATTGGTAAAAGTAAATAAAAGACAGAAAAAAAATGGTGTGACAAATGTTAAGTTAAATACTGAAACATTTGTATTTTGAAAAAGGTATAAATTTCTGACTGTTAAAAGAAACAAGAAAAGGAAAACTCAATATAGCAGGGAAAAGGTGAAGCAAAAATGAACTTAGATATAAAACTAATTCCAACAATATTTAATTTGATAACCAGTCAAAAAGGATTGAGGAAGTGGATTATCTTTTTTTATTTTTTTATTTTTGGCTGCTTTGGGTCTTCATTACTGTGCACGGGCTTTCTCTAGTTGTGGTGAGCAGGGGCTATTCTTTGCTGCAGTGCACAGTCTTCTCATTGCAGTAGGTTCTCTTGTTGCGGAGCACGGGCTCTAGGGCATGTGGGCTCAGTAGTCGTGGCACACGGGCTTAGTTGTGCCGCAGCATGTGGGATCTTCCCAGACCAGGGCTCGAACCTGTGTCCCCTGCATTGGCAGGCAGATTCTTAACCACTGCGCCACCAGGGAAGTCTGGAAATGGATTTTTAAAAGGACAAAATAAATGTATGTGTACCCTGGAAACTCAAAACCAAGAAGATACTTATATGAGAAAAATAAAAGACTGAACCAAAATGTATTTTCTATGTTCCACATGGAAAAAAGGCACATGTTGCAGAAAAAATTATTTTATAAATAAAAATAGTCACCCCCCACAAGAGAATGAGAAGACAAGCCAAAAGCTAGAAGAAAGTATTTCCATTAGACATTTCTTATAAAGAACTGTTATCTAATGTATACAAAGAACTCTTAAAGCTCATCAATAAGAAAATGAACAACACAACTAAAAACGAGCAGAAGACCTAAACAGACAACTCACCAAAGAGCTATACAGATGGCAAAAACGCACATAAAAAGATGTTCAACATCCTATGTCATTAGGGAAATGCAAATTAAAACAAGACACCAGTACATACCTATTAGAATGGTCAAAATCCAAAACACTGACAACACCAAATGCTGGTGAGGATGTGGAGCAACAGGAACTCTCACTCATTGCTGGTGGGAATGCAAAATGGTTACAGCCACTTTGGAAGACAGTTTGTCAGTTCCTCACAAAACTAAGCATACACTTACCATATGATCCAGCAATAGCCTTCTTTGGTATTTTCTCAAAGGGTTAAAAACGTATGTCCAGGACTTCCTAGGTGGCACAGTGGTTAAGAATCCGCCTGCCAACGCAGGGGACATGGGTTCGAGCCCTGCTCCAGAAAGATCCCACATGCTGCAGAGCAACTAAGCCCATGCACCACAACTATTGAGCCTGCACTTTAGAGCCTGTGAGCCACAACTATTGAGCCCATGTGCTGCAACTACTGAAGCCCATGCACCTAGAGCCTGTGCTCTGCAACAAGAGAAGCCACGGCAATGAGGAGCCCGTGCACCACAACGAAGAGTAGCCCCCACTCACTGCAACTAAAAAGAAAGCCTGTACACAGCAAAAAAACCCAACACAGCCAATAAAATCAATCAACAAATTTATAAAAAAAAAAAAAGCTTATGTCCGCACAAAAACTTGCACATGGATATTTACAGCAACTTTATTCATAATTGCCCAAACTCAGAAATAACCAAGATGTTGCTTGCATGTGAACAGTAACAATGGATAAATAAAGTGTGGTACCTCCACACAATGAATATTATTCAGCACTGAAAAGAAATGAGCTATCAAGCCATGAAAAGACCTGGAGAAACCTTACATGCATGTTACTAACTGAAAGAAGTCAATCTAAAAAGCCACATTACTGTATGATTCCAACTATATGACATTCTGGAAAAGGGAAAATTATGGAGAAAGTAAAAAGATCAGTGGTTGCCAGGGGTTAAGGGAGGGAAGAAAAGGCAGATCACAGAAAGTTTTTAGCTGCATATATCTCACAATAAGAATTTCCAAAATAAAAACGTTAAAATTCTACAAAAAACATGAATAAGTTAGCATTATACAAACTAGCTGACAGGGACCTCCCGGCATCCAGTGGTTAAGACTTCGCCTTCCAATGCAGGGAGTGCGGCTTTGATCCCTGGTCATGACGGGAGCTAAGATCCCACACGCCTTGTGGCCAGAAAACCAAACCATAAAAGGGAAGCAATATTGTAACATTCAGCAAAGACTTTAGCAATGGTCCACATCAAAAAAGAAATGGTCCACACACACAAAATCTTTAAAAAAAACTAGCTGACATTTAAACTTAGGAAGATTGACGTCACACACAGGGGGCTGTGAAACAGTAAGCTTCAGGGTTACAGCCCTTCGTGCTCAGCAACCCCCAACCCCCGCCCTAGGGCTTCCTGCAGACCCTCCAGTGTCCCAGGCTCCCTCCACCTTCAGGGCCTCCCTCTGCCCAGTGCTGGGCTCCACTGGCATCTCTAGAGAGTGGGGACCTGGTGAGTAGATTTCTTCTTTTGTTTGTTCTTCATATATGTTTTCATGAATGTGCATGCTGTCCTTGTGCAGAGGCCATGTTAACCTTCTCAGAAATGTTACCATTTTGGTACATGTGCTGCCCAAGAGAGCACTAGGTTTCTTTTTCTTTTTTTTAAGCTCTTTATTGGAATATAATTGCTTTACACTCTTGTACCAGCTTTTGAGGTACACCAAAGTGAATCAGCTGTATTTATACATATATCCCCATATCCCCTCCCTCCAGTGACTTCCTCTCACTCTCCCTGTCCTGGCCCTCTAAAGCATCACCCATCATCGAGTGGATCTCCCTTTGTTATACAGCAACTTCCCACTAGCTATCTATTTTACAGTTGGTAGTATATATATATGTCTATGCTACTCTCTCACTTCGTCCCAGCTTCCCCTTCACCCCCCACCTCCCCAACCCCGTGTCCTCCAGTCCATTCTCTGCATCTGCATCCTTATTCTTGCCCTGTCACTGGGTTCATCAGTACCATTTTTTTTTTTAGATTCTGTATATATGAGTTAGCATACAGTATTTGTTTTTCTCTTTCTGGCTTACTTCACTCTGTATGACAGACTCTAGGTCTATTCACCTATAGCTCCATTTCATTCCTTTTAATGGTTGAGTAATATTCCACTGTATATATGTTTCACATCTTCTTTATCCATTCATCTGTTGATGGGCATTTAGGTTGCCTCCATGTCCTGGCTATTGTAAACAGTGCTGCAATGAACATTATGGTACATGTTTCTTTTGGGATTATGGTTTTCTCTGGGTATATGCCCAGTAGTGGGATTACTGGATCATATGGCAGTTCTATTTTTAGTTTTTTAAGGAACCTCCAAACTGTTTTCCATAGTGGCTGTACCAACTTACATTCCCACCAACAGTGCAGGAGAGTAATCTTTTCTCCACACCCTCTCCAACATTTGTTTCTAGATGTTTTGATGATGGCCATTCTGACTGGTGTGAGGTGATACATCATTGTGGCTTTGACTTGCATTTCTCTGATGATTAGTGATGTTGAGCATCTTTTCATGTGTTTGCTGGCCATCTGTATGTCTTCTTTGGAGAAATGTCTATTTAGGTCTTCTGCCCATTTGTGGATTGAGGTTATTTGCTTTTTTGGTATTAAGCTGCATGAGCTGCTTGTATATTTTGGAGATTAATCCTTTGTCCGTTGCTTCATTGGCAAGTATTTTCTCCCATTCTGAGGGTTGTTTTCTTGTCTTGTTTATGGTTTCTTTCGCTGTGCAAAAGCTTTTAAGTTTCATGAGGTCCCATTTGTTTATTCTTGATTTTATTTCCATTATTCTAGGAGGTGGGTCAAAAAGGATCTTGCTTTGATGGATGTCACAGAGGGTTCTGCCTATGTTTTCCTCTAGGAGTTTTATAGTGTCTGGCCTTACATTTAGCTCTTTAATCCATTTTGAGTTTATTTTTGTGTATGGTGTTAGGACGTGTTCTAATTTCATTCTTTTACATGTTGCTGTCCAATGTTCCCAGCACCACTTATTGAAGAGGCTGTCTTTTGTCCATTGTATATTCTTGCCTCCTTTGTCAAAGATAAGGTGTCCATATGTGCTTGGGTTTACCTTTGGGCTCTCTATTCTGTTCCATTGATCTTCCTTTCTATTTTTGTGCCAGTACCATACTGTCTTGATCACTGTGGCCTTGTCGTATAGTTTGAAGTCAAGAAGCCTAATTCCATCAACTCTGTCTTTCCTTCTCAAGATTGCTTTGGCTATTCGGGGTCTTTTGCATTTCCATACAAATCGTAAGATTTCTTGTTCTAGTTCTGTGAAAAATGCTGTTGGTAATTTGATAGGGATTGCGTTGAATCTGTAAATTGCTTTGGGCAGTATAGTTATTTTCACAATGTTGATTCTTCCAATCCAGGAGTATGGTATGTCCCTCCATCTGTTTGTATTGTCTTTGATTTCTTTCATCAGTGTCTTATAGTTTTCTGCATACAGGTCTTTTGCCTCCTTAGGCAGGTTTATTCCTAGGTATTTTATTCTTTTTGTTGCAATGGTAAATGGGAGAGTTTCCTTAATTTCTCTTTCTGCTTTTTCGTTGTTAGTGTATAGGGATGCAAGAGATTTATGAGCATTAATTCTGTATCCTGCTACTTTACTAAATTCATCGATTAGTGTGAGCAGTTTTCTGGTAGCGTCTTTAGGGTTTTCTATGTATAATATCATGTCATCTGCAAAGAGTGACAATTTTACTTCTTTTCCAATGTGGATTCCTTTTATTTCATTTTCTTCTCAGACTGCTGTGGCTAAAACTTCCAAAACTATGTTGAATAATAATGGTGAGAGTGGACACCCCTGTCTTGTTCTTAGAGGGAATTCTTTCAGTTTTTCACCATTTAGAATGATGCTGGCTTTTGGTTTCTCATATATGGCTTTTATTATGTTGAGGTAATTTCCTTCTATGCCCATTTTCTGGAGAGTTTTTATCATAAATGGATGTTGAATTTTGTCAAAAGCTTTTTCTGCATCTATTGAGATGATCATATGGTTTTTATCCTTCAATCTGTTGATATCATGTATCACATTGATTGATTTGCATATATTGAAGAATCCTTGCATCCCAGGGATAAACCCCACTTGATCATGGTGTATGATTTTTTTAATGTGCTGCTGGATTCTGTTAGCTAGTATTTTGTTGAGGATTTTTGCATCTATATTCATCAGTGATATTGGCCTGTAATTTTCTTTTTTTGTGACATCTTTGCCTGGTTTTGGTATCAGGGTGATGGTGGCCTCACAGAATGAGTTTGGGATTGTTCCTCCTTCTGCTATATTTTGGAAGAGTTTGAGGAGGATAGGTGTTAGCTCTTCTCTAAATGTTTGATAGAATTCGCCTGTGAATCCATCTGGCCCTGGGCTTTTGTTTGTCAGGAGATTTTTAATCACAGTCTCAGTTTCAGTGCTTGTGATTCATCTTTTCATACTTTCTCTATTTCTTCTTGGTTCAGTCTTGGAAGATTGTACTTTTCTAAGAATTTATCCATTTCTTCCAGGTTATCCAATTTATTGGCATATAGTTGCTTGTAGTATTCTCTCATGATCTTTTGTATTTCTGTGGTGTCCGTTGTTACTTCTCCTTTTTCATTTCTAATTCTGTTGATTTGCTTCCTGATGACTCTGGCTAATGGTTTATCAATTTTGTTTATCTTCTCAAAGAACCAGCTTTTAGTTTCATTGATCTTTGCTATTGTTTCCTTCATTTCTTTTTCATTTATTTCTGATTTGATCTTTATGATTTCTTTCCTTCTGCTCACTTTGGGGCTTTTTTGTTCTTCTTTCTCTAATTGTTTTAGGTGTAAGGTTAGGTTGTTTATTTGATATTTTTCTTGTTTCTTGAGGTAGGACTGTACTGCTATAAACTTCCCTCTTAGAACCGCTTTTACTGCGTCCCACAGGTTTTGGGTTGTTGTGTTTTCATTGTCACTTGTTTCTAGATGTTTTTTGATTTCCTCTTTGATTTCTTTAGTGTTGATTGTTTAATAGCGTGTTGTTTAGCCTCCATGTGTTTGTATTTTTTACAGGTTTTTTTACTAGGTTTCTTTTTTATTTGGAGATGGACTCACAATTTTATTCCCAGTGCCTAGCATTGTGCCTCACAAAGCCGACACTCAAATATTTGTTGAATATATAACACATTTGTATTTCCCTAATGGTTAATGATTAGGAATGAATGACTGAAAACAGAGAGAACTATCATATTCAAATTGAATGACTGAAAACAACAGAGAGAACTATCATAGTCAAATTGGATTAAAAAAATTACAGATACTAGTGTCTTAATAGCAAACAGCACTGAGGTGGTTTTATAAAGACTCAAGCGCTCCTACATAAAATGACATATTTAGTAACAGGACAGAAATAGGTTTTTCCTTTTTTGTACTGACGACAAAAATTCCAGAACATTTCCTTATAGAAATAAATAAAACAGTAACCAATTTTATATGGTATAAGGAGGGTGAGAGATTTCAATAAAAACTAGCTCTCCCCAAGTTTTCAATTACAGACACAGAATGACTGCACACTTGTGACAAAAACAGATCAGCAGATGTAAGAAAAGAAACTAAAACCAAAAATAACATAGAAGTATTTAAAGGGATTAATCCTTTAGCATTTCACTGTGAAGAATTTTGAACATACACAAAAGTAGAGAAGTGTCATTTCACCAAAAGAAATACGATGGCAAATAAGTATGTGAAAACATGTTCCTAATCATTAACCATTAGGGAAATACAAATTAAAACCACAATCAGGGCTTCCCTGGTAGCACAGTAGTTAAGAATCCGCCTGCCAATGCAGGGGACATGGGCTCGAGCCCTGGCCTGGGAAGATTCCACATGCCGCAGAGCAACTAAGCCCGTGCACCACAACTACTGAGCCCACACATCTCAACTACTGAAGCTCCTGTGCCTAGAGCCCATGCTCCGCAACAAAAGAAGCCACCACAATGAGAAGCCTGTGCACCACAATGAAGAGCAGCCCCCACTCTCCACAACTGCAGAAAGCCTGCATGCAGCAATGAAGACCCAACACAGCCAATAAAAAACAAACAAAAAACCCATGATCAGATAGCTCTACACATCCATCAGAATGGCTAAAAGATAAATAGTGACACCACCTGATACTGAGGATGCAGAAAAACTGAATCCCTCATACACTGGCAGCTGGGAATTTTAAATGGTACCACCACTCTGGACACAGCTTGATACTTTCTTAATGCGACTATAAAATCCAGCAATTGTCCTACTGGCCATTTATCCCAGAGAAGTGAAGACTTATGTTCAAGCAAAAACCTATATACATTTATAGCAGTTTTATTCATAACAGCTGATAACTGGAAACAACCCAAATATCCTTCAGGTGAATGGGTAATCAAACTGTGGTACATCCATACAACAGAACACTACTCAGCAGGAAAAAAAAAAAAAAGGGAATGAACTACTGATACATGCAAAAACTGGGTTAATTTTGCAGAGAATTATGCTGAGTGAAAACAAGTCGATACAAGGAGGGGTTGGGCAAAACAAGTGAAGTTGATTGAGAGATACAAACTTCCAGTTATAAAATAAACAAGTCATGGGGATGTCATTTACAGCACAGGGAATTATAATCAAAAATATTGCAATAACTTTGTAGGGTGACAGATATTACTAGATTCACTGAGGTGATCAAGTTGTAAAGTATATAAATATCAAATCATTATGTTGTACATCTGAAACTAGTGTAATACTGTATGCCGATTACACTTCAATTAAAAAAGAAAAAGAAAAAAAGCCAATCCCAATAAGTTACACATGGTCTGATTCCATTCATATAACATTTTTGAAATGATAAAATTATAAAATGAAGAACAGATAGTGACTGCCAGATATAAGGAGGGGGTGGGGTTGGGAGGGAAGTAGGTATGGTTATAGAAGCACATTTTCTGTAACAATGGAAAATGGAAGCATTCTAAAGCTTGAGTATCAATGCTGACCTCCTGGTTGTGATATCTACTTTAACTCTGCAAGATGTTACCACTAGGGGAAAATGGGTAAAGGGTATACACAGAATCTCCCTATTATTTCTTACAACTGCATGTATGTGAATCTGTAACTCTCTAAAAGCTTATTATAAAAACCCTCAGAAAAGAGTATGTAAAAATAAAGCAACATTATGTTTCCATGCCTGCTAGAGATACAAATGAAAAAAAAAAACTACACATAAAAATACAAGTTCTAAAACAACCCAATCAAAAAACAGGTGGAAGATCTAAACAGACATTTCTGCAAAGACGACATACAGATGGCCAACAAACATATGAAAAGATGCTCAACATCACTATTAGAGAAATGCAAATCAAAACTACAATGAGGCATTACCTCACACTGGTCAGAACAGCCATTTCAAAAAATCTATAAACAATAAATGCTGCAGAGAGTGTGGAGAAAGGGGAACCCTCCTACACCACTAGGGGGAATGTAAATTCGTACAGCCACTATGGAGAACAGGATGGAGGTTCCTTAAAAAACTAAAAATAGAGCTACCATATGATCCAGCAATCCTACCTGGGCATATATCCAGAGAAAACCATAATTCAAAAAGATACACGCACCCCAGTGTTCACTGCAGCACTATTTACAATAGCCAGGACATGGAAGCAACCTAAATGTCCATCAACAAATGAATGAATAAAGATGTGTGTATATATATGTATATGTGTTAAAGATGTGTGTGTATATATATGTATGTACACACACACACACACACACACACAATGGAATATTAGCCATAAAAAAAGAACGAAGTAATGCCATTTGCAGCAACATGGATGTACCTAGAGATTGTCATGCTGAGTGAAGTCAGTCAAAGACAAATATCATGTGATATTGCTTATATGTGAAATCTAAAAAAATGACACAAATAAACTTATTTACAAAACAGAAATAAGTCACAGATGTAGCAAACAAAGTTGTGGTTACCAGGGCGGAAAGGGGGAGGGGGAGGGATAAATTGAGAGAATGGGATTGACATGTACACACTACTATATACAAACAGATAACTAATAAGGACCTACTGCATAGCACAAGGAATTCTACTCAATACTTTGTAATGGCCTACATGGCAAAAGAATCTAAAACATAGAGTGGATAATGAAAAAGTCACTTTTGTAGTAAAAAATGGCAGTTTCGTGTGGTTCAAATTCACATGATTAAGTATATCTATAGTCTTATCTTTGTATTATAATTATTTGGTATATAATAATTATATCAGAGTTCTGAAGAATAATGTTTTTATCATTTGCCATATGTTATTTTGAAGTACTTTAATATGATTTTGTCACTAATTAAAAAGAAAAAGAGTGGATATATGTATATGTATAGCTGATTCACTTTGCTGTACACCTGAAACTAACACATCGTAAATCAATTATACTCCAATAAAAATTAAAAAAAAGAAGAGATCTCTGAAAAAAAATACAAGCTCTGCTGTGAATATTACAATAACAATAACCAAATATGGAAACAAAGTAGCTAAATACAGACTTGCTTCATAATCAGTACATGCAAAGACCAATGGAAATATTCTGAAAAGAGCCTGACACCAATAACTAAAGCAACAAAACCACAGAGCTCTTTCTACTTATTGCAGGTTCTTGTGGCAATTACAGTTCAATTAAAAAATCAGAAAAAGAAATTAAAAATGGCATCAATAGCAAAATGCAGTTCCCTGATAGCAAGGGCCCAGGAGAGCAACACACTCACAAACTAGACTGACTGGTTTTTAAAAGCCATCTTAAATATGGCAATTATAAGCAGAACAAATACAATTAAAGGAAAATATGAAATCTTACAATGAAGTTTCACAAAAGTGACAAGTGAAAGCTCAGAGAAGTGATATTAAAAACATTCAAGCCTCAGGACTTCCCTGGTGGTGCAGCAGTTAAGACTCTGCTCCCAACACAGGGGGCTCGGGTTCCATCCCCGGTCAGGGAACTAAGATCTCACATGAATGTTGCAACTAGGAGCCCACGTGCTGCAACAAAGATCCCACGTAAAGATCCTGCATGCCACAACTAAAAAGATCCCACATGCCACAGCTAAAGATCCCTCCCGCACGTAGCAATGAATACCCCTCGTGCTGCAACTAAGACCTGGCGCAGCCAAATAAATAAATATTAAAAAAACAAACGAAAAACATTCAAGCCTAAAAAGTAAGTATCTTTAAGTAAGATACTTCTTCCTTATAACAAAGTTAAGAAAAACAGGTATATTAAGAAAGAATGGCAAGATAAAAATTAAAAGGAAAAGAAGACAGTACAAACATTCCATAATATGGGGAACCAAAGGCCATAAAAGGGAATTAGTCATAAAAAAATTACTGGAACCATGCACATTTCGTAAACTTTCAAAGTCAACCTTATTTATAATCTACAGGCTACCATTTGAAAAAATAATTTGAAGCAGTTTATTAAAAAGACATGTATAGCAGGTATGGTACTACAAAGGCTCAAAAGGGTGAGTTGATTCCATAAATGTAGGTCAGCAATGGGGTGATTAATGGTTGGGGCGGGACAATTCTTTGTTGTAGGAGGCTGTTTCATGCTTTCTAGGACATTTAGCAGCACCCCTGGCTGTAGCAACACCCCCACCCCCCTTGCCCTCGTTGTGACAACCCAAAGGCTCCAGACACTGCCACCGTCCCCTGAAGGGCAAAACGGTTCCCCACTGGGAATCACTGACCTGGGCTAGCAGAGCTTCTGCAACTGAGAATAAACTTAGCGTTGAGCATTTCACCAGCTAAGGCACAAAGGTTAGCAATGTCCTGCGGGGTTTAGGACACTCGCTGATAGGAGCGTACTATCTTACTAAATAAGAAAGACGATTTTTTCCAGCACTAGCTTCCAAGATAATTTTCTTACCACAATCTTTACTGACTGTACCTGTAACTGTATCGAAGTTATAGAGACAGTCTTCCTATGGCTGTTTCTTACCCATTAAAAAAAAAAAGAAAGGCAAAAGAATACTAGGAAAACACAGTTTGGCAAAGACATTTCTATAGGAAGCAAAACAGAGGGCTGGAAATGTGGTTTTCTGATGACCCTGCTTGCTCCAGGGATAGACAGGGCTTTAAATTCTAGAGAGGTGGCCGTCCTCAGTCACTCAGCTAATGCCAATCATGGGCTCTTACACTACATTTACAACTGAGCAAAGTAAGTATTCATATGAATAATGACAAAATCAAATATAACACAGAAACAATCAATCTTCTAGGGAGATAGATGGTTTTTACCCTTTAAAAAATTTCTATTAATATCGTATTTTGCTTGTGCAAAGGAAAAATACTTCATTTGAGAAAGACAATTTGCTCTACAGAATTTGAATTTGTAAAAAATTTTGAGGGGAAACATTTAAAACCATTGATTAAACATCAGTATGGACAATAGTAACAGAGATATGTATTTATTTTACTTTATTTTATTTATGTATTTTTTGGCTGCGTTTGGGTCTTTGTTGTGGTCTTTCTCTAGTTGTGGCGAGCGGGGGCTACACTTCGTTGCAGTGCAGTGGCTTGTCTTGTTGCGGAGCATGGGCTCTAGGCACATGGGTTTCAGTAGTCGTGGCTCGCGGGCTCTAGAGCGCAGGGTCAGTAGTTGTGGCGCACAGGCTTAGTTGCTCCACGGCATGTAAAATCTTCCTGGACCAAGGCTCGAACCCATGTCCCCCGAATTAGCAGGCGAATTCTTAACCACTGCGCCACCAGGGAAGTCCAATATGTATTTTAGAAGATTATTATTGTTCAGCAAGCTTTATAGGAACTGAATTTAATCTTACATATGCTGTGTCACTGTTAAACACTAAGTGTCAAGTAAAGGGGAAAATCTGTTCCTATTTGTTTATTTAAGGGCTTGGACTTGTAAACCTGGGTAATAAATAAATGTCTGTGTGTATGTGTGTGTGTAAAATGACATACTGTTAGACTAAATATATATATTTAGGTGATACTCTAATAGAAGTTACTGATTAACAAGAAGGCTGAGGCCAAGACAAGGGAATTGGTGAACATTTACTTTTTTATTCTGTATATTTCTGTAGTTTTTTTTTTTTTTTTACAGTAAGCCTGCGTAACAAATTACAAATACTAAAAAATCATGAAATATGTGTTTTGATTCAACATTGGTTTAAATTTCACAAGCGTTATGTTTTACCTCAAGGATCCATACTTTGCAAACTCACTTTGAAGTGCTCTAATCAAAGCTAGGAAACAAATAAAAGAAACAGGACAAAGAAGGAAATCACAACAGGTACTGTGGCAGAGGAACCACCTGGCCTGGCTCTCCGTTTTCACTCCCTTCTTTGCCCCTCTAGTCACTCTGCCCCCAGCACCCAAAGGCTCAGAGCTCCCCTTCAGTCTCTGCTGTCAGGACCCCCCCATGGCCCCACACCCGGGCCTGCCCTTTTTTTTTTTTTTGATGGCAAAATAAGCATAACATAAAATCTGCATTTTAACCATTTTTAACTGTACAGTTCAGGGGCATTAAGTACATTCGCACTGCTGTGCAACCATCACCACTACCCATTTCCGAAACTGCTTCATCATCCTAAACTGAAATTCTGTCCTCATTAAACTCAACTCCCCATCCCCCGCCGCCTCCAGTTCCTGGCAACCACCATTCTGCTTCCTGTCTCTGTGATTCTGACTATTCTACGTACCTCACAGAGTGTAATCACATAGCCCTGGTACTTGGCCTTTTGTGACAGGCATATTTCACGTAGCATAGTGCCTTCAAGGCTCATCCACGTTGTAGCGTGTCAGAACTTCCTTCCTCTTTAAGGCTGAATAATAAATATTCCATGAGTGTATTACACACCATGTTTTGTTTACCCATTCGTCCTTCAACGGACACTTGGGCTGCCTTTATACCTCCTGCCTGCTGTGAACAGTGCTGCTGTGAACATGGGTGTACAAACACCTGTTTGAGGCCCTGCTTTCAATGCTTCCTTACCCAGAAGTGGAATTTCTGGATCATATGATAATTCTATTTCCTGCCCTGCCTTCTTACCTACCTCTTAACTTTCTCCCCCAACCAAAACACACTCATCATCTGTCTTGTTCTGCAAGAAGCTGCTGTCAGAAAGCATCTAATGTATTAATAGCTGACAAGGCTTAACATATTACCCCTCCCAGGGACATCTGCATTTGAATAGAGGAACACCTTAAGGAGAAGGAATGTCTTCATCACAGGGCAGCTTTTCAAACAGCAACAGGCTGGGGAGGGATGGGGGACACTGGAGGTCGAAACAGACAAAAGACCTCTCGGGAACTCATGTCACAGTATTTCTAGTTTTCTCACTCCCAAAATGTAGACTCCTCCCTCCCGCTTTGTTCTGGGTTCTATCATCAGTTACCTTCTCTGTTGTATTGAATCAGCGAACAGACAACATTCAACTATTATAAACCCTCTCAACAGCCCTCCCTGGGGACTCCTCCCACCAGGAACTGTGCTGAGGTGCTAGGGAAGCAGGCTGACCCTCATGGAGCCAGTCTGGACAGCCCCAAATGGAGTCTCCTGTCTCTCTTAGGCCTGTTCCTCCTTCTGGGTTTCTAGTGTCTTTTATTTTTTTCAAAAATTTATGTATTTATTTTATTTATTTATTGGCTGTATTGGGTCTTCACTGCTGCACACGGGCTTTCTCTAGTTGCTGCGAGTGGGGGCTACTCTTCATTGTGGTGTGCAGGCCTCTCAGTGCGGTGGCTCCTCTTGTTGCAGAGCACGGGCTCTAGGTGTGTGGGCTTCAATAGTTGCGGCACACGGGCTCAAGAGTTGTGGCTCACGGGCTTAGTTTCTCCGTGGCATGTGGAATCTTCCCAGAGCAGGGCTCGAACCCATGTCCCTTGCACTAGCAGGTGGATTCTTAACCACTGCACCACCTAGGAAGTCCTCTAGTGTCTTTTAATGCCCTGCAGTCTTTGCAGGTTCAAGGGCTTGGAGCACCTCACACTTATTTCTACCTTCACCATGTCCACTTACTCTGCATCCAGAACAGTTCTCCAGTGTCCTCTCTCCCACTCATCCCACTAGACTAACTCATCCGGGCCCTGCCCATCCCCTCTTAGATCCCCCTGCCTCCTGCCTGGCTGCACCTGCAGCCTGTGCTGACGGTCTGCGAGGCTCTCCACTGTCTAGGAAATGAAGTCACTGCTCCTTCACGAACTCTCCAAACTCTGACACCGAATTACCTTTCTAGCCTCACCTCCCACCGCCTCCTGTCACACACTCATCGGACTGAACACAGCCTGCGCTACTTTACCCGTGCCTCTGTGCCCCCAATCCGTCTCCCTCGACATGTCCTGGTTCTCCCCCACAGCTCTTCCTCTCAACTCCCACTGCAGCTTATCGGCAGCACCGCCCGAGCACGTCTTAGTCTCTCCTAATGGCTGTCACAACTGTCTTCTTCACTTGCCTGCCCATCCTTTCCGGACATCCCTCCCCCTTGCTCCCAGGTACCCCAAGCTCCCACAACTTCCTTCAGTGTTTGAGCACACAGCTCCTTCTGGCCCTAGGGCCTTCCACACATGCCGGCTGACACTGTGGTTGGAACAAGGTCCACCTCCCTCCCCAGCACGTAATTACTCACCCTCCTTCAGATACCATCAGGGCCTGAAAGGAGCTGCCCTTGAGTACATTTCCCTTTTACAGTCTTCTAGTGCTCACCACAGTTTGCATTTACAAATATCCATTTATTTGATTATTAAATTTATTATTTATTTTATTAGGTATGTTATGTTTGTTTTTATTACATTTATCTGACTGTTTTTTGCTTTTTACCCCATAGCTAGAGGGCAATGCCTGTGCCTGTAATGTTCACTATTTTATCCCTGGTCCCCAGCAATATATCTGGCACATAATAGGGGCTAAAAGAAATGGATTTATTACATGAATTACCATTTTTCTGTTTGTAGCTTAGGCCTGAGAAGACTGGGGAAGGTCCTCATGAAACCTACACTTAACCCAGCCTCCCCACTCTCTTCCCTCCCTCTCTCTCTTTCTTAAAAGAGAGGAGAAGGGGAGAAGGAGCTCTGGGAAACAATGCAAGGAATATAAGAAAAAAACATTTTAAGACTATCAAGGGGGTGGGGGAGGAACAGACTGGGAGTTTGGGGTTAACAGATACAAACTATGACATAGAGAATGGAGGGACAACAAGGTGCTACTGCAGAGCACAGGGAACTATATTCAATGTCCTGGGATAAACCATAATGGAAAGGAGCATAAAAAAGAATGTATATTTTAAAAAAAGACTATCAATAATAAAGAACAAATTATATTCATGAAATAAGAACAAGAAGATTTTTTAAAAAAAGAATCAGAGAACTATTTCCTGAGAATCGAGAGAGCTAAATAAAGAATTCAAGAGAAGAAATGGAAAATAAAGTTGAGCAAACTTCTCAGAAGGTAGAACGCAAAGGCAGAACTGACGACGACGACGACAGCACTATCAGAACCTCCCGTACAGCGGTCTCCACGAGCCAGGCACCGAATCGAGCCTCACAACGATCCCCTGAGCAAGGTGCTTTCATTTCCAAAGTGAAAATAGGAAAGATAAAAAAAATTAAAGGATCTGTCTGGGAAATCTAACAACTGACGAAAATCTTTTCAGAGAGAAACAGAAAATACAGTGGAAAGGAAATGATCACATCAATACACAGAGAGCTGAAGGGCCAAGGAACAGAAGGGATAGAACCTTTGTCTTTTAGAAACCCATGTCAAAATATCTGATATCAGATGATGTCTTGGATTCGCAGGGGAAAATACAGGGAGAAGGTGGGGATATAGATGAAGTAAGATCAGCCAAGATTCTTGGATGGGCGTATTAATTTTGACATCCCCATTAAGATATGAGCGGAGATGCCAACTATACATTGGTAAAGTCAGGCCTGAAGATAAAAATTTGGAAATCAATGGCATTTAAAGGCACAAGCTTAGATGAGATCACGTACGAGAGGAAAGATGGAAAAGAGCCAGAGGATCTAGAACAGAGCCCTAGAGTATTTTAACATAAAAGTATCAAACAGCAGATATTTTACTTTTCAGGTGTGATAAAGCCACAATATAACATATATTTGAAACAACATAATATATTGTTATGGATGTATATTTAAAGGATAACAGGCTCTTGACTTATGCTGTTTTTTGCTTATAGTTATGTTCACTACTAAAAGGACATGCTACAGGAGAAGAGACTTTTTTCATGTAGATTAGTAAATATTTGTGAACTATAATTCCTTGAAAAGATATTCTGGAATCAGTACACAGGAAGAAAAGGTGAACAGGAGAGAGTGATCAAGCCCACTAGTTCCCAGAGAAATGTTATAACATTTCTCAAAAATTAAAAAGTCTGACAAGGTGAAAAGGTTTGGAAAAAAGATATTGGAAAAAAGAACCCTCATCCGCTGTTGGTGGGAATACATATTTGTGTCTTTGGAGAACTATTTTGCAATTCTAAGAAAATTTAAACCCAGCTAATTTTAACCCAGCAATTATACTTCTGAGTTTATACCTGTCCTAAAGAAACACATGTGCCAAAGTGAAAAGACATTCACAGCAACACTGTTAGTAATAGCAAAAATTAAAACCAGCCTAAATGTCCATCAATAGGAAGGAGAAAAATAAAATGGGTTACATTCACAGTATGGAATACCACCCAGGAGTTAAAAATATATTTATTTATCATATCAAGATATATTTATCATTATATGAGTATATTTCAACAGCACAATGATAAATGGGAAAAAAGATGCAGAATGGTACACACAGTATAATACCTTTTATACAAATTTTAATATTCATGACAGTGGTTACCTCTGGGGGGGCTGAAAGAGAAGGGAATGGAACTGGGAAGGCGTATTAAAGAAGCTTCAACGTTAGTAATACTGCTTTCTTTTCTAATATAACAACTGAGGCGGGGGGAAGGGGGGTGGGATGGATTGGGAGATTGGGACTGACATATATACACTACTATGTATAATACAGATAACTAATGTGAACCTAATATATAGCACAGGAAACTCTACTCAATGCTGTGTGGTGACCTCCATGGGAAGGAAATTTTTAAAAAAGCAGATACATGTGTAGGTATGGCTGATTCACTTTGCTGCACAGCAAAAAATTAAGATAACATTATAAAGGAACTATACTCCAATAAAAATTAATTTTAAAAAATTGTGGCAAATATAAAAAAATGTCAAATTGTGTCGGTTCTGGGTGTTAGGTACATAAGCACCTAATATATTATCCTGTGTACTATTATCTTTGCAACTGGGGAGAAAGAGTCTGTGCGCACAGCGCTTTATTCATGGGGGGAAAGGCAATCTGGTGCAGATCAGTAAAGGAAATGCTGAAAATGTAAAACAAGCTCATCGTGGTCACAGGAAATGGACACGGCTGAGCACGTGTCTTTTCAGCAGAGAAAACAGGGAGTAAATATGAAGCTTCCAATGATGGCTGCAAAAGGCAAGTGCGTTTAGTTAAGCTTTCAAAATAACAGACTACACTGTTTCTCCACAGTACTGGCTAACTGGATTGTCCAAAAGGCATATATCTAGGTTATACATCCAATATTTAAAGAACCTAAATACATCATTTTAGGGCTGAAATAACACAGTTGTTAAAAGTTAAGAAGATACAGTACAGTTTGTCTATTTTTTTTAACTGTTTCTCAATCCATGGATTATTTTCTTTAGTATTTGGAGAAAGATATATTCACTATTAGGTATATTAAAAAAAACCACACCCAAATGTTAAAACTGAACATAAAGAAATACCTTCAGAGCCAAATACAACCAAATAATGAATTAAGCACTCTTTTGGCACCAGCCTCTAAATTGAAACATTTGTCTTCTAACTTTGAGTGTGAGGTACTTGTCAATGTAGTAACTGACAGAGTTGAAGATATTCTTTGTTTTTTTTTGTTTGTTTGTTTGTTTTTTGGCCGTGTGGCTTGTGGGATCTTAGTTCCCTGAACAGGGCTCAAACTTGGGCCACAGCCGTGAAAACACAGAGTCCTAACTACTGGACTGCCGGGGAATTCCCTGAAGATATTCTTTAGTGAAAAATTTCCCTGTAATTTCTGAGTCTGTATTGAGTCCAATTATCTGACAGTCATTTGCTGCCATTCTCAAAGAACTCTAATTCTGAGTTAGGATTTTGGCATTTAGCCAAAATTCAGAAAAGAAACCAACTGGATGTAAAATTTAACCCACGCCTCAAGCTGTCAGCGACCTGGAGACAAATGCCTGTGAAAGATTACAAATGGTATTATACTGGACACTGAAAGGTAACTAAATTATGTTTAATTTTAAACATTATAATGAGTTTTAAAAAATTAAGTTGATAGTTCAACTTGTATGCTGAATACCCAATACACAGCCTGCAGGTTCCTAAGATGTAAGAAAGCATTAGGTTGAGAGTCAGAGATGAGGCAGAAAAGGACATGAGTAAAAGCCAAAGACAAACAGACTATTTAAAATCTTGCCTGGGGCGGCTCTGGGCCTAGGACAGAGGAAACTCTTTTCTTCATCCTCCCTCTAAAGTGTGGACCCACTTCTTATTCTTATGACTCAACCCTCAGGTCACCTTACAACACTGTTCACATGAGGAAATGTAATCTAAATTCTAAACAAAGTAGATTTAGATGGAGATTTTCCAATGACTTCAACAACAGTGGCAAAAGGAAATGAACACCACTAAAATAAAAATGAGAGTAATAAGTATAGTTTGCTTTTGTATAACACCCCAACTAAGACAATATGAAGAATAAAAACCAGAGCTGAGGCTGTTCTTCCTATTCAAGGAAACCAGTGCTACAATAACGGCAAGAGCACCAGCTAACGAGGTGGCTGTACAGTGGCGCTGTCTTACCCAGCTGGTTCTTCATCCCCATGAGCACAGAGTTCATGTGCGCTTTGGATGCATAGAGCTTGCTCACGGCTTTCCTTGATCTGATCATCTCCTTGGCCAGAACCACACAGACATCCTTCTGACCCTTCTTGGCAGCATCTTTCACAGATCGTTTCACTTTTTCTTCTTCTCTTTGGATATCTAAATTTAGAACAGAACACCAAAAAATTAAGGGTAAACCAGGAGATGTATTGGCACTTAAATCTGTTCTTATTGTGATCTAAATGTGTCTATGAAACAGGAAAATAGATAGGAGGATATAAACTAAATAAAAATAATTCATGTGGTAGGTATTCATGATTTCCAGAAACAACATTAAAGTAATACAAGAGTAAACAGAAAAGTAACTCCTATTAGAGTAGACAACATTTCAAAACTGTTTTTGCAAGCCCATTCTAACATCTGTTGGTACTGGTACTAAGGCACTTTAGAACTACTGTAAAGCGGGAAGTTCCCTGGTGGTCCAGTGGTTACGACTCGGCACTTTCACTGCTATGGCACCGGGTTCAATCCCTGGTTGGGGAACTAAGATCCTGCAAGCCAAGTGGCCCAGCCAAAAAAAAAAAAAAAAAAAAAAAAAACCCAATTGTAAGTGCATTCCAGAGCTTGCTCTCATAATCAATAAGTAATATTCCTACAATTACATTCATTAATAATTTATAAAAACCTGCAACTTAACAAAAGCCTGAACATACTAAAAGTATCACAACAGCATCAACTCAAGGTAGGATATGTCTACATTATGTGCTTTATGAATAGTAGAGATTTTTTATTGTGGTAAAATACACGTAACATGAAATTTACCATCTTCACCGTTTCTAAGTGTACAGTTCTATTGTGGTAAAACACACATAACATGAAATTTACCATCTTCACCGTTTCTAAGTGTACAGTTCTATTGTGGTAAGATACACATAACATGAAATTTACCATCTTCACCGTTTCTAAGTGTACAGGTACTAAGTACATTCATATTGTTGTGAGCATCACCACCATCCATCTCTAGAACTCTTTACAGCTTTCATCACTGAAACTCAAAGCCATTAAATAATAACTCCCCATTCCCTCCTCCCACCAGCCCGACAAACACCATTCTACTTCCTGTCTTTATGAATTTGACTACTCTAGGTACCTTATATAAAAGGTATCCTACAGTATTTATTTTTTTTCAAGACTGGCTTATTTAACTTAGCATAAAGTCTTCAAGGTTCAGCCATGTTGCAGCATGTATCAGAATTCCCTTTTAAAGGCGGAATATTCCATCGCATGTACATACCAAATTTTGTTTGTCCATTCATCCACTGACAGACACTGGTTGCTTTCACCACCTTTAGCTGTTGTGAATAATGCTGCTATGAACATGAGTGTACAAATATCTTTTTGACCGTGTGGCTTAAAAAACATGAATCTATTTCTCATAGTTCTTGAGGCTGGAAAGTCCAAGATCAAGGTACCCTGTGAGAACCTCCTTCATGGTTTGCAGATGAATGCCTTCTTGCTGTATCTTCACATAGCAAAGGGTTCATCTCTTGTGTCTCCTCTTATAAGGGCACTAACACATAAGGCCTAATTACCTCCCAAAGGCCCCACCTCCAAATACCATCACATTGGGATTAGGGAATCGACATAATGAAATTTGGGGGCATGCAAACGTTCAGTCTATAGCATTCAGCCTCTGCCCCCACCCCCCAATTTATGCCCTTCTCATATGCAAAATGCATTCATTCCAATAGCCTCAAAAGTCTTATCTCGTTTCAGCATCAACTTTAAAGTTTAAGTCCAAAGTCTCATCTAAAGATTGTCTAAATCAGATATGGGTGAGACTTGAGGTATGATTCAACCTGAGACTAAATTATTCTCCAGCTCTGAACTTATGACAGGCATAGAATAAACATTCTCACTCTAAAAGAAAAAAATAGGAAAGAAGAAAGTCCAAAATCTAGCAAGGCAAACTCCATGAGCTCTTAAGACACAAATAATCCTCTCTGGCTTGATATTCTGACTTTCAGACCTACAAGGGTAGCAACGTCACCACCATGGTTGGTGGGGTACCACCATACTGCAGCTTCCTGTGGGGGCCCCATCCAAGCTGAGGCTCTGCCAGGCAAGGGGTCACACCCTCAGGGCTCTTTGGTTGGAGGCAGCCTAGCATATAAGAACTGAGGTAGTGGCCCTGATGATGCCTGAACCAGATCTGGGGGTGTTCTCTCCTTTCCGTGAAGAAAAGTGGAAGTTAAAAGCCTAAGTTATATCATCCTGTCCTATAAAACCTAAGAAGTCTGACAGCCTTCCTTTTATTCTGACCTGAATCCATCTCCATCAGTTCAGGCTGGCAGTAATCTCGCTGGTATAGCTGATAAAATCCATGGTCTAGCTGATAAAACCCATACTAATCTCCTTATCAAATGGTTGGGCACATATGTCAGCCATACACGTGGTGTCTTCTGAATGTGCAATATGGACAAATGGAGATTATTCCAAGTCTTTAAGTGCTGGTTTCATTTTGCTTAATAATTCCTTCTTCAATTTATTTCTCTCTCCTCGAATTTTACTGTAAGTAGTCAGGAAGAACTAAGCCACTCCTCCAACACTTAGCTTAGAAATCTCCTCAGCTAAACATACAATTGAATTGCTTGCAAGTTCTAGCTTCCACAAAATACTAGACCCTGAACGCAGTTCGGCCAAGTTCTTTGCCACTTTATCAAGAATTCCCTTTTCATCACTGTCGAATAACATCTTCCTCAATTCTAAGGAATTACTAATTTCATTCATGAGGGCTCCACCTTCATGGCCTAATTACTTCCTAAATGCACCCTCCCCAAATGCTACTGCATTGAGATTAGGCCTTCAACATAAATTTGGGAAGAACACAAACCTACAGCCCATAGCAATACTCAAAAGTGCAATTTCTGGATCACATGATAATTCTATTTTTAATCTTTTGAGGAGCAGCCATCTGTCTTCCACAGCTGCTGCACCATTTTACATTCGTATCAACAGTGATCAATGGTTCAAATTTCTCCACATCCTTTGCCAACAGTTGCTATTTTATGTTTCGTTTTGCTAGCAGCCATCTTAATGCGTATAAGGTGGTAGCATACTGTGATTTTGATTTGCATTTCCCTAATGAGCAGTGATTTCGAGCATCTTTTTATGAACTTATTGAGGACTGGTGTATCTTCTTTGAAGAAATATTCTATAGACTTGAAAGTCTATTGAAGTCCTTTGCACATTTTTGAACAGGACTTTTTTAAGTTGAGTTTTAGGAGTTCAGTTCTATATATATTCTGGATGTTAATTCTATCTCAGATATATGACAGGCAAATATTTTCTCCCAATCTCTGGGTTGCCCTTTTACTCTGTTTTCTCTTATTACTGTCTTTTGATTCACAAAATTTTTAATTATCATGAAGTGTCTGTTGTCTATTAAACTTTTTGGTTGCCTGTGGCTTTAGGGTTATATCCAAGAAATCACTGCCAAATCCAACGTTGTGAAGCTCTGGCCCTGTTTTCTTCTAGGAGTTTTCTAGTTTTAGCTTTTACTTTTAGGTCTCTGATCCATTTTCAATTAATTTCCATATGTGGTTTTAGGTAAGGGCCCAAACTCATTCTTTTGCATGTGGAAATTCAGTTTACACATCACCATTTGTTAAGAAGGCTGTCTTTTCCTGACTGAATAGTCTTGGTACCATGCCAAAAACTATTTGACCATATATATGAGGGTTGATTTCTGAGTTCTTTTTTCTATTTCATTGGTCTTTATGACTGTCTACATGTCGGTAGCATACTGGTTTTATTTAGGCAGTTTTGTACAAAGTCTTTTTTCTTACAGTTTCATTGAGATGTAACTGACATATAGCACTGTATAAGTTTAAGGTACACAGCATGATGACTTACTGACACACATCATGAAATGCTGATCACAGTAAGTTTAGTGAACATCCATCATCTCACGTAGAAACAAAATACAAAAAAACACAGAAAAACACTTCTTCCTTGTGATGAGAACTCTTAGGATTTATGCTCTTAACAATTTTCATATATAACACAGAGCAGTGTTAATTACATTCATCCTGTCACCCATTACGTCCCTAGTGCTTATTTACCTTATACTGAAAGGCTGTACCTTTTGATCACCTTCATCCAATTTTTATTCCCCCCAACCCCATCTCTGGTGACCACAAATCTGATCTCTTTTTCTATGAGTCTGTTTGTTGGTGGTTTTTTGAACTATAATTGACCTGCAATATTGATAGTTCCTGGTGTACAACATAGAGACTTGGTATTTCTGTACATTACAAAATGATCACAATAAGTCTAGTTACCATCTATCGTACAAAGATATTCTACTATTATTGACCGTATTCCCCACTCTGTATGTTTCACCCCGTGACTCATTTCGTAACCAGAAGTTCATACCTCTTAATCTCCCTATTTTACTCATTCCCCTGCTCCCCTCCCCTCTGGCAACCACCTGTTTGTATCAATAACTGTTTCTGTTTTGCTGTGTTTGTTCATTTGTTTTCTACATTTCACATCTAAGTGAAATCATATGGTATTTTCTTTGTCTTACTTCACTTAGCATAATATCTTCTAGGTCCATCCGTGTCACAAATGACAAGCTTTCATTCCTTTTTATTTTAATTAATTAATTAATTGGCTGTGTTGGGTGTTCATTGCTGCGTGCGGGCTTTCTCTAGTTGTGGAGAGTGGGGATTTCTCTTCATTGTGGTGCGCAGGCTTCTCATTGTAGTTGCTTCTCCTGTTGTGGAGCACGGTCCCTAGGCACACAGGCTTCAATAATTGTGGCACACAAGCTCGGTAGCTGTGGTGCATGGGCTTAGCTGCTCCTCAGCATGCGGGATCTTCCGGGACCAGGGCTCCAAGCCGTGTCCCCTGCATTGGCAGGCGGATTCCCAACCACTGTGCAACAGGGAAGTCCTCACTCCTTTTTATGGTTGAAAAATATTCTAGCGTATATATGTATACAGACACCACATCTTTATCCATTCATCTATCATGGGCACTTAGGTTACTTCCATATCTTGGCTACTGTGAGGAATGCTGCGTTAAACATAGTGGTACATATATCTTTTTGAATTAGTGTTTTTGTTTTCTTTGGAAAAATACCCAGACGTACAATTGCTGGATTATATGGTAGTTCTAATTTTGTGAGGAACTTCCATGCTGTTTTCTGTAGTTGCTGCACCAATTTTCATTCCCACCAATGTTGCACAAGGGTTCCTTATTCTCCACATCCTAATCCAACACTTGCTATTTGCTGTCTTTTTAACAATAGCCATTCTCACAGGTATGAGATGGTATCTCACTGTGGTTTTGATTTGCATTTCCCTGATGATTAGTGATGCTGAGCATCTTTTCATGTGTCTGTTGGCCATCTGCATGTCTTCTTTAGGAAAATGCCTATTCAGGTTCTCTGCCCTTTCATTTATTTATTTTTTTTCGCTGCATTGGGTCTTTGTTGCTGCACGCAGGCTTTCTCTAGTTGTGGTGAGCAGGAGCTACTATTCATTGAAATGTGAAGGCTTCTCATTGAGGTGGCTTCTCTTGTTGTAGGGTACAGGCTCTAGACGCGCGGCCTTCAGTAGTTGCAGCATGTGGGCTCAGTAGTTGCAGCATGAGGGCTTGGTAGTTGCAGCACACAGGACCTAGAGCACTGCGGGCTTCAGTAGCTGTGGTGCACAGGCTTACCTGCTCCACAGCATGTGGGATCTTCCTGGAACAGGGATCGAACCTGTGTCATCTGGTTTAGCAGGTGGATTCTTAACCACTGCACCACCAGGGAAGTCCCTCTGCCCATTTTTTAATCAGGTTGTTTGATTTTTTGAGGTTGAGTTGTATGAGTTCTTTGTATATTTTGGATATTAACCCCTTATCAAATATATCATTTGCAAATATCTTCTCTCATTCCATAGATGGCCTTTTAGTTTTGTTGATAGTTTCCTTCACTGTGGTCCCATTTGTTTATTTTTGCTTCTGTTTCCCTTGCTTAAGGAGACATATCCAAAAAAATACTGCTAAGACCAATGTCAAAGAGCACACTGCCTATGTTTTCTTCTAGGAGTTTATAGTCTCATGACTTACAATTACGTATTTAATCCATTTTGAGTTTATTTCTGTAATGGTGTGAAAAAGTAGTCCAGTTTGATTCTTTAGCATACAGTTGTCCAGTTGTCTCAAAACCATTTATTAAAGAGGTTGTCTTGGGAATGCCTAGCAGTTCAGTGGTTAGGACTCCACACTTTCACTGCCAAGGGCATGGGTTCAATCCCTGGTAAGGCAACTAAGATCCCACAAGCCGCATGGCACAGCCAAAAAAGTAAATGAATAAAATTAAAGAGGCTGTCTTTTCCCCCATTATATATTCTTGCCTTCTTTGTTGTAGATTACTTTGACCATATAAGTGTGGGTTAATTTTGGGGGTTTTCTGTTCCAATGATGTAGGTGTCTGTTTTTGGTGCCAATACCATATTGTTCTGATTACTGTAGCTCTGTAGTAGAGTTTGAAATCAGGGAGTATGGCACCTCCAGCTTTGTTCTTTCTCAGGATTGTTTTGCCTATTTGAGGTCTTTTGTGTTTCCATATAATTTTAAAAATAATATTTATTTTATTTTTGGCTGCATTGGGTCCTAGTTGCAGCATGTAGGCTCTTTGTTGTGGCATGCAGGCTTCTCTCCAGTTGTGACACGCAGGCTTCTCTCCAGTTGTGGCTCATGTGCTCAGCAGTTGTGGTGTGTGGGCTTAGTTAACCTGTGTCATGTGGGATCTTAGTTCCCTGACCAGGGACTGAACCTGCATCCCCTGCACTGGAAGTAGATTCTTAACCACTGGACCACCAGGGAAGTCCCTCCATATAAATTTCAGAACTATTTGTTCAGTGAAAAATGCCACTGGAATTTTGATAGGTACTGAAATGAATCTATAGATGACTTCTCCTATGGTTATTTTAACAATTTTAATTCTTCAAATCCATGAGCATGGTATATCCTTCCGTTTGTTTGTGTCAGCTTCAGTTTATTTCATCCATGTCATAGTTTTCTGAATACAAGTTTTTTACTTCCTTGGTTAGATTCTACTCCTAGACATTTTATTCTTTTTGATGCAATTATAAATGAAATTGTTAATTTCTCTTTCTGATGGTTTGTTGTTAGTGTAAGAAACACAACAGATTTCTCTATATTAGTTTTGTATCCTACAACTATACTGAATTCATTTATTATTTCTAATAGTTATTTGGTGGCATCTTTAGGGTTTCCTGTACACAGTATCATGTCATCTTCAAATAGTGATGGTTTACCTTCTTCCTTTCCAATTTGGATTCCTTTTATTTCCTTTTCTTGCCTGAAAGTGTGGCTAGGACTTTCAATGCTATGTTAGATAAATGTGGCAAGAGTGGGCATCCTTGTCTTGTTTCTGATCTTAGAGGAAATGCTTTCAGCTTTTCACCCATGAATATGATCTTGGCTGCAGGTCTATCATAGGTGGCCTTTATTATGTCAAGTGATGTTTCCTCTTACCTCACTTTGTTGAGAGTTTTTATCATAAGTGGATGTTGAATTTGCCAAAAGCTTTTTCTGTATCTACTCAGATGACTGTATGATTTTTATTCTTCAGTTTATCAATGTGGTGTATCACAATGTCTGATTTGCATAAACTGGACCATCCTTGCATCCTTGGGATAAATGCCACTTGATCATGGAGTATGATCCTTTTAAATGTAGTGCTGAATTTTGTTGCTAATATTTTGTTCAGAATTTTTGCATCTATGTTCAACACTGATATTGGCCTGTAGTTTTCTATTTTGTGTGTGATATCTTTGTCTGGTTTTGACATCTGGGTGATAATGGCCTCGTAGAATGAGTTTGGAAGTGTTCCTTCCTATTCAAATTTTTGGAATAGTTTGAGAAGGATAGGTATGAACTCTTCTTTAAATATCTGGTAGAATTCATCTGTGAAACCATCTGGTCCTGAACTTTTGTTTGTTGGGAGTTGCTTTATTTCTGATTCAATTTTCATTACTGGTAATTGGTCTGTTCATATTTTCTATTTCTTCCTGATTTAGTCTTGGAACACTACATTTCTAAGAATGTACCCATTTCTTTTAGGTTGTCCATAGTAACCTCCTATATTCCTTTGTATTTCCATGGTGTCAGTTTTAAGTTCTATTTTTTTCATTTCTGATTTTGTTTACCTGGGTCCTCTCTTTCTATTGATGAGTCTGGCTATGGGTTTATCAATTTTGTTTATCTTCTCAAAGAACCACCTTTTAGTTTCATTGATCTTTTCTATTTTTTTAATTCTCTATTTCACTTATTTCTGCTCTGCTCTTTCTTTCCTTCCACTAACTTTGCATGTTGTTTTTCCTAGTTCCTTTAGGTGTAAGGTCAGGTTGTTTGAGATTTTTTCCTTGTTTCCTGAGGTAGGCTTATATTGCTATAAACTTCTCTTAGAACTGCTTTTGCTGTGTTCCATAGATTTTGGACTGCTGTATTTCCATTTTCATTTGACTCCAAGTATTTTTTGATTTCCTTTTTGAGTTCTTCAGTAACCCACTGGTTTTTTTAGTAGCATATCATTTAGTCTCCATGAGTTTGTGTGTTTTGCAGGTTTTTTTTTTCTTGTAGCTGATTTCTCTTAGCATTGCAGTCTCACAGCACTGTAGCTGGAAAAGATAGTCGATATTCTTTTGATCTTGTTTTGTGGCCTACCATGTAATTTATCCTGGAGAATGTTCCATAGATACTTGAAAAGAATGTATATTCTGCTGCTTTTGGATGGAATGTTCTATATATATCCAGTAGGCTTTGAAATAAAGAAGTGTGAGTGTTCAGTTTTGTTCTTTTGCACGATTTTTTTGGCTCTCTGGAGTCCCTTGAGATTCCACATGAAGTTCAGATTTTTTCCATTTCTGCAAAATACATCATTGGGATTTTGATAGGGATTGCAATGAATCTGTAAATCACACTGGATGCTATGACATCTTAATGATATTAAGTATTCCAATCCATGTATACAGGATGTCTTTCTATGTATTTATGTCTTCAATTTTTTTAAGCAACATTTTTGTAGTTTTCATTGTAAGACTTTCACCTCCTCAGTTAATTCCTAAGCATTTTATTTTTGATACTATTGTAAATTACAGTTTTCTTAATTTCCTTTTCCAACTGTTCACTGTTAGCATATAGAATAATGCAACTGATTTTTTTGTGTTTTGTATCTTGCTACTTTGCTGAATTCATTTATTAGCTCTAACAGTTCTTTTGTGAAATCTTTAGGGTTTTATACATGTAAGATAATATCATCTGCAAACAGATAATTTAACTTCTTCCCCTCCAATATGAATGTCTTTTATTTCTTTTACTTGTTTAATTGCTCTAGCTAGGGCTTCCAGTGCTATGTTGAAGAGAAATGACAAAAGCAGGCATCCTGCCTTGTTCCTGATCTTAGAGGAAAAGCTTTCAGTTTCTTAACCACTGAGTATAATGTTTGCTGTGGGTATTTCCTGTACAGATTTTATTATGTTGTGGTAATTTCCTTCTATTCCTGGTTTTTGAGCACTTTTTAATTAGAGAAGACTTGAATTTTGTCATATGGTTTTTCTGCATCAACTGAAATGATCATGTGGTTTTTTTCCTTTATTTTGTTGATGTGGTGTACTACACTGATTGACTTTCATATGTTGAACCATCCTTGCATTCCAGGAATAAATCCCAGTTGGTCACAGTGTGTAATCCTTCTGAATTCTGCTTGCTTGTATTCTGTTGAGGACTTTCACATCAGTGTTCGTAAGGAATATTGGTCTGTAGTTTCTCCTCCTGTAGTGTCTTTGTCTGGCTTTGCTATGAGAAGATGCTATCCTTAGGGAACAAGTTAGAAAGTGTTCCCTTTTCTTCAATTTTTTGAAAAGTATGAGAAAGATCTGTGTTAGTTCTTTAGATGTTTGGTAGAAGTCATCAGTGAATACGTCAGGTCTAGTACTTCTCTTTGTTAGGAGTTTTTTTTTTTTTTTAATGTGGACCATTTTAAAAGTCTTTGAATATCTTACAACTTTGCTTCTGTTTTATGTCTGGTTTTTCGGTCAAGAGGCATGTGGGATCTCAGCTCCCCAACCAGGGATCAATGTTTCAGCATTTGAATATATCAACACACTGCCTTCTGGCCCTCAACATTTCTGATGAGAAATCTGCTCAAAATCTTATTCAGGATCCCTTGTATGTGACAAGTCATTTCTTGCTGCTTTAAACATTCTCTCTCTTTCTACAGTTTGATTATAATGTGCCTTGGCATGGGTTTAAGTCTATCCCACCTTAAAGTGTGTGGAGCTTCTAGGATGATTATATTCATGTTTTTCATGAAACCTGTTAAGTTTTTGTCTTTATTTCTTCAAATAATCTCTGCTCCCTTCCCTCTTTCCTTTCCTTCTGGGACTCCCACAACATGTATGTTGTTCCAAATCAATGGTGTCCAATAGGTCCCTCAGGATCTGTTTGCTTCAATTTATTTTTCCTTCTCTTCCTCAGACTTGATCATTTCAGTTGTACTATCTTCAAGCTCACTAATTTTTCTGCCTGTTCAAATCTACTTTTGAATAACTCTAGCAATTATTTTCATTTCAATTATACTTCTCAGCTGCAGAATTTCTTTTTGGCCTCTTTTCATGTTTTCTCTCTTTACTGATACTTCCATTTTGTTTACACATCATTTGCTTGACTTTGTCCACATCTTACTTTAGTTCTTTGCATGTGTTTAAGATACTTGTTGTAAAGTCTTTGTTTAGTAAATCTGTCATCTGGTCCTTTTCAGGGACATTCTCTGTTGATTTCTTTTCCTTTCAATGGGCCATACTTTCCTGTTTCTTTGTATGCCTTGTGATTTTGTTCTTGTTCTTAATGAAAACCAGACATATAAACTTTTTAAAATGATAACCCTGGAAATCAGATTCTCCCACTTCCCCAGGGTGTGATAGCGTTTTTTGTTTTGTTTTATTGCTGTAGGGTGTCTCTGTACTAGGGATCATCCTGAGGTGTAAACTTAGTCTTCTCAGGTCTTTTCAGAGCCTGGGTATTTCCCTAGGCATGCACAGTGACAACCTATATTCTCCTGAAAATGTAGTTGCTTTTGAATGTCTTAGTCCTTGATGTTAGGAACAAAAAATGGTGCAGTGCTGTGGAAAACACTATGGTGGTTCCTCAAAAATTAAATAAAGAATTACCACTTGACCTAGCAATTTCACTTTTGGGTATATACACAAAAGAACTGAAAGGAGGAGCTTGAACAGGTATCTGTACACTCATGTTCATAATAGCATTATTCATAATAGCAAAAGGTGGAAACAACTCAAATTTCTATTGATAGATGAAAAGATAAAATGAGGTATACACATACCATGCAATATTATTCAGTTTTTAAAAAGAAGGAAATTGTGATACATGCTATAACATGAACGAGTCATTAAAACATTATGGTAAGTAACATAAGCCAGACAAAATGGGACAAATATTCTGTGATTATACTTATGAGGTACCTAGAACAGTCTAATTATACAGAGGGACAGAAAACAGAATGTGGAGAAGGAAAAATGGAGAGTTACTGTTTAATGGGTACAGAATTTCAATATGAAATGAAGGAAAAGTTCAAGAGATGGATAGTGGCGATGGCTGCACAGCAATGTAAATGTACTTAATGTCAATGAACTGTGTATTTTAAAATGGTTTAAATGGTCAATTTACATACATATGATATATCACTTATACGTGGAATGTAAAATATGACAAAAATGAACATATCTATGAAACAGAAACAGACTCACAGACATAAGAGAACAGACGTGCGGTTACCAAGGGGATGGGGGAGGGAAGGATTGGGAGTTTGGGATTAGCAAATGTAAACCATTATATACCAAATGGATAAACAACAAGGACCAACTGTATAGCACAGAAAACTATATTCAATATCCTGTGATAAACCACAATGGAAAGGAATATGGAAAAGAACACACACACACACACACACACATACATATAACTGAGTCACTTTGCTGTACAGCAGAAATTAACAGAATATTGTAAATCAACTATACTTCAGTAAAATTTTTTAAAATGTTTACATTATGTATATTTTAATGTAATAAATAAAATGGCACCAAGAATAGGATGATTCATTTCTAAACAAGTGTTTATATGTAAATACAAATACAGACAGAAATATATCTGAAAGGATGATCACCAAAATGTTTGTGGTAGTTATCTCTGGGTGGTAGGATTTCAGAGTAATTTTAACTTTCTTATTTATACTTTCCTGCATCAATGCATGTACTACTACCTTTATAGCCACGGGGGTAAAAACCCAAGCTAACTATTTTCATTTGAGGAGAGAGGCAAAATGAATGATCTCAATTCACTCCAATATTGCCTATCATGAGCGCTCTAAGTTGTGCTACATTTGACTGAAAGCTAAAAATGTAGACTGTCATGAGTTCTCCATGAGAAGATGAGAACTATACTTTGCCTTAAGTTACTACTGTTTTTCTCTTTAAACATTTTATTGAAGTATATCACACATGCATACATATATCATACATGTAACTGTAGAGCCATATAAATTTTCACAAATTAAACACCCATGTAACTAGTAACCAGATCAAGAAACAAAATATTACCAACATGCCATGAGGTCCTTTTATGTCCCCACTAATTCACCATGTCCCCAACAAGGGAAACCAATATCCTGACTTCTAAGAGCATAGATTAGCCTTGCACGCACTTGTTTTTTCACTAATATATTTTTTAAATCCATTCACCTTGACTGCTAACATAAAACCAAATGAAAGACTCTGAAAGTGTTTCAAAGGTAAATCTTCATATGCAAGGAACATTTAAAGCAATCACATTATTTCAAAGTTATATTGGGTTGGTCAAAAAGGTTCATTTGGGTTTCCCCATAAGATGTTATGGGAAACGCAAATGAACCTTTTTAGCCAACCCAATTACTTTGTCTAAAGCAACCCCCACCCTCTTTTTTTGGTATCAATGTAGTAAATTCTCTACTATGTGCCAAGGGCTGTCCTAAACATTTTACATACATTCACAGATTTAACTGTCAGAACAGTTCTATGAGATTCAAAGAATTTTAATAGGGACAGGTGGCTAACAGATAGCAATGATGGTTTAAACGTGGTAAAGATTCCAAAACCCACTATTTTTTTCTGATATCATGTTAGTTAACTAATAAATTGCTATGAATGAGAAATAACAGGAAACACCAGGAGAAAGACAGAGCTTGAAGATCACTTAACCAGAAAAATGAGCTATGGATGTGAGAAGGTTTACAATGAGCAAAGCACAAAACAGGAATAAACAAAGTTTGTGAGACACTAACTGAATTTACGAAGTTTCCAAAGATGACACTAATGAATGGTTTGTGTTATTCTTGTCACAGTTTAGTTCACATGTTTTACACCCCTCATTATTATTTTTACTTTAAAGAGTCAATAATTTTTAAAAAGAAATTTTTAAAAGGGAAGAATATTTATATTTACTTACATACTTATTATTCTCAGCATGCTTCATTCCTCTGGGTAAATCCAAGTTTGTATCTGGTATGATTTTCCTTCAGCTTACAAATTCCTTTAACATTTCTTGCACTGTAGATCTACTGGCAACAAATTCTCTTGGCTTTTGTATACAAGTATCTTTACTTCACCTCTGAATGCCATTTTCATTGGATACAGAATTCTAGGATAATGTGGGGATTTTTCTTTTATCACATCAAAGATGTTTTGGTTCGTATTGTTTCTGATAATAAAATTTTCATCACTATCTTTTTCTCAGACTGTTTTATCTCTTTACTGTTAACTTCCAGTAATTTGATTATGATACGTCCTGGCATGGTTTTGTGTTTTCCCGTTTGAAGTTGGAGTTCCTTGGGTCTGTGGGTTTACAGTTTTTTTCAGCTATTATTTCGTGTGATTCTTTCTGGACTCTTCCTTCTGAGACTCAAATTATATGTTAGACCATTTGATAACTGTTTTTTTACTTTTCTCTCACTAGTACAGTTTGGATAGTTTGCATTACTATCTTCAATTTCATTGATCTTGTTTTCTGTAGTGTCTAATCTGCTTGTTAAACCCATTCAGTGAAGTGTACATTTTATTTCACTTCATTCTAGATCTTTCATCTCCTTAAGTTCCACTTTGTTCTTTTCTATATCTTCTATTTACCTCTTCATTATGTTCATGTTTTCCTTTGAAAGATATGTTCATATGTTCATTATGTTTTCCTCTAAATCCCCCAACATATTTATAATAGCTGTTTAAAATCCCTGTCTGCTTATTCACTTGATAATCTCTTTTTTTTCTGGGTCTATTTATATTTCCTGATTTTTCTCTTGATTTTGGGTCACACTTCCCTGCTTCTTTGTAGCAATTTTTCATTGGAAGTGGGGCATTCTAAATGCTTCATTTTCGGGTATCTGCATTTTTCAGTGTTCCTTTAAAGAGCGTTCAGCTTTATTTTGGTAGTTCAGTTTTCAACATTTGTTTTTAAGCCTTGTTGGTGTGAGCTTATTGTAGCCTTTAATCTAGGGCTACTTTCACCTTAAGGCATGGCCCTTCTGGAGTCTCTACTGAATGTCCCAGATATTCAACAAAGTCTCTTTACTGTGTCTGGTCAGAACCCTACCATCTCTCAATCCTTTGTTAGCTCTGGGAACTGTTTAGCTTATAGCTTCCTCCTGGTAATTGTTCTGTCCCCAGTAACTGTTCTTTGCCTCAAGTCTTAAAATCTCATTCTACGTATGCACAGCTTAGTACTCAGCTAAAGACTCAATGGGACCCCATGCAGATATTTAGAGCTCTTTCTTTGGATATTGCTCTTGTTCTGATACTCTGCCCTCCAAATTCCAGCCACTGCAGCCTTCCTGAACCCTAGTCTCTGTCTCCTTAACTCAGTGAAGACCACCACACTCTGCTTGGAATCTCCTTCCAAATGCTATGACCCAGAAAGTCTCTCAGTGCAGAAAATGAGGACCATATTAGGGCTCTCTCCTTTTGTTTCCCTTTCTCAGTGATCAAAATCCTGCACTGACAGTTATCCAATGTTTGAAAACAGATGTTTCACAGTTTTTGTCCAGTTTTTTCTTTATTTACAATGGGAGTGCAAGTTCAAGTCCAGAACTATTACTCCATCACAGCTATGAATATAATTCCCCTCTGTAATTATTTTTTATTTTTTTACTTTTTGAATATTATTTGCAAATATTTTTTACATTTTTATTTTTTATTGAAGTATAATTGCTGTACAGTATTATGTAAGTTACAGGTGTACAACATAGTGATTCACAATTTTTAAAGGTTATACTCCATTTATAGTTATTATAAAATATTGGCTATAGTCCCTGTGCTGTACAATAGATCCTTATATCCTTGTAGCTTATTTTATACCTAACAGTTTGCACCTTACTCCCCTATCCCTATATTGCTATTCTAATTCTTTTTTAAAAGGAGTGATATTGTGATACCTGTTATTAATTTTTCTCCAATCATCACAGTGTTAAAAATCATAAAAGTTTTAAATGTTACTATCTCTTTGCAAGTCACTGTAATTTTAAATAGGACTCAACAACAATCAATTTTATTCAGAAATATATTTTGCTCAATTTACAGCCATGCTAAGATAAACAACTATAGTGAAAATGGAATTACATTCCTTACTTACATACAATTTATTTAGTTTGAACTTCATAAAACCATTTCTTTATAAGTAGGAAGAGGTTTCTTTAGTTCTTTTTTTTAATGGCTTAAAACAACAAAAATTCATTCTTTAATTCTGCTGATCAGAAGTCTTAAAATCAAGGTGTTGGAAGGGTTGCATTTCTTTTGGAAGCTTTAGGGAAGAATCTGTTTCCTTGTCTTTTCTAGTTTCTAGAGTTCAACTGCATTCCTTAGCCTGTGTCTTCTTCCCCCACCTTCAAAGCATATCACTCCAACATCTGGTTCTGTGGTCACATCTCCTTTTCTCTCACCTTTTTTCAACACACTCCCTCCCTCTTATGAGGGCTCTTGTGATTACAATGAACCCACTCAGAATACCCAGGATAATCTCCCCACCTCAAGATCCTTAATTTAATCAAACCTGTAAGTTCCCTTCTGCCATGTAAGGTAACATATTCACAGGTTCTGGGGATTAGGACATGGACATCTTTGGGAGGCCATTATTCTGTCTATCACAGAATGTGAGCATCTGCTTTGTTTCCAAATTCACAGGTTCTGGGGATTAGGACATGGACATCTTTGGGAGGCCATTATTCTGTCTATCACAGAATGTGAGCATCTGCTTTGTTTCCAACAGTATCCTGGACTCTGGGATTTCAGAAGTGAATGACCATGGCTCCTCCCCCCTGAATAGCTGAATTCCATGCTGGAGGAAACATAGTTCTTATAAAATGTAAAGTTTTTTTTGAGTTGATTATATCTTTTCTTATAATAATTAGAAAGCAAATAACAGGACAGCTATAAATAATTAATATAAACTATGTTTTATACATGTTGATGCAGTTTATTTTTATGAACTAATGCAAAATATACCAACAGGATAAAGAATAAGAGACAGGGGACTTCCTAGGTGGTGCAGTGGTTAAGAGTCCGTCTGACAATGCAAGGGACACGGGTTCAATTCCTGCTCTAGGAAGATCCCACATGCCACGGAGCAACTAAGCCCATGCACCACAACTATTGAGCCTGTGCTCTGGAGCCCGTAAGCCGCAACTACTGAAGCCCACGCGCCTAGAGCCTGTGCTTTGCAACAAGAGAAGTTACCTCATTGAGGAGCCCGTGCACCACAATGAAGAGTAGCCCCTGCTCGCCGCAACTACAGAAAGCCCGCGTGCAGCAACGAAGAGCCAATGCAGCCAATAAATAAATTTATTTTTTTAAAAAAGAATGAGACATAAAATAATAATTTACCTCTTATTTGTCTGTCAACAACTCTCATTTCCTTTCTTATCTTCAATGACCATTCATTGACCTGGGAAAAATTTTAGAAAAGGAATTATAAGTCAGTACCCCTAATTCACCACATTTTGAAGAATTTTATATTAATTCTACATTTATTCCTGACACAATCTAGAAACAAAATAAACCTATGTTGAAAGAAAAAGCCTTAGGGCCAAATTCTATTTTTTTTTCATCTTTTTGTTCATAGTACATAGAAATCTCAAACTATTCAAAGATTCCTATCTGAAGGCAGTATGAAGCACTTTATACAAGATCTCCGAGAGAGTTCAGTACCCTGCAGGTATACAAAAATTTTTCAAGAGGTACATGGGCATAGAAGGTTTTACAGGCGTGAGAAGATTTTCAATTTCTATACATAATTATTTTAAAAACTGCTCTGCCTGTGCCATAAGAGTTCACCTTTTCCTTCTCCCCTTTAACAATTATACCTTTTCATTTTACAGAAGAAATATATTCCTCTCACCTACATCTCTCTTATTACCATGATAGATTTCCCCAAGAGGCAAAAACCTCTGAAGCACTAAACATACACGGTCAACCAGAAATACTGGTGTAGGTATTGAGAAAGTAGTGAATGACTCTAATGACTACCAAGTTCTTATGCATTTTTTTCTAATTCTTCAGTTTCAAAAATGGAGGGAAATCCACGTTATCAGCTGATAAAATCATTAAAACTAAATTTTACATTGTCAATATGTGCTTTTTGGCATATGACACAGAAATTCAAAGAACTAAGTGACGCTGACATAGAAAAATCCTTTCCACTACCATCTATTTATTTATATTAACAATGCTTCTCATCATTTGAGTCTAATAAAAGATAAAATAGGGCTCTCTTCTAGTTGAGGTGCCTCATAATGAGGTTCTCCTGTCTACATCACAGCCATGCCATCCAAGGGTGCCCTGCAGCTGGCGCAGGTCTGCAGACACAGGAAGATGAGCACAGCCGTGGCACACTGCAGACAGGGCAGCATTCTCCTCAGGTGAATGGGTCACCCCCAAAGATGACCCAACTGCGCAGAGCTGCAATACAGCTACAATGCAAGCTACTGGTACTGATTCTGCTTCTGGGCAAGGAGCAGTTAGCTGGCATGGACCTCAGGGTCCATGTGAAGGGTGGTGGTCACACAGCCCAGCTTTTGCAATCCACAGTCTACCTCCAAAGCCCTGGTGATCTTATTATCAGAAATATGTGAATAGGCTTCCAAAAAGAAGATCAAAGACATCCTCATCCAACATGACTGGACACTGCTAGTAGCTACAAATTCAAACGTTTGGAGACCCTGATGCCTGAGATTACTATCAGAAATCCTACCAAGAAGCCCATCATGAGGGTCAGGGTTCGTCTTCATAATAAACAATGGTTGTGGGATTTAAGGTAAAAAAATAATAAAACAGGAATGGAATTGATGCTGAATCCTTTAGCATTCATCCATGGATACATGAACTAAATGTCAGTTAAAAATTCATACCCTAAAGATTTCCAATAAATTCCATTTTTAATGACTTTAAAATCATTAAACAAAATCTGTAAAATATTTATTATACAACTACTCTAATAATGCCACCCAGATGAAATATTAAAGCACTTAAAACCATATGGTTATACAATTTAAAAAGTTAATGTTAGGTTTTTATATACATATATATTTTTTAAGTGAAATTCACATAACATACACTTAGCCATTTTAAAATGTACAATTCAGTGGCATTTAGTGCCTTCACAATGTTGTGCAACCACCAACTCCCTCTAGTCTCAGAACTTTTCAATATGACAGAAGATTACACTATACCCTGTAAATAATCTTCCCCTATGACCACCCTTCCCCCATTCCCTGGCAACTACTAATTTGCTTTTTCATGTCTTCTGATATGCTTAAATGGATATTTAATATAAAAGAAATCATATAATGTGGCCTTTTGTGTCTGGCTTCTTTCATTTAACATAGTGGTTCTGAGGTTCACCCATGTTGTAGCACGGATCAATACTTCAGTCCTTTTTATGGCTGAATAAAAGTCCATTGTGTGTACATACAACACAACTTGTTTATCCATTCATCCACTAATGGACATTTGGGTTGCTCCCATTTTTGGTTACTGTGAATAGTGCTACTATGAAGATCTATATACAAGTATTTGTTTGAGTACCTAATTTCAATTCTTTTGGGTACATACCTAGGAGTAGGACTGCTGGGTCATATGATAATTCGATTTTATATATTTGAGGAACTCCAAAACTCTTTTTCAAAGGGGCTTTACCATTTTATATTCCCACAAGCAATGTACAAGGGTTCCTATCTCTCTACACCCTTGTTACCACTTGTTATCTTCCAATTTTTTTTATTATAGTCAATCTGTTGGACCTGTTGAAAGAATATTTCATTATGATTTTGATCTGCATTTCCTTAATGATTAATGAAGTTGAATATCTTTTCATGTGCTTGTTGGCCATTTGTATATCTCCTTTGGAGAAATGTCTACTGATGTCTTCTATCCATTTTTAAGTTCAGTTGTCATTTTACTGTTGAGTTTTATGAGTTCTTTATATATATATAAGTTCAGTTGTCTTTTTACTGTTGAGTTGTATGAGTTCTTTATATATTCTGATACTATCAGAATATATAATTTGAAATATTTTCTCCCATTCCATACATTATCTTTTCACTTTCTTGATAATGTCCTTTGATGCACAAAAGCTTTTAATTTTGATGAATTCCATTTTGTCTATTATTTTCTTCTGTTGCTTGTGCTTTTGGTGTTATAGGAAAGAATCCATTGCTACATATGAGGTCATGAAGATTTACCCTTATGTTTTTTCTAAGTTTTATAGTTTTAGGTCAAAGACTTTAATTTAGGTCTCTGATCCATCTCGAGTTAATTTCTGTATTTGGAGTGAGGTAGGGGCCCAGGTTCATTCCTTTACATGTGGATATACACTTGTCACAGACCATCTGTTGAAGAGACTATTTTTCTCTCAGTGAATGATCTTGGCGCCGTTATAGAAAATCAACTGGCCACAGATGTATGGGTTTACTTCTGGAATCTCAATCCTGTTCCAATGATTGATCTATACATCTATCCTCATGCTAATAGCACACTGTTTTAATTACTATAGCTCTGCAGTAAGTTTTGGAATCATGAACTGTGAGTCCTCCAAATTTGTTTTTCTTTTTCAATATTGTTTTGGCTATTTGGGACCTGCTGTATTCCATATGAATTTGAGGCTCAACTGTTCCATTTCTGCAAGAAAGGCATTTGGAATTTTGATAGGCACTGCACTGAATCTGAAGATCACTTTTGGAGGTATTGCCATCTAAACAACATTAAGTCTTGCAACCCATAAACTTGGAATTTATTCCTGCAATTTTTTGTAGTTTTCAGTGTACAAATGTTTTGCTTCCTTCATTAAATTTATCCCTCCATATTTTATCCTTTTGGATGCTACTGTAAATGAATATTTAAAATTTCCTTTTTAGATTTTTCATGGCTAGTGTAAAAAACACTACTGTTTTTAAAGTATTTACCTTGAAACCTGCAACTCTGTTGAATTCACTTATAACCAATTTTCTAGTGCATGAGGAGTCTTTAGTGTGTTCTATTTGTGGAATCATGTTATCTACAAATTAATAGGTTTACTTCTTATCAGTGTGGGTGCCTTTTATTTCTTTCTCTTGTCCAACTGCTCTGGCTAAGACTTCTAATGCAATGTTGATTAGAAGTAGCAAAAGCTGGTATCTTTGTCTTGTTCCTGATCTTAGGGAAAAAGCTTTCAGTCTTTTACAATTTACAGTGTATAACAAAGTATAATGTTAGCTGTAGATTTTCATAAATGCCCTTTATCATGTTAGGGAAGTTCCCTTCCATTTCTAGTTTGCTGAGTGTTTTTATTATAAAACGTATGTACATATTTTTGTTCCAAGTATAATAAATTATTTCAAGCACAAAAGTGTCACATCAGGAGAAATCTATGGGAGAAAGTGGAAGGGAAATAAATAAAAATTATCCTTTCAAGGAGAAAAAGAGTGAAAAATGTCCAACTGTAAATAAGAACTCATGCATTTATCTTTTAAATGAACCTTGATAGGTATCAAATCATTGTGACACTTTTAAAAGAGTGATGTAACAATTCTATTTAAACACAATAACATTTACAATATACCAAAAATCATTTGCAACTCTATTTAAACTCACCATAGGGACTTCCTAGGTGGCGCAGTGGTTAAGAATCTACCTGCCAATGCAGGGGACACGGGTTCAAGCCCTGCTCAGGGAAGATCCCACATGCCACAGAGCACGTAAGCCTGTGAGCCACAACTATTGAGCCCATGTGCCACAACTACTGAAGCCTGTGTGCCTAGAGCCTGTGTTCTGAAAGAAGAGAAGCCACCGCAATGAGGAGCCCGCGCACAATGAAGAGTAGCCCCCACTTGCCACAACTAGAGAAAGCCCATGTGCAGCAACAAAGACCCAATGCCGCCAATAAACAAATTAATTAAAAAATAAAATAAACTCACAATAAAAATATTAAATACTGATTTATGAATGTCCAAGGGGAACACACGTGCTCAAAATTATTTTAGGTGATACATGAAGAAATTTAAAGACGCTTATAATCTAACCAGAACTTTCAGAAAGAGCAGGAAAGGAAATTCAACATTCATACATTCATTCAAATGTTTATTGAGCGCTCACTATGACCTGTTCAATGTGCTAGGCACTGTTCAGTGTGCTAGTGATAAAGCAGGAGACAAAATAAAGACTTATGAACTTACATTCTAATGAGGAAAAACAGACAATAAGCAAATAAACATATAAATGTATACTAGGTCAGAAAATTAGCGCTAGGGAGAAAAATAAAGCAAGGAAATACGACGAGGGCAATTCAGAAAAGATTAGTTCATATATGGAGATGAAAGAAAGTTCATCTGCTAAGGTGACATTTGAGCAGAGACCTGAAGACGTCTGCAGGGGAGCTATGTGACTATCCACTATGCAGGTAGGGGGAGGGGCTGTGGCATTTTACTCTGCGTGAGAACAAAAGCCACTAAGAGACCTGGGCAAAAAAGTGTTCCTCATTACAGACTAAGGAATTGGGGTAAAAAACCAGGTTTGGTTAAATAATTTTTGTTTGAACTAGCAACTTTGATAGGTGAAGCTATTTCAATTCAGGTTTATAGAAAAAATATTTATCATCTCTTAAATACATAAAGGGGCATATAAAGCAGTGAGTTACTCCTAATCCTGTATATGACACAGCTAAATATGTTTATTTTAAATTTTTCTTTTCATGGATCAAAATACTGACTAGCTCCTATTATTTCTGCTTTCAATTGGTAACCTTTGACGATAGCCAAACTACTGGAAGCAACTCATCCATGAGAAGTTGAGAACCAATCTGCAGCAGTTACTTACATTCTAGGAACAAAGCCTAGGATAAACTTCACAATGCAAATTTAAACCTGAAAATGAGGCAGAATGAACAATTGCAGTGGTTTTTAAGCTTGTTTTTAGTAGCATAATCCTTCAAATAAGTCTAACATGGAACTTCACAGATGCAAAAAGGATTATGATAATATACATTTATCACATAGGTTCAAGTTCAAAATGTTTACTAATATAAAGCAAATAAGTGAGAATACTATCTGTCCTAATGAAAGACAAAACTTTTAGTTGTTAGTGTTATACCAACTTCAGCATCCAGTGTTTTCCAAATTGTTTTACATGTCTAGTATTGAAAAATTCTAATTCAAAGAGATTAAGAAACTATCTCATTACATCTGTTTATCATTACAGCTACTTAACAATTTGCTTTTAAATTTAAGGCTGTCCATTGCTTAAATGAATCCAGAAGCTTGAAAGAAAAGTCATTTAAAAATGGTTGTTTCAAAATTTATCATTACATTATTTAACTGCTCGTGTGCATTAAGGGGTGAATATTCAACTTAATAGATGGTGGGACTTCCCTGGTGGTCCAGTGGTTAAGACTCCATGTTCCCAGCGCAGGGGCCCCGGGTTCGATCCCTGGTCAGGGAACTAGATCCTGCATGCCGCAACTAAAGATCCCACATGCCACAACTAAAAAGATCTTGCATGCCACAACGAGGATCCTGCACACAGCAATGAAGATCTTGTATGCCGCAAGTAAGACCTGGTGCAGCCAAATAAATAAATAAATAAAACATTTTTTTAAAAAAGACAATAGATGGCAATGATGAAATGACTTTTGCAAAAATGTACTGTTGCATTGTTGCAGTTGCAAGTCTAGAAATTACCTACCTAAATATATATCTACAGGAGACTAGTTAAATATATTGGAGAATTTCCATAAATGAACAAACAGTATGTTCTTACTAAAGAGAGAAAGGCAATGCATTGAGGACTACCCATGGAATTAATTCTCAAAATATAAATGAAAACAGCAAGGTAAAGAACATGTTCAGTATAATATTCCATATGTTAAAGGCAGAGAAAGAGGGAAGAGGGGGAGACAATAAAGGAGAGAAGGAAGAAGTAGGAAGGAAGAGGAGGTGAAAGGGGAGGAAGAGGAGGAGGTGAAAAAAAGGGAGAGATAGAGATATATAAATATACCTCTATCTATTCATATATTATGGAATATCAAAGGAAAAATCCACAGGAAATTAGGCTGCCTTCAAGGATAGAAACTGAATTAATTTGTGAATAGGTGTGAAAGGGAGATTTACTTTTTACTACACTTTAGGATACACTTTGCTGCCTTTTGAATGTAATGATATGTGCAAATATAACCTACTTCAAGAAATGCTTAAAATAATAATATAAAAAAGAATTAAGAAAAAAACATTCAGGTTCACAAGCTGCTTTAAATCATCCTTGTTTGGGAGAAATACTTTAAAATTCTATCTTGTAATATTAGAAATATTCATTAAGGCTGTTTTTATAAAACTGTTTTAGATGCCACACTCTCTTCTCTGTTAGACAATTAGCCAAAACCTTAAACTAGTTCAATGGTGAACCCAAATTTTGTTTTACCTTCATAAGTGACAAGCAGCAGTTTCTAAAATTAAAGTTTTCTAAGTTTAAAAAAGTAAAATGTACGACAAATGATGACAGTTGAAGACTAAAGTCAATCTGTCTTCATTATAGGGGAAAAGAGCAATTAATTTACCTATTTTTATTTCCAAACCAGAACAAAATAACAAGTTTTCTGACTTAGTGCAAAATGTATTTTCATTGTAAAAGACAAACCCCACCTTAATTACCATTAAACCTCATACCGAAGACCTATTTACTATTTACCTCAGTTCCTATTACCCCACACATCATGCCCAGTTTTCAACAAAAAATTAGAAAGCATTCAAAAGACAAGAAAAAGCACGGTCTGAAGAGACAAACTAAGCACCACAACCAGACTTAGATATGACATAGACAGTGACATTTTCTGGCTCTTGTGGGAAAAGGAAACATTACCCAAGAAGAGATAGGTAATGTAAGCACAGAGATGGAACCATTAAGAATCAAAAGGAAATGCTAGAAGTATAACACTTTAATATTATAAGAGAAATGAAGACCGCCTTTGACAAGCTCATTGGTAGATAAGACAAAGCCAAGGAATAAATCAGTGAATCCGAACCAATGAATAGAAACTTCCAAAACTGAAATGCAAAAGGAAAAAGAATGAAAACAAACAGGACATCTAAGAACTGTGAGACAATTTCAAAGATGTAAAATATACATAATTGAATACCAGAAGGAGAAAAAAAGAGAAAACAGTACAGAAAAAAAAAGAAATAATAATGGCTGAGAACTTTCCAAAATTAATGACAGACACCAAACCATACATAAAGGAAGCAAAGAGAACACGAAGCCAGATAACAACTCAAAAAATGACACCTAGTTATCGCATTCCAAAATGCGGACATAAGAGCAAAGAGAAAATTCTGAAAGAAGACAGAGGGGAAAATACCTTACCTATAAAGTAAGTAAAATAAGAATTACAAAAGACTTCTTGTTAGAAACTATGTAAGCAAGAAGAGAGTAGAGTGAGATATTGAAAGTGCTGGGGGAAAAAATCACCAACCTAGAATTCTACATCCAGCAAAATTATCTTTCAAAGGAGGAGAAATAAAGACTTCATCAGACAAACAAAAACTGAGAATTCATCACAGCAGATCTAGACTACCAGAAATGTTTTTTAAAGGTTCTTCAGGGAGAAGCAAAATTATACAGGTCAGAAACTAGGACCTATATAAAGAAAGAGTATTAATGAAAGAATAAAAATGAAATCTTCTTTCTTATTATACATAAAGTTTTGTGGGGTTTTTTTTTTTTTTGGCGGGGGGGGGGGGGAGGTTTTTTTGGCTGTGCCGTGTGGCTTGCAGGATCTTAGTTCCCTGACCAGGGACTGAACCTGTACCCTGGCAGTGAAAGCGCTGAATCCTAACCACTGGACCACCAGGGAATTCTGTATTCTTAACTATTTAAAGTAATGATAGTAACAGTGTATTGGGTGAAAACAGAGTATGGATAACTGAAGTGAATGAGAGCAATGTCATAATGGACAGAATACACTGTTAAAAGGTATCTGCATTACATGTGAAATAGTATAATGGCACTTCAAATTAAGTTAGTTAATTACAAATGTGTATTTCAAAATCTGGGACAATCACTAAAAACTTTTTGAAGACACATAATTGACATGCTAAAAAATGAGAATAGAATGAATCATATAAAAGGCTCAATAAAAATCAGACAGGGAGGGAAGGAGGGAAGAAGGAAGGAAGGAGAGAAAAAAAGAAGGAAGAAAACAGGGGAAAAGAAACAAAGAATAATGGTAATAAAGAGAAAACAGTTACACCACCAGAGAGATTAAATCCAGCTGTATCAATAATTGTTTTAAATGTGAATGGTCTAAATAAACCAATTAAAAGACAAACTGTCAGAGTGGAATTTAAAAGAAAAAAAAAGCAAGAATCAACTATACATTGCCTACAAGACTAACGTAAACAGATGGAGTAATATACCATGCAAACACTAACCAAAACCAAGCTCTACCCCTATTTCACACAGTATATAGAAATTAACTCTACATTAATCAAAAACCTAGTTACAGGAGCTAAAACTATAAAACTCTTAGAACTCCAAGAAAACATAGGGATAAATCATCATAACTTCGGATGTGGACAAACAGAAACATCCCAAAAGCATGAGCAAAAAAAGAAAACAAATAAATTGAACTTCATCAAAAATAAAAACTGTGCATCAAAGAATACTGTCAGAAAAATAATAAGATAACGTATAGAATGGGAGAAAATATTCACAAATTATATACCTGACATGGGTCTTCTAATGGAATATGTAAAGAATTCATACAACTCAACAACAAAGAGCCAACCCAATTAAAAAACAGGCAAAGGGCATAAACAGACATTTCTCTGAAGGAGGTATACAAATGGCCAATAAGCACACAAAAAAAGATATTCAACTTCATTGGTCATTAAGGGAATGCAAATAAAAACCACAAGATACCACTTCACATCTACTATATTGATTGACTACAATAACAGAACTGGCTATAATTAAAAATATAAGTGTTGGCAAGGACGTAGAGAAACAGGAACCCTTGTACCTTGCTGGTGGGAGTGTGAAATGGTGAAGCCAGTGTGAGAAACAATTACAGAGTTCCTCAAAAAGGTACATAAAGAATTACCACATGACTCAACAATTCTACTCCAAGGTATATACCCAAAAGAACTGAAAACAGGTACTCAAAAAATATTTGTATAAAAATGTTCACAGCAGCACTATTCACAGTCAAAAGGTTGAAACAACTCTAATGTCTATCATTGGATGAATGAATGAGTTGTGCAATATGCATGCAATGGAATATCATTCAGCCATAAAAAAGAAGTAAGTACCAGTTACATCATGGATGAACCTTGAAAACATTATACTAAAGGAAAGAAGCCAGACATAAAAGTCCCACATATTGTATGATTCCACCTACAAGAAATCAGAATAGAAAAGCAGACTGGTAGTCACCAGATGCTGGAGGGAGATCAGAATGGGCAATAACTGCTTAGAGGGTACAGAGTTTTAATGATATTTTAGAGTGATGGCAATGTTCTGGAACTAGATAGAGGTGGTGGTTGCATGTTTTGAACATACCAAATGCCACTGAACTGTTCAAGGTAAAACAGTTCATTTTATGTTATGTAAATTTCACATCAATGAAAATAAAGAAGTAAAGAAAGAAAAAAGAAATGGAGGGAGAGAGAGTGGGAGGAAGAAAGGAAGGAAGAAAGAGCAGGTAGCTGTGTTAAGACAAAGCAGACTTCAGAACAAGAAAACTTTTCAGAGCAACAGAGGCATTACGTAAGGATTCAATAAGAAAACAAAACAATCCTTGGGACTTCCCTGGTGGCTCAATGGTTAAGAATCTGCCTGCCAATGCAGGGGACATAGGTTCGAGCCCTGGTCCAGGAAGATCCCACATGCCATGGAGCGACTTAGCCTGTGTGCCACAGCTACTGAGCCTGAGCTCTAGGGCCCATGAGCCACAACTACTGAGCCCACATGCTGCAACTACTAAAGCCCACATGCTACAAGAAGAGAAGCCACTACAATGAGAAGTCCGCGCACCACGACACCACAACTGGAGAAAGCCCACGTGCAGCAATAAAGACCCAATGCAGTCAAAAATAAATAAGTAAATAAATATATAAATAAAAATTATTAAAAACAAAACAATCAGTGTGCATGCACCCAAAAACAGAACATCAAAATATACAGGCAAAAATTGATAGAACTGAAAGGGGGAATGAACAAATGCACTATTATAGCTGGAGAATTCAAAACCTCTCTTGAGATAATTGACAGATGGAACAGAGAGCAAATCAGTAAGGATATAGCTGACTTGAACAGAACTATCAATCAACTTGATCTAATTAACATTTATAGAATACTCTACCCAACAACAGAATACACAGACTTCTCAAGCTCACAGGGAAACACTCTTCAAGACAGACCACTTAGGGGGCCATAACACACACCCCCTAATAACAAATTTAAAACAAAGTAGAAATCATACAAAGTGTATTCTGAGACCACAATGGAATGAAGCCAGAAATCAGTAACAGAAAAATAGCTGGAAAATCCTCAAATATTCGGAGATTAAACAACATACATCTAAATAACACATGGGTCAAAGAAAAAGTCTCAAGAGAAATCCAAAATTACCTTGAATTAAATGAAAGTAAAAATAAATACAACTTATGAAATGTGTAGGGTGCAACAAAAGCCTTGCAAAATTAATTTAGAGCATCAAATGCATATATTAGAAGAGACCTAAACATCAATAATCTAAGAGTCCACCTTAGGAAACTAAAGAAAGAAGAGCAATTTAAGCATCAAGCAAGCAGAAGAAAAGAAATAATAAAAATTAGAGAATCAATGAAATCGAAAAGAAGAAAGTAATAGAAAATCAATGAAGCCAAAATCTGGCTCTTTAAACAGATCAATAAAGTAAATAAGCCTTTAGCCAGGCTAACAAAGAAACAAAAAGAGAGATGACAAGTTTACCAATATCAGAAATGCAAAAGGGATCATTACTATTGATTCCATGAAGAATAAAAAGACAATAAAGGATACTATGAACAATTCTATGTTCACAAATTTGGTAAATTAGATGAAACAGACCAATTACTTGAAAGCCTAGGGATTCCCTGGTGGCTCAGTGGTTAAGAACCCTCCTGCCAATGCAGGAAACATGGGTTCAAGCCCTGGTCCAGGAAGATCCCACATGCCGTGGAGCAACCATGCCCATGCACCACAACTACTGAGCCTGCACTCTAGAGCCCGAGAGCCACAAATATTGAGCCAGTGGGCCACAACTACTGAAGCCCACACGCCTAGAGCCTGTGTTCTGCAACAAGAAAAGCCACTGCAATGAGAAGCCCGTGCACTGCAACGAAGATGAGCCCCCACTCGCTGCAACTAGAGAAAGCCTGCATGCAGCAATGAAGACCTAACACAGCTAATAAAATAATAAAAAAATTAATTAACTAATTAATTAAAAAAAAGAAAGCCTACTAAAATACACAAGAAGAAGTAGATTATCTGAATAGGCCTATTATTATTAAAGCAATTAATCAGTAGTTAATAACTTCCCAACAAAGAAAGTATCAGGCCCAGATGGTTTCACTGGTGAATTCTACCAAAGATTTAAGGAAGAAATAACAATTCTCTACAAAATCTTCAAGAAAATATAAGAGGGAATACTTCTTAACTCATTCTATGAGGCCAGCATTATCCTAATATCAAAACCAGATAAAGACATTACCAGAAAAGAAAACTACAGAGCAATATATCTCATGAATGCAAAAATCCTCAACAAAATGTTAGCAAACTGAATGCAAAATTATATAAAAAGGGGGCTTCCTAGGTGGCGCAGTGGTTAAGAATCCGCCTGCCAATGCAGAGGTCACGGGTTCGATACCAGCTCCAGGAAGATCCCACATACCGCAGAGCAACTAAGCCCGTGTGCCAAAAAAAAAAAAAAAAAAATTATATAAAAAGAATTATAAACCACAACCAAGTGTGGATTATTCCAGGTATGCAAGGCTGGTTCAACATTCACAAATCAATCACTGTAATCCACCACACATCAACAGGCTAAATAAGAAAAATTACATGAATCCGCAGAAAAAAACCGTTGACGATATCCTATACTCACAATAAAAACTCTCTACAAACCTGAATAAGAGGAAAATTCCTCAATTTAATTAAAAAACAAAACAAAACAAAAAAACCTGCAACCTTTCCCACCACAAACTATAGCTAACATCATAATTAATGGCAAGAAATTAGAAGCTTTCCCCCTAAGATCAGGAACAAGGCAAGGATATCATCTCTCTCTACTCCTATTCAACAGTGTAATGAAGTCTTAGCTAGTACAATAAGAAAAGGAAATAAAAGGTATACAAATTTGGGACAAAAACAAACAGATATATAGATTTTTTTTGTTGTTCCTTTTTGGGATGGATATATATATAATATATATAATAAAATCTCCAATAACTCCAAGAACTAAGAAGCAAATATAGCAAGGTCATAGGACAGGAGGTTAATACATAAAAGTTAACTGCTTCCCAATGTACCAGTAATAAACAATTGGAACCCGAAATTTTAAAAACATTTATCATAGTACCAAACAAAACAATAAAATACTTGGATATAAATCTAACAATATGTATAGCATTTACATATAGAAAATTACAAAACGTTAATGAAAGAAATCACAGAGATATTCCATGTTCATGGATTGGAAGACTAAACATTAAGAGATCAGTTCTGGGACATTCCTGGTTGTCCAGTGGGAGGTGCGACGCTGCACTCCCAATGTGGGGGGCCTGGGTTTGATCCCTGGTCGGGGAACTAGATCCTGCAGGCATGCTGCAACTAAGAGTCTGCATGCCTCAACTAAGAAGCCCATGTGCTGCAACTAAGACCCAGCACAGCCAAAATAAATAAATAAATAATAAAATAAATAGATGAATATTAAAAAAGAGAGATCAGTTATTCCCAAATTCATCTGTAGGTTCAATCAATCCCAATCGAAATCACCAGCATCTATTTTGTAGATATCAACAAACCTGATTTTAAAGTTTATATGGAAAGGCAAATGCCCTGGAATAGCCAAGATAACAGCAAAGAAAAACAAAGCTGGAGGATTCTCCATTACCCAATTTCAAGATCTAATATAAAGCCACAGTATTCTAGACAGAGTAGTTGTTCAAAGAACAGATACGTAGATCAATGGAACAGAACAGAGAGCCTAGAGGTAGACCCAAACAAATATACTCAATTGATTATATAACAGATATTTTTTCTCACAATTGAAGGAAACTAGTTTTTAAATGCCCTAAATTCAAATCTTCCCAATAACACTGATTAAGCACAATCTCCATTTTTATTAACATCCTAAAATATAAATTCTACTTGCTGTTTATACTTGGTGAAGTATATCTATGATTAGAAGCATCGAGGCACAAATTGGAGCAACTTAATAACTATGTAAAGGCGGTAACGAGCTGAGAGAACAATTTCACAGGACCACCAGAAAATCCTGCTTTTCCCAACTGTTAGCAATAGTCAGAAAAATAGTTAAAGAACATATTTTCTGAACTTGGTCTTCAAGTCTCAGCTTAAATATTACTTTGAGAGGCCTTCTGTGACCCCTAAGATAAGTTAAACCTGCTTGCAGTATAATTGGACAGAACCCTATACCTCCTCTCTTTTGTAAATATTACATTAATTATATTAAACTAATATAATTGTATATGACTAGTATACTGATATTAACATGTATGCACATTATAGACTGTATGCTCCAGAAGGTCAAAGACCTTCTCTTACTCACTAACCCCATGCGCAATGTGTGGCACAAAGCAAATGCTCAATAATTATCTGTTGAATTTAACTGCATAAAATATGTGTTGTGTAGAAGGGGCATAAAATTTCAGTCATCAGAAACACTTACCAAGAATCTACAGAAACTTTCTATATATGTTTTTAAATGTCAAAAAGAAAAAGGTTCATAAAACCCGTCAAATTTTTTTCTTTAACTTACAAAATCGAAAGGGATTTTGTGAAAGAAAAACTTACCTAAGAGAAATGTGAATAATCAAAATTATCCGGCCATGACCCAGATCAGTAGTTTTCAACCTGACTGCACACAGAAGTCACCTGGGACACTTAAACAATACCAATTTAACTGGGCTAGTAATAGAGCCCAAGCAATAGGTAGTACTTAAAATCTCTTCAGGAGAATCTAATGTTCTGTTAGGGTAAAATACAGTCCAGTACAAAGAGCTCAAGAAACTGTCTCAAGCAAGTCTCACAACTGTAAAGATCACTACAACAAACAACAAGAAATTGAAAACCGATAAAAAGGAAAATTAACAAACCTTTATTCAGTACCAATAGCGTTTTAGTAGTAAATGAAAAGCATTTATAATTGATAAGTTAAACAGAACATAAGCAAGGAGCACAGTAGAAAGAAAAATTAGTATGCTCTGAAAACCATGAGAAATCTACAGAGCTTCACACTATCAAGATATATACTTTACTGAAATCCATTCATAGAGAGTCTACTACATGTCAAGCAAAGTAGGCACAGGAAACCAAAACAAACAAGAGGACATTTTCTATAAATAGTGTGGAGACAAATGGTAAGCTAAATGGAAAACAAAATGACTGAATCCTTGTTCTCATCCCTCATCGAAATTAATTAAATGGACTGGAGACTTAAATACAGAATGTAAAATTGTATTACTTTAAGAAGACAGTATAGGAGAATAGCTTTATGATTTCAGATTAGGAAAAGATTTCTTAAAACAAGACCCAGAAATCAATAAGCATAAAGGAATAGACTGATATTCTTATCTATACTGAAATTAAGAATTTTTATTCATCATAAGATACCACTTAAAGGAAAAAGTTCAGAGATTTGGAGAAGATATTTGTAACCACATAAATGATAACAAAAAGCATTTATAAAACTTTGGTAGGACTTCCCTGGTGACACAGTGGTTAAGAATCTACCTGTTAGTGCAGGGGACATGGGTTTGATCCCTGGTCTGGGAAGATCCCACATGCCACGGAGCAACTAAGCCTATGTGCCACAACTAATGAGCCCATGGGCCACAACTACTGAAGCCCTCTCACTCTATGGCCCGTGCTCCACAACAAGAGAGCCACTACACTGAGAAGCCTGAGCCCCACAATGAAAAGTAGGCCCCGCTCGCTGCGCAGCAACAAAGATCCAGCACAGCCAATAATAATAATAATAATAATAATAAAATAAAGCCTTGGTATCCAGAACTTATAAAGATCAGTACCAGGATATATAAAGATTTCCTATGAATCAATGTCTTTTTTTTTGAATTCTGATCTTTGTATATGAAAACCACAGGATGAATTTGTCCCTGGATGATGTCATCTTCTTCCAGAGAAGACCTAATTTTCTCCTTGCAAACATTTAGCCTGACAAATGGTTATTAAGCTTAACGAATCCAAACAGGGATAGGGATGGTTTGAAACTGGACTGCAGTCTTGGTAAAGACCAGTTTATTTCCAGCTCACTGTTACCACTAAGGTGTATCCTTTCAGAGTTCTAACCAAAAGCCATGGGGATTTAACTGAGTCCCTCATCCTTGGTGTGCCCTGAACTCCAATTTTTGAACCCCTAATCACAGGATCTGTCAAAAGCTCTCCTCAAATTCTCAGTTTCACAACACTGCATGAGGAATTAGAGGATCTCTTTAGGGCAAAAATGGTCCCAAATGATTGGGCTCATGTAGCTGAGCTTCCCTTTTCTCTCAGATCTTGATTTTGCAATTCTTCACTACCTCAGTAGCTTTCAGTAATTTCAAATAGTTACACTTTTTCTTTTCTTCTTTTTTTTAATTAAATTTATTTATTTATTGACTGTGTTGGGTCTCTGTTGCTGCATGTGGGCTTTCTTTAGTTGCGGTGAGCGGGGGCTCCTCATTGCTGTGGCTTCTCTTGTTGTGGAGCACAGGCTCTAGGTGCATGGGCTTCACTAGTTGCGGCACATGGGTCATGGCTCACGAGCTCTAGAACTCAGGCTCAATAGTTGTGGCACACGGGCTTAGTTGCTATGCGGCATATGGGATATTCCTGGAGCAGGGATCGAACCCGTGTTCTCTGCGTTGGCAGGCGCATTCTTAACCACTGCGCCACCTAGGAAGCCCTCAAATAGTTATACTTTTTACCTAGCTCTTCTAGTTATTTTCGGCAGGAGAACTGGTTCAAAACAATCTAGTCTCTAATCACCCTCATGATATTTTAAAGAACAGATTTCTTTCTTCTAATTAAAATGCCTAGAAGCAAGAACACTCCAGTAGTAATAAGCACCATGAGCACCTAAATTTTGGTTTCTAAATATCATTCCCACTAAAAGAAACTTGTACTCCTTGGAGAAATGGTTGATTTCAGGTCTCAGGGTGGGATATACAAACCACACTGCTATAGACAAAATGTTTGTATCCTCCCAACTTCAGTGTTGAAATAATCCTCAATGTGATGGTATCCAGAGGTGAGGCTTTGGGGACATGATTAGGTCATGATGGCAGAGCCCTCATGAATGAATTTAGTGCCCTTATAAAAACATTCTAGAAAGCTTTATCCTCCCTTCTGACCACATGAGAGCACAATGAAAAAAATGGCCATCTATGAACTGACATCAGGCACTGAATTTGCGGGTGCCTTGATCTTGGACTTCTCAGCCTCCAGAATTGTGAGAAATACATTTCTATTGTGTATAAGCTACCCAGTCTGTGGTATTTTGTTACAGCAGCCCAAACAGACTAAAACAGATATACAGTGAAAAGTAAGTTCCCCTCCCAGCTCAGCTACCTAGTTCCTCTTCCCTGAAGGTAATGTCTGTAAATGAGGATTTGGGGTATCCCTTAAGATTTAAAGCATACATAAAACTAGAAATTAGCCAAAAGCAACAAATATAAATGAACTTAGGTTAAAAATTGCCTATTCTGATCACTGTCAGATGGATATACAGAAGACAGTCAATTAGGGTATATACTTCAAATGTGTAAGCATTTTCTCTCAGCATCTGTACTTCTAGTCATGAAGCAAAAATCTGATAGACACCTTACTTATATTACAGAAGTTCAACAATATGCTGGCCCAGTAGATGATAAAGAAAAACATGATTTATGCTCTTAAGAGGCTTACAATTTTGCTGAGATAAAGCAAAAAAATATTCTTCCAGGATAACTTTTTCTAATGTTTTGCCTGATCTCCTGAATTCTGTATAAAACCGTGCTCTGTGGTTCCTTCCTCTCCCCCATCACCATCGCATTGAATCTGTTCTTTTCCTGAATTCTCTCAATTTCAGTTCACAGTACTGACATTGAGTGAGATGATGGATTTGATGGTGGTGAGGTTAAAATGAAACCTAAGAATCATCTTTGCACTCTCATCCCACATTCAGCAGATTAGCAAATTCTGACTATATATTCTAAGTATTTCTAAACCTCATCCTATCCTTTCTATCCCCATTTCTGCTCTCAGTTAAGATCAGCATCATCTCTTATTTGGGCTACTTAACTGGCCTCCATAAGTCTCTTCCCTCCAATTCCTGCTCCAAACCACTATTTTGAATGCTCCCCACCCTTAGTAGGCATGATACACAGGCCTTCATTAACCTGCCCTCTACCTACCGCTCCGATTTTACACCTTACCACTGCTATCAGTCCTCCTGCATCTCACTCAGATATAACAGTATTTCATCCTTCAGCCACTCTAAACTTTTTTCTGGTTCCTCCAACCTATGTTCCACACATCTAAACCTTGCATTTGCGGTTTATTTTGCCCCCCTTTCCTACTCCTTTACCAATCTACCCATCTGGCTAATGCCTCTTGTGACACGACCCAGATGGCCTCCCTGACCAGGTCCTCTTCCCTACGCTGAACAGTAAATCACTCTCCCCCACTATGACATCATAGATCTTATACATACTTATATTATTGCTCTTATTTACCCTAAAATATAAGCATTTGTTCACAAGTCAACCTCCCCCAAAACTTGGTATTCTTTTAAGTTGTCATCCAGTGCCTTACCTTTGCAAACCTGATGTCCAACCCAACTGATACTAAAATATCTCAATAAACGTTTGTTGTATGAACTAAGTGAATGAAGCCTTCTCTTTTTCTCCACCTCCCTTTCTCATTTTCTTCCCCTGTTGGATAACACCCCACAACCACGAGTTATGACCCAGTCTATGGATATAAGTTAGTTATATGATGTCAGAATTCTGATGCCGTAAAAGGTGACCACATAAGGACAGCACAATTTTCCAGCAGAATATCAAGTCCAAGAGAAGAATCTCTTTCCAGCAGAATCTCATGTCCTCTTGATTTCCATCCCAAGATGGTCTCGGTTTCTAAACAGATTACAAGGCTCCTCATCCTCGGCAGGCCCAATCCAGTCTTAAATTGGACACTTTAGGACAGAACAAGTTTCACCACTAAGACGTCTCTATCAAAGTATCTGAGATACCTGGGAGCAAAGACTTTAGTCTGTAAAGCCCCTTATACAGCTGATGTTTCCCTGGAGTAGCCCTTGAAACACTGCTCATCTTAAAACTACTTGACTTGAAATCTTACTTAATCTTATTCTCATACTCATTCATCACTCAACATTTATTTAGCACCTACTCTGTGCTGCATATTCTACCATATATATACACACACACGCACCATATATATATATATACATATATATATATCAGGTCATATATATATACACACACACCATATATATATACACACACATGTATACATCAGGTCATATATGTATATATGACATACTATACCACGTATATAATATATACACACACCATATCTATATCAGGTCATATATATACATATGACCTGACCTGACTTGCCTGACCAGACTTGCCACCATGGCCTGAATGACAATCATGATGGTGTGGCATGGCTGCACCTGGCCCCTGCTTATTCTGTGGTGGGACCAGGAACCACATGCCCTTATCTTCCAGCCTCTGGTGGAAGGCATACTATAAACTTATCCCAATTCAAGAGTTGCCCAGCTGACTCTGTAGCATTTAGTCAATTCTTTTTTTCCTCTAACTCTTCTCTTTCTGCCAACATTATCTTGGGTTTGATTTTGTTTTTTAAGTTTCCATTACTTAGCTTCCTTCATAAAGTTGAACTTTTAATTTTTCTCCTTCTCCTTCTTAAGAAAATGCCAAACTAAAACTAAAATGTCAGACATTACTTGTCTTATTCATATATTGGTTCTCAATACTTTACCTGTGCTTCCACAGCTCTACAGAGAAAAAAGTATTTCTCATTCTTGCTTTATTGGCACTTTCTGTAATTACAAATTCAAAGCTAAATAACTGTGGCAGGTGACAAAAAAATTTCCTCATAAATCACAAGGTATAAAGAGAGCTTGGTAGAAGCTGAACCTAAAGCAAACAGAGACATTTTTCTGACAAATTAGGACAAGATATTATTAGAACTCAAAGGATAGCTTGGAGTACTGTAAAGAGGAACTTGAAGAAAATCTTAGGCAGGATCTCTCCAGTACCAGTTAAAGTAAATAATCTAAAACTAAAAATCCTACTAAAGAGTCAAGAACCAGTTCACAGGCAGAAGGTGTGTGGAAAATATGATAGTGGAGGGCCAAATCATTTTTAATCACACCAGTCTGGCGGTGATCACTCCAACCTCTGACACCCAATCCAGACTTGTTTCTGAAATACATATCTCATCTGCTAGATGATATGTTCCTTGGATGAACATTTCATCTCTATAATATCCATCTGGCAGGCATATTTAAAAAAAAATCTCATGCACCGACCCTGTGATTTTCAGGTGTTAATTTACCTTCCCAGGCAGGTTACCCTATTGGAAGAGTACACAGACACAGAGCTCACTGAGCTCGTAGCAATTACACTTATCCTTTATTAGTAGTCTAAGTGCTATTCAAGCAGTACATATATTAGAGATCAGATTAAACAGTAATGAGACTGTCTTCCCAGAATCTTCTCATTTTATGAATGGCAAAACTAAGGCCTAATATTCAAGGTAATAATTCTTCCCTAACATCAAAAATGCACTACAATTAACAAGCATCTTAGAACACACATGCCACAAAACGTGCATCTATATAACGCTATACAGTTTGAAAAGTAATGTCACATACTCTTACCTTAATTAAGCTTCACAATTTTTATTTTACCAGGGAGTAAAACTAAGTTGCCTGAGGGAACTAATATTTATAGAGTGCCTACTACTCCAGTACCTATGATTAACAAATTCGATTAACATCAACACACATCTTATATGCCAACAAACTCATGATGCATGACACTGGTTTTTAAGACATGCCTGCTAGAGCTGAATAGGTGAGGCCACTTATTAAAAGATTTTAGGTTTTTTTCCCATTATGTATAAGTCTGTACTGGGTGCTTTAACGTGCATACTTCTCACTGGAGACCTGTCAGAATTCAAATTATGATTCAACAGGTCTTAGGTAGGGCTCAAGATTTCTAACAGGGTGCCAGGTGATGCTGATGCGACTGGTCAGCATTCTGGAAGCAAGGCTGTAGAATATATAATGTACCCTGGTAGTTCCCTGATGCCTTTCACTGCCGTGGCCTGCGTTTGATCCCTGGTGGGGGCACTGAGATCCCGCAAGCCGCATAGGGCGGCCAAAAAACAAAATAAATTTACCCTAACTAGCACTACTAGCTACAACTCAACGTCCTTTCATCATCAATGACTCTGAAGTGATTACTACTACCATTTCAACTTGACACACAAGACTAAGGCTCAGAAAAATGAACTTTCCCTAGATCACAAAGCTGTTATGTGCGGAACCAGATCACAAACGTAGACACACGGACTCTGCAGGGCACTCTTAACCGCTGCCCTGTATCCCAACGTGATCGCAGTTGACAGGCAGTTTCGGAATTCTAAGCCGGATGCAGAGTTATTATCTTCGGTACCACTCTTCCGAGTGGGGTCCCGGCTATAATTGTGCGTCTCGTGTCAACATAACGTTGTAGGGCCGGGGAAGGAGATTCAGAGGTTCCCTCGCAGTACGCCCGCGGCGGGGAAGGGGGGCAGGCCCGCCAGTTGCCGGCGGGCGGGCCGACGGGAGGGGGCGGGGCCTGCGCCGCGGAAAGGTTCCGGGCGGGACGTACCAACGCGCGCCGCGGGAGGGGCTCCGGGGGCCGCGTCGGCGCTGCCGCCTCCGTGCCCGGAGCCGAGGCCGAGGCACTCTTAACCTGGCCCTCGGCTCCCCTGTGGAGCGCGTTCCGGGGTCCTCTGTCGCTACCGCCGTCTCCTAACAGACGTCCTCCGGCCCCTCAGTCGAGTGGGAGGCCCCGGAAATGGGGGCCGAGCGGCACCTGACCAGCCTCGGGGGGAGCGTGTCCAGTCGTTTACCGACTCTACTGGGCCCCACCAAACCCACCCGCTCCGGTGCCGCCGCCGCCGCCGTAGCCCTTACCAGCTCTTTGGGCGGCTTCTCCTGGGTTTTTCCAAACAGCCCCATGGCGAACTGAACTCGTCTTGCCCCTGCTGGCTTTCCGTTCCCTGCGCCCAGGCAGGTCACGGGCAGCCGCCTGGGCGGGGCCGCTGAGAGGCGAGGCGCCTGGAGCGGGGAGCGGCCGCGGGGAGCCTGGTGCGCATGCGCCGAACTCATGCGCAGACTTGTTCGGCGGAGTTTTGTCAGAAAGATTGACGCAGTCGCGCACTTTTTGGGAGGGGACTTGTGAACTCAGGTGTGTTTTCCTGAGGCGTAGAGGCGGTCCCTCCGAAAGATGCGACTTTGTCGACAACACTGGTGATTGATTACAGCTGTGCCGGCTCACCTAAACCTGTATGTTGTTGCATCGGAAGTCTGTATCTCTACTCAGACAAGTTACAATACTTTCACAACCACCTTCCCCCTTCTGTCACGTAGGCACCTCACATACACCGAGCCAGAAATGACCTCTTCCTCCCACCAGACCTACTCCTCCCCTATGTTGTCACCACTATGATCTACTCACTAAAACGTGGGCATTATCTTTTCTCCCCCTCTTACCAAGTCCCAGCAATTGTAACTTTAACATTTTTTTTTTAACTCCAGTCCTCCCCTTTCATCCCAAGTGTAACAGCTTCTGTTCAGGTCATCGCCATTTCCAACATGGATAATTTCTGTCTGCCATTTGTGTGTGTGTGTGTGTGTGTGTGTGTGTTCCTGCAGTCCACATAGACCATAAGCTTAATTAAATTCTCAAAGGACTCTGTGACTAAAAAGGACTAGTCGCATTTTAGCTGGGCAACCTGTGATTGAACCTGCAGTGGTAAGCTGATGGTTGCTGTCATTATGATGGTGAAGAGTCCACTCATTTTGTGCCTCAACTCCATACTCTCATCTCTGGTGGGAATGTAAAATGGTACAACCACTCTGAAAATACTTTGGCAAGTTCTTTAAATGATAAACATATATCCATTTCATGCCGTTCCACTTCTAGCTATTTATCCAAGAGGAGGAAAAGCATATGCTCTTGCTTAGACTTGTACAGGCATCCTTATTTGTAATTGCCAAGAACTGGAAATAATCCACATGTCTATCGACAGGTGAATGGAAAAACCAATTGTGGTCGATAATAAAAAAGAACAAACTTGATACATGCAGCAACATGGATGAATCTCAAAATAATTATGCTGAATGAAAGACGCGGGTGGGGGAGAGTACATTCTGTATGATTTCCTTCTATAACATTCTAGGAAATGCAAACTAATCTGTAGTGACAGAAGGCAGATCATTGGTTGCTAGGGGATAGGAGTTGGTTTGAAAGAGGCAGGAAGGAGGGACTGCAATGGGACATAAGGAGTATTTTGGGGGGGATGGATATTATCTTGCTTATGGTGATGATTCCTCAGATACATACAGCATTAAAAACTGGACACTAACATGGAAGCAACCTAAATATCCATCAACAGATGAATGAATAAATAAGATGTGGTATATATATAATACATACAATGGAATATTACTCAGCCATAAAAAAAATTAAATAATGCCATTTGTAGGACTTCCCTGGTGGCGCAGTGGTTAAGCATCCGTCTGCCAATGAAGGGGACACAGGTTCAATCCCTGCTCCAGGAAGATCCCACATGCCACGGGGCAACTAAGCCTGTGTGCCACAAGTACTGAAGCCCACTCGCCTAGAGCCCGTGCTCTGCAACAAGAGAAGCCACCGCAATGAGGAGCCCCCTCTTGCCGCAACTAGAGGAAGCCCGTGCAGCAACAAAGACCCAATGCAGCCAATAAATAAGTTAAAAAAAAAAAGAATGCTATTTGTAGCAACATGGATGGACCTAAAGATTATCATACTAAGTGAAGTAAGTCAGACAGAGAAAGACAAATATCATATGATACCACTTATATGTTGAATCATTTAAAAAATGATCAAGTGAACAGAAATAGACTCACAGACATAGAAAACAAACTCATGGTTCCCAAAAGGGAAAGGAGGGGTAGGGATAAATTAGGAATTTGGGATTAACAGATACACATAACTATATATAAAATAGATAAACAACAAGGACCTACTGTATAGCATAGGGAACGGTATTCAATATATTGTAATAACTGATAATGGAAAAGAATCTGAAAAAGATGTATAACAGTCCCTTTGTTGTACACCTGAAACTAACACGTAAATCAATTATACTTCAATAAAAATGGACACTTTAGGGTCTTCTCTGGTGGCACAGTGGTTAAGAATCTGCCTGCCAATACAGGGGACATGGGTTCTAGCCCTGGTCCGGGAAGACTCCACATGCTGCAGAGCAACTAAGCCGGTGCACCACAACTACTGAACCTGCACTCTACAGCCTGCTTGCCACAACTATTGAGCCCACGTCCCACTACTGAAGCCCGCGTGCCTAGAGCCTGTGCTCCGTAGCAAAAGAAGCCACCACAATGAGAAGCCCATGCACCACAACAAAGAGCAGACCCCTCTCACCACAACTGGAGAAAGCCCACATGCAGCAATGAAGACCTAACGCAGCCAATAAATATATTTATTTAAAAAAATGGACACTTTAAATATGTACACTTTATGTCAACATACTTCAATAAAATTCTTTTAAAAAATAGCAGTGGGACTTCCCTGGTGGTGCAGTGGTTAAGAATCCACCTGCCAGTGCAGGGTACATGGGTTCACTCCTTGGTCCAAGAAGATCCCACATGCCAGGGACCAACTAAGCCCATGCACCACAACTACAGAGCCTGTGCTCTAGGGCCTGCATGCCACAACTACTGAGCCCATGAGCCACAACTGCTGAGCCCAGCCACCACAACTACTGAAGCCTGTGTATCTAGAGCCCGTGCTCCACAACAAGAGAAGCCACCACACTCAGAAGCTCGCGCACCTCAACAAAGAGTAGGCCCTGCTCACCACAACTATAGAAAGCCTACATGCAGCAATGAAGACTCAACACAGCCAAAAAAAAATTTAAAGAAATAAAAAATAGCAGTACATGTTCACTGTAAAAAAGTAAAACCTCCATACTCACTTCCTCAGGGAAAAAGTTCTCAAACTATTTATAGTTATAATATTTAAATAGCTGGTGTGACTTCTTTGTGATCTTTCCTCTGGAGAATATATATTTTTACTTATTTGGGATCATATTCTACATATTGTTTTGCAATCTTCTTTTTAAAAATTTTTGCATAGATTTTCTTTTTTTTTTTTTTATTGGCTGTGTTGGGTCTTCGCTGCTACACACGGGCTTTCTCTAGTTGTGGTGAGCGGGGGCTACTCTTCTTCGTTGTGGTGAGCGGGGGCTACTCTTCGTTGTGGTGCACGGGCTTCTCATTGCCATGGCCCTGGCCTCTCTTGTTGCAGAGCACGGGCTCTAGGCGCGTGGGCTTCAGTAGTTGTGGCACGTGGGCTCAATAGTTGTGGCTCACGGGCTCTAGAGCGCAGGCTCAATAGTTGTGGAGCACGGGCTTAGTTGTTCCACGGCATGTGGTATCTTCCTGGGGCAGGGATCGAACCCGTGTCCCCTGCATTGGCAGGCGGATTCTTACCCACTGCGCCACCTAGGAAGTCCCTGCATAGATTTTCATTGATGTTAATATCTAGGGCTAAGGGATTCCAAAGCAGGAATGTACTGACATTTATTTAACTATTTCCCTACTGTATGACATTAAGTGGTTTCCAATTTTCCCCTTTAATAATAAATATAAACACAGTTTAAAATTTTAAAGTACTAGCAATATCCTCCATACAGGTTGCACAGTTTGTACTAGCAACAGAGCACCCTATTCCCTAAATCCTTGCTAACAGTGAATATTATCAATCTTTTACATTTTTGCCAACTCGAGGGTATAAAATATTGTTTTAAGTTTTCATTTCTCTGATTACTAGTCTAGAGGAGCACCTTTTTGTATCTTTGTTGGCTATTTGAATTTCTTCTGTGAATTGCCTCTGTATCCTTTGCCCACTTTCCATTGAATTGTCTCCCTTCCTTCCTCCCTTCCTTCCCTTGTGTGTGTGTGTGTGTGTGTGTGATGGAGCTCTCTGAAGAGGAGAGATCTGTGGAAGTGTTTTTAAGTCTCCTTCACCATATCTCTCTCTTTTTTTTTTTTTTTTTTTTTTGAAAATGAACTACAAAGCAGCAATTTTTCAAGTGGGAGGTCACCGGACTTCCAATTAGTCAATATTTAGCAAATGCCTACTATGTGTCAGACATTCTATAGGCTCTAAAAACCACAATGAACAACAAAGAACCTCATACAATCTGATGAGGACAGGTACTAAACAATGGTGATAAATAAAATTGAGTGAATTACCACAAATGTGTAAAATGCTGACTATAGGAAGAATGTGGTGTTCAGTGACTCTTCCCTGAGCATATTTTGCTTTATTGTGCTTCACAGATACTGTTTTGTTTTTTTAACAAATTGAACGTTTGTGACAACCTTGCATCAAGCAAGTCTGTCAGCACCATATTTCCAATGACATTTGCTCACTGTATGTCTCCACATCACATTTTGGTAGTTCTAGCAATATTCAAACTTCTTCATTATTACTTTATTTGTTATGGTGATCTGTGATCAGTGATCTTTGATGTTACTATTATAAAAATAATACAACTTGCTGAAGGCTTAGATGATGGTTAGCAATAAAGTATTTTTGTATGTATTTTATTAGACATAACGCTATTGCACACTTAACAGACTACAGTATAAACATCACTTTTATCGTGTGACCTGCTTCCTTGGATTTGCTTTACTGCGGTGGTCTGGAACCACGCCCACAACTCTGAGGTCTGCCTGTGTAAGCTGAGGCCTGAAGGATGAACTGGCAGAGAGGTGAGGAGTTTCGAGGTAAAAGAAACAGCATGTGCCTAAGAGCCTTCCTAGTTACTGGGTGGAGGTTTGGGGACACGGGCACTTCATTTCCTAAAGCTGCATTTGTTTGAAAGTGGGTCATCGAGGACAGAGTGGAGGACAGAGTGTGGAGGAAGGTTTGCTTTGGTATGTGGCATCTCACAGAAATACAGAGCCCAAAGCTACTGAAAGAGCCTTAAACACACATCAGTGCAGTTGCTCCTCAGTGATTGGAAGCGCATCTTCCACACATTTTCCAAGCTCCACTCTTAGAGCCAACGTATACTCTCTATTCGTGTCCTGATATTGCCTTGGCACTGGACAGAGCTGCTGCTGTGGATGTAATTTGTCCTTCCTACACGGACCTCAGGAAGCCTGCACCGGATCCTCCCACCCGCTAAGACTCACATCTGAGGGAGTGGGAAGAACTAAGTGAGCAGGTATTCTAGCTCTCTGCGCCTGCCAAACACAGCAGTATTTAACAGGATCGCACTCCCTTGCCATATGTTCACATAGACATTTATTCACACACATTTTTAAAGGTTTCATACGCATTCTCCTCCTGATCCCTGGAAAATATATATAGATGCATATCCTTGACTTGAAAGGTACCTCAATGTCTGATGCCTTAAATATTTCCCTAAATTTGAAATGACAAATAGAAAGGGCTGTTTTTCCTCCATTCCCCAGATTGTCCTTGCTCATTTCAGTAAGATCTCCTACCTTCATGAACCTCCTGGCTCACAACTGTTCGCCATTCACCAGGTAGACTGTTAAATGAAATGCTTTGAGCAAGAAAGTCACAATCCAATTCCTGGCAGGAATTCTGACCTAATAAAAACAAGATACACCTTGTTTTATACAACAGATGGACTCTGAAAATGTTAGATGTAAACTGACGTTTGGGAAATTGAATTCCCTCTCTTGCCTTATACAACAATTTTGGAGTGGTTTGCATAATTTCTGACTAATCTTCAGGTATGAGGGGCTCCTAATCACAGTTTATGACTTGAGATAAGGCAAGGAAAGACCTTGAGTCATCTCCTGCCGATTTCCAACCTTATTCTACCAACCTTACAATGACTCTTGTCTTAGATTCCTAGGGCTGCTATAACAAAGTATGACAAATTAGGTGGTTTAAAACAAGAGAAATTCATTCTTTTGCAGTTCTGGAGACTAGAAATCCAAAATCAAGGTGTCATGGGACTTCCCTGGTGGTCCAGGGGTTAAGACTCTGAGCTCCAAATGCAGAGGGCCCAGGTTCGATCCCTGGTCAGGGCACTAGATGCACATGCATGCCACGGCTAAAAGTTCACATGCCACAACTAAGACCTGGTGCAACCAAATAAATTAAAAACAAAACAAAACCAAAAACAAAATCAAGGTGTTAGCAGGGCCATGGCTCCTCTGAGACTTTGGGTAGAACTGTTCCTTGCCCCTTCCTAGGTTCCAGTGATGGCCATCAATCACTGGCTTTCCTGGGCTTGCCACTGCTTCCCTCCAATCTCTGCCCCCGTTGCTATGTGGTGTTTGTATTAGTCAGCTTGGGGTGTCAAAACAAAATACCATAAGCTGGGTGGCTTAAACAACAGAAATTTATTTTCTCACAGTTCTGGAGGCGGAAAGTCTGAGATAAGTGCCAGTCCAGTGAGAGCTCTCTTCCTGGCTTGGCCCTCTTGCTGTGTCTTCACATAGTAGAGAGAGATAACTTTGGTGTTGCTTCCTCTTGTAAGAGTACCATTCCTGTCATGAGGTCACCTCATGACCTCATCTAAACCTAATCATCTCCCAAAGGACCCATCTCCAAATACACTGGGGGTTATGGCTCCAACATATAATGAAATTGGGGGAGGACACAGTTCAGTCCATAGCAATATTCTCTCTCTGTGTCTCTTCCTCTTGTAAGCACACCAGTCATGTTGCATTAAGGGCTCACCCTAATCCAGCCTGACCTCATCTTAACTAATTACATCTGCAGTGACCCTATTTCCAAATGAGGTCACATTCTGAGGTACTGGGGGTTAGAACGTCAACATATCTTTCAAAGGGGTACAATTCAACCTATAACAACCCTCATTTATACACATGGGTCTCCCACTTTGAGGAAGAAAGAAGGTGACAGAGGGTGGAGGCAGACTGGTTAGCTCTTTAAAAAACAAACAACAAACTTCTATCCTCCATGAGTGGCCCCAAAGTAGGGACAGTTCCACTTGGGAGGGGTAAGTAGATATCTGAGGACTGACTCTAGCTTGCAGGATGTACCTTCCCTGGGAAATCACAGTAATCACTGCAACCATCCCATACTGCCCTCTAGATCATCATTTCCATCATCAAAGCTCCTCTCATGGGAGGTTACATGCCTTTTCTTCTTTCTCCACAGCACAGTACAGACAAAGCCTGAACTTAAAAAAAAAAAAAAAAAAATCAAGCTGAATTTTTAAGGAATACTTTATTAAAGTCGCAAAAAAACAGTATTGGAAGTGGAAGAGTAGCATGCAGCTCACACATTCAACATTATGATGGACTGGATATTCTGAAAAACTCACTGCAAACACATAGAGAGTCCTGATAACATTACAGCCAACACTATTTTGTGTGCATGGTTGATCTCTCAAAAAAGTAAGAGAAATCAGTAATGCCTACCAATAACAGAAGCCAAGAATCCTGTTTGTGTACCGTAAAAAGAATATGATATAGCTTATAGACAGTAAAGTGCACAAGTGTATGACTGGAGGCATTTCTACATGTATATAAACCTATAAAACCACTATGCAGATCAATATTTAAAATATTTCCAAAATCTCAGAAGGCTCCATCATGCCTCTTTCTAGTCGATAACCCCAAAATAAAATTCAGATTTCTATCTCTATAGATTAGTTTTGCCTCTTCTTGAACTTCATGTAAATGGAATCAAATAGTATGCTTGGTTTTAATGATTGGTTAGAGGAACAGGAGGCAAGGCTTTTGGCAGGATAAAATGGTGAAGCAAAATTGAGACCCCCTGAAGCTAGGAGCCATGAAGACCTCATCCTCAGTGAAAGAACCGCATAGAAAAAAGTCTATCTACTAGGACTTCCCTGGTGGCACAGTGGTTAAGAATCCACCTGCCAATGCAGGGGACACAGATTCAACCTCTGGTACAGAAAGATTCCCACATGTCACAGAGCAACTAAAGATTACACATTACTGAAGAAAGAATAAGTGAGTAGAAAGATAGATCTGAATTATCAAAAAGGTCTTGAAAATAAACTTCCATTAGTACACAGGAAAGACGAAACATGGATGTTAGGATGTGGATATCCATTATATGTTTAACTGAAGTTTCAGAAAGATTGAAATAAAATTATTGGAGAGAAAAGATTTTGAAAGGATAATAGCTGAGAATTTCCCTAGTTTATCAAAGATATTAATCTTAAGACTCAAGAAGTACATAAATCACAGGCAAGGTAAATTTTAAAAACTACACATTAAAGTGGCAGTACAAAAATGTCAAGACACAGAGAATACTGTAAATATAACCAGAGAGAAAAAACAGCTTACATACAAGAAGACAACAGTCAGACTGACACAATGGAAGATGAAAGATAATGAAATGGAAGTCACAATGGAAGATGAAAGAAAGTGAAAGAACATCTGCAGAGTGCTTAGAAAAGAAACAAACAAACAAAAACTATTAACTTGTATACCCTGCTAAATTACCATCCCCAAATGAGGGCAAAATAAAGACATCTTCAGGGGGAAAAATAACAGAAAAAAAAAAAATCCATAAACAAACAGATCAACAGTAAACAATTTTAAAGAATGTGTTTTAGAAATAACAACAATGATCTCTGAAGGAAGACCTTGGATACAAGAAGATATCATGACAAATAATTTAGTGAATATATGGCTAATCTAAAAAATGTTGTTTGAATAAGCAATAATACCGAATTTGGAGAGTTAAAAAAAACTAAAACTCTCTACGTTAGTAAGATGAAAAATGAATGGGAGGTCACTGGAAGTTTAAAATGATCATGGGGGATTCACATGCCTTCCTTTATTTCCCATTAGCAATGGGATACTGAAAACAAGACATACTTGATCTAACGTCCTTTGGGAAGAAGTAAATATATTGAATAATTTTAGATTTTTAAATACATTTGTTCGAATTTTAAGGATAACCACTGAAATAAAAGCAGACTTCTGAAATGGTAAAGGAAAAAAAATGGAATTAAAAATATTAATCTAAATAAGATAGGAAAGAAGGCACAGAAAAGTCAGGAAAAGTAGAAGTCACAAAAGACAATGGTATAAATGTCATAGCTATATTATTATCAGACAAAATAGGTCTATCAGGCAAAATAACTTTTGGGGGATAAAGACGCTACATAATGATAAAAATTTCAACTTACCAGGAGGCAAATCATAGTAAGAAGAAAGAGGAGAAGGAGGAGAGGGAGGAAGAGGACAGGAGGAGGAGAATTTGTCACCAGAAAGCTATCCTAAAAGAAAGGGATATCTCTAAACAGAAAGTTCTCTAAACAAAAAGGTAACAATAAAAGAAGGAATCTAGGGACATTAGGAAACAAGAAAGAACAGAGTACACAAACATTTGGATAAATACAGTATGCTTTTGCTCTCCTTTTGAGTTTTCTAAAATGTGTTTGATGGTTGAAGCAAAAATTACAACCCTGTCTAATGTGGTTCTAAATAGAGGAATTACTTAAAATAACTGTATTATAAATGGGTGAGGGAAAAAGGACCTAAAGGGAGATAAAGCTTCTATATTTGAATTGGCAAAATGATGACACCAGTTGACTGTGATGAATTTTGTATTTTATATATATATGATAATACCTAGAGCAACCACTAAAAACTAAACAAACAAATACATTTAACTAAGAGGCACAGAAAATTCCCTGGTAGTTCAGTGGTTAGGACTCTGTGCCATCTTCTGGGCTGTGACTCTGCCCACCAGTGAGCCAGCACGAGCTGTGGGGCTCCCTGGGATTCTACAGACAGTCATTTCATGACTAAGCCTCCCCAGCCAGCAGCCTCCACACAAGGCAGAGTCTGGCAACCAATCAGATTAGGGGCCAAGCAAGCCTACCAGACTGCCCACACAGTCAGTCTACCACAACAGAAGGACCCACACAGCCTTCACAGGGGGATCCCCTAGAGTATATAGCTAGGGCGGTGAGAGGGGAGTATGCTGCTGCGATGCATAGGATGTCTCCTACAGAAGGCCACTTCTCCAAGGTTGGGAAATGTAACTAACCTACCAGATACATAAAAATACAAATAGCGAGCAACGTGGGCAAAATGAGGCAGCAGAGGAGCATGTTCCAGACAAAGGAACAATAGAAAATTGCAGGAGAAGAACTAAGTGAAGTGGAGATGGTCAATCCAGCCAAGAAGGAGCTCAAGGTAATGATCACAAATATGATCAAAGAACTCAGGACAAGAATGGACACACAGAGCAAGAAGTCAGAAGTTTTTCACAGAGAGTTAGAAAACGTAAAGAACAACCAAACAGATGAAAAATATAATAACTGAAGTGAAAAATACACTAGAAGGAATCACTAGCAGACTAAATGAGACAAAGGAATGGATCAGCTGAAAGCATTTCCTCTAAGATCATGAATAAGACAAGGATACCCTCTCTCACCATTTTTATTCAACATAGTATTGGAAGTCCTAGCCACAGCAATTAGACAAGAGAAGGAAATAAAAGGAATCCAGTTTGGAAACGAAGAAGTAAAACTGTCATTGTTTGCAGATGATATAATACTATACACAGAAAATCCTTAAGATGCCACCAGAAAACTACCAGAGCTCATCAATGAATTCAGTAAAGTTGCAGGACACAAAATTAATATACAGAAAGCTGTTTTCATTCTATACACTAACAATGAAATATCAGAAAGAGAAATTAAGGAAACAATTCCATTTACCACCTCATCAAACAGAATAAAATACCTAGGAATAAACCTACCTAAGGAGGTAAAAGACCTGTACTCAGAAAACTATAAGATACTGGTGAAAGAAATTGAAGACTCCACAAACAGATGAAAAGATATAATATATTCTTGGATTGGAAGAATTAATATTGTTAAAATGTTCATACTACCCAAGGCAACCTACAGATTAAATGCAATCCCTATCAAAATACCAATGACATTTTTCATTTAACAAGAACAAATAATTTTAAAAAGACCCTGAATAGCCAAAACAATCTTGAGAAAGAACAGAGCTGGAGAAATCACACTCCCTGACTTCAGACTATACCACAAAGCAACTGTAATCAAAATAGTATGGTACTGGCACAAAACCAGACACACAGATCAATGGAACAGAATATAGAACCCAGAAACAAACTACACACTATGGTCAATTAATCTATGACAAAGGAGGCAAGAATACACAATGGAGAAAAGACAGCTTCTTTAATAAGTGGCGCTCAGAAAACCGGACAGCTACATGTAAAAGAATGAAATTAGAACATTCCGTAACACCATACACAAAAATAAACTCAAAATAGATTAAAGACCTAAATGTAAGAGCAGATACCATAAAACTTCTAGAGGAAAACATAGGCAGAATACTCTTTGACATAAATGGTAATTATATACATATTTTTTGGATTTGTCTCCTAAAGCAAAGGACATAAAAGCAAAAATAAACAAAAGGGGCTTAAACTTAAAAGCTTTTGCAGAGCAAAGGAAACAATCGACAAAACAAAAAGACAACCTAGTGAATGGGAGAAAATATTTGCAAATGATCTGTCCTATAAGGGCTTTATATCTAAAATATATAAACAGCTCATACAACTCAGGATCAAAAAACAACCCCATTAAAAAATTGGCAGAAGACCTGAATAGATACTTTTACAAAGAGGAAATGCAGATGGCCACAGGCACATGAAAAGATGCTCAATATTGCTAATCATAAGGGAATGCAAATAAGAACCACAGTGAGATATCACCTTACACCTATCAGAATAGCTATCATCAAAAAGAAAACAAATTACAGTGTTGGGGAGGACGTGGTGAAAAGGGAACCCTCATACACTGTTGGTGGGAATGTAAATCGGTGCAGCCACTGTGGAAAACAGTATGGAGGTTCTCAAAAAACTAAAAGCAGAACTACCATAGAATCCAGCAATTCCACTCCTGGTTATATATCCAAAAACAAAAAAAAAACAAAAAACCCCACTAATTCAAAAAGATATAGGCATCCCAATGTTTATAATAGCATTATTTACAATTGCCAAGATAGGAAATCAACCTAAGAGTCCATCAAAAGATGAATGGATAAAGAGGATTTGGTATATATTTACAATGGAATACTACTCAGCCATAAAGAAGAATGAAATTTTGCCATTTGCAACAACATGGATTGACTTGGAGGGTATTATGCTAAGTGGAATAAGTCAGACAGAGAAAGACACGTATGATATCACTTATATGTGGAATCTAAAAAATATAACAAACTAGTGAATATAGCAAAAAAGAAGCTGACTCAGTTATAGAGAACAAAATAGTGATTACCAGTCAGGAGAGGGAAGAGGGGAGCGGCAATATGAGGGCAGAGGATTAAGAAATACAAACTATTATGTATAAAATAAGGTACAAGGATATATTGTACAACAAGAGGAATATAGCCAATATTTTAAAATAACTATTAATGGAGTATAAAATTGTGAATCACTGTATTGTACACCTATAACATATAATATTGTATATCAACTATACTTCAATTTTTTAAAATTCACATAGAAAAGTTGAATCACTATGTTGTATACCATGATTTCTCATAGTGTTGTAGGTTAATTATACCTCAAAAACAAACAAAGAAAGAAACTCATAGAAAAAGAGATCAGATTTCTGGTTACCAGAGGCAGGATCTGGGGGAAGGGGGAATTGGATGCAGGTACTCAAAAGGTACAAACTTCCAGTTAAAAACAAATACTAGGGATGTAAGGTCCAACATGTTAAATACAACTGACACTGCTTTTTGTTACATTTGAAAGTTGTTAAGAGAGTAAATATTGAGTTCTTATCACAAGGAAAACCATTTTTCTCTATTTCTTTAATTTTATACCTCTATGCGATGATGGATATTCACTAAATTTATTGTGGTAATCATTCCATGATGTATAAATGTCAAATCATTATGTCAAGCACTATGCTGCACACCTTAGACTTACAGCACTACGTGTCAATTATATCTCAATTAAAGTGGGAGAAAAAAGAATGGTTAATATTAAAAACACTGACAATATCAAGTATTGGAAAATAATATGGAGCAATGAGGATTCTTATACTGTTGATTAGAGTGTACATTGGTACAAGTAGTTTGGAAAATTCTTTAGTAGTATCTACTAAAGCTAAACACACATATACCTTATGTTCTAGCAATTCCTTCTCCTATTATATACTCAATGTGTTTATGTCCATCAAAAGACATGTATAATAGTATTCAAATCATTTATTCATAACAGCAAAAACTGGAAACAAATGTCCATCAGTAAATGAATACATAAATTGCGGTATATTTATACAATAGCACGCTAATTAGCAATACAAAAAGTGAACTACAGATACATGCAACATCATGGCTGAATCCCAGTGGGACCACTGTGCTTTGCCAGGATCAAGCTCCCTGCTTTGCAGTCAGGAAATCACTCTGTGAAGTGAACTGGGCAAATGTCGGGCTTACCCTGTTATTTGCCCTTCTCTCAGGGATCTCAGTATTGTGCTGCTTATTGTCCATTAACTGAAAGCAATTGCTCATATGTTTTTGTCTGGTTTTACAGATTATGGCAAGAAGACCAGTCTAGTGCCAGTTACTCCATCATGGCCAGAAGTAGAAGTCCTGAGTCATTATTAAGAAATAGTATCGGGGGGAAAAAAAGAAAGAAATAGTATCGGGTCTCCTGGTGTTCTACTGGGTAATTCTCTGTGCTCCCAATGCAGAGGGCCTGGGTTCCATCCCTGGTCAGGGAACCAGATCCCGCATGCATGCCACAACTAAGAAGTCCTCATGCTGCAATTAAAACACCCCACATGCTGCAACTAAAGATCCTGCATGCTGCACTGAAGATCCTGCATGCTGCAACTAAGACCCAGCACAGTCTAAATAAATAAATAAATAAATAAATAGAACACTTCCTAATACCATACACAAAAATAAACTCAAAATGGATTAAAGACCTAAATGTAAGGCCAGACACTATAAAACTCCTAGAGGAAAACATAGGCAGAACACTCTATGACATCCATCAAAAGCAAGATCCTTTTTGACCCACCTCCTAGAATAATAGAAATAAAATCAAGAATATGGGACCTAATGAGACTTAAAAGCTTTCACACAACAAAAGAAACCATAAACAAGACTAGAAGGCAACCCTCAGAATGGGAAAAAATACTTGCCAACGAAACAATGGACAAAGGATTAACCTCCAAAATATACAAACAGCTCATGCAGCTGAATACCAAAAAAGCAAATAACCTCAATCCACAAATGGGCAGAAGACCTAAATAGACATTTCTCCAAAGAAGACATACAGATGGCCAACAAACACATGAAAAGATGCTCAACATCACTAATCATCAGAGAAATGCAAGTCAAAGCCACAATGAGATATCACCTCACACTGGTCAGAATGGCCATCATCACAAAATCTGGAAACAACAAATGTTGGAGAGGGTGTGGAGAAAAGGGAACTCTCCTGCACTGTTGGTAGGAATGTAAGTTGGTACAGCCACTATGGAAAACAGTTTGGAGGTTCCTTAAAAAACCAAAAATAGAACTACCATATGATCCAGTAATCCCACTACTGGGCATATACCCAGAGAAAACCATAATCCCAAAAGAAACATGTACCATAATGTTTATTGCAGCACTATTTACAATAGCCAGAACATGGAAGCAACCTAAATGCCCATCAACAAATGAATGGATACAGAAGATGTGGCATATATATACAATGGAATATTACTCAGCTATAAAAAGGAATGAGATGGAGCTATATGTAATGAGGTGGATAGACGTAGAGTCTGTCATACAGAGTGAAGTAAGAAAGAGAAAGACAAATATTGTATGCTAACTCATGTATACGGAATCTAAAAATGGTACTGATGAACTCAGTGACAAGACAAGAATAAGGACGTAGATGCAGAGAATGGACTGGAGATCTCGAGGTTTGGGGGGCGGGGGGTGAAGGGGAAGCTGAGACGAAGTGAGAGAGTAGCATAGACATATGTATACTACCAACTGTAAAATAGATAGCCAGTGGGAAGTTGCTGTATAACAAAGGGAGTTCAGCTCCATGATGGATGATGCCTTGGAGGACTGGGATGGGGAGGGTGGGGGGGAGTCGAGGGAAGGAGGGGATATGGGGAGTGTAAAGCAATTATATTCCAATAAAAAAAAAAGACCCAGTGCAGCCTAAATAAATAAATAAATAAATAAATAAATAAAAATGTTAAAAAAAATAGTATGAACTGCACTTAGGAAAATCGGATGTAGGGATGGAGGAAAGATGACTAGGTAACTGCAGGAGACTTTACTCATATTGGAACCATAAACACAGGATATTTAGGTAGAAGGATGATTACTAAATTTTTGATATATGATTGAGATGCTGTAATAGTTAAAGCCTAATCTGCTGTAACAGAAGAGACCCCCAAATGCAATGATTTAAATATTAAGTGTATTTGTTTGTGGAACAGTCTAGTAATCTCCATAGTTAGGAAGCTCTGCTCTGTGAGGCCATGCAGAGACCCAGGCTGATAAGGCAGCTCTGTGCACTGGTCACATCTAACTTCCAAGGCTGCATTGGTGATCACCATATCTGGCAAGCTGGATGCAGGGGAGAAAGTGATAATACACATACCCAATGTTTTACGTCAAGATACAGAAGCGGCATGCATTGCTTTTGCTTTGACAAGAATTAGTCACGTTGGTCACATCTAACTACAATGTGAACTCAGAAATACAGTTGAGAGCTGGATATCTGTTCAGCTACAATTCTAGTACAATGGAAGAATGGGAGAACAGATTGGTGGCAGGGTGTGAGGAGGCCAACAGCCAGAGAGTGTGCCGTGGATGTTTGTGAACCATCCAAGTGAAGTGCTCACAAGATAGCTCTACGTAGAAATCTGGTACTGAATAGTGTTCTGGACTGGAGATGTGGACTCAGAACAGAACTCTGGGAGAACAATACCTCTGAAGGAGGAAGGGAGGAAGGAAATCCCAGGAAGGAAATTATGAGAAGGATCAGAGAAGTAGGAGGAAAACCAGGTAGAGTAGTAACAGAGAAGCCTAAGGGAAAGGAATTTCAAGAAAGGAGTGGTCAATAGAGTCATGTATGCAGAGAATTCAGGCAATATAAGTACAAAAATGCATTCATTGGATTTTATTATTAATTCAACTGGAATTAATCCAATCAATATATAAAGACTTAACAAAAGGATGTTGAATGAAGTAATAAAGGTTTAAAGGATTAATAATGGAAACAAAAAGACAGATTAGGGCAGTAGAAAAGGGTGATTTTTAGTAGGGACATAGCTGAAATATGATGTGAGCTGACAACTGCTGAGGTTGGATATATGGACATTTATTATATTAATCTCTTTACTTTTGTGTATGGTTAAAATTTTCCAAGGGGAAAAATGGTTTTAAAAAATTCCTCCTTCTCCCTACAGAGAAAGCTATACACAGGGAGAAAATATCTGCAATATACACATTTCACAAAGGACTAATATACAGAATATGTAAAGAACTCCTATAATTCAATAAGAAAAGACAGCAACCCAACAGAAAAATGAGCAAAAGGTTTGAAGAAGGACTTCACAAAAGAGGTAATTCAAATGGCCAATAAACATGTGGCAAGGGTCTCAGTCTCATCTGTTATTGGAGAACTGCAACTAAAACCAGAAAGAGAGATCTCTATATACTCAGCATAATTATAAGAATGAAAAAAAAATTATAACATCAAATTTTACCAAAGAATGTGGAACGACTATGAGTCTCATTGGTACAACCACTTTAGAAAACTGTCATTGTTTACCAAAACCAAACACAGGCATACTCAGTAACCCAGAAATTTCACCCTCAACAGAAATGTGACCCAAAATGATATTCAAGAATGTTCACAGCAGCACTATTTGTAATTGCCAAAAACTGGAAATAAGCTAAATGCCCACCATAATAGAAAGGATACATTGTGGTATGTTCATACAATACTATGCAGTAATGAAAACCAACAAACGACTGCTCCATATAGTAGAGATGAACCTCACTCACGAACATAATTTTCAATGAGAGAAACTATACGCGAGATACTACATACTATATGCTTCCACTTATATAACATTCAAAAAGAAGCAAAACTAATCTATGATTTTAGAAGTTATCATAGAGATTACATTCGGGGAGGATTGTGGAAGTAGTGACTAAGAAGGAACCAGGGGAAGTTTTTGGGATGTGGCAACTGCTCTGTTTCTTGATCTGGGTGATGGGTTACGAGGGTGTGTGTTGAGTTTGTGATAAATTAATAACCTTCACATTTAATATTTATATAGTTTTATGGAGATATATTGCCTGTCAGTAAAAACTTTAATTAACAGGGAAAAAAGAATGTATTTTCTCTAGATGGCTAAAAATGGTTGAAGAAGGAATAGATGGTGAAGGTACTGTCCATTTGTTCCATCTTTTTCTTGTCCTACTCCTCCCCTTTTTAGCTGATTAATACATGTTATGAGGCATCAAAAGCCTTTCCCAATTCCCACCTATGGTTCACCCTATAGGAACATTATTTCAGAAAACACTAGTACTGCACTCAGGCTATGGAATAATTCTCAGATAAATAAGCAACTTGTAGTTAACACCACATTCTCCCAGACTAAAACCTCTAAGCTGTTTGAAGAAACTCAAGGTCTCCGATGACCAGATTCTAAATAAAACACATAGATTGTCCCAGAATAGGTTAATTATATACATTCCTCCTTAGAGTTAAAGGAATGTAACTGAATGAATTATTGGAGTCTTTTTTTTAACCCGTAGAAAACTTTTGAAATTGTAAAGGATCCTTTCTTCAATCTCTGTATAACCCAGTCTGGTGCATATCGTACCATAAACTGTCTTTTTCTTTGGTTATGTTACCTCTCATATTTTCCATAGCCATGAAAATATAGCAGAGTCTGTAAGTCTGCTCTCAGCCAGTAACAGCAAAGAATATGCTTGGCCGAAAGCTGCTCTCATGTCTCCTGATTCCTGTTTTGGACACATTCAGGGTAATGGAATGAGTTTCATGCTAAACTCTTAAGGATGGTCTTTAATACCTTATAGTTCACAGGTTTCTCTCTGAATAAAAATCCTGGTTAAATATATGCCATTTTGATGAATAAATGTAAATGGCATAACATATTTCAGAGTAAGTAGGTCATGTATGTCAGGACTAGCTTTTTCAACAGATGAACTCCTGATTCATTTTCCTTCCTAAAGATGGTGACATGGGAAGTGTCCAACCACCTGTCCAAATCTGGGCTTTCAGCACCTGCTGTCACTCTATTGCCAGTTAACTGCATGTTCTTCTGTGGATCCTGGCAGGTGGACTGTTTGTAGATTCTTGCAAATGTAGCACGTCTTTTGTTAAATGATAAGTGTACCAATTCATTCATAACAGGGATATCAACAATCTACATCAAGGCAGAAGATTGGACAAAAGGGCATCCACATTTGCTCTGACACTCAGATTTTATTATTTTAAACAATAAAACTGTAAAAACGCTCCTTTTTCTCATCAAAAAAATTCCACTTAAGTGCATTAAAGCAAAGCATTATACGTTAAGATTGGTCACAGTCCACCATATTCAATTCTAACAAATAATTTGAATAATATTGTTTTAAAAGCCCAAGATATTGCTGTGTTTTGTATTTTAAGTGATGTCTCCTATCTAAGCCTCTGGCAACAAAGCTGCGAGTCAGCTTGAGGCATTTTGTTCCAGAAGCCTATTGTTTCAGCCACTTTGCTCAGGAAATTGGTAAAACTAAATGGAGAGCATTTAAACAATAAAACAAAAGCAGTCCTGAAAATATCAGCGTTCTAACTTCCCTTTTGCTGTGTCTGAAACCCTACCACTTTGTCTTTGGGAAAGGACCTCCTAATTAGTTACCCGTGTGGAAACAAGTCACCAGACACTTTATCAACAAATAGCTGATATTCTCAAAGTACATTCCCAAATGAAAAGCGCTTGCAGAATTTTACTAACAGTAGCAACACTGACTAAATATACACTGTATATGAAAGTGACTTTTTCTATTATACAATCGATTGCATGGTTTATGGAAAAACTGGTAAGACTGTTAGCCATTAACCTTTTATAAGGGAGCCAAGGAATGAGATTTCTGTGTTTCCCACCCCATCCCCCTAAATGAATTTTCCAGGTAATGGAAACTTTTCCCTTTGCTGAAACATTTTAAAGTTAACTATTTTGAATATCATAAAATACATTTTCCTGACTTCTTGTGCAAATAGTACTGGTAAAATGTTTTTCTTGATGACATAGTCATTGTTGGCAAGATAGTGATATCCTCTCAGGAAATTATCTGCCACTGGCCACAAGTGACTGTTTTCTGTTTTGGCTTTTTTTTTTTCTTAATATAGTCTACCCCTTACTCTCAAACTACTGTAATTATGACTTGCCAGGCCTGCCTCTAGTATGCTCCACCCCAATCCCTACTCCATAGTCTGTATACATGTAGCCTCTAGTCTATAGACTGGGAAGCTAGATCCCCAAGCTCATTCAAATTCTATGTAAGGAATAAATTCTAAGTAAGCATCTGCATGGCTCTTCATTCACTTAGTAGATGGTTGTAAGAAAACACTAAGTGTTCATCAATGGTTGAATGGATTAAGATGTGGTATATAGATGGATCGATCTCTGCACACACACACACACACACACACGAACATTACTTCGCCATGAGAAAAAATGAAATCCGGCCAATTGTGGAAACATGTATCTTGAGGGCATTGTGCTAAGTAAAATAAGTCAGACAGAGAACTACGTATGATGTCATTTTTATGTTGAGTCCAAAAACAGCCAAACTCATACGAACAGAGAATAGTATAGTGGCTACCAAGGGCTAGGCGTGGGAGAAATGAGAAGATGTTGGTCAAAGAGTACAAACTTCCAGTTAGAAGATGAATAAGTTTGGGGGATCTTATGCACAGCATTGTGATTACAGTTAATGATACTGTATTACATATTTGAAAGCTGCTGAGAGAGTAGACCTCAAATGTTCTCACCACAAGAAAAAACAGTCATTGTATGACATGATGGTGTTAGCTAATGCCACGGTGGTAATTTGTGATATATAAATATATCAAATCAACACATCCTACACCTTAAGTTTACAGAATGTTATATGTCAATTATATCTCAATAATGTTGAAAATAAATAAATAAAAAGGAAACACATAGGGCATCCATCTTTTGGGGTGCCTCTATATTTTTAGGCTTTTTTCTTATTAAACATGCTGTAGATACAGTTAGGTATCCTCTATGTCAATACTAAGAATGTGTTTTAAAATAGACTGTGAATATGAGTAAGAATACTTAAGCACCATTTGCTTAGCATACAATGTGAAGAGCCTATTATCCCATCATGTCCATAAACCAAGAGAATGTGAAAAACAAGTAAGCAATTTAGCACCGGACTAAAGGCAAATATAATTTTGACAAAAGGCAGTTTCCTACAGTCATATTTTCTACAAATGCACTTATTTTTAAATGAAAATATGGTAGAAAGAACCCTGAACAAGATAGGTAGATAGAATCTTATCCAGAGGTAACAAAGAGGCCACCCCCAGCTTTGACTGCCTGACAAATTCTTTTAACAAAATATGTGAATACCGTTGGTAGAATATACACACTGTTGCTCCCAACACTCCCTACTCAAAGCTCGTTTCCATGGGCCCTGACGATATTTGGATTTGAAAGCTGTGTCCTAGTCATATCTTTAACTGCCGCGATTATCCTGAGTTCTGATCATTTATTAAGTGGGAATTCCTTCTGGTCTATCTGTTGCATAGGGATATTAGAAAGTATTAGAAAGTAAAGTGATCTACTGTATACAAAACAATAAAAACCTTTGGCGAGAAGAGGGTACAAAAAATTAAACAAAGAGATTGCCCAAATTGATCATAAATCAGTGCACTTATATTGTTGACAACAAAGAACACAAATAGAATGATTAAAACACAGGTGACTCAAAAATAATATTTAAACAATTAAACCCATTTTTCTTCTCTAAATTTTTAATCAGATTCAATAACAAAAAGAACTGAACACTTCTCTCTGTACCTTTTGTCCCTTTGGTGGAGTTTTAAGGAATCACACAACGGCCCAGGGGGAAGATGAGGGAGCAATGAGAAAGATTACCTGAATAGTCTTCCAGGCTCCCAGACAGTCTAAAGAAGAGATTTTTTTTTTTTAAGTATGTGACTGCAGGAAAAAAACTAAGACTTTTTTCTTGGAGTAGGCCATAAATATCATTTTTGTCACTATTAATGGGTACTAAAAATATAATCTCTTTAATCTTTTCCACCTACACTAGATGGGCAGTAAAATGCTTGGTAAGGGGTAAAATTAGAAAAGATTTTTAAAATTCAAGCAAACATTTATTGAGTTTCTACTCTGTGTCTAATATGTTAAGGATGTAACAGTAGATTATAGCATTACTCCTGCTCTCAGGGAGCTTATCATCCTTAAAGAAAGAAAAGAATCACATAAGAAATACTTAGAGAAGACAGAAGAAAACACTCTTGAGCAGAACCCAATTGTGTGTCCCACTACTACAGTTAACCAGAGCTCAGTAACTAGAAAGCCCATGTCCTTGGAATCTTTAGTTAATTAAATTCACTAAGTTGCTCTAAGAATTCAAACTTTCCTTTTAAACAGAGTTAACGTTTAGAGTCTGTCAACCTTGACTATTTCCTTCAATTCTCCATCTCCAGGGAAATCTGACAGAAGCACTGTTTGCTATGCTTAACAATTAAGGGGTGAGTCAAGTTTCCCTGGAGACCTGAACCTCTAGCAATTATTTCCTCCTTGACCTCACTTAATGTTTACTGCATGTCTAACATTCAAAAGGTATTATCTCTATTGTATGCCGTGCATGTTGATATATTTAATGAATAAAGCACAGTTCCTACCTTAAAGGAGTTCACCTGAAAAAGACACATGCATAGTTTTAATACAACACAGCTAAGTAGGACAGGCACATACAAGGTATCACTGGGATATAAGAAGAAGGGCACACATCAAAAAAGAGCAAGGAATGATGGGGTTGCTCCATTATTGGTGATGCCAAGTTTGCTCACTTGAGTAGGGTGACTGCTGTCCAAGCTTTCACTGTAAAGATATCTGTGCCTCTTTATAAGCCTGGTGGGGAAAGAAAAGATGGGTAGGAGGTGAAGAATTTCTGGAGAAAGTAGCATCTAGCCAGATAAAGCAGAGAAGAGGGGTGAGAATACCAGGCAGATGTGACAGCAAATCACCAAGCTGAGAAAAACTAGAGCATGGCCCTGAAGAGACAGGCAGTATGGAGCATCACAATGTGTCTAAGAGGTGGACCAGGAACAGATGGTGAAGGGCCTTGTAAGCCAGTGTTAAGGACACTGGTTTATGTTCAGGGCTAGTATTATGTTGCAAAATGATTACAATTTGATGAAAGTTCTGATGATAACCTTTTTTCTTTTAGCAATAAAGTATTATTTAAATTAAGGTATGCACACTTTTCTTAGACATGCTTTTGCATACTTAATAGACTACACTACACTGTAAACATAACTTTTATATGTACTGGAAAACCAAATAATTCCTGTGACTGGCTTCTTTGCGATATTTGTTTTATTGCGGTGGACTGGTACCAAACCTGCAATATTTCCGAGGGATGCTGTAGTCTCCAAAGTGTGGTGTGCCCCAGAATGCTGGAGAAGGAATTTTAATTATCTTTTAAAGTATCTATACTTGGTGTACATTTCATAGTGGACAATACTATATGTATGAACTGAAATCAGGACCCTAATAGGAGGACTGGGGGGTAGGGAGAGAGAAATAAAAGCTGTTTTGAGACTTACTAGGTACTTAAGAGCATCCAGGAGGAGCTGTTTAAGAGACAGCTGTACATGAAACTGAAGATCTGGGGAGGGGCCTTGGCCTGGACGTGTCAATTTGGGACATCTGCTGAAAAAATGAGAGAAAATAGCAGTGGACAAATGGCAGAACTCTGGGGAACACAAACATTTACAATAACATGATTCCTTTTTTTTTTTTGAAAGGAAAATTAGAGCACAAGGAGCAATGTTTGTACCCTTACTTAAAATTTTAAGAAGCTCTCAAATACTAATACAAAGTTAGTAACTGCTAGTTCTTACTATTCCCATTACTGCAGGAAAATGAGGCTCCGTGCACCATGAAGAAAAAAAATGTTTCTGCTAGTAACCCAGCAGCAATTCAGAATGAGAAAATTTAATTTTCATACCATTTTGAAGGGCAGTCAACAAAGGATTTTAAAGTGCCCCATGAAATTTGGACCCTTCGAAGAAATGACTCATTACAGGGTTGAGCCAGGGAAAATATAAAGTGAACCTAGAATACACTGTGTCAAAAAGCAAAGGGTTTCAAGACTGCAAAGAGATGTCAATAGGGCATAAGAGCTGGCTTAGAGGGGTTCCCACTTACCAAATTTAGGACGATTTGAGCACCAAAAAGAATAATGAATTTTAACACACTGAATATAAAAAGAAACTAGGTCTACAGTGATACTTCAAAGTACAAGATGAAAAAACGAAAAGCTCTTCTTCACACACGAAAAATGCCACCTAATAAATGTAGAATGAAGGATAAAATTTAAAAATCTCCATGCTGCAACTCCTATTTAATACCTGATTCAGGCTAATAATCATCAACAGATGTTAAAACCATTGGGTTAAATGTTGTTGAAGAACAGGATACTCATGTGGCCTCACAGGTTCCTTCTTAATTATCAAGTAGAAAGTACCTTACATTGTAAAGATAAGGCAGATACTACCTTAGCCAAATTTAGCATCACCAACAATGGGATGAACTGATATTACGTGCCTCCTGATGTCACACAAACTGGAAATACATACCACCTAGGCAATATTCTTTAAATCTAATCATGAAGAAACACTCAGACAAATCCAGAAATGTGGAACATTCCACAAGCCAATCAGCCTGTACTCTTCGAAAATGTCAGAAAAGACTTAAAAAAAAAAATTAAAAAAGGGCAGGGAACTGCTCTAGAGAAAAGAATGCAAGAAAGGAGACTAAACCCAATATAAACGTTGTCTGAGTTCCCAATAAAAAGAAAACGGAAGCATATAAAGATACAGGATATTTTGAGAGCAACTGGGGAGTATGAATTGTATATAGATATTATTTAATCAATGTTAAATTTCCTGGGTGTGATAATGTGGTAGGTATGTAAAAAATGTTCTTGTTCTTAGGAATTACATGGTGACATATTTAGTGGTAAAGAAGCATCATGATGACTGAAATTTATTTTCAAAGGGATCAGCAAAAAAAAAAAAAGAGAGAAAAGAAAAAAGATCATAGACATAGAGGAGATAAAGCAAATGTAACAAAATGTAAACACCTGGTGAATTAGAGAGAGAAATGATGTTCACTGTGCTATGTTTCCAACTTTTATATAGTTAAAAAATTTTTTTAAAATAAAAAGTCAGGAAAAATATAAAGTAACATGAATATACTCATAAATGATTTAATACTTAAAAAAAAAAAGCCCACCATGAAATTCCTTCCCATCAAAAGTAACCAAGGTGACTAACATCACCTCTGGCTAGTGTCAGTAACATAATTTCTCTTTTTTTCCCTCCACGAGTCAAGAATCATAGTTGACTTACCTGTGAAATTAACAAACCAGCAAAACACTTATAGCACTCAGCCACCTTAAAAAGAATTTAACTTTGGAAAAGCTGTAATCTTCTGGTTTTAAAATAATTTATTTCATAGGTCTGTTTTAATTTCATGTCTCAGAGCATACATTATTTAACCAAGAGGTGCTGGACAGAGGTTGTAAAAAGGGAGGAAACATTTAGGATAAGAAACCGCCTCAACTCCATCAGAATTTAATCCTATCTTGTAAAAGTCTTGCTAGGATAAATTTCTATCATACTCCTTTTGTGCTTACAAAAAAAAAAACCATTAACTTCTGAATTTCCAATGTTGTAAATAAAAATTTTTACAATTAAGTATGCATTCAAATTGACACACAAGGCAACCAAATAACTCATCAACATTAGCATAATGTGTATTTCCTGTCACTGCACTAACATTAAACTAAACATCAAACCACAAAAACATTGTGACTAACATTATAAAGGCAAGCTGTAAGATATGCAAAGCTTATAAAGGACAAATTGCACATGGTTAAGATGGGACATCATTTGACAAGGGCTGGTGGTGTGCATATGGCTGCTTTTTTTTATAAGAAGGCCACCGGCAAACAGGGCAACAGTGTCGGCCCCCAGCCAACCACATCACAATGCAATTCTGATGGAACACATGACCACAAGGCAACCCCATAAGCAAACATCCATTTTCAAAATTCTCTAGGCAAACAACACATTCGGTACAGTGCAGCATATCAGCAGGCCACGTTAACCAATCAGGCTCCATATCTTCATTAGTGCTATACGATCCATATGACCGCCCCTTCCTTTCATAAGGGCTGGTCTGACAATATTTATTGGCACATGAACAAGCCTCAGCATCACAGTCACTTGCTCTTTCTGGAGATTGGTGAACTATGCTTTGTTTATCTTCAAATACTTCCTTCTCACTGCTAAAAGTGTCTGTGCTTTCACTGTCTGAGTCGTTTTCAATATCTTGAGAACCCTCTGACATTTCCTCTTCAGACTGCACTCCAAGACATTTAAATCGCCACACTGGCAAGTTTTTTATATAATCAGTTGGTATCAGAGGGTGAAGCCAAAGGTCAGGGAAAGCTAATCGCTCCAAGAACAAGTCAGGGTCTTCGTCCCAATCAGATTCTACAGGAAAGTTCTGGAAAGAAGCAATCGGGTGGAAGAGGTAGCTGGTGTACCAGTCCCACAGACTTGATAACCATTCTAAGTTATTGGCATTGACTTCATCATTGTTGCTGCGCCGTCTCTTCTTCTCAAAGTAATCAATTAGTAAACCATGTCCAAGGTATGTACTAAGAAACAAGGCTGGGTGTGAAGAATAAAACATCCAGTCTGCCCTTACCCAAGAAGCCAGTGTGGTTGTATTGGAATATCTCAACAATTTTAAGCTATATTCGTAAAAGCTATCTAAGTAAGGGAGCTGTAAAAAGCCCAACACAGGTAGCCAGGAAATAATTAATAGAGAATTATATGTCCCTAAAGTGCTTATGAGAACCACGAATCGCTTTATGGTAGCTCCCTGTGTGATAAATAAGTCCATCCAAGCCATAAGATTAACTAGAACCAAGCTCAAAACAAATAAATCATTTACTTCAGGTTGTAATGAGCGCAAAAATGAATCCATGGCCTGAAGGGATATAAATTCGCCTGTGTGGTTTCCATATCTGTAAATTCCTTCAGGAGTTCTAAGTATGTATGATGGCATGTTATAGACACCAATATCTGTCATATAACTCTTGTTGTCCCAATTTTCCACATTTACAAAAATAAACTCAACTCTTCCAGTGAACTTTATGCTTAGTGCAGAGAAAAAAGCTGGGGGTTGGTCAAGGTTTGCAAATAGGTATATTTTTACCCAATATTGATCACTTTTATTCCATTCTTCTTTCAAACGTTCAGCATTATAAATGGTTTTGATCCGAGAAGCTGCATGAGCAGTTATCCACTTAAAAATGTGCTCTACTTCAATCTTGCGCCCACTGTATTCTTTAAGCATGACTTTCCCTTTAGAAGTACTTGTTTGTGGAACAGACATAATGAGTGTGGATCGTACCCAGCCTCTTCTCCTGCAGTATCTATAAGAGAGGAAACTGTAAGTAAATAGCTAGGCCGCAAGATGAGCTAGCTTGCTCAACTAACTGTTGTGCAAAGTTTGTTTTCCCCTGATACATGTCCTTAGCACTTGAAAGATACCCTCTTCCACAAAACAAATAACCTGTAAGCAGTCAAAAGTATTACCAATACCTGGCAGTTGTGTAAGGGGAAAAGCAAGCCCTCTTTTTTAGCTTTTTTGTTTATATCTCTATGCTTCTTTCTTTCTTTCTTTTAAAGAAAAGTGAAGCTTGAAAAGCCTTAGAGTCAAGAGAATCAGCAAATACTTCCAGCATCTATTATGAACCTACTAATGCATTATGTGCTGATAAGATCCAAAAGATAACAGGAAAATAATTCCTGTTCACAAAGAATTTAAAATCCTATTAAGGAGACAAAAGTATAAAGCTGTATATATTCTACTACTAAATATGTAAAAGAAGTTCAAAAAAAGGGAGTACCATTAGGAGAATGAGCTGGTGAAGATTTCATGAAAGGTTTGGGAATTGTACTAGGTGTGGAAGGATGGTTACATTCAGGTGGGCAAAGAAGAGAGAAGGAAATAGGTTATCTTATATGCCCAGTCCCTGACTTGAATGCAAGCTCCTGAGGGTAGGAGCCATGACCGGTACCCATTTATTAACCCAAGCACCCACCACAATGCCTGATGCGCACAAGCACTGTCACAAAGTAATGTGCACAAAAGCTCACCTAGAAAAGAGCAAGTCCTATATTCTGTTGTACTCTGTCATTTTTTAATGAGGACCATGAAGAGGTGTATTTAACACAGAGGAAACAAAGATAGTATGTTTTCAAATTAAGAAGAGATTCAGTCCAAGGATGACTCCCATTTCACAACAGAGTAAATATAGAATTTAACTAAAATTAAATCATTTGTTTAGATTTATCCAATGGGCTCCTGACTCCAATCCTCTTGGAAACGAACAGGGTCTTGCTATATTTGTGACAAACCTCTCCCCCTAAAAAAACTACATGATGAATGAAAGGAGATACTGGAAAATGAAAACAGTTGCTGTATTACAGTGGAGAGAAAATCAGTGAAAGGGTTTCCTTTTTTTTAAAAAAAAGTTTTTTCTAAAAACCTACCATGTGGAGTTTTATGATATATAAATTTGCCTCAGTAAAGTTGCAAAAAAGAAAATCTACCATGTGGATACATTTTGTTCACTATAGATTTGTAAACATATGGTAATAAGTGTTTAATTTTTTATTTTGCTATTCAGAATGCTGATGTAAAAGTCATAAATGTCATGCTTTACTTGGTAAGCATGGACTGTATTTTATTAAATTACATAAGCACATTACACATCTATATGATCAGATTGAGAGAGAGAAAAGTCTTGATGTACATGGCATGTGATTTTATGATGATAATATGGTCAATTTTATCCCAGGAATTTCATGATATAATTTAAGTGAAGACAACAAATTATGTCACAAAGACAAGGTTAGTAATGACTCTGGGAAACTATCTGGGTGACTCAGCTTTTTGTTGAGTTGATTTACTTAACAAGATAGATAACATTAATATCAATATAGCTTTAATTGCAATGGTTTAAGAATTATATACTCCTACAAAATAAGACATCTTCTACTCTGTAACAGTGTATTTGTCCAATGCAAAATAATAATTCATTGACACGAATGCTATTTTTTCCTCCACCCCTCCCCCCAAACAAGTCAACTGCATACAGATAGTTGCCTTATTTACATCTTAAATATCTAACTTGCTTTACATTCTTAATTGCATAGGATACTTGCGATGACACATTTCTACTCTTGGTCATTCTCTTCATCTTTCTATAACCACCTCAGAGAATATTTGGCTTCTGATTTGTGTCATAAATTAAACAACCGTCTCTCTGACAGAGAATGTTACACTGTAAAACAGGCAAAGCCTTAGTGCATATTTTTCTTCAAGGAGGAAAACAAAAGTACTATATGCGCTTTCTTTTCAGTTCAGAGGTAAGTGTCAGTTTTAAGGTTTATCATTTCAGAAGAATTTAAGAGTACCCAGGACAATAAAATTTTGTATGTCTTCATATATCTTTCAAATTAAATCATGTTTTCCAGATTTGAAATCCAACACACAAAGTATACCATATTAATTTTAAAACCCTACTGCTAAACAGAAATGAAGACTAATGTTCATATTATTTTTAAAGAATGTTATATTACCATATATCAATATAAAAACTTTTATTGCCAATTCAAAAAAACTTTTTAAAGGTGTGAAAAAGTTCAATGACAACACCACAAAAATATCCTCTTGTTCTTAAAGTAAACCTCCTGAGATCTCTTAGAGAATTTGAAGACTAAAATGGATTAAAAAAAACACGGCTACTGAGTTTTGGCACTCCAGTTTCTAGCATGGCACACGACATTTAAAAAGAAACCTTGGTAGTTTGTTTATAAAAGGCTGTTTCTTCAAACAAGGGCACTGTCCTCCTTGGCCTTCCTGTCCCACTCACCAATCTCCTCACTGCTTTCCCTTCCCTGCTTATTCCATGTGCACCATCCCTGACTGTTTAACCATAAGCCCTCTTGGCCCGTTTATCATTCAGTTCCTGTAATTCCAGCGTCGTCTACCCACTCTTTACTATCCCTGCCCCACCTCTCCAACCTCCCAAAGATACATAGCCCACCTCACTTCCTACTTTCTCTAAAGGTGGGGGGAAAAAAAAGAGTACAGAATAGACCTGACAGGGAAAAAGCCCCCTCAGATAGATCACTTGGTTGGGGAACAAGAAGAATTGGGGCCAGGCAAGATGGCTATGTGGGAAAGAAATGAAAACTGCTGCCATAGACAGTCAGATGCTGCACAGAGTGGTGGCCCTGAATGTTCTTAAGGGGAGCTAAACAGGTCAAGAAAGTATTACTACACAATGGGACAAGCACATCAAAGGAGGCCACCCCTGAGAAGGAACTACAGTCAAAGAAAACAACGTAGGCAGTGGAATAGTTTTGCTGTTTTTAAAAATCTGAGAACAAGACGACGACTGAATTATTCAACATATTAAAACGCTTGCTGAATAACACTCTTCTCTTCCCAGTTACACCCTGCATTGACATTCTGAACACTCTACTCTATTATCTCCCTATTTTGTTCCTCTGTATCTCCAGAATCTTTAAAAAAAAAAAGAGAGAGAGAAAGAAAGAAAAAAAATGACCCTGACTAAGCACAGCATCTAAGGCAAGAATACTTCTTGCTTTAGTTGGAAGACTTTCCAAATAAAAGGAAATAAATATAACAATATTGAAACTGATATAAGTAACTCTGCATCAAGATCTTCACCTTTGTGATGAAGCTAAGGAAGATGATGTAAAAGTGCTTCTTTAGTAACAAAAAATTATAGCTGCGGTCAACAAAAAAAGCAAAAAGTTGCTCGAAAAAGGTCTCTTCCATCATAAACAAGAGATGGGATTATCTGAAGACAAAGATGAAGGATACAGAGGAAACCTGCAGGCAGATTATACATACCTCTTCACCATTCCTTGGCTGGTACAGAATCAGAAAGGGCTTTTTAAAAGAAAAGCTAGAAAAATTTGCACTAAAGTCCACTGGACTCAATTATGACACTTCTGATGCATTTTGCTTTATAAGATTACATTAAAAATCAATACTACTACTTCCTTCAGTTTTTTGTGCTTAATAGATTACGTTATGTTGTGCTTAGTTTCATTTTGAATTCTCTATTAATGTTACCTAAGAACTTAGACTGAAATGTGTTTAACCTTTATATTATTGTACATTTGTTATTTGTTATTTTCTAATATATTTATAAGTTTTAGTGTTTAAAATGTATTATTTAGTTTACTGATTTTTAAAAAATAAATTCAGAATATTTTTCAATAAATTAGTGATGTTAATACTGACTTTTGGCATTATCTGAAAAAAAATCAAAATATCAGAGTTACCATTTATTCTGGTATTGCAATCATGGCGGGGGTTGGGACTGATGGAATAAAACCAAATATAATTACCTTTGGTAAACAAAAGACAGAAATAAGAATGATTTCCTTTTCATGAGAATATGAACGCTTAGGCTATCTTAGACATTTCAACCAAAGGCATTAGAATATGATCAAGGTTCTGGGGTGAAGATGAAAATGGGAGCTTTGTGGGTAAATAAGGAGACTAAACATGAGTTAGGAGACATAACAACTTCCTTTCTTATCCCCAACTTTTTAGGGGTCCTCCTACCACAGATCTCTGCCTACATTACAAGTGGGCAAAACAAGGACAGTGAGGAAAATAGAAGCAAATGTGGTCCAAAGGAGAAGGGCAGGAGGATCTGAGGTGTAGCAGTGGTAGAGGAGGGTTTTCTACAGCAAATGGGTTTCCCATTGTGACCACATATAAAGGACATAGATAAGTCAGGCGTAACTACCTACATTAGAAACTATCTAATGTGGGGGTTTCTAATACATATCATATGCCCCGCCCTCAGCACTAAACGGAACATGCTGTACATGCTAATCTTTTACTAAATATTTATTGAATGGATAATTAAATGAACGAATGAATTCAAGTTATAACTTGGAGGCACTTGAAATTGAAATAAAATACATTTCAAAGAAGAAACAATGGAATAATGAAACACAAAATAATGTGACAGACTAAATACTGGAGATGACAACAAAAACAAATATGCCTGCAAGGATTCTTGTCTGAGAAAATGGAAAAAAAAATAGTAAAGGACAGAAAAAGGAAAGGTAGAAGGGGCACATGGTTTACTAAAGAAAGAGATGAATATGAGTTTGAACACTAGGTTTAGGGAACAGGATGTACCTAGGGGCACTCGTATGGCAGATGGAAATGAGTGTCAGCATGCAAACTAGAGGTCTGAATTACGGAAGATTTAGATCTGCACAAAAGTATTGTCTAAAGCCATAAATGTACCGAAGTATCTGGGAAATAAAATTGCAACAAAAAAGACCGAAGACATACTCTAAAGGGTCACCCCCATTAGAAAGAACACAGAAGAATCAGACAAAAAGAGACCTCAGAGAAAGTAAATAACTGGCAGTTATCAAAAACTGTTAATCAAGCACCTGGGTAACTAACAATGTGCTAAACATGCTAATTAACTTTCAGTTTAAACAGGCTTCTAATACCACTATTTCTTTATTACATTAAAAAATTCTGGTCAGAACTCAAATTGTAAGAATTGCCTAATCAACTTACCTGGGGTCACTGGAACAGTTAAATGTGCCTGTACGTATTCCAAATCTTGACACCTTTTTCACCATTTTCTCCCAGTGGATTTTACCAACCAAAGGACTTCTGTCATTTGCTATGACCTATTCCCCCAAAAAGAAAAACAGAAACTAATTTAATCACCTAAAATGGAACCAAACCAACCATATCTATAACTTTACTTTTTTTTTTTTTCTTTTTTCTGGCCATGCCATGCTGCATGCGGAACTTCCCCCACCAGAGATCAAACCTGTGTCCCCTACATTAGAATCGTGGTGTCTTAACAACTGGATGACCAGGGAAGTTCTATAACTTCACTTTTTTTTGAAAAACATATTCTGTTCCTAGGTCTTGTTTACTATATCATCATATTATCACTGCAATTCTTGTGAAAGGAGCAACTGTCCAACTGGAAAAGATTTAAAATACTGAACATAGTATGTTAAACTCTCACACTCTGTGGCAGTTATGCAGAAGGGGAGTAAGAACGATATTAAAAAGCTAGACACATTCTCCTCCATGTAGTCTTTCCCTAGAATTAACTTACACAGGAAGAAAATAGCCCTGGGAGTCATTTCTCTGCTCTGAAAATTTTACATAACCAAAATAAAGCTTACTAAAAATTATCACATGTGGGTTCAACGAGTTCAAATTTCACTTTTTTTAAAGTATAATTATGGAGCCAAGAGTCAAACACATGTTTTCTATTAAACTATGCTTGACTAAATCAATACTACTACTTCTATGGCATTTTTCTTAATCATGAAAGGGTCTAACATAAAAAAATTACCTTTAATAAATTCTACATTCTTGAACTTCTAACTTCAAATTTGCAAACAGCTTTCAAACACAATTAGAATTGGGAGAAGAAAAAGGTTTTTTTAAAAAAGAAAGGAATTGTAGATTAACCTTCAAAATACGTAATGACTTCTTTCTCAGCCTTTATAATTGTCAATACCTTTTCCCTTTATTCCCTATCTTCCTACTTTTAATGAATGCAGAATTTCAATAGATATCAGTAAAAACAAACAAAAATTACATATTAAAAACAAAAACAAAAAATAACTAAATGGGAACTTAAAGGAAAGCCAGAAATATCCTATGCCTTCATAAACCCATCTGTTTATTTTAAGCCCAGAGTATAAAGGCCACATTTATTTTCATGAGTGCTGTATCTCTGATACTATTTAATTCAAAATTACAGCACAGTACTCTGGGGGCTTCTAAACTTTCTAGGAGGAAAGGACATTTTCATGTTCACAAAGCCCCCAGGAAGTGAAATCCCAGGTGAGCAAGTGTGTGCAATGAGTACCTGGGGGAGGGGAATGAATTGAAAGATTGGGATTGACATATATACACTAATATATATAAAAGAGAATAAGAACCTGCTGTATAGCACAGGGAACTCGACTTCACTGTATGGTAGAAACTAACACAACATTGTAAAACAACTATACCCCAATTAAAAAAAACACATATGCAAACACACAACTTAGGACACTGAACAAACGGTTCTGATAGTACTCTTAAGTGAACATAAATGGCCTTATTGAGTTATTTAATAACAGACGGTTGAGGAGGGCAATTTGAGAACATGGTCTTAGTAAGTGAAAGCACGTTCTGAGGAGGATCACACAGGTTACATTACCCAATAAGTTCCTAGCTTCCACATTTTTCCGTTGTCTAAAAGTACTTTATAAATTTTATCTGAAGAATAAGGAAGATCAAGCAAGGCAAGCTTTTCTCTTTGCTTCTTTTCTCTTTTCTTCTCCTACCACTGAAGAGTCAATATGGTAGTTCTCTTGTCCATCAAGTAAACAAAGAAGTCTTGAACTTATTTTTCAGATTACTCAGAAGGATTCAGAAATCTCTGTAAAATCAGATTGCCATACTCCCTAGTCTTTCCCTCCCCCCCTTTTTAAAAAATAACTCCACTTTCACTCCTATTTCCTGATCAAGGCTGCAAATAACCCAAACACTTCAGATCTGTATTTATAATGACACTGTGTCTAGGGGGTAATCAAGAGGTTGCTTTAATCAATATAAGGTTTGGCACTCAGTCTAGGGGCAGCTTTCAGTGAAGATGCTGGTCACCGCACAGGTGTCTTTCAGACTTACAAGAGCTCCAGTGCTAGGAAAGGAAGTAGGAATGAGGGGGTTGTTCCCAGGCACCCCTGATTACAGCACAGGCAACAAAAGTGTGTGAAGAGAGATGGGAACATCCCTGAGGCAGGTACCTGACAATGTTTAACTCCAGGGCCTTATTTATTCAGTAAGCTATTCCAACTCTTCTGCTTTGAAGAGTTTAATAATTCCTAAGAGAACCACACAAAAATGAAAAATTCCTTAGGCATTGCATGAAAGCATTTTATTCAACTCCATAGTTATTTCTATGCAATTAGAAATTCCTTAGTCCAATGTCCTATATAGTCATATTATTCAACTGAAGGTTTAGCATAAATTAAATTTGGTGGAGGCCAAATTAAACCACCACTGAAAATGTTTTCACAAAATAACTCATCTGGCTTGTCACATGAGTGGCACAAAGAAATACTCTAAGCCTTTTACTACTGTGTCATATCAGTAAGAGTTTCCAACTTATAGCTCATATCCAAAAGCATGCACAGTAATTCTGAACAGCATTCACTCTGCTGGTGATAGGGGAAACATATTCCTCAGCAGTTCATGAAGGATGTTGCATTCTTGGGACTTCCCTGGTGGTCCAGTGGTTAGGAATCCACCTTCCAACGCAGGGGATGCGGGTTCGATCCCTGATTGGGGAACTAAGATCCCCAACGCGGGGCAACGACTGAGTCCGCACACGAGCCCACGCACCACAACTAGAGAAAGCCCGTGTGCTGCAATGAAAGATCCTGCCTGCCGCAACTAAGACCCGATGCAGCCAAATTAAAAAAAAAAGAAAAAAAAAAAGGATGTAGCATTCTCTGTGGGGAATATTTTCAGAGACTAGGAAAAACTAGATGAAAGTACAGTCTGAGTTCCATGTCTCAAATCTGGAACACACCTGGCAACACAGGCTAGAAGTGAAGCAATCTTTCCATCCCCCTTCCCAGGGTATCTGCCTCTCTAACCAGCATCCCTACACTTGCTCACCATTGTATTCCCTGCAGCTAGTATGGTGCCTAACTCGGGCACTCATTAAATATTTATGTTGAATTACACTATTTCAGCTTTTTACAGTTTAGTAACTCATTTTCTTACTTCTGATTATCTAAAGGCTCCAAGTTTCCGACTTCTGTTATAATGAAAGTCCCTTAGCTGGCAACCTGTCATCCAGGATGTTTTCTGATAAACATCAGCATAACTAGTACCTGGCTGTGCAACTGCCCATCAGTGTTCTTGACCCCACATAAAGACTTCCAGTTCAGTGTATTTAAAAATATATTTTTTCCAGAAAAAAAACTAGTAGGTTTTTCCTAGTACTAATTCTCCTGGGTTCCACTTCATTGTCTAATAATTTTTTGGGATCTCTTAAAACAGTAGCAAAATCACAGACCATCTAACTTAGCTGAAAAAGATAACATATGCTAAGATGTTTTACTGGCCCACACCTTTCAGTAAACCCAATTGTAAGCTGTTTTATGGCATGGACTGTAGGTTACTCGTCTTTTCTGCCTTTATCACAAGGTTCAGCTGGCACATATTAGATTTCAATAAATATTTGTTAGATGGTTGAATGAATGGATGAAACCAGTGGTTTGCTGGTAAATGTTTAACAACTAGCTCTCGAGAAGAAAATGGAAGCTCTGATTTCTATCACTTACTTATTTCCTTGGTGAAAATACTCCCACATGGCTGATTTCAAGTTACCAACGTGACATCTCTAAATGTGGAGCTGGGAAGAGATGTTAACAATCGCCCTTCCTGAAGCAGTCTGAACTAGCTCCGGCCCTGAACTTGGAAGGAACTGAGTCGGCTGAGAGCTGAGATTTTCTGATGTCAGTCTTGCGTAGTCCAGTTAAACTTACAAAGAAACACTGGGCCTCAGGTTATTGCCTACTCCCTTCCACACGTATTGTGTGTATACACACACTTGTGCCTATATTTTAGAGGTGGGTTTTATTACTAATCAGAACATCTGTCACATCCCTTTTAATATTGTTGATCCCCATAAACTACATGGAGGCTAAATTGAATAGCATAACTCCACATAAAAGGAGTGCAGAGCTATAATATTTTCTGTATCTCTCAATATTTCATTATAACAGGGAGTTCCTACTTTCAAAATCATAGACCATGGGACTTCTGGCGGTCCAGTGGTTAAGACTCTGCGCTTCCACTGCAGGGGGCACAGGTTCGATCCCTGGTCGGGGAAACTAAGATTCCTCATGCTGCATGGTGTGGCCAAAAAAAAAAAAAAAATCATAGACCAACCTAAATATATACATGCCAATTGTATAAAATCATTAAAAGTGAAGACGAGTAACTGACAGAAACAAAACTCAAAGCCATTTAATTATTTCTTTGGTAACCTCGCTAGCTTTATGAGTAAACAAAAATAAAAGCTTTTCACCAATATAAAATAAAGGATAAGATGGCTTGCCAAATATTTCGCCTTTAGCATAGTGTCAAGAGAGGAATAAATTAGAAACTGCCTGAACAAAACTACTGCCTAGGAGTAAAAAATAAACAAGTTTTAAAACAGCTAGTAACTCTTTTCAGCCAAACAGGAACTATATTAACATAATACTTCAGTAAATATTGACCTAAAGCTTTACTTTATATCATATGATACTTTTCACTGCTACTTCAAGTCCAGTGATGTTAAATTCCTTATGATGGGACAAAGCCAGTAGAGAATAGACAGTACAGTTCTCTCTGAACTTCTTTGATCAAAAGTCAGAACACAGAAATAGAAATGTTAAGATAAGGATAAATCCATAAAACCCACAATGTATGCTAACTTTTCCATTTCAAAGGCCTATCTACTATTCCATCTGCCTCTCTAACCAAGAATCTTTTGAAAGAGAAGTAACTTCTATTTGTGATGCTAAAAAGGTTGGTTGGCAGCAGAATCAAAGAATCCACAACACTGGAAATAAAGAGCTAATGAAAGATATGAGGTGAGGTTAGGAACAAAGCAGGAAAACTCAGAATGTTAGAAAGAACTGATAGAAAAAAGGTGAGGAGGTTCTTTCATAGATTACACGCTGTATTACTGGTAAAATGTCCCATATGTGTTGCTGCCTTAGAAACTAAAATTAGTTCTTTCCATCTCATATTACAGACAATATAAGAGAGACATGGAAAAGCTTCACATGAAAAGAAGTATGCTAACACTCTGCTTTAATGTAAGGATAATTCATGAGCAGTAACACATTTTAAAACAATTAACACAAAGATATGAAGACTACTAACGTATTATTCAGAAAATAAACTCATGAGTTACCAAGAAGATAGAAATCATAAGGGATATAGGATGAACTAATTACAGAAATTCATGTTTCCTTTTGTAGTAATATTCCACATGCAGTGTCACCAAAAAAAGATAATCAACCTAGATTCTCTTTTATTATTACCAACCCATTCCAGAAAAATAACGAACTGACCAAGTGATGGAATAGCTAAGTCATACACCCATTTATTAAAGTCACATTTTCCCTAAATCAGTAAATCTAGACATCCTTTCAATGACATATAAAGTTTAAGGTTCTAATTATCAGTTATACGCTACCTAAGTGTATAATTCATCTGAGAGTATAATTCATCTGAGTAAGAAAATAATATTAGAAACCTGGGAGGACAAGAAGAAATAACTTTCATGTGCTTAAATATTTCGTACCCAGGATACCCAAAATAAATGCAATATAAAGAAGATTGAATTGGTTGAGATCTATGCACCCTCGCAGATTAAAAACAACAACAGTGATAGAGCAAACAAATGAGCTGGCTTCTTATAAAACAAAAGAACAATAATTCAAATTGTTAAAAACTGAATTCTTGCATGTTACCCTTCACAAAAGATGAGATAAATATAATCTGAGCTGAAAGAATGACAAGCAAGCGAGAGTATTTCTCTTCTGTTTTTAGAAAGTATTTTCAGTTAAAAAACAAAACAACACAGCTCTCTTTTAAGAGCTTAAACCAAAGTGTCTGCGCTGATTAGCTTAGCTGGTGAGTTCGCAGGGCTGAGGACACTGTGACTGATCTCAATCTTCTCAGTTGTCCTGCCAGAGACTGTTCTTCCAACCCAAGCCAGCCATTTGACAGATGTGAGCCACCGGCCCGAGGGAACACAAGACAGACAGTGGTGACAAGACAGACAGACAAGACTGCAAACCTTGAAGGTCACTGGAAAAATTGTATGTCCTACCGCACCATTAACTATTAATACCTATGAAGTTTAAAAAAACATTTTCAGAGAAAAATAAGCCAATGATTAGAATTTATGTTTACATTCACTACCATTCATTACTTGTTCTTCACTTCATTCAGGTGTCAACTTACCAGAGAATTCTCTGCCATTCTCGTCTCCTTACCCTGCTTACTTTTCTTCTCAGCACTTTCCACTAACTGATGTTATATTAAAGATTTATTTAGTTAGTGCCTCCCTCTCCCAACTGGAATGTGAGCTGCCTGAAAGAGCAAGGACTTATCCTGGTATATGCTCCTGGTATATCTCCAGGGCCTGGTGTACAATTAACCGCTGAATAAACTGCATGAATTTTTAACATATTAAGGGAGTTTAATCCATGCTTATTTTTAATATGACATCGAAAAATTGCACATCATTTATAGCCAAGAATATATTGCTAATTAACAAAGCAGAATGTGTTCACTGTCTACAGGCAGCACTCTATATACCAAAAGAATTTCCAGGCTTTTGACATGGCTTTTCCAATTTGGGAAGCCATGCATCTTTACCATTCATCTCTATGGGACCATTCAATGTGTGGACAAACATGAGACATAGGACATAAGGCACTGGGACTGGCTATTGAGTTCAACTGCAGTAATAAAATTGAAATTACCAAAACCAGTTAAGTCTTCCTTGATCAGACTATCAGAAACAAATATCTAGGAAAAGAAACAGAATAACTATTTATAAATTAAGACTTTAAAGATGCTACAGTTTATTTTTTCAATACCAATAATTTAACAGAAATAAACTAGAATTTGATGGATAATGTATAAACAGTACTCATACCCTCCTCCCAGTTTCTCTGTCTGCTGGACTTAAAAAATGCCCAAATTAGATTATCTGGAGGGTAAAAGGTCAAACAGAATAGGAAGGTTGCAAGTAAAGGAAAGGTCATGGATATCCAATGCAATCACCTGAAGAATTCCCAAACGTCAACCCATTAGCCCAGTGGACTATAGTACTATTGTAACTTCTTTAGGTGTATGTGTATTTATTTCAGGCCATGTACAACAGAAAATCTATCTATCCACACAATCATACCGCAAATCACTGACAGGACCAGATCTGCAACTAAGCTAAACTTATAGCTTCTCTACTCTATTTTGCAGTCACTGTTCTCAGAAAGAAATACGAAGCAGCAGCTATTTTGTTTTTTATGCCCTGAACCAAACTCTGCCAATCCCAATGTGAAATGACAAGAACACTGGACAAGAGATCAGGGGGCATGGGATTTGATCCTGGCTCAATAATCATAATTTTAGCTGAATTCATGTTATTAATTTACTTAATAATATTACTCTAAGTGAACTTCTATTTTAAAAAATTTAAATAACTTTAGACTTTCCCTAAGCAATATTTAGGAAGTTACATGTTCAATATAATATTGATTTTTCTAATTTACATAAAAATACACAAATGATAACGTGTGCCCACTCATTTACCATGAGTGGTACATAAACCACACTTTCAGAAGCATAAAAGATGAGTTTTAAGGCCCTTCAATAGCTCTAAAATTCTAATATGCCAATTAAACCTCACAGTTTTGATAGCGAAAGAGCTAGGGTTTAAAATTATAATCTCATCAATTTCATAAGTAATAAGCACCTCTACCATTCCTCACAACAGCTCTTCCTCTATAGGCACAAAGTTGGCTATTTCCCTAATAGAAGGATTTCTTTCCTTTTACATTAGGGTTTTTTCTCCAGAAACAAAAATGATTTGGATCACTGAATTAAAAACTGGAGTTAACAAAAACTGAGGGAAACAGCACAAATCAGTAAGTGAAAGGAATATATATGTGTTTCTTATTTTATAATGAAGGTCCAACAACTAAAATGGATTTGCTTCTACTGATTCTAAACAAAACTGTCAAAACCTCTTTCCCCAACACTTCCCTTCCCCCACTCTTTAATTAATTTTCATTTTCACTGGTCTGCAAAACCTCTTTTAGGGGACAATGAAGCCTCTCTATGAGAACTGAGTTATGTCTAAGAAACATGACACAAGTACACAGAAGTGTCACCAGCTAGTGACTACTATTTTGGTAAAAATAATTTTACTTTTATCACTGTTTTTAATACCTGAACCAGCCAGATGCCATCTTTTGTGTCTTCTACAAGTTCATAGAAGTGCATTTCACCACTGAAATTGGTACTAGAAACAGATTCAGATGCTTCTTCTTCTTTGAGCGCAGAATAAAGCTCACCTTCCATCAGGTCACCTGAAGAAAAGAAAAAAATAACACTAATAACATTTCAAAAATCTCATGCTCCCAACTTCAGTGATTATTTCTATTTTATACTGTTAAAAAATTATGTCATCGTACTTTCACTGCACTCTACAGAAGAGAAGAGTAGAACCTGAATACACGTATTTAAGATTCATACATTTTGGAAATATGTAAGAAGAACCTTCTTGTCAGGCAAAAATGAACAAAACAGACAAAAATCCATCTCCTTGTGGAGTTTATATTCTAGTGGGTCATCACATAATTTATTAGGAAATTACTGAATTTATACCAGCCCTAAAAGCCATCACGATATTATTTAGTTTTTGTCCAGGCATCAAATAACTTTTAAACAGTATGATTTACATACTTCTGATTTACAAGAATTAGAAATGGGTTTACAAAATTTGCTATCACCACCTGTGTAAAATAGCAACAGGACTTATATGACTTGGAGGTTATCTACAAAAGATTACCTATAAGAACAAATTTCATATTCATACACAAATTTACAGTGTAAATTTACAGCTTGTATCATCAAATAAAAAGTAGAGAAAAACTAACGTCAAATTATTTTAACTTTTGTCTTAAACATTAAAACGCAAAAACAAGCAGTGCATCATGATAGCAGCAAAACCATTCACAACAAATATTTAAATTATATAGTTAAATTGCTATACCAAGACCTCTCTGCTATAAAATGTATGATCTGAGTCATATTTTTGTGGCCTGTGTGTATTCTTTAAACATTACGTGCACTCCTTGTACACTCAGAGTTACAAGTATTTTCAGGCCCAAAGGAAGGCAACACTAAATAAAAGTCAAAAGAATAAAAAATGTGTTATCAAATTACTATGAAAAATGGTTTGGTTTGGGTGTTAAGACACTTTCATTTCTAAACCTAGAGAGTTTATTTATTAGAGATCTTCTACTTTACCTATTCCCCCTACCCTACACGCCAGCCATAGTAGAAATAAAAGTCACCATAAACCAGTCAGTAAAGAAGAGGCACAATTTTATGCAAATAACACAGAATTTTATGTTTTCTCTAAAGGAAAATGTATCACTTTTACAGAGAGTGTTCCCTCCTTTAGTCCAGTAGTGACCTTAACCTTAACCCGCAAATATGTGACTGCTAAAGTCCTCTGGAGTTAGTATTTCTGTCTATCATACTACGTGGCTATAAGATACTAAATAAGGAAAAAAACTGTCTTGTAAGAGACAGCTGACAGATATACTTGAAACTACAAAAAAGATAACTCTCAGTTTCAATTGCTTCCTACAGCAACCCAGAATGCCTTTCTCAAATTACAGTACATTCCCCTTCCAGGAAGTGCATCTAAACAAAGATATATTTTGTCCAGGGGTGAAAAAAATTAAGCATATTTCTCTCCCAATCCTACCCCAAAACCAACGGTTACTGAAAATGCATTCTTTAAGATGTTAAATATCTCTTAGCTCAAGTGTACCAGTATTTCTTAACCCGCTGATGCAGCAGTGCATGTGGCACAGAAGGGAAAGAACAGTTTACATTCAAGATACAAGAATTAAAAAAAAAAAATCCTTACAGAAATATAAATAAACTCTTTCAAAACAAACAAGACAGGCATTCACAAAAGATACCTTATTTTCACCAAATTTAAAGTATGAAAAGCTAATACTGTGCCATGTACACTTTCTCTATATTTAAGCTCATTATTTAAAATTTAAATCTTAGGAAAAAATTTTTCTATTTAATTTTGTAACTATATGAGATGATGGATGGTCACTAAACTTACTGTGATCACCATTTCATGATATATGTAAATCAAATCATCATGCAATACACCTTAAACTTGTACAGTGCTGCTTGTCAATTATATCTCAATAAAACTGGACGAAAAAATAAAATACAAAACAAATAAAATTCAAATCCTAGGCCTAAATGCCTCTTTGATATTAAGTATTCCAATGATGTTTTTCCCTTTGGCTAACCTGCTATTACTATGGTAACAAATGCTGCTATCTACAGACAACGTTTGGGGGTTTCTCTTTTCTTATACCCCTATGACTTTCAACTGACAACGCTTTCCAGTTTGTTGGTAACTGGCTGACATTTCCGAATTTTGAGAAAATCACTCAACTAAGTAAACAACGCTAAGAAGCTGCACTTTAAACTGTTACTTTAAAACAAACTTAAGGAGACACAACAACACCCCTACAAATAATTTCAGCCCAGCCCCCTCCTGAAAACTGGGATTTACTTTTTTTTTTTTCTTTCCTTTTCGCGCGCGCGCGTGTGTGTGTGTAAAAGCTGTACAAAGAAAACCTGGGCAGCTTTGGAAGTAGTCTGCTTAACCCTTCCAGGTATCGCCTCATTCTGGGGACCACCAGGTACGAGGAAGTAAGAGTCGTCCCCTCCCCCGAGTGGAGGGGACCCTCGGGGACCTGATACTCGCCTGACTTTTCCACCAGTTCCCGGACATCCTTCTTCTCGGGCAACCCCGAGTATCCCAGCCCACGGCACTCCAGAATGGTCTTCAGCTTCTTGAAGCTCAGCGCCACTGGATCCACCAGCTGGGTGGCAAAGATGCCAGTTTCATACCACACGATGGCCTCAAAAAACCTGGCCAGGACGAACAAGACCAGAAAATAGAGGAGCAAGAAAAAAAGCTTCAGCCACATCTTCCCCTGCGTCTTCTCTCTTCTCAGAGAGCTCAGAATACGGAGAAGAGGAGGGCGGACGCGAGTGCGGGCGAGGGTCCGGCGGCGCCGTCGTCACTGTGGGGCCATCCCCGGCGGGAGGCAGGTGGACCGGGGGATCCGTGCGGGGGTGAGGAACAGACGAGGCGGGGCCGAGACGCAGAGCCTCGTGCGGGGCCTTCCAGTCAAGAGGCGAGGAAAATAATGGGGAAAAACTAAAAAAACTCCATCAATTAAACCCCGAGAGGAGAGAGGCGCAGGGAGAGCCCGCGGGGAAGAGCGAGATGTGGGCCGTTGCCCCGGGCGGGGGGGCACTGACCGATGAGGCGGGGTCGGCCTTCCAGCACCGTAATCTCAAGGGGCGGGGGGAGGCCCAAACAATCATTCAGATCCACAAAGGAAGCGGGGGCCGGGCTGAGGCCGGGGCCGGAGGGGCGGTGGGCCCGGGAGGCGGTTGGGGCCGGCCGGGCCGAGGCCGGGCTCCCGCGGCGGCAGTCAGGAAGGCGCGGCGCTCGGCCGGGGCAGGGCCCGGGCCCAGCGCGGGGAGGAGCGGCCGCTGCGGCGCCGCGCCCGGCGCCCAGGCCCCAGGCCCCGCCGGCCGCCCAGGCTCCGCGAGAAGCGCGGCGGACACGACGGCGACGGCGGCGGCTCCAGGTTCGCCCGCGCCGGCGGGCGGCGCCTTTCAGGCGGGCGGACACGCACCGCGGCGCGGCCCGGCCCGGGAGGGGGCGTCGCAGTCTCTGCAGAGGGAAATGGGGCGCGCGAGACGACGGTCCCGGAGGTAAAATGCAAAAATAGGCCCCAGACGGCTCCTCGAGGCGGCTACCGGGTTGCCTCCCGGTTACGCAGCGCCCGCTCCTCTCGGATGGGCGGCGCGGATCCCGGCCGCCGTGCCCAACGCCCCCGCCACCTCCTGACGCCGCGGCCGTCTCCCGCGGAGCAAAGGATCAGCAGCGGCCGCAGCCGGAGCCGAGACACAACAACTGACGTCGGCGGCGGGGCGGGGCCTCGGGCGGGGCGGGGCGGAGGCGGGGCCACGAGGGGAGCGCCCGCGGGGAGGGGGTGGGGAGGCGCGGGTGAGCAGGATGAAGAGGGCGCCCGAGCTTGGGGGCGCGAGAGCGGCGCGGAGTAGCGAGCTCCAAGCGGCCTCCTGAGCGTTCCCGGAGTTGCGTCTCCAATGTCTTCTCTCTCGTTCCTTTTGCCCTGCAGATGCTTAGTAATTGCTTTTGTCTGAGGGTTGCAGTTAGGAGTGTGTCGCTTGGTGTATATCTTGGTAAAAAGGGGGCAGTTGATCATCCTCTTAAAATAGGTAAAAATAAGAGTACGTTTACGCCAAGTCCTGGTTAACTGGGAAAATTTTGGCACAGTTGGTTTGAGGTGGTAGAAGGTGAAACCCAGAAAACAATGATTTGCCATCTCTAGGTGAGAATGTAGTACTTTGTGCATTTACGTGTTGGAGGAAGTTTGGCCAAAAGGGAAGACAGAACTGCCACCTCACCCCTCGCCCTTTCAGCCTCAGGGGTGTTGAAAGCCAGGCACTGAAGCGCCGAGTTCCCAGGACAAAGGTCGTTGAGTGTGGCTATGTCCCAACGCAACGTTTCCGTGCGTTTTCTTTCATTGCGCTCCCTGAGTGGGGCACCGTCAGCGAGAGGAACTCATATAAAGTGAGTAATGTGGCTGAGCACGCAGTACGCGGTTCTGTATTTATTTAACCCTAGTGGAACATGCTCTTCATGCCAATCTCTGTGCCAGTCTTGAGGGAGAAGGAGGTCGCATACGTAAAATAAATAAGGGTGGCTCCTACCGGCCACTTTGATGAGGAAGAAAAAGACCCAGAAATTACAAGAGAGATGTTAGCTATCGTGCAGAGCTGTCAAATGTCCTGAACTAGGGGGTGAAAGTTGTAGGAAGAATGGGGGTGTGATCTTAAATCTTGGAGCAAAGGAATGGAAAGCAAAGAATGGACCGTGAGAATGTAGCCTCAGAGTGGTACCCTTTTAAAATAAAGCAAACAAAGGCACTTAGTGTCCAGCTAGTGGAGGAGGATTCAGTAGGGATGGGCCCAGGGGGCAGGGAGAAAGAATCAGAGGAGGAGGTGTAGGAATGTACAAGCAGCTCTTGGCCTCTGCTTCTGTGTCTTAGCTATTGTCAATGTGGCTTTGTTTCCAGGGCTGGCAGAGCAACGTGGGAGACTGTATTTAATATTCAAAATGCTTGGTTCTGAAATTTCAGAATCCTTGGGCATGTCACAGTGATGCTGTTACTGGGTGATATTGCTGTTCAGGTCTTGATATGCAAAGTGATGTCCTTCACCTCAAAGAAATGAACTCACTGTTGAGGAAAGACTGACCAAAACTTCAAATTCTAATAGAAAAGAGGGGCAAAAAAAGTGGGGAAAAGTGGGGTGTGAGTTGAGGATGGAACCAGTCAGGCCAGAGTTTCAAATTGGAAAAATATTAGATTGTAGAAGGGACTGGAAAGGAGTTATTAAAGAACACTTGACATTTCTTGTTTGTTTTAACTGCCTCCCATCCCCAACACCCTGGACTTGTTCCCTCAAGTTTAAACTCTTAGGAAAGATAGCAGCACTGATAAAAGAACACTGCAGGGTTGGCAGGAGATAGGGATATAGACATTTACATCCTCTGTTGATGGGAATGTACAACCTTTCAGGAGAGCAATTTACAACGTGAGTTAGAGGGCCCCCTGAAATATATGCTCTTTGGCACAGTGATCTCACTTCAGGGAACTTATCCTGAGAAAATGATAGGATGTGTGCAGAAAGATGCTTGTGCAGAGTTTTGTTACTGTTGTAAAGTTAATAATAGAAAAAGAGAGAGAGAAAAGGAAAACCCAGATGAACTATTAGGCAGCTACTAAAAAGAAAGATGCAGACACAATATAGACACATGGTTATGGATATGAAACCATGTCCAAAATATAGTGTTTGGGGAGAAAAAGCAGGTTACTGAGAAGTTTGCATGATATAATCCTATTTTGTATTTGTGTTAGAAAAAAATTATATATGTATATATACTAAAATGTTAACTGTATGCATCTTTAGATGATGGGATTTAGCTGATTAAAACTTTTTTTTCTTGTGTTTTATCTCTATTATTTTTCCAAAATAATCATACATTATTTTTGTAATTCAAAACTGTGTTTTAAAACAAAAAACAGGGACTGCCCTGGTGGTCCAGTAGGTAAGACTCCAAGCTCCCAATGCAGGGGACCTGGATTTGATCCCTGGTCCGGGAACTAGATTCCGCATGCCTGCCACAACTAAGAGTCCGCATGCTGCAACTAACACCCGGTGCGGCCAAAATAAATACATAAGTAAATAAATATTAAAAAAACCAAAACAAAACATAGAACAACCGCTAGAACTGTTTCCCTGGTCTGGAGGTTTATAGCGGGGATTCATCCTCCAGGATGCTGGATGAATAATCCCTGAGGATTATTTCAGTTTCCACTCTGATTAAGTAGATTTTCTTTCCCAAGACCAGGCATGACAAAAGGATGTTTGAATTGTTTATCGTTTTTCATAATCTGTTTTTCTAACAGCTAGGCTGCTAATCTGGATTCACAATATCAGATTCTGTTCATTTATGGGATGACTTAAATGCCTTCTCATTTGCTATTGTGGCAAGAGCATGGGAACCATAATTGAAGGGCCTGGCCCCATGTAGACTAGTATCTACTAGCTGTGTCATCTTGTTAAGAAGTCACAAGACTGCTCTGCACCTCATTTTTATCACCTGTAAAATGGGATGGGCTGCTGACCCCATGGAGCTGCTGTGAGTATTAAATGAGGAAGTGAGTGTAAAAGTGCTTTGACACAGACATACTGCTTGTATTTAATCGAAAATAAAGAATTTTAGAGGAAAAGAAAATCAGTGTCTTTGGTTGAGCTGGATGAAACAAGGTTATTTAACTTAGGGTCCAAAGAGCCCTCCCTTTTTATCAAAGTATGACCCATATCACCTAGCACTTCAAGACTTCGAAATTGGGACAGTTTTGAGAGTGAAAGGGGCAATGGTAACAAAATGATGCCAGACTATCAAGTATCCATTGGGACTGTCCCAGGCAAACCCTACTCATCCAAAACAGATGCTCTGCTTATCACTACCCACTCTGATTCCCATTCCTCAGTGGTAACTGCCTTCAGTTCTCTCAAGCATTTTTCTCATGTTTGCCTTTGTATTTCCAAATAATAGGTTTCTGCTGCTCTTCTTGATTTTTCCATTTTATACAGTATCTGTTGATTTCTTACCATGGAAGATGAGGAATAATCTCTTTTATACCCTCCGTCACACACCATTTCCTGCCCCTCGTTCCCAACATGATTATATTATATATTCATTTTTATATTAATGTGTCCATATAAATCTTGTTCATGACTGAACCACATCATTTATATTTCCTTTCTTATGTAATTGTTCATTTTTCCTGGAGTTAATAATTAACTTAAGTTTTGGTTTGTTCTATTTTCTAGAGCCCTGTCCACTTTTTCATTCCCAAAGTCTCTGTCTGAACTATCAAATTACTCAAATGGCTAATCTATCAATTCCATGTTTTATTGGACATAAACCTTCTGTCCTTGGTCCTCCTGCTCTAGGCTAGACTTCTTAGCCTCCAGACCAATTACATAGCTGTCATTCCAGAACTACCCTTCACTTCTCTTCTATGTCAGATTCTGTTTTTTTGATCCCATGGTTACACTTTGTTCTTTCACTCCCTTGTTTGCATGGTATGCAACAACTACAGTGATTTAGTAAGAAAGTGAACTCTGAAGAACTTACACACCTAAAAATTCCTATATTCTACTCATTCTTTTTTCCCCAAACTTAAAGACTTGGGAGACTGTTACCAAAACCTCCTTAATACCCTTCACCAATTCACCTATTGTTAACATTTTTGCTGCACTTGCTTTATCATGTCTTTTCTCTATTTTGAAAATGCATTTTTTTTCTTAAACCATTTAAGAATTAGTTGCAGTTACTCTTCCTATTTGAATGATAGTCTGGACAAGTATAGACTTCTAAATTGGAAATCATTTCCCTTCAAAATTTTGAAGCCATTGATCCACTGAGTGTTCCCTCTGTGATTTCTTTGACTCTTCTTTTCATCCTTGGTGTTCTGAACTTTTATGATGATGTGCCTTTTTTTTTTTTTTTTTTTTTTTTTTGGCTGCGTTGGATCTTCATTGCTGTGCGCGGGCATTCTCTAGTTGCAGAGATCGGGGGCTGCTCTTTGTTGTAGTGCGCAGTCTTCTCACTGTGGTGGCTTCTCTAGTTGTGGAGCACTGGCTCTAGGTGCATGGGCTTCAGTAGTTGTGGCACATGGGCTCAACAGTTGTGGCTCACGGGCTCTAGAGAGCAGGCTCAGTAGTTGTGGTACACGCGCTTAGTTGCTCTGTGGCATGTGGGATTCTCCCAGACCAGGGATCAAACCTGTGTCCCCTGCATTGGCAGGCGGATTCTTAACCACTGTGCCACCAGGGAAGTCCCTATGATGATGTGCTTTAGTGCAGGCCTCCTTTCCTTCACTGTGCTGAGTGCCCAGTAGGCCATTTCAGTGTGGCAACTCGTGACCTTCAGTTGGGAAATTCTTTGATAGTTTCTTCCGTCCATTTTCTCACTTTTGTGGATCTCCTATTAGTGAGATATTAAAACTCCTAAATCAATCCTACAATTTTATTCTCTTCTTTCTCCAGTTTTCCTCTCTTTGCTCTTTGTTCTACTTCTCTGGGGATTTCTTAAAATTTATCTTTCACCCTTCTAGTGAATCTCTAACTTTGTCTATCATATTTTTAATTTTTGAAAGCTCTTTCTTATCACAGGGGTGTACCTTTTCTGTAGCACCCTGTGCTTTTTGTTTTACGTATGCAATACGTTCTCGTATCTCTCTGAAAATATTAATAGTGGCTTTCCCCCTAAGGTTTCTTTGGCTCTTTAGATCTGGGTTCATTTTCTATTTGTTTGTTTTGGACTCCATCTTTCACGTTAGACGCTCACTTCAACTACTTGTTAACTCTTGACTCTCTCCTTGTTCATAAGTTCGTAAATGTGAGGCACTAAAAAGCTCATTGAAAGTTCTCTGAGAGTGATTGGGGCTCACTTAGGGTGCATAATGATCAGGGCCCAGCCGTTTCACTAGAAGGACCTGTAAGTGTTTTCTCTTGGGCTGTTCACTTTCATCAGAGAGGAATCCTGCCTGGAAAGTACAGCTATCACTGTGAGCATCCAGGGACTGAGTGGGAGAAGGAATCTAGGGAGTATCAAGTCTCAGCCATTACTCTTGAACTTAATACCACGGTCTTCCATGGCATTCCTCTCCTCCCTCATGTATAGCTATATCTGTATTTCCAAGCCCAGAGCCTCTCTGTTCACTTCAGAAGGTAAATGTCACATTTTCCTTTGGGCTGGGAGGGGGGGGAGTGCCTGGTTGCAGAGGGTTCAACTATATCTTATGAAACTTTCAGCAAATCCTCTAGTTTTCAGCCCCACCCACCACCCTGGGCTTCCAAAGTGCTGTGTTTCCAATTTCTGGACTTCCTGTTTTCTCTGGCACCAACTGTCTAGCGTGGCAGAGGTAGCGCCACAGTTCCACACAGTTCTGTCTAGCAATGATGTGGCTAGACAGACCAGCTTTTAGTCTTTCTTGCAGGTAGATTGGGTAAGTGACTGAATTATGGCCAGTGGGAGTCAAGTGGACGTGATGTGCACGCCTTCTAGACCTGGCCCCTCATAAACAGCCTTGAGCCATCTCTAGATTGGGTGGCCAGGGAGAGGCGTTGGCCCAGAGAACAGCCTTGAGACCTTTGCCCTGGAGCCCCTGAGGTGTGTTCTTATCTCCTGCCTCTATTTTTTAACCATAGAGCTCTCTGCAGCCAAGACACAATCAATTCCACACCCCAGAGGAGCAAAGGTGGGGCTTGCGGGAAACCTCAGAACGGTAGACGGGGAGCATGGGAAAAAGAATCCCAACATTTGCTACTTTGCCTTCTGGTGGGGGCAAGGAGAGTGGCAGATAAAGACAAAGGAAATAACCCCATTTCCTCCACTTTGTTCTCTAACTCCATTATCAAGAACACACTTTGGTAGAAAATGGTAAACATGGCTAGAAATGGTTAAAAAAAAAAAAAAAAAAAAGCTAGAAGTCTAAGTCCCATGGGTGGTTTGAGTGGGTAGATTGGGTATTTATCATTGTGTGTCTGGTTTGACATACCCAGCTAAGCACAGACTTGAGGCAGGCAAGGGAGCAATTTTAAGTCTATCTCCAGTGGGTAAACATATTTGATATTTCTTATTTCAGGAACATAAATGTTCATTTCATGAGTAAATAACAATAAAAAGGATGCTATGGGCAGAGCAGCTCACCCTGCAGCAATTTCTCCTGGGAGCTCTTTGCCAGATGCACACCGTTGTGAGGTGATGCCAGGCAGTGCGGACATACCACCCCCTGAAACCTACTGTCCCCCGGCTTATCCCCTCTCTGCCCATAGATCCTCGGCCCTTTCCAGACCCTCTCCTCCCATACTTCCCATCCCTGCACAGGCCTCCTACCTGAGGAGTCTCCTAAGCAATTAAACAGTTAACTGAAAATTTATAGGATCTATTTCTTTATTACCAGACTAATAGGTTTACATTTTGAAAGTTTACTATTTGACAGAGTACAGTGATGTATTTATAGCTGATCTGAATATGGCATTTATGTTCATTAAAAGAGAAGAGTTAAGGGACTTCCTAGGTGGCGCAGTGGTTAAGAATCTGCCTGCCAATGCAAGAGACATAGGTTTGATCCCTGCTCTGGGAGGATCCCACATACCGCGGAGCAACTAAGCCCATCGCGGAGCAACTAAGCCCATCGCGGAGCAACTAAGCCCATCGCGGAGCAACTAAGCCCATGTGCCACAACTACTGAGCCTGCGCTCTAGAGTCCATGAGCCACAACTGGTGAGCTCATGTGCTGTAACAAGAGAAGCCACTGAAGTGAGGAGCCTGAGCACCACAACGAAGAGCAGCCCCCACTCGCCACAACTAGAGAAAGCCCGTGTGCAGCAACGAAGACCCAATGCAACAAATAAATAAATAAAATAAATAAAATTTAAAAAAAAGAGAGAGAGAAGAGTTAAGATCAAGTTCTAGGCATGGATCTACTTAATTACATTTCCTTTTTTCCTGTGAGAAAATCAGACTTGCCCGAGTGCCTTCTGCAGGAACATCCCCTGCTGTGATTGTGAGAACTGCCCATCCAGTCCTTTCTCTGTGGAGATGACCCTGTTGATTATGACCACAGCATTGCTGCATTTTCCAGGGCACTAGGCCATTATCTGCAGGAATAAGCAATGCCCCGAAGCAGTATTCAGAAACCTGTTTGCCACTCAAGCTGCAATCTTCAAAAGGAGGAACCTCTTATCACCGGAGACATACCTGCAGAACATGGCTTTCAGCAAAGCTGAGAAGAATGCACCCTGGCAGGGCAGCTTTGCTTTGCACGTTGCTGACCATTTAATAACACACAGCCCTTCTCCCCCTGGGTAGCCAGCGGCCAGGAGTCCCCAGTGCTCTCATCTTCCAACACCAGGAACAGCAAGCAGGAGGACTCTGTACAAACACTTTGAAGACAAAGGTAAATAAGGGTGGAATAAGCAAATAAGAAGTCACCTTTCCTCCTGGAGTAAACTGTTTCCTCCTCTGATCACCCAAAGCTGCAATGACACATGGTCTGACCATGGGAGAGCTGGCATTGTTACAGAGTTTTCCCAGGGCAAAATGAAGATGCAAGCCCTTTGTTCAAAAAGCAGAGAAAAAGTGCCATTGGGGTACTATATAAAGCTTTTCCTTTCTTTCCCTCTTGCTCTCTTGACCAGTTTTTTTTTTTTTTTTTTTAAGATTATTTATTTATTTATTTTTGGTTGCGTTGGGTCTTTGTTGCTGCACACGGGGTTTCTCTAGTTGTGGAGAGCAGGGGCTACTCTTCGTTGTGATGCATAGGCTTCTCATTGCAGTGGCTTCTCTTGTTGTGGAGCACGGGCTCTAGGCATTTGGGCTTCAGGAGTTGTGGCTCACAGGCTCTAGAGCGCAGGCTCAGTAGTTGTGGTGCACGGGCTTAGTTGCTCCTCGGCATGTGGGATCTTCCCAGACCAGGGATCAAACCCGTGTCCCCTGCATTGGCAGGCAGATTCTTAACCACAGCACCACCAGGGAAGTCCCCCTTGACCAGTTTTTAATTTGTGATTTAGTGTAACTCTCCCTTGGGCAGGGAACACTCACAGGGCAAGTGCAGGTCCTCACAGACACCTAGACCCCCTCCCTCCAGCGGCAGACCCCCTGCAGCAGATGGTGGGCCCCCAAAAGGACTACAGGGGCCAGGACATGCTTGTACCTAGGTTGGGGGTGGGGAGAGGCCTGTCCCCAGTGAGTCGCCCCCCCCCCCCCGCCCGCCCCCAGCAGTTATTGTGTTTCCAGCCCCAGCGGGGACGGCTGCTGCCACCCATGCCTTGCCATGTAGGACCTGGGGTGCACGTGCCTGACCCCAACCCTCTGCAGACCTGAGCCCAGAGTCCCACTGAGGGAAGCAGCAGAACAAGGAAATGCTCCCCAGGGGGAAGGGCAGTCGTGGAGAGGGTAAGGCTGGGCAGGGGCCATGGGTGCCAGGCAATGGAGGGCTGGCTGCCAGGAGGTGAGGAGCTGACAGCAGGCTGACCACATGTGAGCTGGAGGCTCCAAGGCCTTGGCACATGTTCCAGTTTCATCAGACCTCACTTATACAGCACAAATCCAAAGAAAAAATTGTTGAGAATTTCAAGATGGCAAATACAGAGCATTAAACTCCAAACGCCCACAGGGTCCCTCTGAACCTGGGGTCCTGAGCCTCCGCTTTGTTCACATACCCATGAAGCCAGTTGTTGTGGGATAGAATTACTGAAATCAGTGAAGCTTCCAGAAAATTCTTTATTTTTTATCACATTTGTGGCATGTCACAGGCTGCTGTAGATGGTTTTATTTCTGTACATAACCCTTCCTGGATGCTGTCTGCAAGGCTTAGCTCCTACCCTTATCAGCTATTCTCTGACATATTACAGCCTTATTTGTAAAACAGAAATAAAACAATGATCTCATAAGATTGTTATGAGGACTTTAGTAAAACTGATAAGGCACTAAGTCCAGTGACTGGCACATGTTTTGTACAAACGGATGTACATACCTACATGTAGTTAACCACATACATGATACCCATGCATCTCTGCTATGAGTATGAGACGATACCAGAGTACATAGAAGGTACTTACTAAATCTATTTTTTGGACAAAGAACACAGATACTAGGAACATTTTTAAAATGTCAATGTGGCTAATGAACCCTTTAGGTGAAGTGCAATGCAAATATAACTTTATTTAAAAAAAGAATGCAGAAAAGTATTTTTCAAAAATTCAAACCTGTTTTGATCAGAGATTCAAGAACTAAGCACAGTTGACTTAAAGACAGAGAGAAAATGAAGGAAGTCCTGAAAACCTTGATAAATCTGATTTCAGAATGAAAATAGGAAAGATGAAAGAAGTTGCAATTGGTGAGCATGGAGAAGAGAAGGATAAGAGAGAACCTGAAAATAGCAATATTGCTTTCAATTAAAAGTGAATAATTTGTTGTAAAAGTAGTACATGTTTATTATAGAAAACAGGTATTATCAAAAAGAAGAAAATCTAAAATATGCACAATCACACTATTTCTCGCTCAACAAACAAGTTGGTACCAATTTATTATCCTACTGTAAATACAGGTTTGACCATACTGGGCATTTTCATTTTTTAAAATATTTGCCAATTTTGCATCTGAAATGGCATCTCATTGCTGTTTTCATTTACATTACTTCTTTTTTTAAAAAAATTTTTATTATTATTATTATTATTTTGGCTGTGTCGGGTCTTAGTTGAGGCACATGGGATGTTCATTGGTATGCGGGATCTTTTGTTGCAGCCCGAGGGCCCTTCCTTGCGGCTCCCAGGCGTCTCTCTAGTTGTGGCAGGTGGGTTTTCTCTTTCTCGTTGTGGTACACAGGCTCTAGGGAGCATTGGCTCTGTAGTTGTAGCTCATGAGTTCCAGAGCGTGTGGGCTCTATAGTTTGCAGCAGGCAGCCTCCCCAGTTGAGGAACGCAGGCTTAGTAGTTGCAGTGTGCAGGCTTAGTTGCCCCTCCGCGCATGGGATCTTAGTTCCCTAACCAGGGATCGAACCTGTGTCCCCTGCATTGTAAGGTAGATTCTTTACCACTGAACCACCAGGGAAGTCCCGATTTAAATTACTTCTTTGAATAATAAATTACTTCTTTCCTCATCTTGTAAGTTTATTGTTCGTGTGTATTTTTTGGCTGCAGTGCGCTGCATGCGGGATCTTAGTTCCCTGACCTCTGGTTGAACACCTGCCCTTGGCAGTGAAAGCTCGGAGTCCTAACCACTCTACCGCCAGGGAATTTCCTGTTTTTCTTTTAAATAAGTAGAAATATTTTAAAATGCATTTTAAAAGTACAGAAAATAATATGGCAGATACAGGGACTTCCCTGGTGGTCCAGTGCTAAAGAGGCCATCCTGAAGTGCAGGGGACGCGGGTTTGATCCCTGGTCAGGGAACTAAGATCCCACATGCTGCGGGGCAACTAAGCCCGTGTGCCACAACTACTGAGCCTGCACGCCTCAGCTGGAGAGCCTGTGTGCTGCAAACTACAGAGCCCATGCGCTCCGGAGCATGCGCACCACAGCTAGAGAGAGAAAACCCACATGCCACACTAGAGAGAAGCCCGGGCGCTGCAGCGAAGAGCCCCTGCGCCGCAGCAAAAGATCCCACATGCCACAACTAAGACGCAACGCAGCCAAAGAAAGAAAAGCAGCCACAGCATTTCTATGTGTTTTTCAGAAAGAAAGCCTGCTAGGTGTAAGGTGGGGGCTGCCATGTTGCTAAAAATAAGTTAAATGTTTGTCTTTTTTACATACTGATATGCAAATATTTTGTACATTAAGGTGCTAACCTTTTTCTATGACATAGAGCTTTTGTTTAATATTTTTTGACCAATTCATCAAAGTGACTGAAAAGAACAGAACAAAAGGAAATTAGTTTAAATTAAAAAAACCTGTTTTAGTTGGATACGAGAAAATTTCTTGAGGAGGAGGAGAATAAATGCAAGAGAAGGAATCTGTCATTATGGAATCTCTGACCCTCCATCCCTCTTCGATGATTGATTAAACTTAGTCGGCTAGGAGACAGAAGCTGGACCAAGTGGTTATTTATGTTTTTCTAGATTCTAGGAAGCACTAATTTCAAAATTGGTAGGGAAAGGTCTGGGTTACATGGCTAATTTGACTTACTGTGTGTTCTTTACCAATGTAAGCTGAACAGCTGACTCTTTGCAGGACTTCTGAGTAGGAGCTGCTAAGTCTGCTGTTGTTTGGTGGTTCTGCAAATGAATGTGAATCCTATTGTGTAACAACTGGGACAAGAGTTCCATTTATAAACAACTGGTATGCTCACCACTGAGTATGGTACTCATTAGAATTGTACACAAATATTCTCTCTCCTTTCAGGCATGTGGTAATAATGTACTTTCATGTCCCCCTTGGAGTTAGGTGAGGACCCATGACTTTCACTGGCTAATGAAACATGACATTTTCACTTCCGGGCCCAAGTTTAAAACAAGTTTTATGTGTAGATAATTATATGTCAATTATACAAAGTTTATATGTATATAAATTTTACTAAAGTTTACATATAAAGTTTATAATAAACTCCATATGTTTAAAGTGTACCATTTTTACATGTGTATATACCCGTGAAATCATCACTACAATCAGGAGAGTGAAAATATCTATCACCTCCAAAAATGTTCACTTGTGCTTTTGTAATCCCTCCCTCCCACCCTTCCTCATCCCCTATCTCCAAGCAGTCATCAATCTCCTTTCTGTCACTATAGATTGGTTTTGAATTTTCTACAGTTTAATCATATAGTATATACTCCTTCTTGGCTGGCTTCCTTCACTCTGCGTGATAATTTTAAGATTCATCCATGTTGTCATATGTAGTAATGGTTTGTTCTTTTTTATTGCTGAGTAGTATTCCACTTTATGGATATGCCATGGTCTGTTTATCCATTTACCTGTTGATGGATAGTTGAGGTGTTTCCAGTTTTTGGCTGTTACAAATAAAGTTTCTGTAAACATATGTGTACAAGTCTTTACACGGTCACAAATTAATTTTTCTCTTGCATAAATACCTAAAAGTGAATTCAGTGGATCATATGGTCATTGTATGTTCAACTACTTAAGAAACCACCAAATTGTTTGGTTGTAATATTGACACTGTCACCATAAGTTCAGAAGGGTTTTAGTTTCTCCACATCTTCATCAATACTTGGTATGACAAGTCTTTTTAATTTTAGTCATTCTAATAGCTAAGCAGTGTTATCTCATTGTGGTTTTAATTAGTACTTCCTAATGACAATGATGTTGAACATCTTTTTTTATGTTTATTTCATCTCTGTACCTTAACTTGTCTGTTCAAATCTTTTACTCAGTTTTTAATTTTTTATTTGTTATCTTATTTTTGTATTCTGAGAATATATATTCTGGAATCAGATATATGTTTGGCAAAGATTTTTTCACAGTGTGTCTTGTCTTTCCGTTATCTTGAGTGTCTTTTAAAGAGTAGAAATTTTAAATTTTAACCAAGCCCACTTCGCCAACTTATTCTTTTATGAATTGTGTTTTTGATGTTGTATATAAGAAATCCTTGCCTAACCTTAATTCATTTGCTCGTGTATTGTCTGACATACTCCGGTTTTCTTCCAAAAATTTTATAGATCCGTGCTTTTACATTTAGGTCTATGACCATTTTGAGTTAAATTTTGCATATGGTGTGAGTTATGGATCTAAGTTTTTTTTTCAAATGTATATACAATTGTTCCAGCACCATTTATTGAAAAAACTATCCTTTCTCCACTGCATTGTGCCTTTGTCAAAAACCAGTTGTTCAGATATATGTATGAATTTATTTCTGGACTTCCTATTTTGTTCCATTGATTTATTTTTCTCTTTATGCTAATACCACACTGTCTTCACTAGTGTAGCTTTATAATAATTCTTGAAATCAGGCAGTGTTATACCTTGAAATTGGTATGTCTTTTTCAGAGTGGTTTGGCTATGCTAAATTCTTTGCAGCTCCATAAAAGTTTTAGAATCAGCCTGTCAATTTCCACAAAAAATCCTGTTGGGAGTTTGACTTTAATTGCGTCAAGTCTATAGATTTATTTGAGGACAGTTGACATCTTGATGATATTGAGTCTTCAGATCCATGAACAATGTATATCTTTCCATTTATTTAGGTCTTCTTTAATTTCTTTCAGCAATATTTTGTAGTTTTAGTGTATAGATCTTTTATTTCTTTTGTTAAGTTTATCACTAAGTATTTCTTTTTTATGTAACTGTATCTGGTAATGTTTTTATATTCAAATTTCTGATTATTTGTTTCTATTACAGAAAAATACTACTGATTTTTGTATATTGATCTTGTATCCTGCAACCTTACTGGTGTCAATTATTAGTTCTAATAACTTTTTAAAAAAGATTCCATCATATTTTCTACATAGGTGATTATGTCATCTGCAGATAAAAACAGTTTGAATTCTTCCTTCTTAATTTGGATGCCTTTTATTTCTCTTTCTTGCCTGACTGCACTGGCTAGAACCACCATGAGTTTTGAATTAAAGTGATAACAGCAGACATTCTTACCTGGTTCTTGATCTTATGAGGGAAGTATTTAGGTTTTCACCATTAAGTATCATGGTAGCTGTAGGCTTCTTTAGATGACCTTTATAAGGCTGAGGAAGTTTCCTTCTAATTTTAGCTTACTGAGAGTATTTATCACAAATGGATGTTGGGTTTTGTTTAGATAAGCATATGATCTTTGTTTTTAGTTTGTATGTTGAAGTATATATATATATATACATATATATATATATATATTTGACTTTTTTTTTTCCTTTTGGCTGTGCCATGTGGCATGTGGGATCTTCCCCCACCAGGGATCAAACCCATGCCCCCTGAATTGGGAGCACGGAGTCTTAACCACTGGACCACCAGGGATGTCCTATTGAAGTATATTGATTTATTATTATTTTTTTTTTTTAAAGGGAAGACAGAAGTTTTTTTATTTTTTATTTTATTTTTGGCACATGGGCTTAGTTGCTCCGCGGCATGTGGGATCCTCCTGGAGCTGGGATCGAACCTGTGACCTCTGCATTGGCAGGCAGATTCTTAACCACTGCGCCACCTAGGAAGCCCTATTGATTTATTTTTAAATGTTAAATGGACCTCCTAAGTCTCAATTCCAGGATATACCTCATTTGATCATATCAATATCATGTTTTATACTTTGAATATATTGTTGAATTAAATTTGCTAACATTTTGTATAGAATTTTTGTTTGTGAGATATTTTGGTCTATGATGCTCTTTTCTTGTAATGCCTTTGTCTTGTTTCATTTTAAAGATAATCCTGGCCTCCTAGAATGGGCTGAGAACTATTCTCTTCTCTGATATTTTTGGAAGAGTTTGTGTAGAATTGGTATTATTTCTTCTTTAAATGTATAGTAGAATTCACCCATGAAGTCATCTCAGCCTAGAGTTTCTTTGGAGGAGAGTTTTGAATTATGCCACTTTCCTAAATAGATATAGCGCTATTCAGATAATTTATTTCTTCCTGAGTAAGCTTTGGTAATTTTTGTTTTTAAAGGAAATTGTCTATTTCATCTAAGTTGTCATATTTATTACCATCTTTAATTAATTCATTTACTCGTGTATTGTCTGACATCCCACAACTAGAATGTAAACTCCTTAAGGGTAGGGCTGTTGCCTGACTTGTAAATGGCTCTACCTCCAACACCCATACTGATGCTTGGTTCAGACCTTTGTTGAAAAAATGTAAGAGAGTAGTGATTCTGCTTTATTTTCTCCAGAAACTTCCTGGTGTTTAGCAGAGCCAAATCCTATGAACTGGGCATAATCTGTGCTTTGATAAGAACTCTGACAGCCAACAAAGCCTGGGGCTGTTTTCAGGTTTTAGAGCAAGATCTGCTCTTATTTTACCATCAGGAAAGTATATAACTTGCCAGAGCCACAAAGCTGGTAAGCCATGGAGCTGGGATTCAAACCAAGATCTATTGGAGTTCAAAGCCAATGCTACTGCAAAAAATTAAAACTATTTAAAACAAAATAGATGACAGGAGACAATAATCAAGGGGAAGCAAGTAGAATATTTTACAGGAAATCATGTAATAGTTCATGAACAGCTGAAGTGTAAGACAACATGGGACCCTGGGCTTACTTGGGAAACTTCTGTGTATTAAAAGGACCAAATGGGGAGCAGCCTACCCGTGAAGGGTGTGTGGGAAAAAACCATTTGTCACAGTAAAAGTTCCCACACTACCTCGGTGCTTGCTGTCCACCCCCCCACCCCAGGTGGTTTTGCAGGTGCAGGTGTCTGACCCTCTCCCAGGGGACTTTGGGTCCTGCAATAGATTTGTGCGAGCCTTGCAAATTTTGTTGCTCTGACAACTCAAGGTGCAATGCCTAGCAGGGACTATAAGATGTAGTACATTACAAGGTGATTAAAGCCACACACTGCCCACCTCTTCCCCTACCCGCCCCCCCCACCTCGCCCTCAGTCTCTCCAGCAACAGCAAGAGTGAAACATAACAAGAATGCCATGTTCCTGACAAGAGCTCTCAGAGGGCTTTGCATTCATATCTCAGCCCTGCCATTTTCCACCAAACACTAGTGGTGGAACCTTGAGCAAAATACCTCTTGCGCTTTTCAAAAGCTCTCAGCCTCACCTCTTATTTTGGCCACCGATGAGATGACCAGTTCTATGGAATTTTAGATGGTGTAGACTGATAGCATCTAATCCACATGCCTCTGGATATCAGTCCCAGGGCTTTTCTGACATGCCTTGTGGTTTGGCCACAGGACTCCTCTCAGCTCTCACTCACATACAGCTTAGAAGTATAGCGCTTCATGTACTATGGGGCAAACGTTGACCAATGGAATGGGGCTGGAGGTAGCTGATGTTCAAATTTGTCTTTCGTCTTCCTTGGATGGAAAATTCTCAGAAGACCCCATGGGATCAAGGCAACCAGTCTTCTGCAATGCTGGTCAACTCTATACACATTCTTGTGTTGGTTTCCTTTCCTTCTCATTTCACTCCCTTCCTCCCTCACTCCTGCCCCTGGGAGCATTTTCCCAATTAAACTACTCACCCAAAAGCTTTTGTATTGGGCTTTGTTTTGGGGGAAGCATAGGTTATGTAATCTCTGTGCCTCAGGTCATCATCTGTAACATAGGGAATATTTGTGTCAATTTCACAAGGTTTATAGGACTGTAAATTAATAATCCATGAAAAATATGTAGGGGACTGTCTGCTACACAACAAGCGTTCTGTGGATTCCAGCTATCGCTATTGTTGAATAGTAGGGAACTTCCAATTGTATATGCAGAACCCAAGCTGTCCCTAGCTCTGGGAAGAATTCATCACAATATAGAACATCACAGCTCATGGGACCCTGGTTCACTGCCCAGGGATCGAACTCAGGCCCCTGGCAGTGAAAGCTCAGAGTCCCAACCACAGGACCGCCAGGAAATGCCTCACTATGCAACATCTTTACTTTCTTCCCCAAACTTTCAGCTGGATTCTTATATGCCTATATGCTGTTCTACTGAAAGCAAACAGAAGAGAGAAGGATCTAGAGGTGCTCCATTTAGAAAATTGGATGAAGTCAAAGACAAAAATGTTGGGGAATTTTCCCTCCAAATTTATTAACCTGGGGATTATCAACATCAAACAGAATTTATTTAAAGATCACATAGGCATGTGACTCGGAGAAGTCTTCCGTGGGGGGTCAGAATTCTCAAATGGGGATATACGGCTAGTGTTTACGGTTGTTTTAAGGTAGAGGTTTGCAAGTCAGCCCTGGGTGAATTGAATGTGTCCCCTCCCTACTGTGCCTGCTCTTTGCTTAGCTGCCACAGGTGGTCAACAGTGTCCTGAACTAAAGAGCCAAGGAAAACTGTCCCCAGAGACTTCCCCAGGAGTAAACAAAATTCTACATATCAGAGTCAGCATTGGCTTTTCATTCTCCTTCACAGGCCACACCAATGCAACATGCGTGTTCCACAGAGCCTTCCGTGGAATGTCTCCTGGAGCTGATGTCCTCTTTGCATTTACCTCTACTTTCCCTTACACTTCGAAATTTCTTCAGACCATTTCCCTGGAATACCTTCCCTCTGTTCTCTATCTGTCCAGTTCAGAATCATCCTTAAATCTGCATCTCTTTCCGTTTCCAAGAAGCAATTTTAGATCCCTGTCTTACTTCTTCTCCTGCCTCTGGCATGCTGGCTAATGATATCACTCCCTAGGAGAAAAATCTCTTAGAGAAGCTGCTCCTTGGCCTGGAATATGCTGTTTTTCCTCTACTGAGACTAGCTCAAGTTCAGTGGCATCCATGAAGCCACAAGAAGCTGCCTCAGCACACGCTGACAATCCCCTTTTCTCAATCCCCATCCTAGGCTAAGTCCATACCTCAGAACCACTCATATATGCTTAAACATTCAGTAATAATGTGTATGTATATGCACTATTCTTTGTTTCAACTTGCTGTGTAGAGAGAGTTTCAAGGGAATGACACAGGGAGGAGGAGCCCAGGCAGAGGCCAGTGATCTCCCTGCATTGAGAGATAGTGCTCAAAGCATTGAAGCAAGAGGACAGAGTTTGCAGGATGGAGCATCAGCGAGGAGAGAGCTTCGCAGAGAGACTACTCCGAACATTTTTAGAGTGTGCCCCTTGAGTATTGATCAGCACACGTGTGTGAGGAAACTATGCAAAACCAGGTAAAGAATCACCCAAAAAGCTTAGAGGTAACACTGGCATTCACACAGGCTAGGAAGAGTGCCTCTTTCCACCAACCAGACTGGAAAGCCTCATGATTTACAGGTCGCTGGGCGGAAAGAAGCGCGTTTCCCTCCATAGAGGAATCATTAACTCCAAACTGAGCACTGATCTGGTCCTACCTGACAAGACATGAAAGCAAGATCCAAAGGTATTAAATGGCTTCCAAGTAACTTAACTGCATTCCAGAATAAATCCCAAGAATATTTGTAGGGATCAAAAATATCCAGCTGGGGAAAGGGGTTGGGGAGGGAGTTGAACAAGCAGCACAGAGGATTTGTAGAGCAATGAAAATACTCTGTATGATAGTATAATGGCTGATATAATGCCATTATACTTTTTTTTCCTCATATGAGATCTTTTTAAATATAGGGGTTTACAAATATTTCATTGTTTCCCATGTTTTACTATGTTTGATCTTTTTTGTTCATCTTAAAGTATTTTCTAATTTCCCTAATGATTCCTTCTTTGACCCAGATTCTTCTGTTTTAATATACTTCTTTACATGATTCTATCCTATATATCCCTCTCTGGTCGCCCCCGCCCCCATCCTCCCCTAATGCCATCATGCTTTTATCCAAACCCATAGAATGTACAACATCAAGAGTGAACCCTGGGAGTTCCCTGGTGGTCCAGACTTCTTGCTCCCAATGCTGGGGACCCAGGTTCGATCCCTGGTCAGGGAACTAAGATCTCCCATGCATGCCACAACTCAGACTCTGCATGCCACAACTAAGAAGTCCACATACTGCAACTAAGAAGTCTGCATGCTGTAACTAAAGATCCCGTGTGCTGCAACAAAGACCCGGCACAGCCAAAATAAAATAAATAAAAATTAAAAAAACAGAGGGAACCCTAAGGTAAACTATGGACTTCAGGTTATCATGATGTATCAATGTAGGTTCACCCTTGGTAAATGTATTATTTTGGTGAGTGATGTTGAAAATGGGAGAAGTTATGCGTGTGTGGGGTAGGGGAGTATGTGAGAAGTCTCCGTATCTCTCTGTTTTGTTGCAAACCTATAACTGCCTTAAAAAATTGTCTTTTAAAAAAATCCACCTCCTAACAAAGTGAAATTTACAACGCCTGGCATTCAAAGATTGCCAGACATGCAAAGAAGCAGGAAAATATGTCCCATAATGAGGAGAAAAATCAATCAAAAATGAACCAGAACTGACACAGCTGTTAGAATAAGCAGTCAACTAAATTAAAACAGCTATTATAACTGTATTCCATATGTTCGAAAAGTCAAGTGGAGACATGGAGATAGAAAACCATCCAAATTGAACTTACAGAGATGAAAACTACAATGTCCAGGGTGAAAAATACACTGGATGTGATTAATTGCAGATTAGACGTTACTTAAAAATAATTAGTGAATATCCAGCACTAGAAACTATCCAATGAAATACATCGAAAAAAGTGAATTTTAAAAAGGAAAAAGAAAGAGCATCAGTAAACTATGGGGCAACTTCAAGCCTAATACACACTCAATTGGAGTTCCCAGACGAGGTAGAAGGGGAACAAGGGGAGCTCAAAAATGTTTGAAGAAGTAATGGCCAAGGGACTTCCTTGGTGGTGCAGTGGTTAAGAATCCGCCTGCCAATGCAGGTGACACGGGTTCAATCCTCAGTGCAGGAAGATCCCACATGTCGCAGAGTAACTAAGCCCGTGTGCCACAACTACTGAGCCTGTGCTCTAGAGCCTGAGACCCACAACTACTGAGCCCATGTGCCACAACTACTGAAGCCTGTGAGCCTAGAGCATGTGTTTTGCAACAGGAGAAGCCACCGCACTGAGGAGCCCCGTATTGAAACAAAGAGTAGCTCCTGCTCTCCGCAACTAGAGAAAGCCCGTGCACAGCAATGAAGGCCCAATGCGGCCAATAAGTAAATAAACAAATTTATTTTTTTTTTAAATTAAGGACACAGAGGCACTTCTCTGGTGGTCCAATGGCTAGGACTCCAGGCTCCCAATGCAGGGGGCCTGGGTTCGATCCTGATCAGGGAACTAGATCCTACATGCTGCAGCTGAGACTTGGAGCAGCCAAATAAATAAATAAGTAAATATTAAAAACAATTAAGGACATAGAGACAGAAAGTAGATGAATGTTTATCAGGGTCTGGGGGGGAGGGAAGAATGAGGAGTGACTATTAATGGGGATGGATTTATGGGGGTTGATGAAATATTCTGGAGTTAGTGGTAATAGTTGCACAACTTTGAGAATATACTAAAGACCATTGAATTATACACTTATAAAGAGTGAATTTTATGGTATCTGAATTACATCTCAATTTTTAAAAAAAACTAAAAAAAAATAGACTTTTTTTAGACATTGAGATGAAAGAATTTATCATGAGCCAAACTACATTCCAAAAAATGTTAAAGAAAACCTTATCAGCAGAAGGAAAGTGATACCAGATGGAAATATAGTTCTACACAAAGGAATGAAGAGCACTGTAAATGGTAACTATATGGTAAGTATATGACTCTTTCTTATTTAAATCTCTTTAAAAGATGACTGCTTTTCAAATGAAGATAATTATCAAATAATAATCAAAATGCATTATGGGGGTTATAACACAGAAGTAAAATAAAGATGACAACAATAGCATAAAGAGTGGGAGGTGACATCACAACATATCCCACAGATATTAAAAGGATAATAAAGGAACATTATACACATCTTTATGCCAATAAATTCAATAACTTAGAAACAGTGGTCAAATTCCTTGCATGACACAAACTACTAAAGCTTATGCAGAAGAAACAGATGGACTGACTAGCCTTATATTTATTAAAGAAACTGAATTTGTCGTTAAAAACCTTCCCACAAAGAAAACTCCAGGCCCAAATAACTTCACTGGTAGGGACTTCCCTGGTGGTGCAGTGGTTAAAAATCTGCCTGCCAATCCAGGGGACACGGGTTTGATCCCTGGTCTGGGAAGATGCCACAGAGCAACTAAGCCTGTGCACCACAACTACAGAGCCCGTGAACAACAACTACTAAGCCCGAGGTCTACAACTACTGAAGCCCACGTGCCTAGAGCCCGTGCTCCATAAGAGAAGCCACTGCAATGAGAAGCCCGAGTACTGCAAGGAAGAGTAGCCCCCACTCACCACAACAAGAGAAAGCCTGCGCGCAGCAACAAAGATCCAACGCAGCCAATAAAAATTTAAAAAAACAACAAAAAAACCTTCACTGGTGAATTCTACCAAAATTTAAGAAATAAATAATATTAGTTTTATACAAAGTCTTCTTTGACATCAAAACCAAAGAAAGACATTACAGAAGAAAACTAGAAAACAATAAGCTTTATAAACATACCTGCAAAAATTCTAAACAAAATCTTAGTGAATCAAGCCAACAATGAATTAAAAAGATAACACATCATAAGTAAGTGGGGTTTGTCCTAGGAATTCCAGGTTGGTTTAACACTTGAAGATTAGTAAATATAATTTGCCATATTAATAAACTCAAAAAGAAAAGTCGTATGACCATCTCAGTAGATGCAGGAGATTGTCAAAATCTAATATTCATTCCTGATAAAAATTCTCAGCAAATGAGAAATAGAAGAGAACTTCCTCAGCCTGACAAAGGGCATCTACAAATTCCTACAATACCAGCACACTCTATGGTGAAAACTGAATGCTTTTCCTTCTTTTTAATATCTTGCTCAAGATTCTAGCCATTATTTAGTGCAATAATGCAATAAAAAGAAAGAAAAGGCACCCTAATTGGTCAAGAAGGAGTGAAACTGTTTTAATTTGAAATGACAATGATAGATGACATGTAGGAAATCCAATAGAAGATCCCAATTCCTTTGTGGGTTTAGAATAAGTGCGTTGAGCAAGTTTTTAGAATACAGGATCAACAGACAAAAATCAATTGTCCTACATATTAGCAACAAACAATTGGAAATTGAGATAAAAGTTACCATTTACAAAAACATAAAAAATTGAAAGAGATAATTCTGACAAAAGATATGAAAAGACAAAAGATATGAGAGACATGCACACTGAAAACTATAAAACATTGCTGAGAGAAACTAAAGAAATTAAAGAATAGAGAATTCATGGGTCAGAAGACTCAAAATTGTTACAATGTCATTTACCCACAAATTGATATATAGATATAATGCAATCTTAATCAAAATCCCATCAGACTTTTTTATGGTAGAAATGCAAGCTGATTCTGAAATTCATACAGAAAGGCAAGGACCTGAAAAAGTGAAAACATCATTGAAAAAGTAGAACAATGATAGAGAACTCACATTATCTGATTTCAAAAATTATTATAAAACTACAGTAATCAAGATTGTGTAGTATTGGCACAAAATTAGGAAAAGATATCAGTGGAACTGAATAGAGAGTTCAGCAACAAATCTATACACACAGACAACTTATTGTTCACAAAGGTGCAAGAAAATTTAGTGAGAAAAGATAGTCTTATCATTAAATGGTGCTGGAACAATTGGATATCCACTTATAAAAACTAACAAACACACTATATTTCAATCCATACCTTGTGTCATATACAAAAATTTACTCAGAATAGATCTTTGGTCTGAAACTATTAAATTTTTAGAAGAAAATATGGGAGATAATTTTTGTGACCTTGGGTTAGATAAAGATTTCTTAGATATGTCATCAAAAGTACAATCCATAAAAAATAATAAATTGGACTTAAAGTTAAATATTTCTATTCTTTAAAGATACTATTAAGAGAATGAAAAGAGTAGCCACAGGTGGAGAGAAAAATATTTTAAAATCATGAATCTGATAGAAGTCTTGGATCCAGAATATATAAAAACTCTCAAAACTCAGTTATAAGCAAACCAGCAACCCATGCAAAAGTTGGCAAAAGATTTCAATAGACAGTAAAGGAAAGATACATAGATACACAGTTGGCAAATAAACATCTGCAAAAGTGCTCAATGTGATGAGCCATTAGGAAAATATAAATTAAAACCATATTGAGGGGCTTCCCTGGTGGCACGGTGGTTAAGAATCCACCTGCCAATGCAGGAGACACGGGTTTGACCCCTGGTCTTGGAAGATCCCACATGCTACAGAGCAACAAAGCCCGTGTGCCACAACTACTGAAGCCCGAGCAGCTAGAGCCTGTGCTCCACAACAGTAGAAGCCCGTGCACCACAATGAAGAGTAGCCCCTGCTTGCCACAACTAGAGAAAGCCAGCACACAGCAACAAAGACCCAACACAGCCAGAAATAAATACAATAAATAAAATAATAAATTAAAGGAAAAAACAGAAAAGTTTACTCGTTAAAAAAACAAAAATAAAACGAAACCACAAGGAGATACCACTACACACTCACTGGAATGGCTAAAATTGAAAACTCACCATCCGAAGCGTTGCCAATGATGTAGAGGAGCTGGAGCTCTCAGACACTGCTGCTGAGAATATAAAATGGTGTGTCCACTTTGGAAAAACCATTTGGCTTTTTTTTTTTTTAACTTAAACATATATTAGCCCTATGACCCAGCCATTCCACTCTTAGCTATGTTCCCAAGAGAAAAGAAAGCATATATTCATACAAAGATTTGTACATGAATGTGTATAGCAGCTTTATTTGTGATAGTCATGTATTCACTCATCTAAAACTCACAACCTCACAGTATCATGTGAGGTAGGTTCTCTTGTTATCCCCATTTTCCAGCGTGTTGTTGGGAATGGGGGAGAGAAATGTTGGGTTGGCCACTTACACTAGTCAACCACATGGGCTAATCATAGCACCTGACTCAAATTTATATATATATATGCACATATATAAAATTTTATTTCATATACTTTATATTATTTTATATTTAAGTGTATATTATATATCATAGTACTTAATATATCTTATTTTATATAGTATAATAATAGTGCCTGCCTCGAAGTGGGCTGGGAAGTTCAAATTTAACAACACATATAATGTGCATATGGGGTACCTCGCATATTGTACGCGCTCAGTGATGGGATCGATGGCGATGATGATTTTACGGTAGAACAATGAGAGTCCAACACGCAGGGAGACGGAGGGTATAACTGAGAGGGTTGAGGATGCACAGGATGTTTTGCCATATTTTGCCATGTATCTTAGAGAAGTGAAATCCAGACGAGCTCTTTTTTGTAAGAAAACAGAACTAAATTTTAACAAAATATTACTGAATTCCGGAGACACTGAGTGAGGTTTGCAGACTTCATTCCTTTAGCAAATAGGCAAATCTGTTGAAACTAGAGCCAAATTGTCTACATCAGTTGTGAAACCTATAATTCCTGATAGTTCTGCAGTCATTTGAGCAGAGATAATCAGGGTATAAAATTAGAAAATCTGTTTTTTGAAGACATACCTCCTTTATCAGAAGGGCAGACCCACCCACAGTGGAATACTGACTTTAGCTGGTCTGGGAGATACAGGTGACAGCTTATTAGAATAGGCAGGGACTGGGACCTCCCTGGTGGTGCAGTGGGTAAGAATCCGCCTGCCAATGCAGGGGACATGGGTTCAAGCCCTGGTCCAAGAAGATCCCACATGCCACGGAGCAGCTAAGCCCGTGCACCACAACTACTGAGCCTATGCTCTAGAACCCTTCTGCCACAACTACTGAGCCCGCATGCCACAACCACTGGAGCCTGCATGCCTACAGCCTTGCTCAGCAACAAGAGAAGCCACCGCAGTGAGAAGCCTGGGTACCACAATGAAGAGCAGCCCCCCGCTCTCTGCAACTAGAGGAAGCCTATGTGCAGCAACAAAGACCCAAAGCAGCCAATAAAAATAAACTAATTAATTTTTAAAAATTGACCAATGAAGAATTTACAGAGTGATGAAGAGAAAAGGGTCAAGGTAAAAACCCAGAAAAGACCACATCGTGGGGTAGGGAAAGGCTCAGGGAAGAAGGGTCAGAGAAGGAGAAAAAGAAGGAATGGCTAGACCCTGGAGGAAACCAGCAGTGGGGTCACTGGCTGGAGAAGGGAAGAAACAGGGAGGACAAATGAGCTGTTAGCATATTTGAAGTTTTCCTTGTGGAAAAGAGATTAAATTTATTTATATAGCAAGTATGTGACAATTATTTACAGGCATGCCTCGGAGATACTTTGGTTCAGTTCCAGATCACAGCAATAAAGCAAATAGTGCAATAAAGGGAGTCACGTGAATATCCTGGTTTCCAGTGCATATAAAAGTTATGTTTACACTATACTGCACTCTATTAAGTGTGCAATAGCATTACATCTAAAAAAACAATGTGCATACCTTAATTAACAATACTTTATTGATTAAACAATGCTATCAGGACTTCCCTGGTGGTACAGTGCTTAAGAATCCACCTGCCAAAGCAGGGGACATGGGTTTGATCCCTGGTCTAGGAAGATCCCACATGCCATGAAGCAACAAAGCCTGTGCGCCACAACTGCTAAGCCTGTGCTCTGCAGCAAGAGAAGCCACCGCACTGAGGAGACTGAGCACCGCAATGAAGAGTAGCTCCCACTTGCTGCAACTAGAGAAAGCCTGTGCCCAGCAACGAAGACTGAACGCAGCCAATAAATATATAAATAAATTTATTAAAAAATAAATAAAAATAAAATAAAATAAAAAATGCTATCATCTGAGCCTTCAGCAAGTCATAATCTTTTTGCTGGTGGAGGGTCTTTGCCTTGATGTTGCTGGTGGAGGGTCTTTGCCTGCTGACCAATCAGAGTGGTTGTTGCGGAAGGCTGGGGTGGCTGTGGCAATTTCTTAAATAAGACAACAATGAAGTTTGCCACCAATTGACTCTTCCTTTCAAGAACGATTTCTCTAGCATGCAATGCTGTCTGATAGTATTTTACCCACAGTAAAACTTCTATCAAAATTAGAGTCAATCCTCTTAAATCCTGTGTTGCTTTATCAACTACTTTTATGTAACATTCTAAATCCTTTGTTTTCACTTCAATAATATTCATAGGTCTCCACCAGGAGTAGATCCCATCTCAAGAAACCACTTTCCTTGCTCATCCAGTAAGAAGCTATTCCTCACTTGTTAAAATTTCACCATGCGATTGCAGCAATCCAGTCACATCTTCAGGCTCTACTTCTAATTGTAGTTCTCTTGCTATTTCCACTATATCTGCAGTTACTTCCTCCACTGAAGTCTTGAACACCTCAAAGTCAACTTCTTCCAAACTCCTGTTGATGTTGATCTTTTGACCTCTTCCAATGAATCATGAATGTTCTTAATGGCATTTAGAATGGTTAATACTTTCCAGAAGGTTTTCAATTTACTTTGCTCAGATCCATCAGAGGAATCACTTTCTACAACAGTTATAGCCTTACACAATCTATTTCTTAAATAGTAAGACTTAAAAGTAAAAATTACTCTTTGATCTATAGGCTGCAGAATGGATGTCATATTATTAGCAGGCATGAAAACAACTTCAATCTTGTCATACTTCTCCATCAGAGCTCTTGGGTGACCAGGTGCATTGTCAATGAGCAGGAATATTTTGAAAAGGAATCTTTTTTCTTGAGCAGCAGGTCTCAACAGCGGGCTTAAAATATTCAGTAAACCTTGTTATAAACAGATGTGCAGTCATCCAGGCTTTGTTGTTCCATTTATAGAGCACAAACTGAGCATATTTAGCATAATCCTTAAAGGCCTTAGGATTTTCAAATTGGAATGTAAACATTGGCTTCAACTTAAAGTCACCAGCTGCATTAGCCCCTTACAGGAGCATCAGCCTGTGCTTTGAAGCTTTGAAGCCAGGCATTGACTTCTCCTCTTTAGCTATGAAAGTTCTAGGTGACATCTTCTTCCAATAGAAGGCTGTTTCATCTACACTGAAAATCTGTTGCTTAGTGTAGCCACTTTTACTAATGATCTGAGCTGGATCTTCCGGATAACTTGCTGAAGCTTCTACATTAGCACTTGCTGCTTTACCTTGCACTTTCATTTGTGGAGATGGTTTCTCTCCTTAAACTTCATGAACCAATCTCTGCTAGTTTCAGACTTTTCTTCTGTAACTTCCTCACCTCCCTCAGCATGCATAGAACTGAAGACAGAGTCCTGCTCTGGGTTAGGCTTTGGTTTAAGGGAACATTGCGGCTGGTTTGACCTTCTATCCAGGCCACTAAAATGTGGGAAGGCAGTCAGGAGCCTTTCTGAAACCTTGAAAATGTTAAAGTATGTGGGCCGAGTGATGGGATTCAGAATGTCCTGCTTGAGCAGTGGAGGAGCTGAGGGTGCAGGGCGTGGAGACCATGGGGGCATAGGCAGAGGGTTGGTCTTCTCTAGGGGCACGGCCCCTTTCTCACTGCACACCTCATATCACCCTGTTTGGCCCTGAAGGATGGCTGGTTAGCCAAAGACGGGTAAGATTCCTCAGAGGAGGAACAACCTAAGACAGGCACAGCCGCAGAGGGGCCAACAGGGGTGGGGCATAGAGCCTTCCTCATATCACCCTGTTTGGCCCTGGAGGATGACTGGTTAGCCAGAGACAGGTAAGATTCCTCAAGGGAGGAACAACCTAAGACAGGCACAGTCACAAAGGGGCCAACAGGGGTGGGGCACAGACCCCTAATCCATCTGAGAGAGGTCTCCTGTCCCCAGGGCTGTTTTGCTCTCCACGCCCAGCTCAAATCCACACCTGCTCAACTCGGACCCAGGAGGCAAAGATCATTGCCCCAGTCATGTGAGGCCTTTGATTGTTTATGGGATTAACCTGGGAGTGCTAGCCAAGAACTCAATAAAAGCCATGTGGGATGAGTCAGCAGGGCTCTTGATCCTAGAGGTCTTGAGTCCCCCGGTCCCATCTTTCTCTTCAGTCTGTGTCTGTGTTTTCTTCAAGCTTGCGGCACCCGTCACTCACCTCGAGTCGCCTAGCTGGTCTCGGCACTAAAACTTTCTCCATATTAGCAATAAGGCTGTTTTTCATTCTCATAATTCGCGTGCTCACTGGAGTAGTGCTTTTAATTTCCTTCAAGAACTTTTCCTTTGCATTCACAGCTTGGCTAACTGTTTGGTGCAAGAGGCCTAGCTTTCCGTCTCTCTTAGCTTTGACATTCCTTCCTCACTGAGCTTAATCATTTCTAGCTTTTGATTTAAAGTGAGAGACTTGTGACTCCTCCTTTCACTAGAACACCAAGAGGGGATTGTAGGTTATTAATTGGCTTAATTTCCTATTGCTGTGTCTCAGAGAAGAGAGAGGCCCAAAGAGAGGGAGAGTGGTGAGGGAATGGCCATTCAGGGGAAAAGATAGAACACATACATTGATTGATTAAGTTCACCATCCTATGTGGGCATGGTTCGTGGCGCTCCAAAACAATTACAATAGTAACATCAAGGGTCATAGGTCACATATATAACAAATATAATAATAATGAAAAAGTTTGGAATATTATGAGAATTACCAAAATGTAACACAGAGACATGAAGTGAGTAAATATTCTTGGAAAAATGGTGCCAATAGACTTGCTTGATGCGAGGTTGCTACAAACCTTCAATTTGTAAAAAATGCAATATCTGCAAAGCACAATAAAGTGAGGTATGCCTATGTATAACACAAGAGGTAAAATAAACCCACTTGGTGAAGGTGAAGCTAAGGGAATCTGTTTCAATTCAATGTGGAGTAGAAATTAGTGTTCTTGTTTGCTCAGGATGTCTTCGCCTCCCCAGCTGCTTCTGTTAATAACCTGGTCCTTGTTATAGCAGTGGGCAATATTATTCCATCTCTCTTGACACAGCGACTGGTCCGGGAATGGGCATATGACCCCAGCCAGAACAATTAGAATCCTTACCCAAACTTTTTCTAACTAAACTGGTCTTCTTTTGGTCACTGAATTTTTTGTCTGTGGGCCCAGAGAGCATGTTCCCTGTTGGAGGGCACGTTGGGTATGGGGAGTCCATCTGCAAGAGGAGGTCTTCAGCACAAGTTTTCCTAACGTGAATTAGTGACGAGGTTATTGATTAATTAGAGAACATGATCTGTGTGATGTGCTAATGGCTGTTATAACCTTATAACCTCATCTAGAACTAGCAAGCAGAGTAGAGAAAAAAACAAAACAACCAAAACCAAAACACCACATAGTTGGAAGCAATACCAGCTGCAGTATCTGAGTAACATCATGCTTTGCCTACCTAAGCAGTGGGTTGTAAATCTGATAACAATGTGTACAGGTTGTGCTAGTGATAAGGATGGTGGGGGCAGTAAAAGAAGAGTCAGTACTGTTGAGTAAGAGCCACATACAATGTAGAAATAAAAGACAATTATGAGCCTAGAAAGACTTAAGATTCATACAAGGTTAATATCATTGATGGGAAGTATTGGAATAAAAGGATATAGGTCACTAAATGCTATGCTTCTCAGTAAGAGAAGCATCCTATAGCAATCTAAAGAGGGAAGGCAAAAGTCTATTTAAATTTAAATCTATCTGATTATCCACATGAAATGCCATTTTTAAAGTCAAAATCAAGACACTTTTTGAGATGTTAGACAGCTAATTACAGTTCAGTTATACAGTTCCTATTTAATTTCCCAGGAACATAGTCTTAAATTACAACTAGTGGGATTTGGGAATGCTTCAGGCAGAGGTGTTTGCAATGAGTGTTGAGTATTGAAGATTGCTTGACATAGTGATGGAGATGGTATAGAAAAATATCCCAAGCTAAGGAGAGTAGCATAAGTAAAGTAATGGAGAGAACAGTGAATACAGTATGCTACCTTTTGTATAAAAAAAGGAAACAAAGTACGTATTATTTACTTGTATAAATGCTTAAAGTTTCTGTATACTCATAAGAACCTAATATCAGGCGTTGGCTATTTGGAGTCAAGTACATGGTCTGGGTGGATGGGGCGGGGGGTGGGGTGGGGGGGTGCAGGGAATACTTGGTACTGGAACTAGAGTTTAAGGTTCAAGAGAGAATTTAGTGGACAGTAAGACTAGGGAGGCATTAGATCAAATAAAACCTTGACTGTTTTACTACAAGGTTTGTACTTTAGTTTCTGGGTTATGAAAAGCCACTACAGAATTTTAAATATGACTGACATAATAAAGTCTTCATGGAAGGGGTAAGAATTTGCTCTGTAACATCTGAAATGCAAGTACTATTATACTGTTACTGAGTCCAAGCTCTCTCTGCTCGCTGCACGACAGGCCAATGAATCAGAGAGGAGGTGTTGAGGCAAGGAATATGACTTTATTTGGAAAGCCGGCAGACTGAGAAGATGGCAGACTAGCGTCTCTGAAAAACCATCTTATGGGGTCTGGATGCCAGTTTGTTTTATAGTATCAGAGAGGGAGAGGCTGTGAGGAAGTAAAGTTAAAGGGCCATCAGTCTTGCAAGAGATCTCCAGGAATGACCAGCCTAGGTGAGGGGAGATGTTAATTTCTTCTTTTCTGCAGCCATTCACACAGGTGGGCGGGGCAGATTGTCTGCCTGTGAGCTGAACAGAGGCACTTTAGTTTCACATTCAGGCAGAGAGGCAGTGTTCCCTGAGGCGGGCCATCATGTATGATTATAATAACAAAAGCAACAAAAAGCAAACATTAAAGTCAAGGAAACAGATCTAACATGGAGTCTGATTACATGTTAAAATATTCGTAACATTACTTACCCAGTTACAATACTCTTTTGTGTTCCAAAATCAAATCAAATTTGCTTCATTCCCCCATTTGTCAGAGTTGGCAAAAACCCAGCTGTGTTGCAGATGAAGGTGCTGGGGAGGAGTTCTCCCCAGCCTCCCAGTTCCATTAGGATCGTATAAAAGGTCTGAGAGCTTATGGATGTCCTAAAGAGAAATCACTCAGCCTGTGGCCCAGACTTTGCTGTTTCTTCCTATCCCAGAAGAATAGAGCAGGACTGGCTACATATTTGCAGGACTTGGTGCAAAATCAGAATACAGAGCCCCTTGTTCAAAAATTGACAATGTCAAGACAATTTCAAGACGGTGACAGTAGAGCATTAGATCCAGTGTGGGGCCCTTCTGTGTGTGAGTGCACAGACCCACCTCAAACCCACGAAGCTGGCCCTGCTCTCAGGGCAGGCAACCTCACGTGGGCTATACTACTTTGCGAAACTAAGCTCTAAGAGTCTCCACTGGAGTAAGATGCGAGGCCAATAACTCATATATGGAATCTAAAAAAATTGTACTGATGAACCCAGTGACAGGGCAAGAATAAAGATGCAGATGCAGAGAATGGACTGGAGGACATGGGGTTTGTGGGGCGGGGAGCGAAGGGGAAGCTGGGACGAAGTGAGAGAGTAGCATAGACATATGTACACTACCAACTGTAAAATAGATAGCTAGTGGGAAGTTGCTGTACAACAAAGGGAGATCAACTCGATGATGGGTGACGCCTTAGAGGGCCAGGACAGGGAGGGTGGGAGGGAGTCGCCGGAGGGAGGGGATATGGGGATATATGTATAAATACAGCTGGTTCACTTTGGTGTACCTCAAAAACTGGTACAAGAGTGCAAAGCAATTATATTCCAATAAAGAACTTTAAAAAAAAATAAGATGTGAGGCCAATAGGACACAGGGTGTCCCTTAGAAAGCTTCCAAACTTTAGTGTGCACACAAGTCACATGGATATTGTTAAGATGCAGATTCTGACTCTGGGGTAGGTCTGGGGTAGCTCTTGAAATTCTGCAGTTTTGCAAATTCCCACGTGCTACTGGTTCTATTGGTCAGCCTGTGGCTGACCACATTTTGATCCACAAAGCATTACCCCATAACCTTAGATGGACCTCATCTTCAACCCTCAAACTCTCCTCCAAGAGTTCAAATGTGGTGCCCAATCTTTCATCTCACAAAACCTCAGCTGCTAAGGGCAGGGAAGGGGGTAAAGACCCCCTTCTATCCCTAACCTAGAAGACAAGTGGTACTTGAATTCGCTCATCAGGGTACCTGGACTGATCTATTTTATACAGATGATGCAGGTGTCAGCAGGAGGCATGGGGAAAAGAAAATTATGAAGAGATGAGAGGCAGCTATAATTAGGCAAGAGTTGATAAGGCCCTGAGTTGGGGTCCCTTGAGGAATGGAAGCAGTTCAAAGAGGCTTTTCAAAGGTCAACTCAGCTGGCTGAGAAAGCCAACTGGATGCTAGCAGAAGAGGGAGAGGGAGGGAATGGAGGTGACTCAAGAGTTCTGAGCCTGGATGTGCCTCAAATGATGAGAATGCCATTCACCCAGGGAGGCAGGAAGAGCAGCAGCTCTGGGGGGACATGAGTTCAGTTTCATCACATTAAGTTTTAGGGGCCATACATCCTATACCTAGGCGGAATCTTAGGCATCTCAGCAAGAAGAAATCAGAACAAAATGGTAAAAGCAATACCATAATGGGTATCAAATGAGTATGAATGTAAAGCACAAAGTTTTTAGAAAGAAGAATGTGAGAACACATGTTCAGTGAGTGGAAGAAATCTGAAATAACGGGAGCGGGAACCTGTTTTGGTAGTGTAGGGGAATGCTACTAAGAAGTTCTAGGTGAAATAAAAACCTTTGCTCACAAGCAGGTATGCAGTATTTTCTTCTATCACAGACTGTGGGGAATCTTTCAGAAAATCTCTGAAGCTTCCTGGAAAGCCGATTCTGTCCCCGCCATATCTGCTCTGTCATTAAAATATAGAATCTGAAATGCTGGAGTTACTTGTCTGCTACCTTTTATGAGCACTTCTTGTGCACAAAAGAGTCTTCTGTGTTCTCTTTTAATGTGGTCAAATGAATATATTTTGATATGTAAATTTCTTTTCTTAGCTTGAGAAACAATTTGCAAACAATTTTACAGAAAAAAAAATCATAAGTATAAAACAACGTGCTACAGCTTTTGGGATCTTTCTTCCATCCTTGTCAGTGTACCTACACATGGTTATATGTTCCTTGTGGGATTGGCTGTGAATCTGATGAGGAAATTGAAACTTCCATACTTGTAATTGCTTACTCTCCTCTATCTTGCAAAGGCCTGCTCGCCACTCTCAGTTAAACAGTAAAATGAATTACTAAGAGTGATCAGATAAGGGAAGACTGTCTCGCTCTCCGGCACCCACCCCAAGCCTTTGTTTGAGGCCCTTTGCACATAGACTTGTTAAGTGACCATTAACTTCAACCTGCAACCAATGTGAGAATGCAAATTGGGACCTTAGTCCTGATAGGAATGGAATGTCCGGCTCCTACAAGTTCCTGTTAGGACCCCTTACTATGTGTGTAACTCCTGGCAACTCCAGCGCTCTGTAACTGCCCGTGACCTATAGTAATTTGTAGCCAATCAGTCTGTACCAATTATAGCTGTATGTTTTAACCTATATAAGGAGAACACTCCCCTGAAACAGGGCCCCAGAATTTTGGAGCGTTAGCTCGTCTGGGTCCGCCGGCTCAATAAACCTGAGTTCTCCAACTCTCCGAGCGTTGTGCTTGGTTTCTCGTGGGATCAGTTTTTTTTCTGCAACAAATCATTGGTGTGTATGTTGTTTAATGACCACATACTCCACCACCCCTCTTCATAAAACCCTTTGCAATGTGACCTAGATGTTCTTCTCATCAAGCTGTGGTGTCCATTGCCTGCCCTCTTGAATCTCTGCCGGCTTGTGACTGGCTTCAATCAAGAGATTGCAGTGTCTGCTCTTGCCCTCTTGCAGTGCTGCCACCATCCAGTGAAGAAGCTTGACCTAGCCTGCTTGCTACGAGAGAGCATGGAGAGAGAAAGGCCTACCCTTCAGCCAGCACCAAACTTCAGCCATGTGAATGATGCCACCTGAGACCATTCGGCCCCAGTCAAACGGCCAGATGACTGCAGTCACCAGAGCGATCCCAGGCCAGGCCAGCTAGAACACCATGCAGCTAACTCAGCCTAAATTGCTAACCCACAGAAGTGTGCGCAAATAAATGGTTGTTTTAAGCCACTAACGTTTAGGGAATTCCCTGGCAGTCCAATGGTTGGAAGTCTGCATCGTCACTTTTGAGGGCGTGGGTTCAATCCCTGGTCAGGAAATTACGATCCCACAAGCTGCACAATGTGTTTAAAAAAGAAAAAAAGCCATTAAATTTTAAGTAGCTTATATGGAATAGTAGATAACTGACATAATTTGGTACATTATATTTGCATTCTAATTTTGGAATTATCATTATTTTGGATATACTTTTTAATATATTTGAACAAGTTGCAAGATAATTTAAAATGGTTGTTAATTTAAAATGGTTGTATGCAATTCTATTGTATTCCTTTACTTAAACTTTTACTTGAACAGTCTACTTAAACTTTTCCCAATAATTGGATATTTGTTTTGTATACAGCTTTCCATTTTTTATGGATAATACTGATTCAAGCATATTTTTTACAAGTGGTCTCTAATTTTTACCCCTGTTATTTTCTTAGCAATTTTTTTTTCAACCAAAGTTGGAATCAGTGGGTGAAATGATGTCAAGTATTAATTCTCACTACATATTGCCTGACTGCTTTCCAAAATATTATCAACTTACAGTGTAGCCACCAACATATCTATCACCCCATAACCAGTTAGCACACTTTCTAAACAGTTAGCAATTTAAATTATTTTTTATTTTTTGGCCATGCCGCATGGCTTGCAGGATCTTAATTCCCTGACCAGAGGTTGAATCCCGGGCCACAGCAGTGAGAGTGCTGAGTCCTAACTACTGGGAATTCCCAGCAATGTTTCAATTAAGATGTAACATATGTACAGCAAAGAATGAACATCTTTTTTAAAAAATTAATTAATTAATTAATTAATTTATTGGCTGTGTTGGGTCTTTGTTGGTCCCCACGAGCTTTCCCTAGTCGTGGTGAGTGGGGGCTACTCTTCATTGCAGTACGCGGGCTTCTCATTGCAGGGGCTTCTCTCTGTTGCAGAGCACGGGCTCTAGGTGAGTGGGCTTCAGTAGTTGTGGCTCAAGGGTCTGGAGAACAGGCTAAGAAGTTGTGGCGCAGGAGCTTAGTTGCTTCGCGGCCTGTGAGATCTTCCTGGACCAGGACTCGAACCCCTGTCCCCTGCATTGGCAGGTGGATTCTTAACCACTGCACCACCAGGGAAGTCCCTTGCTCATTACTATATCTGTGAAATTCAGCCATGTTCTCGTTGTGAATGGCAGTGGCGCATTCTGTTTTATTGGGACTGTTATCCTAGGAGTCTGCCACAATTTCCTTATCCGTTCTTCATTTGATGGGCATTTCAGTAATTTCAGTCTGGTACTATTAAACAAAGTGTTTTGAACTTTTCACTTATTTTAATAGCTCAATAGTTGTACTTTGATACTTTAGAAGTGTTTCAATACTGATTTCTTCAGTTACTGTTAGAGTATAACAGGGAAGGGACTAGAGATGAGTCTGAATGAGTGAGCAGGGGCTAGATTATGAAGGACCTTATGAGACAGGCTAAGGAACTTGAACTCTGTGGCACGGACAGAGGGAAGTCACTGAGGAATTTGAAGCAAGAGAGGGAACTTATCAAACTTGCCTTTTAGAAAAATGACTTTGGCAGTAGGGAGGAGAATGGATGGTGTGAGGAAAAGCCTGAAGGTAGATTTCTAGGCAGAGGACTACCACAGTAGCATGGATGAGAAATGAGCTGGGCCTGAACTAACACAGCAGCAACAAAACTTAGTGTGTGTTGATATTTGGGGGATGAGAAAGGGGGAAGATCTAACTGCTGGGTAACTAGGGTGGTGGTGGATGCATTGACCAAGACAAGGAATGCAGGTAGGGAGCAGGAGGAGATAGCCCCATAGGAATGGTAATGAGTTTATTCTGGATTTGTCGAATTTGAGATACTTGTGGAACGTCCAGGGGGAGAGGACTATTGTCAACGGGATACGTAGGTCTAGCGGTCTGGAAGTGGTCCTGCTAGAGGCAGAGATGTGGGAGATCACCAGCACAAGGTAGAAGAAGAGATAGGTACATAAGGTTAGTTAGAATAGTCACGGAGGTGGCAGGATGGGCAATGAGAAGAGAAGCCAGAGAAGAAGCCTGAAGAAGAGAGGACCGAGATAAACGAGAAAGATGTGGCTCTTAGAAGTCTGGGGGTTGAAAATGTCAAAACAAGAGTGTCTCAGAGAGGTAGGTGAGATAAGGACTGCATAGTAACCTCTGGATTTGGAAACTAGATCATTGGTGAGCTTGCCACAGCAGTTTCAAAGGAATGATAGGAGTGGATACCAGATTGCAGCAACTTGAGGAAATGGATGGTGGTCATTAGACTTTCCTTTTGAAAAATTTAGTTGTAGATAAAAAGAAAGATGACATTATCAAGGACAAGGTCGGTTTTTTTTTTTTAATTGACAGAGATCTGAGCATGTTCATAGGTTATCAAGAGCAAGAGATTGAACAAGCATGAGAGGCAGACAATAACTGATGAAATAGGATCCTGGAGCTGGGACTAGGAGATGGAGATTACATGTGGACATAGAGGGATAGGATAGGAAGAGAGCCTTCGAGACTGAAGGAAGGGCACTGAGACCCTCTCCCCCAACACAGTCAGTCATCAATTTGAGAGGACACTGTCCTGCTTGTTCATGTGGTTTGCCCCAGAGGCTTTCAGCAACGTCGGTGTAGGTGGAATGTTGGATTCTCTTACGGTTGATCACTATGATAATTTCTAGTTTTTTAATATTTAAGTAATAGCAAAAGTCATTTTTTATTAGCACTTCCCAGGTGGTGCAGTGGTTAAGAATCCGCCTGCCAATGCAGGGGACACAGGTTTGATTCCTGGGCCAGGAAGATCCCACATGCTGAAGAGCAACTAACCTCATGCACCACAACTACTGAGCCTGCTCTCTAGAGCCCTCGAACTACAACTACTGAGCCTGCGTGCTACTACTGAAGTTCGCGCGCCTAGAGCCCTTGCTCCACAGCAAGAGAAGCCACCGTGATAAGAAACCTGTGCACAGCAACAAAGAGTAGCCCCCCCTCCGCAACTAGAGAAAGCCCACGTGCAGCGACGAAGACCCAACACAGCCAATAAATAAATAAACAAATAAATTTATTTTTAAAAAGTCATTTTTGTTAGTTACTTTTTTCTTAAAGAAATATATCACTAATACATTTGAATGCCTGATCTCATTTTCCTCCCCTTTTCCTTTGAGGAATATGGCAATATGTCATAATCAAACAGCTAATGTATTTTCATTAAGTATGTTTTATCTGTAACTAAAATACAACATTGTTTTATATGCTTTAAGACTTTTAATAAATTGGTATCATACTGTACTTATTATTCTGCAAGTTGCTTCTTTTAATCATTATTAGATTTTTGAGATTTATCCATAGGAATTAAATTAGCTCTGATTATTTAGCTGCTGTATGATTTTCTTTGCATAAATGGTATTATTTCTCAATTCTCCAGTTTTGTTTCGTGTTTCATCATTACAAAAAACGAACATGTGCAAGATTTTCTTTATGAGGATGATTTCCACATGAGAAGACTGTATACCCTGTCTTTTGTTAGGTAATGTTTTATCACTGTCAATTAGATCAAGTTGCTTAATACTATTGCTGAAGTCTTGTGTCTTTACTGACATTTACTTACTTACTTATTTATTTATTTATTTATTTATATATGGCTGTGTTGGGTCTTCATTGCTCTGCACAGGCTTTCTCTAGTTGTGGCAAGCGCGGGCTACTCTTCGTTGCAGTGTGTGGGCTTCTTATTGTGGTGGCTTCTCTTGTTGTAGAGCACAGGCTCCAGGTGAGCGGACTTCAGCAGTTGTGCACAGGCCGAGTTGCTTCACGGCACGTGGGATCTTCCCAGACCAGGGATCAAACCCGTGTCTCCTGCATTGGCAGGTGGATTCTTAACCACTGTGCCACCAGGGAAGTCCTTTACTGACTTTTTGCCTTCTTGTCCTATCAGTTACTGAGAGAAGGATATTAAACTCTTCAAACATGATTGTGGGTTTGTCTATGTGTTCATTTAGTTCTGCATAGTTTGCTTAGTGTATTTTGAAACTTTGTTAGTAGGTGCATATATATTATAATGATTATATATTATTGATGAATTGACCCTTTTATCATTAAAATGTCCCTTTTATTTCTATTCATACTCTTTGTTTTCATGTCTATTTTGTCTGATATTAATATTGTCATTTCAGTTTTATTATGATTAATGTTTGCATGGTATATTTTTATCCATGCTTTTACTTTCAACCTATATGTGTATTTAAATGTAAAGTACATATGTTATAAATAGCATTTAATTAGATCTTGATTTTAAAATCCAACCTGATAATTTCTGCCTTTTTATTGGAGTACTTGATCCATTTATAGTTAAAATAATTTATGTAAGTTTTGGAGACAGACTGTTGGGATTCAAATCTCAGCTAGTCCACTTAAAGTCCATAGGATGGACTTGATGATGTTACCTACCTTTTTTCCTTTTTCCTTTTTCCCTTTCTTTCTTCCTCCCTCCCTCCCTCCCTTCCTTCCTTCCTCTCTCCCTCCTCCCTCCCTCCCTCTCTCTCTCTCTTTCTCTTCCTTCTTTCCTTTCTCTCTTTCTTCCTTCCTTCCTTCCTTCCTTCCTTCCTTCCTTCCTTCCTTCCTTTCTTCTTCATCTCTAAAATAGGATGAAGAGTGGTACTTACCTGTTGGATTTTTATTGGAATAATGTACATCATTAGTACATATAAAGTGCTCAGAGCTGTGTCTGGTACATAGTAACAACAAATGTTAGCTAAAATCTGGAGTTGACATTTTGTTTCGTAGGGATTTGAAAGTTTTGTTTTAATATCTGTCATAGCTGTAAAAGACACCTCACAAAGATAATAAATTCCAAGAGATTTATATTTTCAATTTCATCCAACAATTATGCAAAAAACTTTGTTGAAATTTGTCTAGTCCATTTTCATCTTTCCCAATGACAATCAAGTGTTCCTGCAAGCTAATCAGAATATGCTACATTTACATTTTAAGTAAATGTGTTCAAAACCTACTAGAGTGCTTTGGAAGCTCTTAAATAGGTTAGAAAATCCTGTTTTAAAGTTTTTACCTTTTTAAAATTAACTATGCAGGTAGAGTTTTTAAAAAATAATTGGGGGACATCCTAGATGGCACAGTGGTTAAGAATCCACCTGCCAACGCAGGGGACACGGGTTCAATCCCTGCCCTAGGAAAATACCACATGCCGCAGAGCAACTAAGCCTGTGCACCACAACTATTGAGACTGTGCTCTAGAGCCCGTGAGCCACAACTATTGAGCCCATGTGCCACCACTATTGAAGCCCGTGCGCCTAGAGCCTGTGCTCTGCAATAAGGGAAGCCACCACAATGAAGAGTAGCTCCCACTCACCACGTCTAGAGAAAGCCCGTGTGCAGCAATGAAGACCCAATGCAGCCAATAATTTAAAATAAATAAGTAAATAAATAAATTTATAAAAAATAATTGGTAGACTTTACTTCTAGAACAGTTTTAAGTTTAGAGAAACATTGATCAAAAAGTACAGAGAGCTCCCCTATATCTTCTTCATCCAATTCCCTCCTCCCCAGTTTCCCTTATTACTAATGACTTGCATTAGTGTGATACATTTGTTGACAATTGATACATGAATATTGATACATTATTATTAAATAAGGCCATAGTTTACATTAAGGTTCATTCTTTGTGTTGTATGATTCTATGTATTTTGAAAAACTGTATTATGTAATCTATCCAATACCATATCATACAGAGTAGTTTCATGGTCCTAACAATTCTCTGTGCTCCTATTCACCCTTCATTCTTTTCCTAAGAATCCTGATTTTTTTACTGTCTCTATTTTTCCTTTTCTAGAATGTTGTATCACTGGGATCATACAGTATCCAGGCTTTTCAGACTGGCTTCTTTCACTTAGAAATATGCATTTAAGGTTATTCTGTGTCTTTCCATGGCTTCATAACATTACTTTTTATGATGAAAAATACTCTATTGTGTAAATATACCACAGTTTGTTTATACATTTACACATTGAAGGACATCTTGGTTGCTTCCAAGTGTTTGCAATTATGGATACGGTTGCTATAAACACTTGTGTGCAAGTTTTGATGTGAATTTGTTTTCAACTCATTAGGTAAATATCAAGGAGTGCAATTGCCGGGTTGTATGATAAGAGGATGTTTTGTTTTGTAAGAAACCACTGAACTATCTCCCAAAGTGGCTGTACCATCATTAAGCTCCATAAAGACGGCACCAGGCGACTCTGTGCCTCACAGAGGAAAATTAATCAAACATGGGCAAAGGAGATCCTAAGAAGCTGAGAGACAAAATGTCATCATATGCATCCTTTGTGCAAATTTGTCGAATACTGATGAACCTAGTGGCAGGGCAGGAATAGAGATGCAAATATAGAGAACGGACTTGAGGACATGGTGGGGGGGGGGAGTTGGGACTAGTGAGAGAGTAGCGTTGATGTATATACACTACCAAATGTAAAATAGATAGCTAGTGGGAAGCTGCTACAGAGCACAGGGAAATCAGCTTGATGCTTTGTGAAGACCTAAAGGGGTGGGATAGGGAGGGTGGGAGGGAGGGGATATGGGGAAATATGTATACATATAGCTGATTCATTTGATTGTACAGCAGAAACTAACACAATATTATAAAGCAATTATACTCCAATAAAGATGGGAAAAAAATAAAGCAGGTTCTTGGTGGTGCACAGCACAACTTAGTTATATATGGGGATGGTAGTTTTTTCATCTTCAGTTGTCTCTGATGCAACTTACACAAAATAATTATTCTATTAACTGAATACCACTTTGTAATTGCAAAAAAAAGAAAAAAAGTTGCAGCTGTTTTGTTGACATTCTGAATGCTTCTAAGTAAATACATTTTTTATTAGTAAAAAGCAAACTAACAAATGAAAACAAACGAAAAAACACAAACTACCATTTTGTATTCCCACCAGCAGCAAATGAGAGTTTCTGTTGTTCTACATCTTCATCAGCATTTGGTGCTGTCAATGTTTTGATTTTAGCCAATCTGATGGGTGTATAGTGGTATCTCATTGTTTTAATTTGCAATTCCCTGATGACATATAATGGTGAGCATATTTTCTTATGTTTATTTGATATCTGTATGTCTTTTTGGTGAGGTGTCTGCTTGATCTTTAGCCCATTTTATAATTGGGTTGTCTTCTTATTGTTGAGTTTTAAAAGTTGTATATTTTGGATACATATTTATCAAGCATGTGTCTTGCAAATATTTTCCCCTAGTCTTTGACTTGTCTTCTTATTCTTTTAGGGTCTTTCACAGACCAGAAGTTTTTAAATTTTTTGAAGTTCAACTTAACAGTTTTTCCTTTCATGGATTGTGCTCATTTTTTCTTCTATTATCATTATTATTATTATTATTATTTTGGCTGAGTAGGGTTTTCCTTGCTATGTGTGGGCTTTCTCTCTAGTTGCAGTGAGCGGGGGCTACTCTTCGTTATGGTGCATGGGCTTCTCATTGCAGTGGCTTCTCTTGTTGCCAGGCACGGGCTCTAGGCACATGGGCTTCAGTAGTTGCAGCACGCGGGCTCAGTAATTGTGACTCGGGGGCTCTAGAGCACAGGCTCAGTAGTTGTGGCACATGGGATTAGTTGCTTAGTTGCTCCATGGCATGTGGTATCTTCCTGGACCAGGGATTGAACCTGAGTCCCCTGCATTGATAGGCGGGTTCTTAACCACTGCGCCACCAGGGAAGTCATTCTAGAAGTTTTATAGTTTGCATTTTATCTTTAGGCTTATGATCCATCTTGAGTTAATTTTTGTGAAAGATGTAAAGTATGTGTCCAGATTAATTTTCTTTCTGTGTGTGTCCAGTTGCTCCAGCATTATTTGTTGAAAAGACTATCTTTTTCCATTGAATTGTCTTTGCTCCTTTGTCAAAGATCAGTTGACTATACTGTGTGATTCTATTTCTGGGCTCTCTATTTCTTTCCATTAATCTATTTATTTCTTCTTTTGCCCAATATCACACTGTCTTGATTACTGCAGCTTTACCATAAGCCTTAAAGTTTTGTAGTGTCAGTCTTCTAACTTTGTTCTTCTTCTTTTTTTTTTTGGCCACGTGCAGCTTGCCAAATCTTAGTTTCCTGACCAGGGGTTGAACCGAGGCCCCTGCAGTGAAAGCACCAAATCCTAACCACTGGACTGCCAGGGAATTCCTTGTTCTTCTTTTCAATATTGTGTTTTCTATTCTGAGTCTTTTGCCTCTCCAGATAAACTTTAGAATTTGTTTGTCAATGTCCATAAAATAACTTGGGATTGTGATTGTGATTGCATTGATTTCAAGTAATGAAAAATGGACATCTTAATAATACTGATCTTCTTTCCACAATTCTTTTATAAGAGTTTCGTAGTTTTCTTTAAATAGCTCTGTTCATATTCTGTTAGATTTATACATAAGTATGTCCTTCTGGAGGGAGGGTGCTGTTTTTTTTCAAGTGTAATAATTGATTTACAATATTATGTTAGTTTTGGGTGTACAGCAAAGTGATTCAGTTCTATATTTTTTTCAGATTCTATTCCATCATAGGTTATTACAAGATATTGAATATAATTCCTTATGCTATACAGTAAATCCTTTTTGCTTATCTGTTTTATGTATAATAGTTTGTATCTGTTAATTCCATACTCCTAATTTGTCCCTCCCTCCTTTCCTCTCCCTTTTGGTAACCATAAGTTTGTTTTCTATGTCTGTGAGTCTGTTTCTGTTTTGTATATAGGTTGATTTGTATTATTTTTTAGATTCCACATATAAGTGATATCATATAATATTTATCTTTGTCTGACTTACTTCACTAAGTATAATATTCTCTAGGTCCATCTATGTAGCTGCAAATGGCAACATTTCATTCTTTTTTTATGGCTGAGTAATATTCTATTATATGTACATACACATCTTCTTTATCCATTCATCTGTTGATGGACATTTAGGTTGCTTCCATTTCTTGGCTATTGTAAATAGTGTTGCTATGAACACTGGGGTGCAAGTATTTTTTTGAATTAGAGTTCTTGGTTTTTTTTTTTCTTTCTGGATATATACTCAGGAGTGGGATTACTGGATCATATGGTAACTCTACTTTTAGTTTTTTAAGGAAACTCCATACTGTTTTCCATAGAGGCTGCACCAATTTACATTCCCACTAACACTGTAGGCGGGTTCCCTTTTCTCTACACACTCGCCAGCATTTATTATTTATAGACTTTTTGGTGATGAGGTGATACCATATTGTGATTTTGATTTTCATTTCTCAAATAATTAGCTATATTGAAAGCATATTTTCACGTGCTTTTTGGCCATCGGTATGTTTTCTTTGGAGAAATGTCTATTTACATCTTCTGCCCATTTTTTTGACTAAGTTTTTTGTTTTTTCAATATTGAGTTGTATGAGCTGTTTGTATATTTTGAATATTAACCCCTTGTCAGTCACATCATTTGCAATCCCTGTCTATAGGTTGTTTTTTTGTTTTGTTTTGTTCCTGGTTTCTTTGCTGTGCAAAGCAATGGACTTTTGTCTGTTAACCTTATGTTTGGCAACCTTGCTATAATCTCTTATTAGTTCCAGGCATTTTGGATTTTGTTGTTATTGCTGTTTTGTCAGTTCTTTGGGATTTTCTACGTAGTCACGTCATCTGCGTGAACCAAGTCTTATTTCTTTCATCTTGACCTGCATACTTTTTATTTACTCTTCTTGCCCTATTGGTTTACCAAGGAGTTTTAGTACAGTTTGAATAGGAGTGGTGAGAGGAGACATCCTTGCCTAGTTCCTGATCTTAGAGGGAAAGAGTCTAGCTTTCCACCAGTAAGTATGATGTTAGTTATAGGTTTATTATACATATTCTTCATCAAGCTTAGGAAGTTCTTCTCTATTCTTAGTTTGCTGAGTTTTTATTACAAATGGGTGTTGGATTTTGTTGAGTGTTCTTTCTGCATTTGATCATATGATGTTTCTTCTTTAGTGTGCTGATGTGGTAGATTATATTAATTGATTTTCAAATATTGAACCAGCTCTGCATACCTGGAATAAATCCCACTTGGCCATAGTGTATATAGTTTAAAAATACATTTTTGGATTCTGTTTGTTAACGTTTTATTGAGGATTTTTGCACCATTATTCACGAGAGATTTCACTGTGTGGGTTTTTGTTTGCTTGTTTGTTTGTTTGTTTTCCTTCTTGTATTTCTCTGGTTTTGGTAACTGGTTAGGATAATGCTGGCCTCACAGAATGAGTTGGGAAGTATTCCCTCTGTTTCTGTTTTCTGGAAGAGATGACAGAGAATTGGTACAATTTCTTCCTTAAGCATTTGGTAAAATTCACCAGGGAAACAATCTAGACTTGGGGCATTGTTTTGAAAGGTCATTAATTATTGATTCAATTTCTTTAATGGATTTAGGCCTGCTCAGATTGTCTGTTCCTCCTTGTGTGAGTTTTGATAGATTGTGTATTCCAAGAAATTGGTCCAATTCATTCAAATTATCAAATTTGTGGGCAGAGAATTGTTCATAACATTCATTTACTATTCTTTTAATGTTCATGGTATCAGTAATGATGGCCCCTCTTCACTTTTGAGATTAGTAATTTGTGTCATCTTTTTTTCTTGGGTAGCCTGCACAGGGGTTTATCAATTTCACTGATCTTTTCAAAGAACTGGCTTGGTTCATTGATTTTTTTTTTCCCTATTGATTTCCTGTTTTCCATTTCCTTGCTTTCTGTTCTAATTTTTATTACTAGTTAAAAATATTTTATTACTAATTTTATTTCTATTTTCTAGTTTCCTAAGGTAATTGGATTATTAATTTTAGATCTTTCTTCTTTGCCAATATATGCCTTTAGTGGTATAAAATTCTCTCTCTCTCTTTCACTGTTTCCCACAGTTTTGATAAGTTATATTCTCATTTTAATTTTTTAAAAAATAATTTTTAATTTCTCTTGAGACTTCTTCTTTGACTCATTTGTTATTTAGTATTTAACTGCCAAAGATTTTGGAATTTTCCAGCTGTCTTTCTGTTATTGATTTCTAGTTTACTTCCACTGTCATCTGAGAGCATACTCTATGATTTGTATTCTTTTAAATTTGTTAGGGTATATTTTATGAACAAGTATGTGGTCTTTCTTGGTGAATGTCCCATGTGAGCTTGAGAGGAATGTGTATTCTATTTTTGTTGGATGAAGTTGTCTATAAATACCAATTAGATACAGTTGATTGATGGTACTGTTTGGTTCAACTATGTAATTGCTGATTTTCTGTCTGCTGTACCTGTCTACTGCTAAACAACTATTCCTGAAGTCTCCAAATATAATACTGGATTTATCTATTTCTCCTCACAGTTTTATCAGTTTCTGACTTATATATATATGAGATTTATTTATTTAAAGATTTATTTATTTATTTTTATTTATTTGTTTTTGGCTGCTTTGGGTCTTCATTGCTGCGCTCAGGCTTTCTCTAGTTGTGGCAAGTGGGGGCTACTCTTCATTGCAGTGCGCAGGCTTCCCATTGTGGTGGCTTCTCTTGCTGCAGAGCGCAGGCTCTAGGCGAGCGGGCTTCAGTAATTGCAGCACTCGGACTCAGTAGCTGTGGCTCGTGGGCTCTAGAGCATAGGCTTAGTAGTTGTGGTGCATGGGCTTAGTTGCCCCTCCGCATGTGGGATCTTCTCGGACCAGGGATTGAACCCGTGTCCCCTGCAATGGCAGGCGGATTCTTAACCACTGCGCCACCAGGGAAGCCCTGACGCATATATTTTGATGCTCTGTTGTAGGTGCATACACATCAAGGATTGTTATGTTTCCTTGGAGAACTGGCCTCTTTATCATTATATAATGCCCCTCTTTATCTCTGATCATTTTCCTTGCACTGATGTCTGCTTTGTGTAAAATTCATGTGTCACACATGAATTTTGACTAGTGCTAGCATGGTATATTGTTCTCCATATCTTTACTTTTAATCTGTAATGTTATATTTTAAATGGATTTCTTTTAAACAGCATATAGTTGTCTTGCATTTTTATCCATTTTCTCACATTCTCGGTCTTTTAATTGTTGTATTTAGACAATTCACATTTAAAGTAATTATTGATATAGTTGGATTAATATCTACCATATTTTGACTGTTTTCTATTTGTTGCCCTTATTCTTTGTTTCTTTAGTGTCTTCCACTCTTTTAATGCCTTCTCTAGTTTCAATTAAGCATTTTATATGATTCCATTTTGTCTCCTCTCTTGGCATACTTCTTTAAAAATATTTTTAAGTGTTTTCCTTAGGGTTTGCAATCTACATTTACAACTAATTCATTATAATGCTTCATGGGTAGTGCAAGTATCAGTACTTTATAACAGGGTATTATCAATGCCTCCATCTCATTTCTTATAACATTACTGTTATTATTTCACTTATTCATAAACTATAATCGTGGGTTGCGTTAGTTACAACTAAATTGTATAGTGAAAATTTCACATTTTGGGGTAATTTTTCTCATAAAGTTATTTATTATGCTCTATCATTTCATACTTTATTAGTGTTGGTGTTCTTAAACGTGTGTTTGTCCAACATGATGACTTTTTTTTTTTAATTTTATTTAAAAATGTTTTCTTTTTTCTTTCTTTTTTTTTTAATGTGAACCATTGTTAAAGACTTTTATTGAATTTGTTACAATATTGCTTGTGTTTTATGTTTTGGGTTTTGTTTTCTGGCCACAAGGCATGTGGGATCTCAGCTCCCCGACTGAGGATTGAACCCTCACCCCCTGCATTGGAAGGCGAGGTCTTAACCACTGGACTGCCAGGGAAGTCCCCAACATGATGACCTTTAAAGACAAGGTGTGAGATGAAAGAGAAAGATTCTGATCGAGTTTATGATGAGTTTCAATCTCTTGAAGCATCTCATTGTACCCGGCGACAATGAACTCTGATAATCAAAGTTGTTCTATTCCTTTGTGCATTGTCTGTATTAAACAACTTACAAAGTAATGTCTCCCCAAAAACTGCAAAGACAATTAACTCCAAATCCCAGTCATTTGACATGTAATGGGGCTGATTATTTTGAGTGGCTATTGGAATCTTGAAACGGAGTAAAACTGTTGTTAAAAAAAAAGTTACAAACAAGGAGTTCCTAGGTGGTGAAGTGGTTAAGAATCCACCTGCCAATGCAGGGGACACGGGTTCAAGCCCTGCTCTGGGAAGATTCCGCATGCCACGGAGCAACTAAGCCCGTGCGCCACAACTATTGCGCCTGTGCTCTAGAGCCCGTGAGCCACAACTATTGAAGCCCACGTGCCCAGAGCCTGTGCTCTGCAACAAGAGAAGCCACTACAATGAGGAGATCGTGTACCACAATGAAGGGTAGCCCCCGCTCGCAGCAACTAGAGAAAACCCATGTGCAGCAATGAAGACCCAACGCAGCCAGTAAATAAAATAAAAAAAAAAAAAAAAAGACCCAATTCAGCAAATAAATAAATAAATTTATTTAAAAAAAAGTCACAAACAAATGGGACCTAATTAAACTTAAAAGCTTTTCCACAGCAAAGGAAACCATAAACAAAATGAAAAGACAACCTACAGACTAGGAGAAAATATTTGCAAACGATGCTACCAACAAAGGAGTAATTTCCAAAATATACAAAACAGCTTATACAGCTTAATAAAAAAAAAAATGGGCAGAAAACCTAAATAGACATTTCTCCAAAGAAGACATACAGATGGTCAAGAGGCACACGAAAACATTACCAATACTACTAATTATTAGAAAAATGCAAATCAAAACTACAATGAGGTGCCACCTCACACCAGTCAGAATGGCCATGATTAAAACCTCTACAAATAATAAATGCTGGAGAGGGTGTGGAGAAAAAAGAACCCTCCTACACTGCAGATGGGAATGTAAATTGGTGAAGCCGTTATGGAGAACAGTAGGGAGGTTCATTAAAAAACCAGAAAGAGAGTTACCGTATGATCTTGCAATCCCACTTCTGGGCATAAACCCAGAGAAAACTCTGATTTGAAAAGATATATGCAATCTAGTGTTCATAGCAGCACTATTTACGATAGCCAACCATGGAAGCAACCTAAATGTCCACTGATGAATGAATGCATAAAGATGTGGTACGTATACCCAATGAAATAATGCCATTTGCAGCAACGTGGATGCATATGTGGAGTCTAAAAGAAAAAATGATACAAATGAACTTATTCACAAAAAAGAAACAGACTCAGAGACATAGAAAACAAATTTACGGTTACCAAGGGGGATAGCAAATTTGGGATTTACATATACATACTACTATGTATAAAATAAATAAACAGCAAGGACCTACTGTTAGCACAAGGAACTATACTCAATATCTTATAATAACCTATAATGGAAAAGAATCTGAAAAAGATATGTGTATACACACACACACATACATTATCTGAATCACTTTCCTGTACACTTGTAAAAATAAGAAAAAAAAGGAAAGAAAGAAAAAAGTCACAATTGGTGAAAAGGCTCAGGAAGCACATTATTTAGTAGCACTTATTTATTGTCCAGAAAAGGAAAGATCACCCAGCAATATAATTAGTCAACATATTAGTGACACGTAACATTATGCCAACAGTTTTGAGTGATAAACTGAACAACAATCACTTTCCTTTTTATTTATTTATTTATTTAGGCTGAGCCGGGTCTTAGCTGTGGCACGAGGGATCTTTGGTATGGCAGTGGGATCTTTGGTTGTGGCATGTGGACTCTTAGTTGCTGCATGCATGCAGGATCTAGTTCCCCGACCAGGGATTGAACCTGGGCCCCCCCTGCATTGGGATTGCAGAGTCTTACCCACTGGACAACCAGGGAAGTCCCACTAATTGCAAAGGTTGATGAGTCGACAGATTTGACCAATAAATGTCTTACCATAACATTCGTAAGATTTGCGAATAATGGTGAAAATTGAGAACATTTCCTTTTTTTTTTTGCTGCTGCAAAGAGCTCCCTAAACAACTAACGGCCAAGATACATCTCATGTTTTGACTTCGTATCTGGAATCAAAAGATCTGACCTGGAAGAATCATGCGGGCATCTATACTGACTGGGCCCACCAATGGTTGTCTCCAGGAGAGGCTTTGCCTCTAATGAACAAAGAATATTCTGACTTTATTCACAACATACTGTTTTTTCCATAGAGGGGTGTTGGTGTCAAAGCCTGTTAAAGAAGAAATTTTAAAAGTCTAGACAATGTGACAAAAACAGTCAACTTTATTAAAAGAGACCAATTCACTCGAGAATATTTTTTAAACTGTGTGAACATCTGGATAAAGAGCACATAAATCTGCTACAAACAGAAATATAGTGGCTTAGCAGAGGAAGAATTCTCAGCAGGAGTTTGAGCTAAAAATGAATCATAAAATCTCAGAGAAAACATTTTGACTTCAAGAGGCAAGGTTCTTGGATTTAAAAGAAATGGAATCTTTTGACAAGGTATGTTGCAGAGGGAAATATTGACATGTTTCCACTGTTGATTAGGTTTGAAGGTGAGGAAGGGTCTCTGTAAGCCTCACATCTTATTGAAAACCACCTGGCAGAACCACAGAATCACTCTGAATCACAATCCTTGTGTACACAAGGGATGACTTGGGCAACTGACGCCCCCTGAACCTTCTGCTCAGCATGAGAATTGTGCCTTTCAGAGAAGAGAAGAGAAGGACTTTTTGAGACACAGTCTGATTGTATACTCAAGATGAGGTTTATAAGTTCTGGATTCCTTTGAAAAAGTAGGACCCCGCTATTTATAGGAAAAAAATGAACATTTTGCTGAAGTGTTTAACTTCTCTTAAACGTGTAAATAAGCTTTTTTTTTCTTATTTAACAAGCATTAGAAATTGTCTCATTTCAGGTAAAAATGAAATCTCTGTGTTGGACCAGCAAAAAAAAAAACCAAACCCAACAGGCACAGGTTTCAATTAAGAGATAAATTTCATTCTTTAGTTTTAGTTTCATAAAGAACAGATTTAATGCTTTTATATAGTCTGATAAAAGAGAATATGAAATTAACACATCTATAATAATATTTCAGTTGCTATGCCTGTATGGGAGCCTGTTCATGTCACTCAGTAAGGAAATGCTTTTATACGATCTTGAATCAAACTGTCTTAGGTCATATTTTTATTCACATTGCTTGGTTTATAATTTGAGTAACTTTTCAGCATTGTCAATAAATTTCATGTTGTAAATAACATTAATTACAATCAATTTATGACCTTTATGTAAGTTAAATCTACTCCCCACCTTTAAAAAATTAAATTTCATTTTGTCTTAAGCCAGTTATTTAACAAAAATGTATCATATTTGCCTCATGACTTTTAAATATTTATGACAAGGCAATAAGGAGATAAATTTCAAGAAAGGTAAGTTAATTTTAACAATCTGATTCTTTTTCAAAGACAGATGGTTAAAGTAAATTTTAATTTTAAATAAGGAAAATAAATGCTCTTGCACACATCATATACCACACAGCAACCTCATTAGAGTATCATTCAGTAGGAATTTGTGATGACAATTTCAGAATAGTTGGTTACGATAAAAAATCAAGTATGTATGATAAGTTAACATCTTTTGTCAGGAGGAAGAACCTCACAAAATAGTAGGCTAATCAGTTAGCTAAAATAAACAGATCCTCAAAAACAAAATGAAACAAAACAAAACTATTCTCTACTCAAAAGATCACTGGAGATTATTATTGGATTGTTATATCTACAATTTACTCATCATGCTATGGTACTATGAGCTGTAAGAAAAAAAAATTATACAGATGTTCTGAAACTGGAAAATTATTCCAAGAGCTCCTCCAGAGAGAAAATATTGAGAAAGATTATGCTAGTGAACCTCTGTGTGGTATCAGAAAATTGCATTGTGCCTTCCCATCTCAATATAAAATATTGTAGAGCATCTATCGCTGAAAATTCTCTCTTTTTTTAACAAAATAAGATTAATCATGTTCGTGACATCCTGCAGCAAATACACTGTGATATGTCACAATATACAGAAAGTAAAAGAACAGGTATATCACAGGGTCGATCTATAGAGTTGTTATAGAGAAAACCACAGGCCCAAAGTGGCGTCCCTTTTGCTAAAGCCCAGGATACCAAACCCAGACTTAATACCTGACCTAATTTTTGTTTTCAGCCTTCCCCAGGAATGTAATCTTAATGGGCCAGTCCCGGATTTTCTGATCAGCACCAGTGAGGTAATCTGTCATGTGGGCCTTTCTTTTCCCCCCGCCCCCAGAGGAAGAATGCATAATTCCCCTGTGTTTGGGGAATTCTCTGGCGGTCCAGTGGTTAGGGCTTCATGCTTCCACTGCAGGGAGCACGGATTCGATTCCTGGTTGGGGAACTGAGATCCTGCATGCTGCGTGGCCTGGCCCAAAAAAACCAAATCAAAACCAAACATAACAACCAAAAAAACCTGTGTTGTTGTTCCCTTCCCCACGAAAGAAGATGGCTTGGAGTCTGAAACAATCCTTTCTTTTCTTTCACTAACCCCTTCTTGTCCCACTCTCCTTCTGCCTATAAAAACCTTCCATTTTGTACAACCCTGGGCGTGCCCTTCTCTTTACTAGATGGGATGCTGCTCATGAATCTTTCAATAAAGCCAACTCGATCTTCAGATTTACTCATTGGAATTTGTTTTTTTAGCAAAGTAAATACTAATAAGATTAATTTGTTATTTTAAGGATATATAATTTTAATTTACATATCATACACATTATATATTAAGTTAAAAAATATATATAGTTTAAAAACTTTCTTTCTGGATCCTAATAGATCATTTTGAATTCTTTCAGGGGTGCATACACCCACTTTGGAAGCTACTGTTTTAATCATAGAATTCCTAATCACAATACGTCTATTGTCAACTGATTTTCAGCAAAGGTGCCGAGACCATTCAATGGGGAGAGAATAGTCTCTTCAACAAATGATGCTGAGAAAACTGGATATTCACATGTGAAAGAATGAAATTGAACCCAGAACTCACACAATTTACAGAAATTAACTCAAAATGCACCAAAGATCTAAATTTAAGAGAGAAATTTAAACCTGTAAAGCTTTTAGAAGAAAGCATAGCGGTAAATTTTCATGACCTCACTTTGGCAGTGGATTCTTAGATATGACACCAACATCACAAGCAACAAAAGAAAAAAAACACATAAATCAGACTTCATCACAATTAAAAACTTTTGTACATCAAAGTGCTCTATAAAGAGAGTGAGAAAAAAACCCATAGAATGGGAGAAAAATATTTGTAAATCATATTGAAACTGAGCAGGACCCTACAGGACCCTCCTGGGTACAAAAGCCCCTCTGTGTCCCCTGTTTCTTGTTTGTAGAAAAATGCTTTAGTTTCCTAGGCCTTCCCTAAGTTCCAAAGGGCAGATTCAACAGTTACTAACTAGGGAAGTGAGGGAATGCAGAAAGAAAGGAAAAGCAGTCAAGCAAAAAAAAGGATGATGTGGGGCTTCCCTGGTGACACAGTGGTTAAGAATCCTCCTGCCAACGCAGGGGACAAGGGTTCGAGCCCTGGTCTGGGAAGATCCCACATGCTGCAGAGCAACTAAGCCCGTGCACCACAACTACTAAGCCTGTGTGCCACAACTACTGAAGCCCATGCACCTAGAGCCCATGCTCTGCAACAAGAGAAGCCACCACAATGAGAAGCCTGCACACCACAACGAAGAGTAGCCCCTGCTCGCTGCAACCAGATAAAGCCCGTGCGCAGAAACTGTGCGCAGAAACGCAAACCCAACACAGCCAATAAAAAAAAAAAAAAAAAAAATCTTAAAAAAAGAAAAAAAAAGTGATGATAGCTTAAACAATAGTTTCGTGATAAAACAGAGCCCTGCTTCCTCCTCCAAGGGACATACATAACAATCTGAAGCAGATCTTTGAGTTGTTCTGAAGGAACAAAAACCTTACCCACCCAGGTGGAGGACAGGGACTGCATGCTGACCACAAGCACATAGACCCCAGTCTGGTTGGAACCAGAAGGTCGATGATTAAGATTCCTGAAACATCACCATTACCTCACCACCAACCAATCAGAAGAAAGTCCACGAGCTGCAACCCTCACCTCAAATACTGCCTTTAAAACCTTTCCCTGAAAGTTATTGGGAGTTCGGTTGTTTTGAGCACTAGCTGCCTTATTCTCTCACTCGGTGCCCTGCAACAAACACCACAACCCGGTGTTAGTAGATTAGCTTTGCTGTGTGACAGGTGAGTAGGCCCAAGTTGGGTTTAGTAACAATATATCTGATAAAGACTTGGCATCCAGAATGTATAAAGTCAAATGGGCAAAGGATTTAAATAGGGGTGGTATAATAAGAAACATATTTGGTGATTGTTCCTGGGTTCCTGGCACAAAGTGCCGAAAACCCCTGGAATTTCCCGAGTAAGAGAAGTATCTTTGTTATTCATTAAGAAGCCCCTTCAGAGCACAGGGAGTTTATGCCAATTAGGTGACTTAGAGTGAGCCCCTAGTTAGCCTCAAAATGGGGCTGGTTACCAGAAATACCGAGCAATTAGAAGGTTGGAACTTTCAGTCCCATATATCAACCTCTGGAATGGGGCAGAGGGAAAGGGAGATTAAGCTCTATAAAAAATTCTTGAACACGTGATTTGATGAGTTTTTGGACAGGGAGAAGCATCTACGTGCTGGCCGGGGGCCACATACCACTTCCATAGGGACAGAAGCTTCTGTGCATGGGACTCTTTCAGACTTCGTTTTTCGTGTATCTCTTCATCTTGTTGTTTATCCGAATCCTTTATAATACCTTATATAATAAACTGGTAAACCTAAGTAAACGGTTCCCTGAACTCTGTGAGCTATTCCAACCAAATGATCAAACTGGAGGTGGGGGGCTGTGTGAACATTTAGACTTTCAATTGGTGTTTGATGTGGGAGCAGTCTTATGGGACTGAGGACTTAACCTGTGGGATCTGATGCTTTCTCCAGGTAGATAGTGTCAGAACTGAGTTAAATTTGTAAGGCACCCTGTGAGTGTCTGATGACAATTGCTTGATGGTGATAGGAAAAAAATACACTTCAGAACAGGTATTTTTTCAAAGAAGATGTACAAATCGCCAACAAGCAGATGAAAAGATGCTCAATGTCATTAGTCATTAGGGAAATGCAAATCAAACCACAATGTGATACCATTTCACACCTGGTAGAATGGCTTTAATAACAATTAAAAAAAACAAACCCAGAAAATAACAAGTGTTGGCCAAGCGTGTGAGTAAAATAGAATTCTCACACATCGTTGGTGGGGTGTACAATGGTGCATCTGCTATGGAAAAAAGTTTAGCAGTTCCTCAATCAGTTAAAAATAGAATTACTATATAACCCAGCAATTTCACTCCTGGGCATATACTGAATAGAATTGAAAACAGATGTTCACTTGCATATAAATGTTCATGGCAGCACTATTTACGACAGTCAAAAGGTAGAAACGACCAAAGTATTCATTGACTAATGAATAAATAAAATGTGATATATCTATACACTGAAATACTCAGTCATCAAAAACAGTGAAATACTAATACATGTTACAATGTGAATGAACCTTGAATACTAACCCTAAGTAAAAGAGTCCATTCACAAAAGGCCATATATAATATGATTCCATTTATATGAAATAAAAATCATAAAGATAGAAAGCATATTCATGGTTGCCAGGGTCTTGGGGAAGAGGAGTAAGGAGTGTTCAACTTCTCCTTTTGCTGAATGTTACTTCTCTCTCTCCTTACAGGTACTGTTCCCAAGCACACTCTCCAATATTCTGTACACAGATCTCTGTCTCAGAGCCTGTTTCCCAGAGCACCAAGGTGCACCATTATCAGTTTACACTATTGCTAGCAGAATATAAGAGCTCCTGGGTCTTACATCCTTGCCAACACATATCAGACTTACTAACTTATGCAAACTCAAAGATGTGACATGGTCTCACATTACTATTTTGTGCTTCTCTGATTACTAGTAAGGGTGAACATCTCCTCAATCTTTTCTTGGCTGCTCCAATTTTTCCTTCTTTGAATCAACTGGATAAATGTTTTTCTTTCCTCCTTTCTTCCTTCCTTTAATTTATTTTTAATTTTAAAATTCATTTATTTTATTTATTTGGCTGCGTCAGGTCTTAGTTTTGGCAGGCAGGATCTTCACTGCGGCATGCAGGGTCTTTTGTTGTGGTGCACGGGCTCTTCATTGAGGCATGTGGGCTTCTCTCTAGCTGTGGTACATGGGCTCCCAGGCACACAGCCTCAGTAGTTGTGGCACGTGGGCTCTCTAGTTGTGGCATGCGGACTCAGCAGTTGCGGTGTGTGGGCTTAGTTATTACCCCGAAGCATGTGGGATCTTAGTTCCCTGATCAGAGATAGAACCCACATGCCCTGCATTGGAAGGTGGATTCTTAACCACTGGACCACCAGGAAAGTCTCTCTTTCTTACTTCAAGTTTTCTAAATCTTGTTGCATAAATTTTTTTACAAATACCTTTTTTTTATTACCAAGTATCATATGTACTTTGCAGAAAATGTAACACACACACACACACACACACCAGAGAAAGAGATAAATAAAAGTTACCTGTAATCCCAGTTCATAATGATAACTAGTAAGGAGTACAGTAGTCCCCCTTATCCAAGGGGCATACATTCCAAGACCCCCAGTGGATGCCTGAAACCTCGGATAGTACCAAACCCTACATATACTATGTTCTTTCCTATACATACCTATGACAAAGTTTAATGTATAAATTAGGCACCCTAAGAAATTAACAATAATACTACTAACAAATAGAACAATTATAACAATATACTATCATAAAAGTTATGTGAATGTTCTCTCTCTCTCAAAATATCTTATTGTAGGTATTTTCAGACTGTAACTGAATCTGGGGAAAGCAAAACGGTAGATAAGGGGAGACTACTGCATTTTGGCTTACATCGTTTCCCTATACGTATATTTATTGGTTGCAATATCTTCTCTCTCATTTTGGGCATTCTTAATTGATGTATTTTCTGTGCTCTAAAAAAAAATTAGTTGGGCTGATAGCTTACCTGCATTTTATTCTTCAAAGAGCTAATGTTAAGTTTTATTTATCATTCATACTAAGTTACTATTTTCCAATACTATATTTCTACTTTTAAATTTATTACTATACCTTTCCTAGTTTCCTTTGCTATTTTTCCAAAGTATAATTTGACTAATTGTGTTTCTCTTTTCTTTTTTTGTCAATGTTAGCATTTGAAGCAAACATATTGTTTTTGGCTCTATTCCAATGATTTAAAAATGGTTTGTCTAGGATTCCCATTGTTTAAAAATATGCCATTATTATTTCTGGGCTTTCTGAAGAGAATATTTATTTTTAACATAATTTTTGTTATTTACTCACATAATTTGGCATATATAAAAATTACATGTATACATATACATGATTCTCTGTAGAATTTAAGCTTATTTAAGATTATGGTGTAGTTCTTATCAAAGATCAATGGACTTGAGCTTTTTGGCCATCATGGAGTAATGAGAAATGGATTTACCCTCCCATCTGAAAAAACAACAACAGAACCAGACAAAATATTTGAAACAATAATTTTCAACATTACACACTGGCAGTGAAAGAAGGTTATTCCTGCGAGATAAGAAACAAGTGAGGTAGGACCTATAATCGTTGTGGCTTTTTGCCTTTAGAGAGTTTTCAGTCTACAGCTTAGAAAGAGGATTCACTGGACTCCCTGGATGGAGGAAATGAAACTGAGAGTCTGGAGAGACCAAGGTGGCTATACATCACAGTACAGAGTACCAGAGAGCTACAAAAAGAGAACCCTAAAGATCTTCAGGATGTCCCCCTCCAGTATTGGGCAGAGTGCTAATCAGTGATATGTGTAAGGAAACTACTCAGGGCTTGGGAATTAACCATGTGAAAGGATTAGAGGGACTCACACAGTGCCGGGATCAACTCTGCGACTCGAGGTGAGTGACGGGTGCCGCAAGCTTGAAGAACACACAGACACAGACTGAAGAGAAAGATGGGACCGGGGGACTCAAGACCTCTAGGATCAAGAGCCTCGATGATTGATCCCACGTTGCTTTTATTGAGTTCTCGGCATAGCCTAAGGGTCTAACACTCCCAGGTTAATCCCATAAACAATCAAAGGCCTCACATGACTGGGGGCAATGATCTTTGTTTGCCTCCTGGGTCCTGATTTGAGCTGGGCGAGGAGAGCAAAGCAGCCCTGGGGGCAGGAGACCTCTCTCAAAAGGATTAAGGGTCTGTGCCCCACCCGTGTTGGCCCCTCTGTGACTGTGCCTGTCTTAGGTTGTTCCTCCCTTGAGGAATCTTACCCGTCTCTGGCTAACCAGTCATCCTCCAGGGCCAAACAGGGTGATATAAGGAAGGCTCTATGCACCACCCCTGTTGGCCCCTCTGCGGCTGCGCCTGTCTTAGGTTGTTCCTCCTCTGAGGAATCTTACACGTCTTTGGCTAACCAGCCATCCCTCAGGACCAAACAGGGTGATATTAGTCTCCACGCCCCGCACCCTCAGCTCCTCCACTGCTCAAGCAGGACATTCTGAATCCCATCGCTTGGCCCACATACTTCAACATTTTCAATGTTTCAAAAAGGTTCCAGAATGTCTTCCCACAACACAGGGCCAGGAATAGGGCCTGTTCCCATTAGCCAAATTGAATAGTCTCATAATTTATGGCATGGTGGGTGGAGTACTCAAAAGGATCTTACCTCAGTAGTAAAACATAATTAACCTTTGACTAACCATGGCCCAGGTCTCACCTAACAACTGTAAAAGAAAGCCTTGAAAGGATCAAAGTGTTTCCAATGATCTTAACTGCATTCCAGAACAAGGTTCAAGAATATTCATAGGAATAAAAAGAGCCACCTCCCAACAAGGCAAAATTCACAATGTTTCGCATCCAGTCGAGGATTACTAGACACACAAAGAAGCAGAAAAATACGACCCTTCATGAGGATTGAATCAATAAATCAAAACTAAACCAGAACTTAACACAGCTGTTAGATTAACAGTCAAAAATATCAATGACATTAAAAGAGTTATTGTAAGTGTGCTCCACATGTTCAAAAACTTGAGTAGAAACATAAATATATATATATATAAAAAAACGCCTAATTGAAATACAGATGAATTCTATAGTATCTAATGTGAAAAATATACTGTCATTATGGCATACATGTCATTAATGGCAGATTATAAATTGACATAAAAATGATTAGTGAACATCAAGGCATAGCATTAGAAATTATCCAAACTGAAGCACAGATTTAAAAAATAATTCAAGGGACTTCCTAGGTGGCACAGTGTTTAAGAATCTACCTGCCAATGCTGGGGACACGGGTTTGATCCCTGCCCCAGAAAGATCGCACATGCCACAGAGCAACTAAGCCCGTAAGCCACAACTCTTGAGCCCATGTGCCACAACTACTTAAGCCCATGAGGCTAGAGCCCATGCTCCTCAACAAGAGGAGCCACCACAATGAGGAGCCCATGCACCGCAATGAAGAGTAGCCCCCACTCACCACAACTAGAGAAAGTCTGTGTGCAGCAATGAAGACCCAACACAGCCAATAAATAAATAAATAAATTTATTAAGAAAAAAATAGAGCATGAGGGATAACTTGAATTCCGTTTGGAGGCATCTTTGAGCTCACCGAGTAGACATTATGAGCAAAGCTCACCCTCTCGAGTTGAAGAAATTTATGGACAAGAAATTACCATTGAAATTAAATGGTGGCAGACATGTCCAGGGAATACTGCGGGGATTTGATCCCTTGATGAGTCTTGTGATAGATGAATGTGTAGAGATGGCGACTAGTGGACAGCCGAACAACAATGGAGTGGTGGTAACATGAGGAGACAGTATCATCATGTTAGAAGCCTTGGGGCAAGTGTGAACAGTGGCCGTGATCACCAGAGAAGCCAGCAGCTTCCATGTGTCCCCTCTCCATATTTTACTGCGATAAAAATTGGGCCATATACATTTTTTTACTGAACTTTTTTGTTAAATAAACTTTTATACTAGTCAAAATAATAATAATAATTCAAGGGGCTTCCCTGGTGGTGCAGTGGTTAAGAATCTGCCTGCCAATGCAGGGGACACAGATTCAATCCCTGGTCTGGGAAGATCCCACATGCCAAGAAGCAATTAAGCCCATGTGCTACAACTACTGAGCCTGTGCTCTAGAGCTCGTGAGCCACAGCTACTGAAGCCCATGCACATAGAGCCTGTGCTCCGCAACAAGAGAAGCCACTGCAATGAGAAGCCGGCGCACTGCAATGAAGAGTAGCCCCTGCTCTCCACAAGTAGAGAAAGCCCACACGCATCAACAGAGATCCAACACATCCAAAAATAAATAAATAAATAAAATTAAATTAAAGAAAAAAGGAACAGAAAATTAGTGGTCTTTGAGGCAACTTCAAGTAGCCTAATATAAATGTAATTGGAGTCCTCAACGGAGACAGGGTTGGGGATCTGCAAAATATCTGAAGAAGCAATGGTCAAACTTTTTTTCATGTTTGATGAAAATTATAAATTCAAAGATTCAAGTAGCTTGACAATCTCAAGCACAAGAAATATAAAACAACTACACCAATGTTCATAATTATAAGTTTACCAAAAAAAAGTGATAAAAGCAGCCAGAGAAAAGAAACAAGTTATGTAGAAAGAAACGAAGAAACATCACATTTCTCTTTGGAAACAATGCAAGTTAGATGGCAGAGAGCAGCAGTGTTTAAAATACTAAAAGAAAAAAAAAAAATCTGTCAGCCTAGAATTCTATATCCACTGATTATGTACCTTTCACAAACAAGGCAATAGAGACTTCCCTGGTGGTCCAGTGGTTAAGACTCCATGCTTCCACTGCAGGGGGCACAGGTTCAATCCCTGGTTGGGGAACTAAGATCCCACATGCCTCCTGGCCACTCCCTCCCCCCCACCAAGCAGCAATTACAACAAACAGTCAATAGAAAGACTTTTTGAAATATACAGAAAATGAAAGGATTCATCACCAGCAGACCTAGACTAAAGTCCTTCAGACAGAAGGAAAAGTATATCAGGTGGAAATATAGATCTATGTAAAGGAACGAAAAACACTGAAAATGATAACTATATGTAAACATTTGCCCCTTTTTCTTTTTTAAATATCTTTAAAAGATAACTGTTTAAGAAAACATAAGAACAATGTCTTGTGGGGTTTCTAATACACGTGTAGCTCTAATACATAACAACGACAGCATAAAAGCCAGGAAGTAAGAAATAGAAGTATACTATTGTAAGGTTTGCTTACTCTACATAAAGTGACATAGCATCACTTCAAGGTAGACTATGATGCATTAAGGAAAATATACTATAAACATTAAATCAACCACTGAACAGACAAAAAGTAATAGCCAATACCCAGCTCAAGATATAAAAAGGAATCATAAAAAATACTCAGTCCAAACAAAATGAAGAAAAGAACAAGGTACCTATGGGCAGTTAGAAAAGACATAGCAGAATGATCGACTTAAAGCTAACTATATCAATAATTACAAAAGCATGAGGGAATCTCCTCAACCTGATAAAGGGTGTCTAAAAAAATCTACAGTTGCTGTCATATTTGGTGGTGAAATCCTGAATACTTTCTCCCTAAGATCAGGAACGGACAAGGATGTGCTCTCACCACTGCTATTCAACTTGGTACTGGAAAGTACAGCCAATGAAATCAGACAAGAAAAAGAAATAAAATGAATCCAGACTGAAAAAAAAAAAAAAAGGGAAACTGTTGTTATTTGCAGGCATGATCATCTAGGAAATCCAATGGAATTTCCAAAGAGGTATTAGAAGTGATAAGTTCTCTACAACTGCATCTTTATTCTTGGCCTGCAAAAACTGGCACAACAGTGTAAAGCAATTATATTCCAATAAAGAGCTTTTAAAAAAAAGAAGTGATAAGTGATTAGAAGTGAGTTCAGCAAGGTTGTAGGATATAAAGTCAATATACAAAATTCAACTCTATTTCCATACATAGTCAAAGAACAATTGAAAACTGAAAAAAAATTTCAAGGACCACTTTTATTTGCATAAAAATATGAAATAGTGATTAAGCTGAAAAAGAGATGTATAAAAGCTGTATTCTGAAAACTATAAAATTTTGCTGAGAAAAATTTAAAAAGATCTAAATAAAGGAAGAGACACACCTTGTTAATGGGCTGGAAGATTCAATATTGTTAAGATGCCAACTATCCCCAAACTGATTTATATATTCAATGCAATCTCAACCAAAATACCAACAGGCTTCTTTTTGGTAAACACTGACAAGGTGATTACAAAATTCATACAGAAATACAAAGTAACTAGAAAGGCAAACAACTCTGTGAAAGGAGAACAAAACTGAAGAGCTTTCACTACTTGAATTCAAGACATTATAAAACGACAGTAATCTAATCAATATGGAATTGGCCTCAAGAGAGACAAACAGATGAATGGAAAGAACAGAAATAGACCCACACAAATATAGACAACTGAGTTTTTACAAACATCAAAAGAAATTCCATTTCTTTTCAACAAATTCTGCTGCAACAATTGGATATCCATGTGGGGAAAAAAAGGAAAAGAAAAGAAAAGAACTTTGATCCATATCTCAGACTACACAGAAAAATTAATTAATGCTAGCTAGTTCATAGAACTAAATGGAGAACCTAAAACTATAAATCTTCTAGAAGAATATATGGAAGAAAATCTTGTGATGTGGGATTAGGCAAAGATTTCATGGAAACAACACCAAAAGCACAATCCATAAAAGAAAAAAAATTGACTTTACCAAAATTGAGAACTTCTGCTCTTTGAAAAACGGTGGTAAGAGAGTGAAAAGACAAGGCACGGTCTTGGAGAAATATTTGTAAGTTACATATCTGATAAAGGATGTGTGTCCAGGATATATAAATACTCTCAAAATTACTAAAATCTTTTTAAAAACCTGACAACCGATACAAAAATGGGCAAAACACTTCACCAAAGAAGATACAAAGATGGCAAATAAGCATATGAAAATATGCTTTAAAATCATTAGCATTAGGGAAATGCAAATTTAAAACCACAATGAGATATCACTATACCCCAGTTAGAATGTCTAACTTAAAAACTGTCCATACCAATCCATACCAAGTGTTGGCAAGGATGTAGAGGAGCTATTACTCCTAGATTCTGCTGGTAGGAATGAAAAATGGTACTACCATTTTGAAAACCAGTTTGGCAGTTTCTTAAAACTTAAGCAGACACCATATAACCCAGTCATTCAATTCCTGGGCATTTACCTAAAAGAAATTAAAGTGTATGTCCATACAATGACTTGTGCACATATTCACACCAGCTTTATTTGTAACAGCCTCAAACTGGAAACAACCCGAATGTCCGTCAACAGGTGAATGGATAAACAAGTTGTGGTATATCTGTACAATAGAAAACCACTGAGCAATAAAAATGAATGAACTATTCATACAAACTATAACATGGATGAGTCTGAAAATAATTATGCGAAGTAACAGGCCAGGCTAAAAGAGTACATACTGTACAATCCCACTTATGTAAAATTCTAGAAAACGCAAAGTAATTTATAATGACAGAAAGTAGATCATGTGGATGGGCAGGAGCCAGGGCAGTGTAGGAGAGATTACCAAGGGGCACAAGGAACCTTTTGGGAGTGATGGGTGTGCTCACGGTGTGGAGGGTGGTGATGTTTTCATGGGTGTGTACATATGTCAAAACTTGTCAAATTGTACACTTTATTATTTTTAATATTTACTTATTTATTTTGACTGTGCCGGGTCCTAGTTTTGGCATGTGAGATCTTTGTTGTGGCATGTGGGGTTCTTAGTTGCAGCATGCATTTGGGATCTAGTTCCCCAACCAGGGATTGAACCTGGGCTTCCTGCATTGGGAGTGTGGAGTCTTACCCACTGGACCACCAGGGAAGTCCCTCTACACATTAAATATGTGCAGTTTATTATATGTTAACTATATCTCAATACTGCTAATTTAAAATTCCATTATTATAGCCTGTATTTCTTTTTTGAAGATAATCTTTGTAAAAATAATGCTTTACTATTTTCCCTTATGGTTAGGTACTTAAAAAATTATTTGAAATTGTATAAAGTCATTTATAGAATTGATACTCTTTATGCATATCATGTAGTTCTTATAAAAGATTCATTTGGATCTTTTCATCTGAAAGGAAGTACATTTATAGATTTTTAAATCAGTTACATTTTATTCATTGTATTGTTCAAATCTACTGTATCTTTGTTAAATTTCTTTATTATAGTCTTTTGAAAATGCAGATTTCATATCTTCAGTTATAATTAGACTGGTTTAGGGACTTCCCTGGTGGCGCAGCGGTTGAGAATCCGCCCGCCAATGCAGGGGACATGTGTTCCATCCCTGGTCCAAGAAGATCACACATGTTGTGGAGCAACTAAGCCCGTGCGCCACAACTACTGAGTTCACGTGCTGCAGCTACTGAAGCCTAGGCTGTGCTCCACAACAACAGAAGCCACTGCAATGAAAAGCCCAAGCACCGAAACAAAGAGTAGCCCCCACTAGCAGCAACTAGAGGAAGCCCACACGCAGCAACAAAGACCCAACACAGCCAAAAATAAAATAAATAAATAAATAAATTTATAAAAAAAATAATTCGACTGGTTTATTGCTTCATTTATGATCAATTATCCTTTCATATATGCTTTACTGGGGGTGGGAGAGTGTGGGAGTGAGTTTTTCTTGGAGCATTACTCTTTGCAGGCAACTTGCAGTTTTTTGACTTTTAAGTTGTTTGCTTGTTTGATTCAGAATTTTCTTCTTCAATTATTTCCTTAAAGTGTGCATTTTGTTTGTCTTTTCTTTATTGTCTTGCATACCTCTATGTCTCGCCATTAGAGCTTAGATGCACAGAGCCACATCATCTTAAGAAGAGAGCTCTGGTATCACCATCTTCTAATCTCCTCAATTTATAGTTGAGGAAACAAAGTCACAGAGAAGTAAATGTCTTACCTAAGGCCAAACAACTGGGAGAACTGGGTTGGAACTCCACGCTTTTGATTCCTAGTTCGATGCCCTTTGTACTTTGTCATCTTCCTCTTTCTACTGTGGACTGTCAACTTCTCTTTAATGGCTCTCTGCTTAATCTTCCCCATGATTTGACACTGATGCTTTCATTAGTTTTTTTTTTTTCTCCCTTTATTATTTGTTCTGTTGCTGCATTTCTCTGGGAGGAGCAAAACTGTGTTGTCTGAAAAAGTTTTTATTAGCATTTCCTCCCATCCTAAACATGACCTATTAAAATGACTTCTTTTGAGAAGACCACCTTATCCTAATTTATAGTCCTCTGCTCTTGTTTTTGTTTTCTCCCGGTTGATTGAGTTGCTTTGGTATCATGTTTGTGATTCTTATGATCTTTTTTCACTTTCTTCCTTTTCTTTGGGCTCTTGAGGATAAAAAACCTTTCCCCTATCCCCACTTTGCCTTGTTAATTCAAGTCTTAAGTTCATTTTGCTTGTTTTCCACATTCCTATTGTTACTTTAGCAGATTTTCTCAAAACACTTATATTCATTCCATCTTTTTAATGGAACCCTCTTGCTTATGAATCACAAACTATCAAGTGAAATAAATTGAGAGTAAAAATTGAAATGGTGATTCTGGTTTGACTCCAGATAGTGAACCATCTCACTGAGTTCTAATTGTCTCCCTAAGTAGGATGAGCACTTTCTGCCAGGCACAGTAAACAAAACTGATATGAGATCAAATGAAAAAAAGGAACATGAAAATAATTTTTTTAACAAATGATTTATTTGTTTCATTTGTTTATTGGCTGCATTGGGTCTTTGTTGCTGCCCACGGGCTTTCTCTAGTTGTGACGAGTGGGGACTACTCTTCATTGTGGTGTGTGGGTTCCTCAGTGCGGTGGCTTCTCTTATTGCGGAGCATGGGCTCTGGGCACGTGGGCTTCAGTAGTTGGGGCACGTGGGCTCAACAGTTGTGGCTCATGGGCTTAGTTGCTCCACAGTATGTGCCATCTTCCTGGTGCAGGGATCGAACCTGTGTCCCCTGCATTGACAGGCGGATTCTTAACCACTGAGCCACCTAGGAAGTCCCTGAAAATAATTTTTTAACTTAAAAAAATACTGGGCAAATAAGATGTATTATCATCAACATCATGATTATCCATTAACTAGTATTATTGATTAATTCATTAATGTTGAACTTGAAAGTAAACCATAAAGGATAGTTACATGTATATTATAATTAAATTAAATGCTGCTTTGTGGGGGGCACATAGTGGATCACTGTACTAGAATTCCTTTCTTAGAACCACATCTCAGAAGCTACTTAAAAAAAATCAGAAAGTAATTGAAATGATAATGAAACACATGATACATTCTGATTAAATGTAATGTTCATGTAAAATAAAATGTGGGGACTTCCCTGGTGGTGCAGTGGTTGAGAATCCACCTGCCAATGCAGGGGACACGGGTTCAAGCCCTGACCGGGGAAGATCCTACATGCCACAGAATAATTAAGCCCATGAGCCACAACTATTGAGCCTGTGCCCTAGAGCCCTCGAGCCACAACTATGAAGCCCAGGCGCCTAGAGCCCATACTCTGCAACAAGAGAAGCCACTGCAATGAGAAGCCTGCGCACCACAATGAAGGGTAGCCCCCGATAGTGGCAACTAGAGGAAGCCCCAGCACAGCAACAAAGACCCAACACAGTCAAAAATAAAATAAACAAATAAATATTAAAAAAATTAAAAAAGAAAATAAAATGTGCTCACTTTGCAATTTTATTTATAAATTTATAAAAATAGATGAATATATATATATATATCATCTATTTGTAAGACCCTAAGCCAGAACCACCTAGCTAAGCCCCTCTTGGATTCCTGAACCTCAGAAATTAGGTGAGACAATTAATGTTTATTGTTTTAAGCTCTTAAGTTTTGGGATAACTTGTTATGTAGCAATAGATAACTAATACAGCAGCTCTATCATGACATTTCCTCTCAACTCCTTCTGGGTCCAGATGGCTGGGTAACAGGAGAAGACCAGCCCAGGAAATTGTTCCAGAATTTTCATTCTTGGGAGTTGTTGAATCAAAGCTTTATCATTTCTTCTCCAACAGTAGAGTCTTGAATTTTAGATGCTCCCTTAATTCTAAAGAGACAACCAGGACTCTGATCACAGGAAGAACATGGAATCTCTAACAGAGGGCACTTTTCACTTTTTGTGTGTGTATAAGGGCAACACATTGAGAAGTTAAGCAGATTCACTGACTTAAACTCTCATCAACAAAAATTAAATGCAATTTGTTAAAAATTAAAATTTCATTTCCAAAAAGTGAAATTTATAATATGGTGGCTAATATTTGTGGTAGGGGAAAAGGTCTTGAACTTTTTGTAACAGTTAGTACCCTGACATATTCTAATTTTTGAATTTCAAACAGAATTTTAATTTAGGACTACGTACTATACTACTTAAACACTTGTGCTGAGTTGGGAGAAGTGAAGGAAAGAGAAAATTTAAAAGAAACCTATAATTTAGTTATGGAGTATGATGAAACCAGCTATTTTTCTGTTTCCCAAAAGGGATATTGTCACTTTAAATGTATTATGAAGCAAACCACTGAAATCACACACACACACACACACACACACACACACACACACACTCTCCATAATTTGCCAAGGGAAAAAGTTGTTAAATTGGTAACTTAGGTCAGTAAATAAAAATTGCCAAATGGACTCCCTGCCTGAGATGGCCATGGGAGAGGGTAAAATTACGATGAATTTTCCTCAGTGGCTGAATATTATCTTTTGTTTGGTGGAAAATATATAAGTAGTTTGGGCTGCTGACTATAAAATAGTGTCCTGTGTATTTTTTTTTTTTTTTGTCCTGTATATTTTATACTGAGAAATGACGGGAGAGCAAAGTGAGAGAGAGGTTGGAAAACTCTGTGAGAAGCTTCCCAAGAAGGGTGACTAAAACCTATCACCATTATTACAATTTAGTTCAGAAGTTTGTAGATGTTTTACTCCTGAGCCAAGGAGTAGTTACATAAAACTCTTGCCAGAAAAGGTAGTAAATTTGAAAAACTACTCACGAAAGGATTTAGTTTAAGTAAAAATTCAGGAAAAACTGAAAATTACAGAGTGTTAGAAATAAATAAGAAAGCATGAGGAAAGAAATTCACATGTATCATAGAATACAGACATACAAATGTGTGCATATGAACATATACCATATAATATTTTTAGTAAGATACTCTATAAAGAAATATCAGCTTTAGGTGACTGTTTAATTTGAAGTTGCTTTAATTTATTTCTGTGCTGTGATTTGGAAGTCTAATTTTAATATCTTAGGCAGAAACCCACCACTTAATTCAGGAAAGATACATTTTCTGCTCCTGCACCCTTCAATCTCAAGAATATGCAGCACTGTTTACCACCACCTGGTAGCACTGTAGAGCACCTGCAGGGCTAACTCCCATTTTACAACCTATTAATCTCTACAGGTGTTTGAAAATTGAAAACAAATACCATGACATGACAGCTTTGTAATGGACACCCACTCATGAAAAGGTTATATGATAACTAAAAAAGGAATATTTGGTTAAGAGCCAAGATAAGCAGTGACAAATTTTATCTGCAAGAGTAATCCACAGGAGGCCGAGGTCCAAGAGGGCCCCCATGGTGTGGGGAGGCCTGGAGGAAAAATTATAATGCAAGCTGGGCTCCAAGGGGTAGAATCAGACTTCAGAGGACTGAGAAAAGGGTATTAGATTAGTAGAGGCCTGTGGATAGAAGCAAGGACAGTGTCAGCAGAGAAAATGAGAAGACGGATTTAGATTAGAACTGAAGGTTCATGCTGGGAAGACGTTTCGAAAACAAATGGGTCAGTAGCGAGCAGGACAGAAGGGTTACTGGGTTTAGTAAGTGAGTGTTGTTCAGAGATCCCTAGGAGTGCTATTTCCGGAGACTGGCGATCCACAGACAGCACTGTTTATTATTTATAATAAACCATTTGACTTTTTATGAATTACACCCTTCTTGGGAAAAATAAAACTATCCTGAAGACCCCTACAGGTTTTTAGCCCTCATAGATGAAGTAGCTTGAAAATCTCCCTTTATATTGATAATTTAAGTCTAAAAACGTGTTTTAAAACCCCAAAGTTTTAAAACAGAAAAAAAAGGTTTTCTGGCTTACTGGACTCAGAACAAGAAAAATAAATTTTAATTACTGTACCATCAGTACATACCCCTTGAGCAGACCTGTTGGCTTCAAGCTTAACGCCTCTGGTTTGTCTCATGGCACTGAACTCAGCTCTTCATAAGGAGAAATCCCCTTCCTTTTGCCCTTTTTCCAAGTGCCCTGCTCCCACGGCTATTATAGATCCACCTGGAGGCTCCACGGCAAAGCAGATGGCCTTTGTTTATGCGTTGGGAACATATGTATCATGGATAGAGAATGAGGTATGTCATGTACCTACTCTGTGTTTCTTTCATATCACAGGTGAAGGACTGCACCTATAGCTAGAGACTGGAGAAATGCCCTAGAGATGGCTAGATGAGAAGAGTTCTATTTGAATACAGTGCTGTGTTTTAGTTGATTGTACCTTCTTGGACAACCACGATTAGCAGTTGTTTTGGAAAAAGGAGTTTAAATTATCCACAGTCCTTGGCATCATGAATCCAACTATAAATAGACAAGATAAATATTACATGGATAAGCTTATTGAAATTTAAGATGTAAAATTAAGGTTTACCTCCTGATCTCTTGGAATATCTTCACACTCAAACCAAACACAGAAATGAAATAAAATGATGAATGCTTAAAATTTGTGTAGTTATTAAATTCTCCAAAAGATTTCAGGGCATTCAAAATAACAGCTAAGAAAAATCTTGTTCTTTATTACATTTTTATTTATATAATTTTGTTCACATAGCTTGTTTTAGTGGCAAGAGATTCTACACTTTCCTTCATAACAAAGAAGAATGTTACCATTTTCCTTTCATTCAAATCCATAAGAAAAGGTGGCTGGGGATGTCCCTGGTGGTGCAGTGGTTAAAAATCCATCTGCCAACGCAGGGGACACGGGTTCATTCCCACATGCCGCAGAGCAACTAAGCCCATGTGCCACAACTACTGAGCCCATGCACCGCAACTACTGAAGCCTGTGTGCCTGGAGCCCATGTTCCACAACAAGAGAAGCCATAGCACTGAGAAGCCCAGACCCAACGCAGCCGAAAATAAATAAATAAAATAATAAATAAATCTTAAAAAAAAAAAAAAGAAAAGGTGGCCATAGTTACAGTCCTTGCCTATAATGAGATGAGATTTTGGGAGGCAATGAGTCACTGGGGAGACAGCCCCTAAGACGGGTTCCAGGGACCCCTGCCTCCTCTTATTCTTGCTCTTGTGTAATCCCCTCACCTTGAATGTGGGCTGGACCTAGTGAAATGCTGCTAACGAATAGAATGCAGGAAAGGTGAGGATGTCACTTTTGAGATTAGGTTATAAAATTAGGGTGACTTCTCTTGCTCAGCCTCTCTTGCTTGTTCATTCAATGGAAGCCAGCTGTCATGTTGTGAGATGCTCAGTGGAAAGGAACTGAGGGTGACTAACAGGTAGTGAGGAACTGAGACCTCGGTCCAACAATCCATGAGATTTTAATCCTGCCAACAACCACATGATCCTCCCCCCGTGCAGCCTTTAGATCACCGCCAGTCAGGCCAACACCTTGACTGCAGTCTTGTGAGAAACCCTGAACCAGAGGACCCACCTAAGGGTTCCCAGGTTCCTGACCCACAAAACCATGAGATAATGTTTGTTGTTTCAATTGTTAAGTTTTGGAGTAATCTGAAATAGCAGTAGGTAACTTACAGTGTCCTCAAGTAGCTTATGGACTAATTAAGTGAAATAAACATATACCTAAGGACAATGGCTAACACTTACTATAGTGCTTATTATGTGCCAAGTACTTTTCTAAGGATTTTATATATATTGATTAATTTCATCTTATAACAACTCTATGAGGTAAATATTATACTGCCATTTTTTAGATGAGGAAATCGAGGCAACAAGAGGTTAAATAACCTGGCTATGGTCACACAGCTAGTAGAACTGAGATTCAAACTCAGTTTGGGGCCAGAGTTCAAGTTCTTTTTTTTTTTTTTTTTTTTTTTTTCAGTAATCAAAACATGTTTATTGTCTGAGAAACTAAGCAGTCCATTCTGTGCATGAAAGGAAAAGTCACATTCAGAAACCTGTCTGCTATGTGTTTATTCCGATGCCTCCACACCAGGCTTGGTATTATAACTTTATGTTGAGATTGGGAGGATTGCTTTTGCTTAGTATTTAGTTAATTATTGGACAAATAAATTCAAATGGATAGATCCAAGATAGTCAGCTAACAGCCTTTACCACAGAGTTCAAGTTCTTGATCACTGTATTGCACTGCTGCTTTCCATTTTATATGCCACAATAGAAGTAAGTACTCTTTGTACGAGTAGTACAACATAGGGAACGATTATATCTGTAGGATAAAGGGATCAGAAGGATTCAGACACCTAAGCAGGATTTGAAAGATGGAAGGAAGCCGTTCCAGGCAGGTGGAATATCATATGCCAAGGTAACAGGGCACAAAACGACATCGTACTTGCCAAGGACGTGTGTTACTGTTCCTTTCAAGTGTCTGTAATCATGTATGTGCTCTTCCTCATATCCTGAACTTTATCTCCCTTGGTTAACATTACCCTCTTGGAGTTCTAGGAAGCTGTTACTCTTTTTCAAAAAGAGGAATGCCTGATTTTCCACCAAGGGCAAAGGCAGGAGCTCAGAATGAGTGGAGCAGAAAAAAATCCCCTCACTTGCTTCAACACACAAGGTGATTGAGAGGATTAGTAACAGGGGCATATGCCTCTGGAAGCAAACAGAAGCTCACTGTTTACATAGTTCCCATGTGCTGTCTACTAGAGAGCGTAATGCTCTCCCTGTCCTTGGGACAGTAAGGAAAATCAGTCTTAAGTTTGAGAACTATGATCATCGTTTCTATATTTAAATATAACTTTAAATAATCTTACATCAGGCCCATATAACGTATTGATTCTTTGATAGGAAAAATGGAGGAGATAGAAGAAGGGGGATTAAACAGAACTCAGAATTAGTCACTGGAAAAAGGAACCAGATATACCTAAAGACAAAGGGAAGAGCCTCTAGATATAATAATTAGGGACATAAAGAGTAGTTGCCTTTCCACTTCATTATCATAATTATCCTCAAAAGGCCAGTTAAAATTTTTTTTGAGATAATTATAGATTCCTATGCAGTTATAAGAAATAATGCAGAGAGATGCTATGTAGCGCAACATCACAACCAGGATACTAACACTGATACAACACATCAAATTTACTTAGTTTTACATGCATGCATGTGTGTGTGTGTGTACATCTGTAGGCTGAAGCTTTCTTCTATGCAATTTTATCACTTAGGTAGAATCGTGTGGCCATCAGAATCGAGACCCAGAAGAGTTCCATCATAAAGATCCCTCACGTTACTCTTTCATAGCCACAGCCACCCCTCCCCCTCCTACTATACCCAATCCCTAACAAACTCCAATCTGTTCTCTATCTCTATAATTTTGTCATTCAAGAATGATATATAAAAAAATACCTCCGGAGGCTGGCTTTTTTTTCACTCAGCATAATTCTCTGAGCTTTATTGGTGTTGTCATGTATATTTTAACAATTTACTCTTCTTAACTGCTGAGTAATATTCCATGGTATGGATGTACCACAGTTTGTTTAACCAGTCATCTGTTGAAGAGCATTTGGGTTGTTTCCTGTTTGGGGCCATCACAAATAAAACTTTTGTGAACATTTTTGTACAGGTTTTTGTGTGAACATAAGTTTTCACTTTCCTGCGATAAATGCCCCAAAGTACAACTGCTGGGTTCCATGGTAGGTACAAGTTTAGTTTTGTAAGAAACTGCCATACTCTTCTCCGGAATGGCTGCATCTTTTCACATCCCCATCTGCAGTGTGCGAATGACCCAGTTTCCCTGCATCCTCACCCGCATTTGGCATACTGCTACATTTTATTTCTACCTGATAGGTAGACAGTGATAGCTCATTGTGGTTTAAATTTGGATTTGCTACTTACTAATTTTTTCCCTTTTCTTGTTTTCAAAAAAATTTTGTTTTATATTGGAGTATAGTCAATTAACAATGTTGTTAGTTTCAGGTGTATAGAAAAGTGCGCAATACTCTGTAATAACCTAAATGTGAAAAGAATTTGAAAAAGAATAGATACATGTATGTGTATAATTGCTAATTACTTTTGAACAGCTTATGTGTTTATTTGCCATCTGTAAATCCTCTTTAGTGCCATGCATGTTCATGTCCTTTGCCCTTTTTCTGATTGCACTTTTTAACTGTTGAGTTTTGAGAGTTCTTTATGCATTCTAGAAATAAGCCCTTTGTCAGATATACAGTTTGCAATTACATTCTCTCAGTCTGTAGTTTGTCTTTTTCATCCTTTTCACAGGATGTTTCACGGAGCAAAGTTTTTCATTTTGATGAGGTTCAATGAACAGTTTTTTCACTTTGTGGATTATACTTTTGGTGTCAAATATAAAAACTCTTTGCTTAGCTGTATGCCCCCAAGATTTTTTGCCAAGATTTTCTTTCTTTAAGTTTTACATGACCTGTTTTACATTCAAGTCCATGATCCATTTTGAGATAGTTTTTACAAAAAGTGTTTGACTTAGGTTGAGGTTCACTTCTGTTTGACCTATGAATGCCCAATAACTCCAGCCCTATCTGCTGAAAAGGCTATCCTTCCTCTATTGAATTTCTTCTGAGTCTCTGCTAAAAATCACTGTGGCGTATTTGTGTGGGCCTATTTTTGTGTTCTCTATTCTACTGCACTGATTTCTCAGTCCATCCTTATGCCAATACCATACAGTCTTGGTTACTGTAGCTATATATTAAGACAGCATTGGCTGGGCTGGCACTGCAAACTTCCAGTCTAGGTCCCTCACCTTGAGCTAGTGCCAAGAGCGTGTTGGAGTCGAGCCCAGCTGATCACTGCGATCACGCACGTGCAGCTCGCCCTCTGCGCCAACATGCTGGGCGCATCACTCTTCCTGCTTGTCCTTCTCTATCACTACATGGCCGTCAATGATCCCAAGAAGCAGGAAAGAAAGTGGCGCTTTCTCTGCCCCAGGGCTCCAGGACATAGTCTGAGGCAAGATGGAGGGTGTGAGGGGCCTTCACACTTCACTTCATCCCTTCCACCCATCACAACATATGAAGCAACTACACCTGGATTTTTCCAAACAACTTTTATTTCCTCAAAGTCTTCCTTAACTCTATAGAACAAGAAGCTGCCACTGAAGAGAGCCCAGTATAGGGGCTACTTTCTTTTCTACTCCCTCCCCCCAATATAAAAATATAGATTAAAAAAAAAAGACAACATTGTATAGAGTGATTCCTCCTACTGCTTTCTTTTTTTTTTTCAAAATTGTTTTAACTATTTTAGGTTCTGCACCTTTACATATAAATTTTACAGCAAGCTTATCTATGTTATAAAATATCTTGCTGAGATTTTGATCAGAATTGCATTAAATCTATAGTAATCAATTTGGGGAAAATTCATATCTTTACTATGCTAAGTAAAGTATGAATACAATATGTTTATCCATTTGTTTAGGTCTTCTTTTATTTCTTTCATCAGCACTTTGTAATTTTCAAAACATAGATCCTGTATATGTTTTATTAGATTTATACCTAAGTATTTTTCTTTGGAGCAATTGTACAAGGCATTGTGTTTTTAATTTCAGCTTCCACATGTTGTTAAAACATAGAAATACTTGCACTTGGGTTTTGTGCCTCAATCTTGTATCTTGAGACCTTGCTCAACTCACTAATTAGCTCTGGGATTGTATTTGTGTGTGAGTGTGTGTGTGTAGATTCCTTGGAATTTTCTACGTAGACACTAACGTCATTGGCAAATGGGGACAGTATTACTTCCTCCTTTCTAATATGTATGTCATGTCATTTATTTCTTTTTCTTGCTTTATTGAACTGGCTAGAACTTCCAGCCACTTCACTACAGTGGTGAAAGTGGACACCTAAGGACATCTTAAGGGAAAAGCATTCAGCCTTACACCAGTAAGTATGTTAGCTGTAGGTTTTTATAGATGTCCAACAAGTTGACAAGGTTTCCCTTTTATTCCTAGCTTACTGAGGGTTTTTTTTCTTTTTGCCACACCACGTGGCTTGCAGGATCTTAGTTCCCTGACCAGGGATTGAACCCGGTCTGGAAGTGAAAGTGCCGAGCCCTAACCACTGGACTGCCAGGGAATTCCCATTACTGAGGCTTTTTATCACAAACAGTTGTTGGAAGTGGTCAAGTGCCTTTTCTGCATCAACTGATATGGTTATATGATTTTCTTCTTTAGCCTGTTGATTTGGTGGATTACATTAGTTGAGTTTTGAACATTGAACCAGCCTTGTATTCCTCGTACGTTATGGTATATGAATCCATTGCTGGAATGAATTTACTATTTCATGGGTATTATTACAACTAAGTTCATGAGATATATTGGTCTATAGTTTTCTTTGGACTTACTGTCTTTGGTTTTGGTATTAGGGTAATACTAGCTTCACAGAATACATTAGGAGGTATTTTCTCCTCTCATATTTTCTGATAGAGATTGTACAGAATTGGTGTTAATTCTTCTTTAAAGGTTTGGCAGGGAATTCCCTGGTGGCGCAGTGGTTAAGAATTCATCTGCCAATGCAAGAGACATGGGTTTGATCTGTAGTCTGGGAAGATCCCGCATGCTGAAGAGCAAACAAGCCCATGTACCACAACTACTGAGCCCACATGCTGCAACTATTGAAGCCCACGCACCTAGAGCCTGTCCCGCGCACAGCAACAAAGACCCAAAACAGCCAAAAAAAAAAAAAAAAAAAAATTTCGGCGGAATTCTCCAGAGAAACCATGTGAGCCTAGAGATTTCTTTTTTGAGAGTTAAAAAATTACGCAGTTTCTTTAACAGCTGTAGGGCTGTTCAAATGATCTGTTTTAGGGAATTCCCTGGCGGTCCAGTGGTAAGGACTCTGCACTTTCACTGACGAGGGTGGGTTCAATCCCTGATTGAGGAACAAAAATCCCATAAGCTGCATGGGCAAAGAAAACCAAAAACAGACAAACAAACAAATGATCTGTTTCATATTGAGCAAGTTGTGGTAGTCTGTGTTTTTGATGAACTGGTTCATTTCATCTAAGTTGTTAAATTTATATGTTAGAGTTGTAGTATTTCCTTATGATCTTTTCGAAGTCTGCAGAGTCTGTAGTGATGTTCCATTTCATTCCTGATATTGATCATTAGTGTCTTCTTGTATTCATTGTCAATCTTTCTGGAGGTTTGTTAAATTTCTTTCACTGCTTTTCTCTGTTTCCCTATTTTCAACTTTATTCATATCTGCTTCTATATTTATTTTCTTCCTTCTGCTTGCTTTCAGTTTATATTGCACTTCTTTCCCTAGTTTCTTAAGGTGAAATTTTCTTTGGCCCATGTATTATTTAGAAGTGTGTTGTTTAGTTTCCAAGTGTTTGGAGGTTTTCCTGTTATTTTTCTGTTATTCATTGTTAGTTTGATTCCACTGTGTCTGGATAACATACTTGGTATGATTTCAATTCTTGTATTTATTTTATTTTTAATTTTTTTTTAATTATTATTATTTTTTTTGGCACACGGGCTTAGTGTGCTTGCTCTGCGGCATGTGGGATCTTTCTGGAGCTGGGATCGAACCCGTGACCTCTGCATTGGCAGGCGGATTCTTAACCACTGCGCCACCTAGGAAGCCCTATTTTTTATTTTTTGATAGGTAAAAAATGGATTTATTTAGAGAGAAACACACTCCACAGACAGAGTGTGGGCCATCTCAGAAGATGAGAAAGGCCTCAATTCTTTTAAATTTACTGAGAATTGCTTTACAGCCCAGGATTTGATCTATCTTGATATATATTCCATGGACACCTCATGAGAATGCATATTTTGGTGTTATTGAGTTGAGTATCTATAAATGTTAATCAGATCCTGCTGGTTGTTGGTGGTATTAAGCTCTTTTGTTTAAAAAAACATTCATTCATTCATTCATTCATTCATTTATTTATGGCTGCATTGGGTCTTTGTTGCTGTGCTCAGACTTCTGCTAGTTGCCACTAGTGGGTGCTACTCTTTGTTGCGGTGCTCTGGCTTCTCATTGCCGTAGCTTCTCTTGTTGTGGCACACAGGCTCAGTAGTTGTGGCTCGCAAGCTTAATTGCTCTGCGGCATGTGGGATCTTCCCAGACCAGGGATCGAACCCGTGTCCCCTGCATTGGCAGGCGGATTCTTCACTACTGTGCCACCAGGGAAGTTCCTCTATAGTATTTTTTTTTCTTTTTTTTTTTTTTTTTGGTGGGATCTTCCTGGCCCAGGGCTCGAACCCATGTCCCCTGCATTGGCAGGCGGATTCTTAACCGTTGCACCACCTAGGAAGTCCCTCCTCTATAGTATTTTTAATTTTACTCCTTGTACAATTTTTTTTTAGTGGTTGCTCTAGGTATTATGTTAATCATACTTTACCATCTACTAGTGTCCTTTTACCAATTAAGGTTAAGTATAGACTTTATATCTTTGCCCTCTCTGTTAATATAATTGTCTTAAATATTTATTTTACATACGTTTAGAACCACATCAAACAGTGTTATAATTTTTGCTTCCACTGTCAATTTGGAAACTTAGAAAACTCAAGGGGAGAGGAAAGTCTATAGTACATACCAATATTTTTGCTTATCATGTTCTTTCTTCCTGATGTTCAATTTTCTTTTCTTTTTTTCTTTGTTTGAAAAATATTCTTCTTGGTATGTCTGTGGGTGACAAATTCTCCTAGTTTTCCTTCAACAAGAATACTGTGATTCCCCTTTCATTAATGAGAAATATTTTCACTGGAAATAGAATTCTGGGTTGACAAGGCTTTCCTTTTAGTACTTGCAAAATGTTGTGCCACTTCTTCCTGGCCTCCATGGTTCAGGTGAGATATCTGTGGCAATTTGTACTGGTTTTCCCCTATGCAAACTGGTGTCATTTCTTTCTGGCTATTTTCAAGATATTTTTCTTTACTTTTCAGAAGTTTATTTTTTATATAAATTTATTTATTCATTTATTTATTTATTGGCTGTGTTGGGTCTTTGTTGCTGCACATGGGCTTTCTTTAGCTATGGTGAGTGGGGGCTACCCTTCATTGTGGTGCACAGGCTCCTCATTGTGGTGGCTTCTCTTGTTGCGAAGCATGGGCCCTAGGCCTGTGGGCTTCAGTAGTTGTGGCACATGGACTCATTACTTGTGGCTCATGGGCTCTACAGAGCAGGCTCAATTGTTGTGTCGTTCGGGCTTAGTTACTCCACGGCATGTGGTATCTTCCTGGGGCAGGGATCAAACACGTGTCCCCTGCATTGGCAGGCAGATTCTTTTTTTTTCTTTTTTTAACTTTTTATTTGTTTATTTTTTACAATAAACTGCATATATTTAGAGTGTACAATTTGGTATCCCAATCTCCCAATTCATTCCCCCCCCAACCCTCCCTGCTTTCCCCTTTGGTGTCCATATGTTTGTTCTCTACATCTGTGTCTCTATTTCTGTCTTGCAAACTGGTTGATTTGTACCATTTTTCTATAGTCCACATATATGTGTTAATATACAATATTTGTTTTTCTCTTTCTGACTCACTTCACTCTGCATGACAGTCTCTAGGTCCATCTATGTCTCTACAAATGTCCCAGTTTCACTGCTTTTTACAGCTGAGTAATATTCCATCGTATGTATGTACCACATCCTCTTTATCCATTCATCTGTTGATGGACATTTAGGTTGCTCCCATGTCCTGGCTATTGTAAATAGTGCTGCAATGAACACTGGAGTGCATGTGTCTTTTTGAATTATGATGTTCTCTGGGTATATGCCCAGTAGTGGGATTGCTGGGTCATATGGTAGTTCTGTTTTTAGTTTTGCAAGGAACCTCCATACTGTTTTCCATAGTGGCTGTATCAATTTACATTCCCACCAGCAATGCAAGAGCGTTCTTTTTTCTCCACACCCTCTCCAGCATTTACTGTTTGTAGATTTTTCTGATGATGCCCATTCTAACCCGTTTGAGGTGATACCTCATTGTAGTTTTGATTTGCATTTCTCTAATAATTAGTGATGTTGAGCAGCTTTTCAAGTGCCTCTTGGCCATTTGTATGTCTTCTTTGGAGAAATGCCTATTTAGGTCTTCTGCCCATTTTTTGATTGGGTTGTTTGTTTTTTTGATGTTGACCTGGATAAACAGTTTATATATTTTGGAGATTAATCCTTTGTCTGTTGATTCGTTTGCAAAGATTTTTTCCCATTCTGAGGGTTGACTTTTCGTCTTGCTTATAGTTTCCTTTGCTGTGCAGAAGCTTTGAAGTTTCAATAGATCCCACTTATTTATTTTTGTTTTTATTTCCATTATTCTATGGGGTGGATCAGAAAAGATCTTGCTGTGATGTATGTCACAGAGTGTTCTGCCTATGTTTTCCTCTAGGAGTTTTATAGTGTCTGGCCTTACATTTAGGTCTTTTATCCATTTTGAGTTTATTTTTGTGTATGGTGTTAGGAAGTGTTCTAATTTCATTCTTTTCCATGTAGCTGTCCAGTTTTCCCAGCACCACTTATTGAAGAGGCTGCCTTTTCTCCATTGTATATCCTTGCCTCCTTTGTCATAGATTAGTTCACTGTAGTTTATCTCTGGGCTTTCTATCCTGTTCCACCGATCTATATTTCTGTTTTTGTGCCAGTACCATACTGTCTTGATCACTGTAGCCTTGTAGTATAGCCTGAAGGCAGGAAGCCTGATTCCACCAACTCTGTCTTTCCTTTTCAAGATTGCTTTGGCTATTCAGGGTCTTTTGAGTTTCCATACAAATTGTAAAATTTCTTGTTCTAGTTCTGTGAAAAATGCCATTGGTAATTTGACGGGGATTGCACTGAATCTGTAAATTGCTTTGGGTAGCATAGTCATTTTCACAATGTTGATTCTTCCAATCCAAGAACATGGTATGTCCCTCCATCTGCTTGTGTCCTCTTTGATTTCTTTCATTAGTGTCTTATAGTTTTCTGAGTACAGGTCTTTTACCTCCTTGGTTAGGTTTATTCCTAGGTATTCCATTCTTTTTGTTGCAATGGTGAATGGGATTGTTTCCTTAATTTCTCTTTCTGATCTTTCATTGTTGGTCTATAGAAATGGAAGAGACTTCTGTGTGTTAATTTTGTATCCTGCAACTTTACCAAATTCAAGTAGTTTTCTGGTGGCATCTTTAGGATTTTCTATGTATAGTATCATGTCATCTGCAAACAGTGACAGTTTTACTTCTTCTTTTCCAATTTGGATTCCTTTTATTTCTTTTTCTTCTCTGATGGCTGTGGCAAGGACTTCCAAAACTATGTTGAATAGTAGTGGAGAGAGTGGACATCCTTGTCTTGTTTCTGATCTTAGAGGGAATGCTTCCAGTTTTTCACCATTGAGAATGATGTTTGCTGTGGGTTTGTCATATGTGGCCTTTATTATGTTGAGGTAGGTTCCCTCTATGCCCACCTTCTGGAGAGTTTTTATCATAAATGGGTGTGGAATTTTGTCAAAAGCGTTTTCTGCATCTATGGAGATGATCATGTGGTTTTTATCCTTCAGTTTGTTAATATGGTGTATCACATTGATTAATTTGTGTATATTGAAGAATCCTTGCATTCCAGGGATAAACCCCACTTGATCATGGTGGATGATCCTTTTAATGTGTTGTTGGATTCTGTTGGCTAGTATTTTGTTGAGGATTTTTGCATCTAAATTCATCAGTGATATTGGTCTGTAGTTTTCTTTTTTTGTAGTATCTTTGTCTGCTTTTGGTATCAGGGTGATGGTGGCTTCATAAAATGAGTTCGGGAGTGTTCCTTCCTCTGCAATGTTTTGGAAGAGTCTGAGAAGGATGGGTGTTAGCTCTTCTCTAAATGTTTGATAACATTCACCTGTGAATCCATCTGGTCCTGGACTTTTGTTTGTTGGGAGATTTTTAATCACAGTTTCAATTTCATTACTTGTGATTGGTCTGTTCATATTTTCTATTTCTTCCTGATTCAGTCTTGGAAGGTGATACATTTCTAAGACTCTGTCCATTTCATCCAGGGTGTCCATTTTACTGGCATATAGTTGCTTGTAGTAATCTCTTATGGTGCTTTTTACTTCTGCAGTGTCTGTTGTAACTTCTAATGTTTCACTTCTAATTTTATTGATTTGAGTCCTCTCCCTCTTTTTCTTGATGAGTCTTGCTAGAGGTTTATCAATTTTATTTATCTTCTCAAAGAACCAGCTTTTAGTTTTATTCATTTTTGCTCTTGTTTTCTTTGTCTCTATTTCATTTATTTCTGCTCTGATCTTTATGATTTCTCTCCGTCTACTTACTTTGGGTTTTGTTTGCTCTTCTTTCTCTAGTTTCTTTAGATGTAAGGTGAGATTGTTTATCTGGGATTTTTCTTGTTTCTTGAGGTAGGATTGTATTGCTATAAACTTCTCTCTTAGAACTGCCTTTGCTGCATCCCATAGGTTTTGGATCATTGTGTTTTCATTGTCATTTATCTCTAGGTATTTTTTGATTTCCTCTTTGATTTCTTCAGTGATCTCTTGGTTATTTAGTAGTGTATTGTTTAGCCTCCATGTGTTTGTGTTTTTTACAGTTTTTTTTCCTGTAATTGATTTCTAAACTCATAGCGTTGTGGTCAGAAAAGATGCTTGATACAATTTCAATTTTCTTGAATTTACCAAGGCTTGATTTGTGACCCAAAATGTGATCTATCCTGGAGAATGTTCCATGTGCACTTGAGAAGAATGTGTAACCTGCTGTTTTTGGATGTAATGTCCTATAGATATCTATTAAATCCAGCTGATTTATTGTGTCATTCAAAGCTTGTGTTTCCTTATTAATTTTCTGTCTGGATGATCTGTCCATTGGTGTAAGTGGGGTGTTAAAGTCCCCCACTATGATTATGTTACTGTCAATTTCCTCTTTCATAGTTGTTAGCATTTGCCTTATGTGTTGAGGTGCTCCTATATTGGGTGCATATATATTTATAATGGTTATCTCTTCTTCTTGGACTAATCCCTCAATCTTTATGTAGTGTCCTTTCTTGTCTCTTGTAACATTTATTTTAAAGTCTATTTTATCTGATATGAGTATCACTACTCCAGCTTTCTTTTGATTTCCATTTGCATGAAATATCTTTTTCCATCCCCTCACTTTCAGTCTGTATGTGTCCCTAAGTCTGAAGTGGGTCTCTTGTAGACAGCATATATAAGGGTCTTGTTTTTGTATCCATTCAGCCAGTCTGTGTCTTTTGGTTGGTGCATTTAGTCCATTTACATTCAAGGTAATTATTGATATGTATGTTCCTATTACCATTTTCTTAATTGTTTTGTTTTTGTTTCTGTAGGTCCTTTTCTTCTCTTATGTTTCCCACTTAAAGAAGTTCCTTTAGCATTTGTTGTAAGGCTGGTTTGGTAGTGCTGAATTCTCTTAGCTGTTGCTTGTCTGTAAAGCTTTTGATTTCTCCATCGAATCTGAATGAGATCCTTGCTGGGTAGAGTATTCTTGGTTGTATGTTCTTCCCTGTCATCACTTTAAATATATCATGCCACTCCCTTCTGGCTTGCAGAGTTTCTGCTGAGAAATCAGCTGTTAACCTGATGGGGGTTCCCTTGTATTTTATTTGTCATTTTTCCCTTGTTGCTTTTAATAACTTTTCTCTGTCTTTAATTTTTGTCAATTTGAGTACTATATGTCTTGGTGTGTTTCTCCTTGGGTTTATCCTGCCTGGGACTCTCTACACTTCCTGGACGTGGATAGCTATTTCCTTCCCCATGTTGGGGAAGTTTTCAACTATAATCTCTTCCAATATTTTCTCGGGTCCTTTCTCTCTCTTGTCTCCTTCTGGGACCCCTATAATGCGAATGTTGGTGCATTTAACATTGTCCCAGAGGTATCTTAGGCTGTCTTCGGTTCTTTTCATTCTTTTTTCTTTATTCTTTTCTGCATCAGTGATTATCACCATTCTGTCTTCTAAGTCACTTATTCGTCCTTCTGCCTCAGTTAATCTGCTATTGGTTCCTTCTAGTGTATTTTTCATTTCAGTTATTGTGTTGCATATCTCTGTCTGTTCTTTAATTCTTCTAGGTCTTTGGTAAACTTTTCTTGCAACTTTTCGATCTTTGCATCCAATCTTTTTTCAAAGTCCTGGATCATCTTCACCATCATTATTCTGAATTCTTTTTCCGGAAGAGTGTCTCTCTCCTCTTCATTTAGTTGTTTTTCTGGTGTTTTATCTTGTCCCTTCATCTGGTACAAAGTCTTTTGCCTTTTCATTTTCTCTTTCTGTGGCTGTGATTTTCAGTTCCACAAGATCAAATACTGCTGATACTGCTTGATTCTGCTGTCTGCCCTCTTGTGGAGGAAGCTGTCTAGGAGGCTCGTGGGTGCTTCCTGATGGGAGGGACTGATGGTGGGTTGGGCTGGGTGGGTGGAGCTGGGTAAAACTTTAATCCGATTTGGTGGGTGGAGCTCAGTGACACTTTAATCTGCTTGTCTGCCGATGGGTGGAGCTGTGTTCCCACCCTGGTGGTCGTTTGGCCTGAGGCTACCTAGCATTGGCACTTACAGGCTCTTTGGTGGGGCTAATGGCAGACTCTAGGAGGGCTCACACCAATGAGCACTTCTCAGAACGCCTGCTGCCAGTGCCCCTGTCTCCTCGGTGAGACACAGCCACCCCCCACCTCTGCAGGCAACCCTCCAACACCAGTAGGTAGGTCTGGTTCAGGCTCCTATGGGGTCACTGCTCCTTCCCCCTGGGTCCTGGTGAGCACGTTTTTTTGTGTGTCCTCCAAGAGTGGAGTCTCCATTTTCCCCAGTCCTGTGGAGGTCCTGCAATCAAATCCCACTGGCTTTCAAAGTCTGATTCTCTGGGGATTCCTCCTCCCGCTGCTGGACCCCCAGGTTAGGAAGCCTGATGTGGGGCTCAGAACCCTCAGGACTTCTGCGGTATAACTGTCCTCCAGCTTGTGAGTCACCCACCCAGCATTTATAGGATTTGATTTTAATGCGATTGCACCCCTCCTACCGTCTCATTGCGGCTTCTCCTTTGTCTCTGGATGTGGGGTGTTTTTTTTTCTGGTGAGTTCCAGTGTCTTTCTGTCAATGGTTGTTCAGCAGTTAGTTGTAATTCTGGTGCTCTTGCAAGAGGGAGTGAGCACACGTCCTCCTACTCTGCCATCTTGATTTCGTTCCGACAGGCAGATTCTTAACCACTGTGCCACTTAAGAAGTCCTATTTTTCAGAAGTTTAATTGTCATATGTCTTGAAGTAGAATTCTTTGGGTTTATCTTACAGTATTTGGTATTTGTTCAACTTCTTGAATTTATAGGTTTATATCTTTTGCCAACTTAGGGAAGTTTTCAGCTATTATTTCTTTGAATACTTTTTCAGTCTCCCTCTCATTCTCCTTTCCTTCTGTGACTACAATGATGTGATTGTTACTTAAAAAAGAAAAAGTAAAACAAAACAAAACCCACCCTACAGTCCCTGAGACTCTGTTCATTTTATTGCAGACTAGTTTTTCTCTGTTGTTCAGATTGGGTAAGTGCTGTTGGTCTGTTCCTCAAGTTCACTGATTCTATCCTCTGTTAGCTTCACTCTATTATTGAGCCCAAACAGAAAATTTTTAATTTTACTTCTGTATTTTTCAGTTCTATAATTTCCACTTCAATTCTTTTAATAATTTCTATAACTCTGCTGAATTATGTCTTTAATTTGTTTTTTTCTTTAAGAATGTTTATTGCGATACAGTTGACATACAATAAACTGATATACAATTTGATTTTTTTCTTGTTAGTAATGTATATACAGCAATCCCAATCTCCCAACTCATTCCCCCCACCAACAACCCCACCCTTCCCCACCCCACTTTCCCCACTTGGTGTCCATATGTTTGTTCTCTACATCTGTGTCTCTATTTCTGCCTTGCAAACTGGTTGATTTGTACCATTTTTCTATATGTCTTTAATTTGTTTCAAGGAAATCTGTAAACAATTGCTGAAGTATTTTTATGACAACTTTAACATAATTATCAGATAATTCAAACGTCTGATTCATCTCTGTGTTGACATCTATTGATTGTCTTTTCTCATTCATGTTGTGATTTTCCTCGTTGTTGGATGAGGAATTTTTTTTAAAAATTGTGGAGTGGACATTCTGGATAGTATATTAACAAAGTGTGGATCCATTTAATCATCTTCTTTTCCCTTTTTCTTTAGCAGGCAGTCCCCTGTTGAGATTTAGCACATGGGCTGCTGGGCATGTATGTTTAGCTTCCCTCTAAGCCCTGCCAACACCACCTTGGCAAAAATGGAGCAATGACTCACACTGCCTTGCTGCAAATAGGTGGGGTGGAAGTTCAGCACTCCCCTTGCTCCACTGACAAGTTCCCAGTGAAAGCGGGGCACCAACCCCCACTGTCTTGTTGCCTCTTAATGAGGTGTAAGCTCAGCTCCCTGCTCAATGTGCTGATACCATCTGCTGGGGGAATTGGGGCACCACCTGCTTTTGCCAGACAGGAGATGGAAGGTCAGCTCCCCCACTCAGCCCTGCCAAAACCATCCTGCAGAGGAATTGGAGTGCTGCCTCCACGTCCATGGATTAAGGGGGTTTGAGTGGAAAATTAAGTCCCTGCTCAGCTCTGCTGATACCATGCTAGGGGGAGAGGACGCAGTTTTTGTGTGTTTGGCAGGAGTAAGACAGATATTGCCAACAAAGTTTTCATTGTTAGGCCATCCTCTTTTCCATCCTTTGGTTAGGGAAAACAGGCTTTTCATGGAGCTTTTATTGTCTGTGCATTTTTTAAGCACTTGCTTTGTTTACTGTCAGGAGTCTCTCCCAGGTTGTCAAAAGTCAAGAATCTTGTACTTCAGCAATTTACAGCCTAGATTCTGCCTTGAATAGATGCACAGTAAGATACATAAACAGATGAATCAGATACACACATAACAAGAGGAAATAACAGCACCCTAAATTTTTATAGGGCTTCATGGTTAACAGAGCACTTTTTGTATATATATACATATGTATACACACACACTACATATATATGCATGTATATGTGTGTATATATGTATATATACATATATATTCCTGTACATTTACTAATTACATGTATACATTTACTATATAAAACATATTTATATTATAATACTTTATAAGTCAATATATATAACTTAACAATGTTGCAAGATGGGTAGAATAGATATTGTTATTTTAAAAAAAAAAAGGCTGAGACTTCCCTGGTGGTCCAGTGGTAAAGAATCCATCTTCCAATGCAGGGGATGTGGGTTTGACCCCTGGTTGTGGAACTAAGATCCCACATGCCTCAGGGCAACTAAGCCCATGTGCCACAACTACTGAGCTCGTGCACCTCCATGAGAGAGCCCATGTGTCACAAACTACAGAATCCATGTGCCCTGGAACCTATGCGTGAGCCACAACTAGAGAGAGAAAATCCACACACCACAACTAGAGAGAAGTTCGCATACAGTAACGAGGAGCCCGTGAGCCTCAATGAAAGATCTCACGTGCTGCAATTAAGAACGGACACAGCCAAATAAATAATAAACGAAAATTACAAAAATAAAAAAGGCAGGTTAAGATTCTTGCCAAAGGTAGAAAAGCTGGTAAATAAAAGTGTTACAATTTTTGTGAATTTTAGCCCTAGACTCCTGTTAGCTGACTGCACTGCTTAGGGTAAAAGATCCTTTGTTTTATTAGAAACCCCACACTTAACATGTAATCATGGAGCACAATGTTGCTTTTTTGAGGTGCTTATGGGTTTTGCAGTCAGACAGATTCAAATTCAAATTCCAGTTCCACTGTGTATTAGCTGTGCAATCTTGGAGAAAGTACTTAACCCCTCTCTGCCTCAGTTTCTTATCTGTAAGATAAGGGGTTTCTTATCTTAGCCCTTCTCTGTCTCAGTTTTCTTATTCTGTAAAATAGGGATAAAAATCCAAAAGATTGTTTTGGATAATCACACACTTAAAGCAAAGTGCCTGGCATATTGTAAGCAGTCAATAAATGGTATCTATTATTATTACTAGGATAAACAAAGCCAAAGTGGGGAGAAATTGCATTTCCATAATGAGGAGGTAATGATTCAAAATCAAAGCTTTCAAAAGCAGGGAGGGTGCATTTATCCATTCCTGTTGGTTGCGTAGTACCTCACGTGTTTCTTAATACACACTGGCATCTCTGTAATTTTAGAACTGGGAGGGACTTAAAGGCCATCTATTCCAAGCTTCTCATTTTATAGATAAGGAAACTGAGGCTGGGAGGGGTTGAATGAATTCTTTCAGGGTTACAGGGCTAGTACCCTTCCTGCTACGCCCTGTAAACCACACAGAAGAGTGAGCAGGAAACAAAGTATGGGAAGACACCCAGATTCCAGAAAGAAAAGATTCAGACCAATAAAAGCTGAGGGAGCAGGTCCAAAAGGTGTAAATATCCCCCTGCAGGGCATGATCTATGAGGGCAGTGCCTGCATACCACCTTCACAGAGATTTATAAGGGTATCTAACTTAGAAGGCCACCAACTCAAAGTGCCCTGGCCTCCAGAGGTGGTGAAGGCTACACTGGGGAGGGCTCTGCTGGTGAGAGAGGCTGTCTTCTACAAACATCAGTGGCTGCAAGAAGCTGGTAGTGGGTTCAGAGGGAAAGGCATTACTGTCAACACTGCCCACCCAATCCCTAACAGTAGGTCATAACAGCAGGCAAGTATCATCCAGCGAGCGGGCACACAGGCTTTTAAGTGGCAATACACCCCAAACCACACAGGAGATGTAAAAGAAGTGAAAAACATTCAGATCAATACTTTTTGCTGGTAGTTATGCTTTCACTCATTTCTTAAATTAGTCTTAGTAGCAATTTCCAGAAATGTCTCATGTGGAGTTTTTTTTTTTTTTGGCTTGAAAATGATGAAAATTGATTTTTAAAGAAATGATGAAAACGAATGTTATTTTTCATAATTCAGTATTTCATAATAACACACTCTGTCAATTTAACCTTACTTTTATATTGGCCATCAGCTAGAACAGTCAGTAAATCAGCAAGGTTTCTTTCACGAGGTCTTTTTTTTCATAATTATAAACATAGTCTTTTTTACTCATGTCTGAAAGTGCATTTTGCATAAAAGCATATTTTTAAAGCAGTTTTTTTATAGATTCTCAAATCCGAAAGATGAAATTTTGACTTTTTCTATCTTTCCTCTGTCTAGTTTCAAGCTTCTAAGTCAAAATGAAAAGAATACACAAGAGAATAAGGGTGGAAGCTATGTATATCAGCTAATAAACATTTCAAAAAGATGTCACAGGCAGTTCTAAAAACTGCTTTTTGTTAAAGAAATGTTAAGTGGCCAATAAAAACAGTTTACAAATAGTTATAGATAATGAGAGCTATACTTCACATATGGGCCTATGCAGGAAAAATTCTGGAAATTCACACCAAATGTTAAAACTGATTTTTTTTTTAATGGGTCTTGGGATTTCCTGGGATGATTATTTCTGTTTACCTAGTTGTATTTTCTAATTTTCTTACAATGAATATGTATTTTGGTCATAAGACATAGGACTTTTTTTTTTTTTTTTCCCTTTCTTTCTTTGGATTGTTTTCTTAAGTGTTACAGAGAATGGACTTTGGAGTGGAGGGGAGAAGCAACACAAAGAATGTTGTGCAAATGAAAGGTTCTCCAGATTGAACAAAATATGGGGGCAGGAGTCCATTTGATACTGGAATGGAGTTTTTGTTGGTTGGTTGGTTGGTGTTTGTGTGTGAGTGAATTATTTCTTGTTGTGTGGTAAAATGCAATCACAGAAAAAAAAAATTGCAATTGTTCTGAAAGTGGAATTTTTCCTCTGTTGCTTCTAGAGACCCTTCTTTGAGAAATCAAGGTTTAGGCTTAAAGCAATTGTGCACTGGGTAGGAAGGGCCAATACAAAGTAAGGAGGGAGGGGCTTCCTAGGTGGCGCAGTGGTTGAGAATCCACCTGCCAATGCAGGGGACACTGGTTCGATCCCTGCTCCAGGAAGATCCCACATGCTGTGGAGCAACTAAGTCTGTGCGCCAAAACTACTGAGCCAGCACTTTAGAGCCTGTGAGCCACAACTATTGAGCCCATGTGCTGCAACTACTGAACCCATGCGCCTAGAGCCCGTGCTCCGCAACAAGAGAAGCCACGGCAATGAGGAGCCCACACACCGCAACTAAAAAAAGAAAGCTTGCACACAGCAAAAAAAGACCCAACACAGCCAATAAAATAAATAAATAAATTTATAAAAAAAACAAAGTAAGGAGGGAACATAAAGATCTCTGTCCTAACAAATACTACTTTTCTCTCCTCAGTTAAATTTGAGGCCTCTTCTCTTGCTTATTTTCCTTCCTTTGACAAATACCTAGAGCAATTTTTCTGTGCTGATTAAATCATGGGAGAGAAAAGTCAACCCTAAACTAGGTGCTAAAAATCTAGCTGAGAAAACAAGGTACATATTGCAGAAGTTAAATAAAAATATGGGGGCAGGGCTTCCCTGGTGGCACAGTGGTTAAGAATCCACCTGCCGATGCAGGGGACATGGGTTCAATCCCTGATCTGGGAAGATCCCACATGCCATGGAGCATCTAAGCCTGTGAGCCACAACTACTGAGCCTGCACTCTAGAGCCCTCGAGCCACAACTACTGAGCCCACATGCCACAACTACTGAAGCCCGCACGTCTAGAGCCCGCACTCTAGAAGAGAAGCCACTGCAATGAGAAGCCTGAGCACCATGACAAAGAGTAGTCCCCGCTCACCACAACTAGAGAAAGCCCTCACAAGGCAACGAAGACCCAATGCAGCCAAAAATAAAATAAAATAAAATAATTAATTAAAAAAATACGGGGCAGTATGCACTTAAGTATTAAATGACTTAACAGAGAAATCCTCCAGCAGTTACAGGAGTGGCTGGTAAGCCTCATTTATGGTCATGGTCTGGCTCAGTACCATCCAATGGAACTTTCTACAGTCATGGAAATGTTCACTCTGTGCTGATTAACACAGTAGCCACTAGCTGTGTGTGGTTACTGAGTCGCCAAACTGTGGTTACTACAACTGAGAAAATGAATTTAAAATTTTTTAACTTTAAATTTTAAATAGCTCTATGTGTTTTTCCACTGTATTTTCTTGCCTTTGTCAAAGATAAGCTGCCCATATGTGCTTGGGTTTATCTCTGAGTTCTCTATTCTGTTCCATTGATCTACCTTTCTATTTTTATGCCAGTACCATACTGTCTTGATCACTGTGGCCTTATATTATAGTTTGAAGTCAGGAAGCCTATATTCCACCAACTCCGTCTTTCCTTCTCAAGATTGCTTTGGCCATTCGGGGTCTTTTGTGTTTCCATACAAATCATAAGATTTCTTGTTCTAGTTCTGTGAAAAATGCCGTTGGTAATTTGATAGGGATTGCGTTGAATCTGTAGATTGCTTTGGGTAAGATAATCATTTTCACAGTATTGATTCTTCCAATCCAAGAACATGGTATGTCCTTCCATCTATTTGTATCGTCTTTGATTTCTTTCATCAGTGTCTTACAGTTTTCTGCATACAGGTCTTTTGCCTCCTTAGGCAGGTGTATTCCTAGGTACTTTATTCTTTTTGCTGCAATGGTAAATGGGAGAGTTTCTTTAATTTCTCTTTCTCCTCTTTCATTGTTAGTGTATAGCAATGCAAGAGATTTCTGCACATTAATTTTGTATCCTACTACTTTACTAAATTCATCGATTAGTGCTAGCAGTTTTCTGGTAGAGTCTTTAGGGTTTTCTATGTGTAATATCATGTCATCTGCAAAGAGTGACAATTTTACTTCTTCTGTAAGTGGTGCTGGGAAAATTGGACAGCCACATGTAAAAGAATGAAATTAGAACACTTCCTAACACCATACACAAAAATAAACTCAAAATGGATTAAAGACCTACATGTAAGGCCAGACACTATAAAACTCCTAGAGGAAAACACAGGCAGAACACTCTATGACATCCATCAAAGCAAGATTCTTTTTGACCCACCTCCTAGAATCATGGAAATAAAATCAAGAATAAACAAATGGGACCTCATGAAACTTAAAAGCTTTTGCACAGTGAAAGAAATCATAAACAAGACAAGAAGACAACCCTCAGAATAAGAAAAAATACTTGCCAACAAAGCAACGGACAAAGGATTAATCTCCAAAATATATAAGCAGCTCATGCAGCTTAATGCCAAAAAAGCAAATAACCCAATCCACAAATGGGCAGAAGACCTAAATAGACATTTCTCCAAAGAAGACATACAGATGGCCAACAAACACATGAAAAGATGCTCAACATCACTAATCATTAGAGAAATGCAAGTCAAAGCCACAATGAAGTATCACCTCACATTGGTCAGAATGGCCATCATCAAAACATCTAGAAACAATAAATGTTGGAGAGGGTGTGGAGAAAAGGGAACTCTCCTGCACTGTTGGTGGAAATGTAAGCTGGTACAGCTGCTCTGGAAAGCAGTTTGGAGATTCCTTAAAAAACTGAAAATGGAACTACCATATGATCTAGTAATCCCACTACTAGGCATATACCCAGAGAAAACCATAATCCCAAAAGAAACATGTACCATAATGTTTATTGCAGCACTATTTACAATAGCCAGGACATGGAAGCAACCTAAATGCCCATCAACAAATGAATGGATAAAGAAGATGTGGCACATATATACAATGGACTATTACTCAACCATAAAAAGGAATGAAATGGAACTATATGTAATGAGGTGGATAGACCTAAAGACTGTCATACAGAGTGAAGTAAGCCAGAAAGAGAAAAACAAATACCGTATGCTAACACATATATATGGAAACTGAAGAAATGCTACTGGTGAACCCAGTGACAGGGCAAGAGTGGAGATACAGAAGTAGAGAATGGACTTGAGGACATGGGGCTAGGGTGGGGGGCGAAGGGGAAGCTGGGACGAAGTGAGAGAGTAGCATAGACATATTTACACTACCAACTGTAAAACAGATAGCTAGTGGGAAGTTGCTGTATAACAAAAGGAGATCAACTTGATGATGGGAGATGCCTTAGAGGGCCGAGACAGGGAGGGTGGGGGGGAGTTGCGGGAGGGAGGGGATATGGGGATATGTGTATACATACAGCTGGTTCACTTTGGTGTACCTCAAAAACTGGTACAAGAGTGTAAAGCAAATATATTCCAATAAAGAGCTTTAAAAAAAAATAGCTCTGTGGCTGGCGACTATCATATTGAAGAGTGGTAGGCCAAGATCTAGAAGGTATCAACAAAAGGAACTCCCTGGTGGTTCAGTGGTTGGACTGGGCACTTTCATTGCTGGGGCTTGGGTTCCATCTCTGGTCAGGGACCTAAGATCCCATAAGCCACACAGCTCAGCAAAAAAAAAAAAAAAAAGGTATCAATAGTGAAAGGTATCAGTAGTAATAGGACTTGTTACTTGAAGAAAGGGGAGGATTTGAGTAAATGAGAATAAAGAAAAGCATTCTAGGAGAAGAAAAAGCATGAAGAAGGTGTGCTCAATTCACCTTGAAAGTGCCCTGTTTGGACAGGGGATTGTGATATGTTGCTATGCTGGGCAGACCATGCAGCTGAGAATAAGGTTTTGAAGCTGCAGGTAATGGGGAGTCATGATTATTTCTGGTCAGTGGATAATAATAGCTCTTACCATATGCCGGGTGGTATACTGAGTGCCTTGCATGGATTGTTTGATTTAATTCCTGTAACAACCTTTTGAGGGGAATGCAGATTCATGTGGTGGCACTGTAGAGGGAAGAGATAAAGACAGGTAAGAGAAGCAATTATAATCTTGGAAACATGTCATAAGTACTAATGAAGGTGAAGGATGTAGAAACTAAAAAGCCTCATTTAAGATATTAGGAAGTTAGACTCAACGGAACATGTGGAGGGTGAACGGAAAAGGGAGTGAGACAATCTGTATCCCTAGGGACACTGATGAGGACAAAATTCTGGGAAGCACCAATAATTCTGGGGTGACCGAAAGCAGTTGACTAAGTAAAGGAATCCTGAGAAGGACGTAGTTGGCAATGGAAATGGGTTAGTGGAATCGAGGAATCTGATGGAGAAAAGGTTTTCAAGAATGCTAGAGGTAAGTTAAACATGAGGATGGTGAAGTGGCAAAGGAACATGGGAGAGTTAAGGTAATGCTGCCAAAAACTGAGGAGTCAAGAGGAGGAAAGTTTGTTTTGGAAGGGAAATATGGATTCTGTTTTTGACATGTTGATCAGAGATAATGACGGCTCTGGATGACGATGTTTTGCTAACTGGGGGGAATGTGAAGCTAGTTTATGAGACAGATCAGGGCTGGAGAGGGGCGATTTTAACGTGTTCTCGCAGCACAGCAGATAAAGGGAAAAGAGAAGGTGAGGATAGAACCTGGGGCGAATGCCCAGCCACACAGGTGACTAAATGAGAAAGAAGAGCCAGCAAGGGAGAAGGGGTGACTGAACTGTACCATGGCAATGACCCAGAGGTCAGGGAAGAGTTTCAAAGGTGATAGTGAGTCACAATTTTTGTGTGGCGCAGTGAAGTCAAGGAAAAAAAGACTGAGAAAAAGGTGACAGCTTATCAAGAAGGCCCTTGGAGACACAGGAGGAACAAGTGTAGACAATTTGTTTGGGTAGTTTAGCCACGAAAGGACTGAGCAGAAACGGGAAACAGTCTGAGGAGAGTTAAATGAAGGTTCCCCCCATATCCAAAGGTCAGCTGGCAGCTTAGGAGGGGAGAAGGGACACGTCTTCCGTTGGGTACTTGACAACAGTTCACAAAATGGATGGTACAGATAGACATACTTTGAGAAGAGTGGCAGAAGATGCTGCAGTTGGATGTTTTTCACTTTCTCAGTGAAGCTGGAATCAGGGCCACATGCCAAGAAAGAGGAGAAGGAAAAACGGATTAGGTGGGGAACAGAATGGAGATATGTAAGAGTAACAGTTGGGGCTGCCCTTGAGAATCATCAAGAAAAAATTAAAGGATTGGGTGCTAGATCAACATGATTCCATGATTTTAAGTTGCCATCTCAGATTTACTCCTGGGAACCCACAACAGTAACAACCACCGCCACTATCTCACGTGCTTCTGGGTGTTTACATAAATCACCTCAATTTTCCTAACAATGCCGTGAAGTATTATTAATTCTAATTATTTCCAAAGTATAAAAAGGAAATTGAGGCTCAAAGAGATTTTTACCTTAACAAAAAAAAAAAAAAGAAAAAAAAGATTGCATAACATACTATGTTGCCAGGCACGTGTTCCGGGCACAGAAAAGACAGGCAAGGGAGCTGCCTTCGTGGAACTTTACTGAAGAGGTGCAAACAAAAAAGTACACGAAAAATTGAATCAGATCATTTCAGATTTTAATAAGTGGTGCCAAAAGAACAAAACTGGTGGCATAATAGGTATTATAATACATGACACAGCAATGGAGGAGGGAGTGTGGTCGGTTGGGGAGGACCCTCTGTGGGACAAGTGAGCTAATTTTAGGATGACGAGGTGGAAGAGTTTTCCAGGCCAAAGAAAAAGTAAGCACAGAGGCCCTGAGGCAAGAACCAGCTGGGCTCCTCGTGCAGCTGTAGCTTAGTGAGCAAGTGGGTGTAGGCCAAGGTTGGAGGCGCCACGGCAAGTCAGGGGCAGGATTTACGCAAAGTGGCTAACTCCATCCGATTCAATGCAGTGAGGCGCCAAAGAGGCAGCGGCCTGGCTGTCCGGATCTCCGACCGAGTCTGCATTCCGCGAAGCTGCCTGCTTGAGATGCGGGGGGAGGTAACCGGTCAGGACAGGCTCCAGGCCCAGGGGCCAAAGGGCCGAGGCCTGGGGGGTGGGGGGGCGTGTGACCTCCCGGGGTCGCAAGAGTCGAGGCACCACTGCGGACCGCGCCCGACCGGCAGGCACCCCCCCATCCCCCGCCCCAGAATCACCCCCGCTTTTCATTCTCCTTAGCGACCCTCGCCTGCAGCACCACCCTCCCCGCCCGGCCAAGCTTGAGTTTTCCTCCGGGGCGGCGAATCTGTCTTCCAAAACTTCGGAACGACAGTCCCCCCAGGAGTGATGGGGAGGTGAAATAACTCAGGGCTAGGGCGCAGTCCTACGGGAGATAGGCCTTTTTATTTCTGTCTTGTTTTCCCTCATGGCTTTAAAGAAACGACTTGCTTCCCGGGATGCTCTCCAAGTCACCCCCTCCAACAGCGAGTCTATTGGTTTGGCCCGCAGACTCGGATTGGCTGAAGGGTTACGCCTCGGCCAGGGATTGGAGAACGTTGGTCCCCTACGTATTCCCGGCGCCCATTGGTTCATGTTCCCCGTTTCGGGGCGGAGTGGTTAGGGACGGTTTCCACCCTCTTGTTTACGGAGCGCGTAGTTGTAGCGCTCTCGGAGCGCGGGGGCTGTCTCCAAAGTTCCCTATTTAGCTCCTCGGACCAATTGGGTCCTTGCTCCACCTTCTCCCGCTCCCTCGCATGCCTCCCGCGTGGTACGGCCCACATCGTTAGCGCGGCGGCGCGAGCGGACGCTCGTCGCGTTCCTCCGCCCGCGCTCGCCGGGCTCTACCCCCCGGAGGGTGCGCTTGGTACGGCCCGCACCGCCTCCTTCTCTAGCTGGGGTGATCGCCCCCCCCCCTTCGGGTCGGCGGCGCTTGGTGCCGCCCGGGAGAACCAGGTCATCTGTCGGTTCGCGTGAAAACAAAAACAATCGGCGGCGCCGCGGCGGGCAGGCGAACGCGGCGAACGGGGAGCGGGGGGCGCGAGGCCGGGTGGGACCTGCGAGCGGGAGCCGCGGCGACGCGCCGGGGCCGGGGCGCCATGGGGCGGGCGGGCGCGGGCTTCGCGGGGCTCCCCCGGCTCCGGGGCTAGCGCGTCCGCCGCCTCGGCCGCCCGCGCCGCCCGCCTGGGGGACGAGGAGCAGGACGCGGCCTCGGCCGGGCCCGGGCCGAACGGCTGCGGACACCCGGGCGCCGGGGAGCCGAACGCCGCCGCCGCCGCCTCCGGGATGGATCAGTGCGTGACGGTGGAGCGCGAGCTGGAGAAGGTGCTGCACAAGTTCTCGGGCTACGGGCAGCTGTGCGAGCGCGGCCTGGAGGAGCTCATCGACTACACCGGCGGCCTCAAGCACGAGATCCTGCAGAGCCACGGTAGGGCCGCCCGGGTGGGCGCGCGGGGCCTGCGCCCCTCAGGCCCCGGCGGGCCAGGAGGAAGCCCCCGGGGGGCCGGGCCTGGCCTTCCCCGGGGCGCGGAGAGCTCCCCAGGCCCCTGTGACTTTTCCTCCGCCTCTCGCCCGATTTGTCTCGAACCTGCCGCGACCTCGTTGTTCATTACAAGTGAGCGCGAAGCCACCCGGAAACCCATTGCGGAGCCATGGGCTCCAGCCCGGGTTTAAACGGGGGTGGGGGCCGGTCCTTCGCACCTGCAGACCGCCAGCCTCCCGGGGTGGGCGCCCCTCGGCAGTTGCCTTGGGCCCAAGCATCTGGGCGCTGAGAGGGTCAGTGCAGGCAGCCCCCTCCTCCTCCCCTGCCCCAAACACTTACCTCGGGGACTTTCTTTCCTCGTCTTTCTTCTTTTCTTTTTTTTTTTCTTAAACTAGAAACTCGAGTGTTATTCTTAGCTGTGACTTAACAAAACAGCCGCTCCTGCAAGTCCATAATTTGACTGTATGGAAGTAGCTTTTCTTCAACTCCACAGCGGCACTGACATGATTCCTAGGAACCTAGCTAAATCAAACTGTTCAGCTCTCCTAATGTAACCTGCGAGGAGACGGAGGCAACTCTCCAGAAACACATTGTGGCACAGGTTGTTAGTTCCTTGCGTTACCTGGTCAAGTTTTTACTTTTTTCCTTTCAGAAAACAGATTTTCTGTAGAAGGTGTTTCTCCTATATTATTATTGTCCTAGGCCCTGGGGGCAGATACTTGGCCAAAGTTAACTTGTGGAAGCTTATTGGGAAAGGATTTTGATTTGGGGTTTTTTAAATAACATTAAAGGTCTGGTATCCTTAGATGACCGTTTCCATAGTGATGATTCCTTCTGAGCAAGAAGTAAAGGACTTTATTTAATGGACTTATTGAAGTGGTTGGGGGGCCTTCTTAACTCAAGAGGCTGAAAATAAATTAGTGACAAGGAAGGTTTGATAGCAGTGGCACTAGCCGAGCTTTTCTCCACTTCTCCTTCCTTGTTTCTTGTACACTGTCCTTTCCCAGACTGCTTTCAGTTGAGAGGTAGCGCTCATCCATGGTGAAGGGAGTCTTCTCATCCTGGACACGGCAGTCACTTTTGAACTCCCGGGAAGAAGCAAATCGGGGACCATGGTGGGGGTAGGACTTGAAATACGAATATGGAAAGATGAGCAGACCTAGACGGCTGCCTGCAAAGGGGAAGGAGAGGTGGAGTGGAGTGGGACTCCTGCGAAGGCTCTGGTGTACTTGGTTTTGGGTAAGTGGGAAACTGAAGGGCCAATGAAGATAGCCAAGGGCGTGATGTTTGCTGGTGGCTGAAGGTGCATAGATGGAGTTTGGCAGGAAAGTAAGGTTTAAGATGGTTTCCTGGTGTCATTTATACAGAGGAGAGTGAAGATCACTTAGGCTGTAGGGAGGAGAGACTGTAGGGTCTAAGCACAGCCTTGAACTCCTCTTGAACAGCAGAGGGCCAGGAGGTGCCAGCAGAAACAGAAAGGGCAGGCTTAGAAAAAGAGGTTGGTCAACTGGTATTTGGCTGTTGGAAGTCAGTGACCCTCTGCTTGCAGTTTCATAGAATTGTTAAAATAAACTAGGTGACTGGAAGTTAAGAAAAATAATGCAGATTGAGGGATGAGGGGCTGCTGAAGTAACAGCGCTGAAGGTGTGCCCCCTCTTCTGCTCTACTGGGGAGGCGATCTTTGTCTTGTTAAGGACTGAAAGGGAAGGAGTGGGTGAAGGGTGTAGACTTGGAGAGGTGGAAGGAACATTTCATTCCTAGGGACCAGGTCAGAGATTGAGGGCTTGGATACGTAGAGCTTGAGGGGCAGAAGATGGAAAGTAAAATCCCTTTCTTCCATGAGAGAGAGAGAGGGCATATTAATTGAAGGGGAATGTGATTGTGAGCCTCGTTTTAGGGGATTTGGGGCCCATCCCAGGTGGATAAAATAATTTTGAGAACTTGCTGAAGCAGGAATGTGTTTTAGACCTCTTTGCTTGGGAACTTTTCAAGGAACTACGGTCAGCGGGGCATCAGCTACAGTTTGCTGTGCTGTACAAACAGTCTGATGCAGTGAATTGTGTGTGTTTCCTCTTCAGCCTCCTAGTTTTTACCTTGGTCTACCAAATCGCAGTCTTATGTTAATAATCTCTTTGGTTTTCTTTAATTCTTAGTAGTAGGATTAAGTGACTAAAGGCAGCTATAAAACATGAAAGAAAAATACCGCAAGTGCCAGATCTAGTTTTCAATATAAAATCTTCTTTCTCGTGGTGTTCATATGTATGAAGACCATAAGCATCATGCTTTACTCTCTGGGTTACGGTGTTTTTTCAAAGCAGATAATTTCTCAAGTTCCCTGCAGGCAATGTGGGTATTACATTGAATCTTAAATATACCTTTCTCAAAGTTATATCGACTGAAATCTGAATTTGGAACTCCATTGTCAAGTTTAAAGGGAAATTTTTAAGGCTCTGAATGTACCTGTCTGGGCAAGTGATCTGGTGGGCTCGGGTGACCTGAGGGAGGGGCTCCTTCTGGGACCCTTCTATTAGGGCTTTGGATCTCATTCTTCGGGCTCATTTGTGGTAATATTCTTGTAAGAATGTGGTGTGAATAAAGTAGAATCTTGGGACTTCATAGATCCCCCACATTGCATCATACTGTTGGTGAGTGACTGCCTGATTTAGAAGTGTCCTTTAGCAAGGGTCAGGGGATCACGTCAGTTTTTGAGGTTGAACTACACTTTCTTATGTTTAAATTTCGTTTTTCTAAAGTTGTGAGCAGACAGGTATACCTAGTGAGGGCAGTTAGGATGGTTTGTGGTAGAAACTGAGCAGACATCAGTGGTGTTTAATTAGTAAGCCCAGTGACAACCCGGGTCCACTCTCACCACTCTTATTCCAGATGGTGAACACCGCCCCAAGGGGACTTGCCTGGCCTACCCTAAGATCTCTCATTTGCCCAGGTGCCATTTCCCCAACTCTGAGGGAAGAGGAGAGCACTGCTGTCATTTAGTTGTATCAGCCTTTCTGTGAGTGTGAAGTTTGGTCTAAGTTATTTATTTATTTATTCTTGGTTTTTTAAAGCTCTTTATTGGAATGTAATTGCTTTACACTCTTGTGCCAGTTTTTGAGGTACACCAAAATGAATCGGCTGTATTTATACATATATCCCCATATCCCCTCCCTCCCGCGACTCCTTCCCACTCTCCCTATCCCACCCCTCTCCCTATCCCACCCCTCTAAGTCATCACCCATCAATGAGTTCATCTCCCTGTGTTATGCAGCAACTTCCCACTAGCTATCTGTTTTACATTTGGTAGTGTGTATATGTCAGTGCTACTCTCTCACTTTGTCCCAGCTTCCCCTTCGCCCCCCATCCCGTGCCTTCAAGTCTGTTCTCTACATCTGCATCTTTATTCTTGCCCTGTCACTGGGTTCATCAGTACCATTTTTTAGATGGCATAGATATGAGTTAGCATACGGTATTTGTTTTTCTTTCTGGCTTACTTCACTCTGTATGACAGACTCTAGGTCCATCCACCTCATTACAAATAACTCAGTTTCATTCCTTTTTATGGTTGAGTAATATTCCATTGTATGTATGTGCCACATCTTCTTCATCCATTGGTCTAATTTAAAATTCACTATAGTTGATGCTGTTGTTGCCATTTGGCGATTGTTCCCAGAGTGCCCTTGATTTAATTTGGATGATATGCTGGTTCTTCTCAAACTTCACTCACACACGTACACTTTTATTTTTCAAATGGATTCACAATTTCACTTAAGTAGATTTGTCCTCATTCTAGGCAATGATGTTTATGAAGTCATAGATTTGGTGTGTTAGCTATAATCAACTACATATTGAAAATAAACTTGTAACTATTAAAATATTACTTCATGTACAGCTGAGGTCATCATTCACATCAATGGTGTGGGAACCATACTTTGGACAGGCCTTGATTAACAGATAAATGGTATAGATACATTTTGGTGACTTGACTTGTGATTATTTATTATCTTTTTTTTTTGGCAGGTATATTTATATTTTGTTTTTCATTAGCACTTCTGTGGTGGAAGGAAGAACATAAAAGAACTATATATCGTGTATTTCTGATATTCTAAATCGTATTTGGTGATAGAAAAGTAGGCTGAAACAGTTGTTTATGTCATGTATGTGGTATACTTGAAAAAATTATAATCTTTGTAAGCGTAAAGGGTGTACAATATTTTTAAAAATTATTGTTTTTAGGCTGTTGCTAAAGGGCGTTCTAGTAAAGTTTCCAAAAGTGATTCTCAAGGAACTTTCTAAATTTAAAATTGTATTTATTTTGAGTAGATAATACATTTAAATGGTATACATTCAAATGATAAGAAGGATAACCAGTAAAAAAAATCTCCCTCTTAGTCTTTCTTATTCTTGGACCACCTGGTTGCCCACCTCACAGCCAAAGATGCTAGTTTCCAGAAAAAATTTTAAGAGGATTCAGGGAAATGATAATTTATCACTTTATTTTTTCTTTGAGGCTTCAGACATGTAGTTCTGCTTACTGGGATTTAGGCTTAGTGTTATCTCAGTTTGCTAAGTTGGTAAAGATAATTTCATTTGTGGGTGTAATCAATACATATTACCACCTAAAACTCTGTGTGTGTGTATATGTGTGTGTGTGTGTGTGTGTGTGTCTGATGCTTAGAAATAAAACTTGTTTCAAGTATGATCCTTTACCTTTATGTATCTCTTTGGTGAATCAAAGAAAATTTAGTTACTGCTTGCAGAATTGCTTCCTTTTTTTTGTTTTTTTTAAAATTTGAGGGTGACAAATGAGAAGTAGGCAATTAAACATGAAAAAAAACAAAAACAAAATAGATGGTCACATTTTAAGCTAATTTTTGTGGTATAGTATTGTCAGTAGACAAAAACCAGAGGTCCACGGTTGCATGTTAGGTATAACTTTCCATTCTAGAATTTGGGTTTTATATATATTACAGACATACTGAAAAGTGTGTTTATTTATATACGGAAATTCCCTGTGCTTTTCAGAGCCTCCCAGTGGGGAGTGTATTGTGGTTTTTTTTGTTTGTTTTTTTTTTGTTTTTGAGTGTATTGTGTTGAATGAGCCTTAAAGGATCAGGGTTTGGTGGACTAATGGTTGGTCTGCTTCTTTATCCTGATTCTTTGGTGGACTTCGAGTAGGCTTACATAGCTTGGTCTTCCATTTGTTAACCAGACTTTTTGCTAAATACAAGACACTTGAGAGAATAATGCCTTTCAATTTCTGAACTGAATAAAATTTGACATCTGCGTTTAACATCTAGTCTGGAAAATAGCAGATAAGTAGGTCAGAAGAGTTTGCATGGATTAACAGTAGCCATTGTTCAAATACTCAAAGAAGAGAACAGACTAGTCCCCAAACTACTTGGGCTCTTTGGTAGTTGGTGAGGATAATAATAGTTTAGTGCGGTGTTTCCAGTTGGGTTTAGAAGCAGATTTTACTGTGTCAGCCGTTCCTTTCCAGGCTCATTTAGGAGATGATTCTTTGCTACTTGGCACCTTACTCATTCAGACTAGTGTATTACTCAGGATCCTTTTGGTTGCAGGTGGCAGAATAGTTTTAATTAAAATGGAATTTGTTGACTCATAACTGAAAAGGCTGAGGGTAGGGCCAGCAGCTCCCGGGCACAGAGGATGTCATGAGGACTGGTTTTGTTCTCGTCCTCGCTCAGCTGTGCTTCCCATGGTTGGCTTCATTCTCAGCAGAGCTTTTTCCACATGGAAGTAGAGACGACCAAGGGACTCATGTCACCCTTGTACTGCACTGCTTATGATCCCAGAGACAGCAGCATGCCTGTTCCCTGTATTTCCAACAAAATTACCAGGGAATATCTTTATTGTCTTGCTTCGGGTCATAAGCTTTTCCTTAAATCAGTAACTGGGCCTGGTGGATGGAGTCCATTAGCCAGCCACCGTGGGCTGTGCTTCCCAAATGTCAGATGTGTGGCCATGATCCGCTGTTGCTCGGGTAGAGGAGAGAGTTCTAGAGAGGAAGACTTGCACCCAAATGGAAGTGATAGATGTCTTTTGTAGCTGAGCAGCTACAAGTTACATTGATAACACTGTTCTTGGAGATGGTTTCTTGACCAGCCCAATCTTTATTTCTCAGCTTTTGCCTTGGCTCCCACCTGTAATGTTCACATAAGTCAAATCCTGAGTTGTTTGTATGACTTAATCTGCAGACTGGAGAATACATCTCGATTCATGTTACCTTTGGGAACTTATTTGAAATTGCTTTAATGTGTGATATAATAAAATCATTTTCCTGTGGTTATCTTACCTCTTCAGTAGTTCCTAACTCTGGATAATAATATTGATAAGGGACAAACTTGCCAACACGTCTGTGATGCTATCATACTAAAGTTTATATAGAAATTTCTGTTGTTTTCATGTCTCAGTCTCTTAGTTGTTAGAATAGTGAAAGTGGTGTTTTAGGCAAACTACTCTTCACTTGGGATATTAAAACTGACTTGTTTTTATTTGGGGCCCTACTTCTTCATCTGAAAAATCTTTGAAAATGACCCCAAAATGCAGTTGAGGGGAGAACTGTGGGGGGCGCATGGCCCTGAGCTGTGTTTGGAGCCCGTGATACTCCATGTAGCTCCCCAAAAGCTGATAGATACCAGGGAGGTGATGCTCTCAACAGCGCGTTTCCTCTGGCCTTCCTCTTCCATTACATGCTAGTCTAACGCCTCAAAGAACAGAGATTAGAATCTGTGGCAGAACCTGAGGTTTTTAGAAATAAGCTTTCACCCTGTTTGGAGTTAGTGATTATGAGGCTAAGCTCAGATGGTGCTTTGGGAACACTGTTGGGGGAGTCCATAAGGCTTATGTTGCCACGCCTTTCTCTACTTGAGAGGCCTGGGGCGCAGTGTGTTATCTTTGATGAGTTGGCTGTATCTGTGGAATCCATATAGATTTAGTATCTTATTATTGGTATATGAAGACATTTGGGAGGAGATAGAGCAACTTCTTTAAAAAGACACATTGTATACATAGCCTCAGTCCTCCAGGAAGGTGGAGGCTAGTTGGGGAGATAAGAAGATGAACCTGTACTTGTGGAGAAAAACATAAAACTTTGTCCTTGAGCTCAGGAGATCTGGAGTTGAGTCCTTGTTCTACCACTTCACTGGTTCTACAGTCTTGCTTAGCCTCTTTCTTCTTCAGTGGACTGATGACTTATATCACGGAATTATGGGAATTAAATAGATGATATGAACTGGCTTTGAAATCTGTAAAACAAGGTTTACTTGTTATTTTTAAGGTCTGTGCCTTTAAGCAGTGTTAAGCGGTGTTTTAGTTGAGACACTCTATTTATATATCTTTATTACTGGTGTATGTTAACTACTATTCTGTGCCCAGTGGTCTGCTTAACACTGAAGGAATATTCCAAAGGTACACAAAACAGAGTCTTCAAGGAACTTTACTTGGGTAATGAGGCCACACTTTTGCATTTGAGCGGGGAAAAGCCATGGCCATGGCATAGTGCACAATCTAACAGATAACAGTACTACTGGTTAGTATAAATACTAGCAGCTCAGAGGAATGGGAAAAGAAGGAGTTCTTAGAAAGAACTGCTTGGAAGTGGGCTGTTTCAGTTGAACTGTAGAGCACCTGGTCAGTAGTTATTAATCACCAGTTTTGTGTGGAACTAGGCTAAATCTCGTGGGAGTTACAGAGGACAAGCAGTCATCCTCATGCTCTAAGAACTGAGTAGTTGGGGAGATGAGCCCCGAATGTTTTTACAATGCAAGGCCATGTGTATAGGATAGGCCACATGCTGATTGAAGGGCACCAACAGTAGGGTGGGATTTGAGCCAGGGACAGACTCTTCTAACCTCTGGGAAGTTTCAGTAACAGAGACTGGATGTGGAGAGGAGGAAGATAGGGTGGGGCGCCAGGAGAGGAGGTTGGCGAGAACAGAGGTGTGGAGGAGTGAGAGTAAAGAGGTGTCCTGGGAACAGTGAAGGACCAGAGTGGGGAGATATGAGATCAAAGAATGAGAAGTAGATTGGAAGCAGGTTTATAGAGTCACGGCTGTCAGGGAAAGTGGTAGACTGGGAAGATACTGAATGACTTGGGGTGGGGCTGCATTTTGAACAGGGAAGGGACAGGGACATGATCTGAGACCAGTTTAGCATTTAGGTTGATGGGAGTTGGGAGTGAGGTTTGACTAGAGGCAAGAAGACTAGTTAGTTAAGGTTCAATGTCAGCCTCGATCTGATGAAACAGACACCTGTTTCGGGGTAGTGGTGGCGGAGATGTAAAGACACCCATGCGTGGGATCTCCTGAGGGAAGGAATTACAGGACTTGGTGCAGAGTAGGAGGGAAGGGCTGGGAAAATCAAAGGTTAATCTAAGGTCTGAGCATGAATGACAGGTAGACAGTTATAGAACCGGGAGGAAAATGGGAAGTTTAGGCGGAGCGGGGTGGGGGAAGGTAGAAATTTGGGTTTGAGTTTTAAATATGAAACCCACATTCAAATGCTAAAAGAAGCCCTATCCAGTTCACCTATTCATTTCAGAGATTAATAGATGTCTAGAGATTAATTCTCTATGTTTCGAATTTGAAGGGAGTGGACAGGCTCTCTAAAAATATCTAGTAGACATTTAAAAACTTGCGCCTGCATCCTTCTCCTCCTCTTCTCTGGCCAGTTCTCGCCTCACAGGCTACGTACAGCACGTAGAGCATCCCCTTTCTTCCCTGCTCCCGCCATGTTGGTCTGGCTGTCTGCGCCAGGAGCACTGTTAGTCTGTACCATGTCACTTAGCTCTTACAGATAACTTTTTATGTTTTTGTTTTCGCTCTTGGTTGGCTTTGCAGCCCAGTAGGCTGTGATTTGGTGCAGTGGATCAGAACACCTATCTGTGAATCTCCATTTCTGTTTAGAAAGGTCAGCGGTTGACCAACAAATACTGTACTTTCCTTTCCTTTGTACGTTTGCAGGCTATTAATATACCAAAAGGTTTGTTTTGTTTTCAGGGTATACTGCCTCTAAAAAAACATGAGTGTTTTCTATTTGTGCCTTTTCCTGCTTCCTCTGAGTAAATCTCTATTGAGTAGTTGCTGTATCCTAGGTGTGCTGAGGTAGCTCTTAAGAAGCCCAGAACTTGAATAGGCCACGGTTTGGTTTGCTACTCCCAGTATGAAATAGTCCTTTTATTATTATTTTTAATACCAGCCTTACCTTTCAGAGTTTCACGTTTTTTTATTTTAATATCTTGCAAGCACATCCATATTCACCTTGTCAGCAGTGCCTTTAGAATCAGTCTTGGACTGCAACCTTAATTTCTTTTTCTCCTAAGCTTTTTTGTTTTTAGTCATGTTTACTGCGATACTATTTTATTTTAGTTTGGTTTGGTTTGGGCTTGTGGGAATCTTAGTTCCCCAACCAGGGATCCAACCTGGGCCCCAGCAGTGAACATGCCGAGTCCTAACCACTGGACTGCCAGGGAATTCCTTCCCACCCTAAATTTCTTAATCTGTATAGAACACTTAATCTGTACCCTCAATATCACCACCAAGGCCTTCAGCGTTCAAATGTTAATTGACTCAATGTCATGATTTCTTCCTCTCTTTTGGCTTATAGCCTTCTTTTGACTTTTTCTCATTTATTTTTTAAAGGAACTAATATAGAATGAATTCTGGAGTATAGCTCTGTGAGGTCTGAGTTTTCATCCAGGTACAGTTACGATTATGTTTACTAAATGGATTTCTTTCTGTTTATCTGTATTAAGACTTGTGTGCCATTTTGCTTTCCCCTTAATTCCAAATTTAAAATCTCTGTGCATTTTATGAAAGCAGAGTTAGCTTTTAATAACTCAAAAAAGCTCAAATGCAATATATGTATTATTTATAAACTTGGCTATTTCAGTTTTTTCCTGCCTCCACAATATTCACAAAAACGTTAGGTCAAGTCTTAGTGATTTCTGGGGAGTCCTGTTTATTTCTACCAAAATATTCTAATCCTGGGTGGTGAGGTTTTCAGCCTTTTGGGAAATGTTAATAGTCGTCATGGTAGCAATACCTTTCTGTGCTGTGCCTCGCCGATTTTATAGAGTGCTCTCAGTTATGCTGAGTCGCTTCTCTCATGTGTTTGACTCTTAGGCAGCATGTATTTCGTGGTGTAATTGATACCTCTAAAGGGCCTTTTATGGACCAGATTAGAACTATTCATTATCTACTGATGCGCAGACATCAACTGACAGCCTTGCAGAGCTACTACCAACCAGCTGTTTAGTTTTAGCAACACTTTCTTGGCTTGCGTGGGTGCAATTTTTTGAGGTTTTTTTCCTGGGCTACCATAAAAATAAGTGGCAAACAAAATTGACAATGCAAACACTGAGTAGGGATGCCGACTTTGTTTTTAGTCTTGATGATATCATTGTCTTGGTTGTGTTAGGCGGCCCCAGATGATGAGTAAATCATGTCACACAGTTGGACACATGGTTGTCTTTAGCCATGTGATTAGTAGTGAAGGAAAACAATGGAACAAATATATGAGCAAAAACTGTATTAAAAGTTGTTTGTAAAACAAAAGGTAAGATAGGAATTTTGTAATTTTTTGCCTTGTGGGACCCAAACACTCCTTTTAATGTGCAGTTTGTTCTACTTTCCTACGTACTGACTTCGGGTACACTTTTAAAGGAACACATTATGTACGAAAGTTGAGATGTATTTTATTTCTTTGGCAAGCTTTGGGATAATTTTCTTTTACAAACAAGGAAACTGGCTCAAAACACAGGCCTGTGAGTTCTTACTCCAGGTCTTCACCTACATGTTTAAGGGTTGTTTTTGGTGGGGTGGGGGTGGGGGGTCATTTGGAAAAGAAAAGGAGCTTATAACTGGAGGGACTCTATTCTGTGAATGTGTTTTATTTGAAAATTGATGTGTCTGTTGACTGATGTATCCGTTTGGTGTTTGGAAAATACAGGGTGCGATGCTCTCGTGAGTAGTAAAGCTTAAGCATCCTGGGAGAGAGCGGAGGACCGGAGAGCAGCTGAGTGTGAAAGGGCAGCGGCTGAGAGGGTGTTGGTTTACAGCGTTGGTAGTGCCAGAGTCTCCGGTGCTGGGCTTGAAATTGAGACTATGTAATACACGATCTATTATTTTTCTGGTCATTCAGTAAATAGTTATTGAATGCCTAATATGTACCTGTTGCCATGCTAAACACTGGAGATGAATCACTCATATTTTCTACCTTGAAGTAATTGTGTGGAGGTGATAGACAAATACTTATAATGTAGTGTGAAACCCTGATAGAGAAGTACAGGAAGCTGTGCAAACAAATATTTTTCTAATTTACCGTTTCCTTGAAACTAATGGACATAAATCCTGAAATGGCTAGGCCGTGAAGCTGAAGGACAGAGCTTGGAGCTGGACTCTATAAAAACAATTTAGGAGTTACTCAGATATATTTAATTAGTTTGGCAAATGTCTGCTTTTGGAGGAGACCATGCCTATGCCAATTTCTGAGAATATCATGCTTAAAATTTATTTATAAAAGGTACTTTTCTATCGCACTAAAAGAAAAATTATCTTTAGCTTAGACCAGCCATGTGTGTTGGTTCTTTGGATTTAAAATCTCTTATTGACATGCTGATTATTTTGCCTGTTGAATCAAGTCTAATAATAAAAGTGACCTTAAAAAACAAAAAGTACTTTAGTGGTACAGCCACTTTGGAAGACAATTTGGTGGTTTCTTACAAAGCTAATTAAGCCTCACGCTTACCATAAGATGCAGCAATCAGTGCTCCTTGGTATTTATCCAGAGGAGTTGAAACTTGCGTCCACATAAAAACCTGCACATGGATGTTAATAGCAGCTTTATTCATAATTGCCGAAACTTGGAAACAACCAAGATGTCCTTCATAGGTGTGTGGATAAAGAAAGTGTGGTTATATCCAGATAGTGGACTAAATAAAAAGAAATGAGCTATCAAGCTGTGCATATGTGGGGGGCAAGGTATATATGGGAAATCTCAGTGTCTCCCTCTCAGTTTTGTTGTAAACATAAAACTGCTCTCAAAAAAAGTATTTGGAAAAAAAAAAAAAGTACTAATGGTGACTGTAAGTGGTGAGTCCTATCTCAGAAGGGTGTCTTTCATGTCTGTGTGGGCCCTGAGTCCAGGGAGGTTTATCGCATTGCCAGACACAGTTGGCACAGGACTTCATCCTGGGTAAGAAGTGAGCACTCCAGTGGCAGACTGGGGTTCCAGCGGTCACCTTCATGTCTGGTTTAGTTATGGTAAGATGGCTGTCACAGTAATTGCCCAGCTTTCCTTCTAGGAACTGAATCCAATTAGATTTCTTTCACAGAATGGTTCTCCTTGAAGCAGGTTTTGTTTTCAGACAAATAAATCAAAAGAACATTAGGACTCTCCCTTTAGGACTTAGAAGTTTGATCTCAGTCAGTTTGTTATTATAGTGATTTTCAAACCTGTTTTTACCTTTGGCTGCTTTCCACTGAATCCATTTGAAAATTCATTAGTGGAATCCTTCTCTCTGAGCAGGGCTTTCCCAGGGTTCTCTTTCAGATTATTCCGTTATGCTTTTCTTATGCTTCCAAATACTTTGTAGAAATTATTTTTCCTTGGGGCATACTGAGAACTCTCTCAGTGTTAATTAATTGACCTTATATTACTAGTGCCTATCATTTATGAGCTTAGAAAACTAAGTTGCTAAGATTCAAAAATATCAGTGGATTTCAAGGTTAGATAGAAGTTCAGCTGGTAAATTCCAAATGACCTCTGTCTAGTTGGGCTTTGCTTTTTGTTTCTTAACTTTTTGTTTATTTTGTTGTCTACCGACTGTAGAAACAAACATGTCTGGATGGATAGGAGTTATGGTTTGTATTAAGTTTTTTAAAAAATTGAGGTAAAAATTCTCATACCATAAAAACTGTCCTTTAAAAAATTTTTTTTTAATTTTTAAAATTTTTATTGGGGTATAGTTGTTTTACAGTGTTTTGTTAATTTCTGTTTTTGTTAGTTTCTCCACTTCTGGACAGTGAAGTAGAGTTCCCTGAGCTATACAGCAGGTTCTCATTAGTTATCTATTTTATACATATTAGTGTATATATGTCAATTCCAATCTCCCAGTTCATCCCCGCCCCGCCCTTTTCCCCCTTGGTGTCCATACGTTTGTTCTCTACATCTGTGTCTCTGTTTCTGTACCAGTTTTCTAGATTCCACATATATGCAAAAATCACCCTTTTAAAGTGTGTAGTTCACTAGCTTTTAGTACATTCGGAGCTTTGCAGCCATAACCATTACATAATTCCAGAACATTTTCATCACTGCCAGCAGAAACCTCATATCACTAATAGTCACTCTCCATTCCACCCCTCCCCCACCCCCTGGAACCATGAATCTCCTTGCCTATTCTGGACATTTCGTATAAGTAGAATTAAACAATATGTGGCCTTTTGTGTCTGGCTTATCTCACTTAATTTTTTCAAGGTTTATCCATGTTACAGCATGTATCAGTGCTTCATTCCTTTTCATAGCTCGATAGTACTCACTCTGCCGTATGGATTTGCCACGTTTTGTTTATCCATTCATCATTGGGGCATTTGGATTGTTTCCATTTTGGGGCTATTAAATGCTGCTACGAACATGTATAAGTTTGTGTATGGACATATGTTTTCATTTCTCTTGGGTGTGTACCTAGGAGTGGAATTCTTGGGTCATATGGTAACCTTAACTTTCTGAGGAATGTTTTCTACAGCTTTTGCACTATTTTACATTCCATCAGCAATGGGTGTGGCTCTAAATTCTCCACATTCTTGCCAGCGCTTGTTGTCCTCCATCTTTTTCATTACAGCTGTCTCAGGGGGTGTGAAGTCGTTTCTCACACTACTTTCTCATACTACTGTAGTTTTGGTTTGCATTTCCCTGTTGATTAATGATGTTGAGCACCTTTTCCTGTGCTTACTGGTTATTTACCTTTTTTTGGTGGGTGGGTGGGGGGCTGTGCTACATGGCTTGCGGGATGTTAGTTCCCTGACTAAGGATTGAACCCTGGCCACGGCAAGTGAAAGCGCTGAGTTCTAGCCACTGGATCGCCAGGGAATTCCCAGTGTATCTTATTTGGAAAAAATGTCTATTCAGATTCTTTGCCCATTTTTAAATTGGGTTATTCATCTTGTACTGATGAGTTTTAAGAGTTCTCTGTGTAGTCTAGATACTAGACCCTTATCTGATAAATGATTTGCAGGTATTTTCTCCCATTCTGTGGGTTCACTTTTCATTTTCTTGGTAGCATTTGAAGCACAAAAGTTTTTAATTTTGATGAAGTCCAATTTAATTATTTTTTCTTTGGTTGCTTTTGCTTTTGGTTTCATATCAAAGAAACCATTGCCCAATCCAAGGTCAAGAATACACCCACTTTCTTCCAAGAATTTAATAGTTTCAGCTCTTACATTTAAGTCTTCATTTAGATTTAACTTTTCTCTATGGTATGATTCTTTTGCATATGGATAGCTGGTTATCTCAGCACCATTTGTTGAATATGACTTTCTTTTTAACTTTCCCCTCTGCTTTATTTACCATCAGCTCAAATACTTATATTATTAGTGCCTGCACATGTGCAAGGCATACGATAAGACTACGGAGTATACAGCTCACAATAAGAACTTGTCTTCACTCTGGGTCTTACATCTGGTTGAGACTGATGATGGCATATATACATGAAATTGTTAAATGGAGTATGATTCCGTGCCAGAGGAGTGGTGGAGAGAACAGAATTCATTAGGAACCGAGAGGACTGAGTAAGTCTGTGGGCAGAGAGGTTCATAGAGAAGATAAAGCCATTGAGGTTAGATAAGGTTTAGGTACAGAAAGACCAGAAATGACCAGAGCAGAGCTTACTGAAGCAGTTAGATTCTTTTGGCCCGGAGTATGTATGGGACACTTTTTAGATGGATTTAAAATTTTTCTTGGATTACCAAGTCTTCTCTTACTCTAATAACTAATAACAGTGTTATTAGAAATTGGAAGCACCTGATATATACTTTGTGCAATTGTATTTAGAAATAAGGGCAGTTTCTATTTTGGCCACCCCACATTGGATTGGGTACCTTATGGGCACTGTCTTCTGTTTACTTATCTTTTTACTTCTCTCAGTGGTTGTCACTGAACCAGACTTATTACATTCCCTCTTCAGTCCCTAGAGTCTTCTAGATTTCTTTACTTGAAACTGGAGAAACTGTTCTTGTCCTGGTCGCTGATGACTTCTGTATCATAGATCAGTGGTCAGCTCTCCGTCCACATCTTACTTGATGTAGCAGCACATTTACCACAGTTAGTTACTCCTTTCCCCTTGGCACATTTTCTTCACCTGCCTTCCTGAACTCCATATTTCCTTAATTTTTCTCCCACGTGCGAGTTAGTGTTTCAGTAGTTTTTGTTAGTCCCCTTTTCCAGTTCGATTTCATCTTGGTCTCATAAACTTGGAGTTCCCAGAACTCCTTCCTTTTACCACTTCTTTGTGTCTGCGCTGACTCTCTCTTGTTGATTTCCTTTAGTATTGTCTGTATGCCAGTAACTCACACATTTGTATATCCAACCTTGACCTTACTCTCGAACTCCAGGTTTATATGTCCAACTCACTCTTCCACCTATGCACTGAGGCGACTACTCAACATCTCAGCTTTAACAAGCGCCAGCTGAACTCTTTATCTCTCCCAGCCCTCCATACCTGCTCAGCCTTTAATCTTTTTTCTTTTTTTTTTCCAGCTCTTTATTGGAGTATAATTGCTTTACACTGTTGTGCCAGTTTCTGCTGTACACCAAAGTGAATCAGCTGTATTTATACATACATCCCCATATGCCCTCCCTTTTGAGCCTCCCTCCCACACTCTCTATCCCACCCTTCTAGGTCATCACCAATCATCGAGTTGATCTCCCTGTGTTACGCAGCACAGCAGCTTCCCACAAACTATCTGTTTTACCTTTGTTAATGTATATATGTTAATGCTACTCTCTCACTTTGTCCCAGCCATGCCCATGTCCTCAAGTCCATTCTCTATGTCTGCATCTTTATTCTTGGCCTGCCAATGTTTTTCATCTTTTTTTAAGCTCATTATTGGAATATAATTGCTTTACAGTGTTGCGCCAGTTTTTGCTGTACAACGAAGTGAATCAGCTGTATTTATACACATATCCCCATGTCCCCTCCCTCTTAAGCCTCCCTCCCAGCCTCCCTATCCCACCCCTCTAGGTCATCACAAAGCACCGAGTTGATCTCCCTGTGCTATGCAGCAGCTTCCCACTAGCTATTTTACATTTGGTAGTGTATATATGTCAATGCTACTCTTTTTCATCTTAATTGAAGACAACTCTGTCTTTCTGGTTGACTCAGGGTGAAAACCTTGGAGTCATCTGTGAGTCCTTTTCTTCCCTCAGACCCAATCAGAAAATCCTGTTGGCTCTGCCCTCAGAATTTATCTGGAATCCAACCACTCCTCACGACCTCCACACCTAACACCCTGGGCTGAGCTACTGCTCTCATCTGGATTGCTGCCACAGCCTCCGAACTCACCTCCCTGCTTCTGTTCTTATTCTCCTGTTGTCAGCCAGAATGACTGTATTAAGATGTTACGTCAGTTTATGTACCTGTTCTGCTCAAAACTTTGCAATGGGTATTCCTATCACTCAAAGAAAGTAAAAAACAAAGACTTTAATACCAAAAAGGCGCTACAAGATCAGGACCCCCATGGTCTCCTGAACTTCCTCTTCCTGCTGATTTCCTTTGCCAGAAATCTACTTTAGCCACACTGGCCTCTTTGCTATTCCTTGAATAATCTAGGTATATTTCTGCAATAGGGCTTTGTCCCCCTCAGCCTGGCATGCTTTCCTCTGTAGGGAAGGAAAAATAATTTTCCTTCTGCCCTTGCAAGTTCTTGGCTGCAACTCCTATAGTAAAAGACAGATTAACCAGAGAAAAACAGACGGTTTTTTAACATGTGTATCTCATGTGTATGTGGGAGATTCCCAGGGAAAAATGAGTAACTCAAAGAGGTGGCTTAGAATTCAGGCTTAAATACCTGTCTTCAGCTAAAGACAAAAGAAAGGTTGGTGTGGGGAGGCCAGTAATGGGGAGGTTTCCAGGAAAAGCACAGTAAACAAGAGGAAGATTTGTTATGCAGATCTAAGTCTGAGCCTTCATCATTGATAAAAAAATTTCTTGTAATTTAGTCATTCTTCTCTTCCTGGTACAGAGAGAGGGAGATACCCTTACAAATGGAGATTTATTTTATAAATTTAAATTTCTCTTAGGAAAGGGTAACTTCTACTCTGTTTTCAGAGCTTCCGTATCTGCTGTTTCTCAAAATAATCAGCTCAAAATCATTCTTACGCCAAAGAAGCCATTTGGGGGCGGCATGTTCTGCTGCCCTTCCCCTGACGTAGCCACACGGCCAATCCCATCGCTCTTTCACGTCTTTGCCCGAATGTCACTTTCTCAGTGAGGCCTACGGCGTCCCCCTGTTTAAGACTACAGCCCACACACACGCCCCATTTGTTGTGCTCTGCTGCCCCCACCCCCGCCAGTCGCAGGGCTCCTTTTTTTGTCATACCGTGTGATTGACTGACTTGTGTTTATCTTCCTCGCCAGAAGGTAAGTGTTAGGGCAGGAAGTTTTGCCTGGACACGTCTATCCCTGGCACATAATTGAGTGCTCAATAAATAGCTGCTGAGTGAGTGAACATCCTAAGGCTACTGTACTTCTGGGCTTTAAAAAAAAATTATTTGGCCACGCTGGGTCTTAGTTGCAGCGCACGGGATCTTCATTGCGGCAGGCAGGGTCTTTTTTAGCTGCAGCATGCAAGATCTAAGTCCCTGCCCAGGGATTGAACCTGGGCCCCCTGCATTGGGAACGTGGAGTCTTAACCTCCGGACCACCAGGGAAGTCCCTTTTGGGCTTTTCTTGTTCACATTCTTGGGCCCCATCCCAGACCTCTTGAATCAGAAATTCTGGGGGTGAGAGTCCATCTACTCTGTTTTAACGAGGCCTCCAGGTGATGCTGATGTAAATTAAAGTTGAAGAACCACTGCTATGAGTAGGATTTTAGGAGGCAGGTCTGTTGCTTACAGGTGTGGATGTGTAGATCTGTGAGGTAATTGACAGGTGTAACTGGCTTTGTTCTCTCTTCGTTCTTCTCTTTGTCTTCCTCCTCCCTTTTTCCCTGAGGAAGTAGCACGGGGAAGGTAGTAACTTCCAGTTGATCTGTTGTGTGTGTCAGGGTCCCCAAGATGACCTTTAGGGTCCAGTGATTACCAGGAGGATGCACTGGACTCAGCAGGTAGTCTTGTTCATGTTCATGGCTAACATTTATTACAGCAAAAGGTACAAGGCAGAACTCAGCCATGGGAAAAGGCACACGGGGCATAGTCCAGAGGAAACCAGGAGAAAGCTTCCAACAGTCCCCTCCCAGTGGAGTCACATAGAGCATGCTTAAATCCTCTAGCATCAGACTGTAGCAAGAGTGAAGTGTTCTCTACCAGGGAAGTTCATTTAGAGACACAGTATTAAGGAGTTTACTGACTACTGGTCACATAGGCACCCTCCGTCTAGCAGATACCCAAATTCCAGAGACTCCAAGAAGAAAAGCAGTTCAGCACAAACCACATTATACTAACAGTGTAGGCACAGTGAGCCATTCTTCACCATCTAGGGTGGTTGGAACCCTCCGGAAATCCAAGTTCCCAGACGCCAGCCAAGGGCCAGTCTTGCAAGCAGGCCTTTCTAGGGATTCGCTGTCTCAGGCCTGCTTGCAAGGTTGGCCCTTGGCTGGCGTCTGGGTACTTGGATTTCCGGAGGGTTCCTGCCACCCTCACTGGTAAGAACGGCTGGCTCACTGTTGCTTACGGATGGGGATATGTTAACTCTTTTCTGCTGTGTTCACTCTTTCCATCATGGTATCCAAAGAAGTTTGGTTTTTCTTCTTTATGTAGAACGTAAAGCATTTAGATTTCTCTCTCTCTAGGAAATTTAGTAATAATCAAAATGTAAGAATGACTTGGACAGTTTAAGTGGATTGAATAAGTGAGTTTGTTTATTCACTTAGACATATTTTCTAAAAAATGCCTTCATAGTATTATTCAGTCTTCTGATTTTAGTAATTATGTGATTCATTTCATAGTAAAATTTTCAAATTTATTCCAAACAGTAAAAAAAAATTAAAGTAGCTTTCTTAGTATTCGTTTGAAAAATATTACCTGTGAATGTGACCATTGGTTTCAAAGCAGACACTGATTTTTCTTCACTTCCATCGTTCATGTTCCAAAGGGCCAATTTGAAACTTGCCATCTTTGGGTTTGCTTTTGTGAGTAACCAATCTTCTTTCTTTTCATAGGTCAAGATGCTGAATTATCAGGGACACTTTCACTTGTTTTGACACAGTGCTGTAAGAGAATAAAGGACACTGTTCAGAAATTGGCCTCAGACCACAAAGACATCCACAGCAGTGTTTCTCGGGTTGGAAAAGCCATTGATAAGGTATGGTGCTGGAGGGAGTGCGGGGTGTGCTTTAGCGGCGTCCTTCATCTCCTGTCACTGCTTTGATAACGTTAGCTTTCTCACATCATTTTGTGTTGTTTCTTTTATCCTTACTTTTAATAAACTTTTGCAGATCTGGTTTTACTAGGTTATTCTTAAAGTTTCCTATTGTTACTATTTAAAAAACAAAAATGAAAACCAGAAAACCTCTTTTCACAGCCTTGTTTTTTACCCATTTGCTTACATGACTACTGCTCCTAGTGTCATGATGAGTAAGTTTCCAAGAAATTTTAACTTACTGTGAGGGAGGTTGTTTATAGAAGTAACTTTTCCTACTTCCTGAGTAATTCCCAGGCTGTGACGCTGACTCTGTCATGGGATGATTGGGACAGCACGCTGGCATCGGTCTCCCCTGCGTCATCCTGACTCTTGTTATCTTCCTGTGAGCATACTGGTCAGTTTTCTCCAGGGCTACTTTCTGTGTGAGTGGGTTGGTTGCTGGCTAGCAAGGCCAGTCACTTGTGTTGGGTGATTTTTCTTGTGACATCTCTTAAGTCTTTGACTTGGTGTTTTACTTTTAAGCAGTTTTCACTTTTAGCACTGGGCCAGTTTTGCCCTTGGAGTTCATAGTTCATAGTTCTAGTGGGGCCTAAGAGAAGTGGCCTAAGGTTACTGTGTGATACCTCTGCCTATTTCAGCCATTGAGGAGTTTGTGACTGCTTCTGGACATTTTTGTTCTCGCATTGTAAACTTCTGGGAGGGTAGGGAGAACTTTTGGGGAGAGCTTTTTGTACCAAAACCAATGTTATGAGTGGCTCCATCTGTATGCTTGAGAACAGTAGCTGTAACGTAGAAACTTGGGGAATGCAGAGAGTGGCTCTAACTCCTGGGTAAGTCTGTTAGAAATAATGCTACAGAAGCAGTAGTATTGAGAAGCTTGGCTCGAGGCAGCCTGAGTGAGAACTAGGTGCTTGTAAGGAGATACCGTGAACTGGTAGGTACGGTATGACAGGGCTGTGAGTGGCGGGGGCTCTGGGCACTGTTTGGGTGGCTGTGCCTTCAGAAGTGTTAGTGAACTTGCGGAGAGCTTGCACCACTCCCGTAGTGCTGAGGACTTCGACTCAGCAAAAGAGGCCAGAGAAGTGGTGTTGACAGCAGCAGCCCCAGTTTTGGGTCAGTGATGGCAGTTGCCAGCAAAGGCTGGGAAGGCAGTGAGTGTTCTCTGAAATAGCTCTGAGGTTGTGATGCCTGTTTGTTAATTCCAAGGGATTGAACACAGCTTTAGAAGTGGCTTCAGCATCAGATTTTGGGGGAGGACATGGCATTGGAAGTCTTTAGTTGGTACCTGAAGTGATTGTTGGTGTGTACTGGCTTAAAGACCTCCTGGAATGGTGGGGTGGGGAGCACTTTAGAGATAGTCTTAAGTCACTATGGGTGAGGAACCCTCCTTTTCTTTAGGGTGAGGTGACTACTGGTGGTGCTCAGGAAGCTTCAGATTTTGGTGGCTGACAGTGCCAAGGCATTCTAGTGATGATTCAGACCCCAAGAGGCATTGACCACCAGGCTGCCTGCAATTACGACAGTGTGGGGACAGCAGGACCAGGAGATGCCATGACAGTGAGAATCGCTGAAGCTTCCAAAGCAGCCAATCAGAGAAAGTGTCTGAGAAAAGATCCCAGATTCTGGGAATAGGTGGGGACGACCTCAGCAATCGTACCTCAAGTGTGTGGACTCCTGGCCACCAACAAGTGTGTGGACTCCTGGCCACCAAGATCTGGAACATCTGGGCAAATAATTCAAGAGCTTTGCATTCTGCCACTGGTAGGGTGACCATTTGTCCCCATTTCCTAGCTTATGTCTTGTCCTGTCATAATTACCATCAGAACCCTCTTTTCCTCTTGCCCCCCAGTAACTGGTGACTTGCTAAACCTGTCTTCCTCCTGGTCTAGCAAGTTTTTATAGGTATTCATAAGGGTTGTTATATTTTGGGTAATCTTTGAGACAAAGCATTTAAATGTATTTGGTGCTAGAAATAGAAGTGTCTTTTTGAGGTTGGATAACAAGGGAACGCATAGTGAGTAATCTGTATCCTGACTTTTCTAGTGGGGATGTGTTTGAGGTGAATGTTGCTGATTAAATATCTTAATTTGCTTGTTTCATTTCTCTTTTAGGACATTTTTCATGTACTTGGAAGTTATAAGGGCTTTTTGATGTAAATTCTTTTAGTAGTTTTATATGTTCCTGTGAAAGTAGTTTAGGTTCTAGGTGACCTAGATTCTAGATTCTTCTGATCTATCATGTGAAATAAGATCATTCAAGTTGATAGCGTGGTATTTATTGAATTCTAGTCCTGGGGCACAGCAGACAGCTCGAATCTGTTAGCCCAGTTCTCTAACATTTTCCAGTGCATTCTCTCCCCTTTTTTGGGACGAGGGGGGACATCTGCTTAACCTTAGCTGTAAAAGAAGCTGTTACCTCACTAGAACTACCTAGACCTTGTACAGGAGCTTCTCATGCACATGAGGAGCTCTGTGTTGGCTGCTGTTGTCTAAGGCTCCCCTGCCTTGTAAAGTCTTCCTGCTCTTCTAGTTTGTACCTGGCAAATTTGTGCAAGCTTCCGGGGCCGCCTGTTGTAAAGGCTGGGCAGATTCGTGTGGACTGGTGAACAAACAGGATGAAGCTGAAGCCATTGTGGGCAGCCTCTAAGCACCACAACAGACAGCCTTGAGTAACAAACTGGAATGTTGTCCGGCAGCCTGTGAGCACCGTGTTATGGACACGCTCCCACCCTGCCACGAGGAGGACACTAAAGAAGCTGATGACTCCTCTGTGAGCAGGCTGGTTGTTGAGTGAGGAACTTCAGTAAATTTTTGACTTGCTTAAATGATTTATTTTTTCCTTTAATGTTTCAATGCCGCTTTTAAAGTTCTTTAGTCGTCACTTCCCTGAAAATGAACACAGAAAAGAAGTTCATGACGTTAGCCAAGACATTTTCTGGCTTTTAATTATTGCTAGCGTAAAAAGTTATTGAAGATTTCTGCCTTAACGTGTAGACTATTTTCAGATGCCTGTAGTATAATCACAAATTATGATATATAATATCAAACATTGGGTTCTGTGTTAAAATTTAAAAAAAAACAAACACATAATGTGTTTTTAATTTTTATTGTATAATTTATTTCCTTCTCTATTTTAAGAAAATCTAGAATCCTTTCCTGTTTAGTATATTTTATTTGGTGTTTTACTTAGTCTTTTGACTTTTTTAAAGTTTAATTCCTAAGTAAGAAAAGTCAATAATAAAAACAATTATTGCTTTAGACGCGCGCATGTGTGTATAATAGTGCTAAGATTTTAGTGTCTAAAATTTGCGGTGGGACAGTTGAAAGTGAAACATATAGTTCTTTAGAAGATTGTGGTCTAGTTCATGTAAGAGTGCTTTTTGTACACGTAAAAGAACTGGAAAGATTCTGAGGCAACATAAAGTACGTTTGCATAGGATGGACTCTGCTTACTGTAAAAAGGAAAGGGAAGATCATTGTGCTCTTGATGAATCAAAGGTTTGTGGAGTTGATGTTTTAAATTTGATTTGGAAGAATGGGTAAGATTTAGAGCAGCAGAGCAGTGAGGTGTGGTCTTCTGTGGAGCCCGGAAAGGAGCTGAACCGCTGAGAAAATGTTTGACTCCTGTGAAGACTCTCAGGGGCTGACAGGAGTGAAGCGGCCGCCACTGTCAGGACTAGGGCAGGGTCAGGCTGGGGAAAGGCCGGTGATGGAAGGCCTCAGGATTTGTTCCAAGGAGATTAAGGTGGGGTGGGGTGGGGTGATAAAAGCATTTGAGGATTTGCCTGCCCTCCTAAACAGGATGAGATTAGACCAAGGAGGAGTCAAGAGTAGGAAAATAGAGCTCTCACTTACGGGGCGTTGACCATGTTCCAGATACTGAGCTGAGAGCTTTACATACATTTATAGTCCATGACGCAGGTACGTTATTCCCATTTCACATGTGAGGAAACGAAGGTTTGGAAATATTAAGTAACGTATCCCAGGTGTACAGCTCGGCAGTGGTTAATCGCGGGAAAGAGTCTCACTCAAGAGTATGTTCTTAAACACGTGCTGTGCTAGGAAATCAGTGAGGCCACTGCAGGGCTGGTAATGTTTTAAGGGGGAAAATAATGGTTAAAAAAAAAAAAAAATCCCTTTATTTACACCTCGCTGCCTAAGCTGATCTGCCACTAGATGGAGCATCTACATTGATGAGGCAACATGATGACTGTGTTAAAAAATGGAGTAAGGCTATAAAAAGTGAAATAGAGAATATTTTAAGATAGTTCTGGGTGAGCCATTTGGAACTGCCTTTTATGTAGGTGTGACTGGGGTATGAGAGGAGGAGAAGATACTGGCAGGAGAAAATTTGGGGAGTTTTGCCTTAAACAGTAGTTTAGTTAGAGTGGGTGAGGTCCAATAAGTACTAGCGGTAAAGTTCTTACTATGTGATGGATAAATCCTTGTGTAGTAGAGAGATGTTAATGCAGGAAGGAAGTAAAGGAAATTAAAAAGGCTAGAAAATTTACAATAAAGAAGAGCTAGGTTGAGTTCTAAAACATAGGCAGATAATGTGATTTATATTTTGGGTGGAATTTTTAGAATTACTGAAAAGGAATGGTGAGCAAAGTTACAAAAAGACAACAGTGATTAGAAGCTAGGAACAAAGTCCCTAAAAATAAAATGAAACACATCAAACTAACCGCTGCCCTCCCCTCAATTACTAGCAAGATATTTAATAAAAATATCACATTTTTGTGGTCAGGATGGAAGCTGTTCCTTTTTAAATTATGTGGTTTGAATAGGAGCAGCCATATTCCCTATACCCTGTCCACTTTGGCCACAGTGCATGGTGTGAGGGCGGACGGGCCGGACCCATCCAGGCTTGGCCACCTTTGTTTGCTCCAGGGTAGGTACCTCAGTGTCCTTTCCTAGGATCTTTCTCACTAGAGCCCTCATGGAAAGAAGGGCTGAAAATATGTGAGCCCTGCAGCGATTAGCAGCCCTTGAAAGAGTCTGGCCTCTCGTGGGAAGCAAAACCTACATGCCTCGAGAAGACCAGGCAAGAGATAGGGAGGGGAGGTCTTTTGAGACCCAGTTATCCTCCTGTCTACCCCTGGTTACCTGTGCTTTTCTTTAAAAAGAATTTGCTTGGGGAAAAGAGATTTCTGTTTGTGGGAACCAAGAGTCCTAACTTATACAAGCACCTAGTTGCTCTCTGGGTCTCTTCACTTGTACTGGGCTTCAGTTTCTGTGAAACAATGTTGGTTTTGCCCTTTTCAGTCTGAAGGTCATTCTCAGAAGAGGAGTTGAGTTCTGCTTTCTCTGCCATGTGTCCCATTATATTATTAGTTCTAGGCTCGTTGAGCAGAATGAAACTGCATTATTTAGTTGATAATGATGTGTTGAATTATAGTCTAATCCACAGAGGAAAGCTTAGACCTTTGCAGTCAAGTCTCAGATTAGGACACAGGATCAGAGAGACCCATTGGACCTGGAGGTGGTACAGACCCACTTTTGCCTGAGTCTAGAAGATGAAACAGCTTGGTTGGTCTAGCATCCAAGTTAGGTTGGGTTGAGAGGGGACCTGGACTGTATACCCACTAAGCTCTGCCAAGTAATCCAATCTGTAATTGTATTCAAGTGATTTTAAATTAATGAATTTATTATTAATGCCTCCGTTAAAGTGCTTTCGTATTTTTATTTATGTTTTCTAAAATGAAGCTCTTTTAAATGTAGAATCATAAGATTTGATGACAAGGCCTGGCCCTCAGATTCAGCATCTGTGTATTGAAGGCTTACCGTGCGATAGGTACTGATAGTAGATATTTTCATGTACTTGATTTAGTCTTTAGCTACACTTTATGAGGTAGAGATTGTGGTCGGCATATATAGATGCAAAAACTAAGTCTTTGGTTTAGTAACCTGCCTGAGATCCCAGAACTAGAAAGCAGATGGAAGAGCTGGGATGAAAGCCCAGGTTTTCAGACTTTGAAGAGCCTTTCTTAACTGGAGTTCCTTGAAAGAAGTAATTCCCAGTGCCCCGAGGGCACCCGCTTGTATGTATGGATTTCTCTCCCGTGCGTCTAGAGTGATAAGAGGTGTGTGTCTTCTTTGGGAGAATTAGTAAAATAATTAGATATTAGTAAAATAGTATAATATTATAATAGTATAATTAGAATTAGTAAAATAGTCGCTCAAATTTCTGTAGTCGGTTCAGATCAGGAGGCAGTTGGGGAAGCAGACTGACCAGAGCAGAAGGTATGTGAAATAACAAGTAAAATAATTGTGAGGCGTAGGAATACAAATGTGACAGGTGGTGAGATTGGGGGGCATTTTGAGGATCTTAAAAACCCAGCAGAGTGGTTTGGCCTATGTCTGGCCATGCCACACGACTCTGCTTTGTTTATAAAGTAAGGGCTTACCAGTGTGCCCCCTGCCCCTTCCTAGATCTGGCACAATCTGCCTGTCTCTTAACTTTGAAAACTAAAGTAGAGGTATGAATATCATGCAGAGGAGAGACTGGAACGTTTGAAAGGAGCAGCATCTATGAATGCTGATTATGAGACTACTAAATTTATTTTCCAACCCATAGTTTGCAAAGCACTGCTGTCTGGTATGTACCTAAATATGGATTATTTTATTACAGGGCATGTGCCTCATCATCACCTTTACTAAGCTTACTAGTAAACATTTAGCAATTTTCCTCTAAAGGGTTTATAACAATTTATAGTCCTTCTGAACATGTATAACAGTTTCTGTTTCCTTAGTTCTTACTTACACTGGGTATTATCAGGCTTTTAAAAAATTTAAATCGGATGGATGTGAAATAATATCCATTTGTGTTAATTTTCATTTCCTTCATCATCTTTGAGGTTGAGCATCTTTTCATATATTTGACCATTTGAATTTTCTCCTGCGTGAATTTCTTGCTTATTGTCCATTTTTGCAACTGGGTTATTTGTCTTTTTTACTGATTGGTAGGAATTTTTTTTAAAAAAACTTATTTTGGATACTAATCATTTTTGGGTTTTATGTGAAGTAGGTATCTTTTCCCAGCCTTCATGGAACCAGAATCCAGGTCTTTTTGTTCTCTGTTAAATATTTTTTGCAGTATACGTCTAACTGGTAAATAAGAGTTAACGGGGTGCTGAGAAGGGAAATTGATTCCTGGTGGGTGCAACAATAGCACATTGTTAGGTTCACATGCCAGTTTTTCTTCAAAAGTAGATGGAGAAGTTTAAAAAAAAAAAACTAACAGTGTTAAAGACTTGGCACTTAGGAATTAAAACAAATAGTGGGTTTTATCATGTGTGGTTATCACTGCCTGCTCAATGATTATAATTTCATAAAATGTATTTCGGAAATGGATTGGTTTTGCATGGTGAGCAATGAAAGCTAGTCCTGAAATCTAACCAATTTGTAAGCACGTTCATGATACGGCAGAGAGGTAGGATGGTTTGTTTAATTTCACAGTTTCATAATGATGGTCTGTTAAAATTACTTACTCCTCCTCTGCCTAGCTTCCAGATTTTAAAACTTTTAATCCATCAAAAATGTGAATGATACTAAAAGTACATGAGATGGTATACGAATTTATGTGTCCTGGATTTCTCTTTGTAAGCCACAATATCTTCTCTAGGTGGACACACCCTCGAATGTGTGCTTTTTTGCTTTTGATTCATTTTTGAATCCTGCCTTCACATTTAAGAACATTTTTCCACCCTTTTTTTTGTTGTTGTTTTCCGTTAAAAATATTCAAGGAAAAAGTATAGTAAAACAGAAGTGGTAATAGACAGATGTTTCTCTTCACTAGCCACTTCTTTGCTGGTTTGCAGTGCTGTTGATTTCCTGGGCAGCCATGCAAATGAGTTTGGTCACCTAGCAACAGGGGCTGGAACTGATCCTTGCTCTGATGCAACAGTGAGAACGTGCAGTTACAGCAAAAGGAGTTCTGTTATTGTATTGTGTTTCCTCAACCTCTTTTTATAATTTTAGCTTTAATTTTTATTACATGTGAGCAGAAAATAAGCTTTGAAAAAAATTCACTTATCAATCTCAGTGGTTTAAACTGGAAAATCAGAATGGTAGAAGGGAGCTCAGAAATTTTCATCTAATGCATTGCTTAGTTGTAATTTCCAAGACTAGCAAATAAGTTCTACAACTTGAATGTAGTTGAGATATCCTGAGTGTAAGGGTATTCAGTTTTTCTTACCATCTGTGTACTAGTGACCATGGTACACATTATAGAAATAAAGTTACATGTGAGTCAGAAGGAGAAAAACAAATACCGTATGTTAACACATATATGCGGACTATAGAAAAATGGTACAAATCAACCGGTTTGCAAGGTGGAAATTGAGACACAGGTGTAGAGAACAAATGTATGGACACCAAATGGGGAAAGCGGGGAAGGTTGGGGGGGAATGAATTGGGAGATTGGAATACCAAATTGTACGCTCTAAATATATGCAGTTTATTGTATGTTAACTGTATCTCAATAAAAGTTCTAAAAAAAAAAAAAGATATAAAGTTACATGAAGAGCATCATTGTAAAACCATTTAAATTTGTTTAAATGTTAGATTCTTTCATTTTAAAGTTTTAAAGTCATCTGGTTTTCTAGATGAACTTACTTTTGGTATATATATTAAGGAAAGATTTGAAGAAACTGTTTGATCTGAGCAGTTACTGTCTGGTGGTAGCTATTAAAATCCTGACTAAATATATACTACTGAAAAAAATTGTCTATTTTAATAAGATCTGTGCTTTAAGGTCACCATTGTGTGTTCGAAAGTTTTTCTTTCTTTTCTGCAGAATAATGGACATGTGATAAATTTGTTGGGGGTTGATGTGGTTGGGGAATAATCATTAAATGAATAAGTAGAAATCTGAAGGTTGTATTTGGATTGAATGAGGTTGATAGATCAGTGAGGAATCTTAGTCTCAATGGTTCCTGCTTATAGGGTGCATTCAGATATTTGTACAGTTATAGGCAGATTCTTGAGTTTGTAATAAATTCTGTCACCTTCAGATACCCATTCCTTTATTCACCTGTATGGCCATTTGTCTGGGGGAATAAAATACGGAGAGTGTCTGTACATCAGTCACCCTTCTAGGCCTTTACCTTAGTCCAGAAGAGGAACAAGATAGCACCATCTTCACTTCTAGTGTTCTAGTTGTCGTAGACAGCATAAACATATAATAATTTGCTTAAAAGTATTGATGAACTGTTATAAAATCCTCTCTCAAGAGGTGGAATCTGATAAGCAGATAGGAAATTAGAGAATTCTGACTTTTCTTCAGTGCTGGATAGTCTGTTCAGTATGGGCATCGAGGCTGTTGCTTTAGCATCTAGATACTTTGTGTTATTTCCATTCTTTAGATTTAAGTACCAGGCCAAGAAAGAGGTCTATAAAAAGAAAATGAATAAAAATGAAAACTCAGAGTAATTTTGCTTTTTTGTTTTTGTCTGAGTAATTCCAAATGTTAATGTGCATATTTAGTTTTAAGCTACTGACTTGACATCTAAGAATAGATAGCCCTGTAAAGAAAAATGGGCTTACTTTTCAAGAGGAGAGCTCTCCTGCATTGTAGTGATTGTAAATGGTAGGTGGTTTGCAGTTCTATTGCAGGTTACTTACTACCTGTTCCTGTATGTGCTGTAAAAAAAAAATCCCATGTTGTGTGGACTGTATTTGAGCAGTGATTGACTAAGATTGTAATTTCAGTAAATCTAAATGATCTTGTCTAATTAAATTAATGTGCTTTAAAAAAAAAGAAAGCTCCAATAAAGAGCTAAAAAAGAAAGAGAGAGAGAGAGAAAGAGAGAAATGCAAGTGGTTTGCCAGGGGGTAATGCCTGTGAAAGAGAAGGGGGTGGAAGTAAAAATGGGCAGGGAAAGCTTTCAGAGGTAGATTTGTTTTTCCTTCACTCTTGATGTTCTGAGTTGCCTCCTACTGTTATAAATTCCTTTCTGTCAGAACTTAAGCACTTCTTTCAGGGCAGGTCTTCTGGTAACAAATTTAGCTTTCCTTCATCTGAGAATGTCTTTATTTCACCTTTATTTCTGAAGGATATTTTCACTCGGTACAAAATTCAGGGGTAACAGTTCTTTTCTTTTAGTACTTGAAAAATGTGTCACTTTTTTCTGGTCTCCATGGTTTCTGTTGAGGAATCTGTAGTCATTTGAATCATAGTTCCCCTATAAGTAATGCTCACTTTTCTTGATAACTGCTTTCACGATTTTTTCTTTGTGTTTAGTTTTTAACAGTTTGATTGCGAGGTGTCTACGTGTGGATTTCTTTGAATTTATCCTTTTTGGAGTCTGCTGAGCTTCTTGAATCTGTAGATTTATGTCTTTTGCCAAGTTTGGGAAATATTAAAAACATTTTTTTCTACACTACACTCTTCTCTCGTTCTAGCACTCCATTGACATGACTGTTAGATCATTTGTTACTGTCCCACAGGTCCTGAGGCTCTGTTCACTTTTTTTCAATCTTTATTTGGTTTTTCAGATTAGATAATTTCTATTGATCTTCACTGACTTTTGTGCTGTTACCGCTATTCTGCTTTTTTTTTTTTTAAAGAGTTTTGGAAAAGTTTTATTATAACTACTGATAGAATTATAATGGCATGGCTCTCTTCAAATCATTACAAAAAAATGGAAAAATGATACAAAAGGAGTAAACCTAAAACAAAGGAACAAGTAATATTGGGTATAACTGTTTTATCAGTGAAGATCCCTTTTTAAAGTTACAACTTTTAGATTAGATTTACAGGAAGGAAAATAATATTTGTTGGTTGCTAAATTAAATAGTATAGAAATTAAGGTGCTGAGAGTATCTAACTCATCCATGGTTACCCTCACCTCTTATTCTGCTTTTGAGTCCATCCAACAAGTTTTAAATTTTGATGACTGTATCTTGTTTCTTTGCTAAGACTTTGTCTTTTGTTTCAGAGTGTTTGCCCTTCATTCTTGAAGCAATTTTATAATTGTTCTAATGTCTTTGATGATACCAACATCTGTGTCATCTTGACATTGTTGTCTGTTGAACATCTTTTCTCATGTGAATTCAGATTTTCCTGGGTCTTCGTATGACACGTAATTTTGGATGGTATTTTGGACATTTTTAATATTATGTTTTGAGGCTCTGGATCTTATTTAAATTCTGTGGAGAATATTGATGTTTTTGATTGAGTGGGCACTTGACCTGGTTGGGTTCAGGTTACTCAGTCTTCTCTGAGTTGTATAATAGTTTCAATGTCAGCCTCATTTCCAAAGCCATTACAGAACTGTGCAAATACGTCCTGTTTGTGTGCCAACCAGTGGCCATTCTGGGAGCTGGAAACTAGGTCTGTCCCCTAGTTCAGTTTTCAGAGTCTGTGGTATGCTGCTGAGGGTCAGACCCGTGCCTGTATAACTTGAGGGTGAGCCCAGGAGTTCATGAACAGCTTTGGGGGAAGGGGTCACTTTCCTGAGTTCCCTCCTCTCTGTGATCTCCCTTCTACTTGATGATTCTTTGGGACTGCCTTTTTAGTCATCCAAGCCAGAAAGCTGGGGCTTTACTTACCCTGCTCTCCTGTGTATTTACCATGACTCTGTCTGTATTTGGGGCTACAAGGTGGAAGGGCAGAGAGAGAAGATGCAAGAGGGGTTTTTGCCCCTCCCTCTTGGGACCATAGCTTCTCTGAATGGAGAGAAGGGATCCCTTTCTAAAGGGACCTCAGAGGTTTCGGTTGCCTGCTATGGTAGACAGAGTTCTAAAGATTTCCCAAGATCCTTGTCCCTGATGATTCAGTCAAACATAATCTAGGTACTGCTGTGAAGGGTCTTACAACAGAAACTCATTTAAGTACAGACTGCCTTGAGCTACAGGTACAAGAAAATGCAGGGAAAAAAGCATGTGATTTCCCCTCCTCTCTGTGTGGTAGGGGAACACAGTCCTGTTCCCCGTGCCAGAACTGGAGGGCTTCTCCTTGGGCGCTCTGTCTACATTCTGGGTGCCCAGTTCTGGGTTTTGGCTGCATTGCATCCAGGCTAAGAGATTGGAGGGAGAAAAGTAGTCAACTCACCACCAGTTCTTTGCCTTTTTCCCCAATCCACTTACTACTATTCACTTTTTTTTTTTTTCAATTTTTTTTTAAAGCTCTTTATTGGAATATAATTGCTTTACACTCTTGTATCAGCTTTTGATACTATTCACTTTTTAATTTCTTCAAGTAGCTATTCCACTCAGTCCTGATTTTGTAACTGCATTCAGTGGGAGAGACTGAATGCAGGGTGGGTTTGTAAGTATTCTTTCTTTTTTTTAAGCAAATGGAGCCATAATTTGGTAGTTTTGTAGAAGTTGCTTCTTTTCACTTAAGGCATTATGGACACTATTCCCCTGTTAGTAGGCACAGAGCAATGAACCTCACTTTTTAATTACGAACACTAGGACTAGCACAGTAGCAAGCAGCGTTTCATTGAACCAATAAGGAAGTATGTTAATTTGTGAGGGCTGCTGTAACAGAGTGTGACAGATGGGGTGCCTCACACAGACATTGATTTTCCCACAGTTCTGGAGACTAGAAGTTCCGGATCAAGGTGCGCTAGGGTTGGTTTCTTCTGAGGCCTTTCTCCCTGACTTGTAGGTAGCCATCTCCTTCCTGTGTCATCACGTGGTGTCTTCATCTGCTTGGGCTGCCATAATGAAATTCCGTAGACTGGGTGGTTTAAACAACAGAAATTATTTTTTCATCATTCTAGAGACTGGGAAGTCCAAGATCAAGGTGCCAGCCAATTCATTGCCTGTTGAGGGCAGACAGCCTCCTTCCTGGCTTGCAGATGACCACCTTCTCACTGTGCTGTCATGTGGTGGAGAGAGAGTGAGCCCTGGTGTTTGTTCCTTGTCTTACAAGAGCACCAGCCCTACTGATTAGGGCCTTACCCTTATGACCTCATTTAACCTTTATCAGCTTCTCCCAGGCTGTATCTCCAAATACAGCCACACTGGTTGCTAGGGCTTCAGTGTAGCAATTTGGGAGGGACACAGACATCCAGTCTGTAACAGGAGGTCTTCTCTCTGTACCTGCCTGTGTCCTCATTTCCTTTTTTTGTAAGGATACCAGTCCTGTTGGACTAGGGCTCTCCCTAATGACCTCATTTTAACTTTATAAGGTACTGGGAGTTAGGACTTCTACACAGGAACTGTGAAAGGAAATGGGCTGCAGTTCAGCCCATAAAAGTATTTCCCTACTTCAGGTAAGGTTGCTGAGGTGCATAGACCTTGAGTAATTTGGCCAAGATCACAGCGCTAGTAAGATAGAACCAGGGTTCAGACCCAGGTAGATTGGGCCCAGAGCCAGTTCTCTGGACTATCTGGCCGTTCTCCCCACCCCCACCTTGGCCCTGCAGTTGTTGGGATGTACCTTGGATGATTGAATAGTCCTGTGTTGGACATAATGGGTTTTCTCCCTGCCCACCCCCCATCCCTTGGACAATGCTGTGTTAAACATGCTTCTACAGGTATCACTGCACACTTCTGAAAATATTGCTTTGTGTAATGTCTAGAAATCAATTTATTCACAGAAATCATTATTAAATTTATGTATTTTCCCAAAATACTCTCAAAAAATGTGCTTGTTTACCCTCCCAGCAATAATGAATGAGAAGTTTTAGAAGAGAGCAGTGGAAAAACTGCTTCCTGTCACAGGCTACAGATGAATTGGAATTGGGTACTGATTGGAGGTGTCTCAGAGCGACACAGAGGCCATTGTTTCTGTTAAGTAGGTGGGGTGGAAACACATCAAGTGCTGTATCCTGGTCAATTCATGATTCGCTTTCTTGTTTTCAGAATTTTGATTCTGACATTAGCAGTGTGGGAATAGACGGCTGCTGGCAGGCAGACAGCCAGAGGCTTCTCAATGAGGTGATGGTGGAGCACTTCTTTCGACAGGGGATGCTGGATGTCGCCGAGGAGCTCTGCCAGGTAACCGGGTCCACCTACGGGAGGATGAAATGGAAACAAGGGGAGTCCTTAAAGATTTTAAGTCTTTTAGCCAGGGGTAGATTGTTACACTTGAGTCCTCAGGGCTGACCTCAGTTTACTAGGAAGTCTTTTTTTTTTTTTTTTTTTAAGTTGGTGAAAATTCTAATCCTAGAACTTGTTATTCAAATTATTTCCTTATTCCTGCCCCAGAATGTTGGTCCCAGGTCATCGATCAAGGGTCAGAAGTGATGCTACTTTTTCAAACATCTCCTCTTTGGGTTTTTTTTGGTTTTGGTTGCTTTGGAGAAAGCCAGTGCATTTTATTTAATTTTTTTAATTAATTGTTTTTATTGGAGTATAGTTGATTTACATTGTTGTGTTAGTTTCTGCTGTACAGCAAAGTGAATCAGCTATATGTATACATATATCCCCTATCTTCTAGACTCCATTCCCATATAGGTCATTACAGACCACCGAATGGAGTTCCCTGTGCTATGCAGTAGATTCTTATTAGTTATAGTTTATATACAGTAGTGTGTATAAAACATCTCTTTTGATAGGGAAGGTTAGTATAGCAAAATAGTAAAGGACAAAGAGGTTTGTATTTGCCCTTCTGATCCAGCTTAAAGAACTTTGTTTATCAGATAAATTTCAAGCTAAAATTTACTTCAAGCGAGCAGTATTTGTCTTTTATTCCTATTAGACATGACCTTAGGGGTCTCAGTACCATGTAGTCATGATATTAGAAGCTGCCCTGTATTGAGTATTCACCACCACCCAGGCCCTGCCTTTATTCTTCACTGCGACCCTGTGAGGAAGAAGTGATTGCTCCCGTTCTACAGATGAAGAGTCTGAGGTCTGGAGAGTAACCTGCCCAAGGCTATGGAGGTTCTTAGTGGAGGAACTTGGATTCAGTTCCAATCCACGTGTCTTCATACTCTGTTCTGTGGCCTACACTATGTGCTGTTTATTTTCCATTTAGAAAAATGAAGGACCGTGAGGATTAAGTAATTTAAAGCTAGTCTGTAAGCCAGACCTCTAATCTAAGACTTTTCTATCTTAAACAATTCAGATAAGCAGTAACTCAAGTCTTTCTCTGTACATAATGAGATTTTGTGTGTGTGTCCATACACATTTCCTAAAATAAGTTGTGTCATTTAGGATTAAGTTCGCTTGCAAGTAACAGAGACCCCAAATAACAATGGCTTAAACAAAAGTGAAGTTTATTTCCCTTACACAGAAATAGGATGTAGCAACCCATCCATGGCATAGATGGTAGCCATGCGCCATGAAGCTCTTAGGAACCTCGGCTCCTTGTAGCTCTGCTGTTTCTAAGGTGTCGCCTGTCCTCATGGTCCAGGATAGGCAGAACCCCTGGCCAGGTGTTTTTGTAGTCCAGGAAGGGGCAAAGAGTATAAGCTTATGTTTCATTGGCCAGAACTTACATTTTGCAAAACCATGCCCAGCTTTATTCCATATGGGTAGGTGCCCAGCTAAAATTTGGGGTTTTATTATAGAGAAGCAGGAAGAATGATACAGAGGCGCAGTCATTAGTCTCTGCCAGAGAAATACATGTTAGAAAGAGATTACCTTTAGTGACTTGCCTCACATTTTGTAATGTAGAATATGCTTTTACCATATCTCTTTCCTCTGATTACTGCTAACAGAAGTTCTTTATATTTTTTCAGGAATCTGGTCTTTCTGTAGACCCAAGCCAGAAAGAACCATTTGTGGAGTTAAATCGAATATTAGAAGCGTTAAAAGTCCGAGTTCTGAGACCTGCTCTGGAGTGAGTTACTAAGTTTTTCTTTTGAAAACTTTTGAGAGAACTCTGTAAGAAAACGGAATTAGAAAGCACATTAGAGATTGTAAGATACTTGTGTGTATGTATGTATGTATCTCACCTGGGGTAGACTTCAGAGAAATCAAGAGAGAATTATTTTCTTTCTTTTAGCTAAGTGAGTTTGGGGGGTAAGCAGTATGAGAAAATGGTTAGCGCTTATTTCACTTATCAGTTAGTTGGTCTGAATTCCCATGAGAGAAGAGGGTTTCCTCTAGCCAGGCCACACCACCACTGTAGACTAGCTTTATAACTGCAGGACTGTTGTTCAGGTGGTCTGAGTTTGATATTTGAACTTCCATGTTGTGCTGGGTTTGGTGCTAGCATCCTAAGAAAAGAAGAAAAGTACAGAGCCAAAAAACAAAAACAAAAAACACCAGTGTAATTGGTTATTGGAACTAAGTGGTATACGTGAAGAGAACAAATATTGTTAGGGAGTTTTACTCTCATTACCATTATAAAATAATCCACTGTGAACTTGTCATTGATGTGAATTGTATGAAAATACTAGGTTAGTTCTAATAAATATTGTAGAACAGAATCCGCAGAGTTTTTTCATAAAGGGCCTAATAGTAAATATTTTAGGCTTTGCAAGCCACATAAGGTCTCCGTTGCATATTTTTTTTAATTTTATTTTACAACCCTTTAAAAATGTAAAAAATCCATCTTGGCCATCTGGCATTCACAACAGGCAGCAAGTCCTGTTTGGCCGGTGGCCATAGTTTGCTGACCCCCGTCCTAGAATTTTTTAATGTGAGGATTATCAGGTTATTTGTTTTAAAAAGAAAGAGAGGAAGAAGGGGAAGGAGGAAGGAAGGGAAATTGTAAAATAAAAGAAAGAAGCTGGATGATAGAAGCAGTGATATTGTTGTGAGGTCATAGCCTTAGAATCCTGGTATTTTAAAACTGGAAGTATGTGAGATCATTGTTACCAGGGGGAAAAATATAGTTGGGAAGATCTTTCATGATTTTTTATAAAATACAGTTTTTTTTTCCTTCTACTAACCCATTTAATTCTTCATAGCTTAGTTTTCTGTTTCTCATCATTTCTCAGTTCCTAGAAAATTTTGCAAAGTTCTAAAACCAGTCTGGTGAACAGGCAGAGATAGATTCCTGTGTAAATTTATAAATTACAAATTTCTGTATAAATTATAAATATGAGGTAGTCTCATTTATTTTCATTCTTTAAAGATATAAATATCCTTTAAGCAGCACCACTATGTACTGTGCTAAAGCAGGTACCCCCAGCACCTCTTAAAGTATGGCAGCCCTCCTCTCTACTTTCATACTCCACCTAAATGATCAAACATCTCTACATGAGAGTGAGAGGGCCTAAATATAAAAATGTAAGGGGTTTCTCAGTTGTTTTATAGTGATTTAGAAATAATATATGAGCTGTTATTTGCGGTAATATTCACTTATCCATTAATTTCTCAGAGTTTTCATCAGACTTTTATTGAGTGCTTACTGTGTGCCAGAGACCATGCTGAGTATTTGGACTGCCTTAGCCCTCAGAACACTCAAGGCTTTTTCCTTCTGGAGAGAAGAAAATTCATAAGACCCTTGAACTTTGTGCTTTTTCTATAAGCTCTAAGTTTCTTAATGATGACTATAGAATATATATCAATTATTTCTGTAAATGTTTTCTGTTATTTGTAGCCTCAAAGCATGCCTCTCAGACAAAGAGAGGACTCATTCCATCCACTTGGCAGTAACAGTGGAAATTACTATACGGTCGTCCCTCAGTATCTGTGGGGATTGGTTCCAGGAACCCCTGTGGGTACCAGAATTCATGGATGCTCAAGTGCCCTATGTGAAACGGCCTGGTATCTTTGGCCCTCCATATCCGCAGGTTCTGCAGCCGTGGATACGGAGGGCCAACTGCACAGTGAAAATGTTCTTGTCTCGCTTTTCTGGGAGTATTGCTGTGTTAAATATCTGCATGTGGGGATGTGGTGGTAATTATAGTTCCCTCTTTCGGAGTGTGTATTACACGCCCGGCATTGCTGTGAGCATTTTCCATATATTAACTTATTCAGTCCTCATAATAACCCCATGAAGTAAGTACTCGGTTTACACAGGAGGACTTGAGCCTGGAAGATGCTCCATGGAAAAAAGTATGTGAAATCAAAAGGTTCATCAAGGACAGCTTCACATGATATTCGCGAATACTCTCCTCTAAGAGAGTCACTTTAGCATGTTAGATGGGCCATCAACAGCCCTGCGGTAAAGAAATTCACTTAACTTTGTAAAACTCAGTGTTTCCCATGCGTATTTAACCAAAGACTCCTTGTGTCCTTCCACCCCCAATAACACCTATTAAAACTCGCAAAATTGGGACTTCCTAGATGGTGCATTGGTTAAGAATCCGCAGACATGGGTCCGAGCCCTGGTCTGGGAAGATCCCACATGCTGCAGAGCAACTAAGCCCATGTGCCACAATTACTGAGCCTGCACACTAGAGCCTGAGAGCCACAACTGTTGAGCCCACGCACCGCAACTACTGAAGCCAGCGTGCCTAGAGCCTGTGTTCCACAACAAGAGAAGCCACTGCAATGAGAAGCCTGCACACCACAACGAAGAGCAGCCCCCGCTCTCCGCAACTAGAGAAAGCCTGCATGCAGCAATGAAGACCCAATGCAGCCAATAAATAAAAAATAAAATTAATTAATTTTTTTTAAAAAGGAGAAAAAAAATACAAAATTGGAAATCTATAGAATGTAAGTTTGGGAGATGTTAGTTTAATAGAAATCTCCATTACGGAAATGCAGACTTTTCCAATTCTTGCCTATTATTGGTGGATGCAAAGCAAATACTTACTCAGCATATCTTATGGGCAAGGTACAGAAAATTCACTGTACTCAACTTCTACCGAAAGTTGAAAAATGTGGAACATGAGTTTCAGGGATTTTGGTTCAGATACACGGGGGAAATCTTTCATATTTCATGAGTGGCATCTTCTCTTTGTAGCTGCTGGGAAGAAGCACCGCGGCACTGTTCACCCAGGAGAGAAAGAAGAAGGTGAAAGGCTGCAGCAGCTCCCCCGCAGCCTAGGCAGTTGAGGCAGAGGCCAGCCAGAAAGGTGAATACAGATAGAGGCCATGGAGGGACTAGATGAGCAGAAAGTCTGGTGGGCATTAACTATTAATTGCAACTAATAAAAGACAGTGGAAAGAAGGCAGTAAAGAATGGTGACATGGCAGACGGAAGTGGCAGAAGGCACAGCTAATTATACATACAAATCTAGTCAGGACCCTGCCTACACTTCTGGGTTTGTGTACAGCTTTTACTCCTCATCCCGAATGCTTTCTCTATGTTTTGAGTTCCTCTTGGCACCTCACATAGTGCTTATTTCGTAGTAGACACTCAATAAATGATGGAATAGTTTGAAGGAGAACTTTGAACAAACATGACCTCCTCCTTCATGTGGCAGAAAGAAGCAGAGCCCAAAAATAACTAGTGTCAAAAAGAGAACAAAGGTAACCTAATAAGAGGAGATGGAGAAAATTAGAAGAATAGAAACTGTCCTTGTAACTCCGTGCCAGTTACTGACATTTTGAAAGTGCTGTGTTGAGGGGAAGCTGGTTGGTTGTGTTCTAAAGGTGTTTCAAAGAGTAATACTGCCTCGGAAGATTTGCCACAGTCTAGCACCTGACTCTCAACCTCGCAGACTTGGAAACCTGGTTTTTTCAACACCTGGAGCAGGCCCAGGGGCCTCATAGGACTTGTTTAGAGGAATTTGCAGTTCTGTTTGCAAAGCCTCAGTGGGATACCATAAGGGAACAGAAACTAACTGTGTTATAGAAAGAAAAACTAACTGATTGTAAGAAAGAGAGATGTTATAGAATTTTTCACAGAAGGAGAGAAAATCTGTTTCATTAGTCTAGACCACTGCCGAATTTTAGATTGCACAGGCTGTGAACAGTGTCAGGCAAGCTGTTGAAATATGAGAGGACTCCATCTCTAAGCCTAGCGATTAGGTGAGGCTGGAAATAAAAACCACAGAGGGATGTGAGGTGAGCTTGCCATTGTGGTTTCTTGGTGGCGTGTGTGTGAACGGTGGTTCTGAGGAGAAGGAAATGGTTGCCGGACTTAGAGAAATGGTCATGTCAGTGAATAAAACATGATTTATAAACAGAGAAAGGTATTAGAAATTGAAAATGAAGGAAGCAAGCCAAGGTGCCTGGTCATAGAGCCTTGACTGCCATTGGAAAAGGGGGGTGACAGTGATCAAGCCATTTCTGGTGTCTGTTTTCTCATAGTTTTGTCTTCCTGAATCAGTCAGTCTTGCTGATTCAGGCATTTTTAATAGCCTCGTAGAACCACAGAATAAAGACTCTGATAGATGTACCATTGGAGAAAAGGAATCAAGATTTGAACAAGTTGAGTTTTTGCTTGCACAGTTTGAGGATTTTTTTGTTTTGTTTTTTTCTTTTTTTGTTTTGTTGAATGGTGGGGGTTCTTAATTCTGAATGGGCAGAAAGAGATGAGTTTGAAATACAGTTTTAATTCACTAGGTCCATGCACTAAGTCTGGTGGAGAAAGAGTGACCTTATTAAAAAGAAGCTAATTGAAAAAGGAAAGAGGTGCCCAGTGGAAAGAACACAGAAGAGAAAAAAGCACAATGGAATATAAAGACCAAAACAGAAAAAATATCTGGGGTGAGGACATCGTTTTCTGTCATCTGTTTTATGCTGGTTGCTGGCAGACGTGTGTATGAAGTTGCAAGACAGCGGATACTCCTCAGGAGGAAGAGGAGACATGGCCATCTCTTACCTGGACCCATCCTCACCAAGGACTTAAGCATTATTGGAAACGAGTGGGCAAGCCATGACTATAGAGAGATGAAGAATCTTCTTTTTAAAAAAGGGAAAATTGAAATAAACCATTGGTGAGATTAAGTGTTTAAAAGTAAGGAGCTGAACTAGGCCAGGAGGGGTGACTAAGGGAGACTCTGGAATTTGTTCTTATAAAATGCTGATCTGTTATTAATTTAGCCTCATCAAACACTTGGTTTTGTGGTAGGAAACTAGCAGTAAATAAGGCAGTGTCATATTTAAGTACTTTATTAAATAATCACCAGTCTGTAGAACTGTGCTGTGGCACGCTGGCAGCCACTTGTCACTTGTAGCTATTGGGCATGCCCACCAAGCCCTGCATTAGTAAGGACCTCATGTAAAGTGGAAGTGTGAATGTTGCTGTTTAAGGAGATTCAAATGCGCGACCCTGTCGTTTGTGTGGTTTCTTAAACAGCATGTAAGGAGGACAGAGATTTATACCCGCTCTGAGATGAGTGAAATGTTTGTAATGCCAGCAGTGGGCTCAGATCTGAGGAGTTACCGTTTGAAAATATCTCAGAAATGCAAAAGGGAGCTATCCTAAAGCAAAGTGAGAGGGGTCTTCACTTTTTTGGCTGAATTCTAGTCTCTGAATTTTTTAAGCACTTAATTCAGTCACGAGTAATGTTCAGCCAAGTCCACACCTGTGGAGTAAACACATGTCACTCACCTCCCTGAATGTTAGCTTTTACCCTCAAGAAGATAGCCCAAAATAGACTAGAAAAAGAAGGCACCTGTAAGCCTTTTTAAAAATGCCATGAAAGGGGCTTCCCTGATGGCACCGTGGTTGAGAATCCGCCTGCCAATGCAGGGGACACAGGTTTGAGCCCTGGTCTGGGAAGATCCTACATGCCTTGGAGCAGCTAGGCCCATGTGCTACAGCTGCTGAGCCCACGTGCCACAACTTCTGAAGCCCATATGCCTAGAGTCCGTGCTCCACAACAAGAGAAGCCACTGCAATGAGAAGCCCACATACCGCAACTAGAGAAAGCCTGCACGCAGCAATGAAGACCCAACACAGCCAAATAAAAATAAATTTATTTTTTAAAATGCCATGAAAGGTCGTAGTGGAATGTGCTGTAGGAACTGGCAAGGGGCATTTTTATTCCCTATTAAACCAGAAACACACCAACCCAGGCTGGCAGCATGGTGAGAGGAGAGAGATGAACACACAGTGCTTACCTGTGGAAAAGAACAGCTAGCTGTGAAGGTGGAGTCTTGTTGTAATTAATTTTGGATTAATACGGAAATTCTAAACATGGCGCTAACAACGGGCCAAGTCTTTTCGGAGGCCTGACAGTGAAGATAATTAATGCTTCGTTTCTGTGGGGTAATTGCGGAGATGTGGGTTGCTTCTAACTTAGTCACCTAAGTAAGCAGTATTGTTGTGGGGTCTTTTTTTATGGAAGAGGCCCAGAAGGTCTCTTTATTATTCACTGCAGTGGCAGTGAACAGAGAGAACTGTGACGTAGGCGACCTTACTGGGTGTCCTTATTTTGGTCTACAGTGTTTCTCTAAACAAGGAGTGGTTCCGAAGCTGGCAGTGCTCTTGTGGCACACATTGGAGATTTGGGAGCAGAATTTCTTTTAGAAACCACAGTGAAGCTAATAATTTACCTGAATGTTTACATTTAGCTCACTGGTTGTAGTATAGCGGTCATTAGTTTTTTTAAAAATTAAAAGTCAAAAGTTTTCTGCTAGAAATACCGCTAACCAGAATACAAAACCCCATTCCCTGATTAACTTTTTTGTCTTTCTGTTGTTTGTCTTCTAGTGCTTTGTAGAAAAGTGGATTAAGTTTTGGGGCTGATGGTAGTTTCATGCTTTTGTAGTTTCATGTGCTTTGTTGTTTTTGGATTTGCTTGTTATCAGGTTACTTAAGGCTGTGACTGTCTTCTACCCCTTATTCCTGCTCAGTAAATCAAACACCCAAATACCCAGGGTGACCTTCTGGTGAAGAAAACTTCAAAATATTTGGAAGGGGATTAACTGGTACATGCTGATTCCCACAGAGTTGGTTCTATAAAAATCAGAGCAGCACTGAGTATTACATGAACGTGCCCAAGTAACTCTTTTAAATGTACTTTTCTTATTAATGAATTTGGAGAACGTTAGACCTATCCATTCAGTAAACACACATTAAGTAGTTTATTATTGTGTATTTGTGCCAGTCTCTGGGCTCAGTGCTTTAACTAGCCCCCTCATTTAATGCCCATAACCCTTTTTTTAAAAAAATTTTATTTATTTATTTATTATTTTGGGGGGGTACACCAAGTTCAATCATCTGTTTTTATACACATATCCCCGTATTCCCTCCCTCCCTCCCTCGACTCCCCCCCACCTCGAGTCCCCCCCACCCTCCCCGTCCCAGTCCTCTAAGGCATCTTCCATCCTCGAGTTGAACTCCCTTTGTTATAACAACAACTTCCCACTGGCTATCTGTTTTACAGTTGGTAGTATATATATGTCTGTGCTACTCTCTCGCTTCGTCTCAGTTTCCCCTTCACCCCCTGCCCCCTCCCAGACTTCGAGTTCTCCAGTCCATTCTCTGCATCTGCGTCCTTGTTCTTGTCACTGAGTTCATCAGTACCATTTTTAGATTCCGTATATGTGAGTTAGCATACAATATTTGTCTTTCTCTTTCTGACTTACTTCACTCTGTATGACAGACTGTAGGTCTATCCACCTCATGACATATAGCTCCATCTCATCCCTTTTTATAGCTGAGTAATATTCCATTGTATATATATGCCACATCTTCTGTATCCATTCATTTGTTGATGGGCATTTAGGTTGCTTCCATGTCCTGGCTATTGTAAATAGTGCTGCAATAAACATTATGGTACATGTTTCTTTTGGGATTATGGTTTTCTTTGGGTATATGCCCAGTAGTGGGATTACTGGATCATATGGTAGTTCTATTTGTAGTTTTTTAAGGAACCTCCAAATTGTTTTCCATAGTGGCTGTACCAACTTACAGTCCCACCAACAGTGCAGGAGAGTTCCCTTTTCTCCACACCCTCTCCAACATTTGTTGTTTCCAGATTTTGTGATGATGGCCATTCTGATTGGTGTGAGGTGATACCTCATTGTGGCTTTGACTTGCATTTCTCTGATGATTAGTCATGTTGAGCATCTTTTCATGTGTTTGTTAGCCATCTGCATGTCTTCTTTGGAGAAATGTCTATTTAGGTCTTCTGCCCATTTGTGGATTGGGTTATTTGCTTTTTTGGTATTAAGCTACATGAGCTGCTTGTATGTTTTGGAGGTTAATCCTTTGTCCGTTGTTTCATAGGCAACTATTTTTTCCCATTCTGAGGGTTGCCTTCTAGTCTTGTTTATGGTTTCTTTCGCTCCATAACCCTTTGAGTTGCTTCCATTTTACACTAAGGAGACACTTGAGAGCATTAAGTAACATGGCTTTGATTCACACCACAGAGCCAGGATTTAAGTCCATGCGTGTTTGACTCTGTTAACCTGCTTTCTCTCTCATGTACCCCATTCAGAGTGGGGGTGGTTCAGGCAGAGCCCCTGCCTTAAGAGACCAGAAACTGTCCTACCAAGTAGATGGCATGAAGAGCTGAGAGAGGTTTGAGTAAAGAACCTCTCGAGTTCTGTGGATGGAGAGACGAGTAGGAAACTTGTAGAGAATGTGGTTGTTGAGCCTGGACCTTGAATTTTTCAGTTCTGTTCACAGCTACTCATTTTGTTTGATTGTACTTTTGTGAAAATATAACTAGCACCTACACTGGGAGATAGGACCATGGCTTGTAATTTCATAGAAGGAACAAGTTTCTCCTTCTGGACCACCTTTCATTCACCCGGGCACACCTCTGTTGATGGTGATGCATGTTGCTACATCAGGTTGTCTGAATCTGCTTGCAGGTGTTTCTTGGCCTGCCCCTCTCTCTGCCTCCATTCAGTTCTCAGCAGGCCTCTTATTTTCCTCCTTTTAATTCTTCACACCGCATGACAGATGCCTCTAATTTACCCTGTGGGCCAGTCACTGGGTTCTTCACCTTCCCTGTGTTGTGTAACTTCCCCTTTAGGCAGCAGCTTCTTGGTTTCCCAGCCTTCCCTCATCTCAAAAAGCAGAGTGGGGGGCAGAAGTCTTGGTGATAACAGGCTCAGTTCCTCAAACTTCTTTCTCCGTTGTACCACTCTGGGCCATCTTTGCTTTTATAAAGTAACCTCCTGCCCCTAAGATCCTTATGTTTTTTCTCTCCTATTTCTTTGCTCTACTGAACTGATGGACAGTTCTCTCTGCACAATTCCAGTATGCCCAAATTTCATTTCCCACAGTTTAGTTAAATAACACCAATTCCCCAGCAACACAGGTCAGGTTCCAGTTACCATGATATATTGTGAGCAGCTGCATAAAATACAGACTTCCCTGCCGGCTCTTCCGTCCACCCATCGCTGCATGTAACAGACATGCGTCATGATCGTGACGGGTCGTGTGACTGCTTTTTCAGTTTGTGGGTGATTGGTCACAGCGCATCTGTTATTCATTTCTCCCTCAGACAGCAGGTGTGTGGTTGTAGTGCTTCCTCACCTCTGGTGATAAGCCCACATGATGCATTACAGAAATGGGTCATTGAGGGACTTGGTCAACAAAGATGAATTGCTAGAAGTGAAACTGAATGCCCTGAGGAAGATTTGAAAATAATGACAGCAAAGTGAAGCTAGGACGAGACGTAGGCCTACAGGAAGCTGTGGTACAATGCATATTGAAAAGTCTGTGAGTGTAGAAACCAAGGTAAAGTTGCTTCAACACCTATTTTAAAAAAATGTGTTTATTTATTTATTGGCTGTGTTGGGTCTTGTTGTGGCACATGGGCTTTCTCTGGTTGCAGAGAGCAAGGGCTACTCTTCATTGTGGTGTGTGGGCTTCTCATTGTGGTGGCTTCTCTTGTTGCGGAGCATGGGCTCTAGGTGCTTGGGCTTCAGTAGTTGCAGCACATGGGCTCAATAGTTGTGGTGCACGGGCTTAGTTGCTCAATGGCATGTGGTATCTTCCTGGACCAGGGATCGAACCCATGTCCCCTGCGTTGGCAGGCAAATTCTTAACCACTGTGCCACTTAGGAAGTCCAACTCCTTTTAATTTAAATTGCACTAGGAACAGAAAGCTGCTTGTGGTTTAAATGATGAAGCATTTACTTCTACTTTGGATTGAAGACTATAAACAAACAAAACAAACCAAAAAACCTCCTATCAGTTTGGCTAACATTCAGACCAGAGGGTTGAAGTTAGTTGCCTCATTGAAAGGAAACAGTATTAAAAGGAGATTGGAGAAGGACTTGACTGCCAGTAAAAGATGGTTTCATCATTTTAGAAATCATCGTGAATTGACTAACATTAAACTGTCTGGGGAGGCTGCTAGCATGGATAAGAAAGCTGCCGTGAAATTCATACCCAGGTTCCAAAGATATTATGATCAAGAACTTAACACAGCTAGAGATGTAGGACTGTGAGGTGGTCATGAAGGACATCAGGACAGATGAACTCTCATATTAGGAGGAACACAAAGTGTTAAACTGTTACGTACCTGGCCCGTTAAGTGTAGCCCAGGAACTAGGGTCAAGAAGGTACAAATGCAGGGGCCCAGGTACAATCCTGGGATACGAGGGAGAGGCCCCATCTGCAAGGGTTTCACCCTAATGCTTAAATGTGCTTGTGTGTTTACAGGCTAAAAATGGGGTGTATTATCCTTAGCTTAGAAGATGAAATTTTGCCGGAGTCGGAGAAACTTAGAAATGTTTATTCTTATCCCTTGCTTTGGGAGATTTAAGTTTAATATAACATTCAGAAGTTAAGTGAAGATAATACATTGTTTCAGAAAAAAATGATAGGAATATGACTTTAAGAAACGTGTGAGGACTTCCTAGGTGGCGCCGTGGTTAAGAATCTGCCTGCCAATGCAGGGGACACAGGTTCGAGCCCTGCTCTGGAAAGATTCCACATGCCGCGCAGCAGCTAAGCCCATGCACCACAACTATTGAGCCTGCGCTCTAGAGCCCGTGAGCCACAACTGTTGAGCCCATGTGCCACAACTACTGAAGCCCACACTCCTAGAGCCCGTGCTCTGCAATGTGAGAAGCCATTACAGTGAGGAGCCCACACACCACAATGAAGAGTAGCCCCCACTTGCATCAACTAGAGAAAGCCCGTGTGCAGCAACAAAGACCCAATTCAGCCAATAAATAAAATAAAATAAATAAATAAATAAGTAAATGGAAAAAAAAGAAACGTGTGAAAACTTGCATTCTGTGAACTTGGGTTTTGTATTCTTGCTACTCTGCAGCTCCTTTTTGTAATCGGTGTCTATTTTGCCTAAGAATCTTGGTAGGGGGACAGGAATTAGCAATGCTAGTTTTTCCTGATTATTTTGTAGCCCTGTCTGTAGCAAAATTTGAAAGTGTGTAAAAGTAAATTCAAGTAGTAAATTAGGAATTACATTGTCTAAATGCCTCTCCAAGTTTAAAAACAAGGTACATATATTTATAGCTTGAAAAGCTTGAATTTCTAATTCATAGCTTGAATTACCTTTAAGAAAAGTAATTTGCAATTACCTTTAGCTCTTTGATGAAAAAAAAAGTTAAGAAATTTTGTTTAGTTTTGCATTAGCTAAAAAAGTTATTACTTTTTAAGTATAAAAATAAGTAATATGTGTTCATTATAGAAAACTTGGAAAACTATCTTAAAAATCAGTCACCTGGCCTGCTGTTAGCTGCTGTTCATCGGTGTGTCCTCCTGGGTGTCTTCCCCATCCCGTGCTGCTCTAATAGTTGGTGCCCTGCTCTGATGAGTCCTGGTCCACACTGTGGCAGTTGATGCATGACTCCAACTTTCCCAGAGTCATGACTGTTGAAAATTCTTGCAACTAGAAGTTATTTTTTTCCTGTATATCACCCCCCCGCTTTAACATTGTATCGTGAACGTTTACCTATAAAAATGAAATAGATTTTTTCCTCTTTTGTAAGTTGCCCACTTAAGGACTTTGCCCTTTCCTGTTGGCCTTCATCGTTTACTAAAATTTGTAGTTACTCTCTGTAAGCTCCCTTCGTTGACTCTTGCAAACGCTTGCATATCTACCTCACATCAGAAACAGAAAAAAGAAAAGGCTCACTGCCTGTCTTTGCTTGGTAGCAGGAAAACATACTCATGCTTTTATGAGTTTGAAGGGGGTAGGGAAAACTTTTGGTAAGTGATCTGATGTAAATGCACTTGTTTGGACCTGGAAGTCAGGAAGGTGCCTGACAGAGGGGCAGACGCACAGTCCTTTGGGTACCGACAGCTGGTGTTGGGCATTCATAAGGGACAGCTGTGGGGTACCTGGTTGGTGTCACCAAGTCACCAGACTTGGTGTTGCAACCAGACTGCATTCATTTTAGAGCCGCGTAAGGATCCAGTGCTTACTTAAATGTACGCTAATATTTCCAAGGGCCAAATGATTAGTATTTTTAAAAATCGCTTTGCTTTTGAGGTCCAAGAAGCTTCATGATTTGTTTCTAAGAGGTAGATGCATCAGCAGGTTGATTAGAATATTCATATGCATGTGCAGCCCTTTTGGGGAAGGACAGGATCCAGTGAAAGTGCTGCTCCGGGAAGTCTAGTCCCAGTCTGCTGTTTCATGATGAATAACCTGCGGCATTTGACTCTTGTAGTTTGCAAGTTACTCGGTGTTTCTATTCATCCCCAGTAGTTCAGATTCTGAGGATCCTTAGTGAATTGGGTTAAGTGGGGAATATTTGTCCAACTAACGATCACATTAAAGAAGAATGGTACTGACATCTTCTGCATGTTAATATGTTTCAAGAAATGAAGCAGTGCTTCTTACCACTTGCTTGCAAATCAGATTTTAACAGCTGACGTATACTTTTCTGCTTTAGGGCTCACCTTTAACTGGTAGTCCCAGCTTAAGATTGGTTATTCCAACTGTTTGCACTATAGAGGCTGTGTCACTGTACTTTGGATGATTCAAAACTGCATATTGTTCTTTCCCTCATTAGCACTGTTTGTACAGATCTTGTTGGCACTGTGTGATGACACTATATGATATTTTTACAGCTTCATCTTCCTGATTAAACCAAAAGCATCTTGAGGGTAAATACTTAGGACGATTTCTGTTACTAATCTCAAAGCAAGTAACACAAAATCTTGCACCAGTGAAAGTTTAAACATAGGTGTTCCCCTTCAGAATCTTGTGTTTCATTTATAGACATGCCAGTTTAATGGGAAAAGAGTAGTAGATCTAGGCAGTCAGTAGTCAGTCTCATGGCTGACACCTGCTTCAAAGTGTGACCTCGTTACAATTCCAGATATGTCAGAGGCAATCTTGTCTTGGTGTTAAACCTTTTTAAATATGTAATTGTTACCTAACTTAATATTTTTTCTTTCTTTCACTGGCTGCAGAGCATCTCTAAGTGTAGTTGCTTTACTTTCTTTACGGAAGTCTTATTACCACCGACTTCCACAAGATGGCAGACTAAACCCATTTTTTGGTGTTAGGTTTCAAACCATTTTTAACACACATGCCTGTGCTCTTAATTACTGATAAAAATCTTTTTTGCTTTTTCTTTAGATGGGCAGTATCAAACCGAGAAATGCTCATAGCCCAAAACAGCTCCTTGGAATTTAAGCTGCACAGACTGTATTTTATTAGCTTGTTAATGGGCGGAACCACAAATCAACGAGAAGCATTACAATACGCGAAAAATTTTCAGCCATTCGCCCTAAATCATCAAAAAGGTGAGTGTGGAGTCAGATGGTTTTAATGATTGGAACAGGGCCGTAACTGCTGCTGAAATTTAAGTTTATCTTAACTAGATCTAATATATATTTGCTTATAAACTGAAACTGTTGTAGATGATAAATCACTTACTAAAAAAAGCTTCTTGACTGGCTCTAGAACAAAAGTAAAGCATTAAAGCCTCTTAATTGAGAATCTGAGAGAGGCATTGCACTTTGTGGGATTCTGTATTAAACTAAGAGGAGACAGAGGAAAAGTAAAGTATGCACTTTCCTATCTCCCCCACCCTACCACCGTACTGCAGTTATGGCCACGACAGAGCATCTTAAGGTACAGCAGGGTGGCAGCAGTTAACCCCAAGTGTCAGTGTAGGGGGACTGTCTAGTTCTACAGCCAAAGATATGTGATGACTTCATTTATGATGTAATTGTTATTCCTCTAGATAATGGTAATTATACTATGCTGTGTATAAGAATAAAATAAGCTCAGTATTTAGTGCTTTCCTTTTCTACTTTTTCTCTGTGCTATTTCTGTAATAGAAACCAAGCTTAAGGACCAGAATTTTAAAAAACACTGTCAATAAGTGATTTTACGCTGTGTCAGCTGGGGGAGTTCTTGCCATTTTCAGTGTATCACTTGCAAGCTCTGCTTCAGATCTGATCATTCACACCTCCAAATTGCTGCTGCTTTTGTTTAGACATTCAGGTTTTGATGGGAAGCCTCGTGTACCTGAGACAAGGGATTGAGAACTCACCGTATGTTCACCTACTTGACGCAAACCAATGGGCTGACATCTGTGACATCTTTACACGGGATGCCTGTGCCCTCCTGGGGCTCTCTGTGGAGTCCCCACTCAGTGTCAGGTATGGGAATCGTGTTATTGAAATGTGCCTTGCATTGGTTAGTTCTGCTTAATTTGCTGTCTAGTTCTTGATGTTTAAAGCTGAGAACATGTCTTTCTGAAGAAAAAAGGACAGTTGGTTATTTCAAGAGATGGTCACAGTTGGCAGTGACATAGTTCTAAGTGTGGTCTGTGATCCTTTGGGGGAGGCTTTTCCACTGTGCTCACATTGTGGGTTGAACTGCTCCAGCCTTAGCACAGATCAGGGCAGTGGTCCCAAACACCACAAGGACTTGCTGTGTTCCTCACCACCACGCCCTTTCAGATGTTTTAGTGTTACTTAAGAATGTTCTTGGCAAAACGTTAAAAATCACTCACTTTACTAAATCTTGACCTTTGAGTGTACATCTTTTTAATATTTTGTGTGCCCGAACAGGAAGTTCAGGTAAAGCACTTCAGCGCGTGCCACGTCCTGAGACCATATGCTGGTTGTCTCAAGAAAAAGCATCTGTGTGATATTGGAGTTATGAGCTGAAAAATTGGTTGCTCTTTTCCGGGAACACAGTTTTTACTGGAAAAATCACTAAAAGACAAGACTATAGTTATTCACACTCAGGTTTTTGGCAGATGTTTATTCAGATGAATGAAGTGAGCCTGTCGCATCGGGGAAAGCAACTGGCAGGATCCTTTGCCACAGGGGTAAAATTCAGGCTTTTAAGCTAAAACAGAAAGTTGGGAAAACTTTAACCTGTCACTCTGAGTTCGACAGCTTCCCCGTATGCTTAAAGACATTTCTCATAGGTTGGTGGTGACGGTAATGAATTTGAATTTGTTGGTATGACATAATGAAGTGTGCTGAGACGTGGAAGATCTGCTCGATCTTACAAAATCACGCATGAGTAACAGATTCAGAGTACAGAGACCGTTGGGTTTTAGTGGAGCAGGGCACAAAAAACACAATGGCAAGGATTCAGGTTCCACTTTCCAACTCACCTTTAAAAACACTACTACTTGCTGAGCTTTGGTGCGGCGTTAAAGAAGAATGTCCACAATTATCTGAAAAGGCGGTTAAAGTACTACGTATCCGTGAGGCTAGATTTTTTTCACTTATTTCAACCAGAAGAATCCATTGCAACAGACTGAATGCAGCGGAAGTTGTGAAAATCCAGCTGTCTTCTGTTGAGCCAGATGTGAGAAAGATTTGTAAAAATGTACAATAATGCCGCTCTTCTCACCAATTTCTTTTTGTTTTGGAAAATATAGTTTTTTTTTTGTGAGAATGTTATTTATAACATGTAATGTGTTTATTATTTTTAAGTGAATATTTTAAACACTTCTCAGTTTTAATTTCTAATACAGTAAATAATAATAGATATAACCCACAAAACCAAATGCTCTTTGAGATCCTTAATATTTAAGCCTGTGAAGGGGTCCTGAGATCAAAAGGTTTAAGAACCTGTTTTAAGAAATAACTTTTTTGGGGACTTCCCTGGTGGTCCAGTGGTTAGGACTCCGTGCTTCCACTGCAGGGGCTGTGGGTTCCATCCCTGGTCGGGGAGCTAAGATCCCACATGCCGCAAGGCACGGCCAAAAAAAAAAAAAGACAAAACTTTTTAAGCTCTTCTGTTTGTTTGACTCCTCCAGCATTTTGAATGCCTGGTATGTGCCAGGCATTGTGTGGGACACAGGGATGAATGAGGAGCAGCCTGCGTGCCACAGGGGCTCCACCTGGGCATGGGAGATAGACTCGTGCAGTTAACTGTAAGGTGTGGTGGGGCTGCAGGTCCGGTTCTCTGGGACAGACTCCGAAGTGGGTGGAGACTGACGTGCAGGAGGTTTCCGGGGCTCAGCCGCTGTGGGGAATGAAAGCAGCAGGATCAGGCAGAGGGAAAGGTTGGGCCCTGATGCAGTCTCCCCAGAGGCTTCAGCCCGGACGCCTGCAGGGCTCTGGAGCTGCCGGGGCCTGTGGAGTTGTCCCCAGTTGGGACAGCTTTTGTATCCTCAGGTGGAGCAGTCAGTTGAACCTGACCCAGGTCAGATTGCTTTCTTCAAGTGAGGACAGTCCCGAAGAGGACTCCGCAGAGTTGACCACCAGCACTTCCAGATCTGCGAAGTGCGTCCTTCTGCCCTGGTCAGGGGTGACCCGGGTCTGGAAGGAACTGTGCGAGGAAGTGTTTTGAAGTGTCATTAATGTTAAGAATGCCATTGGTGACTGGTAGGCAGAGCTTATTAAATCTAGTGTTTTGTAAACTGTGAGACTGTGTGTGTGTGTGTGTGTGTGTGAGAGAGAGAGCACACGTGTGTACACGTGCACACTCTACTTTAGTAAAACAGAGGGCTTTGTAATACTTAGATTCCAACGACTGAGGCTCTCTGCACACAACACAGAGTCTGGAGGAACTGGCGTTTCCTGGGACCAAGCTGTTTGGCCTGGCAGTAACATTTCCTCTTCTGCCCTCCCAGTTTCTCAGCAGGTTGCGTGGCGCTGCCAGCTTTAATTAACATCAAAGCTGTGATTGAACAGAGGCAGTGCACGGGAGTGTGGAACCAGAAAGATGAGTTACCTGTGAGTGCCCTTTTCTCTTGGTTATTACCTTTCCTGTCATTAGAAGAACGTGGATGTTAAGGATTTTAAATGCCTGTCTTGCCTTTTAATCAGGGAACCTCACTGGAGCCGTTTGACAGGGATTCTTTTATGTGTATGTAGATGTGATTAAACAGTAGAAGTGGGGAGCTAGTATGTTTTGGAGGCACTGGAGGGGTTTTCTTAGCATTTTGACTTAGAGTGGCAGTGACAGCCAGTGAGGGAAAACATCAGAAGTGGGGAGGGTGGATGTGTTGTAGCATGTGGGGTGTTCTAAGTGCAGTTGATAAACCACTCATACTGTGAAGTTTTTAAAATATGAAAGCAGTGAGTCAGCTTGATTTAGTTTTGTCTTAAACGTTGATATTTATGAGATCATGGGTTTGTGCTGGTTGTATTTTTTTATACCAATTAAAATAAGTGTATGGCCGTTGAAGGCCATCGCAGTAACACCTGCGGTCATCGGTGGCCCTCCTGTGCTGTGTCCACTGCCGTCGAGCACCAGACAGTGGATTTAAACATCTGCTCCAATCACGTGCCAACTCTCTAACTTTTCAAAACAGTAGTTTGTCCGTCTCTAAAATGGGGACCCTCCTTCTCTACATGGGGCTGTCATGGCTGGAAATAACAGAGGGATGCTAGAATAATGTGAGACACATAGGAGAGAGTTTTGTTGCCATAGTGGTTATGACATGGAGCAATAGCAGAGGTCAGCATGTGTGTGTGTTGCCACCAGGCCTCTGACAGTCGGCACTGCAGCTTTAATGGGAATTATCATTCCCGTCATGACTTTGTCACGGACCCTAAAGGGCTAAAATACACTTTTTGCTTTTGTTCTGCCACCCCGTGCGCAGGTTTCTCTGCAGTTGCCTTGTTCTTCCAGCTGGTAACTGTCGGTTGGCTGCCCCAGCTTCTCAGAGATCCGTTCTGATTAAAGGCACAGGTGTGCGCCCAGTCCCGGGTGTGGTCAGGACCCCAGCAGTGGGTGCCCTGCGTGGCTGCCGCTCATGTGAGCAGGTGAAAAGGACTTGCACCTTCACTCGCTTTGCTGAGGCAGGTGCCTGCAAGCACCTGGCAGTTTCCCAGTTGTATTGTGGGTATCTTTGACTCTCGTGCACTAGAACAGAGCACACCGAAGTCCAAATTCACCCAAAGCCTGCGTGCCAGGGTAGTAAAACAGTTGCGGGGGAATGATCTGGTCATTTTTCTCTCTGGGTTATTGTTACACTTTGCCAACTTTCTTGAAAGAATCTGGGCAGTAGACCTTTATATTGATAGCACGTTTAGATTTAGAAGGAAAGAAAACAGAAAGAACTGATGTTTGTGGCGCCTCTGTCATGGCTGACCACTATGCTAAGGTGATGTCATAGTTTTTGTTTGTTTTGTTCTCTATACACTTGCTATGGGCTCAGATGGGTGGGTTGTGAATTCTCCAGCTGAACTTTTGTTTAAAGCCCTTGTTTCAGGTGGTTTCTTTGGACAACTACACACAAAACACGGGAAACCCACACAGCAGTAAACAGTGCTTAGTCTGCCTTTAAAGGAATTATCACACTGAATTGTATCACCTAGCTAGGTGTGCTGTAAAGACAGTCAGGATTTCTGGCGGGTTTACTCTTCTGTATATCCTGATGTGTTTTCAAGAGTGTTTGACTTCTAGAGCATGGCCTTGCCTTGGACTCGTGCTCTCAGGCATCAGAATTTGGTTTGATATGTAGTGTTGTAAATAATTTTGAAGGTTAATTTATAATTGTGAGTTAATACTTTGAATCCCTAAGACTGTCCATCTTTGAGTTAGTTTAGAAGAGTGCTGTAAACAGTCACCTTCAGATGAGTAGGTCTGCTTAATGTTCTTTGCTGCAGAGTACATATTGACGTGTGGATGGTTTTCTGAAGTATAACTTGAGCCTTTTACCTTTTTTAAAAAACAGATCGAAGTGGACCTTGGTAAAAAGTGCTGGTATCACTCAATATTTGCCTGTCCTATTCTTCGTCAGCAAACAACAGATAACAATCCACCCATGAAATTGGTCTGTGGTCATATTATATCAAGAGATGCCCTGAATAAAATGTTTAATGGTAGCAAGTAAGTGTCTGACTTCTTAAATGTAAAGAATAAAAAAATACTCTTTTGGAATTTAGTGGGAAGATAAGTAATGAGGATAAATAAATGTAGCTAGGATTTAGATATAAGTAGATTTCTCAACGGTTCATTTAGTATAGCGGGTGGTATGTGCACATTTCTCAGTCTTGAATTTGTTCATGGATTTGTTGATTAGATTTATAAGCATGAGCTTTAACTCTTTAACTTTTTGGGTGGGTGATACATTGTCATACCAGCCTCTCCCATGCTTCTTGCACAAATGGTAGCATACTATATACTGTTCTGAACTTTGCTTTTTTCATTTTGTGATACATCTTGGAGATCCTTTTTTATGATGTAGAAAGAGACCTTATTCTTTTTTCAAGCTGCGGAGTATTCTGCCATATGGAAATATAATTCATTTAACCAGCTCCCCAATGATGAGCATTTCACTTCTGTTACTGTAAAGTGAATTACCATATCTGTATGTGATTTATAAATTTGTAGAATTGGACTTGCTAATTCAGTGGGTGTGTACGTTTATAATTTTTATACATAACCCAATTTTAAAAAGCAGTCTCAAAACCCTAATTAATTGTAGCTCAGGCAGCTAGAAGATTTCTCATCGGAGTTCATCTCAGACCCACTACGGTGAAGTCTTTCTTTTAAGAGAAGGCCCTGGTGTGTAATGAAGCTGTTTGTGCCCTTCCCAGCAGCCCTGGGAGTGGTGGGTGGCAACTAGAAGCCAGAGCTCGATCCTGGTTCAGACCATGCTGGTTTCGTGGGCCACTACAGGGTGTCCTGTGCCCCGATAGGGCACGGAGTCTGCTCCGGGTAGGCTGCATGCCTTGTAGGCTTGGCAGCTGGCATCAGGTTTGCTGCATGTGAGTGGATTGTGACACCAGTACATCTGAAAGTCATTTTGAGCTAGGTGCAAGCTAAACCTCGGAGAAGAAAAATTAGATTTACTTCTGAAACCCCCAAAGCAATTTTCAGAACAGTTGACTTGGTTTTGTTTTCAAAATAATTTTCACTGATTTCCACTGAAGGAGAGCCTTGCAGTTTAAGGTCTGGCTTGGATGGTGTTTGTTTGTGACCCTTCAGTGCTTGGCTTTTGTAATAAGGGAAAGTAGAGTTTATCCTCATAGCAAAAAACAGATGTGCGCGCACGCGCATGTGTGTGTATAATTGTTGAAGACAGCCTGTAACTAGATAACAGTTGAATGTTCAGTACTGATCCTGTTCCTTGATTCAGTGTTTTCTTTCTTGTCTTTAGATTAAAATGTCCATATTGTCCAATGGAACAGAGTCCAGGGGATGCCAAACAGATATTTTTCTGAAGAAATAACTTTAGTTTGCAATTTGTAAGCGGAGCTGAACCGAGAGCGCATTTCAGAAGAGACCGTTCCATTTAATGCAGCTAACCAAGGACTCCCGTGTTTGTATAAGCTACCGCTCCAGAAACTTTGCCCACATTCTAGTGCGCACACCGGGGCGTGCTCCCGATGGATGTTACCGCAGGGCTTTATCATATTCTTGGTCTTCACTTCTGATCAAGTAAATACACCAGCAGTTGTCATTCAGTGCAGGTTTTTGTACTTAATTATATGGTGATTTTTTTACTTTTTAAGAGCAGAAACAGAGATTTACCTTCCCGCCATGTGTTTAACATTTCTCCTTGCTTTTACTTTTGTCATTCTCCTGATAACTGTAAGCCTTGAGAATGTTTGTGGAAAAGTTTTATTTCCTGTGACATACACAGAATTACATGAAAATTCTTCAGAAAAAGTTTGAAAATCTGAATTGTGGTTATGAAACCAATTTGCAGGGGGTTTTTTTGCTTAAGGAAGAAAGCTGTGAGAGATCCCCAGTTTTCTTTTTGACGTTTTCCTCTGCTCCAGCTCTCACCGAGAGGTCAGCTGACCTGACCCAGCTCTGCTTGTAGCCTCAGCGGGCTGCCTGTTATAAAACTCCGTCATGAATTTATTAGCAGGTTGGTGTGAGCAGTCTTCCACTAGAACAGAGTGGAAGTAGTACTATTGTTTTTTTGCTTTTATTGCCAAGAGGTGCTTGTTTTAAAAGTGTGTTCAATAAAACAGAATTCTGAAGTTAGAAGTGTTCTTAAGTTGATACTTGCTCTCTTGGTCTTGGTAGTCCTCTTTGAAATCTGCCTTCAGGACTTGGCTGTCTATATCGCATTTGTATATCATCGCAGGCACAGTGTTGCGTGTGTGTATATATATGTGCACCAGCATCAAACGTTGTGAATCTGGAAGGGAAGAAGCATGTTCCAGTCCTAAATTGCAGTTACCAGACTCATCACTTTCAGTCCTTAAAGTTAGAAGCTAGCGAATTTCCTGTAGTGCAGAATATGTTTATTGCTGTTTTTGTATTCGAATAGTACACTGTCCAATGCCTCTCTTCTGCAAAGTGCATCATCTCATTGACTGTGAATCTGTATATTATTCGGATGGATACAGATAATGCTCTTTTCTCTTGTGAGGTATCTTCATTTAATGCACTGTCCAGAAACAGCCATGTGTAGGAGTCTTTCTCTGTCTGATGAACTACACGGAAAAGACTTCTATGGACATAATTCTGACTTAAACCCATGAAGTTATTACTTCATTTTGAGAAGAATGTCATATGGAAATCACCAAATACTTTGCAACTCTATTTCGTCTGACACGGAACTGAATACCAACATAGGAAAACTTTCATGAGGAAATGAAGAAAGAAGAATACACAGAAGCAAAGAGAAATGTGACGCTTCACATTTTAAACTGCCGAGTGACTTCGTTTGCAGGGGAGGGAGGTACCAGATTTGGTGCTAAGTTAAATGGAAACCGGCAGCCTTTGCTATAGTGTACACCAGCCTGGATGGTTTATCGTGGAATGTTTACCTGAGAGAACTGGGATTTGTTTGTAAAGGAAAGGAGTACCGCTTGATTGCTGTGTGTGGTCAGGCTGATGTCAGGGGTTACTGTGTGCTGTGGGGCTCAGCTGGGGATTTGATTGGCCTGCTCAGCGCTCACTTTGCCCGACCTCTGGCTCGGCCGCACAGCTTTCCTGTTGGAACCCCCTGTCCGCTAACACAGTGAAGGAAAAGAGCAGAGACAAACTCCTTGGACTCCAGGAGAAGGTAGAGCACTCCAGGCAACACTCTGGCCAAGGCTGTAAAATTGATTTATTATGTATTTTTTCCTTTGAATTAAACCCAGAGGGTCTTTTTCTTTCTCCTTTCTCCCCCCCTTTTTCTTTTTACCTTTTTCTCATTAGGCCAGATTTAGTTTTAGTCACAACTTATTCTCCCCTTTCCACCTCAAACACCTACACATCATTTAGGCTTTACGTAAGGTTTGAACAATACAGACATTGCTCTAAAGGCTGGTGGTAAATATTTTGGCGGCCAGACACTTCACACTGCTGGCTCAGGCCACTTTCAAGGAGAAAAACCAGAGAGAGCTCTGCTTTGTCCCTCTCCCAGTGTTGGGAATCCTGTTGACAGTTTTCTTTGCAGCTCATGAAACTTTAGAAGGAATATGCTTTAATGGAAGCATTTGATTTTACACCTTCCTGTGCGAGGTCCTTGTGGTCCTACTGGGCAGGGTTAGGGCCAAACATTGGAAACTCTGTTGATCTGACAATTTAATATGCAAATGATGTCATGTGACCTTCTTTAATTAAATGCGTGGACTTAAAATTCACTGGTGATTAAATATGAAGGAGAGAGGTGGGTTTGAAGAGGCCAGACCGTAACCAAAGATGCTGAAATACAACATGCTGTCCTTTCTCCTCTAGAAACATCTTCATCAGTGGTGTCAGGACCATGTCATGGCCGAGGCTGTCGTTCAGCAGTGTGGGAGGAGGCACTTCCTCTTGCAAAAGGTTGTGATAGAGCCCAGGATTTTACAGTCAGACTAATTATAACAATGTCCATTGAAAAACAGAATTTCCGAATGGTTTCTTAAATTTCTTTAGGAAACCACTTCCAGTCCACCAGTTGTGGACAGAGGCCCTGGGACTGTGCTAAACCAATAAAACCTTATCAGATCCTTAGGTTCTGATTCAGAGCATCTGCGCTTTCAAGTTCAGTCTGAAGTGCAGTGGCTAAGGTTGTCTTTTGATCTTTTTTCCTCCGTTGTGTGATCATCACAGATGCCATGTCTGTTGTTTTAGTGGTGATTATACGATACTTCTAATACAGAAATGAACGGGTATTGGTGCCTCTTGATTTTTAAAATTCTGAAGAAAAGAGCCACCTCATATTCATAAGGGTGTGTGAGTATTTTGTGGGTGTATGAACATTTGATTGAAACTAAGAAAGTTATGAAGTAAATCTTTTGTTTTGATTTTTCTGTAGCAGCTGATGTAGACAGAGACACTAAAACCTGCACCACATTATGTGGGGGAACGAGGATCCTTTTCTCTCTCCAGGTGGTCCCATAGGTTATGCAGTTTAAGTTCAGTGTATTTTATGCTGTAAGTTCCTTTCCACCTCGGTGGTTTCAGCCTTTGGGACAGTAGATACTGCAGAAACCAAGACCTCTTGGTTTATCCGCACAAGACAAGCTGCTGGTAGACATTAGCCCTCTGGTTTTCCAGCTCAACCTCTGATTAAGTGGATTGACAGTCAGGCTGGCCAGTCTGCTTAGTCAGCGGACTCAGGTTCTTTTCAGGGAAGGCATGGAGGCGTGTTTGGTTAATTTCATCTTTAGGATGTGTAAGGTGAAGACACACACAAACCAAATACCTTTCATTACTTAACTCTTCGTACATCATCCTTGGTTACATGAGAATGCTGTGGTCTTGAGGGAACATCGACAGGGAATACACGGAAGGTTTGGTGCTTTGTGAGCCTGTCCAGCCACGGCAGGGGTTATGTAATAGAGTAGTGTTTACCAGAAGCAGGTACAAACTTCACGGACTATGCTTATTGAACGATTATTGAATAGATACCAAAAATAGAATGACAAATGTATTTTGATAGCAGATGAGGCAGTTAGTTTTAGGGCAAGTTTTTTGGCTGTTGATTTTACTTCAAGACATAGGGACAGAAAACAGTTTAGTTTTCAAGCCATTTCCCTCTGCAATTCCACACTGTGGTGAACATATGCTTCATTTACTTCCAAAGAGGCAGAAGCAGCTGGAATTGGCTTATAGCACATGCTTTGTTTCATGTTATGGGTGACGACCTACCCTCTTGTTTTCGCAGTCACTTGATGTTCTCCAGCAAGGCAGATGTGGGGTTCACTAGGACTTAGTGCCTGATCTTTTCTTTTGGGAAGGGGTGAAAGTGAATGTATTGGGGATGGGAGGGAAGCTAGGAGAAGAAAATGGGAGCGTGAATGAGTGTGCATGTGTCTGAAATTCACCATATACCCCCACCTGTGTCTAGCAAGGAACAGGTATTTAATGTATTTTTGCTCCTGACTGCAGTGTGCATGTATTTTCTTCCCCTCCTCCATGTTTTTTAAACTTACACTAAAAACATTCATCAAATCATCTTGTTCAGATGGCTCAGGATTGTTTTTCTTTTGCTTATTACCCTGTGCTCTTGGGTTCGATAGTATTTCTATAATTATGTAACAATAGTGTTGCACTGTAATCTATCATATAGAGCTATATGTATGGAAAATTTTGATCAGTTTTTTTAAGAAATGTATCCTGTTTGCAAAGGCACAATAAAGTTGCATCTTATAGACTATAGGCAATAAAGCTAACAATAAACCTTATTTAACACAAACCATATCCACATTCTCTGTTCATTTGATCTTGAGAAAAGTCTAGCATATCCAGTAGTTTCAGGGATATCATTTTAACTTAAAAGGTTCTGATATATTTAATTTATAAATCTCAGACTGATATAATAGAGTTTTGGAAAACTATAAGAAATGCTTTGTTAATGTGTGTATTCCTATGTAAAACACATGGCTTCTCCTGTGTATATTTTTAAAAATTAAAGAAATGCACATTTGAAAAGTGTTTTGTGGAACCAGTCTGTATAAATATGACAGGTTAGGAGGGAGGGCGTACGGAGGTGAGAGAACATCGCTGTCTGCATTTGCGAAGGGTCTGCGTGTAAAGAATTTCAAGAAAATATCTTTGTCACCGTCTCATCCTGTTTCTGTGCCACCAGCAGTGTCAGAAGAGGAGGTGGCTGGGCACTGCCCGCAGTTTCTAGGTGGGGGAATTGGGTTAACACAGATTCTGCCCCTCACGCTCACCCTGTGGTTCCCTGGGACCCTCTGACCAAGTGAACGATGTGTGACTGGGAAGAGGGGCCCGGAAACAGCTCTGCCCAAGTTGCTGGTGGAGTTGGGCGTGTCCACCCAGCTTTGCCAAGGAGGAACAGAGGACAAGTTGTCCTACACCATGACACATTAAGGTGGTAGAGACCAAGGATCTGTTTGTGCTGCTTCTGTATATTGTCCAAGAGAGATTAATTCTCATCTGAGGTTCTAGAGTGTTTCCTACCTAGGGGAATTAGTGTGGGTCCCATTTAGTTGCATCTGGAGCTAGTGGTCCAGGGGGTGTAGATGAGGCCTGACATCACAGTCTCTCCCTGCTTTGGGAGATCTAGCAGCATCAGCATCACCTGAGAGCTTGTGAGAAAGGTAGAATCAGGCCTCAGCCCAGACCTGCTGAATCCACATTTGCGTGCTCGTGAGAAAACTGGCTTCCCTCACAAAGAGCTTCCTGGATGCTCCCTTATTTTATGAAGTATTCTTCCTCTTAAATGTGGCAGGTAAGGATCACATGTACTGAGCAAAACTTACCCTTGATGACTAAGTCCTGAGTCATCAAGAAGAGTTAAATTGAGTGTGCTTTGAACTCTGTTTTAGCACGGTTATCTTAAAAATCAGTGTATTTCTCACAGATGTAGAGAACAAACATATGGACACCACGTGGGGAAAGTGGGGAGGGTTGGGGGGGGAAAGGAATTGGGAGATTGGGATACCAAATTGTACACTCTAAATATATGCAGTTTATTGTAAAAAATAAAAAAAAGTTAAAAAAATTAAAAAATAAAAAATAAAGAGAAGAAAGTGGAAAAAAAATCAGTGTATTTCTTTACACATCCGAGTAAGTTAGGGAGTATGTGTTGTATTCGCAGTGGGGTGAAGGGCATGTTCCACCCCTTCTCCAAACGAAGGGTGAGCACCAAAGATTTTTGTCGTGGCGGGTGAAGACGGAAACTCACCTTCAGGTGGACAGCTTGATGTGCCTCACCTCTGACCCCCAGTAGAGAAACTGGATGACAGTCTCCCAGCAAACAGGACTGTCACTTCCCAGAGGACACTCTTTCCTAACTTGTTTTTCTGGCACTCAGTAAGAAATTAATATAACTGTACACATAAAGTTTAAAATTCTGAGACAAGTTTTACAAAACTATGGATTTAGTGCTTATGAGTGGTGCACTCGGATATTGCCTGTTGTTTGGTTAATGCTTATCAGGACAGTTGATTTCATGAATCTAATGGGTCAGGATCCACTGTGTAAAAAAGCCTTGCATGGGGAGTTTCTTGGCGGTCCAGTGGTTAGGACTGCGCAGAAGAGTGAGGCGTAGCATGAACGAAGAGACGGACGGACGGTTGGATGGATGGATGGATGGGTGGGTGGATGAGTGGGTGGGTGGATGGATGGATGGATGGGTGGGGGGGGTGGGTGGATGAGTGGGTGGGTGGATGGGTGGGGGGGTGGGTGGGGGTGGGTGGTGGTGAACAAGACAGGCTTGGTCTCTACTCTCAGTGAGGGTAATCTGAGAGAAGTGTAATGAAAATACAGCAAGTTGATGTTTCTGTCACACACAGTGCTCCAAAATCTTCTGTAATATAGAGAAGCATTAAAGCGTTCTTGTCTCTCAAGCAATGGAACTCTTTGCACTGGTGTTCTAGAAGATATTCCCATTTCTTTTATGGTCTCCATTTTCTAGGTGAGTTTCTCCTTACTTACATTGGTCTCCTATGCTATGTGGGTTGTGTAATGTTCTGCCAGTCTCCCATTGGTTTTGCTTTTTTAACTCTGTTTGAAGACCACATTCAGCCACCTAGCAAGTGCTGCCCTCCAAATGAAGGGCTTTGGTGTCATTTCCCCTGTGAAGCAAAGATGTGCCTTAACAGGAAACACGTTATTTGTTAGCGTTCAAGAGTGTTTTGGGAGCTTTCCCCTTCTGATCAGGTTAGAAATGTATTTTAGGTTTCCTTTATTCTCAGCATGAGCCTGTGTTGCTTTTAGGTAGATTAGTGAGCTAATCAGCCCTACAGAGGAACTTCACAGGAAATTATTGCCACGAACGCTTTGAGAGGTGGTTCTGGGAATTTGGGCTGTGCTGGGGTGTCTCAGCACCATGTGTGCTGCAGGCAGTCTGGGGTTTGTGTGCTGGCTTCGTGCCCACAGGGGACCCAGGCTCCCGTCGTCCTGCTCCACAGCCTTGACATGTGGCCTCAGTTTCACCTCTGATCATATCTGTGTTCCAGGCAGGAAGGAAGAGGAGGAAGGGAATGGGTGAAAGAATAAGCTTCCAGCTGAATTAGCTCCTTTGATGTCTGTCCTGGAAGCCCTAGCCAGTGACTTACTAACCACGCTTGGCTGCAAGGAAGTCTGGGAAATGTAGTCTTTGAGCAGGGCACATCGTGACCTATAATAAAATGAAGGTTCTTAATAAAATGCCAAGTTTTAAAAAAAAAAGGTTCTGTTAGGAAGGAAGAAGGGGAGAATGGTTGTTAGGAAAGAAACTTGCAGTCTCTGCTACACTTAACCGTGCATCTCAGCCAGGAAACAGGTGAAACTTCATTCACAGAATGGAATTAAGTCATCAGCACCAGGAGTCGATGCGCGCTTTCCTGTCCTGAGATGTCAGACAAATGAAGAGTTAGCTTTCCCTGAAATATCTCCTTGACCTGCGTTTCTTGGCCCTTGGTGGTATTTGTGATACAAGCAGGAACGTCACCCTAACTTTGGACAGAACCCCTCTTCTACTCTTGTTCTACAACATTCTTCTTCCCATTTGTCACATTTCAGAGCAGGTGGAGACCTTTGTTTCTATCTTGAGCTGCATGGGTAGAAAGTACATTTGGTGTTGAGATGCTTAGAAACTTTTTGAGAATGTTTAAGTGCTCTACAGGCAGACCTTGTTTTAGTGCTCTTTGCTTTCTTGTGCTTCACAGATGTTGTGTTTTTAACAAATTGAAGGTTTGTGACAACCCTAAGTTGAGCAAATCTATCAGCACCATGTTTCCAACAGCATTTGCTCACTTCATGTCTCTGGGTCACGTTCTGGTAATTCTAGCAACATTTCAAACTTTTTTTTTCATTATTATATCTGTTATGGTGGTCTGTGGTCTGTGATCTTTGATGTTACTGCTATGACTTGCTGAAGGCTCAGATGATGGTTAACATTTTTTAGCAATAAAATCTTTAAGATGTGCAATTTTTAGACATAAAACTGTTGTACACTTAATAGACTACAGTATAATGTAAACATAACTTTTATATGCACTGGGAAACCAGAAAATTTGAGTGATTTGCTTTATTGTGATATTTGCAATGAGAAGCCTATGCACCCCCATGAAGAGTAGCCCCCACTCTCTGCAACTAAAGTCCGCATGCAGCAGCGAAGACCCAACGCAGCCAATAAATACATAAATTTAAAAATAAATAAATTAAAAGAAATATTTAAAAAATATATAAACCTGCATATTCTTGCCAAGAACCTTTTGAGATAGGGACTATAATTACCCTCATTTTACAAGTGGGGAAAATGAGGTATTGAAACATTGTCATTTGCTGGAGAACACACAGTAAGTAGCAAAGCCAGAAAGCTACTTTCAGAGCCTCTGCATTTAGTCTAATCTCAGGTGTTTGTGGCCTCTTGCAGTTCCCTTTTGTGGAGAAGCACTGCTCAAGCCTGCTTTTCGAAGCAGGTTAAGGAGTGCCTGCCCCGGCTGTCAAAATCGTGTGCAGGAAGAATTTGCTCATAGACCCAGGGCAGAAGGAAAGGGCAGCTTCTTGCTGGTTAAAAAAAAAAGAGAGAGAGAGAACGCACGCCTGCTCCCTGACCAACTTGTTGAAGAGTCACAGGGGATTTCCAAGCATAGGGTGGGCTCTCTTAAAAACAGTTTAAAAGCAGGAGAAAGAAAAGACCAATTTCTCTGTTTTTTTCTTCCACAAATAGGATGCTTTTTTGTTAAGAGAATGCACGTTTGTTAAATGAAGCACACTGAGGCTGGATTCCCGCCAGCTGATAACCAGCTGTACCACTACATAGTACAGAAGTCATTTCTCTTGTTCCTGTTTTTCAGGGTCCAAAAATATGTTGTGGGCATCTTTCACATAGGAGAATTTGTAAAACCAGTGCCTTGGGCTAGAGTTTGGCAAGTAAAATGTGACTGCTGGACCTGAGGCCTTTGGCTTTGAACTGTGGGCGCTCCTTCTGCACGTGTAGAACAAGCAGGCTGGATGTCTGTGGGGTCCGCCAAGCCCTGAGCCTAGATTTACAGCCCACCCCTAGTGTGCGTTAGGCCTCGTGGCTTGCACAGTGGTGTCGTATTGTCTTTCTGGTCTCGAGGGCCAAGTCTAATGAATGCTTTTTCCTATGTTGAGGTTTTTAATCTCCAAATTGTTGTTTACCATTTTATTTGTGGTAAGTGAAACCCTTTTGTAGGAGGTATGAAAAAAATCAGTAAGTATTATATTTAACCCTTTCTGGAGCCTCCCTTGTGAGGCTCCCCAGCTGCTCACACCTGAGCTGCAGGTTGGAGAGGAAATGCCCTTTTCCTGTCCCTTGGCCCTGGCTCGGATTCTCGGTACTGGTGCTTCACGGCCATCCTCACACATTTCTCCTGTGAGGAAGGGAGTGCCCTCCATGGGACGCTTCTCCTCACCTCTTTCAGGGAACCCAGAGACAGCCCAGAGTCTGGCACCTGCTCCAAGCTAGGGCTCCATCCCTGGGGTGTCTCCCCACCTTGCCCCGCTCTGGTTAGCTTGATGGGTTGGGGAGGAGGGGTCAAGAGCCAGATTTTGTCTCAAAGAAACTTTCTCAACTTTCATTTCTGCTTTCCCACACTCAGGATACTTTCTCCTCTAGATTTTTGTTCTCTAAAAGTAGATCATTGTTAACAAGGCTGTGGAAGGCACTTTCTGGAGGGCAGGGGAAGTTCTATTTCTGACCTGGTGCTGGCTATGTGAGTGTGCATTTAATAATGATTTGGAGCCATACACTTATGGCTTGTGCACTTTTCAGTGTGGATATTTTACCTGAACAACAAAATGAAGATTTTGTGATTTATTATGAGAGGAGTATCAGCTCATCTGTTGCCAAGAAGGAACAAAAGGAAGGAAGATGATACAAGAAGAGATGAATCCATTTTGATTGATGTGAAAATGGGGGGGGGGGGTCCAAGGTGAAAGTGGGCAGTGATCCAATAATTTCAGGTATTCATCCTACAGATGTGTGCAGCATTTTAGTACCATCTGATATTATCATAGTGGAAAACCGGAAACAATGAAATGTCAGGTCATAGTGAAATGATGGCACAACCAAAACTGGAATGTGATTTTGCTATTAAGAAGTATGCCATAGGATTTCCCTGGAGGTCCAGAAGTTAAGAATCTGCCTTCCAATGCAGGGGATGTGGGTTCCATCCCCAGTCGGGGAACTAAGATCCCACTTGTGGGGCCACTAAGCCCACAGGCCGCAGCTACTGAGCCTGCAAGCTCTGGAGCCCATATGCCACAACTAGAGAGAAGCCCGCACATTGCAACTAAAGACCCCACATGCCGCAACTAAGACCTAACTTAGCCAAATAATAAAAAAAGAGTACACCATAAATGTTTGTTTATTAAAGCCACTTATAAAAGCACAGTGCAGTCCCATTTTTTAAAAGTATATATTTTATATATATGCATAGACAATAATCACAAAGAATGTACACCATGATATTAACAATGGATTATTCCTGAGGTAAAGAATTACCTTATCTATTTTTTTCTTCCAAAGAGCATGCATTTCTTGTACAACACGGAAAGAGAGGAAACGCATGTGTAGGGCTGCAGTTTGGGCCCTTAGCTTCCTCACCAGAGTCTGTCTGCCACATCCCCACATCTGCTGGTCCGGGGAGGCCAGGGCCTGTGCCAGTTGCTCTGTCACAATTCTGCCTTTACAAACTGTAAAAACTCACCCATCATCCCAGGAGCGTGTTCAAATATGGACTCTCAAGTTTAGAGAGAGGTGACCTCCATTCAGCTTTCCTGATGCTTAAATAAAGTTTGCAAAGGGCGGCCTCTCCTCTTTCACAGGTCCCTCTGCAACGCAAGAGCAGGGAGAACCATTTTGCCTCCACTTTGGGATTTCACCTGGATTTTCTTCAGAGGTCGAGTTGTTTATTTTCCAGGATTCAGGTCACTCCTTCCACTTTATTTGAGGAATTCCTATTATCTGTATCATTTCATGCTTGATTATGAAAACGTCTGATCCTGTTCAGCTACATCATAGAACTCTAAGTTCTCTTGTCTTATTTCATCACCTCTTTGGGGCTCTGGGTGCAGTAATGGGTCTAACACAGGTGCTCGAGAAATAAACGTGTTCTCTTGAGGTCTGAGACACAGCTCCCCAGGCTGAAGCAGAGGCCTTCGGAGGAGAGACCTGAACGGTGTGGAGGACAAGCCCCGAGCCCTGCTGGGACTCTGATCAAGCTGTTCCCCATCTCTGGGCTTCAGCCCCCTCCTTTGTAAAATGGGTGGGGAAGAGGTTGGGGCTGAGTGGGTGCTGAGCTCTCTCAGCCTGGTTCTGAGAACACAGCTTGCGGTAGCTCTGGCCTGCCCGCCCCTTACCCCAGTATGGGAGCACAACGGTATTATAACCCTTGCGGTGTACCATAGACACGATCGTTTTGTGTCAATTAAAGTGAACTCATAAAGAAACAGTAACCCTTCCCACCCCACCCCCACAAAAATAATAATAATAATGAGAATGGGTGCATAAGGAAGGAAGGCTGGAGAAACAAAGGGAAGGACTCTTGCTCTCCCCGTCAGGAGAGTTCTCAGTTTGAAGTCTTGTAGTGGCTGCTGCACGAGGCCCATTGCCATGTTAGACGTATCTCTCTGAAGGGCTGGGCTTGCCTCCCTGTCTGACCACCGGCCTGAAAGAGAGGCAGGGGACCGTCATTGCAGCAAGAGCCCCTGCAATGCGATGCAGCATCCACCCACATCTACCCACCCCCCCCCAGCCCCCCAGCCTTCATGGGCGTCTGAGGACTTGTCCCCGGGGCACCAGCATGGCAGTGGGTGGATGACCTCAGCAACCTTGCCAAAAGCTTTCCTTGTGCCATCTTGTTTAATCCTCACGGCAACCTGAGGGGTAGCCACCGGGCATGAGAGGTTAGAGAACATGTCCAAGGTCACATAACTAGGAGGTGGTAGAGCCAGGATTTGAAGCTCATTAGCCTAGTTTCTTGGAGACTTTATCAAGGTCCCCATGGAAGTGAGAGAAGCAGGCTGATAACCAAGCCATCATCTGACTTGATTCTCAGCCTTTGGGAGGATCACAGAGATAGAAGAGGATGTGAAAGAACCACCACCGTCAGCAAAGCAGAGCCACTGTACCTAAAAGTCCCTTTGACAACCCAAATTTGATGTCGCACTAAAAATGTGTTAATTCAGGACTGGGCTAGCGCCTTCCAAATGGGCTGATTCATCGTGAGTGTCATGTCTACACACACCATACTCCAAAACCTCTGTGTTGAAGCTGAGCTGCCCTCGGTCATCACCAAGTTTATTCACTCATGTGTGAGTTCCTCATATTTTTAACCTGCATAGCTTTGGTATTTCAGGGCAGAGTTGTATTCTCAATTACTCATTTCAAAATGAGAATTTTCTGAAAAGATACAGGTAAGGGATGATTCGCCTCCAAAATCTCCCAACTGTACCCCCAATATTGAAATTGCTAAAAAATCCTGCTCTGCTTTTAAAGGGTTTTTATCCCCTTAGTATATCACCTCTAGTATATGCATTGGAAATTCATCACATTTTCATTGTTAAAAATAATGATGTAAAAGACATTGAACTTGGGTTCCTGCAGAGGAATATCAAGGAGTGTGAAAGGCAAACCCCAGGTATAAAAACTGAAATATTTTCATCTGCTGAAAGAAACTGGTGACTATAGTTGGTTATCCTTAACCCTCTCTGCCCTGGCCCCTAACCACAGAGACGGGCCTTGGCTTTGAATAACAGTTGCAGTTCTGCTACTTGCTAGCAGTATGGCCTTGGACAAGTCACTAAGTATCCTAAGCCTCAGTTTCCTCATCTATAAAATGTTGGTCACAGTAACTACTTTAAAGGTTGTTATGAAACTTGAAACTTAAAAATATATATATACACACACACATACATACATATAAAGCACTGGTACACTTCAGGCTTTCATCAAGTGGTTGTTATTATTATTGATAATTGAAGTGTAAGCATGTCTCTGCCCCCTTGGGTAGGTTTCCTGATCTCTGAGCCAGTGATCTGTGAGACTGCACCGTGGTGTTTCCCCCATGGAGTTGCTGTGAGGATACGGAAGACCCTGGATGTGACTCCCACCACAGTGCCAGGCTAGAGTGGGCACTGGTTAGAAGTTAGCACAGGGCTGCCTCGGCTGAAGCTCGAAGGAGAGAGGAGACTCTCTCCCAGAGGCCTCTCTCCCAGACACTGTTTTTCTTTTTTGTGTTTTCCTGATCATTTCAGAATGGTCATGGTCTGGAACTGGATGAGCCAGTCACTTGAACTGCCAGATCGCTAACTACCCCTACCTCTGGTCCCCCTTTCTTCCCACTCCTGTCCTTGGCAGCAAATCAAGGCCCTGAGTTGCCACAGGGAACTTAGGAACTGAGGTCATTCTTTATTTGGTTCAGGTGATAAAACTGGCTCTCAAAAAAAGCTAGACCAAGCCACTAGGGAAAAAAAAGTTTTCTTAAGAAAACAACAAGACCCAACTAGAATCATCCACATAAAGAGACCTCAGGTCTTCTGAGAAGCTAGGATTAATTGGGGGAATTCTTCAGATGGGCTTTTTGATGTTAGGCAAAAACAAGACGGACACTTCCTGAAGTCACACTGCTCGCCCCATAAGCCCAACCTGGGCCTCCATTTTCTCCCCAGTGTCAGCCTTCTGCCTCTCTTGGTTCAGACACTGTGCTTACTCCCCGGCCCCTAAAGACTCCACTGCCATGGCCTCTCTCTGGGAAAGTTTCCCACCATCTGCTCTTTGGGAAGCCAGGACCTGTGTCCAGGGCTGCCTGGGGTTAGCAAGCCCAGAGGTTATAAGAAACTCACCTGGGACATTTGCAGACACGATTTCGGTTCCCTGGATAAGGACAAAGAAGGGATAAAGTGACTGCCTCACCACGACCAATAGTCCCCAAATATGGTTTCTCCTTCACTTTTCCTATCTATTTAGGATTATAACTAAATAGTTTTTTTTCTAGTGTGGCTGTGACTATTTTATTTAAAGCAAACAATAACTACATTGACATTACAAAAAAGACAAAGTAAACTTGTAAAATGACATTAGTGCGTAATGATGATTGACACTGTGAAGACTAATTTATATTATATAAACTGTAAAGAAAGCATGATATAATATTTATATTTTACAGTTTTAATAATTATTAAAATTTAAAAAAATTGTAGTTGATTTACAATATTGTGTTCGTTTCAGGTGATTGAAACGGCAAAGTGATTCAGTTACACAAATCATACACAAATTTTTTTCAGATTCTTTTCCATTATAGATTATTACAAAATATTGAACATAGTTCCCTGTGCTATACACTAAATAGGATTATCACTCTTGTGAGCCCAGGTGAGGGCTTCTTTCCCACCCCTCTTTGTATCAATTCAAAAAACATTGCACATACAGATGTGGATGAAGATGGGTTAGTACAGTCACCTGCGTGGGATCCAAAGCTGGGTGGGGGGCTCTCAAGGAGGGGGACCAAGGATAAAGCACTGCATGTCGTGGTTTTGACCCAGTCCTCCTGGGCACCGGTCCCAGGGCCACAGCCCCCCGCCCCGTGTCCCATGAGTCTGTAATAAGCCCAGACCCGTGCGCTTGCTACAGGCTTTGGCCATGGAACACCCTACGCCTGCTGCTGCCGCTCCGGGGCTCTGTCTTCCTAAAAACCTCCCGGAGAGTGGAAAGGGCAGCGGGAAGGGGTTTTCCCGCGTTCTCTCTCCAGGAAAGGCCTAGCTTTCACCTGGCCCTGCGAAGCCGCTGAGTCCCAGAAATCCCAACTCCGACCCCCGGCAACGGATGCCTAGAGCAAAGCCGCGCAGAGGGCGGGAGTCGGGCAGACCCTCGCCGCCGCGATTCCCTAGGACTTACGGCGGTGGCAGATGATCGTGATGATCAGTGACAGGAGAAGGATGCCGCAGGTCCCGGCCAGGGGAGCCCAGATGTAGATATCACAGGCGAAGTTCAGCCCCTTTGTGTCTACTGATGACACAAAAGACGCCGACATTTAGGAGCGGGCCGGGGATCCCCCACCCCACCCCGCCAGCCCGGGCACGTCCTTCTCCCGGCTCCGGCTCTCGGCGTCCCCGCGCTCGGGCTGCCCTCGGCTCTACCTCCAGGATCAGGGCTGCCCCTGGCGAGGAGTCTGCCCGAGCCCGCCTCACCTGCGCTGCCCGCCGAGGGCCGGCACACCTCCAGGCGCGGAAACACAGTCTGCGACGCTTTGGTGGGCGCCCGCGTGGTTGGTGTCGTCGTCGGCGGCGTGGTGGGCTTCGCTGCGGGAGCAACAGAGAGTGGTTAGGGGCTGGGCTGCAGCTGTGCGCGCGAACCCCCCGCACCGCTCCGCGCGCCTTTGCCAAACGCGCGCCTCCTTCCGATTTTCCCCTGGAGGAGCCGGAGATCGCAGCCCGCATGGAGCTCTGCGCTCAGGGCAGGGGAGCTGGGGTGCGGTCTCCTGGTCCGCGAAGCGCACCCGGAGCTTCAGGGCCCGCTCCCATCCTCCTGGCCTCTCTCTCAGGGCCCCACCAGAAACCTCGTGGGTTTGGGGGTGATACCCGCATCTTACGGACCAGCAAAGGGAGGCTCAGAGCTTTTAAGTACAAGAATTTGCCAGGCATCATACAAGCCCGGAACTCGAGCCCAGATCAACCGGACCTAAAAAGCCATCTTCAGTTCCTACCCAGTCGCACCCTAGCTTCACTTTCCTCATCTGTGAAATGGGAACAGCATCTCAATAGCCCCCAGGGGCTCTAAAAGGTTCGAAAGCGTCCGTGGGAAAAATGGACTCGGACGTGAGTCCCAAACCCCACACCGAGAGGTTCCGCGCCCGGGGCGCCCGGACCTGGCAAGAAGACAGGCACGAAGTTGCTGAAGTACATAACCGAGTTGCTTATGGACGAGCAAAAATAATAGCCTTGGTCCTTCTCGCGGAATCTGTGCAGGGTGAGGCGGAAGTTGGTGCCGTCCACCTTGTTGCCAGAGATGTAGTTGGTGTCCAGCCCCTCGGCCGTCTTGGACCGTGAGCTGGAGAGGTACATTAGGAAGATGGGTCTGGAGGCGGCCTCGGGCTTCTGGTAGAGCCAGGAGCAGCCGGACGACATGCTGGACTGCAGCACCTCGCAGTGCAGGTTCACCTTTTCGCCCAGGTGAGCCTGCATCTTCGGCGGTGACATCCGGAACGAGAACGACTCGAGGACCACGGCGGCATCTGTGGGGCACAGGCAGCGAGGCTGAGCCGGGAGTCCCGCTCCCCCCGCCAGCCCCGCCCCCTCCTGCCCCAGGGGTCGCAAACTCACCGAGCAGCAGGGCCAGCGGCAGAAGCAGGGAGGTCACGGGCGAGGACATGGCGCGCTCCCCGCTCGACGCTGACGGGGGAAGCTGCGCCCTTCGGCCGGCCGATGAGCTGATTTCGCGTTCGGAGGATGTGATGTCACCTGAAGCCCTGCGGAGGAGTCGCCCTCCTTTTCGCGGTTGTCACCTTCCAGCCCAGTGAGGGGGCTGGGGTCCATGAATGGGGGCATGCCGTCGAGGCAGCCTTGCCGGGAAGCTGGGGATGGTGGAGGACCACGGATTTGAGGACAAGGAAAAGGGCTTGGAAATAGCCTTTGGAATGGCTCTCTTGGGGGTCTGACAGAGGCAGAGGATAGAAGTGAGAGACTTCAAGACGTGAGGGTGAGTGAGCAGGGAAGAGAGAGAAGGGTCCACTTCCTTGGCTCTCACTCAGAGTGGCCCTAGCACTGACACCTTGGGGCTTTGGGACCGCAGAATGGGCCCTGAGGGCTGAGAAGAAGAGGACTTAGTGACTGGCCCACTTTTGGGGAACTTTTCAGGCAGGGGGGTCCACGTGCTCACAGAGGAAGGACCTTCTACCTTCCTCTGAAGAGATTTCCAGGGGGCAGCAGCCACTCAAGCCTCCTGTGGGGCTGGCGGTTTTCTGCTGACCGCGCCCTCAGGCTTTCCCCAGCCACGGAACCTGGCCGCACAGCCTCACTCCTTCCAGGGCCCACTGCAGCAGCCTCCACACCAGCCCCTGTCCCGGCCAGTGCCCCAAAGGGATCTGATGGTGTCACTCCTGCAGCCTCCCATGACCGGCAGGACTGCATGGAAACTCAGCCCTGGCTTAGCTCAGAGCTTTTGGGTGCTGGCTCCTCCCAGCCTCTGCCCTGTTCCCTGCCCTGGTCTTTCCCATTCACCTACCACTGCATTCCCACAGGGTTTGAGATCATCCGAACTGCAGCATCCTCTTGCCTTTGCTGTTCCCTGTGTCTGGGATGCTGTTCTGTTTCTACCCCAGGGCCAGCTCCCGTGCCATGGGACTTAGACCTCACTTCTCTGTACCTCTGGCTCTGGGTGCTTGGCGGGGACATGTGTGCAGCCTGGGTGAATGGTTGGGTGGAGACAGTTCTCCCTGTCTGAACCTGACACACACTTGGCCCCTTCCATTTTGTCTGCTGCTGTCCTGAGACCTTCTACCCCATTGTGGGTGCCCTCTCTCATTTCTTCAGGCTCTTCCACTTTGCATCCCATAGTGGGTGCTCCTCACGCTGCTGCTGCTACCTGATTCTAGAGACAAGCCACCTGGCATTATCTGGTCCATGTGTCTGCCCCACTCATGAGCTCTGCCCAGTGGTGAGAACTATGTCCCAGACACCCCCCAGATGTCACATGTCACATCACAGCTTGGGCTGAGCTGTGTTTGGAGAACTGCACTCCCCTCATGGGGTCTGAACTTGAGTGTTGGATGGACTGTTTTTTTTTTTTTTTAACTTTGATTTCAACCCTCTTCCTTACCCCTCTGCCCAAAGCATCCAAGGTGCTTGCTCTAACATGGACTACATAACATTTTATATTTAGAGATTTTTTGTGTGTCTTTTAAATGACATAAGTTATATATCCTTGAAAAATTTCAGACAATACAAAAAAGAGTATGGGGAAATTTCCCTGTCTCAACTCTCCTCACCACCATCCATTCTCTAGAGAAAACCACTCTTACAGTTAAGTGTGCCCCTCAGATATAATCTATGCATAAACAGCTGCTTATACATCATTTTAGATACATGGTTGTACTATGCACATATTTTTTGCAACTTGCCTTTCTTATCTAACAGTAGAAGAAGGAAAGCTTTTCATGTCAGCACCTGTAGATCTACCCCATACTTCTGAAGGGGTACATTTTATATGGGTGTTTCCTAATTTAGTTTTCCTATTAAAAGACTTTTAAGCAATTTCTCAATTTTTGCAATTACTAGTAAGGCTGTAGTAGATATAACGAATCTGTATCACTGAGGAGTCGCTCGTGTACATGTAACATTTTCAAATGGAAGACAGGCAGGTTGGAGAAAAAAAAAACCCTTTGTAATGGTGAATATGACGGGCACACAGCAGTGGGTCCCCTGGCATGGGGATATAGGTGTCTGTGTGTGTCCCTGGCTGTGTAGACACAGTGCTGCACTTTAACTCACATGAATGAGGGTGGCAAGGAAACAGCCAAGTCCAGATAGGCCACTGACAAGGCGATTCTCCTTTAGATAGTTTCCTATTTTGCTTCGTCTCTGTTCCTAGTGCAGGAATGTTAAATGGCCCTTCTGGCCAAAGGATACAATGAGGAGGGTGGTGAAGAGGATGGCCAGGCACGAAGGTACACCTTGCTGGTGGAGGAAGCATTGGAGGGGAGCCAGAGTCGATGATGGCCAGATTCTGGGATACAATGCTTGAAAAGAGAATCGTCCTATTCCAGTCTTCTGGAAGCGAGCTGCAGCTGGCTTGGAGGTCTTCCAGCCTTGCAGCTAAGCAAAGTGTCAACCATGGGGGTGGCAGCCCCTTTTGCGCAGAGCGTAACAGAGGATGGAGGGGGGATGTCAAGGCAACATGTGAAACCCACCAAGGAGGCTTCGTGACCCCGATGATATTTTTCACAGAACTGGTAGATTCTCAATGAAACCACAACGACATCCGCCCTGCAGCACACAGGAGAACAGATGCAATCTTGCAAGTTCTGGGGATGCTTGTTTGCTGTAGGGCCAGGTGTGCATAGGGCTGGGTGGGGCCTGCCAGGTAAGCTTGCTTGCATGGGGTGGATGAAGAAATGGGAACAGCAGCACTCTGTCAAATAAACTCCTTATTTTTAAAGACATCCAGAGAGAGAGAGGGTAAGAGAGTACCAGTTTCTATGCTGAATTTAAACAGGTCTTTGTTTTTCCTCAAGGTATATGTTCTTAAGCCATGGAAATACTTTTAATTTACATTAAAGACCTATTGAAGATGCATAACCGCAGGGGGCAGTGGTAGGAAATTAATCAGAGCCCTGTGTCGTAGCTCCTAATATGCTGAGTCAAGGCCAATCTGGAATCACCGAGTTGGAAGTTGCCTGTTGTTTCCCCTTTCCGGTCCAGGAGATGTTCCCATCTCCTTGGAAAGAGTTAGCTTGTTTGGGCCTAAAAAGGCCTTTGAACTCTAGAGTTATCAGGGTCTTGCTTTCTCTCAATCACAAATACCTGTTAATTCTACCTGACTTCTGCCATTCCCACTTCTCTCCACTCCCCAGACCCTCAAGTTTAATGAGGCTATTGTCATCTTTTGTCTGGACTTTTGCAGTGGTCTCTGATCTGGCCACCCCACTTCTACTCTGGTCTCTTCCAGAACTTCTGCTCCCTTTCAGTGAAAATCTTGTCCTGCTAAGCCTGTGCTCCATCCTGCAAGGGCTTCCTGTGGCCCCTAGGAGAATGCTGGGTGATCCCAAACGTTGTCTCAGGCCCTACACACTCGGTTCTGCAGCCCCATCTCCACCCTCTCCTGCTCACCTTCTTCACACCTCCTAGGCTAGGTATCTCTCTGTTTCTCAAAGGGACCCTGCTCCTTTCCACCTCAGTGCCAATGAATATGCTATTCTTTTAGCCTGGCTTGTTCTCAGCTCTGCTCTCTGCTTAGCAAACTCCTCTTCCCTAAGACCCAGCTCAAGCCTCTCCTCCTCATGGAGCTCAGCACCTCGCCCCCTCCCCCTGCTCCCAGGCAATATAGACCATATGCTTCTCGGTGTCACGTGGAGTTTGGGTGTCCCTGGACTGAAGCACTTATTCTGCACAACAATGGTTTGTTTGCTCATCCAGCTTGATGAACAGACCCTTGGTCGCTTGAGGAAGAGACCTCGTCTTGTTTGTGTTTATATTGTGGTGCCTCGGAGGCCATGGCACACACCTGGTCTTCAAGAAATCCTCGTTCGGTAAAAGTTAAATGCAGGTAAAAGCAGAGTAGAGCAGACCAGAGGAGTAGAGATAGTTCATTTCAGGTAAGGGTGCTCAGGAAAGATGTTACAAAATGGCTGGTTTGTAGATAAAATAATAATTAGGAGAGGGCTTGCTTAGAATGAGGCATTTGCCTTCTAATCAAGATGGTGCAGATACCATGTTTTAGTATGTAGTAATGGTGTGGTTGAAGGTAAAAGAAGGAGAAGGAGGAAGGGGAGAAGATAGATGCATTCAATTGCAGGGTGAGTATCGCCCTGGATGTAGAGGTGGAACCAGGACTGAAACAGGGGCCAGCTTGTTGGGGTCTGTTCTTGAGTCTGTGTCTTGGGTCAGGATTTCTCTTGGTGAAAGGCTGGAGAAAGATATGAGCCTCTCCACAGTCATGGCTCACATGGGGCTGCTCCTCAGTGATGGGAGGGCAGGCCAGAGACTGGAGTTGCCTGATCCCCAGTGTCACCACTGGACAGGAGCCCAGTGCCATCAGGATAAGGCCTGGTTCTGACTGTGGGCCCTGAAACAACCCAGGAGGATGGAGTATAAGGAGAAAGAGAGATTTTTAAAATTCCTATTCAAGATGAGATTATGTACACACTCAAAATTCAAAATATATGTAAAGATATTTTACTGAAATTGGGATGGGAGTTCACTCCAGCAGAGGTGCAAGTGATAGGATAATCTGAAAAGAGTTTAAAACAGAATGCAGAACAACTGAATATCATAAATACTGAGCATCCTGGAAATGAAGTCTATGTATAAAACTATACTCAGATACACTCTAGATTGTACATAGTTGAAGGGATAATTAGTAAAATGGAAACTAGCATTGAGGAATTCACAGAGACTGTGATGCAGGGAGATAAAGACAGAAGCAGTTGGAAAGGCTGTAGAGATGTGTAACAGCATTGTGAAATGTTTAATGGTATTTCAGAAAGTGAAGACTAAAGGGAGTGTGAAGAAGGAACACTGGAAGAGATCATGGCTGAAGATTTTCCACAATTAAAGACACAAGTACTCAGATCAAAAGTGCTCCCAGAATGCCAAATAGGATACATAAAAATATGTCCATCTCTGAACACATCAAGATGAACCGCAAGACTTCAAAAGCAAAGAGAGGAAGGCAACCCACGGGGCCAGAAGAAGTTGAGATGATGTTTAAAATATGCTTGGGGGAGCCTTAGTCACAGCTTGGATGGGGTGAAGAGAGTAAGAAGCTGATCTGTGATGGGAAAGACTCACACATCTGCTGACAACTTGTATTGGTGCTGTGTCATTCTCCTCTGTTGGTGCAGACACATGCTTGCTGTAAATTTGCGTCAACTTGCTACAGATTTTTTTTTGTCTTTATTGGAGTATAATTGCTTTACAGTATTGTGTCAGTTTCTGCTGTACAACAAAGTGGCTACAGATCTTTAGTGTTGAGAACATTCAAACAGAAGCAACCTGAATGCAACTGGAGAGCCAGGATTTGAGGTCAGGAAAGGGACCGGGGCTGGGGAGGCAGCCTCTGCAAGGGAGTAATAATTTAAGTTGTGAGGGTGGGTCTGATTGCAAAGGCAGGTAGAGTGGACAGGAGGAGCAGAAGAGGATATTGAACGTTTAGGGAAGGCACATATTTAAGGAGAGGGAAGAAAACATTGGCAGTAATTCAGGTGGTGTAGGAACTTCAGGATGGGGCTTGAGAAGCTGGCAAACCATTATGGTGAGATGGCTGCTGCAAGTTTGGGCTATAAAGGAGCTTTGGGAGGGCATCCTTTGCAGGCCTGGGACTGCAAGCCTGTGGCAGGAAGAGCCTGTGTTCCCCACCTGGCCCACTTAAGGACACCTAATCCCACATGTTTATCAGAGGAAGACTCTCAGGTAAGGGGTTGGGGGGGAGGGTAGGCAGGGGAGGGGAGGGAGCTCGAGTAATCTTGGATGATGTCTGGACCTCCTTTATTGTTCATTCTCTTAAATGTTTTTCCATTCACTCTTTTTTTTTAAGTTTTGAAAGTATTTGAGCACAGAAAAATAGAGCAAATAATATAAAACACCCATACGCTCCTCAGAAAACACCCCTCAAAACTAATATGTTAACATTTTGTCACATTTGCTTCAGATGAACATTACAGATACAATTGCCCAAATACTTGCCTCCTCCCCAGAAGCAAAATTTGGGTTTTTGTCTATCAACTATGAGAGAAGGGTGCTACATTTCCAATTACGATTCAGGATTTGTCTACTTCTCCCTTTAACTCTGTCCATTTTTTGCCTCGTATATTTTGAAACTTTGTTGTTGGGTGCAAGCACATTTAGGTTTGTTGTGTTGTCTTGACAGATTGACCCTTTTATCGTTACAAAACGTCCCTCTTTATCTCTTTATCTCTGGTGATACCTTATTTTGCAGTCTAGTTTGATAGTCACGTGGCCACTCTAGCTCTCTCATGTTATCTATTTGATGGTATCTTTTTCCATCCTATTACTTTCAACTTGCCCCTCTCTGTTTTAATACCTTTACTGTATATGTACATATGTATTGGCTATATATAATTTTTGAGAATGTTTCGATATACAGAAATGTTATCATATTGAATGTCTTTGAGTTTGAGTTATGCTGAGACATAAATTTAGTTCATTTAACTTAAATGCTGTATAGTAGTATTATCTGGTGAATATACCACAGTTCAGTAGTTCTCAAACCAGGGTCTTCATACCTTTGGTGGGACATGAAGGTTGTCCTTAAGGATACACATAACTTTTAAAAAATTTATTTTATTGAAATATAGTTCATTTATAATGTTGTGTTAATGTCTGCTGCACAGAAAAGTGACTTAGTTATACATATACATACATTCTTTTTCATATTCTTTTCCATTATGATTTATCACAGGATATTGAATATAGTTTAGTGTGCTATACAGTAGGACCTTGTTGTTTACCCATCTTATATGTAAGAGTTTGTATCTGCTAATCCCAAACTCCCAATCCATCCCTCCCCCACCCTTCTTCCCCCTTGGCAACACAAGTCTGTTCTCTATGCCTGTGAATTTGTTTCCATTTCATAGATAAGTTCATTTGTGTCATATTTTAGATTCCACATATAAGTGATATAGCATGGTATTTGTCTTTCTCTTTCTGACTTACTTCACTTAGTATGATAGTCTCAAGTTGCACCCATGTTGCTGCAAATGGCATTATTTCATTTCTTTTTATGGCTGAGTAATATTCCATTGTATACATGTATCGCATCTTCTTTATCCATTCATTCTGTCGAGGGACATTTAGGTTGTTTCCATGTCTTGGCTATTGTGAATAGTGCCGCTATGAACATAGCGGGGCATGTGTCTTTTTGAATTATAGTTTTGTCTGGACATATGCCCAGGAGTGAGGTTGTTGGATCATATGGCAACTCTATTTTTAGTGTTTTGAGGAACCTCCAAGCTGTTTTCCATAGTGGCTGCGCCAATTACATCCCCACCAATAGAGGATACACATAATTTTAAGGGGTTTGTTTTTCAGATCCTGAAAGCCTATTTATCCTTTTTCCTGAGATGGATCTGCCTAAGAATAGATGCCTTTGTCTAGTTTTCACACACATTCTTCTTCCCCACCACACCTTTCACGATTGCTCTTCTCCTGCTTTGAGACAGAATGGCAGACTTCCCACCCTCCTGTACCTTACTGTGGTGCAATCAAAGAGAAACACCCAAATATTTTTCATTTAATATCCATTTGCTTAGGAATTGCCAAAGAATGCATTTCTCCTCAGAAGAGACTCCAAGATGCTGGAAAACAGGGCATCTGGGAGAAATGCTGGAGGCAGAGCTCCTCATGGCCGGCTCCTATTGCCTCTCTGCTGTAAAGCTGGAACCCAGAAGTGAGACAGTTATTATGGGATGCACATTAACATGTTCATTAAAATTGCAAAAGGAATCAGACATCTTTTTTTAACAGAATGTAAGTCTGATTTGCTAGTTGGTTTGACATTGAAGCCTTTGCCAATGAGGTTAGTTGGCAGTATTTTTATTTTTCCATGAATCAAATGAGGTAAACCTTTAGCTCCAAAGTTTTGGTGACAAGAAAGTGTAAAGGACTTCCCTCGTGTCTCGGTGGTTAAGAATCTGCCTGCCAATGCAGGGGACACGGGTTTGATCCCTGAGCCAGGAAGGTCCCACATGCTATGGAGCAACTAAGCCTGCAAGTCACGACTACTGAGCCCGTGTGCCATCACTACTGAAGCCCGCAAGTCTAGAGCCCATGCTCAGCAACAAGGAAGGCCACCACAATGAGAAGCCTGTGCACTGCATTGAAGACCCAAAGCAGCCAATAAGACAAACAAACAGTGTAACCCTTTGATAAGGTAAAAATATTTTATCAAAATACTGTTTTGGTAAATTTGTATGGAAATTAAAAATATTTCAATTTCCCCAACCCTTTCTAAGTTCATCAGGGTAGGCAACTGCTTTTCAATGAGAGAGGAACAGTACAGTTGATAGCTACTTGATACGCTGTAGTATAAAGCCTATTTCGGTGGACTCCAGAAACTGAGAAGTAACTCTAAAGATTGTGCCCAATCCACATGCAAGTCAGAGCTTCCTGAGTCTTTGCTTCCAACACAACTGAAAGAAGACCTACTAGAGCTGGCAACGGTTATAGATTGAATTGAGTCCCCCACCCCCACCCTCTCCCAAATTTACATACGCTGAAGTCCTAACCCCCAGTACCTCTGAATGTGACCTTATTTGCAGATAAGGTTTTTACAAAGGGAATCAAGTTAATATGAGGTCATTAGGGTGGGTCCTAATCGAATATAACTAGTGTCCTTAAAAAAGAGGAAATTTGGACACACATAGCCAGGGAAAACATCAAGTGAAAATAAAAACAGAGATGAGGTGATGCTTCTACTCTTCAAGGAACTACAAAGACGGCCGGCAACCCACTAGAAACTCTGAGAGAGGCATGGAATGTATCTTCCTTTCGGCCCTCAGAAGGAACTAATGCAGCCAACATCTTGATCCCGAATTTCTAGCTTCCAGCACTGCGAGACAGGACATTTCTGTTGTTTAAGCTAGTACTTAGTTTGTAGTATTTTGTTAGTTGCAAATTGACATAGCAACTAATAGATCATTAAAGTTACCTTTTGATGATAGGTCACTATTGTGGGGTTATTATTTTCTTGGTTGAAAAAATTTTGGATAAAGGTAAAAGATTTACTGGCTCTACTGTAACAAAACCATTTGTATTTATGGGAACAAGATTTCTCAGTGCTTACACTGAATGAAAAAAACAAAACAAACTGGAAAAGAATTGATGTTGAACCCTGTCTCATTCTAACAAAAGGTAATATTATTCTATGGGTTCATTAATTAACTGGACCCAATTCATCTTATTTAGAGCTGAACTTCCCCTCAAAGTTACTTTTTTTATAAAACTTATTTTGAGATGATTACAGATTGATATTGCAATTATAAGAAATAATATAGACAGATCCGATATATCCTTCACCTAGTTTCCCCCAATAGTAACATTCTGCATAACTGTAGTACATTATCACCAAAGGTTACTTTTTATGTATAATAATTAATTTTAATAATTTAAATTTTATAATTTAAAATTAATTTTATTTTTCATTTGTTATTTTTGAACAATTGTATACAACCTTCAGTTGTATGCTTTTTTTTGGGCAGAGAAGTATGATCAATAAAAGATCTTCAACCTTAAGAACATATTATTTTAAAACAAATGTCTATGGAGGAAGTGGGATAGAGGAAAAAAGGAATGATGGAAAATTTCCAAAAGGTAAAGAAGAACTTGTATTTTTAAAATGTATGATGGTTGAAATAAAATGGATACATCATTTGTTTATATTCTGTTAGAAACAAAGAGTGATGTAAAGTTTTACTTTAAAATGCCAATATTTACAACACATTGGAAGTTATATACTTTGCAAGTATTTATGAAGAAAAGTGTTTAATGTCAAGTTAAAACTGAGTGAAGAGGTACACTACATTCATAGCAGCATTATTCATGATAGCTATAATAAACCGTGGAAGCGACCCAGGTAGGTGGATAGATAAGCAGAATGAGGCATACACATACAGTGGAATATTACGCAACCTGAAAAAGGAAGGAAATTTTGACATATACTACAACATGGATAAACCTTGAGGACGTTATGCTAAGTGAAATAAGGTTATCACAAAAAGGCAAGTACTGTATGCTTCACTTACATGAGGTACATAGAGTAGTCAAAATCAGAGACAGAAAGTAGAATATTGGTTGTCAGGTGCTGGGGGGTGGGTGGAATGGGGAGTTATTTAACGGCTATAGAGTTTCGGTTTTGCAAAATGAAAAGTTCTGAAGATGAGTGGTGGTGATGGTTGCCTAACAAAGTGACTGTATTTCATATCACTGAACTGTACACTTAAAAATGGTTAGTATGGCAAATGTTATGTTATGTGTATTTTCCCACAATAAATTTCTTTTAATGCGTGGAGCACATAGTCTTTCATATTTGGGGGGGGGGGTGGCATACAAGAGAAGAAAGATTTGATGACAGAGGCCACTGTTTATTTCTCTAGTCCTCTATTGATGGACCTTTCGGCTATTTCCAGTTTTTGCCATTATAAACAACGCTGCTGTGAACATCCTTGTACGTATACTCCCTAGAGTCCATGTACAAGATTTTCTCTATGGTATCAACCTGGAAGAGGAACGACTTAAGGAGGATACTGACCTTGAGAGGATGATGACTTGAAGCAACTTCTCTTACCCCCTTAGCTACTGGCAAAGTTCTCTCCAAAGTGAAAGTACCCACTTACACTCACTCACACCAGCTGTGGATGAATTTCCATTTACCCATATGCTTTCTAATTCTTAGCTTTGCCAGTCTTTTCAATTGGGCCAACATGATAGGTGTGAGTTTGTATCTTATTGTTGTTTAAATCAGCATCTCCCCAAACAATGTTGGGATTGAGTATTTTATCAGATGTTGGCCATTCAGCCTCTTCTGCAAAGCACCTATTTGCTTTCTTTGCCTCTCAACAATGTTTAAGTAACTTCCACACACCAGGAGCTGTCCCTGCCTTCCAGAACTCACATCACTACAAATGCAAATTTCACTGGTGCTTAAAGAACCTGCTTTCTTTCCAATCAATTTTTCACTACTAATTTCAACGACCAAACGAGGTTTCAGCTCTTCTCTCTGTTCACAGACTGAGTCTTGCTATATTCACAGTTCGGGCTCCGCCAAAAAAACTCCGCGAGGCAAAAAAAACTATCAAAAGTCTCCTTTCTTTCTTTCCCCTCCCCTTTCCCCGCTCCCTCTTTCACCTCCTCCTCCATCTTTTTGGTGAGACAATTTGTCGTCTTGAAACAGTTTACCCAAAATAGAAACTTGAAAAAGTCAGTGGAAATTCTTCTTTTTACACTAGAGGGTTAATTCTTTTATTTGGCCGCTGGCGGAGCATCCATGAAGTAACCGAAGTAACCTCAGCTCAACCGGAAAGCTTTTCACGCTCACCTTTTACAAACTATGACTTTGCCGGTGGCCAGTCCCCCCGGCAACTTTCCGAGGGGACCTGAGTTGTTCTCTTCGGTTACCTGTGGGGTGAGCTGTGGAAGCCGGAGGGCACAGCAATGGAAACATCGCAGGAGGCGAGAACGACTGTTTCCATAGCTAACCACCAGAGCCAGAGGGCGCGTGCTTTAAAAGGCCCCAGCAACTCCTGTAACGCGGTGACCCATTTATTGGAGTTTTCCCTGGGAGGAGGAGGAGGAGGAGGAAGTGGAGGAGGAGAAGGAGGAGGGAGATACGGACCCTGAGAGAGGTAGGGGGGAAGAAAAGGCGGAGCTAGGAAAGGAAGGACAAGATGAGGGAGGCCAAAGGCTTTTCCCTCCCTTCTGAACCTGTCCTTCAGGTGCCCCCCCCGCCCCCACCTTTGGTGGGGGCGGAATGATGGGGGTTAGAAGATTTCTCAGTGTGGTTTGCACCTTCTCAGTTTAGCAGGAAGGAGAGAGATGAGCTGCTTCCTCCACACCTCAGACACTGGGATAAACTGCCCTTCAGAAATATTCCTGCTTTTGCCTAGAGGCAAAGGCATGATATGGGATCTCCTCTCTGCCCCAGTCTTCTTACTTGAACCGCAGAGACCCCCACAATGTTGCGCAGAGAGGAGCTACAGGGAGCTGGGGTGCAGGTGGGGGGTGGGGTTTGCCGTGGGTGTCTGCTGCGGTCCTGGGCACCGGCTAAGCAGTGGGGACAGACAAGGGAACACGTGATACCACGATGAGGGTGCCAGGATGTGGTGGGTGCAGCCGCGGACAGGCGCAGGAGGAACCCAGCCTCCCCCCAGCCCTCAGCCGGTGGGGGTGGGGTGGGGACTGGGGAGGGCGATCAGGGCGACTAGAGCCAGTTGTGCCCGAACTCAGTCTTCCTGGAGGCGAAGAAGCAGGCGCGATGGGAGTCGGGGATGGGCGGGGAGACAGGCTGAAGGCAGGCGGTGCTGCAGAGGCAAGGTGGCCTGAAGCAGCGCAGTGGGTTTGGGGAAGCCAGCACCCAGCAGGGCTGTGAGGCAGAGCTGGTGCCGGAGAGGAGGTGGAGGCCGGTTCCCACTCGCTTCCCTTCTCACTCTGTTCTGTACAATTCTTTGGGCCAGACTTGGCAGAGGTCTAAAATATCCACCCCGATTGATCCAAGGCGTGGATTTCCCTAGAAATTACTCATAGAAATTACTCTCTCTGGGCACAGCCAGCCCTGATCAGAGGGGGCAGCACATTTCCCACTCTCACCCCAGGAAAACAGTGGCCCGAAACGACGGGCAGGTCCTGGCTTCATGCGGCTGCGCGCGTAGGGCGCAGACCTCAGCGCGCAGCACTGGGGTAGAAACGGGGGTGCCGTAGCGGGTGGGCAGGACCTTGCGGCGGGGTTGGGGGGAAGACGAAGAAGCGCCCGAGAGTCCCTGAGTGGGGGCAGGGCAAGAGAAAGGAGGGATCTAGAATCCGGACCTGGAAGTGACCTCAGAGAAGATCCGATCCAACACATTTATTTGATAGAGGAAGAAAATCGGAGGCCCAGGGAGGGTGAGCGATTTCCGAGAGTAACTCCGGAGGCCGGGACTGAGCTGGGACCAGTAACCGGGAACGCTCCCTCCCACGCCGCCAGCTGCCCGCGTCGGATAAAAGCTAATTCCCCGCTCGTTCCAGCAGGAGGCGATGTTGCTCTAGTTTGGGCCTGGTTGGGGGCGGGGGCGGGGGAAGTGGAAGGGAAGGGGAGGGGAAGGGAGGAACCGTGAATTCTGACCGCGCGTGCCCGCAAGCATCCCTGGAGCCAGTGCGCGTTCCCTCCCAGCCAGCCGGTGCCCAGCCCTCTCCAACGACCCCACCCAGCTGTCCCCCGGCTGTGGCTTTGGACCTTGCCTTTCTGAGGATACCCCCCCGACTCCCAAGGGTTCTATTACAGGCCCCTAGAGTTCTACTTTTCTTCGGCGACCGAGGGTACACTAGGGGATGGAGTGGAGTGGTGTGGAGCGCAGGACTTGCATTTGACAGGGGGTCAAAACACTGGTCAGAGGCGGCATTTCTGGCCCAAGATAGGGCGGGGAGATGTCTCGGGTAGACTCCTAACCTCTCCCAATCCCTTAATATCCATCAATTAGCCCTAAGTCGTCTGTGCAGTGTATCGTCAGTAGACAGAATGTCAGCGCTTTAATAGTGGAAAGGAGCCTCCAACCTGAGAACCTTTCTTCCTTGGGCCAGACTACGAGTTCTCCCAACTCTCCTTCTCTCACTTGTGAAAAATGGAAAAGGACCGGACTGGAGATCGTGGATACCGGACTGGAGATGGTGGGCTGTCTCAAGCTCCGGGTGCCCCGCCCGGGGCTGCCCCAGCCGCTGTCTGCGGGTCCCCCTGGCTCTAAAGGCAGGGCCCAGGCGCGGAGGGGAGGCGGACGGGGTCCACCTGCTCGCTCATCCAGACCTGTAGCCCCGAGAGGGGGCCTTGGGCCCGGAGGGAGGGGAGGAGGGGTGCACCAGGCAGGAATCGGACCGGGTCCGGGAGCTCGGGATGTCTTGGGGGCAGGTGGAGCGGCCGCCCCCTGGTCTCTCTCACGCAGGATGTGGAGGTCGCTGTGCAGGGAAAGGGCCAGGCCGCGGGTCGGGTCTGCCCTGCGCTGGGCTCGGGCGCGTCTGGGGGAAGGGAAAGCCTCCGAGCACTAGGTGGGAGGTTCCAGCGGCCAGGGCCTCTCTGAGGGTCCCTGGCCTGTTCACGGATTTCGCTCAGCTCTTGGTTTTAGTTTATGCGTAAGGCCCCTGTGCTGGCCCAGGAGGTGCTCTGAACCAGAGCCCCTTGGTCAAAAATTTTGGAAAATAGAAAAGAAAAAATAATCCCTCATAGTGCCAGTATGGAACTATAATCTCTCGTAACATTTTGGTGTATTTATTTTGTTTTTGTTTGTCTTTTTTTGTCTGAATCCTATTCTTATATATTTGAAATGTTTTTCCATCATTGTCATTGTATTTTCCATTCAGGTTTCCAGGCTGCTTTTTAAAATCCTTGTATTGTACACAGTTCTCTTCTAACACGTTCTTCATGTCTCACCTGATACATACATAATATTCTGCTCATATTTTGCCCAATTAGTCGGACATTTAGGTTGTATGTGCTTTTTCATTATAATGCAGTGATTTCTAAATAGTATGTAATTTCGATTTTTGCTTCTTAATTATCCTGTGTTCTTTAAAAATGTCACAATTGTTTTAAATGGATAGATTTTCCCCATTTGCTTTTAATTTTATTGTCCTGTGGTCTGAGAATGTGGATTGTATTTGTGCTTTTGAAATGTATGAGCTTTTGATTGATGGTTGATTTTTAAAATAACTTTAGGCATAGTTTTGAATGAATGAATACAAAATTCTATATATTAGATCAAGCTTAGTAAATATATATTATCTGTATTTGCTATGTTCTTTATTTTAATCTACTTGATGTAGATTAAAATTTTTTAAACAACTATAAGTTTTCAAAATATGTTTGTGGATTTGCTATTTCCTTTTTATATTTCTAACAGATTCTGCTTTACATATTTAATTAATTAATTTATTTAAAAATTTTTGCTCAAGCTTTATTGAGATGTGATTGACATGTAACATTGTGTGAGTTTAAGGTGTACAACATGATGGTTTGATATACATGTATATTTTGAAATTGTCACAATAAAGTTGGTTAACACATTTATTACTTCATATAGTTATATTTTTTTCTGTGTGGGTTGAGGACATTTAAGATTTACTCTGTTAGCCACTTTCAAACATGCAATACAGTATTATTAACTATAGTCACCAGGTGTACATTACTTTCCCAGGATTTATTTATCTTATAGCTGGAAGTTTGTACCCTGTGACGGTTTTATTTCCATATTTTAAAGTAATATTAGGAGGTGTAAAAACCACATGGCTGTTGACATGATAAACAAATACACTTATTGGCATATATATTTTTTTATGCAATTTGAATTATTTTCTTGGTCTTGATGTTCAGAAGAAAATGGCCTTGAAAGCCAGATAGCCTCCTAAGGATTTGACAAATGCACGCTGTTGGCTTCCACAGGGTCAGCAAAAGGTATGAAAAGAACACAAACAACATGGTAAGAAATGGGAATACTTTAAAAAATTTGCTTTGATTTTTATTGAGGTTGACCTTTTTTTTTTTCCTCTAGGTCTAATCAGTTGAATTTTCTTTTTTTATATGTGGATTGTCTGTTCTTGTCTTTTCATGCTTCTGTTTTCTAACTTCAAATTTGTGGTGAATAATCTCTTCCAGCTTTTATATTCTACAAATTATGTTTATGTTTATTCTACCACAAAACATCTTATTGAAAAAGAAAAAATCCATCCCTTCAAACCAGATACCTTGAATTCACCCTGACTGCTTCTCTCCCCTATGCCTGAGCAGATTTTTCAATGTAGCACACAAAACAGGTAGGGGTCCCGTCGGGCCTAAAGCTTATACAGTTGGAGTGTGGGGCTTCTTTAATTCTTTTTTTAAAGTGGTGAGATTTTAGGGAAATTGGGCTGAAATATGGGGAAAAATGAAGTCTAATGAGATCACATGATTTTCCTGGGATTGATAGATTCCTGTTCCAATGTCCCTCAGATAAAGGGAGTGTGGTGGGAGGGAGGGAAGGGTAAGGTGTGGGGAGCTGGAGTCCTTTGCTGTTTTTCAGGACTAAGAAAGAGGAAGAATGGCCCAGCTTGTCATACGTAAGTAGCTCCATCGATTTACAGTATTCCTTCAGTATACCTTTAGTGTCCACATGATCAGTGGAGATGACCCTACTCTCATTTCTCTATTAGTAATTTGTGTTTATGGTCTTTTTTTCTTGGTTAGCCTGGCTAGAGATTTATCAGTTTTATTGATCTTTTCTTAGAACCAACTTTTAGTTTCATTGATTTTCTCTATTGTTTCCCTGTTTCTAATTTCATTGACGTCTGCTCTAGTTTTTATTTCTTTTCTTCTGCTTGCTTTAGGCTTAAATTCTTTTTCTTTCTCTCATTTCCTAAGGTGAAAGCTTAGATTATTGATTTTAGATCTTCCTTCCTTTTTAATATATGCATGTAATGTTATAAATTTGCCTGTAAGCACTGCCTTTGCTGCATCTCACAAATTTTGGTAAGTTGTTTTTTCATTTTCATTTAGTTCAAAGTATTCCTAAATTTCTATTGAGACATTCTTTGGGCCTTGTGTTATTTAGATGTATGTTGTTTAATCTTCAAATATTTGGGGATTGCCCAGATATCTTTCTGTTATTGATGCTAGTTTAATTTCACTGTGTTCTGAGAACATACTTTGTATGGTTTCTATGCTTTTAATTTTAAGATGTGTGTTATGGCCTATAGTCTGGTTTGCTTTGGTTCGTGTTCCATGTGAGGTTGGGAAGAATGTGTATTCTGCTCTTGTTCGATGGAGGATTCTATAAATGTCAATTAAATTGAGTTCTTTGATAGTGCTGTTCAGGTCAGTTAACTCATTGCTGTTTTCTGCCTGCTGGTTCTATCAGTTACTTAGAGAAGGGCATTGAAATATCCAACTCTAATAATGGATTTGTCTGTTTCTCCTTGTAGCCTTGTTAGTTTTTGTCTCATATATTTTGATGCTCTGTTGCTAGGTGTGTGCATGTTAAGGATTGTGAAGTCTTCTTGGAGAGCTGACCCCTTTAACATTATGTAAAGCCCCTTTTCAACTCTGATAATTTTCTTTGTTCTGAGATCTGTTCTGTCTGAAATTAATGTAACTACTCCAGCTTTGTTTTGATTAGTGTTAGAATGGTATAGTTTTCTCCATCCCTTTACGGCTTATCTGAGTCTTTACATTTAAAGTAGGTTTCTTGTAGACAACATATGGTTGGGTCTTGAATTTTTATACTCTGACAACCTCTAGGCAGTAGTATAGGAGGGAATGAGGGTGAAGTAAGTACTAATATTTATTTCTTGAAATAAAAAACTGAAGCAGACTGGAAAAATGCTAAATTTTCTAAATCTGACAAGAGTCTCTGGGCATTTCTTATTTGACTTTCAGTACTTTTATTTGACATATTATGCAATTTAAAACAAAAATTTAAAAACTGGAGTACTGGAATTTCCAAGGTTAATGAAACATCTATTTCCTGGCCTTGAATGGGGGTGGGATTTAGGCTATTCAAAAATAGCCAGGGAAATCATATGTCTGATAAAGGGGAATATCCAAAATATATAAAGAACTTATACAACTCAATAGCAAAAAATCAAACAATCCTATTAAAATATAGGCAGAGGAACTGAATAGACACTAATAGAAGACATACAAATGGCCAGTAGGTACATGAAAAGGTGCTCAACATTACTATTCATCAAATCAAAACCATATCAAAACGAGATATCATCTCACACGTGTTAGAATGGCTGTTATCAAAAAGATAGGAGATAAGTTTTGCTGAGGGTGTTTGGAGAAAAAGGAACCCTTGTGCACTGTTGGGGGGAATGTAAATTGGTGTAGCTACTATGGAAAACAATAAGATGGTTCCTCAAAGAATTAAAAATAGAACTACCACAGCAATCCCACTTCTGAGTATTTATCCAAAGGAAATGAAATCACTGTCTTGAAGAGATATTGGTATCCCCATGTTCACTGCAGCAGTATTTACAATAGTCAAGATGTGGAAACAGCTTAAGTGTCCATAGATGAATGGATGGATGAAGGAAACGTGGTGTATACAAACAATGGAATATTATTCAGCCACAGAAAGCAAGGAAATCCTGCCATTTGCAACAACATAATTGGACCTTGAGGGGATTAACTAAGTACCATAAGTCAGACAGAGAAAGATAAATGCTGTATGATCTCATTTATATGTGGAACCTAAAAAAACTGAAGTCAAAGAAACAGAGAAAAGATGAGAGGTTGCCAGAGGCTGGCGGGTGGTGGTGTGGGAAGGAGTGATGGGTGTCAAGAGGTATAAACGTTCAGTTGTAAGATAAATAAATTCCAGGCATGTAACGTATAGCATGGTGACTGTAGTTAATAACGCTGTATTGTATATTTGAAAGTTGTTAAGAAAGTAGGTCTTAAAAGTTCTTATGAGAAAAAAATTTATAACTGTGTGAGATGAGGGACATTAACTAGACTTATCGTGGTAATCATTTCACAATATGCATATGTCAAATCATTATGTTGTACACAATAAACTAATACAATATTTTGTCAATTATATCTCAATAAAACTGGGGAAAAAAATGACTAGGATCACTTGCCAGGGTCACACAGCAGCCCAAGTCTGCCAGATGCCAGCCTCTGTCCTAACTACCGAGCCACTCTGCCTGCCCCATGAGCGCCAACTGCCCCCTTCCAGCCTCACCTCTTTTCCTGAACCACGCTATGTAGCTGGACTTAGTTGATTTGAAAAGACCAACTTTATTCTCAAATAATCCAATAAATCAGACTTTTATCAGGTTACACAGTCTTCTCACAAGTTTTTCTCCAAACTCACAGGCTCGCTGCTTCTCAAAGTCTTAAGGAGCAGCTGGGTTATTTCTGAGATGTGTGGAGGGTAGGTAAGGCATTGGAGTTAGGCCGATGCGTATTGCATCCTAGCGCTCAGATTCATTAAATGCTGTGTGATTTTGATCATGCTGGGGGGTCTCTCTGAGCCTCACCTGTTAAAGGGGTCACTAAAATCTACCTTAAATAAGGCTGCTTAGGAACGTAAAGAAGAAAAAGAACACACAGCTCCCAGCATAGCGCGGGTGCCTGGGAGGCACTCAGCAGATGGGAGCTTATTGCTCTCCTTTACCTTGTGGTGAAGAAGCACCTGGGGTCTCGTCCTCGCACACTTGAGCTGAGACACACCGGGAGTCCTTCACATCCCGGCCCGCGCTGGGAGGCAGGGTGAATTAGGGGTCACAGCTGTAGGGTTTGGTAACCGAAAGCTGGAGGATTGTTTTTAAGCCAGTGTGGACCCCCAAGTGGAACATCTTCCCTCCCAGGGCAAACCCCTTCAAGAACCCTTGGAAAATCACAGTTTCACTTTTAGCAAGCCCCTGCTGCAGCGGGGGAAAGCCCCCACCAGAACCAAACCTCTCCAAGGGCAGAGTCCCCGTGGGGGAGCTGCGCATGGTCTATGCCCCTTGCTTCCTCATCCCTCTTTTTCCACTGCTAAGTCCTTGGCTCTATCCCATCTCGACTTTATTGTTTTGCCTTTTCTAGCACATCTTCTCTCTCATTTTGGAGAACTACTGCACCACCTGCAGGTTCTGCATTGTCCACCCGCCCTCTGCCTGGATGAGGAGCTTCTGCCCAGTGACCTCAGTGAAGCCTCATCTTGCTGTCTCCCTGAGCAGCTCAGTGTAACCCTGTACTTAGGTTACTGCTTCCAAATAATCCTGCCCTAACTTGCCCCCAGGCGTATGGCAGAGTGAACCAGGCGCCCTCCCTAGAGCTTCAAGTTCCTGCACTGTTTCTAGCATAAGCTCTATGCTTTAGGTCTATGAACACAGCAGGAAGGTCTGTGTACTACAAGGTAAGAGGTTCCACTTGGGAAACACAGAGTTTTAAAATGCTGCATTTTTCTCAGTCACAATCCATGAAAGAAGTAACTGATAAAGGACTTCCCTGGTAGCACAGTGGTTGAGAATCCACCTGCCAATGCAGGGAACGTGGGTTCCATTCCTGGTCCGGGAAGATCCCACATGCCGCAGAGCAACTAAACCCGGGTGCCACAACTACTGAGCCCACATTCTGCAGCTACTGAAGCCTGCGTGCCGAGAGCCCATGTTCCACAACAAGAGAAGCCATCACAACGAAGAGTAGAGGAAGTCTGCATGCAGCCACAAAGACCCAATGCAGCCAAAAATAAATTAATTAATTAAAAAAAAAGTAACTGATAAGATGGACTTCATTAAAATTAAAAACTTCAGCTCTGCTAAGACAATGTCAAGAGAGTGATAAGACAAGCCACAGACCGGAAGAAGTATTTGCAAAGGATACATCTGATAAACTGTTATCTGAATTATACAAGGTACTTTTAAAACTCAACAAAAAGGAAAACAAACAACCTGACTAAAATAAAGGCCACAATCTTACAGACACCTCACCAAAGAATATATGAAGATGGCAGTTTAACATAAAAAAAGATTCCCCACATCATATGTCATCAGAGAAATGCAAATTAAAACAGCAATGAGATACCACCACATACCTATTAGAATGACCAAAATGCAAAACACTGACCACATCAAGTGCTGGTGAGAACGTGGAGCAGCAGGAACTCTCATTCATTGCTGGTGGGAATGCAAAATGGTACAGCCACTTTGGAAGACAGTTTGCCAATTTCTTTCAAAACTAGATGTACTCTTATCATATGATCCAGCAATCATATTCCTTGTATTTACCCAAAGGAGTTGAAAACTCATGTCCACACAAAAACCTGCACAGAGATGTTTATAGCAGCTTTATTCATAATTGCCAAATTGGAGGCACCAAGATGTCCTTCAGTAGGTGAATGGATTAATAAAGTGTGGTACATCCAGACAATGGAATAAGTACTGAGCGCTAAAAAGAAATGAGCTATCAAGCCGTGGAAAGACATAGAGGAAACTTAAATGCATATTGCTAAGTGAAAGAAGCCAATATGAAAAGATTCCAATTACATGACATTCTGGAAAAGGCAGAACTTTAGACACAGTAGAAAGACTAGTGGTTGGCAGGGGTTAAGGGGAGGGAGAGATGAACAGGTGGAGCAAAGAGGATTTTTAGGGCAGTGAACCCACTCTGCATGAAATTATAATGATGGGTACATGCCATTATACATTTGTGCAAACCTATAGAATGTACAACACCAAGCGTGAACCCTAATGTAAACTGTGGACTTTGGATAATGTTGATGTGTCAGTACAGGTTCATCAATTGTAACATATATGCCACTGTGATGGGGGGTGGGGGATGTTGTGAAGGGGAGAGGCTATTCGTGTGTGGGGGCAGGGAGTATACGGGAAATCCCTGTACCTTCTTTTCAGTTTTGCTGTGAACCTAAAATTGTTCTAAAAATATAAAGTCTTTGAAAAAATGTGGCAATCTTCTAATGCAAAATCATATCAATGCTGAAAAAGTATTTCCCACTTATAACCCAGCAGGGGGAAAAAAAGGTGATACCTCTTGTGGGTGAAAGTGGTGTAGAACTGGTACTTGCTGATGGCTTGGAAAGCAATTTGATACCAAGTATTAAAAGCTATAAAAACATTTAATATGCAGTTTCTTATATGTCAATTATATCTCAATAAAACTTTTTAAAAGAAAAAAATATTTATACCCATATGCTTGGTAATTCTAATCTAGAAAATTTCTCCAGTGGATATAATCTTAGACTTGGCACAGTAGGGTATGAACAGAGATGTTAAAGACTGAAGGCAATTGAAATGTTTAGAAATGAAGGGTTAAATAAATTATAATAATTTGCTCAATACGATTTTAAGCACTAAAATTATGAATTGTTATAATTATGAAAACTGTGTAAGCACAAGAAAAATGCTTACAGCATACTTAATAAAAATATATACTCAGGGTGATTACAACTAAAAAGTGTTTTGAAAATATTAGATGAAATACATCAAGATCCTTCTTCCTCACACTTTTTTCTAGTTTCTAAGTTTCTGTGATGTATATTACCACGATTCTATCACCGCTACAAATGGAAGATGTAAAAATAACTCACTTCCCTTCTGGGGCAGCCATGCTCAGTGCAAAGCCACACTCGGCCCGGATACAGCCTTCAATATGGGCTTCTTTCTTTCGGGGTTGAATCGAGTAGCATGTGTCACCTTTGATTCATATTGTCTGTGTCATGCATCCATATGATGTCTCATAACGTTCCAGTTTAGGATGTTTACATCTTTCCCGCAACTATTAAAATGTTAAAAAATTGTGGCAACATGTACTCGCGTATAACATAAAATTGACCATTTTAACCATTCAGGGTACAGTTCAGTGGTATTAAGTACATTCACATGGCAGCATCAGCAGCGTCCGTCTCCAGAACTTTCTCACACTCCCGTCAAACACTCACACCCCATCCACCCACCCTTCTTTCTGTCTCCATAAATTCGACCACTCTAGGAATCTCATATATGCCGAATTATATAATCCTTATCTTTTTCCACAATCGTTTTTAAAGTTCTCTAAGGATAAGGACCAAGTCCTTGACTTCTTTTCATTTTAAACGTAATTTTTTTTGCTCACTTATGTAAATATTATAGTGCTAGGCAGAGGGTTAAGAAACACTCCAGAAACACAAGTGATCTCCGAGGCTGACCGTGTAGCGGGGCAGAGAAAACAAGGGAAAATACAGAGAAAGGAGGACAGAGTATGAGAAGTACACTGAGCCTGGTGACAGAGAACGACGGCGGCCTTTATGGAAAACCTGTGTTGCAGGATGAGTGGAGGAGGGGTCCTGGAGGGAGGCGAGGAGGAGCCCTGGGGGGTCCAGGCAGAGGGAGGGGAGCACAGAGCATGAGGCGAAAGGGGTCTTTGCGCAGAGTGTGTGTGTGTGTGTGCGTGTGCGCGCGCGCGCGCGCGCGCGCGCGCGTGCAGGGGTTCTGGGGGAGATGGCAGGCCCCGGGGGCGCTGGGGAGAGCAGGGTTGTATTCTAGGTATGGTGGAAGTTGGGGGGAGCTGCTACCCTCACCCAGTTGAGAGGAAGAAGTGCCCCGGCCTTGGCCAAGTACACAGCCAACACCAGAACAATGCCAATACCTCGTGCGGGGCGCTGACTCTGCCACACCCTACCCACCCAATCTCCCGGTCCAGGTGCCAGGGAGCCCCGTTTCTCAGACACCCAGGCCGAGGTGCAGACCATGCAGCCTGTCACCCGGCTCGGCCCTAGCCTGGGATCACCGCTTTGTTCCGCATCTTGGTTGAAGGCTGGGCGGCTGTGGGTACAGTGTCTGATGTAAGGCAGGGAAGCTATTGTTCTCTCTCATCTGCAGGAGTGAAAACAGGCTCCGGGACCAGAAGCCACCCGCCCAAGGTCGAGGAGCAAGTGAGTGAAGAGTGAATAATTGATTGGTTGAAAGAGCAAATGAAAAGAGGAAAACAAAGCCTTTTCCCCCATCCACTCCCCACTTCCCTCCCGGGGTCCTGGGGGAGGGAGGTTTCATCACTCCGCTGGGCCTGGGGGAGACAGAGGAAGGCCTGTGGGGGAGGAGGGAGGAGGGAGGAGGAAGGGGGAGCAGGGCCCACCACAGAAGATGAAAAGAAGATTCTAGACTCTCTAGAGCACACTTGGGCGTACTTTCTTCTGCCTCTTTCCTAAAGCCTCATCTAGACCTTACTTACTGTAAATAAAATGTTACATCCTGTTTTTCCATTAGTTGTTTGCATAAACATTCTCTGAGTCTCTTACAAAATCTTTATGACAATTGTTGAGCATTGAATAATTGTCTACCAAGTATATGGACCACAGTTCGTGAAAATTTCCTCTTATTGTCAATCACTTATATTGTTTTGATATTTCTAAAGTACATAAACAGTGTTATTAAATAATTCGAATAATACCATGAGTAATCTTTCCTGAGACTGATTTCCAGACTGATTTTCAAAGGTCTGAGCAGTTCCTTTGGGCCCTGTCGGTTTTGACCCTCTAAGGCTATGAGCCTTCCGCAGAGGACAGAACCGGGACACGCATCTGTGCTTGTAAGTGAACTTGCTCCTCATCCCAGACAGCTGCTGGAGTGGGGGAGGGCCGCCCTACATAAGGTCCCCACATAAAAGGGGCAGGTGTGCAGGTGGGACCTGGGGTGGCAACAGCTCTGCCTGCCTCGCCTCCCCTTGCTTGCGGGGCGGCAATCGCCTGCCTCAAGTGTCCCCCCAACCCCGCCTTGGGCCATTCTCTTTAACTTCCCTTGGGAAATAATCCAGGGTATAGGGATTCTTGCACATTTTAATCTAACCTCATCTGAAGCACCCAGTGTCCCTAACGATCGCAGCAAACCCCAGGCACGCAAAGATGGAGGCTTGTGGTTGGCTTGCGGTCGCTGTGATCAGCCGTGATCACGCTGGAGGCAGAACAGCTGCCATCGCAGCCGCCTCTCGGCACTTCCAGGAGGGAAAACTCTGTGCTAATGGATGGCGTCCTGAGGCTCTGGGGGAGAACCCGCCCTGGGAGCCTGGGCTCCTGCCGGCTCAGCCTCCTACTTGCAGATGCCCGTGGGCCAGACCCCTCTGGGAAGAAACCAACAGAAAACATAAGGGAGAAGAAAAGTGCTGAGACCCGTTCTTGGCACCACCTCCAAGTCTGATTGCTCAGCAGACCATAACCGAGCCGTGAGAGCTTTCCAGAAAGCACCACCACCTCTGTCCTGGTTGGCTTATCTCCTGCCCATCCACCATCACCCTTTACTGCCCTTACCTGACTGTATCAGGCTGAGTGACTCAGCAGGTGTCTGCCAACCACTCCCAAAGACGCACTGAGGAGAGCAGTGGTGACCCTGTCCTCAGGGAGGGGACACCATTCGGTCATGAAGGGGAGAGCACATACCTGAATATGTGGACATCGCTGGCTGGAGGTCTTGGAGGAAAACATCCAAGACAGTTCCCCCAAACTTTGATAAATCTGTAGACCCAACAGGCTGAGGCACTGATGTTTTTAGGTGGTTTTTTAGAAAGTCTCATTTATCTTGTATTGATGTGCCCTTGAAACTCTGGAAGGAAGTGTGGTCTTGTGGGGAGCGCTGTGCCGGCAGCACGTGGGCCTGTGTTGTCTTCTGAGCTCTGCCACTTGCTGTTGGAGTCCATCTGGGTCACAAAAGTGAAGGTCACACCTGCCCCCTGCTTAACCAGTGACACCACCCTGGTGTGTGGCAGGATGATGGAGTTATAAAGCCAGCGTGCTCCACCCAATAAACGAGACAAAGAGCCACTCTAAAATGGTGATTTTCTAGCAAACAATGGAATATTCAGAGAATCTGTGACATGCGTGGGTTTGTAAATGAAGAGGAAACAGGAACCACTGATCAATTCATAGTGATACCGTTGAAAGCTGCAGGGGTTCTGGGCCAGGGGAACACCAACAGAGGCGCTGGGAAAGCAGAGGACCCAGGAAGGGTGGCAGTACATCTGAGTGCATTGCCTGAGCCCTGTCACATGGAAAGAACCCAAATGACCTTCTTAACCATCTCTGTATGAGTACCTTACTGTGTCACTGCTGGGTGTGACCTGTGGCCATTGAAAATACCCACCTCCTTAAAAAAAAGGAGAGCAGGTTCAAGATTATTCCTATGAAATATAACGTCACTTGAATTGTCATAGGCCTCCTTGAGCGGGCTAGAAAGGGATGGAGTGACAGCTGGCACACTGGGAATCAGCCATGGAGATGGTCACATGCGGATATCGCTGTGAATTTTCTGGCAGCAAAAAGGTCAGCTTGGTGCATCAGTGATTCAAAACTACAGTCAAGTATCAGTCATTGAGTAGACTTGCTTTTGAGGGGTTCTTGGAAGCTTGCAGGGACTTCCTTTGAGAAAAACATTTTCGAGTGGGATTAGTTAAATGGGTTGCCCAGAGAATGGGAGTTGCATGTCACAAGAGGTACTTAAATGCGGGGGATGGGAGGACTTCTTGGCAGGGTTGTTGTAAAGGATGTTCAAGTCTTATTTTGGAAGCCGAATTAGATAGGCTTTACCTTCCTTTCCCAACATAGAGATCTGCAGCTCTGAAGGATCAGATTTTACCAATTGCAAAGATTTTTGAATTTTCGTTGTAGTTTGCTGCTGCTTCAGCCACAAGTAGAGTAGGGAGAGAGCCCACGGGACAGCTTATGTGCAGGGATCATGAACGCTGGGGCTTTGTGTAGTGAGAAGACTGGATGAGCTCGTGCAGGACCTAAGATTAAACTGCTCTTGCTCTGGTCCCTGTGGGTTGGGGTAGGGAACAGGACGTCTCATCATGTATCACTGACTGGTGGGATTTGGGTGAAGTCCTATCTCTGCTGTTTGCTTTCTAGTCTGGGGACCTGATGGAGCTTGGGCTTAGCATCCTGCTTATAAAATAGCAAAGGATGCACATGTGCATAAGGGCTTGGTTGAGACAGTGCGGGTAAAACAGTACAGACCAAGCACATAATAAGTGCCTAATACGTAGAGATGGCAGCTGGCAATTGAGGTTGAATTGAACATCAGCAAACAATGTGTGAAGATGTGGGTCATCGGGTCACTTTAAACTTTTAGTGAGACGGGAGGCAGGCAACCCTTCTCTGAAAACAAATAGAAGTGTATGGGCATGTGGTTAGACCCACAGACAACTCTTTAAAATAGATGTAGAAAGTAGATAACCTCATGGATATTTTGGAAATTTTAAATTTCTTTTTATTGTTTGTTATGTGATGATGATTTTTTTCCTCTCAGAGGAGATTCTGCAGCTGCAGGGATGCTACTGTTGAAGTCATTTTGCAGGTAAGATGCCTTTCCGATGGCCCTGGACTCAGAGACATGAAATCCTCAGGGCAGCTGGAGGTGGCGGGTCTGTGATGTTCAGAGCCAACATGTAAATGTGAAGTTCTGTATGTTTTTAAAGTATGTTTAAAATGGTTGTTTTAAATATGTGTGTTTTAAATAGTTACAACCTGAAAAACATTATTTTCTTATTTTCAAAGGCATGTGTCTTTTTAGAGAAAATTTAAGATACAGCAAAGCAAAGAGAAGAGGAAAAGAAAATATTCTTACAACTCTACCCCCAAAGATATAACCAGCAACCTCGGGTAGGTCACCTTTCAGATTCTCTCTCTTAAAAACGGGGGCCATATTCTGGTTGCTCTGATAATATTTCACAGCTTTTTAAAAACTTCTTTTAAACAGTAATTTTTGTCACTATACATTCTCCTCATATATATATATTTTTTCAACACTGAAATTGCTTTATTGTTTTGTCTGGCTCTAAATGCAATACACAGATGGAAGCAATTTACATGCATAAACAAGGTGAAAACCACCTGTAATCTGCCACCTCTCCCAACCCCTGGAGCAATCAGAGTGAACATTTTGGCATATATTCTTTATGTTTTTTCTAATGTGTGTTTCTTACACACAGATAATTCCCCTCCAAGACTGGGTTCATATAACACCTAATGTTTCATAACCTACTTTTTAAATTTAAAAATACATTGTGTAAAAAATACATGGTTACCAAAGGGAAAAAGGTAGAGAGGGATAAATTTGGAATTTGGGATTAACAGATACAGACTACTATGTATAAAATAGATAAACAACAAGGACCTATTATACAGCACAAGGAACTATATTCAATATCTTATAATAACCTAAAATGGCAAAGAACCTGAAAAATAATATATATATGTATAACTGAATCACTTTGCTGTATACCTGAAACACTGCAAATCAACTACACTTCAATAAAAAAAAAAATTAAAAAAAAGCCCAAAACAAACATGGTGTGAATGTATTTCCAGTTATTAGGCATTCATGCACCGCATCATTTTAGGGTCTCTCTTTACATTGTACGGATGTATTCGTTTATTTCACTGGTGGTTACTTAGGTTTTTAGCATGTTTTCAATATGCCCACAATAGTGCGATGCATGTCTTTGCTGTTAATCCCTATGCATAACCATAATAATCTTTTCATGATAAATTTGTAGAAATGGAATTGCTGGGTCAAAAAAATATGCACAATCTGTGGCTCTTGATGCACGTTACCAAATTGTGCTTCACAGTGGTGGAACCAGTCTGCACTCGGAGCCATGGGATACTGAGGGGCTCATTTCTCAGCACTCTCATCTACCTGGAATATTATTTTCTGGTGTAATCCAGTAAAATGCATTTTAAAAATGGATTCCTGGGACTTCCCTGGTGGTCCAGTGGTTAAGACTCCCCACTTTCACTGCAGGGGGCACAGGTTCGATCCCTGGTGGGGGAACTAAGATCCTGCATGCCTCACTGGGCGGACAAAAAAAAGTGCATTTCTTTTTTTTTTGTTTACTTGTTGTTTAAACAACTCCAATTGAGATTAAAAACAAGGTTGTCTTTAATTTTTATCACATTTATGGTTCATTGAATTACTGACCTTCTTGTTCCTGTCCTTCAGTATGTTTTCTAAAACATTCACTTATTGAAACTGCCTGAAATTTTCTTGGTGCAAGATGTAAAAGGCTAAAACTTACTTTTTCCCTAATAGCTGCCAATTGTCTCAGCACCCTTTATTATACAATCCACGCTCTCTCTGTGCATGTGAATGCCACTTGTAGCATGTAATCCGTATACTCAACTGGGGTCTGTTCTTGAATCACCGTGCTTTAATTCTTGGGGTCAGTAATTGTAAAATGACCAGTATGTGTCTAGTAGCTGCTAATTCCATTGGGAGGGAGAGGCTCTTGCCTTTGAGAAAGAAGACCTTTCTGATTCTAAAAAGATGACTGAGCCACATTCTTTTACCTTTGCAATTTTTCCCTCTGTTGGGACGTAAGGATGGGAAAAACAGGCCTTCATGGTGAGAAAGCAGAATTCAGAATGTGGCCAACCAGTAACCAGTAACACAGTTTGCTCGAAAACTTAATCTCCCCCAGTCCCTGGGGGTGGGTGGTGGTCACAGTGAAATTTGGAGATCAGCCTCAGGGATTCTGACACTTGGAGAAGTCAGCCAGTTTCTGGGACCCTGATAAGAAATTACAAACAAAGAATTTGGGGAAGTGAGGGAAGTTTTGTTCTCAAGCTTTTAGAAAAAAATAAAAAATTTAAAGTGTCAAAGAACCGTGTCCTGGTAAGTCAATAACTTCATTGTACCTGTATGCCTGAAATGCAGGAACTCTTGACACAATATGTTCAGCTACTGCAGTAACAAATTCTATTTCTGTGGAAAAAAGTACAGATGAGTGGAAATTGTGCTCTCTCATCTCACCGTGCTTCTGAGCGACCTGAGTGTTCACACCACGAACCCACAGCCAGAGCAGCACAGCCTGAGCGGGGAGAACAGCTGTAATTTTAGATAAATTTAGAGGAGAAAATAAATTACTTGGAGTGATTGGAAAACTGAAACTGGAAAGTAAGAGGCGATATCATATCAGGATGAAGGACAGAAACATCAAGTTTTCCGTGCAGCAGATCAGCCGGCTTAGAGGTGCTGAAGGCCCGTGGAGGCTTGGCGGCCGCGATGCCGCCACGGCTCCCCTACCCTGCTTGTTTGTCCTTATTTACTGCTCGCTTTGTGCATATAGCTTTGTAAGCTGCCCCAAGTCCTTTCTGGAATTGGCCAGTGCCAGAATAAATAAAAATATCGATTCTTAAGTGCTTTCTGATGCATTGTGAAATTGAATTTTAACCGTCAAGTTAATCAAAATAAAAGGAGGATTACTTTTGCTTTAATCTCTCATTACTTAAATGAAACTAATTCCTTTTTCAGTGCTTTGTACCACTCGTGGCTCATGTTGGTAGTCAGGCAGGTGTCCTTCTACAGCAGCACTTACTGACACCTCCTCATGCTCTAGCTCACCCAGTCATATACGCTCAGCTGTAGACACGTATGTAGAGGATTTTCTGCAGGCGATTATTTGCTTTCCAGAAATAGGATCATATTTTCATCACATTCTGCTTTTGTCCCTGGCAGTCTTGCCAAATCATTCTTTTCAGTCATTCTTTTGATGGTTGCATGAGACTTTTGGGTGCGGATAGAACACTATTTAGTGATTCCCTACTCATTAACTTGGGGTTGTTCCAGTTTCCGTGTTGCCCAAATAAAGGAAACTGAAATAATCATCTTTGTATATTTATTCTTAGGTAACGTGCTTTTAATTTATAGGGGCCATATTCCCAGGAGCGCTGAGTTAGAATACGTGATTTATATTAGACGTTACTAGGTATCGCCAAACAGTTTTCCAGAAGTTTGCACTATCTCATGATACCATTGGCAACCCCTGTGAAATTGTCCACATCTTCTCCAGCAGTGAGTGTTATCCTGCTTTTACATTTTCACCCAGTGACCATTTGTATGTATATGACAGGTTTTCTGTTTTCTGGAAAATGTATTCTTAACCTTGACCAAGTCATAACTCATCCTATGAAGATGATATTTTGCTGTAGAGGTTTTGGCAGGAGATTGAGAACATGTGAATCAACCTTCTTCTCATAAACACACAAGGTCTTAATTTAGTTTGGATACTGAAAGCCGGGCAGGGAAGTGGGTGAGATTTTGTATTAACATCAGTAGGGTCTGACCAGGCTCAAGGATGGGACAGTTGTCCACTGAAAGGCCCTGTTTATCAATAATCATGCCTAGTGTATAAGGCAAACATCCCTCACCCCCACCCCGCCGCCACCCCTCCCTGCCCCGCCCCTGCCACATGCAGGAGTACACTCACTCGGAAATTACTTACCTAAAACCCCAACAGCATCATTCTTTCTTCCGTGGATCCGCTCCTTAGGTGCTGGCTGAGCTGACAGAGTCCTGACAGAGGAAGATGTGAAAAGCTGTTAGAGGAAAGACTGGCTCCCATCTGAGCCCCTGTGCGTTTTTGAGCAGGGATCCATAGCAGGTCTTCCACAAAGGCCTGCTCCTCTTGTGGAAGTCACTGTTCTTCCCATCCCCAAGTCTCCCCAGGTCCCCCAAGCTTGGCTGAGGCCTGGAGTGTGGTGAGCGGGGAGGGGCAGGAGTTGCAGCCACCCTTTAGCCCGGCCTGGCCCTCCCCGGCCAGCCAAGCTGCCAGCTTTCGGCCCACAGGATGCTGAGGGGGTGCCGGAGGCGTGGGGGTGTGCAGGGAAGGGGGGCCTCCACGTCCCGCCAACACTTCAAATCTTCCCCTTTTCACTTCGCCCCTACCCAACCACAGAGACCTCCACAAATCTACTGTGAGAGGCTGCAAACCCTTCCGTTGGCGGAACACAGCTTTTCGGTGAGGAGGCAATTCATGCCTTCGCCCGTGTTCCCGTCAGCTGGGTATTTACCTGGTGACTTGTTTTCCGTCTGTCCAGGGCTGGCTTTAGGGTGGGGTGAGGGAGGCCCCCAAGGACAGTCACGCTGGGCGTCACCCACGTGCCAACCCTGTGTCCGTCTCCCCAAAGATGATGTAAGCCCAGGGTTCGGGCCAAGAACACATTAGGTGATCAATTAGCTTCTGATATGTTGAGCTTGTGTTCTCCAGGGGGTTTGTCGACTGTACTTGGCAGAGTAAACATTCCGAAAGGCGAGAATTTGAGTCCTCACCACCTTGAGATGTCCAGAAATGTTGGGTGGGGTATCCAGGAGGAGAGGTGCTGAGGGAGGCCAAGAGGGAGGGCAGTGCTCCCGGCCCAGGCCTCCTAGGCCAGCCTACCTCCTTGTGTGTTTATTCATGTAGACGCTGGCCTCAGGGCTTGGGAATGCTGACCATTTGTGCAGGTGGCAGGACAGTGCCAGAGGGCTCCCATAGGTCTTGGTCCCCTCACTCCAGGGAATGAGAGATTGGCTAGAAAGGAGGAAACTGCAGCCTCTTTGGTAGCAGATGTGAGTCTGGAGGGTTGAGGTGTGTCACGCTGGCCCCCCTTCATCCCAGCACAGCGCGGGCCGGGCACACAGACGGTGCCCACGTTAATGTATTTGAAGCAGCAAGCAAGCGTCCCAAAGAAGAGAGGCATTAACTGCAGGCAGAGGCACAGGTAATTAGTTCACATAAATGAGGGGCGGGATGGGAGATGGTCTGTAGTCAGCAATAGATGAACCTAGAGACTGTCATACAGAGTGAAGTAGGGCAGAAAGGGAAAAACATATACAGTATCTTAATGCATATATGTGGAATCTAGAAAAATGCTATAGATGGTCTTATCTGCAACACAGAAATAGAGACACAGAGGTAGAGAACAAAGGTATGGATATCAAGGGGGAAGGGCGAGGTGGGATGAACTGGGAGATTGGGATTGATTAATATACACTATTGATACTATGTGTAAATAGTATAGCTAACTAGTGAGAACCTACTGTATAGCACAGGGAACTCTACTCAATGCTCTGTGGTGACCTAAATGGGAAAGAAACACAAAAAAGAGGGGATATATGTATATGTATAGCTGATTCACTTTGCTGTACAGCAGAAACGAACACAACATTGTAAGGCAGCTATACGCCAAAGAAATTAATAAAAAAAAAATATGAACAGAGATGTAGGCAGTTTCCATTCAAATTTAGAAGCCGAAGGTAAGCTCTAAGATGGGGACTTGCACGTAAAAGGCAGTCAGTTAATGGAAAAAAACAGGACCCCGGAGAGCCAGATACCGGGCAGGAACCAAAGTGCCTTTTTCAGCACTTCTGCTTTTGTCTTGAGAAGAATTACACGTGTCACCCGTATTTCTGTGAATCTCCCACGGATCCACGTTTGGGGACTATGGTTTCCTACTGTTGGAGTCGATGCACCGAGCTTTGCCATGGGAGGACGCCAGGAACCGGTGACGCACAGCCGCTCAGGAGTGTCAGTGACGCATCTGAGGAGGTTTCCCAAGAAGTGACAGAAGCAATCTTTCATCCTCTACACCTGGAAAGGCCTCTGAAGACAGGGCTCTTTCTCTCTTTCCCTTTGACTGGGTGGTAGATTCGGATCAGCTTTGCAGCCCACACAGGGCTGGGGATCACTTTCTGAAAACAAGTTGCTCACTTCCTACAGGTAGAGAGCAAATGGCTGGGGTGGGGGTGGGGCTGAGGAAGGATGAAAGAGAGGGGGATGTGGGAGCCCCCTTCTTCCTTTGAACTTGGCCCTGCTGGGCGGCTGCCACACCTGCAAGCTGGGGCCCAGGATCCTCCACCCTTGCTTCCCACAGAGAGGAAGGGAGGGGAGGAAACCAGCACGGCCCCAGACCCTTCTATCTGTGGTCATTCAAGGCCAACAGTAAGACCAAGGAGGAGATGCTACCAGAGCCCTCCTTTCAAAGGAAAGAACAGGCTCACAGAGGTCAAATAGCTCGTCCAAGGTCGTACAGCTGGTAGGGTTAAGCCCTGTTGTCCAGCCGCCTCAGCATGTATCACTGATTTCTGTTGTACACGTTTTTAAAAATCATGATTTATGAACAAATCCCTCATTGATGAATATTTAAACTGATTCCAGTTTTTTAAAAATGCATCTTTATTGGAGTATAATCGCTTTACAATGTCGTGCTAGTTTCTGCTGTACAACAAAGTGAATCAGCTCTGTGTATACATAGATCCCCATTGATTCCCGTTTTTTAATATTACAATCCCCAGAGCCTCTTTTAAGAAGCTGTTTCTTTTTTCCAAACTTTTGGTTTTTTCCCCAGTTATAAAAGTAATACGTGATTGTTGTGAAAATTCACAGACCGCAGAAATGTACAATTCAGAAATGGAAATTTCCCAGAGTAACTGCCATTAACAGTTTGAAGTATATCCTTCCAGACCTTTTTCTATCCATATAGGAACAAATATGTCCAGCGGTCTTGATATACTATTAGAGAAAAAAAATCAAGCAATGATTCAATATTCTATATTCCATATCGTATTTTTTAAAAGATTTCAATTTTCTGTTGAAAAAGTACATGCGGGAAAAACTGGGAAGAACAAAATCCCTTCAAATACCAATTTTACACATTTCTGCAATGTTCTGTACTTGGATTTTTAAAATATCTCTTTATAGACGTATAATGTATATCTATTTCCATAGCTATATGTGAAAGTTGAGAGCTCATGACGGTTCAGCTCTAGGACTTTTCACAAATTGAACACACTCCTGTGACCAGCTCCCAAATGGAGAAACAGAACATGCACACCCCAAACCCCCTGCTCCCTTCTCATGATCATCCCTGCACCGAGGGTATCCATACCCTGACTTCTAATTTATCTGTATTTTTCTGTTTTTATCTGTGCTTGAATTTTAACAGTGACTACGTATTACATTTAAAATGAGAATAATTAATACAGATGTTAAAATAGATGCAGATGGGGCTTCCCTCGTGGTGCAGGGCTTAAGAATTTGCCTGTCAATGCAGGAGACATGCATTCCATCCCTGGTCTGGGAAGATCCCACATGCTGCAGAGCAACTAAGCCCATGCATCACAACTGCTGAGCCTGTGCTCTACAGCCCTGAGCCTCAACTACTGAAGCCTGCATACCTAGAGCCCATGCTCCGCAACAAGAGAAGCCACCGCACTGAGAAGCCCATGACCACGACGAAGAGTAGCGCCCGCTCACCACAACTAGAGAAGCCTGAGCGCAGCAATGAAGACCCAACACAGCCAAAAATAAGTAAGTAAGTAAGTAAGTAAATAAATAATAAATCTTTAAAAAAAATAGATGCAGATGTAGTGGCCATCATTCGACGCCAGGATATACGCGTCTAGCTCATTCCTTCACAGCTGCATGGAGTCCCTTGCATCGCAGTTGATCTAATTGGCTCCTTTTGAGGGACGTTTGGATTGATTCCAATTTTAAGCTAGTAAGCAACACTCCAGGGAACAACTGGATGCACATCTCTTTGCACACATCACTTTGAGGTGTGTTTCTTTAAGATACGTGCTGACGAGTGAAATTGCTCGTCAAAAGATAGCTAAATTAAGACAATTTTTAAAATCTGTATTTTGCCATAATGGCCCTCCAGAAAGCGGCAGACGCTCAGCTCCTTCTTCAAAACAAAAGTCAAGGGCTGAGTGCAGACCTCCTCACCGCAGCCCCCGCCGCTGACAGCCAAGCCTGCGCCAGCTCCCTGGGCAGACGGAGCCCAGGCTGCCTGAGCAGGTGCTTGCTGCACAGCAAACAGAGAGGCACCCCCCGCCCCGACCCCCAAACCTCACCCCATGCAAACGTGTGAACAACTGAACACAATCACAAAGACAGCAGCAGGGAGATGCAGTTAATTAGCAGAGCCTGGAGTGGGATGGGGGGCCTTGAAGCCTGTTCTTACTTCCTCGGCAGATGGACGGGGTGTGAGCCTTCAGGGAGGGCAGGCTGCACGTCTGGGCCTTAGTCTCTTATTAAATAAGGTGTCTCGGAGCAAAGTGAACCCCGGAGGAGTCTGGTCCAGGCTAACCCTACCCTTCTCCAGGTCCCGTCAGCCTCGGGAAGCAGCCTGAACTGTTGTCCTTACAGCTGATGGGCAGGAAGAGCCAGTTTCCCTTGAGCACCTCCTGCATCGACGCCCTCTGACTCCCACCCTCCACACCCAGTCCTGCTGCACCCCTGACTCCACAGGGAGCCTCTAAGATGCCAGGAGATGGTCACACTGGCCCTTTCTGCGGTTGCCAGAGGCCTCTGGCATTGCCCTTCTTAAATCGCACCTCCCAGCCCTGGGCTGGCCAGGAAAAGCAAGAGGTTCTCTCTCCTCCTTTGACTTGGGCCATGTGCTTCTGTTAATGCAGCCAAAGGTTGAATTCTTCTTTGGCTCAGTAGCTCTTAAGCTGCTCAAGCCCAAGTTGGGGAACTAAGATAAGATCCAGGGGCTTTTACAACTCTTCCACCCCAGCTCAGCATTTCCTTCTTGCATCTTTCTTGTCTGACTACTGAAGCTGTGAGAGAGTAAAATATTAATGGACATGAGACAGAGACTCTGACGTCTCTCACCTTCTCTTTGGTGCAAGGTTGCTGGCCTCGTGGCTAGGAGTTCCTGGGGTTCCATGCTCAGTAGAAGTGAACAGGTGCTAGTGAAGGCAGTTTGGGGGTGGGCTGGGGGTGGGGTGGCCCCTGAGGCACCTGCTGCGTGGCTCTGGGTGCTCTGGGTGCGTCCAACCTCTCGGGCTTTCTCTATACCTAGAAAGTGGACGACTGGGGCAAATGAGGAACTTGACACAAAATGAAGCCATAGTCACTTTAACCTCATTATTTCTTTTTAACTGGGCACCAACATCTTTGTTGCAGAGATGAGCTTTTGTGCGTTTACATCACAGGAGCCAGCTGCACCTTTTACTCAAGACTTTATTTTTACAACCAAGACATTACCATAAAAAGAACAGAGAGTAAGAGAAGAAACACAAGCCATGGGAAGGCAGAAGTGAAAGCTGAAAGACTTCCTAGTGGGAGATCAAGTGGCCTCTTGTCCCCCAAACCACAAGTTCCCAGTCTTGAAAGAGGTCCTCAGAATCTGAAGTGACTGTGGGAGCCGGGTCCATCCCTCTCGGAAGCCTCCTTTCCAATCTAGGTCTTCTCTCTGGGGCCCAAGGAGACCCATCAAAGCACCATCCCATGAGAGACTCGGGTCTCAATGTCACTGCCCTACCTGGGCAAAACAAGGCGGTGGCTGGACGGCCAGCACTGAGGTTCCCAGTCCAACCCAGGATGAGTACAGGAGCCAGAAGTGGTGCTCTGGGTGCATTTTGTACCCATTCCTCCAGTTTGTCTTGCAAGTTGCAGAAAGTGCCCTGGGGTTCTGAAGCCTTCTCTCTAAGATTCCCAATGACCATGTAACAAGTTGCTCCCGTGCATAAGGCCCACAGAAAGAACTTGCAGTGGTTAAAAGCAGGCAGCTTCAGCAGGTCAGTGACATTTCCATGGTTGAGTGTGTCTTTTCTCTCTCATTTTTCCAGATCTCACTCATCACTGACCAGCGTATTCTTGTAGCAGGACACCCAAGGTGTATTCTCTGCTCACTTATAAAACCTGAAAACAACAGCAAGTTGTGAAACCACTTATTTTCAGGCAAATGCTAATCGAATTTCCTGTAAGAGAGAAAAATGGTGCCTCAGGATGCAGGGCTCCACTCCAAGTATGTAGCTTAGGGCCAAGAGTTTTGTGTTAGTATGTTTTTAGGGCCCATCTTAACTCATTTAAAAAAAACTTAAAACGCTCAAAAAAAAACACAGCCCTAAGAACTCTAGCTTTGAGTAGTGTTACTTCCTGCGGTACCTTCTAAGATGGGCCATTCACCAATGCACAGTAAGGGGCCAGAGGAAGGTGACCTGCTGATGGATGGTTTTCTAAGGCCAGTTAGAGGCTAGGACATGTCTGCCCCCAACTGCAACTTGAATTTGTAACAGCTGATCTTTGAGGCACAGGGACTACTTCATCCACACCTGGATCATGATAGCAAACCCAGAGGTGGTTTTCAAACTTCTTTTTAGCCACAAACCCTTTGTTCAACAACATCTTACAGGTAAATGTAATTACAGGCAACAGATGAGAGCAGAGCTGTTCGGAATGAAGAGGGTGAGGGGGCTCGGGTCCCACCCAGGGCCACCCCCAGCCCCTTCCTCGCCTAAGCTGATTCTCAGAACCCCTGGGGTTTGCCACAGCACGAGGTCCTGCAGCCAACACCTCCAAAACGGGCATCAAATCACTGGGGAACAAATTACAGTGAAGAGGTGGGTGGGAGGCAGAACCACAGGCAGTACCCGAGGGGGAGTCATTTTCCATAAAAGGTCACCACAAGGAAGATTTTGAACAGAACATACTGGAGGTCTAGGGCGAGACAAAAACACTTAAGTTACTGTCTCTTAAGTACGGGGTAGTTTCTAAATCCAGCACATAAAGTGAAAATTGCACGCCATCAAAATTATCATCAAAAATTGCCCATGAAATTCAGCAGGCACGTTTAAGCAACTATACAACACAATGTATACAAATACATACAAACTCAATGCACAGAATAATGGACAGCATATAGTATAGTGAGCATATATGAAAATTTCTAATTTCAGAGTATTTAAAAATACATTTTCTGTTGTACACCTGAAACTAATGTAATATGGTATGTCACTTAAAATTCAACAAGAAGGACTTCCCTGGTGGCGCAGTGATTAAGAATCCACCTGACAATGCAGGCGACACGGGTTCGATCCCTGGTCCGGGAAGATCCCACATGTCGCGGAGCAACTAAGTCCGTGCACCACAACCACTGAGCCTGTGCTCTAGAGCCCGCGAGCCACAACTACTGAAGCCCACGTGCCTAGAGCCTGTCCTCTGCAGCAAGAGAAGCCACCGCACTCAGAAGCCCACACACTGCAACAAAGAGTAGCCCCCTTTGCTGCAACCAGAGAAAGCCTGTGCACAGCAACAAAGACCCAATTCAGCCAATAAATAGATAAATAAATAAATGTATAAATTTATAAAAAAATAAAAATAAAAATAAAACCAATGGGAGGGAAAGCAAGACAGAGCAGATATTTAAAAAAAAAATACCAAGAAAACATTTTGTTTCTTTGTTGTTGGGCTCCTAAAGTTTGCAAGTAACATGAGCTGGTGCTTCGACTCCAAGGATCCGGGGCAAGCACTTGGAAGGTGTTTCCCCGGTAAGTCCTTACCATAGCCAGGCAGTTGGTACTGTTATCCCACTTTACAGATGAGGAATCAGAGGCTCAGAGTGGTGACGTGACTCGCCTATAGTCACCAAGTTGGTGAGTAGCAGACAGGATTCAAACCCAGATCTGCCTCACAACGGAGCCAGAGCTCTTGATCTTCAATCTAGAAGCAGAGGCTTGCTTTCTTTTTTTCAAACACCTCTACATAGAGGGGGTGTAATTAATGAGACAGGAAGATGGGAAACAATCTCTATTTTGAGGCAGAAAAGGCAGTCCAAGGACATTGCTCATGGCCAAACAGGGGTCCAGAGCTGCTTGGAGTCTGGGAGCAGCAGGCAACCTTGGCCTCTGCCTTGGGTTCTGCTGGAGCTCACACAGTTCAGTTGGCCTAAAGAGTGAGCTTTGTACTTTGTAGCCCTGTGTCTATGTGACTCAGCTGGTGGATTTGCCAACTCCTGGGACCCAGGTGGCGTCAAGCCCAACACAGGATACCAGCAGGGAAGGGATTCCGCTGGCTTTGGGGTGAACTGACTGGTCTTCAAGTTCGATTCTGCTCTCTACTGTCCCAAATGCTTTGAGCAAGTCTTGATCTGTAAAAATAACCCTCCTATGTCATGCGGGATCAAGTTGAATGAAATGATGGTTGGCAAAAAGTTTGGGATATCCTACTGGTTCTACCCATGCGGGAGTTGATCATTTATTCAATATGTTGTAATAACCAATGATGGAAAATAATCTGAAAAAGAATATGTATATAACTGTATTACTTTGCTGTACACCTGAAACTAACTCGGCATTGTAAATCAACTATACTTCAATTAAAAAAAAAAAAGAGAGAGAGAGAGAGTTCACTGTTATCCTCAGGAGAGCTAAGAGGTAAATCTTACCATACTTGACATATACTTAAACGACTAATCAGTACTCTGTTTGCTGAGGCTCTCTCTGCCTGAACTGTATCACCCCATCAATTCATACAGTGCGTGATTTTTTGAAGGTGGTGTCTGGCTGGGGCTCCTCGCAGTGGGATGCTGTGAGCAGCGGCAGGCGCTGCGGAGGCCAGCGCCACACCCAGGGCCACGGCCCAGGCACTTTTCCAAGGCCTCAACCACTTACTGTTTCAGGAGGCGGAGCCGGGCTCTCCTCTGCAGGCCTGGAAGGAGAAAACAAGAGTGCCGGTCAGCATGGGGTGTGAGCCGCCAACACCGAGCCCCAGAGAGTGAGGAGGGGCCGCTGACACCTTGGAGCTCTTCGTTGGTGCCAGGCTCTGCTCCAAACACTTCATGGGTTTTGACTCCCTTGATGCTCATGGCAAACCTAGGAGCTGGATGCTACACTTACTATCTCCATTTTGCATATGGGGAAACTGAGGTAGAGAGTGAGTGTGTTACTGAGTAACTCTCCCAAAGTCTTGTAACTAGTAAGTGGCAGTCTGTGTGCCCTTCACAGCAGGTCAGGAAGGAGAGGTTGTACAGACAGGTGACCTTAAACCAGAGCATGTGATTTTTAGGCAGGGGTCATGCTGGAGAGAGTGCCGGTGAGGATGGAGCTAATTTCGTATTTTCAAAGGATTATGTACTTGTGCAAATTCTTAAGAAGATGTATATACAAATGTAGAAATATTTTGAATCAGCATTTTATCCTGCTTTGACTTTTAGTTTTGAATAGATTTATGATGCTCAAAAGAGAAAGAAAGAATCAAGCACACACAAAATAAAACCCCCTGAAGAACCTCACTTAGGATAAAGATTATTCATCTATATCCAATCAGTATAGATCCACAACAAGAACACTTTTGTATGAATTATAACATTTATACATCAAAGATTAAATCTTATCTTCTTGTCAGATGCAGAGAGTGAAGAATATTTACTTATTTTTAATCTACAAAAGACATGCATGATTACTATTAAAAATGCAAACTGAATAAAGGAAAATAAAGTGAAAAAAACCAAAAATCCAAAAAAACAAAAACCAAACCAGAGCATGCGTATTCTGGATATGTGCAAGATTTCCCCTTGGAACGTAGGAAGGAAATATGAGTATATTTATTTACATGCTTATCTCATCATTTTTATCTTTGAAGCACCTTTAATAGCATACATGGTATATCAAATAAACACAGCTAACATAAATATGAATGATTTATTAAATAAATATATGTATAATTATATATTAAATATATACATACATAATATATCAAATAAATAAATACAGCTAATTGAAGTTAGTGTTTCTAATTAAAAGATTTTTTTACTGATGAGGTCCTTGATCAAAAAAGCTTGCAGACCACTGAGCTCTAGTGGTTCTTAGAATGGAATAAAAGGATCCCTTTTTTGGGGTGGCAATTGTACCCAAAAATATGCACATGGTACATTTCTCTGCAGAGAGGGTCCATATTGTCATCATATGTTCAAAGGTGAAGGTGAGCTAAAAAAGAGTCACTGATCTAGTCCATGCCCCTGTGGGCCACCCCATCCCCTTTTATAGAAGCCCAGAGAGGGTAAGTGACTTGCTCAAGGTGGCACAGGCGAGCACAAGAGTCAGGGGTAGAGTCTGGGGCTCTGGGCTCTTGGCCAGCTGTTCAGGCCTCCCCTAAGGCTCCCTTGGGGGCCTGTAAAAGGAGGTGATCTCACCTCCAAAGTGGTGGAGAGACGCAGCCATTGCTGAGTTTCCCTACAGCCTCAGAGAGGGGAGGATTTCTAGCTTCTGGGGACATAACCCAAACCCCACTGCAATCTCTGTGCCCTGCTTCCACACATGCCCCGAGCTGGGCACTTGGGCAGGACTTTACAAAAACAACCCTGGGAGGTGGGTGATGTGGTCACCCTGGGTGAGGCAGCTGAGGCTCAGAGGGGCCAGGGCACATGCCCAAGGTCACTAGATCAGGAATCAGCAGAGTCTATTCAAATCCAGGTTTGTCTGACTCCAGAGACAGGATGGCCTCTGATCCCTGAAGCTTGGCCTCAGGCCAAAAATCACCTGTGGGACTACCAAGGATTTGGGGCCAGGGGGAGTTTCACCAGGCTGCCACTTGCCCTGTTTCCCTAGATAAGGAAGTACCCTCGGGGACACCTCCAACAGCAAAAGGGGTTGCCATGACGGCCCAGGAGGGCACAACTTACAGTGTAGATGGATAGCCGTGCCCAAGGACACCAGCAGAACCAGGATGCCGGCCACCAGCAGGCCAATGATGAGGGGGGCACAGAACGGGTCTGGAAAAGGCACACGTATTGAACATTTGAGATGTGCAGATAAATACAAAGAGGGAAAACTCAACTGGAAGCCCCACCGCCCAGAGAATACCACTCTTTACATAGTTCCTTCTAGTCTTTTTTCCAATCTCTTTAAACACATTGAGATCATTTCATATATAAAACTTCATGTCCCGCTTCCAAATTTTAAAAATTAATAAACCCAGGAGCTATTTATGTTCAAATGAGATAGACAATTTTCATGCCTGGTAATGAGATTTTTATTTTTTTTATTTTTAAAACTTTTAATTTCAGAAGACACAGTGGAATACATTTCCACTGTAAAAGATTTAAGTATGTGGTTAGAGCACCCCTTGGCATCCTAGCTCCTTCGCAGAAGTCACTGCCATTGTTAATTTGCATGTACACATACAGAATTTACATACATAATTTACACAGACACACCACATATAGTTTTTAAAAATACAGAGGCTTATATAATACAAATTATTCTGCAACCAGTTTTTTTTTTCTTCACTGAAACATGCCAGCATCTTCTTTTTTCTAGCAGAGTAACATTTGAAGTATGGCTGTACCATGAATTATTTCGCCCCATTAATAGACATTTTGTTTATTTCCTGTGTTTTACAAACACCTCTGCAGAGAACATCCAGGTACGTTTCTCCTTATGCAGGAGCCTGCCAGAGGCAGATCCTGAAAACGAGAACTACTAACCATACATTATATCCATTTTCAAGGATAACAGATACTGTCCAATGCCTTCCAAAAAGGCGGCACTGATTTCCATTCCTGATCACCAGGTGTGCACCCTGCCAACCCTTGACATCAAAGTTTTTAGTTTTTGCTGGTCCAGTGGGTGAAAAATAAAATTTAATTTCAATTCCCTACTTGTCAATTTCAGCCTATTTTCGTATATTGAGCACCTATGATTTTTCTCCTGTGAGTTGCCTATTTGTTCTTTTACCCATTTTGTATGCTACGTAAACAGCAGAGTTCATATCACCGATGCCCCAAATCCTTCTCTGACACCCTTCACGTCCCTATGGCTGGTCCTTGTGAGCAGCTGAGGGGGCAGAACCAGGACCTGCGGGTGAAAAGGGCAAGGCTGCAGATTTGGGCTCAAGGTTAAAAAATTAGAAGCGTTTTGGATGTCAGAGAAGGGGGAGAATGTTTACTGAAGACCTGTTATACACCAAGTACAGTACTAACTGCAAACTTCCATCTTGTGAGGAAGGAAGTGTATTCCTGTCATTTTTATCTCTTATTTTACAGTTCAGAAAACCCAAGACTCAAAGAAGTTCAATGGCATACCCAAGGTCACCTGGATATTAAAAGGCAGGGCCAGGATTTGGACTCAGGTCCCCTGAGTTCTACAGCCCCTGTCAGTCCCATCGTGACAGTTTGAGGGCAGGAAAGGTGGAGGAGAGGATGACGTGGGCTGCTCCGTGAGAGGGAGCCACCATCGCCAAGGCTGGATGGTGGCACATGGAGGGGAAGATTGGGTGAGAGGCCCTTGGAAATCCTTCCCACCTCCGAGATGTGAAGGTTCCTGTCTGCCTCCCTCTTATCTCTCTGATGTTCTCCCAAACTGGATGGACCTCAGAAACATGATGCGATGTGAAAGAAACCAGGCAAGAAAGACTACATATTATATGATTCTCTTTGTATGAAATGTCCAGAAGAGGCAAATCTGTAGCGACAGAAAGTAGATTAGCGGTTGCCAGGGGCTGGGGTGGGAACAGAGATTAGCTCTAAATGGGCACAAGGGATCTGATAGTTTGACGGAAATGTTCTAAAACTAGATCCGTGATGGTTGTATAATTTACTAAGAATCATTGAGTCATGCCCTTAAAATGGGTGAATTGTATGCTATGCAAATTATGGCTGGATACAATTTTAAGTAAGGGAGGTGGGCACAGGCTGCAGGGACCTGCCTGCAGGGTAGAAAGGCTCCTTTCTTCTGAGGGGAGAGGGGTCAGGGGAGGCCTCCTGAGCCAAGACCTGAACTAGACGCTGCTGAGACACAGCTACAGGTCCTCAGTGAAATGCGATCACCACCAGGAAAAGCTGCTGCTTCTAGTAAAGGTGGCAAAGAGCCAGCGTGTGCAGGGAGCTGGTGGCCAGAGCCATACCAGTGACACTCGGCCCCACCTTCCTTGCCTTGCTCAAGTCTTAGGGTCTTCTGAGATCTGTATCTCACCACACTGTTCCTGTGACAGCAGCTTAGAAATTGTCCCCCAGCACCTCCCAGAATTGTCTCAAGGGGAGCAGGCCCCTCCCCATGGCAGCCCTGGGGGTTTCTTTCATGATAACAAACTTGGAGCTCTAAGGGCCTTGCCAAGCTGAGTGCCTTGTGTTTAGAATCTCATTTAATTCTGCCTTCCCTGCAGCCAGGTGAGCATTCCCACTTGACAGATAAAAAAAATTGAGGTTCAGAGAGGCTGAATCACTTGCCCAAGGTTGCACAGTAAACAGTGGTAGACAAGGATTCAGACCTTGGCCTGGCTGACTTACCACTAGGCTACACTTCCCCATGGTTCCTACCCCCAGTGCAACCTCCATCTACTCCCCTTGGCTCCCCCTACTTGGCCACCTTCACACACATCCTGGTTATTCTTAATAACATACTCCTATTGGATTTGCATTTTACCCTGGGACTTTACTGAGGGTTGATATCAAAAATGATGCAAAAAATCTGAAGACCATTTTTCCAGCATTTATAAAGTGCTACTGAATTCACTATAGTTCAGTGGTCCTAACATAAGAATGAACAGAGCAGATTTCTTCTAGAATTTAGTGCCAAGATGAAGGCTTTGATGACCGGGTTGTTTCTTTATATCATTGTGGCGGGGGGTGGAGGGGTGGGGAGGGGTGCCATGTTCCTTGGGGGATTTCCTTTATTTCACTGGGTTTGCTGCCTCCTCCAGAGCCAGGGCACAGACCCAGGTTTTGCATCCTCATCTTAGTGCCTCTATTGTATTTGCCTCTTGTGTCCTTTCTCGGTTATGCCCTACCTGAAATCCTTTAGGCGAAGTTGTGGGGCACACTTTATACAATGAGATCATTCTGTCTCTGTTTTTATGTTCCCCAAGATTTTGCCTTCTGTACGTGGGTTCTGCTTTGCTTTTCACTGTGACCTCATGTGACAACTTCCCTTTCCCATCCCCTGGATCCTGTGAGATGCCTCTCCCCACACTCTTTCCAATACTTTATACATTGGGTTGGCCAAAAAGTTCGTTTGGGATGCCAAACGAACTTTTTGGCCAACGCAATATTCAAGACAAAGCAATGCCAGCAGCATGACGCGGCCCTGGTGCAGCTGCTTGTGGTTTGCTCTATGGGTGAGAGCAGATGGAACTTTCTGTTTGTCACCAGCAACTTTTGGGGGACAGAGGTCAGTGTTTTTCCAGAAACACATTTGGCTGATGAGTTCAAGGCAAGTATGTGTGTACGTGCGTGCGTGCGTGTGTGTGTGCGTACTCAGCTGCAGTGTCTGGTGCTTGTAGCACAAAGCGGTGAGTTGGTTCACTCCTTAGCAAACATACATGAAGCACACACTGTGTGCTCGGTGTCCTGTCAGGCATCAAAACTGGGAAAGGTTAAAGTGCTGGTCCCTTTGGTTTTTTTTTTACTAATTTTTATTGGAGTATAGTTGATTTACAAGGTCGTGTTAGTTTCTGCTGTACTGCAAAATGAATCAGTTATACATATACATATATCAACTATGTTTTAGATTCTTTTTCCATATAGGTCATCACAGAGTATTGAGTAGAGTTCCCTGTGCTCTACAGGAGGTCCTTGTTAGTTATCTATTTTGTATATAGTAGTGTGCGTATGTCAGTCCCAAAGTGCCAGTCCTTTGTGTTGGGTTTTTTGTTTGTTAACAGCTTTATTGAGATATAATTTATATATTGTAAAGTTCATCTGCTCAAAGTGTATAATTTAATGGCTTGTTATGTTCACAGGGTTGTGCAACCATCACCACAATCTAATTTAGCATATTTTAATCCCCCCAAAAGAAATCCTGTGCCCATTAGCTGTCACTCCCCATTCCTTCCCCAACCCCCAGCTTTAGGCACCCACTAATCTACGTTCTCTCTTCATGGAATGTCAGATTCTGGACATTTCATATCAAGGGGATCATATAATATGTGGTCTTTTGTGACTAGCTTCTTCCACTGCATAATATTCTCAGGCTTCATCCATGCGGTAGCATGTATCAGTACTTCATTTTGGTTTCTTTCTGGCTGTGCCTCGTGGCCTGTGGGATCTTAGTTCCCCCAACAGGGATTGAACCCCGTTGGGCGCTTGGCAGTGAAAGCACAGAGTCCTAACCACTGGACCACCAGGAAATTTGCTACATTCTTTTTTTTTTTAATCGACGTATAGTTGATTTACAATGCTGTGTTCATTACTGATGTACAGCAAAGTGATTCAGTTATACATATATGTATATTCATTTTTATCTTCTTTTCCACTGTGGTTTATCACAGGATACTAAATACAGTCCTCTGTGCTCTGCAGTAGGACCTTGTTGTTTATCCCAGTACTTCATTCTTGATTATGGCTGAATAATATTCCATTGTGTGCAGAGTCCTTATTTTGTTCATCGATTCGTCAAGTGGTGGACATGTGAGTTGTTTCTACTTTTTGATTATTATGAATAATACTGCTAGGAACACTCGTGTGCAAGTTTTGGGTAAATGTATCCTTCATTAAGCTTTGTCCTGTGAGGATTTACGAGTGTGTCTCCCACTGGAGTGTGAGCTGCTGGAGGACAGCCCTGCTGTCACACTCAGCTCCCCTTCAGACCCCAGCTCAGGGCTAGAGAAACAGGCTAGAGTCCACACTTGGGAGGAGCTTGCAGAAGGAAGGAAAGAAGGAAGGAAGGAAGGAAGGAAGGAAGGAAGGAAGGAAGGGAGGGAGGGAGGCAGGGTGTTCTGCTGTGCTTCCGAGAATCCAGGGGGACGGGAGAACTCACCCTTGCGGGTCACCAGGTTTGGTAAGCGGCACGCTTTCTTCTTGGGGCTGGTCTTCTTGGTGGGCTGGGGAGTGGTGGGAAGCACATCAACTACAAAAGCAAGCAAGACACGGGTCTTAGCCAGGTAAACAGCAGGTGGACTCAGAGACAAAACTTACATCTTATATCCACGAACTAAAGCCATCTTAGCGTTCCCTAGGCTGCTATGGGGCTTGAAGGTCACAGATGAATGGGATTTTTGATCGACTACCCCAGCTCCCAGATAAATCTGAGGGCCTATGGATGGGGGTCAGCTTGGTGTCCTGGAGAGAGGGGCTCTGGAGCCACCCGATTAACCACTGTGTGACTTGGGGCAAGTCTTAGCACTTTTCTGTGCCTCAGTTTTCCCATCTGCTGAAATGAAGATGGCCCCCATCTCCTTCTTGGGGTGGTTGTGACAATTAAAGGGTACAGTGTACCCAGCAAAGTAGACAGCAGGCTCCACCTGGCTGAAGACCTTGAGTTGAAGCCGGAGTCCCCAAGCCCTTGGCACGACCAGCCCATCACCCACCTCCCTAAGTGAGTGGAGGAAACTCACAGAAAGGAGACACCCTCCCAGATGTCTTTAAAAGTCATATGCTATCAGAGGGACCGCTAGACTAGTCTCAACCTTTAGTTTCAAAGGTGAACGCTAGTGATATGCAGGGCTGGCCCCTGAGGCCCCACAGTGGAAAGTGCCTGGCTGGGACCCCAAGCTGCTCTCCTGATCCTTGGTGGGTCACTCCTCTCTTTCATCCTAATCCAGTGTCACGTGCTGAAGTGTTGGGACAGGGAATGGGGACAAGCCCGGGGGGCAAAGGGAGGCATCTGAGGCTCGGAGAATCCGGACACTACCTCTGCGGTCTCGGCAAAGACAATCTCACTGAAATGATTTTCTGCAAAATGGGAATTGCATGACACCATGAACTCGAACTCTAGAGTCAAGGGCACAGGGAGGGGCAGCCAATGTTTGGTCATTTGGGCCTGGCATCTTCCATATAAAATGTAGACACTTCACACCCTCACTGTCCTGAACCATGAGCAGTAGAGAAAACGTGCCCGGCACTGCCTGCTCCATGAGATTTCTATAAGAGCTAGCGAACCGGAATTAACCCTCACCAAGCTCCCACCTTGTGCTAGTGGCCGTACCGAGCATGTCAGCTTGAGCTCATTGAACCCAGTAACTTTGGGGAAGGGCGCTATTTTCCCCATGTTATCCCCGAGGAAGCCTTGGCTCAGAGGGTTGGAATTAATCACTTGCTCAAAGTTCAAGAGCCAGTAAACAGCAGGACCTGCCTCTGAGCCCAAAGACCCCTATCCTAGGCCCTCACCCCGCACACTGCCTCAGGGGCAAATGCATTTTGACAAAAAGTTAAGCGCATCAGGTCATCAGAGTGCCGAGGGAAACAAGGGGAAAACAGCCTCGTGCTCTGAAAGCCTGGGAGGAGCCTGGGGCCCTCTGCCGGGGTGTCTCGGCCTTCCCTTACCCCGTTTAGTCCTCACCGCCCTGGAAGTGTTCATTCCCCTGCTTCCTACAGGAGGAGGCACAGAGGCTCCCAGCGGGGCAGTGGTGAGCCTGGGAGGGGGCAGTGGTCTGGGGCTGATGGGGGTTTTGTGGGGAGACTTGTTCTATTTTAATACCTTCTTGCCCAGAGTCAGGTCCCCGTGATTCTTCCTGATGACCCCCCAACCCCACCTAGCTCAAATCTCCCCACTTCTCTCCTCTTTGAAAGGGGCAGGAGTTTTGCACCCGTGGTGTCTTGAGGAGCCTGAAAAAGGCCCGTCTTCCCCCAAATACTTTCTCTACCATCCAGGCTTCCTCCTTTAAAATGTACTGATCTTCTGGCAGGAGGGTGGGCTTTGACTCTGGAAACCCCATCCTTGGGGAGATGACACAGCTGCGAGCACGTGATTTGGGGCGGGATGGCCATTCCCCGGGAGCTGGGCAGAGAGACGGGTTGGGAAGGATCGAAGCCAGGAGCGAGTGGGTGGTGGTGGAGGTGGGGGGACGTGTCTGAAAACCAGTTTTGCTTATTTCACCATCCACCTTTCTTAGACCCTGCAATCTCATGAGTGGGAAGTGCGAGGCTTATAGAGACAAAAACAATAAACCAAACCAAAACCCCAAACTCACAAAAGCCCAATTTTCGATACCAGAATCAGTTGACACCCACCCCTCCAGGGGTGCATCGACTTCTCATAGGGAGAGCTCGCCCCTGCCACCACCTCCTGATTTAAGACCTGAGGCTGGTGACACGTGACAGGAGCAGCACTCTGGCTTGTGTCTTCCTAATTATGTCGCTATGCCTGCACTTCCCATGCTGAGTGGTCTAATTCCTGGGGGTCCTCTGGTCACTCTCCATGCCCCCAGCCTGAGAAGATCCCAGGTGAGCAGGAAGCAAGATGGTGGGAGGCCCCCCGGGGGTTGGCCTTGGCCATGGGCTAACCTGGGGAGGGGGGTGAAGCCAGATGTGGGCCTTTGAGAATTCCTTGACTCTTGATAGTTTAATCCTCACCATTCAATATGGCAGCCACCTGCCACGTGTGCTACAGAGCACATGCGATGTGACCAGTCTGACTCAAGGTGTGCTGAACACGTGAAATACATATGGAGCACTTAGTATGAAAGGTGAATGTAAAATATGTCAGTAATAATTTTTATACTGATTACATATTGAAATAATAACATTGCTGATAAACTGGATTAAATAAAATATATTATTTAAATTAATTTCACTTTTTTTTTCCACTTTTTTGAACATGGCTAATAGAAAATTTTTAATTACATCCGTGGCTTGAAATATGTTTCTACTGGACATGCTGACTTAACTCCTGAGGAATTGCAGCTTCTAAGGGCTGAAGGGAGTCATGGAGGAGGCCCTTAGCTGCCCCATGATACAGATGGGAAAACTGAGGTCCAGGGAGGAGAGCAACCTGCCCACAGGCACACGATAAATTTGCAGCAGAATTTACAGCTGGGTCTGGAATCCAGTCTCCTCACTCCCTGGAACTCTGGGAGTAGGTTCAAGCCATGGGCCCCCACGCACAATGTGAAGGCACCGTCCCCCCAACCACTGGCCCTAAAAATGCTCTTGTTGGATATATCTGGGCAGCAAGAACGTTCTTTCCCTGCGTGCACACTGGGAGGGGATTTCTGAGACCACTAGCAGGTCTAGGGACTCGGCCCAATCCAGCCACCACCTCAGGCGGGCCTAGAGGACAGTGCTTCCCTGTCTCCAGAAGAAGCATCGAAGCTCCTAAACATCCCATCTACAACGGGAATCAAACATTACCTGCCTCCAAGGGTGGCTGACGGCATTAAGTGAAATAACCACGTACAGCACTTGCCCCTGCTTGGCCCTGGGTTGTTTTTTGTTTCTATTAGCGGTAGTGCTGTTGTTCCTGGAGGTTGTCCCCTCCTGCAGAGCGGGGCTCGCTGAGAGCGGGAGCCGTCCCAGGGCCTCGCACGCACCCAGCACCCAGTAGGTGCTCGATGCTCATCTACAGCACTGAGCCAGATTCTTACCCACACTCAGCTCAGTTCCCTTCCCAAAGGTCAGGTCGGGGTTCCCGACGGTCATGCAGAAGTAGACGCCACTGTCGGCCGGCTTCACGCTTAGGAGCTCGAGAATGTACCGGGCAGAATCCCGAAGCACCTGTAGCTTCTCCTTGGGCACCTCCTTGCCATACACCGTCGTCCCTTTGGTGGGATCCCAGAAGGCCAGGGACTCGTAGTGACTGTTAGCGCTCGGGGCCTGGCGCTGTCTCAGCCAGTAGATGCGAGAGTTAGCAGGGATGGTTTTGGCTTCACAGGACAGCGACACTGTCTGGTTGGTCTGAACCATCATGGACGCAGGGGTCTGCAGGAGTGCCGAGCTGCTGTGCAGAGCTACGAGAAGCAGAAGGAGCAGAGACCATCAGCACCTTTTCTTGGCCAGGGTTGTGGGGCCTCTGAGTCCCCCTGAGTCAAGGATGAGAGGAGAAGTTACGAGAAAGCCTGCCTGGTTGCAGGGCCTGGGGCTGTGTGAAATGCACCCGGTGGCCCCAGGACTCAGAGCTCGAGCACTCCACCCCCCATGCAGTCCTCTGCCAGGCAGGTGTTCACGATGTCGGCCTGACAGAGGCGACAGGGGAGAGGGCGCCGTTGAACGTATGCTTACATGCCCAGCTCTTTCCATAAAATGCCTCAATCCAGCCTCAGGCTTACTTTGGGATATTTATTTCTATTACACAGAGGAGGAACCAAGGCCTGAAATGACTGGTTCAAAGTCCTGCTTACAGCTAGTAAGTGACCTGGGAGTCAAACTCAAGGATTCAGTCTGAAGTCAAAGCCGGTTGCCTTTTACCTTGTCGTGCTGCCGCTCTACGTAGACCTTCCATAGGCCCCGAGCAGCTGAAGGAGACCCAGGGCAAGCTCAGAGAGGAGCTCAGAATCACCGGCAGAGCACACGGCCAGTCTGGCCAGCCTAAAAGAGGGCCAGCCACCATTTCTGGGCAGTGACAGAAACCAGCACGAGGAACCCACAGGCCCCCGGTAGGCACAATGATAGCCTATCACTCCCTGAGCCAGTAATCGGCTGGTCTCCGGATCCCAAGTGGAAGGACAGACACCCCAGAAGCGGCGCTGGGAGTTCATTTCAGTCTCAGGCGGGAAGCCCCTGCAGGTAGGGGAATGTTCAGGAAAACTAGAGCAGAACACACAGACCTGGCCTTGAACGCTGCCTGTGCCCCACGCCAGTTGTGGGACCTCAGGCAAGTCGTGGAGCCTGTCTCCTCCCGGTAAAAGGAGGGCGGCTTGGTGCTGCTGTCCTGCCTGCCTCTGAGGCTTAGCGTGTCCAAAAAAAAGCAGTGCCAGCTGGAACGCACTGTACTCGGGTACACCATCGCTGTGTGCCTCACATCTCAGGGGTTGTTGCTGGCAGCAAGTGAAATCTTAGGGGGAAAGATTAGAATGGGTCCTTCACAGCCGAGTCCACCAAACAGAGTCTGAGCTGGTAAAGCTTTCATTTTAGCTGTGGGGCAGAGGAGACTCTGCAGACCAGGGCAGAGACCCGGGAGCATTCAGGCCCGGCGAAGACACAGACCTGGATGGGCAGCGGAGGCCACAGGGTGTGTGTGTGTGCCTGTGTGTGTGTAGCCAAGGCTTTCTGAGGTTGTGGCACACATCACAATCCTGCCTGTACTTGGGGCTCAGGCTTGACGACCCCACAGCGACCTTCTCTAACACTAAAGAAATGAACTTAAACTTCTGTCCCTTTACACTCAGATCACTCTGAGCTTCTGCTCGAACTGAAAATGAGAAGGTACCTGGGGCCCAAGTGGCTGCCGGGCCTTCTCTCTTCTCCCCAAAAGCCATATTGCCTTTTTAGCAGAGTAGAGAGTCTTCATTGTTTGAGGTCATTGACCTCCTGGGGGAGATAATAAGAATTAATAGGGAATTCCCTGGCGGTCCAGGTTAGGACTCCTCTCTTCCACTGCAGGGGGCACAGGTTCCATCCCTGGTCAGGGAACTAAGATCCTGCATGCTGTGCGGCTCAGTCAAAAATAAACAAATAAATTAAAAAAAAAAAAGAATTGATAATACCAATATTTATTGAGCTGTGTTGAACGTGGTGCGTGCATTTTCTCATTTAATCCTTGCCAGATCTTCTGGGAGGAAATACACCTATTTTACACCCATTTTACACATGAGGAGACAGAGGCTCAGGAAGGTTAACACAGCTGCTTCACCTTAAAACAGAGGCTGCTTAAGGGCGCGCAGAACCCGAGCGCTGAGGTTCCCTTGAACTGAGGAAGCCCGGGATCCTCTCCGGGATCTCAGTCATGGGCTCATGTGCACGTGGTGGGGCCGAAAATAAGATTCCAGAGGCTCTTCCAAGAAAGCCCAGATTGGACCCCTCCAGAGGCAGAGGGATCCGAGGGGCGTTGGGCTCTTTGTATACCATCCCCGTCTGCGTTCTGACTTGAAGACTTCCTGGCTGAGACACACCCTGGTGTCTCTTGAGCCCCCTTGCTTTTCAGCCCCTGGAGACTGAAGCCCCAGCTGTGGCTGAGGCCCGTCTGTCCTCTGGACCCAGAGCCAGGCCTTGTCACACGTGTGGTCTCATTTGATTCCTTTGATTGCCTCAGTCACCCCATGATTTGACTCTCAGAGCGACCTGCCATTTCTAAAATGATCCGCAGTAACCTGGCAGCTTTGAGTGGCCTAGACTAGCTTCTACTTGAGATGTTGTTGAGTTCTCTAGATCAGAGCCCAGGCTGGCAGGCCTTGTCACCCTGGCAGGAGGACCAGCTTTGGACTTTTTGAACAGGAGAGCAATTCAGCCACAGATTAGTGGGGAGTCTTGGGTGTGGTGGGGTTTTCTCTGAAAGGCAAACTGACTGGGCTTGGCCAGACGGACAGACTCCCCGAGACATTCTAACTGCAACTTTGCAACTCCACTGCTGCTTGTTCCAGCAGCCACGCTGCGCATGACACCCACCCCAGGGAATATTCAGGAAACAGGGGACCCTGAGGGGGTACCCTGCCGTGTCTGTCTGAGACCTGGCAACAGCCTGGTATTTGCCCGATTGTACTACAAACACTTCCCCGGAAGTAATAAAAATGTGTCTATAGAACCCTGGACCGAGTGTCCGGCACCAAAGCCAGAACCAGGCCTCTGGCCCCTTCCTGGGGGCACAGCCCTGCCAGACCCTAGACAAGGACATTTTTCCTTCCTCTCTGGACCTCCTCCCTCTCTTTTCTTCCTTCCCATCTCCTTCAGACCTCCCTCCCCCCTCCCCCTCTCCCTCCTCTCTTCCTGTCTCCCCTTCTCTTAGGTTCAGGCTTTGGGGCAGAGGTGGCCACAGTCCTGAGGCTCCCCGGACCCCTGGGGTAATGAACCCCCTGATAGGTTTGGCACCCCCATGGCCTGTGCCCGCCAGGCGCCTCCCGAGTGCCCGCGCAGCTCCGGGCTCAGAGCTCGGGATCCCACAGGGACAGCTTTTCCCCAGCTCCACGGCCCAGGCTCTTCCCGGGTCCAGCGCAGACCACCCGCTCCGGCCCCGCGAGCGCACCAGGATCTCCCCGCCTTACCTGCCAGCTGCGCGGCGAGGAGGAGCCAGAGCCGCGGCTGCATCTTGGAGCGCCCGGGACACCTGGTCCCAGCGGGGCTCGGCTTGAGATGGTCCGGGTTGGGACCGGGCGGGGCAGCTGGGGGAGGTGGGGGGCGGGTAGCAGGGAGGGAGGGACCTGGCGGGGGAGGGGGGCGGGAGTCTGGTGGGAGGATGACAAGGTCTCCGCCCTCATCCTCCCCGCATTTCAAAGGTCTTGGCTGGGTTTCCAGTAAGGAGGTGACGCCGCTGTCCCGTGCCAAGCAATTACACGTGTGTGATCGCCTCCTGCCCTGGGAGGTCAAAACAGGGTCATGATTCCATGTGATTCCAAATGAGGCAACTGATGCTCAGAGAAGTCAGGATGCTCAGGAGGGTCCCACAGGAGTGGTGGTGGCGCAGGTCCCTACCTCCAGTCACTTCCCTCCTTTTCGAGTAGTCATTGAGGGTCTCCTGGGTACCCGGGGCCAGCAGGGCCTGGAGTGACCAAGACGCAGCCCCTGCCCTCAAGAGCACACACTTGTGAGGATGAAGGAAAGTTAACTGACTATGACACACAGTCTGATGTGGAGGAAGGTGAGCTGGGGTACCAGCCTGGGTGGGGAGGCAAAGCCAGACCTTGACCTTCAGAGTCCGGAAGAGCTGGGAAGATTATGATGCTCTCTCTACCCCCCTCGCACGTGTAATTCCTGTTGAAATAACACTGAAATGGGGAATTCGCAGATCAACAAAGATGCCTACTTTGAAGCTGTGTGTGTGTGTGTGTGTGTGTGTGTACTGAATGTGAGTGAGAGAGAGAGAGAGAGTGTGTGTGTGTGTGTGGATGCGCGCATACGCGGACTCACGCTTGCCCTGCTTTCCTGCTATGCAGGTGCCCTGCAGCTCTGTCTGCACGTGGTGCTTTGAAGCCCTGGGCAGGGAGACTTGTCAGGGTGATTTTCCTGTTCAAGTGCAAGTTATCAGCAGAAGAGGGGTGGGAAGTTGGAGGAGGCGTCCAAGGAGGAGAGCTGAGTCTGTGAGGGACTACGGAGCAGAGGGAGCCTGGGGAAGGCGGCGGGAGAAGATCATGATATCAGCACGGACCTAGACCCGCAGTCTGTGTGGGTCACCCTAAGAGCTTGGAGTTTAAGAGGGGATGGAGTGCCCCTGGAGGTCTAAAGCAGGCCGTGGGGCAGGGACACCCCCAGGGTCCAAAGCCAATCTCCTTTCCAACCCATCCCTGCCTCAGCTCCCTTACCCATCACTGTGGACTCGCACTGCTGAGATGGGTGCAGAGAGTTCAAAGTCACTAGAGGGGGCTGGAGGTTGGGAGAAGTGGGAGGAGCATGTCCTGAGTGTGGCGCCACTCCTACAGCTCAGCCAGAGGCCAGTCTCCTTCCACATTTCCTTCCCAGGAGCGACTGCTGGGGCCTAAGTGTATACAGGGCAGACCTGGGGAGACCAAACATACTAAGACCACACTTACACTAGTAAGCTCTTTTTTTTTTTAAGTGAAATTCACAAAACACAAAATTACCATTTAAAATGGATATAATCCAGTGGTATTTAGTACATTCATGATGTTGTGCAACCACCACCTTTACTTAATTCCAAATCATTATCGTCTCCCCAGAGGAATTTCTTTACCCGATCAGCAGTCTCTCCTTATTGCTCCCTTCTCCCCAAATCCTGGAAACCACTAATCTTTGTTTTGTCTCTATTGTATTACCTACTCTGAATATTTCACATAAACAGAATCCTACAATACGTGGCTTTTTCTGTTTGGCTTCTCTCACTTCCAGTAATGATTTTGAAGTTCATCCAATTTGTAGCATGTGTTCGTACTTCATTCCTTTTTTATGGCTGAGTAATATTCTGTTGTAGGTATATACAACATTTTGTTTATTCACTCATCTATTGATGGACATTTGGGTTGATTGTACTTATTTGGCTATTGTCAATAATGCTGCTATAAACTTTCTTGTATAAGTATGTACTGAGTACTTGTTTTCAGTTCTTTTGGGTCTATACCTAGGAGTATAATTGCTAGGTTATGTGGTACTTCTGTGTTTAACTTTTTGAAGAATTGCCCAACTGTTTTTATAGCAGCTATGCCATTTTACATTTCCACCAACAATATATGAGGGTTCCAGTTTCCCCACATCTTCACCAACACCTGTTACTTTCTGTTCTTTTTTTTTTTTTTTTAAATATATCCATCTTAGTGGCTGTGAGGTAGTATCTTATTGTGGTTTTGATTTGCATTTTCTTAATGACTAATAACATTAAACATCTTTTCATATGCTTCTTGGGCATTTGTGTTTCTTATTTTATGTCTATTCAAATCCTTTGCCCATTTAAAAAATTGGGTTGTCTTTTTGTTATGGAATGATAAGAGCTCTTTATATATTCTGGATACTAGACCCTTCTATGATATATGATTTGCAACTGTTTTCTCCCATGCTTCTGGTTGTCTTTTCACTTTGTCAATAATGTCCTTTAATGTGCAAAACTTTCTAATTTTGATGAAGTCCAATATTTCTGTTTTTCTCTTGTTGCTCCTGCCTTTGGTGTCATATTTCAAAATCAATTGCTAAATCCAAAGTCATGAATATTTGCCCTGATGTTTTCTTCTAAGAATTTTATAGTTTTAGCTCTCATAATTCAGTTATTGATCCACTTTTAGTTCACTTTTATGGGTTGGCCAAAAAGTTTGTTCAGGTTTTTCCATAAGCTCTGACCAAAAACCCAAATGAACTTTTTGGCCAACCCAATATACATGGTATGAGGTAGGGATCCAACTTCATTCTTTTGCATGTGGATATCAAGTTGTTCTGGCATCATTTGTTGAAGACACTATTCTTCCCCCATTGAATAGTCTTAGTATGCCTGCTGAAAAACAGTTGATCATAGAGGTATGGGCTTATTTCTAGACTCTCAATTCTATTTCATTGATGTATGTGTCTATCCTTATGCCAGCAACGCATCGTTTTGATTACTGTAGTGTGATGGTCAAGTTTATGTCAGCTTGACTAGGCCACAGATGTCCAGATATCTGATTAAATATTATTTCTGGGTGTGTCTGTGAGATTGTTTCTGGAAGAGAGTAGCATTTGGATAAGGGTAAAGCAGATGACCCAACCTAGTGTGGATGAGTAACATCCAATGTATTGAGGGCCTGAATAGAACAAAAAAGTGGAGGAAAGTTGGATTTGTCCTCCTTCTGCCTGTCTGCGTGAACTGGGAGATTGATCTTCTCTTGCCCTTAGCACTCCTAGTTCTCAGGCCTTTGAACTAGAACTGGAATCTACACCATTGGCTCTCAGGCCTTTGAACAGCAAAACCCAGGCTTTCTTGGGTCTCCAGCTTACAGACAGACGTTCATGGGACTTAGCCAACATGCTTGAGTCAGCCGATACCTTATAATCAGTCATATATATCTCTATCTATCTATCATCTATCTATATACATATGTAATTGGTTCTCTTTCTCTGAAGAGACCTGATTAATACATGTAGTTTTATAGTAAGTTGTTTTTTTTTTTAATTTATTTATTGGCTGTCTTGCGTCTTTGTTGCTACATGCGGGCTTTCTCTAGTTGCAGAGAGTGGGGACTGCTATTCATTTTGGTGCTCGGGCTTCTCATTGTGGTGGCTTCTTTTGTTGCACAGTATGGGCTCTAGGCCCACAGGCTTCAGTAGCTGCAGCACGCACGCTCAGTAGTTGTGGCACACGGGCTTAGTTGCTCCACGGCAGGTGGGGTCTTCCTGGGCCAGGGTTTGAACCTGTGTCCCCTGCATTGGCAGGCGGATTCTTAACCACTGCACCACCAGGCAAGTCCTCAGTAGCAAGTTTTAAAATGGAGAAGTATGAGTTGTCCAAGTCTGTTCTTTTTAAATATTGTTTTAAATATCTGGGGCCCGTTATATTTCCAGTGAATTTAAGAATCAGCTTTTCCATTTCTGTAAAAAAAACTGCTGAAATTTTAATAGAAATTGCATTGAATTTGGAGATTGCTTTGGGTTGTATTGCCATCTTAACAATATTATATTTTCCAATCCATGAACACAGAATGTCTTCCCATTTATTTAGGTCCTCTCCAATTTCCTTCAGCAGTTTTGTGGTTTTTTTGGTTTTTTTTCAGTGTACAGAGTCTTTCACATTTTTGGTTAAATTTATTCTTTGGTGTTTTATTCTTTTGGATGCTATTGTAAATTGAGTTGTTTTCTTAATTTCCTTTTTAGATTGCTCACTGCTGGTGTATAGAAACACAACTGATTTTTGTGTGTTGATGTTGCACCCAGCAACTTTTTGTTGCTTTATGTTTGTTAGTTCTAGTAGTTGTGTGTGTGTGTATGCGTGTGTATTCTTTGAGATTTTCTACATATAGGATCATGCCATCTCATAGTGGAGACACTTTTACTTCTTCCTTTCCAATTTGGATGTCTTTATTTCTTTTTCTTATCTGATTGTTTTGATAAAACTACCAGTATAAAGTGGAATAGCAATAGTGAAAGCAGAAAGCCTTGTTTCATTTTTGATCTTAGGGGATAAGCTTTCAGTCTTTCACCATTGAGTGTAATGTTGCTTATGATTTTGCCCTACAAAAGTGTTGAGGAAGTTCCCATCTAGTGCTAATTTTCTGAGTGTTTTTACCATGAAAGGTTATTGGATTTTGTCAAGTGCTTTTCCTGCTTCAAGGGAGATGATTTTGTGTTTTCTTTCCCTTTGTTCTATTAATGCAGTGTATTACATTGACTAATATTCTTATGCTGAATCTTCCTTGCATTTCTAGGACAAATCCCACTTGCTCATGACATGTAATCTTTTTAATATGCAGTTGGGTTTGGTTTGCTAGTATTTTGTTGAGGGTTTTTGTATCCATATTCATAAGGGATATTGGTCTGTAGTGTGACCTTTGTATAAGATTGACCACTGAGCTGCTTTGGCCTGTGGGTGCTTTTAGAGTTGTAGCCATTCCTGTGCTGAAGCCAATGTGGCAGAGGCATTAAAGACTGTAAATCATCTAAGCTGAACCATGTTTCTAGTTTTACTCTCCAGCCTCTGCAGGCTATGCTGATCTCAAAAAGCTTTCTTGCCCTCATGCCATCCATTCAACAAACACGTAGTGGGAACCATGTAACCCTGAGCTCAGTCCCAGGATATCAAGGTGCGTGAGAGCCAGTTCCTGCCCTTGAGGAGCTGAATCTCCTGACTGACACAGACGTGTTACCAGACAATTACAACTGCAGTCAGTTCAAGCCCCACATCACTCATGAACTCCCATGCTAAAAGTCCACGGTCCTGATGCTTACCTGCCCTAACCGAGTCCTCTGTCCTGTTTCTTCTGTACCCCTCATTCTCAGGGGGTGGTCGCAGGGAAGGGAGGCAAGTGTGGTGTTGGGAAAGCAGGAACTCCTTCCAGCCTTGCCATTCACCATCTGGGTAACTTGGGGACATTTACTCAACACTCTGAGCCCCAGTTTTCTCAATTGTATCCTGGAAAGAATGATCCTAGCATCGTGCGGGATGGTGATGTAGACATGTGAACTTTCTAGTAAAGAATTTTCAAGTTAAGAAGCTGATGATGGGAGGTGCATCTGAAACAGCCAAGTGGTTATTGCTTCGTGATGAAACAAATCCTAGAAAGCCCACACCATTCAGCCTAAAAATTTTCCAAACTTCCAGACACAGCTTTAGACGTAAGTAACTACTCATAAATGCGTCCCAGATTGCCAGTTATTCCTTGTGTGAATCTTTATCTCACCTTATACCCCAGCGTGTCAGCCTGAGTTTGACATACATAAGGCATGGTTTAGGCTGGTGCTCCCCGCCCTCTTGTTATTCACCTCTCACCTTTATTTTTCCAGATTTATGTATTCCAAGATTGCATTCTCTTTGAATTGACTTTATTTTTATTTTTAAAAATTTTATTTATTTATTTATTTATTTATTGGCTGTGTTGGGTCTTCGTTGCTGTGCCTGGGCTTTCTCTAGTTGCAGTGAGCGGGGGCTACTCTTCATTGCAGTGCACGGGCTTCTCGTTGCTGTGGCTTCTCTTGTTGTGGAGCAAGGGCTCTAGGAGAGCGGGCTTCAGTAGTTGTGGCATGTGGGCTCAATAATTGTGGCGCATGGGCTCTAGAGCATAGGCTCAGTAGTTGCAGTGCACAGGCTTAGTTGCTCCTCGGCATGTGGGATCTTCCTGGAGCAGGGATCAAACTCATGTCCCCTGCATTGGCAGGTGGATTCTTAACCACTGCGCCACCAGGGAAGTCCTTAACCTTTTTTTTAGAAAAAACGTCTGATAACAAATGCTGTAAATGGAAGGTAACTGTTACACACAATGTAAACAAAAGCTGAAGTCAGCAGAGAGGTTAGCAGTCCTAGAGAGGGGTGTAAAGACACATTAGCACTGAATGGAGCCTTTCTCCTTGCAGACCACAGGAGGGGACAAGAAGTGAGCAGTGAACCACCTTCTCCCTGAGTCATTTAGTGTTGTTTGATGCTGTGTTGGTGCATTGCCTAAAGCAGCATTTGGAAACAAAGGTGGGAAGAGCACGGGGTCAGATCTCAGAGGATCTAGGTTGGAATCATTACTTGGCTCTTGCAGCCCCTGAGGTCTTGATTTCCTCCTTTGAGAAGTGGCGGTAAAATACCAGCCTTGCTTGTCTCACTGGCTTGTCCTCAAGGACAAAGGAAATCAGGGACTCGATTTTTAAATTTTTGTTCCGTTGACAAAAATTCTGCAAACGATAAATGCTGGAGAGGGTGTGGAGAAAAGCGTACCTTCCTACATTGTTGGTGGGAATGTAAATTGGTACAGTCACTATGGAGAACAGTATGAAGGTTCCTTAAAAAACTAAAAATAGAGCTACCATATGATCCAATAATCCCACTCCTAGGCATATACCTGGAGAAAAGCATAATTCAAAAGGATGCATGCACCCCGATGTTCATTGCAGCACTAATTACAATAGCCAGGACATGGAAGCAACTTAAATGTCCATCGACAGAGGAATGGATAAAGAAGATGTGGTACATACATACAATGGAATGTTACTCAGCCATAAAAAGAACGAAATAGTGCCATTTGCAGAGATGTGAATGGACCTAGAGATTGTCATAAAAAGTGAAGTAAGTCAGAAAGAGAAAAATGGGACTTCCCTGGTGGTCCAGTGGTTAAGACTGCCTTCCAGTGGAGGGGGTGTGGGTTCAATCCCTGGTCGGGGAGCTAAGATCCCACATACCTTGCAGCCAAAAAACCAAAAAACTTAAAACAGAAGCAATAGTGTAACAAACTCAATAAAGACTTAAACAAAAGGGTCCACATCAAAAAAATCAAAAAAGAAAGAGAAAAACAAATATTGTATATTATTGCTTATACATAGAATCTAGAAAAATGGTACAGAGGAACTTATTTGCAAAGCAGAAATAGAGACACAGACGTAGAAAACAAATGTAGGGACACCAAGGGAGGAAAGGGGAGGTGGGATGAATTGGAAGATTGGGACTGACATATACACACTACTATGCATAAAATAGATAACTAATGAGAACCTTCTGTACAGCACAGAGAACTCTGCTCAGTGCTCTGTGGTGACCTAAATGGGAAAGAAATCTAAAAAAGAGGGGATATATGTATACGTATGACTGATTCACTTTGCTGTACAGCAGAAACTAACTATACGCCAATAAAAAGTAATAAAATAAAATAAATAACCAAAAAAAGGTTTTTTGTTCAGTTGAATTTGAAGGCTAAGCTGGGCATTCTCAGAGAGAGCAGAAACCTCTGGGAGGGGGCACATTTTGTAGATTTAGGGGGGCCTCTGTTGATCGTCTCGGTGTTTGGGATAGGGAGAGGGGGCGACAGGCATTTAGCAAATGGGGACTGAGGATGCCAGATGTTCTACAAACATGGGATGATACCAAACAGCAAACAATGGACACTCCCACAACCTGCAAGACTCTCAAAGTCCATCCGGACCCACATCCAGGTGGATTACCTGCTCATCATGACTCAGTCCCAAAAACGAGCTCTGTTTTGTATATACATCCACAAAGCTTTCCTTCCTACTCTCCTTCTTTGTATCTCACTTGTATTTCATTCTCTGCTTTATCTTAGTGCCTAGAACAATGACAGGAATTCAATATTTGTTAACTACATGAACAGACAAATGCCTATTTTCCTATTGAGTTGTTCATATTTTCTTATTAAATGGTAGAAGCCATTTGTCTATTAGGATTATATCATTCAGGGCCAAATCAAGAGGTAAGTCATATCAGTAATTTAAACAGAGAAAATTAGATATAAAGAATTTTAAACTAATAACAGGTGCTTAACAACCAAAAGGGGTACGAAAAGATTGCAACAGGCAGACTTCCCTGGTGGTCCAGTGGCTAAGACTCTGTGCTTCTCCTGCAGGATGCATGGGTTCTATCCCTGCTTGGGGAACTAAGATCCCACGTGGTGCGGCCAAAAAATAAGAAAAAAAAATTTTAAATGACTGAGGGGAACTCCCTGGTGGTCCAGAGGTTAAGAATCTGCCCGCCAAAACTACTGAGCCCATGTGCTGCAACTAAGACCTGATGCAGCCGAATAAATAAATATTAAAAAAAGAAAAAAGACAGGCAGGGATTGGTAAGATTTTTGTGTAAAGGGCCAGGTGGTGAATAGTTTAGGCTTTGTGGAATAAGAGGCACAATCAAGGATATTATGTAGGTACTCCTATGATGAAACAGAAAACAAATTTCAAAATCTTTGTACTGATAAAATTAAAAATATAATAATTGAGTACAAGCTTTGTAACAAAGTTCTTTAATGAGAAGAAACGGATATACTGCTTTGGGATAACATTTTACTTCTTCAGGGTTCCAATGTGAAAACCATTCTTCAGTGAAGAACTGAACACAAACAGTCAGAGGGCTGGATTTGGCCCGCAGGCTGAAGTGTGCCCACCCTTGACGGCTGAGGGAGGGTGAACAGGGGAGAGAAATTTAGAAGAGGGGCTCCCGTGACGGAGGTTCAGACCTCTGCAGAGAGAACACCGATGTCTCAGGTCACACAATCCCCCAGTGACAAAGAAATACGTCAGACGGCATGGGCTGCCGCTGGATCACACACACAAAGGCACGGATTTGCTGCCCCGGGAAACCGGCAAACCTGGGAAAAGGAAGAAAGTCCTTCCAGCTCCCAGTTTATGGTGTCGCTCTGGCGCCCTCTACTGGCAGAGACTAACAAGCCGGCTGGCAAAGGAGACGCGTTTACAGGGTCCAGTTTCACAAAAGCAGAGCAAAGAACCTGCTTGGAGCTAAGAGGTAATCACTTGACAACAGGAACAAGAGATATTACTAGAGAGTGTTGCAAATTTTTTTTCCCAGTCTGTTTCTTACCTTTAAAAATATTTATTTATTGGAAAGGTAATAGTTTCATATAGTACAAAATTCCAAAGAGAAATGTACACTTTGAAAAGTTAGTCTACCAGCCACCTCTGTCTACCCCCTCCCCCAACTCAGTTCTTGCCCCCAGAGCGCAGTTACCAGAGTTTTGTGTATATTTCTGGAGTTGTTCTACATATGCACAATGCATATCTTTTAATTTCTGTTTTTAAGAAAATGTACAACGAACTCTTCTGTTATGTGCAGATTTTAAGTGTTTCTGCAAATACATTTATTATTTTTTCTTCATGGCCCCTGGCTAATGTGTCTGGCTCAGGAAAGCCATTTATACGCCAAGACTGAAAACAATTTTCCTATATTGTCTTCTAATACTTTTATATTTTTAGTCTTTTACATTGATATCTTTAAACCAACTGGGTTTCATATTTGAACAGAATCTGAGGTGGAGATCTAATTTTATATTCTTTGAAGTGTGGCCATTGAATTGCTTCAATACCATTTAATCCAGCCTTTCCAATGGATCCAAATTATTTCATATCCAGGACCCAAATCTCCAGCATCAGTAACGACCACCAAGGATAGCTTCATCCCACAAGTCCCACTTCTGGGCTCCAGGATGCTTCTTCTCTCTACTGGACCTTCTTCCCTCCTTCATGGTGTCCCAATCATGGGCACTCTTCTTTCTGCATTTGGACTTCTCTGAGCTGCCTGACTCCACCTTGACCTTCCTCCTGTTGTCTTTGTGGGAATTTACATCCTCTTCGTCCCTGTGGTGCTTCCTCTTCCACTCTACCTGCTCCTCCTCGCCTTGTCCTCCTCCTCCCTTCTCCCTGGACCTTCTCCTCCAGCCTCTGTCTTGATCTCTTGCCTGATGGAGGCTGGTGTGGTCCTCCGAGAGGCAGCAGGCCTCTTCTCTGTGTTGTGCTGCGTGGGGGCCAGTGATCATTCCTTGCACAGGTGGGCTTGGAAACCACCAGTTATTGAAGAAATGGTCATGTTTTTTCTGACAGTGATTTACAGGTTCCAGTCTTGTTTCAAAGTGATGAATATTGGACAGTGGGGGTAAGTGGCTTTCCACTGTCTTTGGCCTTTTGTAGGAACTGGGGGACTTGTGAGGCCTCCTGAAGGGGAATCTCTGCTCCAGCATTGGAGGTCTGGGTGCAGTGTGGTCCTTTTCTCTGTATGCAGAGTCTTCTGTCCCCTTTCTAAAGCAAACCTCTGGCTGTAATCCTCTGGCTCTCTGCTTTCTAATATAATCCTGAAGTTCATGTTGAAAAGGGTCATAAGTCTTAGAATCTTCCATTATGTTGACTATGGACCAATTTCTGCCAAGGAAGATGAAGAAAAAGCTTTTTTGTTAATTGCTTTGCTATGAATGTATGCTTTTTCCTTCAAAAGATCAGGTTCTCAAATTTCTAGTGGAGAGTATATTATAATTGTGTACTGTAAATACCATAAAGCAAATGATTTTGAAAATACATGGTTTTGAAACAATCAACCCAATCAAAAAATGGGCAGAAGACCTTAATAGATATTTCTCCAAAGAAGATATACAGATAGCTAGTAGACACATCTAAAGATATTCAGTATTACTAATTATTAGAGAAATGCAAATCAAATGAGGTACCACCTCACATTGGTCAGGATGTCCATCATTGGGACTTCCCTGGTGATGCAGTGGTTAAGAATCCGCCTGCCAATGCAGGGGACATGGGTTCGATCCCTGATTTGGGAAGATCCCATATGCCACAGAGCAACTAAGCCCGAGAGCCACAACTATTGAGCCCACATGCCACAACTACTGAAGCCCATGTGCCTAGAGCCCATTCTCTGCAACAAGAGAAGCCACTGCACTGAGAAGCCCATGCACCACAACTGAGTAGCCCCCACTTGGTGCAACTAGAGAAAGCCCACATGCAGCAATGAAGACCCAACACAGCGAATAAATAAATTAAAACAAACCAAACAGAACAAACAAACAGACAACCCCCTCCCCCCGAATGTCCATCATTAAAAAGTCTACAAATAACAAATGCTGAAGAGGGTGTGGAGAAAAGAGAACGCTCCTACACTGTTGGTGGAAATGTAAGTTGGTGAAGCCACTATGGAAAACAGTATGGAGGTTCCTTAAAAAACTAAAAATAGAGTTACCATATGATCCAGCAATCCCACTCCTGGGCATACACCTGGACAAAACTATAATTCAAAAAGATACATGCACCTCAATGTTCACTGCAGCACTATTTACAACAGCCAGGACATGGAAGCAACCTAAATGTCCATTGACAGAAGAATAGGTAAAGAAGATGTGGTACATATATACAATGGAATACTACTCAGCCATAAAAAAGAATGAAATAATGCCATTTGCAGCAATATGGATGCAACTAGAGATTGTCATACTTCGTGAAACAAGCTAGAAAGAGAAAGACAAATACCACATGATATCATTTATATATGGGATCTGAAATATGGCACAAATGAACTTATCTACAAAACAGAAACAGACTCACAGACACAGAGATCAGGCTTGTGGTTGCCAAAGGGGAGGGGAGGAAGGAGAGGGATGGACTGGGAATTTGGGGTTGGTAGATACACAGTATTACATTTAGAATGGATGAACGATAAGGTCCTACTGTATAGCAAGGGAACTATATCAAATCTCCTGGGATAAACCATAATGCAAAAGAATATTAAAAAAGAATGTATATATGTGTAAAGCTGAGTCACTTTGCTGTACAGCAGAGATTGGCACAACATTGTAAGTCAACTATACTTCAATAAAAAAATATGGTTTTGACATAGACTGAGAATCATAAAATATAATGGACTAGGAAAATGAGTCCTAAAACTGTAAATTTGAGGATCTGGAAATACATCATCAATGTCTAAAATTTATTAGTGGTTATCGCTAGGTTTGGGGATTATAGGTGATTTTAGTTTTTCTTACTTAACTGTACTTTGTGGGGTTTTTTTTTTGCCATAAATATTATTACTTGTGTAATAAAAATAAGAAAATCGTCATTTTAAGAAGACAGAACATCAGGCAAATAAATTAAACTAAAATTATTCGTAAATTCTACAAAAACAGAACTGGCTAGTCCCTGTGCTTATGTGCCAAGAGAGAAACAGGGATCATCAGACTTCCCTGGTGGTGCAGTGGTTAAGAATCTGCCTGCCAATGTGGGAGACACGGGTTCCAGCCCTGGTCTGGGAAGATCCCACATGCCAGAGAGCAACTAAGCCCGTGAGCCACAGCTCTTGAGCCCATGTGCTGCAGAGAAGCCACTGCGTCTGAGAAGCTCACCATAACTAGAGAAAGCTTGCACGCAGCAATGAAGACTCAAAAGAAAAATTAATAATAATAATAGGATCATCAAACATTTTCTCTCACACACACAATGTGTATGTATGTATATATACACACAGACACACACATACACATGTATATTTTAATCTCATAGCTGGGGTAAGAGAACAAAGGAAGATGCTACTTATTGTAGTAAAATCCAGACCTATTGTTATTCTTTTTTTAAAAAATAAGGAAACTGTGTTAAAGTTTAAATAACTTACTTAAGTTCACATAGCCAGAAAGTGGAAGAGCCAAGATTTGAACCCAGGCAGAGGGTCCAGAGACTGCTTACTTAATCACTCCAATATTGGTAGCAACCTTCTAGGTGCTGAGGATTAAAAGTGATGAATACAGAGCGACTGGGCAGTGCCTGTCGGCCACTAATATTCTCATCAGGATGCTGGAATGACAGCCCACAGCATTTAATGTGCTACTGATGGTCTATTCTGAGAACTTTGTTTTACTTTAGTGTTTTTATCTTTTCAGTTAATTAAAATAAATACCTGTTTGTGCTAAATGTAAAAAGTCACAGCAGTCATATACTCTGTAAAATCAGACTCTGCTGATTTCACTCTCCAGAGATAACTACTCACCATATTACTGCGTTACTGCAGACTAAAACTCTGATCAAACAGACGTGAGGTCAGATTGTACATTCTGGTTTGCAACTCAACTTTTCTTCCCAAACAGTGTATTCAGACCAATTTTCTATTTCAGTGCGCAAAATGCACAAGAGTCTATTTCTCTACCTTATCTTTAAGAGAGGGGCTTTGTGTGACAAAACAGGTGTGGACCATAATTATTTTTGTTTTTTACCCCGGCCATGCTGGGAGGCTTGCAGGATCTTAGCTTCCCAACCAGGAATCAAACCCAGGCCTTCTGCTGTGAAAGCTCAGAGTCCTAACCACTGGACCACCAGGGAATTCTAACTGCCTCCCCTCCTTTTTTCCCCATGATTCTTTAAAAAAAAAAAAAAAATCAGATCTCTGCAAATGTAGATGCTCCTAGTTTTTAGCTAGGGCCAACAAAGCAGCAGTGGTTTGCAGACACCCTGCAACCTGGGTCCGTAGGGCACTGCAGGGTGCTGGCCCAGAGAGGGGTTGCTGCCGGGCTAGAGCCCTCCTCCTTGGGAAGCATCTGCTTCTGAAACATTACTGGCCAAGAGGAAAACTTCCTCCCCTAAACAGAATCTGAAGTGAGAAAGGAATTTAACAGGAGAGGGGTTCATTTTTTTTGTCGAGGGTTCAAATGGATTCTGGATTCTGGCTAGGTGAAATGTAATTTCAGAGAGGCTTCTGGTCACTTCAATATGGAAGGATGAGGAAGAGTGAAAATGTGGACAGTGATGATCTGTTAGTTCAGGATGGTAGGTGAGTGCCCGGGGCATCCAGCCTGGGGGAGGAGGGTGGAATGCAACCCCCCCCCACCCCCCCGCCGTGGGGCGGGACTCTCCCTCCCCAGGCACAGCAGGAGATTGGGTTCCACCTTCCCCGCCCCCTTCCAGTCTGAGTGCCTTTGAGCAGGTTACAACTGCGGGCAACCTTGCATCTGGAGCCAGGCGGGCCACTTACACTGTTGACTTACATCCCTGTCTTATTCTCTCAGGTCTCAGTTTCCTGTGTGCAAGGAACGCTGTCATGTAAGATGCAAACTGGTGCGATGTTGCATGTTCTCGGCCGCCCGTGACACTTGTTCAGCGAGCACATATCCCGAGCCAGGTGCTCTGCTCGTCACTGGACACATATGTGAACTAAACAGACATGTTCTCTGCCCTGGGGAAGCTTGCAGTGTAGTGTGAAGGCCAGAAAATACCACCACCGACACCGCCTCCCCCCCAGCCCCCATCCCTCCCCGCCCCGCCCAAATATGCAAAACAGCCAAGACAAATGCTGGTAAAAAGAGAAAGAGGAGAGGTACAGGGCTGTCCACTGGGAGGTGGATGGGAGGGGACAGAGGCGGGGAAGCAGGACCTGCTTAGATAGGGCTCGGATATACGCAGAAAAGGCATGCACCGTCAGGCCCACCAAGCCCGGCCTATTTTACCTACTACACGCTTCTGGAATGACCCTCTGCCCTGGGTCCTGGCTGCCGCCTCCCCAGTTCAAGCCCTGTCTCCTCACCGGCGCCGCAGATCAGCCTCCACCCCATTTCACCCACCCTTGCGTCGTTCTCCAGGAAGCAGCCAGTGAAACCTTTTTACAGTCAGTCTGATTACAGCCGGCGCTCCGAGCTCGGCGCTCGGAAACCGGGGATACCGAGGCCAGACTGTATTCATTGGCCTGCACCATTTTATACAAGGGACTTGAGTACGGGGATGGGGGGCATCCTGGGACCCATCCCCAAGGATACCGAGGGACGACTGGATGCCTCCAGCCAAGCCCCTCTTTTCCTTATTGCTCTAAAATAGTCTTTGGTAAGTTCCCAGGCCACCCACGTCTGACCTCTATCTATTCCTCAGTCTCCAAGGACCAGCCGCAACTGCCGCCCCACCCCCGCCCCCAACACACACACGCCCCATCCTTTACAGAATCCACGCTCCCTCTGGTCTCTACTCCCAACCCCCATTAACTTCTACCTTTCCTCACAGTCTGCTAGGTTATCACTTTCAGGCCTCCTGCTCAGCCTCATCACTGCCCCTTTGGCTTTGTTTTTAGTTGGGATGCTCTATATTAAGACAAACTTGGCTACGCTAGACAGTAGGAAGCATAAATAAATAAAAAAATAAATAAACAAACCACGTTCAGTTGAAACCAAGCTCTCTAAAGCACTTCCTAATGCTCAGAGCTCCCATCCCCGCCCCCCTCCCCAACTCCGTCGCCGAGATTCCAGTCCACTCTTCTCCAAAGAAACTTGTGGGGTGTTTGGGGAGCTCGAACTGCCTGCAGGCTCTCCATCTCCCTCAACTCCCGTCCTTTCTTCCTTGGCTCAGACCAGAACCCCAGGAGACACTCGCGGCTCCCCTCACACCTCGTGGGCCGCGCCAACAGCAGGTCCTGCCTGCTCTGCTTTCAAAATGCATCCAGAATCGGACCATGTCTCTCCACCCACGCTGCTCCTGCGGGGCCGGACCAAATCTCTGCTGAATCACGGCTGTCACCTCTTAACTGGCCTTCCAGCTTCTGCTCAGCTGAGTCTATTTCCAAACCAGCAGCCAGAATAGTTCTTTGAATGCAACATAATCCTGGCTAATATCACTCCTCTGCTCAAAATCCCTCAGGTTCGCTGCTTCAGGCAGAAGGAAGCCCAAATTCCCAAGGGTGCCTACAAAGCGCCGCCGCTATTGGCTGTCTCACTGCCCTGAGGTCTCTGGTTTCTCTCTGATAACCATCTCCTTGTTTCTCCCTTCCAGCCACAGTTTTCCCTGCCGGAAGGGACTCTAGTCTCAGGGCCTTGTACTTCACCTTCTCTGAGTCCACAGAGCTCTTTACCTATACGTCTCAGGGGAGGACTCCCCTTTCCCATGCCTTAGTTGGAATATCACCTTCTCACAGGTTTGACTGCCCCTCCCCGCACCCCGGAAACACCCTAGGCCCCTTCCCTGATTTTTCTTCATGGCACTTACCATCACCTAACACATTGCTTCCAGATATTGTTAAAAATGCTGATTCGGATTCAATGAGTCTGGCGTGGGGCCTGAGATTCTGCATTTCTCCTGCGGTCCCAGGCAATGCTGATGCTGCATCTGACATACAATTTAATTGAAGAATTTGGTCTATTTTCCATCTCACCTCGAATAGAAATCCCTCACCAAGGGAACTCCCTGGCGGTCCAGTGGTTAAGACTCCGAGCTTCCACTGCAGGGGGTGTGGGTTTGCTCCCTGGTGGGGGAACTAAGATCCCTGCATGCCTTGCTGCACAGCCAAAAACTAAAAACTTTTTTAATTAAATAAAAGAAAGAAAGAAAGAAAGAAAGAAAGAAAGAAAGAAAGAAAGAAAGAAAGGAAGAAAGGAAGAAAGAAAGAAAGAAAGGAAGAAAGGAAGAAAGAAAGAGAGAAAGGAAGAAATCCTTCACCAAGCTGAGATTCCTTTTGCACTGCTGTCTCCTTATTGTATCAAATTGTGCTTGACCTAAAGTAGTTGTCTAATATGTACTTGCTGAATACGGGAGTGAAGAAGGGCCCTCCACACTTTACCTCCACATGTCTAGGTCCTCTGGAAAGCCCAGAACCAAGGAGTCCCACCTGCCTCAGTTGTGCTTCTCACCCAGCCCCCTCCCGTTTGCACCTCAAGCCACCTCCCTCCCAACTAGTGCGCCCAAGGCCAAGGCCAGCAAACAAGAGCACAAAAGAGCAACAGGATTGGTTCACCTCTTACCTAGAGTCACCCCTAGTATACTGAGAGAAATTTCCACAAACAGATGAAACTCTCACGTCCTCAAGTCTACAAGTCTTTGCGGTTGTGTAAGTAGAAGACCTGTAGGCCCACAGAGAGCAGAGGTTCGCCTGCCTAGAGCCTCAAAAGGAAGGAAGGCGGGAAGGAAGGAAGGAGCCCTAGTGAGGGGTAGGTTTTACTCAGCTCCAGGAAAAGAATCCCAACTTCTTTACAGCTCAAACTTCTCCGCCAGGCCCCTAGGAGCAGGGAAGCTGGGAAGCAGGAAGCCACGCCTCTTTGTCGCAGGCTTTTGGGTTTTAGAAACTCATCATTTCATAGCTCCAGGCTCCCAGGAGAAACAAGTCCAATCAGTTTTTAAGGTGATTTAGGAACACTTTGGGACTCTGTCTATAACCTAAACCATATTATTTAGTCTGGAACATTTTAAAGATAAAACGTACCATTCTCAAATTGTAAAATATAGCACACATGCAGAAATGTGCATGAAACAAAAATCTACAGCACAATGATTTGTCACAAAGGAATTGTCTACCAAACCACCGTTCAGGTTGGTAAATAAAACACTGCCACACCCCGGAAGCCTGGCTCCTTTCCTTCTGAACTCCCTCACCAGCATGATTTTTATGGTAATCTCATCCTCCTCGCTCTTTATAGTTTATCACTTAAATATAAATCTCAAAATATGAGAGTTGCCTGGTTTATTTTGTTTGAATTTTACATAAATGGAATTGTATAGCATATACTTCTTTTGTTCTGAATTTCACCACAGTGCATTCGTATTCATGGCTCTATGGTGTTCCATTCTATGAAAAAAATATACATATATACATACATACACAATCACACATCATTTATCCATTCATGGGCATCCAGTCCAGGGCCATTTTAAACAACATTGTCATGAATATTCTTACGTACATCTCCTGATGTACATGAGCCTGCATCCCTATAGACTGTATGCCCAGGAAAGGAATGTCCATGTTGCATGTTACACAGCATGGTGCGTTCCCTTTTATCAGACACAGTAACACCAAGTGTTTTTCAAGCTCTATCAACTTAAATCCTCCCCCAGAAGCTTTCTAGTGCTTTCCATTCTGTCTAACACTTGGAATTATCTGGCCTTAAATTCTGTATCTAATTGTAGCAATTTAAATGAATAACATTCCCATGTTTACAATGATACTGAGTACCTTTCCTAATATCTATCAGTCATTTGGATTTTCTCTTTGTGAAGTGTTGGTGGAGGTCTCTGGAACATTTTTCTGTTGACTTGTTGCCATTTTTCCTTATCTGTATTCTGCACATGAGCCCTTTGCTGGCTCTGAATGTATGAGATCTCTTACTCTGTGCCTTGCGTTTTCATTTCCTTGGCGGTATCTTTTGATGGGCAGATGTTCTTAATTTTAATGTTGTCCAACTTAGCAATTAAACTATTAGAATTAGAACTTTTTTTTATGTAAGATGTAATTTCCTGACCTTGGACCAGAGTTTCTCCACCTCAGCACTATTGAATACTACACTACTTGTTGTAGAGGTTGTCCTGTGCATTGTAAGGATGTTTGGCAGCATCCTTGGTCTCTACCCGCTAGATGCCAGTAGCAACCATCTACCCCCAGTTTTAACAACCAAAAATGTCTCCAGACATTGTCAAATGTCCCCTGGGGGGCAATGTTGTCCCTGACTGAGAACCACTGCCATAGATCATAAAGATATATTCTCATAGGATATCCTGTAAAAGCAAGTGGAATTGATTTCTGTCCAAGCTGTGAGGTAGGCATCCTACTTCATTTGTTTTCCCATACAGAGATCATATTTCCTCAACAGCCTTTATTGAGAAATCTGTCTTCCTCGCTGCTCCGAAGTGCTGCTTTCATTACCTTAAAAAACAGAATTCAGCTGAGCAAATTTGAAGATCTAGTTGGCTTTATTCGATAATCTGGCAGCTTCCCTTCTAGCAAATGGAAAGGGGCTCTGAGGAGTTGAACAAATTGGAAGGTTTTTAGGGGCAGAAAGAGGGTGGGACAAGGAAGTTAAGAGTGGATTATTTCAGGCAAGGTCACGGTCCCTTGGAGGAAGGCAGGGAGTTTAGGCAGATTATCTCACTGGAGCTGACCAGGTAATTCCAGACCGATTGGTTTAAAATTCCACTCCTGGGAGAGGCTGAAACTATAATCAGGTTAGGTATTAAGTCTCGGTGGGGCTTAGCACAAGTAACTCCATTTTGGGCTTATTGTTTCTCTTCAGCAGTTATTGACCAAGTGTCCATCTGTTTATGGTTGCGCTTCTGGGTTCTGTTGTACCTTTGCACCAATACCATTCTGTCTTAATTACTATAGTTCATTATATATCTTTACAGCTGCCAGAGCAAGTCCTCTCCCTATCTTTTCCTTATTTGATTATGTCATTATTATTAGCATTTTGTTTTCCATGTACATTTTAAATTTGGCTCAACAATTTCCAAAGAAACACTTGCGATTTTGGTTGGGATTCACTGAACCTTTAAGTCAGTTTGAGAACTGACATCTTTCAATGTGTGGATGTGGTCTGTGCCTCTGTTTATTTGGGTATTCTTTATTATTTTGTATTCCCTGTGGACACACTTTGTCCACTAAACCTCTCGTGTCACAGAATCATGAAAGGCCAGAACTGCTAAGCCCTGGGCCCAATGCCACATGTGATACTTGAGAAATCCGTGGGCTTGCATACTCATTTATGTCAGGCTTCAAGTAGCTTTGAGGTAGTTCACAAAGATAAGAACTTTATTTGAAGAATGTTTGAAGTGGGAGAAAGGAAGTTAAGGTGGGTCAGATTCTGACACCAATTCCACCAAGCAATTCACTCCATTCTGACCTTATCTTCTGGGCGATAGCGTCAGATTCCACAGGCTAAAGACTCTGTCCAGAGGTGATCCCCGCCCCCTTCAAATGCCAGTCAGAAGTTCAGGCTGTCACCTATGCAGTTACAGATCTGATGACTCAACCACTGCCTCCTGGGGTTTTGTGAATTTGCTAGAGCAGCTCAGAGAATTCAGAGAACCATTCTACCTACTAGATGGCCCGTTTATGATAAAAAATAACTCAGAGACAGCCGGTTAGAAAAGACGGATACACCATGTCCTTCGCTGAAGTCTAATATGCATACCAGTAGATCACAGTCCATTTCTTAACTTCGAAACTCCGCTTAATGTTACATTATACAAAGCAAAGAGCCTGTCAAATACTCAGACCCCGCCCCTCTCCAAGTCCTCCTTTCTTTCATGCATCTTTAGCTCACTTCATCCTTGGTCTAAATCTCACCTCCTTCCTTATGTGAATACTATATCGAAACCATTAGCCTCTTTCGCAGACATTTTTCTTCGCCTCTTGACTTATTAGTAACTTTTCGCATCCTTTTTTTGCGCTCATCTCCCCTGGGCGGAAGCGCCCGTTAATTTGCATGCCCCGCCCACTATCCTCCCCGGGGGCGTGGCCACCACCCCTCTCGCCTCCGCGGTCGCCTTCTTCTTAGCGGAAGGTGATTTGAGCTCTGCAGCGATGCCAGGGCGGGATGCCGTACAAGTTTAATCCAGAACTGAAGGGACTGTGGGGCTGGGAGGCGGTAAGAGTAGGGAACGAGGCTGTTTTGTTCAGAGCGGTCGGCACTCTCCGGAAGACAGTGTGCGTGCGGATGTCGCCGACCTGAGTTAGTGATGCCGGACCAGGTGGCCTCGCAGCGCCCTGGGTCCGGGAGCGAAGACAGCAGCGCGACGAAGCTAAGGCTGCGGGGCTGCACCGAGGGCGCCGCTCGGGGTCATTTCCCGCTCCTCCCTCGCCAGCGACCTTGGGCGGGGAGTGAAATGTGGCGGGGAGACCCGGGAGGGAGCGGGAAGCCAGGCCTGGGGAGGAGCTCCCGGTTGCTAGGTTCAGGCCGCTCCAGGTGCGCAAATGAGGGTCCCTGGTGGCGGAGCCTCCTGCCTGGGGGGGGGACCTTCGAGACCATCCAGTCCCGAGCCCTTCTTTTCTGCCCAGAAACCGCCCGTTACCCGCTTTCCTATCAGACCAAGGTTATACTTCACTTTTCAAGTCGCTCCCGGCCTGTGCCCACCGTCCGCTGCATATTCTCTCATACAGACTGAGGCCAGCGACTCCTTCCTTACCTTCAAAGTCGGTGGTAAACCCAGTTCCTCACCCTTGGCCCCGTGGGGAAGGCAGCACTTATCTGCCGGGTACCCCGACCCGCCGCAGCTCCTCCTGGCTTCCAGCTCCCTACATGGGGGGTGAGGGTTGAGGGGAGGTGTTTCAAACCTCGGAGCTGGAAGGAGACTGGGCTGGGCTCCAGAATAATCCTGGACAAATACATTTCTCTGAGCCTCAGCTTTCTTCCCTTCCTTGCATGTAAAATGGCGAGAGCAAGGGCACTTTCCTTTGAGGTGGCCGTGGGCGTGAGGTATACGAGGATGTTTACTATTTGCCAGGACCCAGGGCCCGGTGGGCACCCACTGTTATTAGGGACTCTGGTCTTTAGGCAATCTGTGATACATTGATTCGATTTGGCTATCCATCCTGCCTGTGGGGGTTGTCCTTTTCCTTGTATGGCAGAGGTCCATACTTTATACTCCGGGAGGAGCCAGCTAAGTCACTGAGTGCTCCTGCATCCATCCCTGGGGGGCGCAGGGGTGGGGGACAGGGGTGGTGGGGGTGGCAGCAGGGAATAGCCTAGAGTGCATCACCCCCCCCCCCCCGGCCCCCCAGTGGCTAGTGCTGTGGGCTGGGGCATGCACCTCGGGATCTTGACCTCCGCTGTCCCATCCTTCCAGTGCTTTTCATGGGCTTCCTCTGGCATTCTAGATTTGAGAACTGCTTATAAAACACTAAAACAGTGCACCCCAGCCGGAGGGCTGCCACCATTCCAGCCGGTAGAGGTCATTTGTTTTTCTTATGTTGAGTATTTACCTTGTGCCAAGAACTTCACATATATTTTCTCATTTAATCCTCAAAAGAACTCTCCAAGGGTAATTGTTTTATCTCCACATTATAGATGAGAAAACTGACTCAGATGAAGAAACTCACCTAAAATCATGTAGTATATAGTTTTTGCTGCATCATAAACTGCCACAAAACTTATGATTTAAAACAGCAACATTTATTTCTCATAGTTTTGTGAGTTGGCTGGCTCAGCGCGGGCTGGATGGCCAAAGTGCCTCGTATCTGGTGAAGAGGAAGAGAGTTCAATGGCAGCTGGGTGATGGGGACATAGCCATAAGTCTCATTATTCAGCAGGACTTGTACAAGGTGGCTGAGTTCTAAAAGTAGCATGAGGGCAAGTACAGGCACTTTCTAAATCTAGCTTGCATCATATTTGCTGTTCTCCCATTGGCCGAAGTAGGTCATGTGGCCCAGCCTTATTGGATGGGACACAAGGGGTGGCTACAGGGAGTGGTAATGATTGCTGCCACTTTCCCCTCTGACAAAGAATCTACCACACATGGCTTGTAAGGGCACACCTGGAATGCAAAACCCACATTGTCATAGTTGAAAGTTCAACTGTCTTGGAGTCTTGAAAATCCAGAACACTCTGAGCGTTGCCCAGCCAAGTCAACAAGCTATTGCCTGCACATGAGCAACTGTTTTGCAAATGTGTATACATATTGTCATTAATAAAAACAAACTGTATAGTTTTAAATGTTCCGCTTCATTGCTTATTTTCTTCTTTAGAGACTCCAAGTATGTTTGGGTCTCTTTTGCTCATCTTTTATCTTTATCAGCTTCTTGCAATATATAAATTTACTTTTATTGGATTATCTTCATTATTCTCCTTCCTAACCTTTATTTACCTTTTTTTAAAATATAAATTTATTTATTTATTGGCTGCATTGGGTCTTTGTTGCTGCACACAGGCTTTCTCTAGTTGCAGAGAGCGGTGGCTACTCTTCATTTTGGTGCACAGGCTCCTCATTGAGGTGGCTTCTCTTGTTGCAGAGCACAGGCTCTAGGTGTGCACACTCAATAGTCGTGGCACATGGGCTTAGTTGCTCTGCAGCATGTGGGGTCTTCCTGGAGTAGGGATGGAACTCATGTCCTCTGCATTGGTGGGCAGATTCTTAACCATTGTGCCACCTAGGAAGTCCCTATTTACCTGTTCTTTCTATGGGGTCTATACTCTTGTATTCCTTTTAACTTTTATTTCTGAAATGACTTTTTCTTTGACTAATTTTTTCCTGTATCTGTCAAGGTCATTGTTTAGAACCATGTCTGGCTCAAATTTGATGCTCAATGAGTATTTTTGACTAAAAAATATAATTACTTTTTTTTTTTTTTTAACTGCATTGTATTTTATTTTTCTTAGAATTAATTATTGTCTTTCTCAGTTGCATAGTTGTCTGGCCATTTTATTCCAAGTTTTTTTTTGCTTTTTGTTTTTTTTTCTGCTTTATGCACCTTTCTTAAAGCTTTAACTTTTCTTCATCTCTTTCAGCCTTGTTTGAAGTGTTCGGTTAGAGTTTTCATCTGAATGCTTTGTGTCTGTATTTTTCTGGTGTCTTCTTGTCAAAGTATTTTAGTTCACTTTTCTCTTGTAACACTTTGTGTGGCTAGATCATATTCTCCTCTTCCTTTCTAAAGTTTACATGAAATGTGCTGAGCTGGACTACCGTGAGGGCATTTCTGTGAAGGACTGGCCTAGGGTACATTTCCCAGCTTCATGATTTAAGGGCTCCCTCTTGCTATAGTGAAGGGCTCCAAATATGGCTACTTCTCTGTCTTTCAGAGCTAAGCTTGGTTCAGAAAAGTTTTTCTGCTCTATTTCCTACAGGGCTACAGGTCTTGATTGGCAAGGTGGTATTCTCATCTCAGATGTTGTATTTTGCTGTTGAACTTTCTGGGTTCTGCATCTGGGACCTTCCCCCGCTCCCTGCTATTGGAAACTTCTCTTTCCCTTACCCCCGGTGTTACTTCCCTGCTCAATTTGGTTTCTCAACCTGGCAGTTTTCTTTTCAGGTAAGACTTTGTCTTTCTGGAAGGAAATATTTGCTGGATATTTCTGAAATCCTCAGTGCTAGATGACCATGACACTATTTGATCGCCTGATACTCCCGTTGCTGCTTTTGCACTCACCAACTCAGAGCCTGTGATGACTTCTCCCAGTTTTCAGCTCTTCTCAGACCTATTAGTCCTGTTTAGTACAAATAAAACCAAAATAGTACCAGGGATAAATGATAGTTTGGGTCAGGATGGTGGCAATGAAGATGGAGAGACCTGAACAACAGGAGAGATAATTTGGTGATATAACCAGGAGGAATCACTGATGGCTCTGATGTAGAAGAGTATCAAGTGTGATTTTAGTGATTTTTGGCTCGAACAATTGAGATGGTGTTATTATTTGCAGAGATGGGGAAGACTGAGGGAAGAATGACTGGTGATGAGGGAAGTAAGTGCCCTTTTGGTGTCCCAGGTGGAAATAGCAACAAATGCTGTTAGTTAAAAGCCTAGAACTCAGGGGGGAAATCTAGTCTAGAAATAGAAATTTGGAGGTCATCAACTGTCTTAGTCAGTTTGGGCTGATATAACAAATTACGATAGACAGGGTGGCTCAGCTAGTTCTCTGACCACTTCTTAGAAGGGCACGAAGCCCATTCATGAGGGCTCTATCCTCATGACCTAATTACCTAATTACCTCATGACCTAATTACTGCCAAAGTCCTTCCTCCATATATCATTACATTGGGGATTAGATTTCAACACATAAATTTCGGGGAAGAAACAAACATTCAGCCCACAAATCAACACACAGGTAAATGTAAAGCCATGAGCCTGGATAGATCACTTAGGATGCGGATTTAGAAAGAGCAGTGGTCTAGGACAGGCCCCTGATGCAATATACATGATGCATTTAGAGGTGGGTGGAGGAGGAACCAGTAAATGAGACCATGGGGAGGAGCAGCTATGGAGGTAGGGAAAATCAGGAGAATGTGGTGCTATGGAAGCTGAGAGAGGAATGTGTCAAGGAAGAGGGTCTGATTAACCAGATGGAAGCTGCTGAGAGGCTGAATTGAATACAAGTAAAACAATATCCATTGGACTTGACAACATGGAAGTCTTTGGAGACCTTGATAAGAGCAGCCTCAGAGGAATGGTAGGATTAAAAACTAAAATAGGTGGAGGTGAGAATAAGAGATGTGAGTATAGACAGCTGGTGCAGACAAGATGATGTGAAAGAGAAAGGAGATAGCTGCAAGAGGGTGTGGGGTGTCAAGGGAGTTTTTTTGTTTTGTTTTGTTTTTTGAAGAGGGGAAACAGAAGCTTGTTTGCATATAATGGAATAATCCAGTAAAAGAGAAGAGATTCAAGGTGCAGGAGAGAGACAAGTCTTTGAGAATGTAAAATGGTGCAGGATTCAGTGCACGAGGGGAGGGATTTGTTTTTATTAAGAGCAGGGACACTATTATTGTAACAGGAGGGAAGACAGAGAACAGAATACTTAAGGGAAGTTTACAGATCTAGGGGTAGGACAGTGAATAAGTTCCCCTCTGAAGGCTTCTGTTTTTCTCACTGGAGTGTGGGTGAGGTCATCAGCTGAGAGAAAGGGGGCCTGTATGGGAGGCAGCAGGGAGGGGAAAGTTTGATGAGAGAGGGGAGAATATAAAAGACATCTCTGAGGGTGGGAAATTTACTAGGGAAACCTGATAGATTGGAGGCTTGTGGTCATTAGTTTAAAATAAAAAGTGTCACCTACCTTCTCTCCCTCCTCCCCTTCCTTCCTTTCTTCTTTGCTATTTGGAACCCACTGAGGTCGGACTAGGCAAGGTGGGGACCCAGAGAGGGGTCAGGGCTGAGTAAGGCAGCAGTCTAGCAAGGGTGGTGACACTGGTTACATGCAGAGGGTTGAATGGGGGAAGGGAATACATATAACTAAAAATAATTAGCAAAAAAATTAGCAAAATAATTTTAAAGTTAATATTGTAATAAACACGTAAGCACAACATTGTAGAATGCAAGGAGAGTTTTCACATCACAGCATCTTGTTGTTACTCAAGGCATTTTAGAGGCCAGTCCTTCTAGTTATATTTGACAAAAACAGTTAAGTGACCCCCCAAAGTCACATAACAGCTCGATGGCATAGCTGAGTCCAGAATCCTGGGGTCAGATTCCCAGGTCACCACTCCTTCTACAGCAAAATAGCAGCGCTCAAACACTTGATATGCTAGTTGTAGAAAAGGGGATTATCAGAACGAAAACGCTGGTCAGGAAAGAATATTCCAATGACATTTTTTTTTTTGCCACAGCAAGTAGCATGGGGGATCTAGTGGCATGGGGTTGGGGTGGGGGGGATCCCGACCAGGGGTGGAAGCTTGGATTCTTAACCACTGGACCGCCAGGGAAGTCCCTCTAATGGCATTTTCTCCAATTTCAACTATTTGGAAAAATTGTGGTCGTTCATAGATTTCTATCCTAAAAAGTGGGTTTAAATATGCTCAGTTATTGCTCTTTCAGAAGAAAATCTTCATTGAATAGGAACAGATCACTGACACAAAACAAAAAAAAATGTAGAAATTAGAACTTTATTATATTATAAACATTTCCAGAATATAAACTGATGTTGTATCAAGACTCCTTGAAACGTTTAAAACTGTATATAACTTAAGCTTATTACAATGTATGTCATTTTACACTTTCCAATCTAGAAAATATACTGCAAGTTAGATCTAGCAAAGGAAAAAAAAAGTCAATCTAAATTGCTTCACAGAGAAAACTAATGAATATAAAAATACCCACCCCAAACTAAAACCCAATCAAGAAATAGATTCTGTAAAGTCTATTAATCCTCCAATTTAAAAATAAATGACCTCCCAAGGGAAAAATACTTCCACCATCATAGCAATTTGATGAATAAAAGCAGAGCCACTCTCGTTAAGGGAAATTACATTATGGATAAGAAAAATGCAATAATGATTTCCGAAAATGAGGAAAAGCAATTTCCATGTTGGAGAGCAAGCCTACTAAATGTCTTCTGTTCACTCAATCTTTGTACCTGTTCACATGAGAAGAGCAACATGAACATGAACATCGTAAAACCAAGCTCCTCAACCATTTCTTCAGTTTAACCCCAGGAGAACCAGCACAAAACCTTCAAAATCCAAGGATAGACTGGTCCCAAAGCATCTCCTCCTCTGTCCTTTCTTTGCCTTGTTCCTTTTTCTCTTTTCTACGCTTACGTTCTTCTTTCTTAGAGGCTACATCTCGGCTTCTTTTCTCCTTTTGGTTCTTAAGCTTTTCTGTACTGCCTCTGACTGTTTCCACCTCTGTTTTGTTTCTTTGGATGCTCTCGTGTTTGTCTAAACTTATTTCCTCACAAGCTTTCTTCCTCTTATGCTTGGGCCGCTCCTCCTCTGGTTTTTCTCTGCCTTCCTCTGGGTGCCTTTTTCTCTTCCGATGTATCTGTTTATAACTAGCTTGATGGGCAATGGCACTGTTTCCTGAGGAGAGAGGCCTGTAAACTCCAGATTCTACACTGTATGAGCTACAGTTATACTCTTGCTGGCTAAAGTTCAGGGGTACTGGTTTTCCTGAGAAACGGTCCCCAGTGAATTGACAGTAGCTCAGGGAGTCTAGCCTCAGCCTGCTGTCATGCGCTGGTAGCCAATGAGGTAACCGATTTTCCACTGTTTGTGAAATACTGCATGATCTTGGGTAGGTTTGGACGGTTGCATATGGGAGTCTTTGATCAAACATTCTACACCTGGGTCTAGAATCAACCTCTTCTTTGTACCCACAGGTTTCCAAGTAATCCTCTCTCATCTTTCTGAAACAAGTCTTTGGCTCTAAGCCTCTGGCTTTCTGCACTTTGATATAATCTTCAAGTTCATCTTGAAAAGAGTCATATGTCTTCTTTGAATGCTTCATTAGGTTGACAAGGGATTCTCTGTAGAGAAGATGGAAGAAAATTCTTCTTACTAGATTATTTTACTCTGAATATTTCCTTTATTCTTGAAAAGAGTCTCAAAAAACAAAATAAAGAAGCCCAAACAAATTAAAACCTACTGTGGCATAAAAGTTAAATATGGTATTATATGCCAAAAAGGAACATCAGGAAGGGCAAATATTGCCTAGGCCATTCCCAAATACTTTTATCCTTCTCAGAAGTGGGATGAAGAGGGCAGAAAGGAGCTGACATATAGAATCCTTTTGTATGGCTAAAAATGTAAGGCATGTAGCAATGTATGGATATAAGGACTTACACATCCATGGTGAGTGGCCTGATCTGAATTTTTCAAATAATTTCTAAAGTTCAGATTAATCTGTTTTTTGTATATTGTTGTCTAAGAAAAGAGATCTTTAAAATCTTCTGTTTACTCAAAATAAAATAAACATAATACTCACCTGACTAGAGTATTGTAAGACAATAATAAAAGGATGTTTGTAAAATGGTTTGTGAATGCTGGAAATTAGAAATTCAGCTATAAGACAAAACTACTGGTAGGTAGAGGGCATGAGGAAAGATGAGGGAACAGAGTTCCGTATCTTCTGAATAGACTTGGATTTCATTCCGTTACTTATGATTGGTGAAAAAAACATTCTAGAATGCCTTCTGGTTTGTTCTCTATTAAAGCACCAGTGGGAGGGTTAAGGGAGGAAATGGAGGTGAAAGCTGAGAAGGGGTAGGATTTACGTAGAGAAAGGTTTCACCTTTAAAGCAGATATGCTAGCCTTTGTTTGCCTGTTTGAATTTTTTTGGCTGGGGGGGGGTGGTGGGGGGGGTGGGGAGTAGAGGGCAGTACAACTACTATTTCTCTTTCTTTCCCCACCTCAAATCCTGCATCACAAATTTAGCAGAAAATGTCAGAAAATGTACTCACTATGAGATGATAATGCCCTAGATAGTCTTGGTGTTACACTTTATTTTGAAAAATTAGGAGGCAGCTTAACACAAGTAGAATCAAACATTTCTTTCCTTTAACACAAACAAGTCTGACAGAAATCTAGAGTCACTAACAATCAACTAGCTTTACTGACAATTTGAGATTGAAAAGAAAGTCTAAATGAAGCCTAATTTGGTGAGTCAGAAATTTAGCTCCTATTTAAATTGAATAAGATAAAAATTCCAGTTAGAGCAAAATAATGTAACAAATAATTGATTAAATATGGGCAAAAAAACCTGAATAGGCACTTCAGAAAAGACTATATACAAATGGACAATAAGCACATGAAAGACGCTCAATATTATTCGTAATCAAGTAAATGTCAATTAAAACCATGAAGAGATACTACCATGCACTCACTAGAACAACTGAAATGAAGGAGACTCGTGAAGAAATGTAACAACTGGAATTCTCATACATTGCTGGTAGGGATGCAAAATGGTACAGCTACTTAGAAAACAGGCTGGTAGTTTCTGAGGAAGTTAAACATACACCTACCATATGATCCACTTATTCCACTCCTAGACATTTACTCCAAAGAAAAGGAAGTATATGTCCATATAAATATACATGAATATACATGAATGTTCATAGCAGTTTTATCTGTAATAGCCCCAGAAAGGGAAAAAAAACAACCCAAATATTGATCACCAGGTGAATGTATAAATCAAATAGTAGTATATCTATAGAATGGAATCAATGATAAAAAGGAATAGACTATTGATATGCTTGAAATGGATGAATCTCAAAATAATCATGCTGAATGAAAGAAGCCTGACAAAAAGAGTACGTGATATATGATTCCACATACATAAAACTCTCGAAAATGCAAACTAATCTACAGTAACACAGTGGTTGCTTGGGAACGTGGCAGGAAAAAGGAGGAGGGAGCTATTATAAAGGGTATGTTTAGGGGTATGGATACGTTTACTATCTTAATTGTGGTGATCATTCCATGGGGATATACACCTTTCAAAACCTATCAAATTGTATAACTGGAATATGTACAGATTAGTGTATGTCAACTATACCTCAATAAAACTGTTAAAAGTCACTAGTAAGATTAAAAAGATGTTGATAATTGTTAAATTGGATGATGGGTTCGTGAATGTTCATAATACTCTTTTCGCTATTTATATGTTTAAAAATGTTTTATAGTGAAAAGATTTTATTTCATACCCCCTAGGATGGCTATACTCAAAAACAGAGATGATAATAATAAGTGTTGGCAAAGAGGAGGGAAAACTGGAAACTTCATTTATTCTGGGTGGGAAGGTAAAATGTGTAGCTACTTTGGAAAACAGTTTGGCCGTTCCTTAGAATGTCAAACATAAGAGTTACCACATAACCCCAGCAATTTCACTCCTAGGTATACACCCAAGAGAACTGAAAATCTATGTCCACACAAAAACTTGTACAAACATGTTCACAGCAGCACTATTCCTAACAGCTAAAAGTAGAAATGACTCAATGTTCATCAACTGATAAGTAAAACGTGGCAATTCACACAATGGGATATTATTCAGCAATAAAAAGGAATGCAATACTAATAAATGGTACAACACGGATAAACCTTGAAAACATGCAGAGTGAAAGAAGCCAATCCCAAAAGATCACAGATGGTGCAGAGACCAATGAAGAGGTGAATGGAACCTTACCCTTATCAGGTTGAGAACTTGGTAGAGAAATTTGATCATATTCACCCATTAATTGCTTCATTTTTTTAGCGTGAACTTTCCCCAAATGGTGAGACCACAACAACTGAGGAGCTAAAAACCATGACGCAGAGATTAAAAAATCTACTTTTGTCCAATACTCCACTCCCATTTACCTAAAACCAAGCACAATCTTATTATAATGATTAAATAATTCTAAGTTCAGAATCACATCAACATAGATTAATCATCTGAAAACTCACAAAATGCATCTTCAATTTCTTATTTTGCTTCCTGTAAATCTGAAAGTAAAGCTAACTTTTTGAGTATGTATTTTACCCTTGAAAAATAAATAATATGAAATTGGGACATTTGTAGAGACATGGATGGACCTAGAGACTGTCATACAGAGTGAAGTGAGTCAGAAAGAGAAAAACAAATATACATTAACACATATATGCGGAATATAGAAAAATGGTACAAATCAACCAGTTTGCAAGGCAGAAATAGAGACACAGTTGTAGAGAACAAACATATGGACACCAAGTGGGGAAAGTGGGGAGGGTTGGGGGGGAATGAATTGGGAGATTGGGATTGCCATATATACATTACTAATAAGAAAAAAATACAAAACTGTACACTCTAAATACATTCAGTTTATTGTATGTCAACTGTATCTCAATAAAAGTTCTTAAATAAATAATATTATTTATTTTAGAGAAAGGGATTCAAAATTTATACCTCTGAATTTAAAGATAGCACTCATGAGTTTTAATATATTTAGTCTGAACTAAGAGTTTTAGAGTTTTGCTTGCTTTCAAGTCAAAGTATCAGCTTCAGTGTAAATAATGCTAACAGTTTAAAAGTCCTTTATTTTCAACCTACCTCATGATGTGAAATCCACTGTGATTCAAATTATGGCACTATGCCTTATAAGCCTTCTACAGAAGGTATCTGTAACAAGTTCAGTCTTTGCCCATTCACGTGGTATCTATGAACAAAACAGAGGAGGGTAAGACATTTAAACTAATATTTTCAGTCTTAACTGGGTATCATTTCATATAGCATCTCAAATCTTAATTTCTTGAGTGCTTGCAAGGCTAAAGTACTAGCTTTTGCTCATTAGAATGGCAATTTTAGTATGAAAACATTTAGTAAGCCTCTGATATTTGATATGGTAATATATTTTTTAGTCCAGAAAATATCATTCTGAAGGAGAAGTTATTGGGGCACTAGCAGGACTGTGGACTTTATGGAAATGATCTGGGGCATCCAGCCTTAGTACTTTGTGTCTTACGGCAGACACATTACTGACTGCTACTGACCTTTGTAATTGCTAAAATCCCATCTCTCAGCATGCTGGCTGACTTCTCCCATCTGGTACTTAATGTAATTGACTTATTTTTCTAAACGCAGGACTTTATACTTCATTTGTTATGGTTTTAGGCCACCATTCCTATCTCTGACAATCTTTAAAATTTAAATTCCTTTAATCTTGACATTTGCTACGTCTCCCACATATAGTTTTTTGTTTGTTTGTTTTTTGTTTTGTTGTTGGCGGTGGTTCTTTTTTTTTCCTTTTTTTTTTTTTTTCTTTTTTGGCTGCACTGTGCGGCATGTGGAACCAGGGATCGAACCCATGCCTGGCGTCTTAACCACTGGACCCCCAGCGAAGTCCATCCCACACATTGTTTTTCTATGCAGTCAGTCTACGTGTTCATCTGTGTTACTGGTGAAAACTTTAAGTAGGAAGAGAGTAAGATAATACCTATGGCATACTACAAAGAATCCACCCTTTCCCTTCATCTAGGATTGGTCTATTCATTACCAATAAGAAAGATATTAAGAATTTCATAGAATCAGAGTTTATTCCAAAATTAAATTCATCTTTTTGAACACTTTATGTTTCTCCATTCCGCTCCCCACCATCCTCCTTCTCATGAATCTGATTATTCAAACCTATTTATATTATACCAAAGGTTTATTTTTCCATGTTATTGATATTTGAAAAATACATGACGTCTTCCTAAATTGTAACTATTCTTTCTACAGCAATGATTCTCAATATCAATCATTTTGCCCAAAGCATTCTATACAGGCAGACAAGTGAACTCTTATTGCCTGGAGGTCTAGGGAGCATACAGCCTAGAGATCAATCACAAAAAGATGTAAATATTTCAAGTTTTATGGTTTACCTTAAAAACTCATGAACTTTTTTTTCCCCTCAGATCTTTACTGGGGTATAACTGTTTTACACTGCTGTGCAGTTTCCACTGTACAACAAAGTAAATCAGCTGTATTTACACATATATCCCCATATCCCCTCCCTCCTGAGCCTCCCTTCCCTACTCCCTACCCTATCCCTCTAGGTCATCAAAAAACTCATGAACTTCTTGAATTCTAGCCTTAAGACATCCATTTTATATAAAAGCTTTAATCTTTAATAAAATGTGCCATTTCAACTTCAAGTACCTCCTGGCACACTGCTGGATACCCCAAAATCTCAGGGAAAACCGAGTGTCCTCATTGAAGAATATGATCCACAACATCCTTCTGATCCAACAGATGGTTCATAAAAGAAAATTCACTTGTACTTTTAGTAAACCTGAAGTTGCCTTTTACGGTCACTTCAAAGTATTACATTTACAAGCCACCTATTAATAATTTGTTCTGTAACACTTACCCAGCATTGTCCTTACTATGTACCAGGTACTATTTAAGCACTTAAAAATAGTAACTAATTTTATCCTCCAAAGAAGTCTATGGGCTAAGTACTATTATTATTCATAGTTAATAGGTGAAGAAACTGAGGCATAGAAAAGTTAAGAGACATGTGTCTGATTGCAGTTAGTAAATGACAGGGGCAATCCGGCTACAGAATCTGTTATTAACTGATATGCTTGGCTGCCTTTCCAACTGATATAAAACTTCTCAGTCCATATTCTGGAATCCACTCCTTCCCTTTTAAAAAACCTGAAACATTTTCTTATCTCCAGGGCTTTACATATCTCTCCAGTAAAAAAAAAAGAAAAAAGAAAAAGAAAAATAAGCCACAAAAGGGGGGAATGCATTCTTATCTCATACATCTGACAAAGGACTTATATCTAGAATAAAGAACTCTTATGACTCAATAATAAGACAAACTCAATTAAAAATGGGCAAAATATTTGAACAGACACTTCAGAAAAAAAAAATATAAACAGCCAAGTAAATGTGATTTAAAAGCACAATGAGAAAACATCACACCATCATTAGCATGACTAAATTAAAAGGACTGAAAATACCAAGTGTTGGTAAGGATGCTGAACTGGAACTCCCATATGCTACTGGTTAGAATTTAAAATGGTACAACTTTACAGCTTGACAGTTTCTTTAAAAGTTAAATACCTACTATATGATCCAGTCATTTCACTCGTACTTGCCCAAGAGAAATGAAAACATACGTCCGTGCAAAGACCTGTACGTGAATATTCATTACAGCTTTATCTGTAACAGCCCAAAGCTGAAACAACCCTAATGTCTATCAACAAGGGAATGGGTAAACAAAATGTGCTATATCCATACAACAGAATTATTCAGCCGTAAAAAGAAAAAAACAGCAATACAGGCAAGATGGATGAATCACAAAAATCATCATGCTGAGTAAAAGACACAAAGAAGTAATTACTACGATTCTACTTATTAAAAGTTCTAGAAATGCAAACTAATCTATAGTGATAGAAAGCAGATTAGTGATTACTGGGGACAGGGCTGGAGGGAGGGATGGACTGTAAAGGGGCAGGAGGGAAGGGGCAGGCGGGAACTGTTGGAGTTGGTGGAAATATTTGGTATTTTGTTTATGAAGGTGGTTTCATGGGAGTATACACCTGTCAAAAACTCCCTACACTTTAAATGAGTGCTGTTTATTTTTTAAGTACAGTATACCTCAGTAAAGTGTACGAGAGGAGCTTAAAGATCTATAATGAATGTTTTGAAAAAAAAATTCTACCTTAATTTGTTAAACTGAAATATATATATTTGTTGTTGTTGTTGTTGCGTGGCATGCGGGATCTTGGTTCCCCAACCAGGGATCAAACCCGTGTCCCCTGCAGTGGAAATGTGGACTCTTAATCACTGGACCACCAGCGAAGTCTCTAAGCTGGATTTTTAAATGTTGGTGTTGTTTCCAGAAAGATCATCCACCTAACAAAGCTCAAGTGACCTATGCAGAATTACTGGTTGTCATACTATGTTCATTACCTCACTGCTTCTAGGAGCCAGACATAGGGACTCTAGGGTCAGTTCTGGCACTTAGTTCTATAGGCTTGATCAAGTTTCTAAGCCTCTTAAATAGGATATAACATACACCTTAGAGCTGTTGTGTGTCTTAAGGCAATTAATAAATGTAAAGTGCTTAGAAGAGTGTATGGCATATAGTAAGTGTGGTACAACTGAGCTGTTTTTATTGTTATTCAGGATTCCATCTATTTAACTGACAGAATGAAATGTTTTTCCAATCAATTATTCTAGTAAATACAGAAAGCCAAATAAAGAAAAGGTTATGGGTAAACAGGTCAGGAGTGCCTGACGGGAGTACAGAATTCTTTGTATTTCAAGCTAATTCACGTTTTAGGACTTTTTTTTTTAAATGAAAGCTGAAAGTTCAACTTGATCGTTATCTTTTGTGATTGCTCTGATTTTAAATCAACTCTTTATAAAGATTTCAGTTTATGTCCCGTGTTAATGTGTGTTATATATACTTTATTGTCTAAAGGAATATGGAATGTCAAGCAGAAACACCCAGGCTATTTACAAGCTGGTATTAGGTCTCAAGCAAGAAATAGTTTGCCTCTTCTAAATCTCATTTGGAATATTTTTTCAGATGTACCTTCTAAAATTTTTGGAAAAAATCTAGCAAAATTCTGAAAACTTGACAGTCCTATTTGTATACCACAAGCCTAGCTATAGATGAACACCCACAATGCCATCTACTTCCAGGAAAGATATGGTGGAAAGAGAAAGAAAATGGAATCTTTTATTTTGGAGAAATGAAATCATGCACGTTGTTATTCAATAGCTATACAAGGCTTGGTCTTTTTCATTTCAGTATTGGTAGGTAAAGCTGTTGCAAAAGCTAAGGTAATAAAAATGGTGCACGTGAACTACTGAGTTAAATATGAAGTACATGAATAGTATGACTCACTTGTAATTCAAAACTGTCTAAAAAGCATTTCATATCTTAATAAAATACTAAGAACCACTCCACTTTTCCTAATTCTAGACCTGTCAAAGAATTTGTTACATTCCAATCACCCTTTCAGAAATCACAAAACCTGAATTTAACTTTTGCATTGTGTGAAATACGTTAATATGCCTCACTAGGTTTAATAGGTTATGTGCAATGTTATGCAGCATTCACTATGCTTTGTTAAAATTATCCAAAAGTATTTTGTTTTTGATGCAGCAGTAAATAGTATTTTAAAAAACTCAACATCTAATTGCTTGTTGCTAACATTTAAAAATACTTACTATTGGTTCTGTATATTGACCTTGTATTTTGTGTCCTTGCTAAACTTATTTTAGTAGCCTTTTCCAAAATTCCATGGGGTTTCCTACTGATCATAGCATCTGCAAACAGAGAGTGTGATTTCTTCCTCTCCAGTCTGTAAATCTTGTTTTTTTTCTTGCCTGACTATATTGGTTAGGACCTCCTGTACAATACTGAAAAGCAGTGGTGAGAATGGACATCCTTGCCTTGCTCCTGGCTCTTGAGATTTGTAGTCTTTTAATACCCTTATAATCTTAGGAAAGAGTAAGTAGAGCACAGCATGTTTTAGGAGACTAGGTAGCTGATTCTGTTATCTTAACCAAAGTATGCTGTTTCATTCCTTTTTAACTTTGAGGGTCAAATTCCCTTCAAGAAGTTTTGAGAGATGCAGCTGTATAGCTGTTAGCATCATGAATATTCTTAACTGTGTTAGTTATTAGCCTTGCCTTTACAGGAAATGAGATTAGTATGTGACCTACGAGTCTGCCAAGCTCTCTGCTATTTTACCCTAATACATCACAAAAGTACCAGGATTTACTATGGCACATTTCCAATGACAACACACAAAGGAGTTAACAAAATCATTAACTGGGAGCACTAGTTACACATTTAGTACAAAATTTATGTCTCTATTTATTTATTCTGGCCGTGCTGTGCTGCTTGTGGAATCTTAGTTCCCCAGCTTGGCCAGGCTGTGAAAGCACTGTTGCCTAACCACTGGCACTCCAGGGAATTCCCTATGTCTTTATTTAAACTAAGCCTTTGAACATGAATAATCATAAGTAATCTATGGCTAGCTAGCTCAAGGATCTTGCTTGTGAAATTAGTTTTACTTGAACCCAAGGCAGACATCCTACATCAGAATGCCATCAAACACACGCCATTCCTTCCAGAAGGTCAGTAAATGTGAATGGGTCTGTAAGAATGATCATGTTCTAACATACAGTATCTGCTTCATGGTAGGAGCTCTAAATGTTTTCTGAATAATTGTAAGAAGGGCTATTAGCTAGATTTTCTGTCATTTGACTTGAAACTCTGCTTACTATCAGGAAAACAAAGGAACACTTTTGACAACTGCTATGTAAATGGATTTATGATCCAATAAGCAGTGAGAAATGTTCTTCATTCTTAAAACTAGTCTAATTTTGTTGTCTTCAAAAGAAGCAGATAAGCAAGAACTGCTTGCTGTGGTTTTGTTTTCTACTACTTCTTAGGAATATTATCACTCAATAAAAATTTTTTTAACTGTCAAAAATATTTAAGAAACTTCATTTAATGAATTACAGAGTGTCCTGGAAAATCTTACTACACGTTGACTATAAATGTGATGTATATTTCTTTTCATATGTCTGCTCATGTGCTATTTCTTTGAATTTTTGTGACTGAGTTTAATTTCTCAACTTCCTATTTGTAATCTTACACCTTCTATATATTCCCTGCTTGCAAATTCTTAATTCTCACTGATCTTTACTATCAAGCCCAATACAGAGGAACTCCTTATAAGAGTGTTACAGCTATAGGTGAAAACGGGTCTGCTGTTTTAATAGTCCTATCAGGATCTTGAAAGTGAGAGTGGAATTTTAATAACTGGAAGCATGACAATTCTTTGATATTTTTGGAGGAATCTCCTAATAAAGTCTAAGAGAAAAAAGATACTGGCCAAGTACTAGGCAAATTTTTTTTCTCTTGTTCATGTATAATTGGCAATTACATTATGCTTTTATTAAGATCTAAGTTAAAAATACACTGCATCCTAATTGTTTTAAATAGCATTATCAAATATTTACCATTTGTTAAGTAGCAGTTAACTGAACAATTAAGGATATTTACTTAAAGTGACAAGAGGTAATATTTAGGTAACAAACTGTATTTTATTTTTCAAATCCTAGTGAATAGTCTCAACCATAACTGAAAAGATTTCATTACTCTTTGAATGTCATTTGATGGCCATCATATGGCAAAGTTTCATGTTTTATGAATTGCTGTTCTAATACACAGCCAAGCCAAATCAGTTCACAATTTTAAAGCTGTCAAGGACCTCAGTTTGGTGACTGCAGACTTCCTCAACCTTGACACTTTGACATTTTGTGTAGGATGATCCTTTGCTGTGTGTCTATGCTGATGCTCTATGCATATTAGGTTGTTTGTGGCATCTCTGGCCTATACCTAGTAGATACCAGTAGCACCTTGCTAACCAAGCCCTTCCTTGTCCAGTGGCAAAAACCAAGAAAAAAAAATCTCCAAACATTGTTAAATGTCCTCTGAGGTTGGGGTGGGACAAAAGCACCCCTGGTTGAGAACCACTCTGTTAGGCTAGTCCAGCTCCCCTCCCACAGATGACAAAACTCAAGTCCAGGAAGTTTAGGACTTAGTGTCATACAGCTAGTTGAGAAATTAGCACTAGAACCTATTAATAGTCAAGGCTCCTGTTCAAGTACCCTCATAGCACCTTGAAGTAGTACAGAAAGCTAACTGCCAGCATCGTGTGAACTTTTTTTAAGTCTTTAGTAATTGCATATATTCAAAGTCAATGCAAAAAACAAACAAACAAAAAAGCCCAACTCTGGAAAAAGCTGTTTTCTCCATGAGAAACTGTTTCCAAATCTGTGATCTAGCTAAGGAAGCTAAAATGAATTGTAGTCTTGACACCTACAAACTGCTCAGGCTTGTTAGTGAAAGGCAGGAAGTTTGGTATGAAAGCAGAAAATTTAATTTTATTTTCTATCTCAAAACGATATTAACCCAGGCTGACTGAAGGCACTAAATCTAGTCTTCTGAAGGTTGCCTTCACTGAGGGACTTAATGGAACATCATTTGGTTGCAATGAATTTCTAATTTCCATTTTTAGTTGAATGGAATTTATATAAAGTGCTTACAAAATGTTCTAAGAAATTTATAATACTTTACTGTTTTGACATTCCGCCAAGTGAAAGGTATAAAAGACGACCAAAGAGTACACAAAAATAGAGTATACTGTGGAAAGAGGATGAAAATAAAAATTATTTTAATGAAGTTAGTATATTTACTGCTCTCCCTCAAGAAAAAGGAAATTAAATTATCCAACAATGCTCTGGCTTCCACCATCTTTCTCTCTGGAGACAAAAGACAACCTAAGCAACACTGCAAATACTAAAAATTATGAAACTGAAGATGGCTGAATGTTTTACTAGAACTTCTGCAGTGGGATCAAGCTCCACCACCTAAAATCATTTCTAAAACTGAAAGCCTAAATTAACAGTTTGGAACTAGCAATTTGTTTGCAGGTATACAGTACTTGTAAGAACTCAGACACCTCTTAGATTGAGATGATCAAGAAATAGCTTTTTGTGTTAGGGAGAATGTGTTGGTGAAAACTGTAAAAACTCTAGGCAGGTACACTCTTTCCAAACTTCTGCACAAAGAGTCTGGATCAAACTTTAACATGGCTTCTAGCAGCCTGTGGCTGCAACCCTCCGAGGATCTAGACCCATTTTGAGTTCAGGCCTGGAAAAGCTCAGGGCTGTCAAAAGACATTTACCGTGTGTTCTAGCCAACACCTGATGATAGGTCCCTGACCTCTTTTTAAGACTACTCACTAAAAAGGGTTTATAACTGTGAATTCTTCCTCTGTCCCTTTGAGATGTATGTGTACCTCCTACAACTCAGAAGTGTCTTTCTCAAGGATCTGAAAGCCATTCCTCTTAAGTGTAATCATCAGGAAGGACAGGGCCCGCCTCCCAGTCTGTGGGAAAATTGCATCGTCACTTCCATAATTGCCAGCAAGCTGACACTGCTCGCCTATAGCATGGACACTGCCCAACCCTCTGTAATTCTGTAATTTCCTTACGCTCCTTGAACCCCACCTTTCCCCATTCCTTTATTTAAAATCCCCAGTCACCTCTGCGCAAATCAGAATGGAGCTCAGCTCTTTTCCTACTGCCAACAGTTACTGAATAAAAGCTGTTTTTGCCATCCTAACTGATGTCCTTCTTTATTATCTTCGACACTGGTAGATACATATTAAAACTCAGACCACTATCAAGACAGGCTTGTAAAATCTCAGAGGGTTGTTTTACAGGGTGTTATCCTCAAAAACCCAGGAAAACTCTACAGAGTGAACCCTAAAAAACCTCACCCCCTTTTCTCTTCCTCTAGGACCCCAGCAACTTTAAGCTCGCGTGTTTACTTCCTACTCTCCCCAAACTCCAAACCCCACTTCTCCCTATGTGTGAGTGAGGTCGCTACTTTCCAGGCTGCTGATTTCACCCAGCGCAGCCCTTCCACGTCGGGGGCCTTTCCCTCTCCTTGTCTCTGTCCTCTCCATCTCCGAGTGTCCTCATCACCCCCTTCCCTCTCCCTGACGCTTCAGATCCACGGCCTCGGCCTGGTCGCCTCTCTCCCGCTCCAACCTCGGCGTTCCCGGCAGAGGAGGCGTCCCTTCTCCCTCCACGATCCGCGTGGGGGCTCCGGAGCCCGTGTCCCGGGGCGGCGGGTGGGGAGGGGAGCGCAGGGCCTCCGGCCCCTTCCGGGTCGGCCATTTCGCACTCTCGGGGCTCCGGGCGCGCCCGGCCTCCACCGGGCCGCGGGGTCAAGGGGTTGAAGGCCGGGGCCGCCCCCGCCGCCGCGGCGGGAACTCACCTTCTCTGAGGCAGGGGCGGCCGTCTACAACTACTGTCCCCCTCCCCGCCAACGCCGCCGGCCGGGGGATAGGCCAAGGTGGAGGTGGCGGAGAGGCAGGGACAACCGCTGCCGCCACCGCCGCCTCCGCCGCCGAGCAGGCGGGACAGGAGGAGGAGGCGGAGACCGGACTTCCTGGGGGGGAAGTCGCCGCCACCACCCGCGGGTGACTGGACGGCCCCGCCGCCTTAGTGGCAAGGCGCGCTACTGCGCTTGCGCAGTCGCCCCGCTCCCAGACAGCCCCTTTAGCCCCGCCTTTCTGTCTGCCCCGCCTCCTCCGCCCGCTATTTCCGGGGCTCTGATCTAACCTGGCGGGCGCCCTCCTTTCTTCTGCTTTACATACATCTGTCGGTTGAAAGGGAGGAAAAGCTCCTGAGGCCTCTTACTTTGCGAGAGTGACTCTGAAACTAATGAATAGAAGTCTGGAAGTCCTCGGATACTACCTCCAAAATACATGCTTTCCTGTTTTATCTGTTTTTCCTTTCCTGGTTAGAGCCCTTAGGCAGAGTAGATTAAGCAAAATCCTTGATCATGATATGTTGTCATCATTGCTCCATAAATGACCTTTTCCTCGCTCCTTCTGGCTCCCTCAGTGTTTGCGTGTATATACACACGTTCATCTCATCCTCTCATTCTCTGTCTCCGAAAGAAATCACTACCCTGGTTTGTAGCCATTATTTCCTTTTATGTGTTTATATATTTATCACATATCTGTGTGGCAGGGGAAAAAGTTTAGATTGTTTTTGAATTTCCTAAGATTTATGGCTTTCTCTAGCGGTATTCTGGGACTTGTTTCACTTGACATTTCGAGGTTCATCCAAGCTGTTGCCTATAGTTGTTATTTATTCGTTTCACCGCTGTACAATATTCCACCCATTTTTTTAATCATTAATCTATCTGGAATTTACTTTCACTTGAGGTAGGGCTGTAACTTTTATTTTTTTAATTTACTTGTGCATTTATTTATTAGCTGCATTGGGTCTTCGTTACTGCACATGGACTTTCTCTAGTTGCGGGAGCTGGGTCTACTCTTCCTTGCCGTGTGTGGGCTTCTTGTGGTGGCTTCTCTTGTTGTGGAGCACAGGCTGTAGGTGCGGGCCTCAGTAGTTGTGGCTTGTAGGCTCTAGAACGCAGGCTCAGTAGTTGTGGCACACGGGCTTAGTTGCTCCGGGGCACGTGGGATCTTCCTGGACCAGGGGTAAAACCCACGTCCACTACATTGGCAGGCGGATTCTTAACCACCGGGCCACCAGGGAAGTCCCTCCACCCATTTTCTGTTGATGGGCATGTCCCATGGTGCACTGTGCAAAAGTTTTTTTTGGGTATGTTCTCCTTTCCTGTCACACTACTTGTTGACCAATTTCAGGTTCTCATCATCTTTTGTTAGAGCCATGGCAATAGCTGCCCAACTTATCCTTCCTCTGATTTCACCCCTCCAGTCTACTCTCCATACTGCCAAAGGGTGCTATCTGGAAGTCATTACTGGCTCCCAGTGTTCTGTTGGAGAAAGTCAAACATGACTGCTACTCCTGGGCTTCTGTGCACCTCCCTGGCATCATTATCTTCCTGCTGTTCTCACCTCCCCACCCTGCATTCACTTTATGATTCAGCAACGTTAAACCTTTACTGATTCCTGTAAATACCAAGCTATTGCATAACTTAGTTTATTGTGTCTGCTACTTCTTCCTGAAATGCCCTCTGCCTACTTTCTAGTGAACTCTTCCTCCCCTTAGAAGTAAATACTATTCTGAATTCAGTATGTCTCGTTCTCATGCCTTTCTTTATATATATATAATATATATACTTACTACATATGTATGTATCCCTAAGTAACATGAAGTATTGCTTTGCATGATTTAAAGCTTTATGTAAACGTTATTATGCCTACTGTTTATTCCCATGCAGTTTGCTTTTTTCATTCACCATTATTTTTTTAATATTAACCTCTGCTGAGAGGTGAGGTTCTAATTCATTCCCTTTCACATCTCTGTAACATCCATTGCATGAATGCACATGAGCTGTCCATTCTTCTATCATTAGACTTTGACTTATTTCCCATTTTTGCTTTTACAGATAGTGCTGCTTTAGCCTTCTTATGCAGTCTCCTTGTGCACACGTGTGAGAGTTTCTCTGGGGTTTATACCTAGGAGATACTGCTGGGGTTTTTTTTAAAATAGATTTATATTTATTTATTTATTTATTTATTTATTTATTTATTTATTTGCTGCATTGGGTCTTTGTTGCTGCGTGTGGGCTTTCTCTAGTTGAGGCGAGTGGGGGCTATTCTTCATTGCAGTGCATGGGCTTCTCATTGCTGTGGCTTCTCTTGTTGTGGTGCACAGGCTGTAGGCACTCGGGCCTCAGTAGTTGTGGCACATGGGCTTAGTAGTTGTGGCACATGGGCTTAGTAGTTGTGGCTCATGGGCTTATTGCTCCATGGCATGTGGGATCTACCCAGACCAGGGCTGAAACCCGTGTCCCCTGTGTTGGCAGGTGGATTCTCAACCACTGTGCCACCAAGGAAGTCCCAATGCTGCTGTTTTGTGTGTGTGTGTGTGTGTGTGTGTGTGTGTGTGTGTGTGGAAGATAGAGTTTGTTAGAGAGAAGGAACGCTGTAAAGACAGCGGGATGACTTCCTGGCAGATCAGGGAGAGCCGACACTCTGGTGAGCTCGCAGCCAACTTTTATAACCCCCAAACAAGGAACATTCCTTCTAAGAAGATGACACTAATGGATTGGTCAGTGCGCCAAAGGCGACAGGTATTGTTAGGTGATAGGCTAGGGTCCTATATGGTGAATACCTTCCCTACTATGGGGTCCGGTTTTCAGCTAGCCCAAGTCATGAGTCAAAGATTACTATGGGGGGGCTTCCTAGGTGGCGCAGTGGTTAAAAATCCGCCTGCCAATTCAGAGGACATGGGTTCGATGCCTACTCTAGGAAGATCCCACATGCCACAGAGCAACTAAGCCCGTGTGCCAAAAAAAAAAAAGATTGCTATGGGGGTTGAGATAACTCTGGAATTTGGTTGCTATGAGGGTTGGGTTAACTCTGGAATCTTGTCTTGTGACTTTGGTATAGGGCTCCACATTCCCCCCTCTTTTTATTTATGGGCCAAATCTTTGGCTCCTTTACACCCTGTTCATGACTAACTATCTGCCTATCCCTGTCTCGGGCCATAGGGACCCAGGTCATTGGGGAAGGGGGCGATGACCGCTCTTAGCTTCTTCCTGCTGGACAGGGGCGTCGTGGGGTCCTGGGTCCCAATGCCCGCTCTCCGTCAGGGTGCCAATGCTGCTGTTTTTTTTTAACTAGGAGGGCTCAATAATAATCCACCTCAAAGGGTGTTGTGAAAACCTATGAGGTAGTGCAAATAAAGCACAATTTCAAGCATTCAAACATTAATTCTTGCTGTTAGAATATCTCTCAAATGTATAGGAAACACTGGGACATAAAGGGTGATAGTCTGGTGCCAGAATGATAAAGAGAAGTATAACACACGTGCTTCTGTAGCTCCCAGAATACCCAGCAGATTGTAATTGTCTGCCCCTGTCATGCTGTTTCTTTACCTCCATATGTCTGCTCATGCGGCTGTGTCCTTGGGCTTGAAATGGTCTGCTCCAGTTCTGGTTCTCACCCTCCCCATTTATCTTTGTCTGCTACTTCTCTGAAGTCCTCCCTGATTCCTCAGGCTGCCTTGAATATCCTTTCCCCTTTGCCTCCTACATCTCTCTCACCATCTTTATTTGCTTTTCCATAAGCCTCTCTAAATGGTCAATGTCTTAGATACAGGGCCTACATGTTAATCATCTTTGTATCGGGGCACTGAGTATAATGCCTGGTACATGCATGTGGAATGAGTGAATTTAGGAATTCTTGGGAGGAAAGCAGTTTGCAGTTAAGGATTTCTAAGAGCCAAAGGAAGAAAGATGGAAGCATGCATGCTACTTGTTTAAGAATGCAGGGACCAGAGAGAGTGTGAAGTTTCATCAACGATGTAATTATACAGGATATAATGAACTATTCAGGAGGGAACCTGCTGCTGTTATTCTGGAATGTGAGTGCTAGGTGTGCCCAAGAATTTCTTTGATCCTGTGATTATGAAATGAATGACTGGATCAGCTAGTGAATGCACTTAAAAGCAGTGAGCAACTCCTGGTTTATTTAACACTGCTAGGCGTTAGCTATTATTAGTCTAAAGCAGGATTGGCAAACATTTTCTGTAAAAGGTCAGACAGTAAATATTTTTGACTTTGTGGGCCATATGGTCTTTGTTGCAAATACTCAACTCTGCTCTTGTAGTGTGAAAGCAGCCATAGAAAATATGTAAACAAGTGAGTATGGCTGTTTTCTTACACAATTTAATTTCTCGTCACTGAAATATGAATTTCGTATAATTTTCATGTGTCACAAAATATTCCTTTTGACGTTTCTCCCCAACCATTAAAGAAGGTACAGCCGTTCTTAGTTCATAGGCCCAAAGGAAACTTGTTGACCCCTGGCCTAAATTAACTTTAGCTCTGGGTACAAAGGAAGGTCGAATCCAATGATAAAGGGCTGTTGTTTTACTGAAAATGCCTTAGAAAAAGATTTAAAATCTTGCAGCTCCCTTGATTTGCCACTAGATGGTGGTCCCTGCAGGTGTGTGGCAGACAGTGTGCGTCTTTCAACAGAAGGGATGATTGGAGTTTTTGGGGGTGTGGCAGATCAGCGAGCGCGGTATAGACACAGGCACACAAACTATCTCAATGATTCAAAACTGTTAACTCTGGGTTTCATTTCCCCACCCTCACGGTTATTTGTACATATTCCCTGAAGTGCAGCGTATCCAACCGAAGGGAACACAATCACTCTCTTAAGGCCTCTGAGGTTGTTTGCTCGAAGATCTGGGACAATAATACGAATACAGAATACGGCTAAAGATTTTGTGGCGGCAATGTGGAATCTGGGAACAGATGCCACCCGCGATGAAAATTAACTAGTGGAGCTTATGGTAAGGGCTACTTGTAGCCCGTGTCTCGTCTTGTGATGTTATGCTAGTAACTCTCTCCAAAACAGCCTCCAGTTCTGGCCTCTGCATGTCACCTTCTTCTACCCTCCCCCCCTTCCCGTTATTTTGGCTGCGTAGTGTGGCATGTGGGATCTCAGCTCCCCCACCAGGGACTGAACCCGTGCCTCTGCAGTGGACGTGTGGATTCTGAACCACCGGGCTGCCAGGGAAGTCCGACCTTCTTCTACCCTGAAGGAGCACTGCTGGGGACCCAGCATTACTCTTGCTTAGCACATGCTGCAACAGGTGCCCCACACCTTCTTTAGGGGGTAGGATTACTCAGTAGCCACAGTAACGTCCTTGGCATGTGTGTGTGGCCTGAGTTGGGAGGGAAGTTCAGCTAAAATAGAGGAAAATGGAACCATCGTGGTCATTCTCGTCATTCCCTTGTCTGGAATCTCCCAGCTCACACCACTCTCTCTCCTGGACCAGGGATCCTTTGACTTGAATGGTCTCACTTTTCTACCTTTCTTACCACCCTTCTTTATCCAGATACACCAAAGGAAGAGACTAGATGGCTATTAAAATCATTAACAACAGAAAAAGCTTCCATGTTCTTGGAACAGAAAAGGGCTCAACAGAAACATGATTGTGAGGGTCTATGAAGCTCAAGTTTACAACCTTAACCACTAAACCACATTGCCATATGGTTATATCTACTCTGGCCCCCTAGCTTGCTCTCTCAGGAAACACAATGAATCTAATGCTGCTTCCATACTTTGATGAATAACACTGAAGAACGCGCTCATGTCCTTCCTGAACCTTTCCTTCTCTGGCTAAACACCTCCAGTAGAGCAATAAGGAATCCTTTCAAAACTCTAGATGTGCGTTTCCTGATGACAAAGACCAGCAGTTCTCAATGGAGGCCGCTCCACTAGTTAGGGGGCATCTTAGAAATGTGTGTGGGGTGGGGACTTTTGGTTCTCATAATGATGGAGGGTGCTACTGGCGTATTGTGGGCAGGGCCAGGGCCAGCAAGAAAAGTTTGGATCCCAGTGGAGAAAAAAAAGAACTGGAGGGGGGCGGATGGGCAAAAAAACCTTTACATAGGTTTTATGTTCATATGTAATACAGCAGGGCCCTGTGCTCCCTTCCCCCATCACAGCCTGATGACTAGAACTGACATCCCCTGTCTCACTGGTCCCGGCCAGAGATGCTAGATGTCCTGGGAAGCAAAGGACAGCCCTGTACATTAAAGATTCTCTGCCCGTGCTACACAAGTTCTAATGTCCAGATGTGTATTTCATTATGTAAACTTGTTACCTAACTCAGGTTCATCTGCTTGCTGCTCAAAAGCCAATAATTTGAGGAGCAAGTGTTAGTAGAAAGAAAAGATGCTTTAATCAGAAAAGCCAGCAATCTGGGGAGATGGTGGACTCGTGCCCAGACACCAGTTCCCAAGATTCTGCTCAGCCATGACAGTTTTTAAAGGGGATAAAGAGGAAGAATCTCAGTGAATCATCGAGGCAGGAGGTTGGGTTCTGCATCCTTCTCCACTGAGTGCAGCCTGGCTGACTCTTTCTTCAGATGTTATCTTGCTTGCGTGATCTGCCTGCGGGATTGCTAAGGGGGCGACTGGGTGTACAAAGCTAGTCATTTTTTAACTGTTTGATTCTTCACTCCCGTATCTTTTCATCTAGGAAAAGAATCAACAGGTTAGAAAAGGCATGGTGTGCGTTCAGAGAGCGAAAGTCAGGAGTTAGACTAAGCCTAGTGATCGCGTTCCTATATCAGGTTCTTTTAAGGTTAGAGGGCAACAGAAATGAGCAAACAGGAAAAAGGCGAAAAAGCTGCTTTCAAAATCTCATTTATAATTATCTGAATCTAGAACTCTGTTTTATGCAATCATAAAGCGGTTTTTGTAAAGTTTTAATATAAACTAAATCTTTCAGGAATGCAGCTTCTTATTAACTGAAGAAAGATCATTCTTTCGTTCAGAACTTGACTAAGAGTCATTCACCATTTCAGAAAATCATGTCAGAGACAACAATGCTTTGTATGGTATGTGTGTTCCCAAAATCAATCTACGTTTTTAGCTCTCACTATCATGGTGATTCTACTTAGAGATGCAAATATCTGACCACTTTATCATGTTTTGTAGCATAGTTGTACTCAAGCATGTGCCCTGTGAGCCCACTGACATATTTAATTTACAATGAATATATGTTATTTTATTATAATTTAACTTTTATTTTTATTTCTCCCTTATTAGGGTAGATCAGTGTCTTAGCGCGTTTGAGCAGCAATAACAAAATACCAAAGACTCGGTAGTTCATAAACAACAGAAATTTATTTCTCACAGTTTTGGAAGCTTTAAGTCCTAGATTAGGGTGCCAGCATGTTTGGATAAAGGCTCCTTTCCAGGTCACAAGATTTTCCTTGCATCCTCACATGGCAGAAGAGAAGGGCCTAGGGAATCTCTCCGGAGCCTCTTTTATGAGGCACTAATCTCATTCATCAGGGTTTTACCTTCATGATTTAAGTACCTCCCAAAGGTCCCACCTATTAATACCATCACCTTTGGGGGTGAGGATTTCTACATATGAACTTGAAGTGGAGGACACAAAAGTTCAGACTATAAGAGTTAGAAACATGATTTTTAGGTCTAAGAACTAACAAATTATACTCTATGAATTTCATTTCAGAGCAGCAAAAGGGATTTTATATAATATTTACTATAATGAGAAACTAAATATAATACTTTATGTGTTAGTTTCCTATTGCTGCTGTAATACATTACTTAGTGGCTTAAAATAACAAATCTATTATCTTAAAGTTTGCTGGTCAGGGGACTTCCCTGGTGGCCCAGTGGATAGGGCTCCCTACTCCCAACGCAGGGGGCCTGGGTTCAATCCTTGGTCAGGGAACTAGATCCCACATGGATGCTGCAACTAAGAGTTCACATGCTACAACTAAGAAGTCTGTGTGCCGCAACTAGAAGATCCCGCATGACGCAACAAGGATCCTGTGTATTGCAACTAAGACCCAGTGCAGCCTCAATAAATAGTTTTTAAAAAAAGTTTGCTAGTCAGAAGCCGGAAATGGGGTTCACCGGGCTTAAATCAAGGTGCTGTCAGGGCCGTGTTCCCTCTGTGGCTCTTGGGGGAGCAGCTGTACCTCTGCCTTTTCCAGTTTCCAGAGGGTGCCTGCATTTCTTTGCTTATAGCCCCTTCCTCCAATTTTAAAGCCAACAATATCGCACTTTCAAATGTCTCTCTGGCTCTGACCTTCTTGCTGCCATTGTCATGTCTCCACCTGACTGTGACCCCCCCAACCTCCTCTTATAAGGATTCCTGTGATTCCACTGGGCCCTCTTGGACAATCCAGGGATAATCTCCCTCTCCCAAGATGCTCAATTTAATCGCATTTGCAAAGTCCCTTTTGCCATGTAAAGTAACTTATTCACAGATCTGTGGAGTAGGACCTGGATACTTTTGGGGAACTGTTATTCTGTCTACCACATTTTAACAATATAATTCTTGTTGTTCTGATAATGTTGAGACACAGCTGAAACTAAAGCACTGGGTTTGATGCGCCCTCTCTCTTTCTTACTTGAGGCAGGTAGATTTCTTCCTTGACCTTGGCTTGGGCTGAACCTGTTCCAAGGGTACGGTGTCTAGAGAAGAACAAAGTCATCCCTACCAGGCTGGGCCGCTGGCTCCCAAGGTTGGATTCTGGCTATTGCCAGGCAATGTAGGTGCAGACATTCATTTGAAACTAACCTGAAGAACTCCTTTTTAATCACTTTTTTCCCTGCAAGCATGTGATGTTTACTTTGTGGGGCACCCAATTTTAAAGGTCTTAACATGTTTTGCTCTCTCGGATACATCAGAAGTCACTGAGTTATTCTCTAGCTCCAGGGGCTGTGTGTTATGACCTAAAAATCAGGATACATGGTCTGACAGAGGCTTCTCTAACTGCTTCCAAGAGTCAAAAAAGTTTCAGGGGATGCAGTTTGGTTAAAGACACATTAGAATTTCTAGCATATCTTGATGGTTTGGGGAAGATAACATCACAGAATAAATAAAATAAACTTGCTATCATTTAATAAGTTCTGTACAAAGTGCCAAGTGCTGGGCTATGTCCTTTGTACATATTATCTCATTTAGCAGTGAGATAGAAATGATCACCCTTGTTTTGCAGGTACTATCTCAAAATTGTCCTAGTAGGCTCAAAATTCAAATGGAGATCTATCTGACTCAGAAGCCAGTGGCTTGTAAACTACTACATTCACAGAAACCTAGAGCACAGAAATCTGTAAATAGATGCATCCCTGAAACTAAAAATATTACCTGAAAGATAAGGCACAGCTCCAGATCTGCAAGTGTCTTTCTTTACAACCTCAGTGAGAGCTGCCTGGAGATCAAGACGAGTGACATTTAGTTCAGTAGAGATTTTAGAATAATCTAAGTATTGGTATTTTCCTGGCAGATTTGATAGAAAGACAGACATGTGGGTTTTCATTTTCATTTCCCCTCTCATAATACAGCCTGTGTCCAGCACACCTACATCATCAGGGAATACTCAGACCTCCATGCCCTGGGTGGGGGTGCTGTGGGAGCCCCAGGTAATATTGGAGAAGAGGGATGTACTTTGGAGCCTAAAGAGCACTGTTATATATATGGCAAAGGGTCAGTTTAGCATCTGCTGCTCTCTACCAACGGTCTACTCATGGGGGAGGAAGAGGGAAACAAAGGGCCCATCTCACTTGAGAAAGTCCAAGCCTGACAGCTGAAGGGTCCCAGAGCAGCAAGCATCACGTCGCCTCTTCTCTTGGACCATTTCAGCTGTCTGCTTGGGATTGACAGAGGCATCTGGCTGCTAAAAATACCCTACTGACCAAGTGCTTCCTCTTCCAACTGAAGCTGAGCACGACTGCAATCCAGGACTTCACTACTCCTTGCAAAGGAACTTTTCAAAAGTTTTCAGACCCAATTTGAGAAGCACACCAGCCCAAGGTCATTTTCTACTTTGTCAGCTTTGCTGGGTGGTGAATGGGACCCTTCCCAGGTCACTGTCCTCTGGCCTGCCCCATCCCCAGCTCCAGGAAAAGAGGTAGAGGGGGAGTGAGGGCCCAGTGGCTGAGAGGGGGTAGGGAAGGGGAGGTGCTTGTCCATTTATAGGCTTGCTCTTTGGGATGCTGAAGGTGCTGAAATAGCAGCGAGGACAAGGGGCTTGGCTCAGTGTTAAATATCTGCTGAGCTGCCCGAAGACTCTGAGATGACCATAGGGGGCATGGAGAACGTGGAGGTCTTCACTTCTGAGGGCAAAGGCAGGGGTCTGAAGGCCACTAAGGAGTTCTGGGCTGCTGACATCATCTTTGCCGAGCGGGCTTATTCCGCAGTGGTTTTTGACAGGTATGGAACATAGGTTGCCTTCTTTTCTCCTGTTGGTTTGGCAGGAGCCACACTCTCGAATACTTTGCTCTCAAAACCATCAGGGAATGGGATACAGTCTATGTGACCATTGATAACACAGGGCATTAGGACAGCTAACTGTTTGCTGGCATGACTTTTTCTGCAAAGAGTCATGGCCAACAGGATTGGCTCTGGTGCCCAGGAGGGTTGCAAAGGTGAGCAGAGGCTTTGGGGCACCAGTGAACTTGGCTGAGTGGGAGTGCTGTGTGTGGAGAGAGTGGAGGGACAGGGAGTGGAGAGGTGGGTGTGGTGCCCTGGGAAACATTCTCATACGGAAGGCTCCATGTTTTCAGCTTCTGAGGTGTAATACATGTATTAGAGGATTAAGTAATTGCTGAGACTTTGAGAAAGTAATTGTGAATAGACAAGTAACAGTGGAATCCACTTACCTTTAAAAATTAAAATATCACCAATGAACTGGAATCTCCTTTCACCTTTCCACTCCACATCCCAGTCCCATCTGTCTTTCCTCAGAGGTAATCTTTGCTATGATTTTAATGTGTTTCCTTCTAGAATATTCTTGTACTATTATATATACCTATATCTGTGTCTATCCATCTATCTATCTATATCTGTACTTATCAAAATGTATAGCTGTAGTTTGTCTCCCCCCCCCTCTTTTTTTTATAGAAATCATCTCATACTTTAGATGTCATTCTGGAATTTGCTCTTTTCACTAAACAACACGCTTTGATATTTATCCTTATGGAAACTATGTCTGGAGAGACATTTTAAATCCTCAAAGATCTGGTTTTTTTTTCTCTACATGTAGATCTATCCATGTTGGATCACAAATTTTAACTGCTGTGGATATTCTACCCTATGAATATATGAATTTTGAAGATCTGTTCCCCCATTGAGAGACATTTGGTGGTTTCCAATTTTTCATAAAAACAAACATTTCTGCTATTGAAATCCTTGACCACGTTCACTTATATGCATGTGTGATTATTCTCGAGGCTAACTGTCTAGAAGAGGAATTGCTGTGCCACAGGGTGTGCTGTTTTCCATTTTAAAAGGCTCTCCAAAGTGGCTCTATTAAATTTACTTTCCCATTTCCCCACAGTCCTGTCCATACTTGACCATGAAACTTTTAAATTAGTACTAAATCTTCTTAAAAAAAAAACAAACCCACACTGTGATAAAAATTATGGCAGTATTCTCTGAGCCCAAACGGTGGGGTGACCTGCCTGACATTGATGTGGTCTAAATTAAGATGGCCTCTGATAATCTAGGCTTTGTGGTTGGCTCACTGTATGACCATCCCGAGAACAGGCACAGCTTTTCAGAGACAATGTGAATAGCGTTCCAATTCTCATTTCTTCCTGCCTACCAAGACCTTCAGGGGAAGGGCAGGGAATGGAGTATCTAGCTAACTACACTGAGGAATTTAAGGGGGCTGAGATGACTGTCATACCTCTTCAGGGCTAACATGCCTTACTTTATTTACTTGTGTATGTGTGTGTTGAGAGCAGTTGAGGAGTCATTTGGATTCAGAATTCAGATATAAAAAGCTGGAAACAGGAACTCTGAACAATGATCTTGTTACTACTACTGAGTTGCCACCTGGCCTTTTATGCAGCACCTCCATGGGTGTCTCCAGTTCCCTGAAAACCGAAATAGCCAGTCAGTTTCTCTTTTAAGAGTGTTTGGAGTTCGGTGGGTTTTCCTTCCATTACAAGAGTAAAACTTAGGGTTTCTCATTCAAAAATGCTTTGGGTCTTCGTTGCTGCACATGGGCTTTCTCTAGTTGAGGCAAGTGGGGCTACTCTTCATTGTGGTACATGGGCTTCTCATTGCAGGGGCTTCTCTTGTTGCAGAGCATGGGCTCTAGGCACACGGGCTTCAGTAGTTGCAGCATGTGGGCTCAGTAGTTGTGGCTCATGAGGGATGAGGGATGAGGCATGAGGGATCTTCCCAGACCAGGGATCGAACCCATGTCCCCTGCATTGGCAGGTGGATTCTTAACCACTGCGCCACCAGGGAAGTCCTGATTTCCTTCCAGCTTATTTTAAAACATAGGTTTCATTTGTGCTATTAGCCAGGATCTTACTATAGAAACTATCAAGGTTTTTCATTTAATGATTTAGGTATCTTCTGTGTTACTATATTCTCTTCATAAACTTAGTATTTAAAGGCTGCCTGCTTTCTGACCACTCCTTTACAACTGGACATTTAGGTTGTTTACATGTTTTTCTTTTTTCTTTTTTTTAATTTATGTATTTATTTATTGGCTGTGTCGGGTTTTCATTGCTGCACACAGGCTTTCTCAATTTGCGGTGAGTGGGGGCTACTCTTCATTGTGGTGCGCATGTGTTTTTCTTATTATAAAGAATTCATCATTCATTTGAAGTAATAACTGTAAAAACAACTTTAGTGTATGTTGCAAATAATATGCTAGTAAAATCTTATATTATGGTTATAATAGTAATAAAAATTAGGATGATTGGAGTAAATGATCTTTAGAATGATTTAATAAAATCTAAAAGGTTATTTTTAAAAGCTATTTACCCAGTACACCTGAAGCTAACGCAACATTGTAAATCAACTGTACTTCAATAAAAAAGAAAGAAATATAGAAATTCAAATTGCTGTTTCACAATTTTTAAAAAAGCGATATACCCAAACTTGTCACTGCAAAGATGGGAGAGTTGCTCAGGTGTACATGAGACAGCAGGGAGAGGTATCAGAGGAAAACTTTACGCATCATGTCCTCACTCCAGTTTTCAGTCCTGTTGAGACTCAGCCACTGTAGAGGAGAAACCTGACTGGAGAGGTAGGACCAGATGACCCACAAAAGTCACTCTATAAAAGAGGCACCTTCTAATCCGTGTTATTGCAAGCCAGGCTTCTGCCTTACCCTCCAAACACAAACATGAAGAAAGATTTTCTCTTTAGTTGAGTACTGCATTAAATGAAAATCTCTTCTTGCAAACAATACACAATATGTATACGTATGTATATGTGTATGTTACGAAGCATTGCAATAAATGAATCCCTGTGAAACCACCATCCTACTTAACAAGAACATTCTAATACATGCATCCTTCCTATCTTTCCCTACCCTGTCCTGTACTTGTCCCAAAGGTAACTACAGCAGTATCCTGAATTTTGTGTTATTTATTCCCCTGCCTTTTTTTTTGTTTTTAAATTTTAAATTTTTAATTTTTTTTTATTTTTTATTTATTTATTTTTGGGGGGGGTACACCAGGTTCAATCATCTGTTTTTATACACATATCCCGTATTCCCTCCCTTCCCCTGCCTTTTTAATGATGGGTTTATCACATATGTACATATTCCTAAACAATATGTAATTTAGTTTTTATAGTTTGTTTTTCATCTTTTAAACCAAGGTATGATGTTATATATGGTTTTATGCCTCTGGCTTCTTTCACTCAAATGCAGTTCAATTATTCATCCATATGGTTTTGTGTAACTAATAAAATGAATAAGCTCTGTGTGTGTATGTACCGCAATTTATTTTTCCATTCTCCTGGGAGTGGTTGCTATGGACATTGTTATTTGTATCTCTTGGTGAACAGATACAAGACATGGGTATCCTAGGAGTGGAATTACTGGTTCATAATATATGGGATATTCAGCTTTAAAATATAATGCTGCACAGTGTCATGTTGACTTGCAAGTTGGATTGTGTCTTTGCTAGAATAGACTGGGCTTAGCATTAAGAGCAACAGTCCAGGCTCTTATAATATAGTCCTTCATCTGGTTAGGATCTCTTTAATTTTGCTGGTTGGAAAAACAGGTGATCTACTTAAACATAAAGGATGAAGAATAAAGCAGAGATAATCCTTTCAGACCTGACAAATATGTAGTACTTGGGCTACTATGACTCCTGGCAGACATGACTAACCAATCAGACAGTTCCTTCCTCCTGAACTGCAACTCGGCCTCAGAGTTCTTTCTAGCAGGGTACTCCAGGCAGCCACTGCTGGTCAACCCAAACTGTCATTTAGAAGGAAGTCTATTTGACATGTCCTTTAGGTATTTTGGGTTGGGTGCTGGAGAGGGAAGAAGGTGAAATAGGTGGGTAAGGTCAATTTACCAAGGAGTTGTCTTTCTTGGATTTGGTCTTTTAAAGCAGGATGAGCTGTTCAAGGTTTCTCTCTACCTTTCTTGCTCTGTACTGTGAGGGTTCCCAGTTCCAGGGAGGACAGAAACTAGGAGCTCCATGATTCCTCAGCCTGTGTGATCCTGCTTGTTTCTGCATGCGGCGGGGCTAGTCTGCACGCTCATGATGCTGCCGTGTTCAGATTTTTTAAAAACCATATTTTAGAAAATGTAGGAAAACCAAAGCAAGAAAATAAAAATTATCTGTAACCGTAGCATTTAGGGGAAACTACTGTTAACCTTCTGGCATATATCATTACAATCTTTTTTCTTTAAAAAAAAATTGAGGTATAATTGGCTTCCTACAATTCTTGTATGCAGATATGATGCATATAAAATATTTTCTTGATCCCAATGATTTGTAGGGGGTGGTGGGAGAAACACTGTATTAAATATATACCTTGATCATAAAATGCTTCCCTAAATTCGAGATATTCAAATATTTGGGAGAGGTTATTTTACAATGAAAGGAATGTGACACCATACAGTATTTTATCAATTCTAGAATACATATTTCATTTTGACATCTCTGAAATCATGATGTATCCTACAGTCTATGGCTCATTATGATTTAATTGGGAGCATTTTGATGTTGTTGTTTCTTAATGGTAAAAAAAAAAAGGTGCATTTAATAACTGATGATGTGATATTCAATGTAATTAATGCATAATTTTTTCTTTACAGAAAGTGGAATTATTATACAGCCTGTCTTCTTTATTTCACAATATATTGTGAGCAACTTTCCAAACCATGAATATCCTTCCAAAGCATTCCAAAGTGACTGTATAATATGCCTTTTGTTGACTGTTTTCCATCAATTTAACAAGTATTATATTTTGAATATCAAGGTTGTTTCCTACTTCTTCTAGATCTTTCCTATGTCTCTGATTATTAAAGATGAACTCCTAGCAATATACAGTTTGGACTCAAAAGACATTTTTAAGGCTCTTAATACAGATTTCCAAGTCACCCCACCAAAGGGGATCAAACCAGTTTCCTCCATGAGCAGTAGAGCATTTGCCTCCTCATCCCAACCCTGGCCAACACAGAAAGCTATCTTTTACTTTTGTGTTTTCCAGCTTAACCTTTAAAACTTGTTTTAGCATTATTTTGTTTTCAAAATTTTTATTATTATTAGGGAGATGAAATGTCCTTAAAAATATGTTTATTTGGGAATTCCCTGGAGGTCTAGTCGTTAGGACTCTGCACTTCCATTGCTGGGGGCCCAGGTTCAATCCCTGGTTGGGGAACTAGGATCCCGAAAGCTGTGCGGCACGGCAAAAAAAAAAAAAAAAAAAGTTATTACATTTCTTCTTTTGTGATTTGCCTCTTCTCTATTGATGCCCTCATTTAAAAATTGTATGTGTAGCTCACTTGTTTGTTACTCCTTAAAGGTCAGGACTTGTAAATTGTCTGAATTCTTTTGTATTATTTTGGTTTCTTAGCTCACTGGATTTCAATTGTTTTATACTCCTCAATTAGTTTTGTGTTTCTTTAATTTTTCATGTCTTTTATTTTTAAAACTATCCATTTTTCTCATTTTACATGTATCTTACATGTATCTTTTAAAATGATGTCTAAGCTTTAAGTTTCTTCTCTTTTCCTTTCAGTTTACTTTTATTCCAGTTACTTATTGTCATTGCATCTTTCATTTTCCATTTTTAGCTTATTTAGTTCATTTTATACCAAATGGAATGAGAAGATAAACCGTTTTAGTCTTAAGTGTGACTCAGGCCTTCAGCAAGGAGATTAGATCCTTACTTTTTCTCTGCTTGGTCTTGGAAGGACTCTACCAGCCCTCTGAAGTACAACCTCCATCTTTTCCAAACTGTAAAGTCAATCAGTTGGTTAACCCAGTTGACCCACAGACTAAGGTGCACAGGGCACAATTTATTACAGTATCATTACATTTATTACAGTATCATTACATTTATTACAGCGTTATTACTGTCACCTTCTAATAATACCCACATCCAAAAGATGCAAGGTCAACCTGGAATACATTCTGAAGAATTGACCAAGGACATGAATTCGAAGCATGTTTTACAGTAACATGGAAAAGCTTCTGCTAATAGCCATCTGTCAATAACAAACTGTCATTTGCAAGAAAGACTGTTCTGAACTTTTTTAATTGACAGAAGAGTAAGAACTGGGCACCTTAAGCAGAAGTTATAGAGTCATATTTCAGGTCAAAATGGGAGAGATAAAAAGTTTTAGCCAGAGCTTAAGCCATTTAAGAAAGTCTTAGATATCCTTACCTTTGGAGACACCAACCCATAATATGCCAAAGTGTTGTTTTTGCTTACCACTTCTGAACGGACTTTTGTAACGTTGCTTTTGAAATTGTCAGTAAATTCCAGTTTGCATTTTTATTTTTGTTTTAAAAAAATTTGGAACTATTAAAAGGTGTTATCAGTTCCGATCCTTTCCCTGGGGCACCTGTAAGCTTTTAGGCCTTTGACACTGAGCTCCTATTGCCTGATAGGTAGAACAGGGCTGTTGGCACTGTCTGGAGATGGAAAGGGTTGTGCATTTCCTGGTGACAACCGGGCAGAGATGATGTACGTGAAGAGTGAGGCCACAGAGGGGAGGGGAATTGGGTATCTGAGGATCTCTTCCAGCCTGACGTTTTCTGGATTGCATCAGTTCTTCAGTACACACAGAGGACTCCAGTACAGGAAGAGAGGGGTGCTAAACTACTATAGGAATAAAGCTTGTTCTGATTATTATTTTCTTTTAGCATCAAATACAAGTTATGGCACAGGAAAGGTGCTTGTGGGCAGCACTAGAAGCCAAAAATACTGTTTGATTATTCTTTTTTTAAACAGTCCCAGATGTCTTGAATTTAGAGTATGTCTAGCCTACTGGTTCCCAACCTGAATCCAAGGATCCTTGGCTAAGGAAACACCTATAATTGGAAGATCAAAGTTTATGTGGATGTGCATGCATGCTTTTTATTACTGGGGAGAAAGCTATCACTTTCAAAATGATCCTCAGCCCAGAAGAAGGTCGAGACCCATTGAATTCATGCAGTCCTCTCTTACAGATGGGGAAACAGAGGCTTCGTGAGGCTTTCCCCAGATCACAGGGTGAGTCACAGGGCAGGTATGAGCCTCCCAGGATCTTACCCATCATCATTTCTCACTGTCCCCCATCCTCTGACACACGTGGGCCCAGCATGGCCTACTTAATTTTCTTTTGTTCTTGTCAGTCCAATTAATATTATTTAACTGTAATAAAAGAAAGAGTACACACTTATCAATTTCAGAAGGATAAAAATCTGGTTCTGGGGCCTGAAAACAGTTATATTCAAAAACTGATAGGTAAGAAACAGAAATATACATGTGGTTATACAGGGGGAAAATGTGCTTATAGTAACAAACCAATGTATTAGTTTCCTACTGTTGGTGTAAAAATTACTACAAATTTAGTGGCTTAAACAACACAAGTTTGTTATTGTACAATTCTGGAGGTCAGAGATCTGAAATGGGTTCACAGGACTTCGTTTCCTAGGCTTTTCTAGCTTCTACAGAATGCCTGCATCCTTGGGTTTTATCTTCAAAGCAGTTACATAGCATTTTCTCCCCCTCTGACCTCTGCCTCCTTATTAGGACCCTGGTGATTACGTTAGGCCACCCTGAGGATTCGGGGTTCTCTCCCCATCTCAAGGTCCTTAATCTTTTTTTTTTTTTTTTTTATTGTATTGGGGCATGTCTTGTGCTTCTGCTGCATATATATATATTTTTTTAGTTGTGGTGAGTGGGCGCTACTCTTCCTTGTGGTGTGCGGGCTCCTCATTGCCGTGGCTTCTCTTGTTGTGGAGCACGGGCTCTAGGCATGTGGGCTTCAGTAGTTGCAGCACTTGGGCTCAATAGTTGTGGCTCACGGGCTTAAAGTGCAGGCTCAATAGTTGTGGCGCTCAGGCTTAGTTGCTCTGCAGCATGTAGGATCTTCCTGGAGCAGGGCTTGAACCCTTGTCCCCTTCATTGGCAGGCGGATTCTTAACCACTGCGCCATCTAGGAAGCCTCAAGGTCCTTAATCTTAATTACATCTGCAAAGTCCCTCTTGCCATGTAAGGTAATTCGCAGTTTCCAGGATTAGGACATTGACATTTTGGGGGGGCTATTTTTCAGCCTACCACAACCAATAATATGAATTTCCTATTAATCCAATTTATCATGAAAGATATTAAGAAGTGGCAAGGATAGTGGACTTTTTTTTTAAGTTTTTGACCAGCTCCTAACTGATTCTGTTAGAGTTGAGAGTGTCCAAGAGAATATCTATCTATCTATCTATCTATCTATCTATCTATCTATCTATCTATCTATCATCATCTATCTATCATCTATGTGAGTAGGGAAAAACAAAGATGAGAACATGAGAAAAAGAAGGCTGTTTTAAAAGAAATTACTGTCAGCTGGGCTTTTTTGAAAATCAAACGAACTATGAGCCTCTTCAGGTCCAGTGGAGATAGCTGGGCTTTCAGCCCATGTAATTCTATGTGGGCCCGTGGGAACGCCAGAATTAACCATGGCATATGCACAAACATACGTGTGGACTTTAACCTGGCAGCAGCTGGTGGGTAGGTGGTAGGGGATAAGTGATGCTATAAATGGAAATAATTTAATAAAGGGATTAGAGAAATTCCTGAACAGATAGTTCAAAAAATGAGTGAGTAACTGTGGAAGTATTTGGGTTACAGCCTTAAACATTTGCACTTGATGTTAAGGCTAACCACGGTAGATTTAGAAATATGCCTTTAATTTGGCACTTTAATTTAGCTGCAAAGGTCAGACGTGCTGATGTGTCACATAACCCGTTGTGAGGTGTATTGCTAAATTTTGTTAACTAATCCTTAAATGCCGAAGTTTGATGATGATAACCTTTTAAACATAGATTAGGTCAAATGCCAGGTTGTCCCCATAACAAAGTCACCTTTACTCATTTGCATCTAAAGATGTGTTCTGAGGCTGGGAAGAGGGGTTTGGTCACAGGTAGAGTGTGAGTGGTACATCCAGGTCTGAGTGGGGTGTGTCAGCCTTGTCCTGGGAGTTGTGGCAGAGAAAATCTGGAGAATTGCTCTTTTAATGAAAAAGTGTTAAATAGGTAATCCCTAGTCTGAGCTAGGGATGCAGTACAGCCTAACTTCTTCCGCTAAGGTAAATAATCATGCAAACATGAACCCAGTGATGCCCCTTAAGGGTTGACGTGGGCCATTTAAAAAGGATATTTGGTAGATGCCAGGGAGAAAAGAAAGTGAGTGTACCAACTCTGGCTGTGTTTCTCCTCTCTGCAGATGACTTCAGTGGCTCCCCTTTGCTTGCAAAATAAGGACTTACTATTGAGAGTTGCATACCAGGTCCCCCACAGTCCGGTCATCTTTCCAACATTATTTACCTATACTGTGCATCCTATGATCTCGTCAAACAGCTCCTCCTATACATGCCTGCCCTGACTCCTCCCCCCATGGAAGACTTTGAATTATGCCAGTGCCTCTCCGTGGTGGAAGAACTTGACCTTCTGAGTATAACTCAGCTCATCTTTAGAGGGTCAGAACAATGCGTCCTCGCCTCCTTGGTGATCGCCTGCCCAGCTTCCTCCCTCCCCAACCTTGAACCCTGCAGTAGGTTCCCAGCACTCCTGGATGGCTTGCCTCACCTACCTTACACGTGTTTATGCCCCAGCCCAGCCGGGAGACTGCTTGAAGGCAAAGTTTGTATCTCCTTTATCTTTAAGGCCCTCTATCACCTAGCTCAATGCATAGCACACAGGAGATGCTCAATAAATACTTTTTAATAAACTTAAAAAGTTTTTATTTACTTTTTAAAATTGAAGTGTAGTTAAAAAAGAATATGAATAAAAACAAAAACTTTTAAAAATTAAAGTATAGTTGTTTTACAATATTATATTAGTTTCAGGTGTACAACATATTGGTGCAATATTTTTATAGATTATACTCCATTTAAAATTATTACCATATGAGGATATATGTGTAAATACAGCTGAGTCACTTTGTTGTACAGTGGAAACTGCACATAATTGTGAAACAATTATACTCCAATAAAGATCTGAGGGGAAAAAAAATAAAGTTACTGCAAAATAGTCGCTATATTTCCCTGTGTTGTATCCTTATGGTTTATTTCCTTATAGCTTATTTATTTTATACATAGTAGTTTGCATCTCTTAATCTCATACCCCTATCATGCCCCTCCCACTTTCCCTCTCCCATGGTGACCTCTATAGCTTGTTCTCTATATCTGTGAATTTGTTTCTGTTTTGTTATACTCATCCATTTGTTTTATTTTTTAGATTCCACATATAAATGATAACAAACAGTATTTGTCTTTCTCTTTCTGACTTATTTCACTAGCATAATACCCTCCAGGTCCATCCACACTGTTGCAAATGATGCCCAGTACATACTTGTGAAAGAAGAAAGAGGGGAAGGAACAAGGAAGGAAGAAGGAATTTAAAATATTGTAAAATTCTCTGGGTACTTGAGAGATGCAATGTTTTTTAAAACAGGCACCCTCCCCCTTGATTTTTTTTAAGTATTTATTTTTTTGTTTGTTTGGTTGTACCGAGTCTTAGTTGAGGCTCGAGGGCTCCTTAGCTGAGGAGTGTGAACCCTTAGATGTGGCATGCATGTGGGCTCTAGTTCCCTGACCAGGGATCAAACCCGGCCCCTTGCACTGGGAACATAGAGTCTCAACCACTGTGCCACCAGGAAAGTCCTTCCCCCTCGATTTTTGAGGGGAGAGCACCTTGCAGGATGAGAGTTTTTAAGCAGCCCAGGAAGCCAGAACTGCTGGTCCAGTCCCCTCCGCCGCCTGTGTTTTTGGAAGACTTATCCCCGTTGCAGGCGCCTTCTATTTGCATTTATCTGTCCAGTAACTGGTTATTTCCATACATGGAGCTGAGCAGCAGCTGCCTTTCCAACCCTCTTGACTCTGACAGATGACATAACCCAGGGCTGCAGAGCAAAGGGTGAGAGGGGACCTACTGGCCAGGGCAGGGCACGCCCAAGGCTGCAGGGAAAGCAGGTAGGCTTGGTGGTGTCCTCTGCCTTCTGTGCTGGGAGCAGCGTCAGGCAACAGGGACCGCTATGGGAATAATACCCCTGGGGGGATGGTGAGGACCTGCACTCTGAAGGGTTGTTGTGAAGGGTTAGCAAAAGAGCATTGCTATTTGATATTATGCAAGCTACAGGTGTACTATGTAGTGAGTCACAATTTTTAAAGGTTGTACTCCATTTATAGTTATGATAAAATGTTGGCTATATCCCCCATGTTATACAATATATCCTTACAGCTTATTTTATACCTAAGTTTGCCTCTCCCTGACTCCTTCTCCCCACTGGTAACCACTTGTTTGTCCTCTGTATCTGTGAATCTACTTCTTTTTGTTACATTCACTAGTTGGTTGTGTTTTTCTTAGATTCCACACATAAGTGGTATCATACAGGATTTGTCTTTCTCTGTCTGACATTTCATTTAGCATAATGCCCTCCAAGACCTCAGGTCTTTTAGATACTCTCACTGGGGGAAGTAAAGAAGGGGAGGTATTTCTATCAAGGAAGTACCCTTGGCCCCCTACCTATGGGTTCTCTTCCAATTGGGAGGTCTTCCTCTTTGGGGCTGCCTGGGAATTAGTGGGCACTGGGGGAGAGCAGGTGTTCAGAGATCACCTGGCCCAACCTCTGACACCTCCTGAGGACTCATTCTGTGCCACGCTCTGAGCTGCTACTTTACACATTGTTTCATTTAACCCTGGAATCACTCTGAGAGTGATGTAATTTTGGAACTTCTTTGTAACTTTCTTCTTGCTTAAATTTTTAAAAATAGCAAGTATTTTTCATTAAAAAGTAGTGGTCATTTGTCTAAAAGATATCAAGATTTAAATGTTGCTATTCTCATTTGCACATAAGGACATGAAGGCTCAAAGAGGTTAGGGTACTTGCTTGAGGTCACACAGCCAGTAGATACTGGAATCGGGTGTTGAACCCAACTCTGACCTACTCCAGGTCTGACTTTCTATAATACCCAGCCCACCACCAGCAAAAGGAGATGGAGACCAGAAGGACGAGCTTTTTTAAAAACTTCCCTTTCCTGCCTACCTGACACTTCCGTACATACTGACACCCCCCCCCCAACGCCCCCACCCTGCAAGAAAGGGCAGAATTTAGGTTTTCTTTCATCTCTACCTTCATGCTAGTTAAAGTTGCAGCATCACTATCACCTGGGAGCTTGTTAGAAATTCAGACTCTCAGACCCCACCCCAGACCTCCTGAATTAGAATCTGAATTTTATCGTGATCTCTGACGACATGCACGTGCATGAAAATTTGAGGAGCCCTTCTCTGCGTCAAACCTACACTCTTCCTTTTTCCCAGTTCCAGCCTTGTGGCTAAGCCTTTATGGCAGGTGGATTGATGGAGAGAAAGGTCAACCTCATCTCAAGGAGATCTAGATTAGGAGATAGCTCACAGTAGTTCCTGGATTTCACCAGCTTTTAAAACTTGGCTCTATGTCCTAGAAAAATTGTAGAATGAACTCTAAAACAGGTGTGTGAGCCTGTATAAAATAATTTGGTGGTTAACATTTGGGACCCACTATGCATTCACTAGCAGAAAAATCATTTCAGATTGATCACATTTTCTTTTCATGAAAGGTAATTAAGTGTTTATTATAGCAAAGTGATTGTAAAGACTCTCATGAGACAATATGAAGGCAAGATATTATTGAACTGATAGTTGAATTGAGTCAAGGCCTATAAAGAGGTTACATGCATGATTGTAAAGGTCTCTCCATCACCCAGTCTGGGGTGGAGTCTGTACCGCAGCATCCTGGGGCTCTGTTCCCCGACTTCTCCTGGTCAAAGTAGTAGTAGCGGCATAATTATGACGGGCTGTGGATTCTGTGCAATTGTAAGTATGCCGGCGTAATCCTACTCTTCTTCTCTAATTGAGGAAGCTTAAGGGAACACAAGGGAGTGAGGAAGACATTATTATGGGAACAACCTAACCTATAACGAAGCACTAAACTTTCATGCCCTTGAATACTTTATGATTAATAACAAATTACTAGCATCGCGCCTCACAGCAGATGGAGACACAGCAGTTTGTGGAGCTGGCCGCCCATCCCTTCCACTCTCTCTCTGAGCCAGGAGAATACATCAGGTAATATCAGTGACATCAGTAACCTTGTCATTCTTACTCCCCAAAACACACGGTACTATAACATATATCATAATGTGTATATGTCATATTGTATAAAATATGTCATGTTTCATGTCCCATTATACTGTAAATAGTTACAATTTTTTTATTCTTTGGGGAAAGGAACATTCCATTTCAACAATGAGAAGAGCATGTCACACTGAATGCCGTCTCCCAGGCCTCACTGCCAGTGACCTGTGAGACTTTTGGCCAAAGGACTATGAGGAATTTCCACCCACTCCCTTGGCTTAGGAAACTTCCCTGGTTCCTCAAGGGTCTCCTCCATTGAGATCCAGGAATACCCTTTGCCTCCCCTAGTATAGTGGTGCTCATGTTGCATGGTGATCCCAAGTTCAAGTGTTGGTCCAGCAACTTGTGGTATTCCCAGTGCCTAATGCACTGAGGTCGTAAATCTACACTTGCTGAATTAAGTTGAAGGGCTATCTGCAGAGGACAACAGTGTTCCCTACATTGGTTTCACTGAAAAATATCTGCCAAAAGAATAGTTGCAGCTAGAAGGGATCTTTGGGAACCCAAACCCCTCATTTTGCAAAATGAGAATCTGAAGCTTAGAAAGACAAGGACAGCCAGTACCTGAACCCCAGGCTTGCAAAGGCCAGTGCGGTGTCCCTCAATCACAGGTGTTCTCCCTCCACTTCCAGCCTCGTGAACGTCGTGTGTCACACCTGCTTCAAGAGGCAGGAGAAGCTCCATCGCTGTGGGCAGTGCAAGTTTGCCCATTACTGTGACCGCACCTGCCAGAAGGATGCTTGGCTGAACCACAAGAACGAGTGTTCGGCCATCAAGAGATACGGGAAGGTGCCCAATGAGAACATCAGGTCAGAGCTGGGCCCAGGGTGGGGCCTGGGATTTCCGAATGTCAGGTGGGGGATGGTGGCAGGACAGCATGCCCAGGTCCAAGCAAGCTGGGCTGAGTGCAAATCAGGAAAGAGCCCCAAATGGACAGGATACGGTCCCTTCTTCCATGCCCTCCCTTGGTCTGGGAAGCCCATCTATGAGGGGCTCTCCACTGGCTGGAGCTGGCTGCAGACGTCTTCCGCATAGCTCCCTAATGTTTAATTTTTAAAAATTGATCTGCCCGTGTCAAAAAATTAATGAGTGGCAGAGAGTCACCAGGTCGTCCCTTGGTCACAGGCTTTATCTTGTGGGCACGGCTTGCCTGACAGTTAATAAGGGGGCCTTCTCTGCCCTCAGGGTGAAGTGAGGCCTTCTGTCTCACACTCAAAGTCCTGTGCTTTCCATGCTGTCTAGCACAGGGAAATCAGCTCAGTGCTTTTTGACGACCTAGAGGGTGGCAGGGAGGCCCAAGGGGGAGAGAATATAGGTACACATATAGCTGATTCACTTTGTTGTACAGCAGAAACTAACACAACATGGTAAAGCGATTATAATCTAATAAAGATGTAAAAACAAAAATAAAACAAAGTTCTGTGCTTTCTGGGGCCCTCCTCTTGTCCCACCTTACCCCTCCCCCCTTTCTCCTCTAGAGCCCTCCACTCTTTCCAGACCAGGCCTTCCCTGCTCCCTGAATGTGCACGTCTGGGGCTGCTTCAGGGCCTTTGCTTATTCTGTTCCCCCCCTAGATTGTCTTCTCTGCTTTCTCTCTATCTAACCATTAAGAATGTGAATAAGTTCACACGTGATGCGGACATACACTACCTCGCTTTGTCTCCTCAATACCTCCGTGTGGGAGGAGGTCAGTGAGAGGACAGGACCTCTGGTTGACCCTCGAGCTGGACCCAGGCAATCAGAGGCTCCTCATCCCCTCCCCATCCTTAGAATGTACGCTCGCTAGCCTTCCCCACCTCCCAGAAGCTGCCCAGGGACATGGCCTTGGGATAGTAACGTGGTGTTGAAATCATCTGGAAGGTATATGTGACTGAACCCAGAAAGGCTTCTTTATAAACACTAAGATTTGGCTGACAGAGGCCAAGATCTGTTTATCTGTGGTCGCCCAAGACAAGCTTCCTAAGTAAGTCCTCTGCTGATTCAAACTGCCACTCACCAACCTGGAGTGGTCTGCCTCTTTCTTTGGTCTCTTCCTGCCCTCTGGGCACAGGGGCCAGTGTGTGAACCAACCCTCCGGAGGTTAGGGGAGACACGTTATCCCCACTTTACTTGCCTCTGCACAGGCTGGCGGCCCGCATCATGTGGCGGGTGGAGAGAGAGGGCAGCGGGCTCACCGAGGGCTGCCTGGTCTCCGTGGACGACCTGCAGAACCACGTGGAGCACTTCGGGGAGGAGGAGCAGAAGGAGCTGCGGGTGGATGTGGACACGTTCCTGCAGTACTGGCCGCCCCAGAGCCAGCAGTTCAGCATGCAGTACATCTCGCACATCTTCGGCTTGGTATGATTTCTCCCAAAGTAGGGGTGGGGGTGCGGTGGCGCCTGGGATTGTCCGACCAAGGCGTTTCCAGATGCTGCCGGGTGAGCATGGAAGGGGAGGCCAAGAGAAGTGCTGGAGCGGGACAGAGGCCTCAGATGATGAGCTCTCACCCAGTTCTCTTTCTGGTCTTGCTTTGCTGTGAGGTCATTCCTGTCGTGTCTGAAGTCAGCAGCCCACACATAAACGACTCATAGTCTCTGGGCAGTAGATGTGGATGGTGATTGACCATCTTGTTCATCTGCACTTCCTACACTTCCCGTATTTTCTCTTTTCCACATTGAGAATGAAGACCCAATCACTATCCCTTCTTGCCCACCAGTCACTTTGGAAATAAGGCTCTCCCTTTTCCCAGGTCTGATGAGCCGAGCATGGGGAACCAGGGAGAGGAGAGTAGGGGCGTTCTGGAGGGCGCTGCCTTGAGCAACAAATCCAAGCCTCCTGCAGCCAGGAGGTGGGGAAGGGAGCCCAGTGGACCAGTAGGCTCAGGCCCTGGGCTATGGGGTGTGTCTCCCATCTGGCAGGCCTGGCCCCTTATATGTGTGTGTATGTGCGTGTATGTGTGTGTGTGTGTGTGTGTGTGTGTGTGTGTGTGTGTGTAGAGAGAGAGAGATTTTAATGAACTGGCTTTTGTGATTGTAGGGGTTGCTGGTAGGCCAGCAGGCTGAAGACCCAAAGAAGAATTGTAGTTCAAGTTCAAAGGCAGTCCACCAGCAGAATTCTTCCTTGTTCAGGGGAATCAGTCTCTGTTCTATGAAGGCCTTCAACTGATTGTATGAGGCCCACCTACATTGTGTAGGCTAATCTGCTTTACTCAAAGTCTACCAATTTAAACGTTCATCTCATCCTAAAAACACCTTCACAGAAACATACAGATTAATGTTTGACTAAATATCTGGTCATCACAGCCCATCCAAGTTGACACAAAATTAACCATCACAATCTCCCAGATATTATTTTATGCTATCTTTACAACACAAGAGGAAGTCCATCATTTGTTTGTTTGTTTGTTTTAGGCTGTGTCACATTGTGGAGGCAGTGAAAGCACCGACTCTTAACCACTGGACTGCTAGGGAATTCCCAAGTCTGTGGTTTTAACATTCCTATTTTATAAAACAGAAAGCCTAGGCCCAGACAAGTTATATGACTGCCAAGGTCACACAGTGAGCTGGTGTCCAAGGAAGGACTAGAAGCAATCTGTCTGATGCCAGAATTTCTACTGCCAGCAGTTATGCTCCATAGCCTCGGGGTGAATGGGTGTCATAGGTTATCCGGGCTATACCCCTGAGGATGGCGTGATCACCAAGGTGTAGAGCTGAAAGGACCCATAGAGATCATCTAGTGTACCTTATTCAACCTACAGATGGGAAAACAAGAACTCAGAGCAGAAAGAAATTTGCCAAGGTAATGCAGCTTATTAGTGGTACCGACAGGCTTAACTTCATGTTCTTACTGAATGACCCGTGACATTGATGGAGAAAGTGACTTTCTTCCAATATCAATGACAAATAGCCATGTGCTATGCAGATCAGTATATATCTATAACTATATATTGTATTATAAATATTATGGATAGCGTATATTTATATATATATGATTTTGCATATAGCAGAAATTTGGGTGCAGATATGAATGTATCCTAGGTTATATTTATTCTTATACATTTTTGATAACCTAAGAGCAGATATTTGGAATCTATTTCTATAAAAAATAACTTTTTTTAATGAAAAGGACAGAAATCGAGTGCCATATAAACAGTAACCAATGTGATTTGCCTGGCATTCAGAACTAAGTGTTGCACTCATCAGACTTAAAAATTGTGAACAGGAATTACAAGGTATCCACCAGAAACAAAATAATCAAACACAGATGCTAATTTTATTTTATTCCATAAAATGTTAGAAAATAAAAATTATAGTTGTAGGAGTTGACAGTAGTCAAAGGAAGCAGGGGAGACACACACACACACACACAGACACACACAGACACACACACACAGACACACACAGAGACACACACACACACACACACAGAGCAGAGAAGGCCATGGGACACACACACAAACACACACACACAGAGTAGAGAAGGCCATGGGACACACACACAAACACACACAGACACACACAGAGCAGAGAAGGCCATGGGACACACACACACACACACACACACACAGACACACATACTCACAGAGCAGAGAAGGCCATGGGACACACACACACACACACACAGACACACACACAGAGCAGAGAAGGCCATGGGACACACACACAAACACACACAGACACACACAGAGCAGAGAAGGCCATGGGACACACACACACACACACACACACACAGAGCAGAGAAGGCCATGGGACACACACACAAACACACACAGACACACACAGTCACACAGACACACAGACACACAGACACACACACACACAGAGCAGAGACAGCCATGGGACACACACACAAACACACACAGACACACACACACACAGAGACACACACAGACACAGAGCAGAGAAGGCCATGGGACACACACACACACACAGAGACACACATACACACAGAGCAGAGAAGGCCATGGGACACACACACACACACACACACACACACACAGACACACACACACAGAGCAGAGAAGGCCATGGGACACACACACACACACACAGACACACACAGACACACAGACACACACACACACACACAGACACACACACAGAGAGCAGAGAAGGCCATGGGACACACACACAAACACACACAGACACACACAGTCACACAGACACACAGACACACAGACACACACACACACAGAGCAGAGACAGCCATGGGACACACACACAAACACACACAGACACACACACACACAGACACACACAGACACAGAGCAGAGAAGGCCATGGGACACACACACACACACAGAGACACACACACACACAGAGCAGAGAAGGCCATGGGACACACACACACACACACACACAGAGACACACACACACAGAGCAGAGAAGGCCATGGGACACACACACACACACACACACAGACACACAGACACACACACAGACACACACACAGAGAGCAGAGAAGGCCATGGGACACACACACACACACACACACACAGAGCAGAGAACGCCATGGGACACACACACAAACACACACAAACACACACAGACACACACACACACGCACACACACAGACACACACACACAGAGCAGAGAAGGCCATGGGATACACACACACACACACACACAGACACACAGACACACACACACAGAGCAGAGAAGGCCATGGGACACACACACACACACAGACACACACACACACACACAGAGCAGAGAAGGCCATGGGACACACACACAAACACACACAGACACACACACACACACACACACACAGAGCAGAGAAGGCCATGGAGATAGAAACCAAGATGAACACATGTAAGACCCAGATACAGGAAAAAGGAGAAACTTCTCAGAACCGACAGTTCCATCTTAGGCCTTTTTATTTTTATTTTTTTATTTTTAATTTTTCTTTTACTTTAATTTTAGTTTTTGGTAATGCCGTGTGCCTTGTGGAATATAAATTCCCCGACCAGGGATCAAACCCAGGGCCCTGGCAGTGAGAGCGCCAGGTCCTAACCACTGGACCACCAGGGAATTCCCATCTGGGGCCTTTTTAGAATACAGCTACCCCAAACTTTCAAGGTGGTGGTGCACTTTAGCAAACATAAGAGTCTCCCGTGGTACTAGGAGTCACACAGAGAACCGGAGACTGACTGTTTTGTTTCCAGACTCTCTAAGCATTTCCAGGATGGACTGGGTTTTCTATTTTTAAAAAGCTTTCAACAGCTGGATGGTATTCTGCGCCAAGTCTATGTTCACTGACTCTCATCTTTTCCTCTGGGCAGATTAACTGCAATGGTTTCACGCTCAGTGACCAGAGAGGCCTGCAGGCAGTGGGCGTGGGCATCTTTCCCAACCTGGGCCTGGTGAACCACAACTGTTGGCCCAACTGCACAGTCATATTTAACAACGGCAAGTGAGTATGTCTTTACCTTGGGTGGGTGTGATAGGGATGGGGAGACCTTATAGTATTGTCTCTACACTTGACTTAAACCAAAAGTAGCCTGTTGAACCTGATCGAGCATGGATTTCAAATGGACAGGAAATAGAGATTTTATTCTAGGATAATTGTGAATAGGAGAAACGTAATGAGGAAGATAGCAGAGAATTCCATGTGAGTAATTTCTGAGTCTTCATATGTTTCTTGAGGTTGTCTAGATATGTTCGATAAACCTCTATCTGCTATGTAATTTAGAACTTGAAGCCTGAGATTTTCTATCTAGAAGTCATTGTAGAGCATCATCAACCCATAAGGCGCTTGGCAGGGGTGTGTATTAGTGAAGCTTCCAGAAGAAATCAGAAGGCACACTCAGGGGTTACCCTGAGAGAATTTAATAAAAAGACAATTGACAGAAGTGTGGGTAGAGTCGAAGAAACTGGCGAAGCATGGTGAGGTGTTCAGGGTCTAGCAACAGCATGAAACCATTACCACCTCTAGACCTGGAGGGGCAATGGAGGAAGAGCTGTAGCCATGGGAGGGGGTCCATTCTCCCCCCGACCCAACAGCTTGGCTGTGCCTGTAGTGAAACCAGCCATTGCTGGAACCGTGGCGAGGCGGAGAGAGAAAGCCCAGAGACTAAACACCCCTCTGATTTCCCTTTTCCTTCCTATTTCTGGAATCAAGGGCGTGCATGACACTAGGCTTTTAAGCACTTGAGAAAGTCACTCAAGACAGCAAAGTTTATTTTGGACTCAGATGATTACCTTTTCCCAGCATTTGTGTGTCCCTTCATAAGCCTCTTGGGGTCCCTGGCCTGGACCTCATGGAATCTTCCCAAGGAGGGGTGGTGTCTAGAGTTACCCTGGTTGGCAGAGTGGATCAAATTCACTTATGGGGCTGGTCTTTCTGGATACCACTCCCCTAAGTGGTGATGACCCAGAGCCCTTCTGGTCACTACACGTAACAGCCGCAGGAACCTGGGAGCCTTTTCCTGAGATCATCACCAGGGCCCGCTCTGGCTTCAGTGCATCTACTAATTTCAAGCAGTTATGTTGTACCCGAGCTTCTTGGCTGTCATGCAAGAGGTGACTGCAGTCACTGTCTAGCTGCCTGCCATAGCGGAAAGAACACTGGACGTGGTGTTTGGAGCCGAATTCTAACCCCAGTAATTTCTACACGCTACCTGTGTGATGGGTCTCCAGACACAGTTCAAACTCTTCCCAAGACAGACATCCAAAGAAGCCACCCTTATTTGTCCAAGATGCTTGTTAGTGGGATAATAATAGCCTCCCATATGTTTTTTTTTTTAGCTCTCTACTTTTATTTTTTTTTTTTATTTTTTATTTTTTTTTTTGGAAAAGAATGCCTAAAGGAACGTTTATTTCAGTAAAAGAGAAACTGAGCCAGGGTTTAAATCAGGCAAAGATCGCTTGATGCTGGTTCTTGGTGGCAACCCAGATGGGGACTTATGTTGAAGCCCTTATTGGTGTACCACTCAGAAAACCCCAAGGCTCTGAAGGGGTACTCCAAGTCCAATTTGCCCGTGATTTGGCGCTCAAACAGGACTGGGCCACCTGGAGCATCTTTCATGAAAGGTTCACATACTTTTTTTTGTGCTGCCATTGAAAAATACTGTAGCACTCTACTTTTGAATGCATTGCCTCATGACGGTCTCATTACCAGGTTACAGATAAGAATACTGAGGCCCAGGCAAGGGAAGTAACTTGTCCAGAGCTGAGTCCCTTTGAACCCAGAACTTCTCATTCTAAATCCAGAGCACTGTCTGCTATACCAGGCTGCATCTTGTCCAGGGAGCCCAGCTAGGAGGGGCTGGGGTAGAGGTGGTTGTGATGGCCAGAGCTTTGATGGCATAACCTGGAATGCTGTGCACCCTTGCTAGCCGTACAGGATGAGCCAATGGTAATGATTTCCATTCGGGTGTCTGTTTTGTTTTTCAGTCATGAGGCAGTGAAATCCATGTTTCACACCCAGATGAGGTGGGTCAGTCTTTGGAAACATCCCTGCTCCTCTGACCCATCTCCCTCACTTGCCTGGTTTGCTGGGGCTGCCCCTTCCCAAGACTCCTTGGCTGCTGTCTGTCCGTCATGTCCTTCTGTTTCCCAGAATCTTGTCTTTGCCGAATGCTGCATGTTTAATGCATTTACAGGAATCATTTCGTTCCTCACCCACCCACTCCCTGCTGTGCTCATGCTTTATTTTCTTCCTTTCTCCGCTCTCTTTTATTCCTTGTTTCTCTCTCTCCTCCAACCCCAAAGCATGAAGGTCCTTTGCAGTCTACATCATCTTAGCAAAACCCCACACTGTCCCTCTAAACCCTGCTTCTCATGAAATGAGGATTGTTGATATTACTGACCTGCTAAAGGACTTTGTGTTTGCTTATAACCTCCAGCTTCTCACTCGGACTGGTTCTGAAAACGGTACCCATAACTGTGATGGTTTTGGTAAATATTCATCCATAGTATTCGCTTTATTGCTTCTGGCCAACTAGGAATTAGTGGTTTAGGTTAATTTACTTTGGACTTTTCTTAATGACAACTCCATGGCCCCAGATGGGCCTTTTTCTCAGGGCAGGCTTGAAAGTACCTGAGATGCTCTTTGGATTAACAACAAAATGCTGCGTGGGAGCTTGGGCTTTGGGAAGGCAGGGGTAGGAGTGGTCGGTGCATCTGAGTCTGTGTTTTGTTTTTTTGTTTTTTGCAAGTTCTTTTGTATTTATTTATTTATTTATTTATTGGCTGCATTGGGTCTTTGCTGTGCGCGGGCTTTCTGTAGAGTGGGGGCTACTCTTCGTTGTGGTGCGCAGGCTTCTCATTGCTGTGGCTTCTCTTGTTTCGGAGCACGGGCTCCTAGGAGAGCGGGCTTCAGTAGTTGGGGCACATGGGCTCAATCATTGTGGCTTGTGGGCTCTAGAGATCAGGCTCAGTAGTTGTGGCGCACAGGCTTAGTTGCTCTGCGGCATGTGGGATCTTCCCGGATCAGGGATCGAACCCGTGTCCCCTGCCTTGACAGGCGGATTCTTAGCTGCTGTGCCGCGAGGGAAGCCCCCGAGTCTGTGGTGATGTGCATTGCAAGGGGCTTTGGATGATTCACATGATCTCCTGGGTGTTTGGTTCCACATTTGCAGACCAAAGGTCAAGATGAGAGCATCTCTAAGAACCTTCCTAATTCTAAGTCTCTGTGGCTCTGGATTGCTCCTGACTTCTACAAGAAATATTGTACTTAAATAAGTTGCCTACTTGTGGCTCAACTGGCCAAGCTATAGAACTGCAGAACATTAGAGATGGAAGAGGTCTGGGATCCAGAATGGAGTGGTGATCGCTATTCTTCCCCTGATCTCCAGTTCCAAGTTAGATAAAATGGGGCATATATATGTGTATTTCTTACACCTAAGTGACATTCAATTAATTTGGTTTTGAAAACGTTCTAATATCATTGAAATAATTGAGACACTCTGAGACCTTGTAAGAACTGGATTAACTTTGGTGTGAAGCAAAGCCACTGGTCAACTCAATGGGCCACTGATTCGCTATTGAATGAGGACAGGTTGCTGCAGTGAGCTGCCTCTGTGAAAGGGCTGGTGCGGGCAGAACCGCTTACTTATCCCACCAGGAGCAATACCAGAGATCACGTTCAACAGTGGCCCAGGAGTCGCTCCTGTGCAACTATTTAGGGCATTCTAGAGTCCTAAACTCAAGGGCATTGGCGCATCCCATTTCCTGTGCATTGCAGACCCGGGAGGCAGACTGAAGACAATTAGGCGAGGCCAGCATGATGTGGTAAAACTCTTGAGTCGTAATCTGGACCCTGTCGCCAAAGTGCTGTGGGACCTTGGGGGAAGTTACTTTACCTCTCTGGGCATCAGCATCCTTGTTTGTGAAATGAGGAGGTCAATCCCCTGTAGCTGGGACGTATTAGGATTCTAAGCCGAGCTGTGAGTAGGATCTTCTTGCCCTTCTCTCCTTGCCTTTTGTTGCTTCAGTAACAGCCAAAATTAGGGTGGAGAAGACAGGAAAGAAGGAACAAAAGATGAGCAAGCACTCAGATTTTCCAGGCCCCATAGAGTTGCTTTTAAATCTATGATCACATGTATTGGGGACAGTAGTGTAGCCCACTTTGAGAGAAGGTTCTTAACCTTCAGGGGTCACCTCAGATGCCTGGGCTCACACATCACTGCCGTTCAGCTATTCCTCGCTTGGCTGTGACTTCAGAGCACGTGGAAGGGGCTGCCTCTGACTGGGACCCTTCTGTGGTGCTGGAATCTTCTCCTACCTTTCACAGCACATCTGACTCAGCCTTTCTGGGAGGTAAAGGAAATGACTGTGGACCTCTCTGTAGATGTCTTCCCAGCCCTCGGCATCCTGGCCCTCACTCTCTGGGCGACAGGTTCCCTCTGGACAGGGAGGCCCCTGGATCTTGGGGAGATACAGGGGCACAGCTTAGGATCCAGGCTGCTGGGCTCACCACTTCTTCTATAGCTTCTGACCTAATGGGTGGAAGATGCATGGCCGAGAGGCCCACGGGCTGGTCTCTGCTGGTTTGGCCTAGCTGGGCGTCAGTTGCACAGTGGGCTTTTGTCTTCAGCACATTCTGTATCTATTACACGGTGAGGTATGTAGTGCTGTAGGTAACTGGAGGGTCAGGTCTAGGCTGGAATGGTGTTGACATGTCGTCTGCTCTCGCTAACCACCTTCAACTCCAAATCCATGTCCCACAATAAATACAAAAGCGAACAATGCAGTGGGCTGATAAAGAGCCTTTATTTGCCTTCAGAGATCTGCAGGCATAAGTCTCCTCATATAATGTAGGTCTGAACCATCAGACCAAAGGTTAAGGTAAGAGGCGGCTTATAATTAGACACAGAATGGACTGAGATGGTGGGTAACTGAATATGTGTGTTTCTGAGAGCAGCAGTCCTCGAACCAAACAGAAAGGACTACTAAGTCTGCTCTCATTTGGAGTTTTTGCCTTATTATTTCTCCCTTCCTTTGTTACAGACAATCAGTAGCTAAATGCACAGGGAGCATTGCAGGCGGGGAAGTGTTGTATGCTTCTGTGACTGGGCCCAGACCTCTACTAGGAGTCTGTCTGAGCTGATTCCAGGGCAATGAACTGAATGGAGGAGATTTGATTGTTACAATGAGTAGAGTAGGACTATTCAGACAACTGTCCTTTACCTCATATCTCCACCTTTAGAGGGAAATGGAGTGTTCTCAGTGTTAGTGGAGGTCGTTGTCTTTGGGACTCAGCTCCTTGAAACCTCGAAGAGCATACCTCCCACCCCGGCTCTGATGGACTCTTCTCCTTTACCCTGCTCCAGAATCGAGCTCCGGGCCCTGGGCAAGATCTCAGAGGGAGAGGAGCTGACGGTGTCCTATATCGACTTCCTTAATGTCAGCGAAGAACGCAAGAAGCAGCTGAAGAAGCAGTACTACTTTGACTGCACGTGTGAGCACTGCCAGAAAGGGCTGAAGGATGACCTCTTCCTGGGGGTGAAAGACAACCCGAAGGTATGTGCAGCCCCGATACTGGGATGCTTCTGGGCACTTTCCCAAGAGCCGGGCGAGGGTGGATTCCACAGCTAACCAAGACACCCCTGCCCTTGTGGATGGTGGACAGAGCATTGCTGATGGATCCCAGCTAGTGTCCTGGTGCTGCCGCTGGCCAGGTGTTTGAGTTTGGGGAAGTTCCTCAGTTTTCTTATCTGTAAAATAAGAATGATGGCACCCACCGCAAGGGGTTGTTATGAGGATTAAACAAGATGACATAGGTAAAGGGAGTGGCACAGAGAGTAGACACTCAGTAAATGTAAGTTCCTCTTCTTGCCTCTTTGCCGGTTAAGTGATGCTGAGAATTTCCCATAGAGAGACCAGACGGGCTGGTCTCCCTATGCGAGTTGTCGTGTTATCACAAAGATATTCCTAGTCCCAGGAAATGGGCAATGTGGAGATCGGGCAATGTTTAGGTGGGTTAACATGCTTAACTCTTGAGTAACTGTTGTCTAACGGATGGTGAGACCACTGAGCATCGGAAGGCTTACCAAGGGGGTTGTCAGGTGCTCTGCTGAGTTGGGAGAGAGCTAGGTTGCCAGGTGTCCGAGCAGCCAATTAAAGCAGCAAGGCTTTAATCACTTCCTATGATGGTAAAGCACGAGGCTGAGACTGGAGCGGGTGCGGTCTCTCCCTGGTCCATTTCCCCTCCATGGGACGGCACAGAGGTGGAGGGTCAGATGAATCAGCATAGGGCTCAACTCACTGCCCAGGGACCCAGAACAAAAGGCTCCAAGCAGTTTTATGGACCCTGAGGTGTGTGTGTTGGGGGTGGGGGGTGGGGGAGGGGCTGGGAGTGGAAAAGTACTGGGTTCAGAGTCAGAGTGGGGAAAAGTGTCTTCAAATCTCCCCCAACCCCCTCTTCCCAATAAGGAGTCTTTGGTAGAGGCTCCTTGAAGAAGACCTCAAGACCTCAGATAATCAACTATATTTCAGTTAAAAACAAGAGACTTAGGAATGAAGGCACCTGGGCCAGGAATGCAAATATGCGAAGAGGGTGACCTGCTGGGGGCCGGGGCGGGAGGGGCAGGGGAGTCCTTGGCTGCACCTTCACAGACTGCCACACACTGGCCCTGCTCCAAGTCCCTTGTGCGAAGGGCAGCTTTCCCCCCACGGGTGAGGCCAGCCAGGTAGAGCCTTTGTAATTGCCTCTGGTCAAGTCTGAAAAATCACACATAGGTTTTGTTTTGTTTTGTTTTGTTTTGTTTTTAACATTTTTATTGGCTGTGTTGGGTCTTCGTTGCTGTGTGCAGGCTTTCTCTAGTTGTGGCGAGTAGGGGCTACTCTTCGTTGCGGTGCACAGGCTTCTCATTGCAGTGGCTTCTCTTGTTGTGGAGCATGGGCTCTAGGCACATGGGCTTCAGTAGTTGTGGCACATGGACTCAATAGTTGTGGCTTGCGGGCTTTAGAGCACAGACTCAGTAGTTGTGGCTCATGGGCTCAGTTGCTCCACAGCATGTGGGATCTTCCTTGCCCAGGACTTGAACCCGTGTCCCCTGCGTTGGCAGGTGAATTCTTAACCACTGCGCCACCAGGGAAGTCCCCTGTTTATGAAAATTAAAGTTAAATTTATTTAATTTTTAAAATTAGAAGGGACACATGCACTTACATAGATTCACACACCTACGTGCGTGTGTAAGCTGAGTCAGTCTCAAAACAGACAGAAGTAGGGGGAGGGATCTGTAACCAATGGATCAACAACGCCTGGTGTGGAGGAAGTGAGAGTCATCCCTCCCGGGCAGGATACAAAACTGTCAAGAATGTGTTCTTATAGGAAAAGCCCCATTTTTACAGGATCAAAGTTTCTGTATTCCAGGAAATGTGTATTGACACGTATGCATGGGGCACTGAACTACAGAAAAGAATGAGCTACTATGTCCACCCTCATCCTGACCCTCCAGAACCTTTGGGATAATGTGTGTCTTATCTGCAAGGCAGCCAGCCTTCCCTCCTGGTGCCTGGCCCTGAGTATGTTTTTCATAACTTGCCTCTAACACTACCTAATTTTTAGAGAGGCCAGACCCTCTTTTCTCCCTTCCGAAATTAAATGAAACAACTGCGTAGTCACTTCTCTAGAGCTTTCAATATTTACCTGGCAATTCCAATAGTTATGTAGGTGATGTGTGGCCTTTAGTTCATGTCTAAAGTGAACTTTAGATATGCTGATACCAGCTGGTGACCATATGCTCAGTTTTTCAATCTGAATTGCAGAGCTGGCATCTCTCTTGATATAAAACATTGATGATTTCTTCTTAAACTGACCTGAAATCAAACAAAAGCTATTATTTTTATATCAAATTGGATATCTCTATTACAGTAAAGAAATAACTTAAAATAAAAATAACTCAACCAAAACAAGTGAGCAGGAAAAAAGATTTGAATATAACTTTTTCAAAGCAAGTGCATCTGAAGACATAATAAAAGGGCATTATAATGTAGTGGAAAGAATACTGGAGAATTAGGAGGCCTGTGTTCTAGTTCTGGCTGTGACGCTGCATGTCTAGGCTTGGGCAGATCTCTGCCTTGTGGGTCTCAGTTTCCTCATCTGTAAAGTGGAGTGTTGGACTAACTTATTAAGAGTTCCTTCAAGCTTTTCTATCTATGATGTCATCACAGTTGTTTTCTTTCCTTTTTTAGATGATGCTTTATCTCAGCCTGATAAACTCCTTTCTATATACCAGCCTTTGTGACTCACCTTCAAACCTTCAATTGGCATCAAAATTGTTTCTGACTCCTATATACATATATATATAATAAATATAATATAATATAATATAATATAATATAAAACATACCCATATAGACCTGGATAAAAATAAAAACCAGATTTTTAAAAATGAGAAAATAACACCAATTTCCCTCAGTTGTAGCTTTGGACCCTCCTTGTTTAGGTTGCTTGGTGTTTTTTGTGTTTGTCTTGTTTTCTCTTTCTCTCTCTCTTCAGCCTTCACCCATGGTTTTTTTTTTTTTTTTTAATTTTATGTATGTCTGTATGTATTTATTTATTTACTTTATTGGCTGTGTTGGGTCTTTTTTTGCTGTGCGCGGGCTTTCTTTTAGTTGTGGTAAGTGGGGGCTGCTCTTTGTTGTGGTGCGTGGGCTCCTCATTGCTGTGGCTTCTCTTGTTGTGGAGCATGGGCTCTAGGCACATGGGCTTCAGGATTTGCAGCACATGGGCTCAATAGTTGTGCCTCACGGGCTCCAAAGCACAGGCTCAATAGTTGTGGCGCATGGGCTTAGTTGCTCCACGGCATGTGGGATCTTCCTGGGTCAGGGACAGAACCCATGTCCCCTGCATTGGCAGGCAGATTCTCAACCACTGCGCCACCTAGGAAGCCCCTCACCCATGGTTTTCACAATATGAACGCTCCAAGTTTTCACGGCTGGGAAGCCAACGCCCATCTTTCCCTGGCTCTTCGTCTTTGGCTCCTCCTCTGGTTCCTCCCCCTTCTCTAGCTCCTCTCTCTTCCACTCTGTTTTCTATCAATTGTGGTGCTCCTGGAGAGAGAAGCCTCTCTCTGCAGGGTTCCTTAAGTCCTACCTGCAGATTAGGTTTTCCTGCCTTTACTCTGAAAAGGGAGCCAAGTGGAGCAGCCCATTTTCCTTCTCAGAATAGCTTTATCACATGTTACATGTGTCAATTAACAACATTTCAGTGGGGTTGTTTTGAGAACCTTGGCAGTAGCCTCCTTGAAAAAATTTAATTCCCTTCCAGATTTTAAAGTAACACTCTTCCTTACAACATCAAATTGAGCAAGGCTTTTATTACTACCTAACAGCTTGGTATTCCCTGAGTCAACCCTGCAAGATATTGATTACTCCAGAAGATTCACTAAAAATTTTGAGTTTTAAAGACAACGGAACTGACAGTAGATTGGAGACTAGTGGTCATAAACTAGATGTAATTTATTTGTTTATTTTTAAAATAAATTTATTTATTTATTGGCTGCATTGGGTCTTTGCTGCTGCACACAGGCTTTCTCTAGTTGAGGTGAGTGGGGGCTACTCTTCGTTGTGGTGCGCAGGCTTCTCATTGCAGTGGCTTCTCTCTCTCTCTCTTTTTTTTTTTTTGGTGCATGGGCTTAGTTGCTCCGTGGGATATGGGATCTTCCTGGAGCAGGGATTGAACCCGTGTCCTTTGCATTAGCAGGCAGATTCTTAACCACTGTGCCACCTAGGAAGCCCCCTGCAGTGGCTTCTCTTGTTGCATAGCATGGGCTCTAGGTGCAAGGGCTTCAGTAGTTGCGGCACGTGGGCTCAATTGTTGTGGCTGGAGGGCTCTAGAGCACAGGCTCAGTAGTTGTGGCTCACGGGATTAGTTGCTCCGCACCATGTGGGATCTTCCCGTGCCAGGGATAGAAGCCGTGTCCCCTGCATTGGCAGGCAGATTCTTAACCACTGTGCTACCAGGGAAACCCCTAGATGTGATTTATGAGCCGACACTTGGGCAACAAACTATAGATGAAACTAAAGATGTAGGTCTGATGTATGGGTGACACACCTCTGGACCACTAGTCACAGAACTCCGCATAACCAGGCAAGACGTGGACTCCTCTTACTGATGTGCTTGATTCAAATGGGCTTAGGAAAGCAGACACACACTGAAATGACTGGTCTGGGACCAAGACGTGATCTGTTAACTAACAGAGGGCTGAGTAGCACTCAGGCTGGAAGCCAACATTTGGGTCGTCAGGCAGGAAGGCAGCCAGAAGCCAGACATCTCAGCCAAATCAAAGGGCAAGGCATGGAGGACATGAGGTTGGGGGGTCGGGGGGTGAAGGGGAAGCTAGGACAAAGTGAGAGAGTAGCATAGACATATATATACTACCAACTGTAAAATAGATAGCCAGTGGAAAGTTGCTGTATAACAAAGGGAGATTAACTCGATGATGGGTGATGCCTTAGAGGGCCGGGATGGGGAGGGTGGGGGGGAGTCGTGGGAGGGAGGGAATATGGGGATATATGTATAAATGCAGCTGATTGACTTTGGTGTACCTCAAAAACTGGTACAAGAGTGTAAAGCAATTATACTCCAATAAAGAGCTTAAAAAAAAAAAAAAAAAACAAAGGGCAAGGCGAAGGTTAAGTCAGGAGTGAGACCTGCCAGAAGTCAGAGCACTGATGGATGTATCAATTGTTGGGGTCAGGCTGTGAGACAAGTGCAGAAACAAGCACAGAAGAATTGCAAGGAGGCCCAGGGACAGAAGAATATGAAAATGAAGGCAGTCAGAGTTCTAGGGATGGTCAAGAACTCTGCAGAAGCCAAAGGAGGTGAGGTGGGGAGAAGAATAAATATAATGCCACTTCCTTAAGTGATTCTGATCCTGAAGCAAGCTGTCCTGGGTTGGGGGCTCTCCTACCGCAAGATGGACACAGCAGAATTGGCTCAAGGCAGCCGGGATTCTGAGGGAAGACCCTGATCTCCATCTATAAAGGGGGTGTATTTTTTAAGGGAACAGATGCCCATTCTCCAGTTACTTTGGTATTTTAGTGAAGGTAACCCCTCAAAACAATGTGAGCAGCAAATGTAAACAGAGCGGTTGTTTCTTATGATGATTCCTTATGGTGAAAAAGTTGGATAACTGGAGAGCTGATTAAATTATTCTAGCTCATACATTAAAGAGGTAGTATAGATATTTTTAGATTTATATGGGAAAATATCCACAATCTACTTAGTGAAAAACAGGCAATAGAAATATGGTGTTACTCCAGTTAGAAAAAAATGATGTCATTGACATGTACACACACTCATGCACGTGTGTGCATACAGAAGAACTGCAGTTGAGCCAGTACACACTGATATGGTCATATAGACATACTAATTGTTCAATATTGGAAAATACTCCTCAACATACTGTGTCCATCTTTGGGTGGGCTCTGGGGATTTCTACCTTTTCCTCCATACTCTTTTCATATATTTTAATTTTTTTTACAGTTTGCATATGTCAATTTTATAGTCAGAATAAATAATAAAGGTATTTTTATTTTGGAAAAAAGTTATATCAGGTTTGTCTAAGCAAAAAAAAAATTTTTCCAGAGAAGAGCTTCTGATATGGATAAGCACAGCAAGCAAACTTTTCCTTTGGTCTTTGAGAAATTTGGCACTTTTTCTTCAAAATTATTGTGCCTTCGTGGGAACTGGCTTCTTAGTTACGGTACCTCAAATATCAAAACCTCATTTTTTTTTTAAACAAGATCACTAGACTGCTTAGGCAAATGTGGGAAGCCTAGTAGGTCTAGATTTCATAGATGACAAGTTCTCTCATGATACCTTTTTGGTCAAGACAAGGAAATATGAACTGAATGTAGACACACTTGGAAGGGTTGTCAGCCCACAGCCACAGGGCCCTCTTTAATGAGCTTCAGTGGCAACTGGAGTATTGATTTTCTGGTCAAACCCTTGGCCTCTGTCCTCAGCCCTGTGCTGGCCAGTATTTAAATCAATGATTTGGGTGAAGATAAAAATTCAAGGGCATACCTGTAGAATCTGTGGTTGACTTGAAGTCTACAGGAAGAATGGCACACGTTTTGGGTGATAGAAGAGAATGAGAATCCAAAGTGCCAGAGAAAACACGACAGGGGTTAATGTCAGATTCTGCACTGGGGTCCAAAAGCCCAGGCATGAGCATGGGGTAGGGACAGCTGGCCAGCTGCAGGGCTCTGGTGCTTGGTCAATGGAAAATGCAATGAGTCAGAAGCGTGATGAGAGACATGGAAAAGCTATGCAGGACCTTCGTTCCCTGACCAGGGATCAAACCTGTGCCCCCTGCAGTGGAAGCACAGGGTCTTAACTACTGGACCACCAGGGAAGTCCCAAGCTGTAGGGATCTCGAGTGGCATTTACAGACATGAAACACTCACAAGGAAGAAGGCATTAATCTCATACTACAGTGAATGTCAAAGATGGTAGCTGTTCAGAGATGCAGTGAGTTGCCTCACAAAGGGGTCTGCAACTCAATGTCCCTCCCTTCCCCAGCCCTCTCAGGAGGTGGTGAAGGAGATGATACAGTTCTCCAAGGATATGATGGAAAAAATTGACAAGGCTCGCACTGAGGGTTTGTACCACGAGGTAAGAATTCATTTTTATAGGGCGTGGGGGTGGGGAGGAGGGCGGAAAGATTCTCTAGTAAAGGAGGGAAATGGTGGGGGGTGGGTGAAGACGGGGAGGCTACCAAGCAAGGTTGCTTTTCTGGAAGATGTCCCATGGTTGAGACCGTGACTTTTCTTTTCCTTAAGCATTTAGCACCTTTTTAGGGGTGTGTTCTCAGTGACTGTTCAACTCACTAAAACTGTATTTGAGGAGAGCAAAGGCAGCCTGACAAATGTCTGGGGGTGGAGGGGTGGGGTGTCTGTCCTATCTCAGGTTGGCATCAAGGATGGAGGAATGGAAATGGCAGCAGGTGGCTTGCTTTCCTGTAACTGAATGCATGTCCTGGCTACAGTTTCCGGATCTACTCACTGGGCATTCAACCCTGGCTTTAGAAGCACCGTGAGGTCTCAACTGGCTGTACAGTGGAATCATTGAAAAGTCTTGATGCTCAGGTCAATTCCTCCATAATCTCTTGGAGTGAGACCCAGACATCAAGATTTTTAAACCTCCCAAGTGATTTCAGTGTGCATCTAAATTTGAGACCCACTGCCAACACCACAGAGCACATGCTTGCACTGAATTCACTCAGACAGCTTGTTGGAAATACACATTCTGGTGTCTCACCCCCTAAGATGTGATTCCTCCAGTCTGCAACAGAACACAGGCAACATCAAGCAGTATCTTTTTCCCAAGCTCTTTAAATGACTGGAGTTTGGTTGCCACTAGGGCATGGCAATGTGGGAGATTAATTTCTGTTCATTTCTACCTGCTTTTCTCTTACCCTCATTCTCCTTTCCTCACTCATTCACTGCCCATTTTTGAGCCCTTACGGGGGTGACCAACATGAGACATGCTCCCTGCCTCCCAGGAGTCCTGTCGGGTCGTGGGGAGGAGCTAGAGCTCCTGATTCCATTCCTCTGTCCTCTTCTCTTCTTCTTTGTGTGTCCGCTTCTCTGCTCAAGCTTGGCAGGGCTGGATGGAGGGCTAGACACGGCCTACGGGCTTAAGAACATTGTCTTCAGGAAGGATTGCTTGCCAGCTCGCACTTTGTCAAAACTCCACCCAGATGCCCCATGGGCCTGTGGGAGAGTCTCAGAGAAAAGGGTTTCCATTCGTTTGAAATGGAAAGAATTGGGTGACATTTCTCCCCTGAGAGTGTCAAGGGAAGGAGAGGACAGCTGTGAACAGCTAAATTCTAAAGACCGTCTGAAGCTACATCTGCATGTGAGTCAGTCAGAAAAGGCTGACTCCAAGCCGCTTGGGATGGGGCCCATCTTTTTACTCACCAGGACCAATGTGGCCTCCTCCTAGTGGGTCTCCTGGGCTCTCTCTCTGCCAATCCATCTTGTACAGTAAACTCCCTACATGCAAACGAGTTCCATTCCGGGAGTGTGTTCATTAAGTCCAATTGTTTGTAAGTCCAACAAAGTTAGCCTAGGTACCCAACTAACACAATGGCTACATAGTACTGTACTATAATAGGTTTATAGTGCTTTTCACACAAATAATACATAAAAAACAAACAAAAAATAAAGAAAACATTTTCAATTTTACAGTACAGTCCCTTGAAAAGTACAGTAGTGCAGTACAACAGCTGGCATCCAGGGGCTGGCATCGAGTGAACAGGCAAGAAGAGTTACTGATGGGAGGAGGGAGAGGAGGCGGGAGATGGTAGAGCTGAAGGATCTTCAGCAATAGGAGACGGAGGGCGAGCTGCAGTTTCACTCCTGCCTGACGCTGATGGAACGCATGTTCGCATCTTTGAAAGTCTGCAGCTTGAAGTTTTGTATGTAGAGGACTTGCTGTACACTTCTAGCAGGTCATGACTGTCCAACCTCACTGTGCCTAAGGGCCACCAAGGAGCAGATATGAACGACAGATGCCAGGGTCCCTCCCCTGGATATTCAGTTTCCATTGGTCCGGGGCAGGACTCAGGCATCAGGATTTTAAAAAAGCTCTCCAGATGATTCCAAGGCACAGCCAGGGTGGAGACTCATGGGAATGATGGTTCAAATAAAGCTGCACTGCTTGGCTTGAATCCTTGCTCCATTACTCACTCTCTGTGCAACTTTGGCAAAGCACGTACCCTCTCTGTGCTTCAGTTTCCTCCTCTGGAAAAATGGGAATATTAGTAGCACCTATCTCACTGCGTTGTTGTGAGAGGAAGTAAATATATATGTACACATATAGCTTTTATAACTCCCTCCTGGCTTCTATGCTAACGCCTCATTCTGACATGTCAGCTGTGTCTCCCAAGGTTACCCTTTCCATCCCCACATCTTAGCCAAAAGGGACCATTTGGATCTTCAGATCACAAACTGGTGCTTTCCCATCTCTGTCAGCAATCCCCTCAGTCTTCAACGAATCAGTGTCCAGTGCCGTCGTGATGCGCCCACATGTGAGTGAAGCACGTGCCCTGGTGCAGGGATAACGGACAGGGCCTGTGTCTCCTAGGTTGTGAAATTATGCCGGGAGTGCCTGCAGAAGCAGGAGCCAGTGTTTGCCGACACCAACATCTACACGCTGCGGGTGCTGAGCATCGTTTCCGAGGTCCTCTCCTACCTGCAGGCCTTTGAGGAGGCCTCACACTATGCCAACAGGATGGTGGATGGCTATATGTAGGTGGCAATCTTGGGACTCAGGTCGTCTCCTGGAAACATGTCTATTCCAGGGATGCCAAAGAGATGGCACACGAGATGCTCCCTCTCCCTCCTGCGCCCACAGCGGGCATCAGTAACGGATCACCGTCCTCTTTATGACTGAGCCTTTTTATTGTGGTGTTCTGAGCAATAATGTCCAAATAATCAGATCTGATACCTGAGATGAAATCTATTTGTCATCCCTGGTCTTTCCCAAATCCTCCGGCGTGTCTATTACTTGGGTGGCATCTTCTGCTTTTGGTTTCCTTAAGGCGGAATCTGGCTTGATTTTAAGTGCTTAGAAAGGGTTTTCCCCCTAACGAGCAACAGAGGCAATCTTGTCAGCTTTAAATTTTATTAAAAAAAAAAAAAAAAAGATGTCAGCCATCCTTGCTTGTAAATTGTAAAATGCAACTCTCTTGCTTTCCCTCTGCTAATGTCCTCTCTTGCCTTATGTGTCCACATGGGCATGTGCATTTGTATTTCTGGCCAGATGAATAAGTCGACAAAACCTGGGAAAACTGTACAATGTGCTAAAAGGAAGCCCTGTTAGGTGGTGCCAAAGAGGTGAAAAGACAACTCTATTTCAAGAAGGATGTTCAAATTATTCTTTTCCCCTGAACTTCCTAGACCTTTCCAAGGAGAGGGCTGGGGAGCTCCTGAAGGCTCCCAGCTCTCTGCACTCAAGTGCAGAGCATGGTCCTGACCCCGTTTCCCCATGAGGACTTGGCTGGGTGGCCCAGCTCAGAGTCTCCGCTCTCAGGGCCTCACCATGTGGGGTGTTGGCATCTCACTGCATCTCTGTGCGCCTCAGTCTACCCTTGATGTGGGTGCCCCACCGTGCTGGTGGGAAAGCAGATAGACTTAATCCCTTTATAAGTTGTCAAATGTTGGGCGGATACAAGGCAGGTGGGGAATACACGTTATGATTACTTGCTCTGCCCCTACAGGAAGCTGTATCACCCCAACAATGCCCAGCTGGGCATGGCTATCATGAGGGCAGGGCTGACCAACTGGCATGCTGGCAACATCGAGGTGGGGCACGGCATGATCTGCAAAGCCTACGCCATTCTCCTGGTGACACACGGACCCTCCCACCCCATCACCAAGGACTTAGAGGCAAGTGGCTTCTTGTGGCTTCTTTCACCTTCTGGGCTCTCTGAAGATGAAAGCTGAGTGCTAGACTCTGCTTTTGGAAAGACCATAGATTGCCTGCTGGACCAGAAGAGAATTCAGAAATGCTTAGCCCACTACCTTTGGTTTACACCTGAGAAAACTGAGGCCCGGGGAAGGGGAGTAACCTCTCCTTAGTCACAAAGTGAGTGGATGGCAAAGCTCAGACTTGAACCCTGGAATGCTTCGGATGCTTCAAGTCTGGACTGAAAAAACCCTAAACAATGGTGTGCACGTGTGTGCAGCACATATATTACAAAACGTGCCACACGGAATATAGTTGAGGAGCACAGGCTCCGGAATCACACTGCTGGGATCGAACTCCAGCTTTACCACTTTCCAGTCACGTGGCTGCAGATACCGAGTGTGTGGGCCTCAGTCTTCTCATCAGGAAAATGGAGAGAAAAGTTTAGGTTTGTCACAAGGGTTCGATGAGTCGCGTGAAAAACACTTAGAACAGTGTCTGTCGAGGGGCACGCTCTTCATAGCTGCTGGTTTGCTTTGTGCTTTGAGGGCTGATTTACTTGAAAGTGACAGGGTTCAAAGGACTGTCCTCAGGCAGTAGTATAGGGAAAGAAGACAGACTCTGGTGTCATAGAATGTACGAGAAGACTAACTTTATGTCAGTGTATTAAGCTTGTCAAAGAAGAGTCTTTGTCACCTTCTTCACTGCTCTAACCTCAACTGCTCCACCAAGCCCGGCCCCTTGATAAATATTTCTTGAATTAACATATGGGAGAATGAGGGTTTTTCTATGTGTCACACGCTATAATCTTCCCAGCCCATTGTAAAGTACAAGGGAATTGCATCCATTTCATGTATGAGGAAGCTGAGGGCTGAAGGGATTAAGTCATTTGCTTAAAGTCCCACAGTGCTAGATGGGACTTAAGTGCTGGAACCAGGGTTCAAATCCAGGTCCCCACCTGGCAGTTCCTGAGAGCAAACATTCTCTGCTGGGAACAGTCCCTCAAGCTGCTCTCTCAGGGGTCTAACTCTCTCTTCCAAACAAACGGAGCCCACTGCCGGGACATTAGACCCGCAGTGGATGAGTGTGTGTGTGTGTGTGTGTGTGTGTGTGTGTGTGTGTGTATCTGTATATGTGTGTCCTCTGAGGGTACAGTTACATCTCGGTGGCTGGGACCCATTTACCCCAATGTCTGTCATTTCCAAAAGGGCCAGGGTAGGTCAGAGACCACCACGTCCTGGGGGCTTGTCGTCACTGTTGACGGTGTATCCCCGTCCCACAGGCCATGCGGATGCAGACGGAGATGGAGCTGCGCATGTTCCGCCAGAACGAGTTCATGTACCACAAGATGCGCGAGGCCGCCCTGAGCAACCAGCCCATGCAGGTCATGGCCGAGCCCAGCAACGAGCCAGCGCCGGCTCTGTTCCATAAGAAGCAATGAGGACCTGCCTGGTGGGGGAGGGGCGCCGTGCCAGGGGAACAGGGGAGATGTTCTGGGGGTGGTGGGTTTCTGGGGAGACCCTTGATGGGGAAGTCATGGTAACGCTCAATCTTGTTGCTGTGGGAATGTACTGCTCTGTGATTCCCCAGTGTCATTTTTGTTCATTTCAATTCAGTTCAATTCAATTTAACTCTCCCAGCTCAGCCCAGCTCAACTCATCCTACAAATATTCACTGGATGCTAGACCCTAGGGATAAAGAAGCTCCAAATGCAGCTGCGGAGGCAAAATGTAAACAAACAGAACCCAGTGTGATCATAGATGCAATGGTCAACTCTCTGGAGGGGGGCAGTGGAGGGCATGTGTCTGGCGTGTGTGTGTGTGTGCGTGTGCTGGCGAGGGTGTCACGGAGGAGATGACATCTGAGCTGAGGGTGGCAGCTACCTGCTCACCCATCTGTGCAGGTGTCCCTGGAATAGTCAGGATTTGCTGACTGGGATGGGTGATGTCCCGTGTCCTTAGGTGAGTGTGGAGTGAAAAAGAAGAGGCTGTGTGACTGAACCCTCTTCAGAAGGGTACATATGCAGAGGGAGATGGGGGTGTGCCTAAACCACCGGAGGCCTCAGGTTAACTTCCGGGTTCCCAGCATTATTCTGAAACTACTTCCAGAACACAAAGAGGGGGTGTTTCCTTTCCCCACCCTCCCTGCCAGGCCTTGTGATTCCCGTGATGTCGGGCTACTTGGATAATCGTTGAGATTTTTCTGGCCATTGGCCTCCTAGGATTGAAGAAGTCTCTTCAGGATGAAGCTGAGGGAAAAACTTGGAAACCCACATATCTGGTGATCATGGGTTCAGCCGAATTGGCCTTTGGGTGTTTGATTTGTTTACATGTGCCTGGGTGGCCTTTACCAGCTTAGAATTTGTTGCTGGCTCCCAGTAAATCTCTATTTTTAGAGATTTATGATGAGTAATTATGACTTCCCTTGCTAAATTTCTTTCATTGTCCATGCCCCGGGTCCTCTGCTTTTCTTACCAGAAGGAATGTCCCATCTGGAATCTGCACACCTAGGTTAGGACCTCTTTGGGGGTGTGACCAACTTGCCCTCATCTCCTGGGAGCCTGCTCTGGTTTCCACCCAAGAGTGAGAGTCTTGGGAATCAACCAATCTAGCTGTCCCATTGTCCTGGGACAACTGTCCCACTGTATCTTCTGGGATCCCCAAACCTCTCACCAAAGCCCTCCGTTTGAGAATGTCACCAAGTCTTGTATACCCTCCGGGACCACCCTTGACCCCAGAGCTCTAGCTAACATCCTGAAGTCAGGTGTTCCCACCAGGCCCCGTATTAGTCATCTGTGCCTAAAGTGTCAGTTCCTCCATCCCCACCCTTTCAACCTCAGAATGACCCACTGCCTCCCTTATAACCTGACCAACAGCTCTGCCAATGTGCTGTAAACTTTATCCAAAAACTCTGCAAAGGTGCCACTTCTTTGTAGAATACTCGTACCTGGAATTTGGCTCTTCATCGAAGACACCTGCTTCTCTAGAACTTTCACAGGGAGACTGACAGTTCTTCCAAGCCCATGTGCTACATGTCTAAGGAGGGCACCAGCCCTCTCCCAGGGACCCAACTGTGCCAGTTCAAATGGCATCTCTTATACCCTCATATAAAACCTTCCCCCAAATCTCTTCCCTTCTGTGTCACTGTCATCTGCCACACTACTGGGCATTCCCCCACATTCATGGTCCTCTCCTCCATCCCCTCTTCCTCAAATTTGGTGTCTTTGAAGTCCACTTTCACGAATCATCTATACCTCTTGCTTCACAGATTCTTTTTTTTTTAACTTTTCATAATCAATTTAATAGAGCAGAGACTCAGACAAACTTAAAAAATAATTTTTCAAGATATTCTTATTAAACATTCTCTAAAGAATAAAATATAATTTGTGCTTGACTTAAAAAAAAGGTTGTAGTGCATTTATTTGGCAATATTATGTAATTAGATATTGTATTTTGTATATATTTTCCAGACAGTCAAATCTTACTCTGCAAGTTCCTTTAAAAATAAACTTGTCTAAATATGCTGTGGTATCACTTACATGTGAAACCTAAAAAATAGTACAAATCAACTTATTTACAAAACAGAAATAGACTCACAGACATAGAAAACAAGCTTATGGTTACCAAAGGGGAAAGGGGAGGAGGAGGGAGAAATTTGGAGTTTGGGATTAACTGATGCACACCATGTATAAAACAGATAAACAGCAAGGATTTACTGTACAGCACAGGGAACTACATTCAATATCTTATAATAACCTATAATGGAAAATAAGCTGAAGTTGTATACCTGAAACTAACACAATATTGTAAATCAACTATAGTTAAATAAAAAAATAAGTAAATACAAATAAAAATAACTTTATAACTTTATAAATGTGATACAGGTATTATCATGTAGCAACTGGGCATCAGAGATTAATCAAACTTCACAGACTCTTTAGTCAATTCCAGGTGTCTTTCCACTTCCTCCATTAAAACCCTCTCTTAGTTACATCCTAGACACTGTCATGACCCATAATTTCTCCATTTTTCTTTTTTTTGGCCGCCCTGCGAGGCCTGCGAGATCCAAGTTCCCCAACCAGGGATCGAATCTGTGCCCCCCGCAGTGGAAGGGTGGAGTCTTAACCACTGGACTGCCAGGGAAGGCCCAATTTCTCCATTTTTGATGCCTAACTCTCTGGTCATTGCTTCCTACCTGTTCACCTGTCTCTCTTTTCTTCACCCCTGATTACTAGATGACATCGTGTGTTCTCCAGTGCGTCACCCTCCTCCTGCCTTCACGCCCTTCCAGGTAACCAGGGCAGCAGCCCGTCTTCCTTTTTGCCCATCCCCGCTTCCTGCCCAGCAGAGTCCCGGCCTGGATTAATTCAACTGTCTTGTTTTCCCTCCGCTGCCCCCGGAGGTGCTGAGCACAGCCAGGAAAACGGCACCTCTCAGCACATGCACCTCCACGGACTCCTCTCCAACCTCAGCTGGTCTTGGGGTGCAGCCCAGATGTGCTCCCTGTGCCCCTCGTTGGCTCTCCCTTTGCCCGGTGGCTATTTCAGGTCTCCACTCCTATCCTCGGGTCCTCTGCTTTCAGCCGAAACCTCATCTCCTGAGTTCACGGAGAGGCCAGGAGATGGGATTTCTCAGTCTTCTCTTCCCACGTCCACACACGTCGTGTCTGTGCTGGTCCTTCCCGCCCCTGCTTCTCACACCAGTGGGGTGGGAGCCCCTCTCCCCCTCCGAAGCCAGACTCTCCACCTGCGCTTTGGCCCTCGTCCCCTTCTCGGTCCTCGGGGCCTCGCTTCCTGTGTATTCCTTCTCACTCTGGATTCTTCCCATTTCTCTGTCCACTGGCTTCTTCAAAACAGTTAATAGACATGCTGGGGCTCTTTGATCATAATCTTTAAGGCTGAGTATTTTTTAAAAAGGCTTTGTCTCCCATAGTTATTATCTGTCTTTCTTTACTTTCCAGCTCTTCCTGAACCCACTGCAGGCTGGCTTCCTGAATCTTCCCAAGGTCGACTCACGTGGGGACTTTTCAGCCCTCGTGTTATTGGGCTTCTCTGCCTCAGTTGGCATCACAGCCCTTGATCTGGGCACCACATCCTTGTGGTGATCCTCTGACAAAATTTCTCTCCTGCCCCTGATAGGCTTGCATTTCCTGGAGCCGGTTCGGTCATCTGGTCACCCTTGCTTCCTCCTTATTTCCCTCTGCACAGCCCTCGCCATGAGCTTCTCCAGGCCCTTCGTTTAGTCACCGCCTTGAGGCTGATGTCCTTAAATCTGTATCCCTTGAGCATCAGCCCCGCATACCTTCTTGAAGTTTCTGCAGGCACATCAAACTCAGCGTGTCCAAAAGGAAGCTTTCTCTTTCCTTTCTTGCCACCCCCACACTTGCTCCTCCTCAGCACCGCCCTCCTCCCACCCCCAAGGAGAACATCTGACTTCTGCCCTAGTCACTTCCTGAGTATCTACTGCATCCAAGACTTTAGTCAGATCCACTCACTCACGAGTCCCTGGGTGACCCATGTTCTCCTGTGCCTTTCTGGGTTTTGGAATACTCTGTCAAAAATACCCCAAATCTGCCAACTCCTATTCATCTTTCAACACCCACTTTAGAAATCACCCCTTCTGTGAAGCCTTCCCTGAAAGCTTTAGATTCACCTGGCTGCCTGTCTAAGTCTGTCATGTTACCCTTGAATCTCTCATCATAACACTTTCCTCACCACATTATAATTGCCTTTTTACTTGCCTGCCTCCTGCATCAGATTGTGAGCCTCTGGAGGGCAGGAGCTTTGTCCCTTTATTCATCTTTCTATCCCCAGAACCTACCACAGGTCCTGGGACATAGTAGGTGCTCAGTTAATGTGTATTGAATGAATGAAGGAATGAGTGAATGCATTTGCTTAGACTGGAGCAGAAGAGACATGAAACTGTGGGTCTCGAGTTTTTATGTTATAGCAGTCCCCAGAGGCCATTAAATTTTCTGTATTTCCAAGCAAATATGTGTGGCTTCTTTCTTTCTGATGGTCTATTTATAGCAGCACTAATAGAATTCTGTCATGGTGGAAATGTGTTCTATCTGTGTCCAATGCACTAGCCACTAGCAAATGTGACAATCAAGAACTTGAAATGTGTCTAGTATGAGTGAAGAACTGGACTTTTAATTATTCCATTTCAATTAAAATAGCCAACATGGTTAGTGGTTACTGGATTTAGTGCAGTGTTATCGAATACTTCAGTATAGTTTTTAAGATTATGGACATTGAGACAAATTGTTTAAGTTCATATCTCAGCTGCCCTGATGTTAGCTAGATGACCTTGGACTGGTTATCTCATCCATGCGTCAGTTTCCTTATTTCTACTCACCACATAGTGTTGCTATACGAATTACATTTTTTAAATGCAAGGCTCTTAGAGCAGTGCCTGGCCCATCCTAAGGGGTCCATGAGCATCCCAACCATGCTTCTGTTGGGGTGTCCCTTCTCCTACTAATAAAGTGGAGGTGAAGAGTAGAGACAAGCAGTGGTGTGCTGGACCAGCTCGAGACAGCCACCCACATACACCTCATCCCGCCTCTGCATCCATCAACATCACAATGATAGCCTGCCACTGGCCACGATGGGAATAGTTACTTCTTGGTAATCAGTTTCACTTTAGAACACATTAATTTGCAGTGTTGTCAGTCTATAGAAATGGGTTTGCTACATAGATGTAGCAGAATGGAGAGTTAGAAAGACCATTAAAGAAATCCCTCCTTCAACTGGGGTGAACTCTGCGTTCTAAAACCTCCACCCCACAGGCCCACACCAAACAAATCTAAGACCTCTGATTACTACCCCTTAGACAGAACCACTTGTCCACTGCCCCACCAAGGTACTGATAGACATGTGTCCTAAAGGCCAGATATAACCACTGCTTGGGTGGATTGCTCAGGGCTTACTTCTCTAAAGGATGAAGAAGGGAATCAGGATGGAGCCCATTGGGGAAGAACCTGTTTCTTGTCTTTTCCAGATTCAAAAACCTTCTTCTAGAATGTCCACATTCCGTGGTTTGCGCCCCCAGTCAGCAACACATCACTCCTTCTCTGACCCTCCTGCCTTCCTATTTACTGGCAAGAATATGTGTGATTCCATTGGGCCCCCTGGGATAATCTGGGATAATCTTCCCATTTCTAGGTCCTCACCTTAATCACATCTACAAAGTCCCTTTTGCCATGTGTCACCGGTCTAGAGGGCAGCATGTGGACATCTTTAGAGGCCATCATTCTGCTTCACCTGGCAGTCTTGTTATCGAGCCCTCAGATCAGTCATGCAGGCACAGCTGCAAACCTCTGAGCAGATGACTTGGAGTTTGCATCCTGACCTCCAGATTCCAGGATAATGAACCTTCCTTCCCATCCATCACATTGACAGCCACATCCAACTTGCCTTCTTTCTCTTCCTCATAAGCCAAGACAGGGTTGGTAAGTTCTCAGTGGATCACAGCACTGTCTCACTGCTTCCCTTCTGCTTCCCTGCCCTGCAGGTGTGGTGTGTGTGGAATCCCTTTGTAGACTCTGCACCTTCTTGGGTAAAGCAAAGAGCTGGGGCAGTGCGGGGAACTACAGTTTGAAGCAGCAGATAGAATTCTAGCTCTGTGGTTTGTGTCCTTCAGTGGCACTTGCATTTGACCTTGTAGGATGGTGATTTGCACTTTATTTGCCGTCTGTCTCCTTAGAGTATCTTTTTCTTCAGGGGAAGATTTCTGCCTTACTCCTGGAGGTAGGGGTTTAGGCACTTCAGGCTGTCTGTTTACCCTTAAAATCATCACTTCCCTCCAGATCACCATCCACCTAGTTCCCCAAGATCTGGGACATTATCATAGATGTTTGCCTATAAAGGGCTTCTGTAGCTTGTCTTTAGCCAACCTCTCCCCAATTCTGATAACAGTACCAAATCTTCCTCCAGGAAGAGACACTCTTCCACACCATGAGGTTCTCATGACAGGATGGCTCAGGACCCATCTTGAATCTATGGAGGTGCAGCATTTCCGGACCAACAGTGTTTCTGGTAAATACTCAGCAATGAAGATAAGAAGAACCCTGATGGGTAACATTTGCTGATTTTCTTGGTGTAAATATTCTCACCATGGCTGGTGTCAAGCTGTATTGTTGAGTCAGGGGCTGGTCCTAGCTGCCTCCAGTACACTACCCCATGCGACCCAGGCCAGGCAATCGGACCCTTGCTGGGGCCCTTCTGAATTGGAGGAGTCCCTGTTCTTCTCTGCGAATAGAAGCTCTCAGTTTGTGACCCTGGAGAGGCTGGTATTCAGACTCCCTGCTGCCTGGAAAGTTCTGGGAGAGCATAGGCATCGAGGTAGAAAAAGGAGTTGGCGAAGAGAGAAAGTACTGATGACGTTGTAAGGCTTCAGATCCATGCTTGCTTGTCAGTTACAGGAGTCAGTGAACTACCCCTCCCCCACCTTTAATTTTGGCCTAAAGGAGTTTGAGTTTCTTTTCTTGGCAACTAAAGGAATTCCCGCTGTGCTAGTTTGTTTCCATCTGCCCACCCCTACATCCCTTCTCTGCCCTTCTCTGCCCTGCTCTGTGCCCAGAAGGGCTGACCTCTGCTTTCTTGTTCAGCCAAAGGGAGGCGCAGGCAGGAGAAGGATGGCAGAAGGAGAGAGGGTAGGTGTTATTCCCCACTGCACTCTTTCTTCCTGGCCCGCTCCCCGCCTAACCTGGATTCAGCTCCAGTTGGGGGGTTCTCAAAGGGCCCCAGCTCTCACTGAGCTCCAGTAATGCTGTCCTCCACATCTTCCCTCCAGGCCCGTGGGCGGTAATGGTTTTCTGTCCTGCCTCACCAACCCTGTAGGCGCCCCTTACTCAAACCACATCTTTGTATATGGTGCTTTCATTAAATTCTCATCAAGAGAATCCTTTTGAGTGAGCCTTATTTCCCGCTGATACATACCTGACATTTATCTTTCTTTTTTTAAAAAAAATTGAAGTACAGTGGAGGTACAATATTATATGTTACAGGTGTATGATATAGTGATTCACAATTTTTAAAAGTTATGCTGCATTTATAATTATTGCAAAATATTGGTGTATTCCCCATGTTGTACAATATATCCTTGTAGCTTATTTTATACCTAGTAGTTTGTACCTCTTACTCCCCCACCTCTATAGTGCCCCTTTCCCATCCCTCTCTCCACTGATAACCACTAGTTGGTTCTTTCTATCTGTGAGTCTGCCTCTTTTTTGTTATACTCACTAGTTTGTTATATTTTGTAGATTCCACATATAAGCGATATCATATAGTATTTCCCTGACATATATCTTTCTAATTTACTTCTCACACCTAGTCACTAGAGCCCACTGACTCTAATTCCTGAATGTTTGTGAACCTTTCCACTCAGTTCCATCCTCACAGGTACTGCCTCGGTTCAGATCCCCAGCATCTCCTGTCTGGACCATCGCCCCCATCTCTTCATGGTCTCTCTGTATTCAGCTTTGGCCCTCTCACTGATCCTCGACACCACGGCCAGAATAATTTTCCTACAGAGCATTTAGTATCGTGTTACTCTTGCAGCTGAAAACCCTTCAGTGATTCCCCACGGTCTCCAGGGTCAAGTCCAAACTCCTTACCAGAATATTCACGGCAGAGACCCTGCGTCCTTTTCAGCCTCGTCCCTTGCCAAGCCCCCATCTATACCACACCTCCCTGCCAAGCAAGCATCCTCAGATGCCTTGAGAGGCGGCTGGAATGTCAGTATCATTGAGATGTTTTTTGAGGCAGACAGGGTCTGGAGCTTGTACATCAGCATCAGGCCTGGGTCATACTTGTCGCCATGGGGATTATGGGTTGGTCTCTCTGCTAGTCTCCCAGGAATCCCTGTCTCCTCAGAGCTTAGCGTTGCTCAGCCCTGATCTGGCTGAACAAGGCTACGTGGTGGAGAAGATACGTGTCATTCCATGTCTCTGTGTTTTTCTGGTAAGAAATACTAGAAAATCATGGGATGGTCAGGATGCCTCTAGTATATATAGAAAAAGTGGTCTGAAATTTGAGCATGACCGCAGTTACATTCCAACCCGCCCCCACCAAAAAAATCACTTTCTTTAATGGCAATCAGTTGAAAAATCAACAACAAAAGAAATACCTACTTTTGTGTGGATATAGACACCAAAACTGGCTCTTTGCAAATCAATTGGCTGTCGCAGGGAAAAGTGGTCTCTGTTGGTGGGATGTCCACAGGACAGGCGGAGAGAGGGGGGCGTGGTCAGGAGAGACCGGAGTCAAGGTGAAAATAGCTGATACCATCCACACCTGTTTATTCAATTTATTTTTATTTTATTTTATTTATTTACTTTTGGCTGTGTTGCGTCTTCGTTGCTGCATGTGGGCTTTCTCTAGTTGTGGCAAGCAGGGGCTACTCTGCATTGCGGTGCGTGGGCTTCTCATTGTGGTAGCTTCTCTTGTAGAGCACCTGGTCTAGGCATGCGGACTTCAGTAGTTGCAACAAATGGGCTCAGTACTTGTGGAACATGGGCTCAGTAGTTGTGGCACATGGGCTTAGTTGCTCCGCAGCATGTGGGATCTTCCCAGCCCAGGGATCAAACCCGTGTTCCCTGCATTGCCAGGAAGATTCTTAACCACTGTGCCACCAGGGAAGTCCCTATTCAATTTATTTAAAGCAGGCTTTGGGCCCACAATTCTCTGGGCACCTGTGCAAAATCCAAATTCAGCACCTGAAATGAATTCTCCTTTTAGGGCAAAAACATAGAAACAATCCCCTCCTAAACCCAGAGCTGTTCCCAATTAGGAGGAGCCTTTGGGAATTTTGTCAGGTTTAGAGGCTTTGCTGAGGAGAAGACCTTGTTTCTACTATTTTCCGCCTCCTGTGGCTTGAGAGTCAAAGTATCTCAGTTCCACCATTTATCAGCTGGGTGGTCCTAAGCAAATCTTGTTTCCTCTCTGTGCTTCTCCATCTGCTCACAGAGGTTAATTTCTCTGGGTGGTAACAGAGCTTCTGCTGATGGTCTAAATGTCAAACCCAACTGCATTTCCCTAGGGATCCAAGTGGCAATGATAACATATTTTATTTGCACAGTAATGGCATCATTTCATGGCTCCTTACAAAAGCCATGAGAGAAGGTATTGTATTGCCCATTTTACAGATGAGAAAACTGAGGTCCAGAACCATGGATTAGTTAACTAGAACCATGTCTTCAAGCCCATTATTTTTATTTGAAATCACCTGCTTTTTAAAAAAATCACTGCTCCTTTAAAAAAAAGTAGTTCCACAAAATTAGTTCCTTGTAAAAGATTCAAACAATATAAACAATGCAAAAAGCTCTCTTGACCTCCTACCTAATTCCTGTTCCCCCCACAGAGGTCATGGCTGTTATCTGGTGTTCCAACCATCCATGGCCACAGACATATATGTATATCTATGGAAACAGATAAATTTGTTTCACATTTTAATAAAATTTACATGACTGATATTGTACTGTTGACAGTGCATATGGAATCTACCTCTTCCATTTAATCTACCATAGGTTATTTCAGAGTGTGGCCATAACATAATTTATCTAATCTTTTTTTTTTTTTTTAACCAATGAGCATTTGTTTCCAGTTTTTGGCTGTTGCATTTTTTCTATGCTTCGTTGTGCATGTGTTTAAACACATCTGTAGGGAGATGTACAACATTGGCATTTCTAGGTGCTAGGAAATCCACATGGAAAATATTAGTGGATACTGTTAAATGGTGCTCCAAATGGACTGTACCAGTTTATATCTCTACCAACTGATGGGAGAAACATTCATCACATCCTTGCAAACACCGGATGTGGTCAATCTTTTTACATTTTACCAGTTTGATTTGTAAAATGATATCTCATACACCTCCCCCGTGATTACAGTGAGACTAAGCATATTTCATATTGTGTATTCCCTGTAAGTGTCCTCAACCTACTTTTCCATTGACTTGCTAGTCTTCATATTGATTTGGGGGAGGTTTTTATATTCTGTCTATTAGCCTCTGTTATGTAAGCCACAAATATTTTCTCCTACATTATTGCTTTTTTTGGGAAACTGTGTTTACAGTGTCTTTTTTCATATAAAATTTAAAATTTGTAAGGTGGTAAAATGAATTATTTTTTCCCTTCATGGGTGCTATATCTTGTTTAAGACGGTCTTCTATACCTCAAATTATTTATCTATCATCATATCTATTTCTAACATTTCACATTTATTCACTTAACTCTTCAGTTCCTCTGGGATTTCTTTTTGACTAGTATATCGTAGTCTCCTATTGGCTGTATTTTCCCCCCTATCTCCCAACTCTGAGTTCTTCCTGAAGCTCTGAGGTGCTTTCCTTAAGTCTGCGCAAGTTCCTGAAATAATTGTCTCCTATTTTTCCCCCAAGATCCTGTTGCACATGGAAGAAGGAGGGCTAACATATGGGGAAAACTATAGAGCAAGGAAGGAAGGACTTCATCTGATAGACAGCTGCAGATAAAAAGCCAGAGAGAGGGAAAGAGTACTTTCACCTGTGCAATTTGGGAAGCCTTCTTGGAGGAGGTGGCACTTAACTTATGAGAGGAATGAGAGGTTGTTAGCTTGATTAGAGAGTATATTATAGGAAAAGTGTAAAGCTGGATAAGGTGGAACAAACCATGATAGAACAACGGTTGGTAACCTACGGTCCATGAGTCATGGCTGCCACGTGTGGTTTTTTTTTTTTTTTGGCCACGCTGTGCGGCATGCAGGATCTTAGCTCCCCAACCAGGGATTGAACCCACACCCCGCGCAGTGAAAGCATGGAGTCTTAACCACTGGATCTCCAAGGAAGTCCCCACCTGTTTCTATATGGTGTGTGAGCTAAGAATGGTTTTCCATGTTTAAATGGTTGAAAAAAAATCAAGAGAAGAATAACAATTTATGACATAGGCAAATGATATGAAATCCAAATTTCATTGTCCATAAAGTTTCACAGGAACACAGCCACATCACCTGTTTGGGTATTGTCTGTGGCTGCTTCAGCTCTACTGCAGCAGAATTAGGGGGTTGTGGCAGAGACCAGACGGCCTATAAAACTGAAAACATTTACCTTCTAGCATTTTACAGAATAAGTTTCCTGACCCCCCCTTTTAGCAACTTGCATACAGGTTGAGAAGTTTGACTCTTATGTGTAAGACAATGAACAAGGGCACATGATGATCTGTGCCGTTTTTAGGGAAGATGATTGTTTGTGGGGTGGAGGTCTGCAGTTAAGAGAGAAAGGCAGGGAGATGCCATAGTGGCCTGTGAAACAATGCAAGCAACAAGTAACGGGGTTTCAACTCCAGAAGAAGGAAGAGGAAGTGGGAAAAGTGACAGATTCATTTGTTCCTTAAAGCATCTTTGTTGATAGCTTTCTGTGGTCTGGGCAATGTTCTCAGAGCTGAAAGATATGAGGTAGAAATGCTCGAGCTTGGCAGCTCTTTGTGTATGGGAAATGAGCTCTGCATTCATCTGCAAGGATACCATAACCTAGTACCACAGACTGAGTAGCCCAAACAACAGATGTGTATTAGCTCAGAGTTCTGGAGGCCGGAAGTCTAAGATCAAGGTGGACAAGGCTATGCTCCCTCTGCAGGAGGTAGGCAAGGACTGGTCCAGGTCTCCCTGCTAGCTTCTGCTAGTTCCTCGGCTTGTGGTTGTATAGCTCCCATCTCCACGTGGCATGCTCCCTGTGTGCGTGTCTCTGTGTCCATAAATTTCTCCTTTTTATAAGGACGCCGGCCATATGCACTAGGGACCACCCTACTCCAGTCTGACCTCAGTTTAACGTAACTAATTACATCCGCAATGACTATGTCTGAATAAGGTCATAATCGGAGGTATTGAGGGTTAGGGCTTCAACATGTGAGTTTTGGGGATATTCAGCTCAATCCATAACAGCTACCAGAGCCTTGTACAAGGTGCCGTTTGCAGAAATCCCTCTTCTGCCATATTCTACCTCATATCTATTCCCACCGCATGGAGGGAATTTCTACCTGAGCTTCCTCTGTCTACTTCTGGCACTTTTTGCTAAGCTTCTCCCTCAACCCTCCTCTAAGGGGGAGAATTGTCCATTGGTTGGGTCAGTGCCTGATCTCTGTAAAGTTCGTGTCCCCTGGTGTGTGGGGCTCCAGTGGGCGCAGCTCCCCCTTGCCTGCCCAGCGATCTTGCTCTCTCTGTCCCCATACAAGCAACCCAGCACACCCCACACCCTCTTGCTTCAGCTCTCTGCCAGGTGGCTGACGAGGACACGTCATTCCAGGGCTGTGCTACAGATCCAGCCACATCATGTGTTCCTTATAGGGTCACCTGAGTGGGGAGCCTGGGGTCAGCTTTCAGGGTGAAAATCAGACCTGACCCAGCAGGATGGAACATGCAGATTCTCAAGATTTACGAAAAGAGAGGTGATCAGTGTCCAATAACCCCATCAATGAAAAGCCATCAAGAGGAAAAGGCACTTTTTTTTTTTTAAAACAAAGTTCACTTTATTACATTAATTGTATATAGTAAAAGAACATGAAATGCAGACTTGTCTAAACTCTCTTGCTGATTCTCTTGTAGACAATGTCGCCCAGTGTCATGGTCTGAAAGCCAGAAAAGAAATCATGAAACATTCATCTGATGTTGAACGGTAAATGATAATTAAGCCCCCAGGATGCTAACATATGCAGTAACTCAAAGACTCCTCTGTTTTCTGTAGGACGAGAAGAAGGGTTGGCAATCTTTTCTAAAATCCCATGCCACATCTTTGTTGCTTTACTTCCTCACGTGGAGAGTGATCCCGCCTTTCACTGAATTCCTTTCTACCTCAATGGATGTTAGAGCAAGACCATCCAAACCAGTCCCATCCGATCCAATTTCTCAAAGTTTCACTGAGCACCTACTATGAGCCATAGACATGTTGAGCACCTAGGACACTGGGGCACCCAGCCTGGAACATAGTAGGTAGTGCATAATTTCCCTCCCAAAGCTGTGAAGCATATAAAAACATTAGATTCATTGGATGCATAAGTATTTGAGTTTTTGAGGGTTGCCCCTTTCTCCCCCATCCCCTCCCTCCTGCTGGTTCTCTTGAACAAGACTGTGGCAATGGTGTAGAATAATGTCATCGGGGTGAAAAAGGAGTCCCTTAGCTTCAGCAGCCATGGGAATGGAATGGAAAGATCTAGGTTCAAACCCTGGTTCTACAGCTCATTAGCTGGATGACCTTGGACAGGTCAACCTGTCTATTAAGTACTTCATCCTGCCCATCTCACAGGAGACAGGAGGATTAGAGGTGATGGGCAGATCAAAGACACTGGCCAGGACTGAGTCCAGGCAGAGTCCAGGAAGCTTATCTCCTGCTGCCCTGCAGCTGCCGCCCTCCTCTGCTGTGAATGTGCTGGGGACCACGTGTTTCATGGTTGACCCTCGCTCCCTCCCTAGCTGAGGGATTTCTCCTCTTGAACAGGGTGACAACAGACCCCTTGAGCAGTGTTATGCCTTCTGTGATTTCCCCAGATTCAACCTGGGAGCAAGGAAGAGCCGTGGGGGACATAATTGCAGGAGAAACAATGTACTGTTCACCCCCATGTTGGGGACAGGACGTGGCCAACAGCCAGGCACCGAGGACAATGCAGCACACACAACTGGAATTCCAGCTTCATAAACTGCCATGAAATTGCCAAGAATATGGTTCTCCTTATTAATGCCAAAAGGGCAAAGGCATTCACTGAGTGCCCCGGGCCTGCAGGGCAGAGGGAGGTCTCTGTGCTCATTGGTTAGTGAGGCAGAATGGAAGGCTTATGGCTCATAATTACTGCAACACCATAAAATAAAAAAAGCAATGAAACAGCCCAACTTTTTGGCCAAACCAAGCCTTCCTTGAGTGTGGGTGCTGCGTCCATGGGAAGAGTTGCTCCATGAATAGAGAACCACGGGAGGGAATGAATGGATTTCCATCCTCTACCCTGTGAGTGAGTCTTGTGTCTACATCCCAGTGGAGACTAGGAAGGTTGGCCTGTGCTGGTGGCTTTGCACGGCGCTGTGTCTCCTACCAAGCTTCTCTCTTATCCCACCCTTATCTGGGTGTTGGGAAAGGAGGGGGAGAGGAGATGGGGGATGGCAATGAGGAGGGAAGGAAGTGGAGGAGGTAGGAGTTGACACTGACTAGGAAAGTGGTGATGGAGGGACAGCCTGAAGGAACTGGGAGGGATGGGGAAGCACCAGCCGGGGCCACCACCAGCACTTGGGGGGCTTTTGGTGAATTAGAAAAGGGTGCCCCTTCTTTAAGACTTTGTACTTCTCTGTTGGAAAACTGCCCTGATACAATGCACTGGCTTTATCAGAACAAGATGCTTTATTGGCATCCTTTGCCAGATGGTAAGAAATGTGCAAATCTCCCCCGTCTACAATGGGAGTGGCTTCTCCTAGGGTGAACAGCAGGCCTGTGAGACAGACCCGGCTCAGAGGAACCCTAGCTCTGCCATTTCCTGGCTCTTTGCTTGCCTCCGTTTCCCCATTTAAAAAATTCAGTGTTGGCGGGAAGATTCGAGAGAATGAATGGAAGCTGCCTGGGGCACAGGGGAGGCTCAGGAAATGGCCAAGAGATTGACCACAGGCAGTGGTCACTGCACCTCATGTCTCCCCCCCCCCCGACCCCACCCCAAGCAGCCAAAGCTCAGAGGCCAACTCACGCTGATGACGGTATCGCCGTTGAATTCAGTCACAGACTTGATGCCTTTGAGAGTTGTCACCAGTTTATTCTCACCTTCCAGCTGAACCACGGCCTGCAGGGGACAGAAGAAATGGCCTGTGAGGACCGGTCTGGGAGGGAGGAAGGCTCTTGCCAAGGAGGTTGGCTCCCCTGCATAGATCTCTGCTTACAGCAGCCAAACCCCATTCCCGGGCTCTGAACAGAAGTGAGGTGCATTTAAGAACGAAAGAAAATGGCAGGGCTTCCTGTGTCAGACTTTTCGTTTAGGGAATGTGATCTAGGAACTAGCGTAGGACCGCTACGTGGTCTCAAATCAAACACTAAAATAAAATCGAGTCAAGTTGCAATTCTCCAAGCTAATGGAGGGAGGGAGATAGCAAAACACAAAATCCTAGCCAGTTGGGAGGACACATATTCTTGCTTTGTATTATTTTATATTATTCCTTCTAGCACCTTCGTCTTTCCTCTGTGGTCTCCTTTTCATGCATCCAGGAAGAGGTAACAGAAACCCAGCAGGGAGCAGAAGACACTGGTCAAGGTTACAATTTGTCTCCAAAATGGACAATTGGAAAAGGCCCCATGACAGCCTGCTCCTTATAGTGGGCATGTAAGAGAATATATCATAAATTCTCCTAAAATTTATCATAGATTTCCTGACCTGTAACATTATATCAGGAGAAGCAGAAATCAAGAGACAGCAGAAGAAGTGAAAAAAAAAAAAAAAAAAAAGACCAGCAATTGAGCTGAGGCCAATGCACGAAGTTGCCTGGGGTTGGGGGGTGTTGGGGGAGAGGAGTGAAGATGGCTGCTCAGTGGTATTGCTGATGCTGGTCTTGGTGGGCGGGGCTTCAGAGGGAGGAAGGGAGGCCCTTTGTGGGGCGCGCCCCTGCCTGCATCTTCCTGCCACCGCCTTCCCACCACTCACACATCCTACACCTGCTCTCATCACCCATCTTCGCCTCAGCCCAGCAGAGGGGATGCTGCCCTGCCTACTGCCTTTGCTCTGGGAAGGTGACTGTGTCCATTTCACAGATGAGGTAGCAGAGGCCAGGGGCTCATTGACCAACCTGCAAGGCTTGGTCTAAGGCCTGCCTGGGGCCTTGGTTCTCTGCTGTCACCAGCACCTCCTCCAGGAAGCCTCTTCCCATGTCTGCCAGCTCTGGGTTCAGCAAAGGTATTTCCTTTGGCTCAAGGATGACCTCAGGGCTCTGTTAGGGATTTTGCAGACTCCCACTTGCCCACTGCTGGGCCCGGGAGAATCCGAGTCTTAGACTCCGGCTCTGGGCCTGGTTCCCCCCTCCGCCCTCCATATGGGAGAGCTCGGATTCTTGGGCCAGAACTCTACCAGATGGTCCCAGGCAACTGGGAGCTTCCCTAAGAGCTTCTTCCTGAAGAGTCCTCTTTGTTTCTCTGCCTCTCACCCCAGGCAGTGGGTTTAGAAATAGCGTATCAGCGGTGGGAGTTGTGTGGTGGGAGTCTTGAGGGAGGAAGACCAGGGCCAGGCTCCAGGGAAAGTTCTGGAAGCAGAGGGTGGCTCAAGGAGAGCACCTCCTACCTTAACCTTCTCCCCAGTCATGAACTCCATCTCACACTCCTCCCCCAAGGTGAACTCGTTCTGGATCACTTTGGAGCCGGCGGTGATGGTGAACTTGAAGTGGTTCCCGTTGTGCACGATTTCTGACATTCCCTTGATGTCCTTCCCCTTCTGGATGAGGTCATCGGGCATACCTGGTGGAAAGTGTTGGAGGTTTAGAGGCAGGCAGGGGTGGGGGCTGCAAGGTCACAAGAGAAACTCTGTGGCGTGGAGGGGGTTGGGAGGTGCTGTGTCTTCCGGGAGGCCTCGGCGCTTCCTGGAGTCCTGTGAGCAATGTGGCTTTGACCTCTGAAAGGGAAGGTTAGTGGCCTGACCTCGTGCACCTGCTATTTTGCCTGTTGGTTGATTAAAAAACACAGTCCTCTGTCCCGAAGAAGCTTTCTCTGCTGAGCACCTGGTTCTTACTCGCTCTCCCTCCTCACTCGTCCTCCTTTAAAGCCTGAGACTTTACTCTTTGTATGTAAACACTTTGTCTTCCACACTCAGGGTGACCATCCAGCTCATCTCCCAAGCCAGGTCCCTCCTGGGAGTGAAAGGAGAGCTCTTAACAATTATGCCAGGACAACAGGCACACACCAGGACCTGCCTGGTAAACCTATGCCCCCATCCCTACCTCCACCTCTGCCATCAAAGCTCTTGAGGAAGATGGACCAGGAGTCCCTCGCCCGGAGACAGAGCTTTACGAGTATCAGAGCATGTCTGTGTTGTTATACGAATTGAGGTTCATGGAAATCAGGTGCATTGACAGTGGTGGGAAGGGTCCTGTTGCCCAGGTGAGGGATGCAGGGCACAGAGAGGTGGTGTGAAGATCCCAGCTCTCTGCCGCCCCAAAGGGCCCCTTCTCTCTGCCTTTGCTGTCTTCCTCACTCTCTCCCTCTCAGCACCCTTCCTTGTCCTGCTGCCCCTTTGCTCCCTCCCCCTGGAGCACATTCCCCTCCCCCAAGCCCCCAGGGGACACCTGCTCATCCTTCAAGGCTCAGCCAAGCATTGGCTTTGCTCCCACCAAGCCTTCCCTTGACCCCCTCCCGCGATCACCACATCCTCCTGTAAGTGACCTGGTGGGGTGGCGGGAAGGGATTTAAAATGGGGTCTCTGGGAACCAGTGCTGGCTCCAAATCCCAGCTCGGTTTGGGATTACTTCCTGTGTGACCCCGGTTGGGAATATTTGACCTTTCAAGGCCTCAATTGCCTCACCTGTAAAATGGGGAAAATAATAGTACCCAACTCAGAGTTTTTTGGTGAGGAGCCGACGGGATGTTGCCTATCTAAGGCTTAGCACAGGGCCTGGCACTGAGTCAGCACTCAGGACACGTTAGGAGATACACAGTTGCATTTATTTCTTCTCTTTTTCTCCCTCTAAATTGTGACCTTGGTAAAGCAACTATACTTCAATAAAAGTTAATTAAAAAAATTGCACCCTAGGAAATGTGACTCTTTGTTAGCTGTCTCCGTGGTATCTGCCCGGCATAGCACTCAGCTCAGCCTGCAGTTGGCCTTGAATCAAAGTCATTAGAAGAATGAATGAGTGAACGAACACGGTCACACGATAAGGTACCAGCAGAGGTAGCTTCAGTCCAGATCAGACCCTAGTTCAGTGCTCTTTCCACTGGCCTAAGGCGTAGCCTCGTCCAGGGCGGAATAGCACGTGCTGGGAAAGTAACACGCACAACAGGACCCCTGGTCTGTGTAAAGCTTGAACCGCTCCTCCCATCCGGACATCAAGAGCCTGACTGGCCACCACCTGCAGGGCCAGCCCCTCATGGCCACGACCCCCAGCCTTGGCCCAGCACTCACCAACTGCCTTCATGAAGGCCTCAAAGTTTTCATGGCTCTGCACTTGGTACTTGCCGGAGAAGTTCATGGCGATGAAGCTTCCTTCACAGCTGACCCGACAGCTCTGCTAGCAGGGCTGCCAGTGTGGGCTGATTTATAGGGGGCTCCTGCCTCTTCGAATGCAGGCCATAGGTCAGCTGCGGTCGACTCCTTTATGGCCAAGTTCAAACATTAACTCCTGAGAGCAATGGTCAATGATAAGATAAACAGGATGGGCACAGCAGTGGTGAGTTCCAATTAAGCAACACTGGTGAGTGGCAATCAGGTGCAAAGCCCTGCGGCCCTGCAGCCTTTAAGGCACTGCTCGCCCATGAAATGTGTGTGTGTATGCGTGTGGATACACACCTATACACACATACGTGTGTGTGCATGTGAATATGTATATATACATATATACGCATAGATGTGTATGTGTGGATCTAGATCTAGACACTCAGAAGAATACCAAAGAGTGCCTTTGGTCTCAAAACCTCACCTTAGTTACATAACCTTATGATCTCCCCATCTTTATCATCACACTAAATATTTCAAAAATTTATTTAAAAAAAATTTTTAAGCTGCATTAGGTCTTTGTTGTCACACATGGGCTTTCTCTAGTTGTGGCAAGTGGGGGCTACTCTTTGTTGCGGTGCACGGGCTTCTCGTTGTGGTGGCTTCTCTTGTTGCGGAGCACAGGCTCTAAGTGTGTAGGCTTCAGTAGTTAGGGCGCATGGGCTTAGTTGCTCCACGGCATGTGGGATCTTCCCGGACCAGGGATCAGAACCCACGTCCCTTGCATTGGCAGGTGGATTCTTAACCACTACGCCACCAGGGAAGTCTCCATCACACTAAATTTTTACAAAGTTGTCATCAGTTCCTAGAGCTGCTTTGTATTCTGGGAATTCCTTGTAGACTCCTCCACAGTCCAAATCAGTCTCCTTTTGGAAGCGTGAAAGGTAGCTTTAAACCAGGTATGCAGAAATTCAGATGCATTTAATTAGGCAGAGACAAGATAGGGGAAGGAAGAAGGCAGGACCTGCTGGACCAGCTGAACCCATCGGGGTGCCCACGCCTCTGTGTTGGCTTTCATGGGGCTCCCTCTGCCCTTCTTTTGCCCCCCCCCACCCCGCACCCCTGGTCACCTCCTCTGTGAATCCTCTGGGCCCAGAGAGCACGTTGCAAATACCTATATTCTCATTCCTATTGGGGTTATTTCTCTATGTATTCTTTTCCATTGTACTTCTTCCTTGGTAGTCCCAGTACTGGCATGTAGTCATTAATTAACGGCTCAGTTGATGATAAGTCAGCAAATAAAATCTATCAGCAGATAATGAAGCCACAGTGTTTCTCGTTAAACAAAAACGAGAGATATAGAGTAGTAAGATTGGTACGCTCCTTCAAACCACTGAATCATTGGGGCTGGGCAGCCAGGAGATTAGTGCGCATGCGTGTGTGTGTGTGTGTGTGTGTGTGTGTGTGTGTGTGTGTATCTAACAGGGGTACACTTGGCTGAGAATCCATGTAGGAGGATGTGAAGGGGGCTGGCACCGTCCACCTCAGCTCTGAGATCCAGTTACTGTCTTCCCATCCCTATCCGTTCTCTCTCCCTCCTCTGCAATCCTGCTCTGCCAGTCCAGCCTGAGTCTGAGATTCAGGCAGAGTTCTCTCTGTTTGCTGGACAGGTATCCTGTCTGGTCCTACCTGCAGCGCAGTCGCCAAGGTTCTCCCTTCCTCTCCTGCCAAATTGGCAGCTCCCCGCTCTGCACTCTGGAACTTGCTGGGCTGCTGGGGCATCTGCTCTGGAAGCCCAGAAGCCCTCAGATTCTGATCGTGCATGAGGCGGGGACACGTGAGTAGCCGAGGACCCATGACAGGGGACACTGATGCCCCAGAGTGAGACGAATACGGTGCGTCAGCCCGTGGTAGAGGTGCATTCCATTAGCTTCATTCCTCTCACAATACTCTCCAAAACTTTCAGAACTTAGACTTATTGCTCCAGCAAAAAAGCCCATGTGCTCAATGCCAGAGTCCATCGCCGGCACTCTTGACAGATGTGTGCCGTTCGCATACACCCCGCCACGGAGAGATCACTAGCTTCCGATCACTACCTTCCGAGCAAGCAGAGGGCAGTGGTTGACCTCCCGTCCTGACACCAGGAAAGCTTTCCCTCTAAGTGCAGAGGCGGGCTCTGTGCCACCTCCCTCTGACAGTGCCCAGAACACACAGTGCTTTCCAGGCCGCAGGCCAGGACTGTCCCTGGAGAACGTGAAGCAGCCTTGTGTGCTGAGAACACATAGCCATTTTTAGTCACCACAAATGCACTGGCACCTGGACGGCAGTGGGAAAAGTGGCTCAGAGATGAGGGGCACAGTCTCCTTGTCTTGTTCTGAACTTTATCGGGTCCCTTTTAATGTGTCTCAGTGTCCTGAGGGTCTCCTCTGGGGGGGACAATGATTTTTTTATTTTTGTATATGTAAGGTAGTGAAAAATCCATTATCTTCAGAACTGGCATCAGAATTCCTCTCAGAGAGGAAACTCGTGTGTGTGTGTGTGTGTGTGTGTGTGTGTATGTGTGTGTGTGTGTGTATGTAAGAGAGAGAGAGAGAAAATGACCAGATAAGCTGCTTGGGAGAGAGGGTGAGAGAGCCTGGGATCTGTGTGCAGCAAGGCTGAGGCGATAAGGAAGCGGAGCTGCGCTGAGAAGGAGACTGAGAGAGAGAGAGACTGGTTGCATCTTCTCTCTCCTTCCTGGATGATGGGGGAGGAGAGAGAGCAGCACAGCAGGCAGAAAGGAGAGGGGCCAGCGCGAGGGTGTGGGGTGACAGCTCACTAAGGCACGCCCAGTGGCAGGAACGCTAAGAGGGCTGGTGTTGAACTTGTAGCTGTTCATTTGCTGCCAAGTGAATCCCCATCAATTTTTCTTTAATTCTCTCCCTGATGACCTCCATGCTTCAGTAAAGCATAATTCATGAATGGCAGATGTACAAGTGGAAGATGAGGGGCTGAATTTCATTTCTGGGTTGATGTGATGAAGCCAAGACAGTACCCTGAGAGCAGCACCAGGAAGCTCATTGGCCAAGGGGTACATTTCCCCCAGGGACCCCAGGAAATCTTAGGTTGGGCTTCAGAGGAATTCAAGCCCATTTTTTTGTATAAATAAATTTATTTATTTACTTATTTTTGGCTGCGTTGGGTCTTCGTTGCTGCACATGGGCTTTCTCTAGTTGTGGCAAGCAGGGACTACTCTTTGTTGTGGTGCGCAGGCTTCTCATTGCAGTGGCTTCTCTTGTTGCGGAGCATGGGCTCTAGGTGCACAGGCTTCAGTAGCTGTGGCTCGCTGACTCTAGAGTGTAGGCTCAGTAGTTGCGGCGCACGGGCTTAGTGGCTCCAAGGCATGTGGGATCTTCCCGGGTCAGGGATTGAACCCGTGTATCCTGCATTGGCAGGCGGATTCTTAACGACTGTACCACCAGAGAAGTTCTCAAGCTAATTTTGTCCAAATCCCAGAGTACCATCCAATCCCTGCTGGCATCTGGGTTCCGTAGGCTGATACCCACAGGCTAGTAGCTGGTGTGTGTCTGTCTAATGACTGTGCGGTGGTTGAGTCTTGGGCTAAACTCAAGTTATACCTGAGACACACCCCCCTGCCGCCTGGCCATCAAGCCCTCTATTTGGGAGGACTTACTGGCAGTGCCCTGGACACACCATGCTTTCTCATACAGCCACTGCCTGCCCAACACCCCTCCTCAGATAAAGGGATACCTGGCAATAATTTCCACATCCAGACCCTCTCACCTTGACCATGGATGTCAAATGACACACCCCACAGTGCTGTTCAATGGGGTCTAAGGTGGAGAGGGTCATGGACCATCATAAAAGTTTCTCCATAAGGCGGGACAGCACCAATCCCAGAGGCGTCTCAGGAAGCCTGGTTCCTTTTCTGGTGTCTGAGGAAGAGCAGCACCCGTGAACCCATTCCCTGCAGAACCTTCTGCCTGCCCTGTGCTTTCTGCCTCCCTGTCTAGGCAGCACCCAGCATGACCAACCCAGAAGCTGGTCGAGGGGCTGGCACAGCTGCTGGAGACCTGACAGCTCCCACAGCAAAGGCACAGCCTGGCAGGTGGAGGGGCAGGTGGATGCAGCTGACATACACAAGGCGAGGACTTCCTCCCTCCCCCAGATCTGAGACATGGATATTCTTAGGCAGCCCCCAATGACCTCCTCTTGGCTAGATTTTGTGTGTGTGTGTGTGTGTGTGTGTGTGTGTGTGGGAGAGAGAGAGAGAGAGCGCGAGGGTCTTGAAGCCACAGAGATTAGTGGCCATTTCAAAATTTAACACTTGTAGGTACTTTTCCATAAAATTAAAAAAGGGTAATGACATCTTCTGCCCACAAGCTAAGTAAACACAAGAAGAGATAAGCCTAATTGCAATGACAAAGTTCAGGTGGCTTTCAAGAAAAAAAGACTCCTACTTCTTGGGCCCAGCTTCTGATTTTTGTCCACTCAGAGACTCCAGCCCCCTCCAAGCCCCACCAGACATCCGCTCTCCTCACTTTCCCTACTCAGATGAGCAAACGGGGAGGCATGGGAGGGGTGACAGCCTCTTGGTGGCCAGGATATGACTGCCATTCATTTGAGGCCAGGCACCTCTGCACTTGGATCTGATCCCAGGATGTCTGCAGTGCCAGTCTGTCCATTTCCTGGGTGTTTCAGGAGATGCCTTGTGAGCCATACTTCGTTAGAGGCAGGGTTGCAGGAGGTGAAGGATTTAAGTCTGGGTCCAGCTCTTCTCGCTAACAGATGCGTGACCCTGGACAAATCACTCACTGTGCCTCCACTCCATTTATCTCTTAAATGGTCCTGACATTCTCTGCCTTGTGAAAGCACCATGTCTACCCAAGTCCTTCAGGAATGTGAAGTCAGAGGGCATAAGAGCACTTTGCATCTGCTTCTGCCAGCTGTCCAGAGGTATATCCATCTCAGGGCCAACTTTTTAAAAAAAATATTTATTTATTTATTTATTTATTTATTTATTTATTTATTGGCTGCATTGGGTCTTCGTTGCTGCTCATGGGCTTTCTCTAGTTGTGGTTCATGGCCTTCTCAGTGTGGTGGCTTCTCTTGTTGCAGAGCACAGGCTCTAGGCACGTGGGCTTCAGTAGTTGCAGCGCGTGGACTCAGTCGTGGCTCTCAGGCTCTAGAGCACAGGCTCAGTAGTTGTGGCACACAGGCTTAGTTGCTCTGTGGCATGTGGGATCTTCCCGGACCCAGGGCTTGAAGCCGCATCCCCTGCATTGTCAGGTGGATTCTTAACCTCTGAGCCACCAGGGAAGCCCTCAGGGCCAACTTTTATGTTTATCTTCTGACTTGAGGATAAGCTTCCTTCCCACCTCCCTGGGCAGGTGGGTAATGTCTCCAGGTGCCCCAGACTCGCTGCTTACTGTCTGACTTTCAGTTCCTATGGTGCTCCTGGCATCTGGGGAATTCTCTTTCTTTCTTGTGACCTCAGCTGTACATCGGAAATGCTGTTACGGTTCAAGCCGCACATTCGACATGTCCTGACAGAGGAGTTTGCATCAGCTTTGTTGGCTGTGTCATTGGTCCTACAAGTCTTATGTTTTTATTATGTGCTGTTTCTAACCCTTTGGGTGGGATTTCAGGATGTTACATCCTTCGACCAAAACTTTTAAAAGACGTTCTTAAGCCTTGCTTATTATATGCCTATTCTGTCTCTTCAATCACTGTAAATCTCTTAAAGAATCCCCTCCTGTATAACAACTGTCCAGTACCTAGAATGGGATCTGCCTTAAAACTACTCAACATTCTTGGCCTTTCAGAGGTCTGCCTGCTTGAAGAAGCCATGGGGGGACAAAAGGACAAAGATGCCAAATGAAAATTGTGGGTGGTGGTTTGCCCTGGAAGAAGAATCACACTTGCACAGACTATACTGAAAAATGTATTCAACAAAATCTCCCTTTACACAATAACTTTTAGGAATATCCCTATTGTGTAAAGTGAGACCTTCCTGTGATTCACTTTGGGCCCGCAGTGAGCTCTCCCTTACCGTGACACAGTAGAGTAGAAAATCCTGTGGATTACGTGGCTGGTGGCGGCACTAACTAGAGGGCTGTCGGAATCAAGGAAGAACTCAGAACTTATCTGCAAGGCTCCTGTGTTGGCTATAAAAGCTAATATTGTTTGCTTGTCCCGTGTCCTGTGTCCTTACGTCCCTTGCCCTCTGAGGGTTGGAAGCTTCCAGTTGGCTTCCAGGTCACCCTGGCACCTCAAAGAGAAATCTCTCCCAAGGAACCCTTGGCCAACTTGCCACCTCCATCCTGCAGCCCTGCATTCTCTCTGCCTTAGAGCCGTGAATCATCAACCCTTTAGAGCTAGAATAGTCACTCCGCTGACATCCCTCGAGGCTCAGCTCCACAGTCCCTCTCCCTATAGCCCTCCTGGGGGCTCTGCTCCTCCCAGTCGACATCCCCAGTGGTGATTACTATTCGATTCCATGAATTCTATTACCTTAACAACAATAAAATGCAGCTTCCACTAACTGACTACTAAGTAGGTGCTTTCTCTGTGGATGGACCTAGAGAGTGTCATATAGAGTGAAGTCAGTCAGAAGGAGAAAAACCAATATTGTATATTAATGCATATATGTGGAATCTAGGAAAACGGTACAGATGAAGCTATTTTCAAAGCAGAAATAGAGATACAGATGTAAGGAACAAACGTATGGACGCCAAGAGGGGAAAGGGAGGGTGGGGATGAATTGGGAGATTGGGATTGAGGTATATACACTACTATGTATAAAATAGGTAACTAATGAGGACCTGCTGTATAGCACAGGGAACTCTACTCAATGCTCTGTGGTGACCTAAATGGGAAGGACATCCAAAAAAGAGGGGATATATGTGTATGTATAACTGATTCACTTTGCTGTACAGTAGAAACTAACACAACATCGTAAAACAACTACACCCCAATAAAAAAAAATGAAAACTCTTACTGAATTCTCAAAATAATGCTCTAGGGTAAGCATTATCATCCCCATTTTTCAGGTGAGAAAACTAAGGTAATAAGAGGTTAGTAATAGCTACCCAAATAGGAAGTTGCCAAATAGGAGCATGAATCCTAAGCTTGCTGGACTCCAAAGCTTATGGTTTTGACTTTTATTATTTCCATGTTATAATTTTTAAAGCTACATCTTGGTTACTCTCTTGAAAATTCTTCTAAACCAGAGCTTAGCATTGCACTTTCCATGGAGCACGGGTCTAGAAAATATTGACCAGACAATAGTCCAGGTGCCATTGACCTCTTGAGTCATTGCTGATTGCGTTACTGTTGGTTTAGAAATGTCCTATTACTCTAGACCAAATAACCAGATAGTCCACCTGCTTGAATAGAGATCTCGAAGAAATGAAAGGTCCTGAGGTGGCTGCTGAGCCCTTGTTCAGTAGAGGTGCCATGCAAAGCATGTTTTATTGCATTCTAATTCTTTAAAGCTGGATCTGCTGTTCTTCCTATATTGGATTTACTGGAATATCCCATTTGGGCCACTGTGTAAGCACTCACCTTGTGCTTCATGGTGACTGCATGCACCGTTCTGTTCCCTCCTTCAGGTGGCCTTTCCGCAGCCTCAGATCCCACCGAAGCCACAGGCATCAGATAATTCATCCACTTCTTGACTATTCACTCAACAAACAATACTCTGACCTACTATGTGTAGTTCCTGCAGGGTTCATATTTTGAATCTACAAAAGAATTCACTGTCTAGGAGGAAGCATGAACAGTGTCAGAGCTGCCTTTTGAACAGGATGAAGTTTAAATAGTACTTCAAAAATGTAGGGAATGACTGAATTAAAAGTAAGAGGGATTTTCTGATCAGACAAGGAATCAAGATAGTTTTGTGCATAGAGAGCAAAGCCTGCAAAGGTGTGAGAAACTATGCTGTTGCTGAAGAAAAGTGTGTGGTTCAGGGAGGAAGGATAGAGAGGAGGGTGAGAGCGTCCGTGTAGGGGAACAGGAGGTGGGGGCTGGAGAGGGAGGCTACAACCAGTTGGTGTTGGGGAAGCTGGACTATATTCTCCAGACTATCATTTCCCAGAATGGGGTATATATCAGACAAGAGATGATTTTACATAGGTTATAGGTGGACAATTTAAATACTAATAAATTTACACTTAGTCTAGGGACTTCCCTGTTGGTCCAGTGGTTAAGACTCCACACTCCCAACGCAGGGGGCCCTGGTTCTATCTCTGGACAGGAAACTAGATCCCACACGCTGCAGCTAAAAAGAGCCTGCATGCTGCAACTAAAGATCCCACATGACGCAATGAAGATCCTGAGTGCTGCAACTAAGGTCCCCATGCAGCCAAATAAATAAATATTTTTAAAAATAATTTTATGCTTAGTCTAACACTAGAAAAATATACACCAGCTTATGACCTCATGAATATTATTGCTTTGGATAAGGTCAGGTTGTTTTTTTTTTTTTAAGGAGTCACTTACAGAAAAATAGTACATAACTATTAGTACAAGAGTCCAGTATGGAGAACAGATATTACCATAGGTATTTCAAGTGTGGGTATTGAATACAGGAGATTGGTTACCAAGGTGTTGGAAGATCTGGAAGAGCAAAGGGGGATTCGAAGGTACTAATGCCCCTGGGCTGGAACCCAGAGGTCTATACTCACTTCTACAGTGTTGGAGGTTGCTGATACCTTCAGTTCTGGACCCACCTTGACCAGGCTGCTGGAATCTAGAGCCACTGTGCTCCTGCTGTCACAACAGCAACTGTGAGAACTTCAAGTGACTGCTGCAGAAAGAAGATTGTCTCCTCCTTCTGATTTCCAATTGCCCTCTGGTTGAGTGATTGGCATACCCTACAGCCTAACAGAAAAGCAGCCGGCAAAGGAGTTCAGAAAATATAGTTTGTAGACTCTAGTCCCCCAAACACAGAGCAGATGGTGAAGTGAGGGGAAGGGGCCAAGAGACATAGGCAAAAAACTGGCACAAGGACATAGGGAGATGTGACAAAAATAAAATAGGGAAGCTGATATGCTAGTGACAAAATTTTGGATACTGCTCTGCTAGGTGATGGAAAGTCAGCCAATGTTCTTAAGCAGAGAAATGATAATCAGATTTGTGATTTTGGAAGATTACCCCTAGGTAGCATGAAAGAAGGGCTGGACGGAGTGAGAGCTAGAGGTGGAGAAATAGGTTAGGAAACATCTGCAAAAAATTCTGGCAGGAGAGGACGAGGATCTGAACTTGGTAGGAGGCAGGAGGATATGAGTTGGAGAGCTATTCCATGATTGTAACTGAGAGCATTTGGGGATCCATTATAGGTGGGTGGGAGGGAATGGGAGGAGTTGAAGATGCTCCTGGAAGCTCCAACTTGGGTTACCATGGCAACATTAATGCCATCCACACAGGTGGGAGTTGTAGGGAGGAGACAGTCATCCTTGCCCCTTCCCTTCCCCTCCCCCTAGCAGGAAGTATTTCCTGCTCACCCTGAACTCTAGTCACTATGCCTCTCTTACTGTTTGTACCACTCCATCTTACAACCTCTCCCAGTTTCATGTCTTCTTTCCCTCTGATGACAAGGTGCTCAGTAGCAGCGTTCAAGCATTCATCCTTGTCTCCGCTACCGGGCTTTCATGATCTCTGGCACAGAGTCAGCGTTGGTAAATGTTTGATGAAAGAAGCAATGGCTGTAATACGGTGATGATGGCTATCTGTGTACCTGGTGCCATGTCTTTTCCTCTCCTCCCCTCCCTTCTTCGGTTCCTAGTAGACTGTCTGTACATAGTCCCGTGTCTATGGCGCCTTTAAACGCCTGAGGGCAAAACCCAGCATCTGTACAACAACTTAACAGAAAGAACCAAAGTCAGATGAAAGCTATTCAGCAGAATTTGTTCAGGCTGCGTTGTTACTTGACCCCTGTGCCTGATGGGACTCCCTGGTATCACATATGTAATATGGGCTCGGTAAATATTGATTAAGCTTTAAAACATGATCTCTTCTACCTTCAAGGCCTGGAATATCCTCAACCCAGAAGTTTGAACTTATTTGGTTCATGAAGGAATAGGCTCCACGTTGATATTCTCTTTGTAGTGTTGTTTACTATAACCCCCCCCGCCCCAAAAAAAGGGGGATGTGGAGAGGATAACCAAAATACCCACCACGAAAGGGTTAATTACGTAGATAACAGTCCGTCTGTGTGTGGCGAAACTCTGGAAGGAAGTGTCCATCCCAGACAGTTCACATTGGTGACCTCTGAAGAGAGCAGTGGGGAGGGAAAGAGTAGTGGGAAGGTACTTTTTATTTATTTTTATTTGACTTTTTTCCCACAATGTATTTCTTGTAAGATTAATCATTAAATTGATTGATTGATTAAAAGGAGACAGTCATTGCCATGTGAGAAATACTCAGTCCAGCGTCTCCCTCTGTAAAGAAGGAGGTCCTGGCTCCCACCTGTGAAGATGAGAACAGCTGGTGCCCAGTGACTCCCAGATCAAGATCACAGTCAGTGATCTTCCTAGGCTCACTGTTGCATGGCTGCAGGGTCACCCTGTTCCTCCAGTGTGTCCCTGACTATTATAGCTACACACGGCTAATACTGAGCGCTCACTGTTACCTGGCTCATTTATTAATACATAAATTATCCCATTTTCTCAATACATGAAAACCTATTTTAGAGATGAGTGCTCTGAGGCACAGAGGAGTAAAGAAGCTGTCCCAGGTGAGAAGCAGAGAAGCTAGGATTCAAACCTGTGGAGCCATCCCTGCTGGTGGATGAGTCTGGACCCACCCGTATCTGATCAGAAGTCAGACTTGATCAGATTTCCCAGGCATATCATGATCCACAGGGATTTAAATTCACCAAATGCATAGGAAAGGCGTATGGAAATCAGAGCAGTTGGATCCATTAATGTCAAAACCGTTCTGATCTTCTCCTTATTATGAGTGTGAGTCAAAAATGATTAATTTTCGACTCACCCTCATAATACTGGACCTAGGAGTGACTCCACGTAGGAGGCACCACTGTCACACCTTCGTCAGGATGTTTCTCACAAATGTGCAAACCCTCTAAACATTTGGGACTGCTTCACAATAAATGGTATCTCACCAAACATCCTGTAAGTTTTTTTTTTTTTATAAATGTATTTGTTTATTTATTTATTGGCTGCGTTGGGTCTTCGTTGCTGCACATGGGCTTTCTCTAGTTGCTGCGAGCGGGGGCTACTCTTCATTGTGGTGCGCAGGCTCTTCATTGTACTGGTTTCTCTTGTTGTGGAGCACAGGTCCTAGGCATGTGGGCTTCGATAGTTGCGGCACATGGGCTCAGTAGTTGTGGCTCACAGGCTCTAGAGCACAGGCTCAATAGTTGTGGCACATGGGCTTAGTTGCTCCGTGGCATGTGGAATCTTCCCAGAGCAGGGCTCAAACCCGTGTCCCCTGCATTGGCAGGCGGATTCTTTACCACTGCGCCACCAGGGAAGTCCTCCTGTAGAGTTTTTGAGGCTGCCAAGAAAGATCTCAAAGAGCAGCAGTTTCCAAAAGTAACCCTGAGCTATTCTGTCGCACCACCAGCAGGCACCAGGACACCCAAAGCTCCATTCAGTCTGAGGCTAAAAGGAAAATCTTGGGGCTCCCCGAACTATTATCCCTCCCCTTGTGCTTCAAATTCTGGTTGAATTATTAAAATTTTGAATATTGTGGAATTTTGACTAAAAGGTAAAGTTCTCACGAAACACAAAAAGCAAAATTTCTACTGCTTACTTTCAGTCTATGGATCTATGATTGGGAGGATTTCAACTTTTAGGAAATAATAATCATAATATTGTCAGAGGTACAATGTTAAAATCAGACACGAAGCTTGCGGGTTTGTGATGACATTTCTATTTCTGTTTTCTTTTGTTTATTACTTGTAAGTTTCTTGAGCGCGGGGACTGTATTTTTATGTGCATGTTTGGAGCTTAGCAAAGTTGCTGAGAGAAGACACTCAGGACATGTTTGTTGAATGGCTGAGTGAACAGATAAGAACAACACAAATGCTACAAATTTTGCCTGCAAGTGACAACTCTTGCAGCCTTTGCGTCCTGGCAGGATCCTTGATTACCCAAGGAAACAATGCCTTGCACAGAGTGAAGATGAGAGAGTAATTAGAACTCTATGAGAAAAGGCTTGGAGTCTGCTTAGTGATATCCTTATAAGCATTTCATAGAAACTCTAAAGATCACTAACATTAGAAAATAGCCTGGGAAGAGCAGCATTCCATGACACAGGCTCACAAAATGCACATTGTCCACTGAAAGCAGGAGCGAGACCAGTGCCCCATCTACTGATAGATTAGATGTGTGTGTGTGTTGGGGGAGGGTGTGGTGCACTTTAAATCACAAGTCCTGCTCTGAGCCACATCACTCCTTTGACTGAACTTTTGACAATTTGGTTAAATTTCAACTAAATATTTGACAGAACCACTTCTCTGTGACTCAGGGCATTGGAGTCCATTGGCCTCCTTTGACTATCTTTGACTGAAAATAGCTCTGATGAGAGGTGTTTTCCAAGGTCAGTGTAAAGCTTTCCAAGGAAACCCTGGTGTCCTGAGAAAGGGCAGGATTAGCCGTGATAAGCGGGATTCAAACTTTTTTTTTCCCCCACAAAGATGTGTGGGTCAAGATGGGACTAGTCAAGTGTCTGAAAGCATTCACTTCACTCCTTTTCCAAATAGGCCCAGTGGACAAACTCTTGACCCTGGTTTTGGTTGACATTTTTCATTATATTGGGGAGACTCATTCAAAGAACCTTTAAATTTCCAAAGGCTAGAATAAAATCCCAAATGTTATCCTGCACAGCACAGCTTAGTAAGACATACTCATGCCCAGTCACTGTTGGGCAGACACAGCGCGCCCTACAACTCCCACTTCACCGGAGAGAAAACTGAGACTCAGAGAGGGAAGGCACCCTGTGTGAGGTCACACAGCTCAGAGAAACAGCAGAGAAAGCAGGCCTTCTGAGCGCAGTCCTCAGACTGTCTCCCCTGCCTCCCTTCATGTTTTTATCCTAAATGCAAAGCAAGGTTTGTATTTGAATGAAGAATGTGTACTCAGAATTTGGAAATTGCTCTCTTAGTTCATCACTAGTGGGTTTGGCTACGAGACCAGAAAACCAGAGAAATCAATGCCTCGCACACTGTAGGTGCTAAATAACTATTTATAGATTGAATGAATGAATGGGGTTGTAATACTGTCTCAGAAGCCCCTGCTGCAGCAGTAGTGGCTCTGGCTTTTCCTATTAGCTCACTTAGGCCCAGGCTGAGCCCAGGTGCACCCCAGTCATCATAGCTTCTCAGCCATTGAACCTCACCGGGCTGGAGCTCTCGGTGCTGCGCTGAGTGCCAGGTCCCTGCCCTGCTCCCCAGCACTGAGCCTCTAAGGTGGAAAGTGGTTTTCAACCTTGTCTTCTGAGTCTACACACAAGCGGCACACACCACCCTGCCCTGTTTCTAGCTATGCCACCCCTTCCTCTCATCCTCCGGAGTGAGTATCAGGGGCAAGTGATGGGTGTCACATAACCAGAGACAGAAGTTTGAATCCATATTATAAAAGAGAGCGTGAGAGAGAGGACGAAAAAGGAAATTATCTACGAACATCTGTATTTCATTAGTAAAGCATGACCCGTGACCCTCCTGGGTAAGGCTCTGCAGATGAAGCAGGATGCGGTTGCTGGAGGTCCCCCAGAGCACCCCGGGATCTCTCTGGGGGCTCCCTTCCCCATCTTCTCCATCCCCTTTGGAAAGCCCCCCGCTTGACCCTCAAGTTACCTACTTATCCTCTCCATCCAAGTCTGTCAGAGATCACACATCCTGGCATTGATCCTGACATCCGGAGACCCCTCTGGCACTCAAGTGGGCATGATAAGACTGCCTCCCGTTGTACTTTGAGCCATTGACAGACTCAAACTGTCATGTACGGTTTATTGCTGTCAATCATCTGCAGTGATTCTTGGGGAGGGTCCTGGCCTCCATTCTCTACTCTCAGTGTCTTCAATGGGCATAAGAAATTGTTACTGAACCAACACTTGAGTCCACTTGCCCGTGCGCAGTAAAGCCAATCTGCTGACACTGGGCTGTGGTGAAGGACAGTGCAGTGTTTATTGTAAGGTCACACAAGCAGTCCGGGACAGCTACTGCTCAAAATAACTGAACCCCCTGATGGGTTTCAGCAAAGCCTTTTTTTTTTTTTTTTTGCTGTGCGTGGGCTTTCTTTAGCTGCGGTGAGTGGGGGCTACTCTTCGTTGTGGTGCGCGGACTCCTCATTGCCATAGTTTCTCTTGTTGCAGAACACGGGCCCTAGGCGAGTGGGCCTCAGTAGTTGCAGCACATGGGCTCAATAGTTGTGGCTCATGGGCTCCAGAGCGCAGGCTCAATAGTTGTTGGCAGGGGCTTAGTTGCTCCGCAGCATGTGGGATCTTACTGGAACAAGGAATTGAACCCGTGTCCCGTGCATTGGCAGGCGGATTCTTAACCACTGTGCCACCTAGCAAGCCCTCAGGGAAGCCTTTTTAAAGGCCAAGTGAGGGAGGGGCGTCCCAGGGTACGTGATCAGCTTGTGCACAATTCTCTGATTGGCTGATGGTGAGGTCACAGGGTGGTGTCCCAGGGGTGAACATTATCAACTCTTAGGTGCCAGTAGGTCTGGGCACTGCATGCTCAGGGTCATCAAGTAGTTAATTTCTCCCATTTGGTGGGGGTTTTATCTTTTGTAAAACTACTCAAGAAATGTGCATCAGATGCTATTATCTAGATACTTCAAAGAGAAGCTAAAGCTGAGGATATGGGGGTGGGGTCTGTCCTGACAAGACCCCATGGGGTCCTGGTCGGTTACAGGATTGCCATAGGTCAAAAAGAGGCAGAATTTGTAGTCGGATATCATGGATTCCTGGCTACACAATCCCAGCTTCCCTGATAGCAATTTTCTGACTTGTGCACTAAGCAGCAATTTATTTATTCCCTCACTCAACAAGTATTTATCAGGCACTTACCTCATGCTGGGACTTTGCTCACCCCTTGTTAATACCTAAGATATTAACATGTATCAGCTGCTGTCCTTGAGGAGCTTGCAGAGCTCTGATCCTCCTAGGCATGGAGGCGGGCTGTTCCCTGGCACTGCTGGGAGCATTAAAGGAGACCAACCAGGTGAATACCTTCGTCAAGGACAAAGGCTGAGGAGCCTGGGGGGTGGGGGGGCTAGAGGCACCCCCTCACTCCCTGGGCTGCTGTGCAGAAGTTGAAGGTGCAGGGGCAAGGAGGCAACTCATTCCACCTTCCCGAAGCCTGTTCCTTCAGTCGTGAAATATGGAGCTAAATGTTCCATAGAGATGAAATGGTCCACATCTGGCTTTTATAAGTGATGGTAAGAGGCCAAAGGTGTTAAGAGATTGGCCCACAGTTCCAGAGCTCTTGCGTTGAAGCTGATATTTGAACTAGACTCCTGATCAGGACTGCTTCCCTGCACCATGCTCACTGATGCAGCAGATGCTTCGGTGTTTTCCTAACATACATCCCACCCATTTCCTTGCTAGCAAACCCCCAAACTTGTTCAGATGGTGCCCTGTTTTCTCCTACTTGCAGTTCTGTTCATGTCTGATAAATCAAGTACTTTCTGTATCTATGTCTATGTCTCTATCAATCTAGACAGAAGTGTCATCTTTATAACAGTGTTGTCTCATCAAGTGCACATCCTCCTTTTTTGTGTTTTGCTGTACGCTGTGGTTTGTGGGAATCTTAGTTCCCCGACCAGGGACTGAACCTGTGCCCTCAGCAGTGAAAGCGTGGAGTCTTAACCACTGGACCACCAGGGAATTCCCAACTGCACATCATCTTATATTCTCTAATAGGGTTCAAACATTTCTCCACAGAGGTGTCATGTGTTTTACAAAGTTAATTCCTAGATGTTTTATAGGTTTTGCTGATATTATAGATGCTATCATATATTCTATTACATTGATTATTCCTGATATAGAGAATTTATTTATTTATTTTTAAATTAATTAATTACGTTGATAGAAACCAACCTTGCTGAACTATTTTATACTAGGGAATTAATTTTCAGCAGCTTTAAATGTACTATTTGATAAGTCTGACATATGTATGAGCCCCTAAAACCATCACCACAATCAAGGTAATAACCTATTCATCACAGTCTAAAGTTTCCTTTTGCCCCATTGTAACTCTTCTCTCCCACTCCTTACCGCCTAGGTGCCCTTATCCCTGAGTAACCATGGATCAGCTATCTGTCACTATACATTAGTTTGAATTTTCTAGAATTTTATATAAATGAAATCATGTCATATATACTTTTTTTGTCTGACATTTCACTTAGCATAATTGTTTTGTGATTCATCCAAGTTTTCAATGATTTATTAATTTTATTGCTGAGTAGTATTTCATTGTATAGATATACCCTAGTTTATTTATTCATCAGTTGATAGGTCATTTCCAGGTTTTGACTATGACAGCAAAACTATCATAAACATTTCCATTCAATTCTTTTTGTGGACATAGGCTTTCATCTGTTTTGGATGGATATCTAGGAGTGGAATGTCTGGGTTGTATATGTAGGCATATGTAGGCATATTTTTAGCTTTGTAGGAAACTGCTAAGTTGTTGTTCCAAAGTGGCTGTGACTCTTAATTTTGTGGGTTGACTTGGCTAGGCCACAGCAGCCCGATATTTGGTCCAATACCAGTCTATATGTTGCTATGAAAGTATTTTTAGATGAGATTAACATTGAAATCAGTGGACTTTGAGCAAAGCAGACTCTCTTCGTAACATGCATGAGCCTCATCTAATCAGTGGAAGGCATTAAAAGGAAAAAGACTGAGGAGCCAAAGAAAGAGTGAATTCTGACTCCAGACTGTCTTAAGACTTGAGCTGCAACATCAACTCTTACCTGGGTCTCCAGCATGCTGGACCACCCGGCAGATTTTGGACTTGCCAGTAATCGCATGAACAAGTTCCTTAAAATAATTCTCTCTCTCTCTCCCCCATCCATCCATCCACACATACACATCCTATTCTTTTTGTTTCTATGAAGACCCCTGACTAGTACAGTCGTTTTGTGATTCTGCATTCCCATTGGTGGTGTGGGGGGGTTCCAGCTGTATTACGTCATCACCAACATTTGGTATGGTCAATCATTTTCTAAATTTCAACCATCCTTACAGGTACGTAGTGATCTCGTTGTGTTTTTTAGTTAACTTTTCTCTAATGACTAATGATCCTGAACAACTTTTCATGTGCTTATTTACCGACTATAGCAAGCAGAATAATGCACTACATCCTGAAAACATTCTTGTCTTAACCCCCAGCATTTGTTAATATGTTATGTGACATGGCAAGGGGGAGTTAAGGTTACTGACTAGTAGACCTTGAGATGGGGACATCTGGGATTATCCGGATGGGTACCATGTCCTCATCCTAAGTGAAAAGAGGGAGGGAAAACACTTTGTGTCAGAGTGATGCAATGTGAGAAAAGACTCAATCGGCCATTGCTGGCTTCAAGGATGGAAGGGGCCCATAAGCCAAGGAATGTGGGCAGCCTCTAGAAGCTGGAAAAGGCAAGAAAATGACTTTTCCCCCAGAGTCATTGGAAAGGAACACAGCCCTGCTGACACCTTGATTTTAGCTCAATGAGATCCACTCCAAATTTCTGATAATCACAACTGTAGGATAATAAATTAGTATCATTTGAGGCCACCAAATTTGTGATAATTTTTTACAGCAGCAATAGGAAACTAAGACATCATCTATGCATCTTCTTGGTGAAGCATCTGTTTCAATCTTTTGCCCCTGTAAAAAACTGTGTTATTATTCTTGAGTTTTGAGAAGTTTTTATGTATTCTGGATACAAATCCTATGTCAAATATATGCTTTGCAAAGATCTTTCTACCAGTCTGTGACGTTTATTTTTACTTTCTTAGCAGTGTCTTCCAGAGAGCAGAAGTTTTTAATTGTGATGAACTCCAACTTGTCAGTTTGTTCTTTTGTGGGTCATGCTTTTGGTGTCATATCTAAGAAGTCTTTGCCTAACCCCAGGTCACAAAGCCTTTATATTTTCTCCTAGAATTGTTTTAGTTTTAGATTTTACCTGTCAGTCTGTGATCTTTTCTGAGTTAACTTTTTTTTTTTTTGGTACTTGGCAAAGTAAAGATCAAAGTTTATATGGAAATACAATTGTCCCAGCTCCCTTCATTGAAAGATTATCTTTTCTCTACCTAATGTCTTTGCACTTTTGTGGAAAATCATTTGACCATATATGTACGGTCTATTAGTGGCCAGTATTATACTCTTTACTCTGGCTTTACAATAAACTTTGAAATCAGGGAGTAAATCCTCCAACTTTGTTCTTCTTTCTGAAATGCTGGACTATTCCAGGCCCTTTGGATTTCCATATGAATTTAAAAAAATTTTTTAAAGATTTATTTTATTATTTATTTTTGGCTGCATTGGGTCTTTGTTGCTGTGCACAGACATTCTCCAGTTGTGGCGAGCAGAGGCTACTCTTTGTTGCGGTGTGAGGGTTTCTCATTGCGGTGGCTTCTCTTGTTGCAGAGCATGGGCTCTAGGCCTGCAGGCTTCAGTAGTTGCAGCACATGGGCTCAATAGTTGTGGCTTGCAGGCTCTAGAGCACGGACTCAGTAATTGTGGCACACGGGCTTAGTTGCTCCGCGGCATGTGGGATCTTCCTGGACAGGGATTGAACCTTTGTCCCCTGTATTGGCAGGCGGATTCTTAACCACTGTGCAGCCAGGGAAACCCTGAATTTTAAAATTGATGTGTCACTTTCTAAAAAAGAAAGTCTGTTGGAATATTGATTGAGATTGAGATTACATCAAATCTATAGACAATTTTGGGGAGAATTTTCTTAACAGTATTGAATCTTCCTACACATGAACACAGTATATCACATCATTTAGTTAGAGCATCTTTAGCTTCTTTCAGCAATGTTTTGTAGGTTTTACTGTACAGTCTTTCATATCATTTGTCAGATTTGTCTCCAAAAATTTCATATATGTTAGGTGTTCTTGTAAATGATATTTTTAAAATTTCAGTTTTCAATTGTTTTTCTTTTTTGTTAGTGCAATAAATGTACAATTGATTTTTTTTTGACTGCATTGTGTCTTCATTGCTGCGCGAGGGCTTTCTCTAGCTGTGGAGAGTGTGAGCTACCCTTCCTTGCGGTGCTCAGTGTTCTCAGTGTGGTGGCTTCTCTTGTTGCAGAGCACAGGCTCTAGGCTCACAGGCTTCAGTAGTTGCAGCACGAGGGTTCAGTAGTTGGCTCTCGGGCTCTAGATCGCAGGCTCAGTAATTGTGGTGCACGGGCTTAGTTGCTCCATGGCATGTGGGATCTTCCCGGACCAGGGATCGAACCCATATCCCCTGCATTGGCAGGCAGATTCTCAACTGCTGCACCACCAGAGAAGTCCCAACTGATTTTTTTATATTGGTCTTAGATTCTGCAATCTTGCTAAACACTTACTAGCTCTAGTAGCTTTCTTGTGGGTTTCTTCACCTGCAAATGCAGTTGTACTATTTCCTTTCCAATTTGCATGCCTTTTATTTTCTTTCTGGGCCTTATTACACTGGCTAGAATCTCTAGTAAATGTTGAATAGAAGTGGTTTGAGATGATATACTTGTCTTTTCCAGATCTTAGCGGGAAAATACTCAAACTGTCACCAGTAAGGATGATGTTGACTATGAGATTTTTCATAGATTCATTGTTAGGTTTTTCACATTCACCTAATCAGATGGAGAGAGTTCCCTTCTATTCCTAGGTTGCTAAGATGTTTTTGTTTGCTTGTTTGTTTTGTTCTATTATCAACGATAGATGTTGGATTTTGTTTACAAAATTCTGCATTTATCAAGATGACCATATTGTTTTTCTTTTTTAGTTTGTTAATATGGTGAATTCCATGCATCAATTTTCAAATGTTAAACAAACTTTGCATTCCTAGGATAAACCTTACTTGGTTATGATGTGTTGTATGTGTTGATCTCAAGTTCCTAAAATTTTGTTTAGGATATTTGTATCTATGTTATTGAGGGATGGGGTCTATGGTTTTATTTCTGGCAAAGTGTTCGTCTGGTTTTGGTATCAAGGTAGTTTAGTGATGGTATCAGAAGGAGTTGGAAAGTTTTCTCTCCTTTTCAACTTTCTGGAAGTTTATGTAAGATTGGTATTATTTCTTATTTACATGTTTGGTAGAATTCACCAGAGAAGACATCTGGGCCTGGATTTTTCTCCAGAGAAAAGATTTTAAACTACAAATTCAATTTCTTTAATAGATATAGGGTTATTTTCAGATTATCTTTTCTTCTTGAGTGAGATTTAGCACCTTTTATCTTTCGAGGGGTTTGTGTATTTCATCTAAGTTGTCAAATATATTGGCATAAATTTGTTTATAATATTCCTCTTTCATACTTTTAATATTTGTAGAGTCTATAGTGATGTCGCCTGTTATCACTTTCAATACTGTCATTTCTTCTCTATCAGTCTGACCAGAGGTTTATTAATTTTATTGAGGTTTTCAAATAATCCAGTTTTAATTTCATGGGTTTTCTGTACTGTTTTCATTTTCTATTGATTTCTACTCCAAGCTTTATTTACTGACATCTGTTTACTTTGAGCTTAATTTACTTGTCCTTTACTAGTTTCTTAAAGTGGGTGCTAGGTTGATTGATTTGAGAACTTTTTTTTTCCACTGTTTAGTGCTATAAATTTCCCCCTAAGATGCTATAAAGGCACCTCACAAATATTGATATGTTTTCATTTTCATTCAGTTCAATATTTTCTAATTTCCCTCTTGATTTCTTATTTGACCTATGGAGTAATTAGTTTCCAAACATCTGGTGATTTTCCAGATTTTTTTTTGTTATTGATTTCTAAATACAATCAGTCCTCCATATCTGTGTGTTCTACAACCATGAATTCAACCAACTGTGGATCAAAAATGTATTTTAAAAATTCCAGAAAATTTCCCAAAGCAAATCTTGAATTTGCCACATGTTGGCAACTATTGACATTGTATTGGGTGTTATAAGTAATCTAGAGATTATTTAAAGTATACAGGAAGATGTAGATGCAAATACCATTTTATATGAGACTTGAGCATCCATGGATTTTGGTATCTGAGGGGGTCCTGGAATTAATCCCCTGTGGATACCCAGAGAAGACTGTATTCGCTCTCATTTTGTGAGTTGTCTTTTTATTTTCTTGATAGTGTCCTTTGAAGCATAAAATCTTTGAATTTTGATTAAACCCAATTTATCAATATTCCATTTATTGCTTGATCTTTTGGTGTTGTATCTAAATACCATTGCCTAAACCAATAAACCATTAACTTATAAAGTGTTCGTTGGTATGGTTAGGCTTAACTCTGTCATCTTGCTATTTGTTTACTATTTGTACCATTTGTTCTTTATTCTCTTTTCTGTCTTCTTTTGGATTAATTACATATTTTATGTTTCCATTTTATCTCCTTTGTTTATTAGCTACAAAATCTTTATTATTTTTGTGATTGCTTTGGGGTTTAGAGGAGACATTTTAAATTTATCACACACTACCTTCAAGTAACATTAAGCCATTTCATGTGTAAGAACTGTAAAGTAGTATACTAACATTTCTCCCCTCCTGCCCTCTGTGCTACTGCTGCCATATATTTTGCTTTATACATGTCATATAAGATGAACTGTGGTGTAGTTTTCTTCCTGTTTCTTGTGCTTGGGATTTGCTAAGCTTCTTACATCTGCATGTTTACGGTTTTAATCAAATTTGGGATATTTTGGTTGTTATATGCATATTTGAATATTTTAAATATTTTGGTTGTTATTTGAATAGTTGAATATTGTTATTGCCTCCAAATTCTTTTCTGCACCTCCTCTCTCTCCTCTCCTTTGGTGACTCCAATCATACCTCTATTAGGGCTGCTTGAAGCCCCACAGCTCCTTGATGCTCTATTTTCTCCTCTGCGTTTTTGGGCAGTTTTTATTGCTGTGTCCTCAAGTTCCCTAACTTTTTCTTATGAAATATCTAACCTGATTTTAATCCCACCCAGTATATTTTTCATCTTTGATGTTGCAGTTTTCATTTCTAGAGGTTCAAAGTGGGTTCATATCTCTAACGTGGTGACTATATGAATTACAAGTATAATAACTGTTTTAATATCCTTGTCTTCTAATTCTAACATCCACGTGAATTAGGGAAGGTACAATTGATTGAATTTTCTCCTTATTATGGGTTGTTGTATCCTGTATCTTTGTAGGCTTAGTAATTTTTGTGTGGGTGCCATCCATCCATTGTAACTTTTACTGTGTTGAGTGGTGTATATTTTTATATTCCCATTAATACTCTTGACCTTTCTTCTGGGATGTGGTTTCATTTCTTCAAAACAATTTGATCCTGTTGGATCTTTCTTTTAAGATCTGATAGGCAGGGCTGGAGCAGTGCTCTGAGTAGGGATACTTATTCCCCAGTACCGAGACTAGCCCTTACAAAAGTAATGTATTCGATTCCCCATAAAGCATATGGTAGGAACAGGCACTATTACCTCTAATCCTCCGGCTTCATTCTTTCCTTGGCTTTGAATAGTTTCCTTGCTGATCAGTTCTCTGGTGACTAACTGAAGATCACTGGGATTCCCTGCCTGTGACGTTCTCTCCTCTCCAGCCCTCTGTTCTGTAACCTCTAGCTGACTTAGTCTTCCTGGACATTCAGCTCTGTCTCTTCAACTCAGGGAATTCACCAGAGTCTGCCTGGGTTTCCTTTACTCTCTCAAGGCAATAGGCTGCGGCAATTGTAAGGCTCATATCATTTATTTCCAGTCTTTTCAAGATCAGTTTCCTCCACTGCAGCCTGTGCAGTGTTTTTAAAAATGTTGTTTCATACATTTTGGTTTTTTGGCTTTTTTTGTTTCTTTTAGGCGGGAAGGTTAATCGTGGCCAGAAACAGAAGTCCTCTCTCTCTCAAAAAAATTTTGTTCTCTTTAGTTTTTGTTTGTTTTCTTATGTTCTCTCTCTTTTTAATTGTTGATGATCATATAATCTTCAAATAATGATGATTTAATCTCTTCCCTTCTAATCTTTGTGCCCATCATTTCTTTTTCTTGCCTAATAGCCTTGGCCAGGACCTCCAGAACTGTGACAGTAATAATGGTGATAGTAGGTCACCTGTCTTATTTTTAATTTAAAGTTTTCTTATGTTTTGAACTAAATATGATGGTTGATGTAGGTTTTAGCCAATAAACTTTACTTGCTTCAATCTGTTTCATTTGAGTTCAATGAATCTTCTTAACACAAATGTATGCCCAGTGTTTTTTGTAGGTGCTGGGCATAGAAAGATACATGTGGTAAAGTCTTTGAGGAAGAGATCATCGTGCAGTGGGGAAAGCAGGAAAGCAAGTCGGCTGTTCCAAATGCAATGTTCTACGTGCTGAACAAAGATATGTCCAGGGTGGTATGGACACAGAGATAAAGGGCATATGACTTGCTTGAAGGAAAACATGTAGAGAGAAGTCAGGGAGGACTTCACAGAGGTGATGATACTTGGCCCTAAATTTGAAATATGATTAGGAGTTCAGCACTCTGACCAAAGGCAGATAGGAAAGTGTACGCAAAGCAGAGAAGTGTGAAAGCAAATAGTTGATATGACTGTACAATGGGTATTTGAGGGTGTTTGAGGGAAGGATGGAAGTGGTGAGAAGTGGAATTGGAAAAGTAGACTTGGGTTGGGTCATGATGGCTGTTGGATACCCTTCAACTTTTGTTCTGGAGGGTGCCTACTTTCTGAGTTGAGTAGAGATGGATCTGTGAATCATAGTTATCTAAATCTGGGACTTAAAACTCTGGAGATATGTTGTCCGATCTCATTGTTTTTTGGTTTTCAGTGTCAACTTGATGAAGTGATAAAGTTAGTGGGATAAGAGGACTTGGGTAGGGGGCAATAAAGAGGGGAGTTTCAGCAATTCTGCTTTACAAGCCCCATGTCCCCAGTTTTTTTTTCCTGCTTTGGGTCTTTGCTGCTGTGTGTGGGCTTTCTCTAGTTGCGATGAGCAGGGACTACTCTTTGTTGCTGTGTGCGGGCTTCTCATTGCAGTGGCTTCTTTTGTTGTGGAGCACCGGCTCTAGGTGCGAGGGCTTCAGAAGTTGCAGCACGTGGGCTCAGTAGTTGTGGCTCTTGGGCTCTAGAGCACGGGCTTTGTTGCTCCACAGCATGCGGGATCTTCCCGGACCAGGAATCGAACCTGTGTTCCCTGCATTCGCAGGCCGATTCTTAACCACGGTGGCACCGGGGAAGTCCCATCCCTAATTCCTGAATTTCATAAACCAGTAACATTTTCAAAAGATTTTGCATTACAAAGATGTCAAACTATAACAATAGTAAGTACCATAGACTGTCATGTCCTACTGTAAATAACTGAAAACACCAAAAACAAAAATAGGAAAAACATAATCTCAAACAGAACAGTTGGCAACCTTATTCTGATACATTATATAATCCAGTCACAATGTAATAGTGGGATTGACAGGCTGGGAATGAGGAGGGGATGAAAGCAGGTTGATGAGAGAAATGCACATCTGTGGCCACTTTCCCAGGCTTATATGTTTATCTCTCACAGCATTTAGTTTCTGATTAAATGCAACTCTTGAGAGATGTTCTGCTTTTTTATAGCCCTGGGTGTCCTTGGTCCTTCAGGGCTCCCAGGAGGCTTAGCTACTAGGGTTTTGGTCAAGGTGGAGGAGATTTGTATCCTGTTTGTATCTGCTGAGTTAGTGACCAGCTCTTCAATCCCATAAAGAGCAGTATGAGGAACTTCCCTGGTGGTCCAGTGGTAAAGAATCTGCCTTACAATGCAGGGGACGCAGGTTTGATCCCTGGTCAGGTAACTAAGATCCCATATGCTGCGGCGCAACTAAGCCCACATACCACAGCTACTGAGCCCACATGCCCTAGAGCTTGTGCGCCACAACTAGAGAGAAGTCTGCGTGTCTCAACGAAGATCCTGCGAGCTGCAACTAAGACCCGATGCAGCCAAAAAAATTAAGAAAATAAATAAATAAAATAAATATAAAAAATAAGTTAAAAAAAAAGAGAGAGAGAGCAGTATGAAGTGCCCAGTCAGTGTATGCTGGGAGAGCCCCATGGGCTGGGATTCTACAGCTGCTGTCTAGGCTGAATCCAGCTCTCTCCTCAAGCGAGCCTGCTCACAGCATCTAGAACCCAGATCAACCTTGAACATCAGAGCAGAAAGGCACATGTTCTTTGAAAACATTCATTAGGAGAGATTGTAACCAAGAATCTATGGGACCTGGAAGGCATGCTCTGAAATAGTGTACAAAGTATCATATTGCATTTTTCTGAAAAGACTTTCATTAGACTCTCAACCTTCACCTCTCAAAACGTGCAAGAAACAATCCCTTGTTAACTTGAGGAAACAGAGAAGCCAAGTGAGTGACTCAAAGTCCCACAGCTAGGAAGGAGTGGAGCTGGAACAGAACTTGGGGAGCAGCTCCATCGCACTCTCTACTCCTGCTTGGAATCCAGAACAGAATTCTCCAAAGTGGTCCACTGAGGTCTTGTATCAGGTTAGACATTCCGATGTCTGAGCTCACTGCAGAACTGCCAGCTGGATCTCTGAAGGTGGGGTTTGGGTGTTTAGGAATCTCCCCTCGTGTTTTGGGGGGCACACTAAAGTTGAGAATCTGGGACCATTCCTAGAATTTAAAAATGCACATAAAAACACACCAAGAAAATTTAAAGTAGTGAAACTATTGCAACCACTTTCAACTCTTTTAGCTATTTTTTTCTGATACTTTTCTTCACATTTGTAAATAACACCATTTTATGATCTTTCCTTCTATCTTTCTTCTTTTCCTCCTCTCATTCCTTTTTTAGCTTTAGATATTATTGACTCATTATCATGGAAGATTAGCATCATGAGGCTTATTTGGTGGTTTTCAGGTGCCCAGCTGGACACACCTCTGCTGTCTTACAGTCAGGGGATGTCCTGGCCATGCCCATATCACCTGCCACAGAAAATCCAACCTCTCCTCACTGGGTGGAGTGTGGACAGAACACACAAAAGTGATACCAGATGGTGCCAACTGGAGTTCACGGAAAAAACTCAAGTATAACATCACCAGTGTGTACACCAGGCACCTGGCCAGGAGGTTGGGGGACACAGTAAAAAAAGATAATTTTCACGGCAAAATTCTAGTTTGCCAATTTTCTAGAAAAACATCAGGCAGTAATTTCTAGTCTACCATGGAGATCTGTAGTCCAGTATTTTGCTTGATATTTCAACCCTTTTGGGCTCATGGATATTTACCTCATATACAAGTTTATGAATTAAAGTAAAAAAAAAATTGAAAACCCTATTGCCATTCCCAGGACCCCTTCCTATCCCCACCCTTCCCCCAATAAACCAAAATCAGAGCTTGGGCCGACAGCAACACAGCCACGGTAGCCAGCACTCTTGACGGAATCCTGCCATCTAGCGGCAATGATCGTAAACACCCTGGTTTATGCTGGAATCAGGAACCAGATGTTGGAATTCAGGGTGGTGGCATTATGCAGGAGAGAAGGGAGCCAAAAGCTCCATATCAGTCAACTTTCTGCTTGGCATGAATGGGTAAAAAGAAGCCCTCTTCTGTTCCACCTAAAGCTGCAAACCTGAGTCACCCAGGCTGCACCAGAGGACACCTCCTCTGCGAAGCCTTGGCTGCATCTCCTGAGCCCCAACTCTGTGTGCTGAGTTGAAGAGGAAAATTAGAAACCTGCACTCAGCTAAAAATAACTCCATGCTCTTTCTCCTTTTGTAAAATATGCTTGCTGCGCTGAAAAGGAAAAACCAAAATAGGATGACCTAGCAATCAAATGTAACTATAGGATGTTTTACTAAATATGGAAAGTTCTGCACCTGCTCTTGTAAGTGTCTGTTTGGAAACTTCCGTGCTCTGTAAACCAAGTAACCAATCTACCAATGCTAACTGTAAACATGTGCACAGTCCCCTATAAAAGTAAAGCTCACCTTGAGCTTGGGGCCCAGAATTTTGGAGCATTAGCTCTTCTGGGCCCACTGGCTTAATAAACCTGAGTTCTCCAACCCTCTGAGTGTGGTGCTTGGTTTCTCAACGGGCCGATTTCTGCAACAGAGTCAGGTCTGTGCTTGCTTCCTTTGGAGCCCTTCTTGGTTGGGTTGTGTGTGTCTTTCTGTCTGTCCCCATCCCTCTACTCTGCAGACTATGGGATCCTGAAGGGTAGAGCCTGGAGCCCGGCCCAGTGCCTGGTACTTTTTCTTAGGTGCACAGTGTATTATATATAGAATATATTTAATTGTACATAATATCTATGTAATTTATGGAATAAAAATGAGTGAATGGCAGAGTAAATGTTCATCACCTTAATAATGTCAGCTCCAGAGAGTGAGAGCTCTACTCCTCTTAAATCATTTTCTAAATGCGGAGGATGCTGTGATGCTCCGCTCGCATCCTCCTTCAGGAAGAAAGCTTCTTCCCCAGCTGCTGGGAACTGCTGGTAGAAGACTTTCAGCCCACAGCCTTCTTTGGAGATTGTATCAGCTGATGGTACAATTGTAGACACTGATTGTATCAGCCTCGTCCAAGGTCACACCTCCCTCCCTGGCAGCTGTGTCCATTGACTGACTGATGTAGGAGTGATTTATAGAATCATATCTGAATCCTGAAGACCCTGTGATATCTCTAAGGTCTGCCCCCAGGGGCCTAGTGTGTCTTCCTCTGCCTCCTTCCCCAAGCCCTGGCTAAGTCGCCCCATTTCTGCACCAGGGGAAACATGACATTCTCCCCTCCCCTCCTACAGATTGGGGTACACCTTCAGTGTTCCTGCTCCTTCCTTTCAGGAAGCTAAGCTGAGCATTGTAGATTTTTAAAATGTAGGCTGCGTTTTAAACTCTTCCCCTTACCTCTGTGCCCCTGAGCAACTCGCATCGTTTCCTGGCCCTGGTGCCTTCCTTCTTTCCCTTGGCAGGTGTTTTCCTGACTCTGTTGGGGAGTCCTGTTGTGAGATAGATGGTCAACAAGTTCTGAGTCTCCCCCAAAGTATTCAGACAAATACTTCCCACCTTCACTCTCTGCCTGTCATTCTACTTAGGAGGAATCTGCTAGACCAGGGTGGGCAAAAGTTTCCCGTAAAGGGACAGATAGTAAACATATTAGGCTTTGCCAGTGTGGATGAAAAATGTCACCTGCTGTATCAGTAAACAAAGGACCTTGGGGCCATCAAGCCATCAGCTACTGCAGCCTCCACCAACAGTACACCTTGAGGGGATTCAGGATGGAGAAAAACAGGATACTGGCCCTAGACAGCAGAGGTGCACGTCAAAGGAATGATTTCAGTGAGACTTTTACATCTTCCCATACATAGAAAAGTACTAAAGTCTTTACCTTGAGATGTCTGGTTTCCTTTAATTAACAGTAATCTCTTAAGGTTCCGACTACCTGATTTTTGTTGCAAAAACTCCTATGTATCCTGGCTTCTCCCTTACCTCTTCAGAGCAGTCCCTCAGAGCTATCTGAGAAGCTGCCTCCAAGGCTTGTCTTTAGCAAGTCCACTGAATAAAACATAATTCTCAACTTCTGTGCATTTTTTTTTTCAGTTGACATGGGCCATAGGGTCTATGGTACAGCTTCTCCACTCTGTTGTCTTAGCGCAGAAGCAGCCATAGGCGGTACTTAGATGAACGGGCACAGCTGTGTTCCAGTAAGCCTGTGTTTGCAGAAACAGGCAGTCAGCCAGATTTGGTCCATGGGCTGTAGTTTGCTGACCCCTGTCCTAGACGGTCGATTTCTGCTCCCAGCCTTGGCTTGATCTGTGACTGTCCTGCCTGACTCATGTCCCATGTGGTCTCAGGCTTGTTCTCTGTGACCCCGACCTGTGTCATCCACATGCCGTGTACATTACCTGTGTCAACTTGATGGTCATCTATCGTTTTCTAACTCCCCTGAAGTAATGCATTGTATGTTGACCTTACTCTATTTTGTTTCCCTCAAATTTATTGAAAACCCACGTAACCACACTCAGAGCAGCATTAGTCATTAAAAGGAGTTAACTGATGGTTATTATTCCCCGTCAGGGTGCTGGTAAGAACCTTGGGGCCAGGAGGCACCGGGAGGAAGGGAAGGTGTTAGGATAGAGAGAGGGGCAAGCATCTCCATCTCTGCAGTAACGTCTTCCTTCCTCCTTAAGCAAATACTTCATCAGACATTTACTATATGACAGACACTGTCTGAGCACTGGGGATAAATCAGAGACTGAAACAGAACTATTCTGTTTTCCTGGGAGCCTCCATTATGGTGAGGAGAAACCAGTGACCCTCTAGAGTGTCTGGTGGTGATAAGTTTATAGAGAAGAGTAAAGCAGGGTAGAAGGATAACTAACCATTGTTTTAGACCGATTGGTTAGGCAAGCCCTTTTGAAATAGGAGACCTTGGAGCAGAAACCTGATGGCATCAAGAGGAAGAGCGTTCTGGGAAGAGGCAAAACAAGTGCAAAGACCTGGGGTGGCACCATGTTTGTCATGTGGAGGAAGAGGTGGGCTCCATCGTGGCTGGAGCAGAGACAGCGAAGAGGGGATTATAGGGGATGAAGTTCAATGTTAATCCTCTTATATTTCTATATTGCCTGTAAAAAGGAGCTCTTGCTCCAATTATTTCCTAAAATATGAATCCAGGCACATTGTCCTGAAGGATGCTGTGCTCTATATTAAGAGCTGGTGATTTCACTAGCCCCTTCTTGAACTTCTGTGTTGGACATCTTTAGGTGTCCAAACAAAGGCCATTTGCAAACACTGTACTGTGAGCATTATACCGAGTCAATCTTCCTCACCACCCATGAGAGAGTTCCCATAAAAAGCTCCTTCTCTCTACCCCCCAAACCCTTTTCCTATCTCCCTAGCTGCCATTTTTACCTTTATTCAAGACAGCTTGTTATCTCATTGTTCTTCATGAGGTTTTTTTTTTAAAGATTTATTATTGATTTATTTATTTTATTTTTGGCTGCATTGGGGTTTTGTTGCTGTGCACGGGATTTCTCTACTTGTGGCGATGGGGGCTACTCTTTTGTTGGGGTGCACAGGCTTCTTGTTGCGGTAACTTCTCTTGCTGCAGAGCATGGGCTCTAGGTGTGCAGGCTTCAGTAGTTGTGGCACTGAGCCTCAGTAGTTGTGGCACATGGGCTTTGTTGCTCTGCAGCATGTGGGATCTTCCCAGACCAGGGATCAAACCCACATCCCCTGCATTGGCGGGTGGATTCTTAACCACTGTGCCACCAGGGAAGCCCAACGTTTTTTATTACAATGATCAAATGCAAAATTTCTCTCAATATGTCAACACATCACTTGAATCAGAGTCACCTGGGGCACTTGTTAAAAATAAAGATTCCTGGGTCCCTGCCACTGACTTTCTGAATCAGAATCTTGGAGATGGAGCCCAAGAACTGCATTTTAAAAAATTTGCAAAAATAAAATAAAATAATAAAAAAAAAAAAAAAAAATTTGCTTAGGTACTTGCTACTCAAAGTGGAGTCCTCAGACCAACAACATTGGTCCCACCTGGGAACTTGTTAAAAATGCAGAATCTCAGGCCCTTCCTCAGATCTACTGAATTAGAATGCACACTTAACAAAATCCTCAGGTGAAGCTTTGGTATATTAAAGTTTGAGAGGTATAGACCTGAACGATGTTTATACACCCTGGAGTGTGAGAACCACTGACCTCGCGTCATGGAAAGGGTCTTAGAATAGAGTCTATATTCGGGGTTGGGCCACAGAAAATAGATGCTTGGCTCACCCAGAGGAATAAGGAAGTTACACAGCCCGCAGATTCCCTTTCTGCATTTAAGACCGCTTCAGTCTATGCAGATTGTCTAATGCTCAATGTATTCAACAACATTGAGCAAAAGTGTCTTCTCACACTGAAGCTTGAACCTTTCTTGCTGACCATTGTTCTCCAGGGACTTTATCATGGCCACCACCCATGATGGAATTTCACACTGGTATCCAATCAAATTTGCAGACTGGCCTTGCTAAATGAGTTACCAGGGACATCCAGGTGGCTGACATTTTAAACAAGTCAATTGTGTTTTTTATTCATTCATTCAATAAGCATGTATTAAGTGTGGCCACGAAGTGTGCTCCCATAGAGCTTCCACTAGAATAGAGGGGAGGAAAACAGCCAACAGGTACGTGAGTCTGAGAGCAATAAGTACGATGAAGAAGATTAAAAAAAGAGCAGCCCTTGAAGCAACATTAACTGCAGAACTGTGTGTATCCTTCTCAAATGTATTCTACAAGTTTCTCAAAAGTTTTTGAATAAAACCAGATATCGGAACATTAAAAGGCATCTCTGATCTGTATTAATTAAGCATCATTTACTACTTTTCCAAATGAGTTCAGCAACGGAGGGATTTATTTAGTATGATAGGAAAGCAAGTATAATTACTACATATAAGAACTATACGTATAAGAAGCGTCCAGCAGCAGAAGATGCTTGGTTGGGTGTGAGCACGGCAACAAACGCTGCCGCATCTTATGGCATTTTTGCCATGGGTCTCAGTTTCCCTGGGCTTTGAGTGTTAAGTACACTTGAGGCAGGGGATGGAAACTCTTTGGAGGGGGGGATCCCTGCCTGGCCTATATCTCTCTCTGGAAATGGCTCCCCTGTGAATTCCATGACAACAATCCTCAAGCTGAGCAGTGGCAAGTCAGACTTTCCCTCTCCCTTTTTTTAAAAAAATAAATTTATTTATTTATTTGTTTATTTACTTATTGGCTACATTGGGTCTTCGTTGTTGCACACAGGCTTTCTCTAGTTGCGGTGAGCAGGGGCTGCTCTTTGCTGTGGTGAGCAGGCTTCTCATTGCTGTGGCTTCTTGCAGAGCACCGGCTCTAGAGCGCAGGCTTCAGTAGTTGTGGCGCCCGGGCTTAGTTGCTCCATGGCATGTGGGATCTTGCCGGACCAGGGATTGAACCCGTGTCCCCTGCATTGGCAGGCAGATTCTTAACCACTGTGCCACCAGGGAGTCCCCCGACTTACTTTCGGGAATTTGAGACCCACTCAGACTGCAGTCAGTCAATGGCAGGTGCGTGGACTTATACGGATATGTCAGATGGACACCATGTGTGGGTCAAAGTTTGGAGGGCAGGTAACTTGAGTAAGCAGAGACCACAGGTTTAGGAGAATGTCATAAATAGAAGGAAGATAGCAGAAGAACCAGCAACTCCGGAAGGCAGCCATGCCCTCCATTCCCATGGGGCCCAGTGGGACCTGCCACAGTGACCAAGACCAGCCTAGAGGCAAGTCTAAACCTTAACCATCATCTGTTCCGTCTGTGGATTCTTGAATTCCTGACGCACTAGCCCTAGGGTGAGAAACAAAGAGTTTGTCAGCCTTCCGGTTTTTGCAGGTGGGGAGCATGGAGCTCAGGGAAGATAAGAGCCTTTCTTCTTTCCATCTTGCTCTCGGTTTTCTACTCTGAAACAGGCGGCGATGCGGTACTTCCAGGGCTGCAAAGAAGAATAAGAGACTGTGAATAAAGCGCTGAACAAAGTGTCAGTAAAACATACCAAGTGAAGAATAAATGGTTTCCCTCTTGTTATCATTCCCTGTTACCTCGTTATCATTCCTTCCTCCACCTCTTCCCACGCCGCTTTCTTACGCCCTGGGGCTCCCTGCCAATCCTCCGACCGGAAGCCTGGGCGCTGCCCGACGCGTCCAGCGCGCAGGTCCGGAGCCGGGCAGCCCCGCCGCGCTCGATCCGCCTCTCCGGCCGCGTCCCGCCACTCCCAGAGCCTGGGACCCGGTAACCGCGCCGGCCCGGGCCCCGCAGCCCTCCCACCCTGCCGCCCAGCCAGCCGATTCCGGGGCGGGGGTTGGGGTTCCGCCCCACGCGAGCGGGCGCCCCAGCGGCCGAGCCTCCAGCACGCGCGCCGGCCCCGGGTCCCCTCCGCGGGTCCCCTCCCCGGGTCCCCTTCTGGCGATCGCAGCGCCCTCTCCGGGGTAATCGGTAGCGAGACTTCTGAGCTCTGGAATTTCTCGCCATTTCGCTCAACCCTGACTTCCTCGTGGCTGGGGCGGCCTCCCTGCCGTTGTCTTCAGCCTCTAGTTCGGGCGCTGAGACTTGGAGGAACCTGGGAGGGTTGAGGGTTCTCGACGCTTTGCACCTTTTGCAGGATTTCTGCAATTCTCGGAGAGCCCCAACCCTGAGAAGTCTGCGGGCTTTTCAGAGGCTGGGAATGGAGCCTCATCCCGCAGACCTTATCAAACCGTCTTGGCCCAAGACCAGGCCAGACGGAGGACTGGTGCCCAGTGACCTTGGAGAGGCCGGCGCCTGCCGTGGGCCCGCCAGCGCCTCCAACCCCCGGGAGGCCGTCTGAGATCCGCGATCCGCCGCCAGGCGCTGGCCCGCAGGGGTTTACGTCCCCGCCGTGTCCCCACCCCTGCTCAGAAAACCTCTTCACGCGCCTCTCCACACCCCCCAGACCCCCCGCTCCCGGAGGAGCCTTTCTGGAAACGTTTCCCTGCCTTGCGGTGATCTTTTGTTTCCCTTGCTTTTCATCCAGATTATTGGTCAGCGTTTTTCTGACCTGTCTCCTCTCTGGAATGGGGCCCAGCGGAGTCACAAGGGCAAATTATAAAATCCTGCGCCAGGGCTCACTTCGTTCAGCCCTCGTCGGATGCGTGGAGCCCCCCTTCCAGCAGTCCAACCAGAGTGCTTGCCTTTCTTCGTCAGCTTCTCCACGTCCCGGGGCAGCTGCTTCTGCATCTGGGCTTCTCTCTCCGGTTTACCCTACACTGAACCCCGTGGTGTATCGCGGGTGTAGCTTTGCCGTGTTGGCCTGAGAAGGCGCCCACCCTGGGGTCTTTGGATAGAACCGCGGCGGCCCTTCCCGGTGGACAGCCGCCCCTCCGTGTGCTGATCAGTCCGCTCGCTCCCACTGACTTGTCCAAAGCCCGGCCTCAGGCCCTCTCTTTTGTTCCTGGGCCAGTTTATCCTAAAGCAGGGAGCCCGGAACAGAGCCCAGCACCCCAGGAAAGTGCATTTCTGCAGATATTTTCTTTTGCTCTTCTCTGGAGCCCTGCCTGCCCTCCTGTCTTCTTTCCTTTAATCAGACCCTGGGAAGTGGCCAGGCAGGATCGCGCTCTGGTTACCCCAAGGTCTTGAGCAGTTTGCATTGGCTCTAACCCTTGCTGCAGAGTTACAGAATCTCCTCCCTTGAATGAAGGCACGGCTAGCCTCCTGCCTACCAACCCTTGTTCTGGTTTGTGAGACACTGGGCCTTCTTTGCTTATTCCCTGTAGCTGGCTTTTGCAGTTACCCCAATTTCATTTCTGTGACATGTTCCCCTACACGAGGTTCTGGCTTATCCCCATCGTCCCAGCATAATTATCTTTTTTTTTTTTCCTGCATGGGGTCTTCATTGCTGCATGTGGGCTTTTTCTAGTTGTGGCGAGTGAGGGCTACTCTTCCTTGCAGTGCGTGGGCTCCTTGGTGTGGTGACTTCTCTTGTTGTGGAGCATGGGCTCTAGGCGCCTGGGCTCTAGGGCACACAGGCTTAGTTGCTCTGTGGCATGTGGGATCTTCCCAGACCAGGGATTGAACCTGTGTCCTGGATTCTTAACCACTGTGCCATCAGGGAAGTCCAATTATCAATATTAATAACATCCACTTTCACTTCCAAAAGATTCATGATTTGGACAATTCAGCTTGTCTCTGTCTCTGTAAGCTGGATGCACTCATATTTGTAGGCTTAGGAGTGGCACAGGGCAGCCCGTGTAGGACTCGCTCTGGTTTCCACAGCCTAGGAAACCAGAATTCCTTCAGGTCAATACTAGCTCATTCCCTTTCTCATAGGTGCAAGGCTTCGGGTGGCTTTGTCCCCAGAGGGCAGGGCTTCCCCTCTGGCCCTGCTACAGAAATAAGTCCAAGCTGGTGCTGAGAGCTATGTCTAGTCAAATTCATCCTTAGAGGTGTTGTGGAGATTTATAATCAGAATTTACAGCCATGATCTGGAGAAAGGTGTTCAGAGTTTAAGCCCAGCTCCTTGACATGATGCTTGGCTCCTGGGAACCTAATTGATGTGAAGTGTGACCGGAGTTAGGCCTGGGGTGCCCTTGGACCCTTATCCCCCTCCATGCCAATCAGAGTTCTGCATCCACACACGACCAGGTAGCCAAGGCCAGATGCTATTAAGAGTAAGCACTTCTAACTATTCTTCGATGATCAGGCTGAGAGGTAGGGCACTGGTTTTCACCTGGGATGACCGTCCTAGTTTGCCTGGGACTGAGGGGTTTCCTGGGACTTTGGACTTTCAGGTTTAAAACTAGGAAAGTCCTAGGCCAGCTGGGATTAGTTGGCCACCCTGTTCTTAATCCTTGCTGTACATTAGACTCACCCAAGGAGCCTCATGTAGAGATTTCAATTTAAGCGATCCAGGTAGGGTCCCAGGTAGGGGTATTTTTTTAAACACTCCCAAGTTGATTACAACAAACTACCAGAGTGGAGAACCATTAGGTTTTTGGCAGCATTGCTAAAAATCCATTGAAGGTGATTATTTTTTGAGCAGAAGTAGATACAGACATCTCTCAAAAGGGCATATAATCACGTGTGTGGCCCTCTCCTTATTGAGGGGTGTCAAAATGGCAGTTGCCTTATTATTGTTATTCTTTCTCCCCATCCCAAGGACTTCTGTCTCATCAGAGGACCAAGCGTTCTCCTTTTCCGGCATGCTCCAGGACCTCCTCTCCTGAGGCAGTAGGTCAGTGGAATTACCTCGTTTTGATTGGAGAGGTGGTGATTCGGGCAGTCTCAGGTGAAGCGCGCATGAGACTTCACAGAGCTCTGGTCTCCCAGTCTGGGCACTTACCCGATGAGTGATGGCCCAGAGGCTAGCCGAGGGCGGTGGCTGTACTTTGGCTTCGCCCCACGGGGTACTGAGCTTGGAGATCAAGTGCCTCTGGAACTGTTCCCTCTGCAGGCCTCCGGGATCATGTGGTATGTCAGCACTCGGGGGATGGCCCCACGAGTTGACTTTGAAGGGGCCCTGTTCTCCGGCTACGCTCCGGATGGGGGCCTCTATATGCCCGAGGAGCTCCCGCAGCTGGGCAGAGAGACCCTGTGTCAGTGGAGTGTGCTCTCCTACCCCGGCCTGGTGAAGGAGCTGTGTAGCCTCTTTGTTGGCCCTGAGCTCATTCCAAGAGATGACTTAAATGGTGAGCAGCCCTTAGCTTTCTCCTCTCCCATCTCACTCTTCTGCCAGCCCAACCCCCTAGAGAGCTGCAAATCCCTAGGAGGTCCCTAGTCACACCTCCCAAACTTTGGAGTTTTTCCCACACTCTGGAATCCCAGAATTGGACATATCCCTGAAGAGTTCATTCATTCTGGCTCCCACCTCCAGTGAGATGAAAGCCAAAGTGATCTGCAGAGAATTTTTTGTTTGTTTACTTTTTTGTTTGTTTGTTTGTTTACTTTTTAGAAACCTTTTCAAGACTAGGGAGTTTACCATTGACCTGAGATGGTTGAATGTTTGAATATTTCCTTCCTGCATATAAAGCATGTGGACCCTCAGATTGCTATTTTATTTCCCTGAATGGTGATTCTAGAAGGGACTTTGAGAGTGTTCTGGACCAGCTCATTTCAGACTGTTATGTGCCTACAGATTCTCCTTGGGGATCTCGTTAAAATGCAGATTCTGATTCAATAGGTTGGGGGTGGGCCTGAGAATTCTGCCTTCCTATCAAAGTGTCCAGATGATACTAGAGCTGCGGTCCATGAACACAACCATAACGTAATGGTGAGAGTTTGGGGCTGAGAAGAAGAGGACTCAAAATGTAGTTCGATGACCAGCACTGATGGCATTGCCTGGGCACTTAGTAGACTTCTCAGATTTCCTCGGACCCAGTGAGCCAAAACCTGCATTTTAAGATCCCAGGCGATTGGTTTACCAATTAAAGTTTGAGAAACACTACTCTGGATGACCCTAGCCTCAGGTAAGATTCTATGTAAACCATCCCAAGGCTCTGGCATCACAGGCATGAGATTAAGTAATGCAAACACAAACAAACAACTCTCTGTCTTTAGGAAGGAAACTTAGAAGAGATGAGACATTTGATTTATTTGCTGTATAATTGTTTAATGGAATCTCTACTAGAATAGATGCACGCAAGAAATCCAAATGATGAAGACATTTATAAAGTAAAAAATGAAAGTCTTACAGCACAAATTCTGCTCTCTGGAGACATCACTATGAGAGAATCTGGAAACAGTTTGGTTCATGTCTTTTCAGACTTTTTTCCCTAGGATTATACAATTACATTCATACACAGTATCCTTTGCAATAAAAAATTTCTGGTCTTTTTATTTGGTAGCAAGAGATAGAAACTTCAAATTTGAAAGTGTAAAGAGACTGAGTGTAAACTTGAGGGACGAGAAAATGCCCTTTATGCACTGTCCAACCTCCCCTCCCTCCCCTCACAGGTCTGATCGACCGAGCCTTCAGCAGATTCCGACACAAAGAGGTGGTCCATCTGTCCAGGTTGAGGGACGGGCTGAACGTGCTGGAGCTGTGGCACGGGCCCACCTATGCATTTAAGGACCTGTCCCTGTGCTGCACAGCGCAGTTCCTGCAGTACTTCCTGGAGAAGCAGAAGAAGCACGTCACTGTGGTTGTAGGTGTGCATCGTGGGCGTGCGTCCTGCAGCCCCACAGCACCCCACCTTGCTGGTGCCCATCCACGGGATGCCCTCCACTGATGTCTCTCAGGGAGTGCGTTACTGGTTCCTCTAGAGCAGGATTCTTTTTTTTTTTTTTAATTGGAGTATGGTTGATTTACAATACTGTGTGTGTGTATGTGTGTATACAGCACAGTGATTCAGTTATGCTCTATCTATCCATCATCTATCTATCTATCTATCTATCTATCCTTTTTCAGATTCTTTTCCCTTATAGGTTATTACAAAATATTGAGTATAGTTCCCCGTTCTATACAGTAGGTCCTTGTTGGTTGTCTATTTCATATATAATAGTGTGTATATGTTCATCCCAACCTCCTATTTATAGAGCAGGCTTCTTAGCTTTTCCTTGTGCCATGGACCATTTTGACTGTCTGGTGGAGGCTATAGAAACTTAGAATAATATTTTTTTTTTCAATGATTTGCAGATATTTATTGCATTTTAATCTTTTAAAATATTTGTATGTATTTCATGTTTTCTTTTTTTTTTTTAATTAATTAATTAATTTATTTATTTTTTGGGGGGGTACACCAGGTTCAATCATCCGTTTTTATACACATATCCCCATCTTCCCTCCCTTCCTTGACTCCCCCCCCCAAGCCCCCCCCACCCTCCCCGCCCCAGTCCTCAAAGGCATCTTCCATCCTCGAGTTGGACTCCCTTTGTTATACAACAACTTCCCACTGACTATCTTACAGTTGGTAGTATATATATGTCTGTGTTACTCTCTCGCTTCGTCTCAGTTTCCCCTTCACCCCCCGCCCCCTCCCATACCTCGAGTTCTCCAGTCCATTCTCTGTATCTGTATTAGAATAATATTTTAAATACATAAAATTCATAGATTATAGGGCTCCAAGTTCACAGATACCCTGATTTCTACCCATGGACCTCTTGGAGTTTCAAGGACTCCAGATGACGTACTGGGTTCCTACCCTCCAGGGGATTGCCTCACTTGGCAGGAGTGGTTTAGGGGCCATTTCTTTCCTTTCCCTCCCCCTCATTCTAAAGAGGAAGGTTCCTCCTTCTTCCCATCCAGGGACTTCTGGGGACACAGGGAGTGCTGCCATTGAGAGTGTTCAGGGGGTGAAGAACGTGGACATCATCGTTCTGCTGCCCAAGGGTCGCTGCACAAAGATTCAGGAGCTGCAGATGACGACAGTGCTGCGGGAGAATGTGCGTGTGTTTGGAGGTGGGTGCTGGGGCAGCCAGGGGGCATGGCGTGGCCCCGCCTCGAGTGTTTTGGGAGATGGGCTGGAACAAAACTGGTCAATGGACTAGCTGACCATCCTCCTTCCCTTTCTCTCTCCTTCCCTTCCTACATCGGTCATATTTTTTTATTTTAAAATTTGCATTTATTTGTAGCTCAGTTCTTTTGTGCAATGCCAATACTAATGGCATGAATATGACAACTGATGATTTCATGTCTCTACTTTGGCTTTTTTAAAAAAATTTACTTATTTATTTATTTATTTATTGGCTGCATTGGGTCTTCGTTGCTGTGCATGGGCTTTCTCTATTTGCGGCAAGCAGCCGCTACTCTTAGTTGTGGTCTCGGGCTTCTCCATGTGGTGACTTCTCTTGTTTCGGAGCACGGGCTCTAGGTGTCTGGGCTTCAGTAGTTGTGGCATTCAGGCTCAATAGTTGTGGCTCGTGGGCTCCAGAGGGCAGGCTCAGTAGATGTGGCCCATGGGCTTAGTTGCTCCACAGCATGTGGGATCTTCCCAGAAAAGGGGTCGAACCTGTGTCCCCTGCATTGGCAGATGGACTCTTAAGCACTGCTCCATCAGGGAAGCTGTACTTTGGCATATTTTGAGGTTGGTATATGCCTTGGCTTAGCTCTGAGCAAGCTCATGGCTACACAGTCTCAAAAACTACTGGAGCCGACAGGCACGTAAACCAATACTAACAGTACAACTGAGGAAGGGCGGGTTTCAAACCACACGCCAAAGAGTGCCACCTCCATGCACGTTCAACCTGCTGGTGCCATGTCTACAGGCAGCCACCCAGAGCCATAGCCTGAGCCAGATAACTTGGCTGTTGTCCTGGAGCACTGAAGTTCAGAGGGCACTGAAGTTCAGAGGGCACCGTAGTTCAGAGGGCAAAAACACGTTAGATAAATATTTTAAAAGAATGTGTCATTACATGTTGGCAGCTCATGTGGTATTCACTCAACTAAGCTGTGCACTTGGTTAGCAGGTCTAAGTATTTAAAACAGGAAGCTACTCGGTGGGACCCATCGCTAGTGACCCCCCTTCCTGAGCCACATCAGGCATTGTAGCATTTTGTGCTCACAGAGAGGCAAAAAACTGTCTCCTTAATGTCTGGCCATCTCTTCCAAGTGCGTGTAATCATTACGGAGTTCAAGAATGTAGGAAGGCGGGCTGAGTTTGAGCAGAGCTGTACTGTTTATTTTTTATTTCTACCTCTTACACCCCACTACACCCCAGGGAGCCCCAAGGTAGGGGTGGGAAGATGAGCAGCAGGGGTCTTGGTGAGGTTTTATACGTCGTGGCCTTGGGCAAGCTGTCCGGGGGGCCTGGCTTGGTTTGATCACTCACCTGGCAGGACAGCAAACATGGTGACAGAAGACCTTCCTTCTGTAGCTGGCCTGGCCTCCTGTTACAATCCCATAGAGGATTTTTTTTTATGTAACAGTGGTTTTGTCAAGGACCAAAAACACAGTGAAAACAAACCTTACCCATGGGAGTCGCATGACTATTCTTTGTCCATTTGTTCAAGGCAAACAGAAAGCCCCTTCTCCTCTTTTCTTTAGCAAGCACCTACACATTCCAGTGAAAAGTTTATGGTTTAGCTAAGGCAGGTGTTTGCAAAAATCTTCCACATTAGCCTTGGTAATTAGTTGCCCATATCTGGCTGCATTTTCCTGTCATCATGGCAAGATTTTAATGCACAAGATTCAGGTTCCTGAAGGTCCCTGTTACACCCTAAGCACCAAAATTGCTGTTTATGAATCTAGGGCTGTTTTTGCCTAGAATCAAAGCAGAGAATAGCTTTGTGCACCTCTATTCTGCACCTATGCCCTTCTCTCCTTGTATACAGATATTGGAAGGTGTTTCCCTAAGGGCATGTATAGAAGTGCCATTCCTGACCATGGGTTGGAGGATGGTGCATATTTGAAAAATAGTGGCAGAGATTTCTCTGACGGTCCAGTGGTTAAGACTCTGTGCTTCCAATGAAGGGGGCGTGGGTTCAATTCCTTGTTGGGGAACTAAGATCCCGCATGGCCAGAAAATTTAGAAAGAAAAAAGTAAAGGAAGAAAGAAAAGAGAAATCGTGGCAGATGTGCATGGTGATGAATGCAGTACGTCATAAATGTGCCTATGCTGGAGTTGAAGGGGCATTTCTGTTTCATACATGTTCTGAGCTTCAAGGCAGGGATCTTTAAAGTAATTAGTTTTTGTTTCTAAACAGCGCTGTTCAAGTTCTTCCTTTCCTTTCTGGAATCTTCTGACTTGGTTTCCAGGAGGACGTGGGCTAGTTCAGGAGCAAACAGTGGGTGTGTGTTTTGCCTTGGGCTGGTGAGCTCGGGGAGTAGAGGTGGGCCACCTGGGTTGTTGTGTGTTGGTCGCTGGTGTTTTCTAAAGTCACGAATTTCCATTGTGCACTTGATTCTTCTCAAGCACAGGATAATCAGCCAGTGCTAGTTGTATATTATTTGGGATGTTTTTGGTTGGAAGAAACAGAAAATCTAACTCAGACTGGCTTGAACAGGGATATTTTTTGCAGCTCATGTACCTGGAAGTTGAGAGGTGGGTTAGGCTCCCGATTGGCTGGTTCACTGCCTCCAGAGAGCCAGGTTCTCTGGGCCACCATCCCCCACCCTCAGCTTCATTCTTTTTGTGGTGTATGATGGTTACTGAAGGTAACCAAGCCCTATTCCTGTGGCTCTCTCTTAAAAGCAGTGAACCTTTTCCTAGAACCCCAGCAAATATCCCGCTTGTACGTGGATCTAGAACCAGTCCCGCAGCCTCATTGCTGCTACATGATGAAGGGTGGAATGAATAATAACCTGTGTGCCTACTCTGGCATTTCCCCCAATAATCCTCTCCTCCACCTCTAAGTTTGGATCCAATGGAGGAACAGACCCAGGTTTCAGATAAGAGATCGATATTGGCTTGATTGCTGGTTGGGCTGGGTTGAGGAGCACGACTTGGAATGATAGCCGATTTGCCCATCAATTTACCCAATAATTCATCCATAACGTGTGCACACACCCAGCTTAGGGCAGAGAAGTTCTTCCCCTGCCAACTTACCGGTCATGTAGGAGCAAAGGGCAGAATCTGCACCCTTGTGATCCAAATGAGGGGAGAAGGGCAGACCACATGGGAAGAGCCACTCTTTCCCCCCAACCCTGATGGAGGACCATGAAGTAAAGCTCAGCCTCTCACCATCTGATAAAACATCCCCTCCTTGTTCCCAGAGACTGGGGCAGTGGGTGTGGAATACAAAGAGGAATTCTTCCCCCAACATCCCAGAAGGTTGACGTTTTATATCTAACTTTAGATAACAGTAGAAACATGGCAAATGTGACCACAAGGAGATGAGACAGGATTTGAGCGAAGGTCCCAGCAGGATGGGCTCAGCCTGGGAGGCCTTGTGGGCACGTGCTGACCCCCCGGGGGTTCTTTGTGTTCCTGGTAACTCCCTCTCCTCTCTCCCCTGACAGTGGAGGGGAACAGTGATGAGCTGGATGAGCCCATCAAGGCTGTGTTTGCCGACGTGGCCTTTGTCAAGAAGCACAATCTGATGAGTCTGAATTCAATCAACTGGTCCCGGGTCCTCGTGCAAATGGCCCACCACTTCTTCGCTTACTTCCGGTGTGCACCGGCCTTAGACACGCACCCCCTGCCCCCTGTGGAGGTGGTTGTACCAACGGGGGCTGCCGGCAACCTTGCAGGTAAGGAGACCCCTGGGCAGAAATGGGCTTTCCAGAAAAATGCCTGTGGTCCCCGTCCTCCCAGGTGCTTTTGGCTGTCACGGTGAAGAGAAACGGATGGGTCCTGGGTGACAGACAACTACACAGAAGAAGCTCCCAGAAAACTTCCCCTGACTCCCTGTGGGGCCATCCCGGCCTCTAGCTGCAGGAGGAGAAGGATGGGTTAACTCTGAGGCGCTTGGGCCTCCTGATCTGATGTGTTCGCTCAGCAGAGTATGGGGAGACTAGGTCAAGGTTCAGTCGCTGTGCTCGGCTGGCAGCGCTCTCTGCCAGGAAGATGGACTTTCCTCCCAGCCCTGGCCGGCTGCCCACTCGGAGGAGAAGGGCTTGGCTGGCACAGCATCTTTTCCCTGAAGACCGTGTGATGTGGAAACAGTCCTGGACTTAGGCTTCTGGCTCCAGTTCTGTCCTTTACTAGCTGAACGGCTGTCCCTTAGACTCAGCTCCTTGGCTATCAAAGGGAGATTGGACCGCTTATCATATCTCTCAGGACGACCGACCGGGAGGCACAGATGAAATTCTTTATGCGTGTATGTGAACTTTGTGAGGGTCAAGTGCGGTACAGCTACGTGGCATTAAAATCATTTCCTATAATAATGCTTTAACGTATATCAAGCACTGACTATGCAGCAGGCACTGCTCTAAGTGTTTCTCTCGTTTAACTCTTTTAATCCTCACGTGCGCCAAACAGGAATGATACTGTTATTTCCATTTATAATGAGGAAGCTGAGGCACGGAGAAGTTGGTCAGCCTGCCCCTGGTTACACACTGGTCAGTCCCAGAGCCAGGAGAGCAGCCCAAGCAGGCTGGCTCCAGAGCCTGCACCCTCGAGAGCTCACGAGGCTGCGTCCTGATGGGCATGACTTTTTTCTGATGGTTCCGTTAGTGGCATCGCTCCTGATGGGCACCAAGGATGGCTTAGGTAAGATCATAAAAGCATTTTAGAGGTCAGAAGTCTTCCTGACTTTGGTTAACACAGGGATGGAAAGAATGACGAGCTGGCCGTTAGACAAGGACAGCTCGGCCTTCTTCCCCCGCCGTGGGTGAAGCCCACCACGCTGCCCATTTACATCACCCTCCAGGGAGTGATGCCACTGGCACATGTGTCAGTATCTGCCACAGTGCCTGGCACAAAAGCAACGTTTGCAGAGGGAGCTCCAATCTAGCCCTGCTCCATCAGGAACTAGCTTCTTGGCCTTAAGCCTCTGGACCTCCTGAACCTCCACTCTTCCTCGTGCTACAAGGATATCATGATGTTTACTGAGGGTCACGTGAAATAAGACTGTGCTTTGCAAAATTAAGAGTGTTGTTGGGTGGTGTGGTTCTCCCTAACTCCTTTTACCTACTCCTCAGAGATAGACCATGGGAGTAGGAACCTTCCTACACGGCGTTACCTTTCTAGGCTCTCCATCTCTCAGGGTGAGGAATCCCTTGTTTGTTCCATGCAAACAGGAACTGCTTCTAGGATGCACTGAGGCTGCTGCTCTGTCCTCCCTCAGCCCCTTTCCAGGAGACTCAGTCTGAGTCAGGAAACTCAGTAAGAGGCTGAGTCAGGAAACTCAGTAAGAGGCTGAGTCAGGAAACTCAGCATGTGCTCTAGACTTAGACAGACCTAGTTCATATCCTTGCTCTGCCACTGAGCAGGCTTTGGATGAGTCATTGCAACTTCTCAAAACCTCCATTTTCTCTTCTGCAGGTGGCAGCGTTCGGTACCTGGTGGGGGGCAGGGTTTAGCATGGAGAGCAGTATCAGGGCACAGGAACCTTTTCCTCCTACTCTTTCCTTATTTTATTATTATTATTATTATTATTATTATTATTATTGGTAACAGCTTTATTGCTCTATGATTCAGCTACCGTACTATTCATCCATTTAAAGTATTCAACTTAATGGGACTTCCCTGGGAGCACAGTGGTTAAGAATCTGCCTGCCAATGCAGGGGACACGGGTTCAATCACAGGTCCGAGAAGATCCCACATGCCGCAGAGCAACTAAGCCTGGGCGCCACAAGTACTGAGCCTGTGCTCTAGAGCCCGCGAGCCACAACTACTGAGCCCATGTGCCACAACTACTAAAGCCTGCATGCCTAGAGCCGGTGCTCCACAAGAAGCCACCGCAATGAGAAGCCTGCACACTGCAACGAAGAGTAGCCCTCACTCACCGTAACTAGAGAAAGCCCGTGCACAGCAACGAATACCCAACACAGCCAATTATTAATTAATTAATAAAAAATAAAGTATACAACTTAATAGTTTTTAGTGTACACAGATTTGTGCAGCTGTCACCGTAATCAGTTTTAGAACATTTTCATCGCCCTAAAAGGATGTCCTATTCCCATTAGCACTCATTCCCCGTTTCCCCTCATCCCTTCCAGCTTTAGGCAGCCACTAATCTATTTCGTTTCTATAGATTTTCCTATTCTGGACATTCTATATAAATAGAATCATCCAGTATGTGGCCTTCTTTCACTTGGTGTAATGTTTTCAAGGCTCACCCCTGTTGCAGCATGTATCAGTACTTTATTCCTTTTTATGGCTGAGTAATATTTCATTGCATGGATATACCACATTTTGTTCATCTGTTTATCAGTGAATGGACATTTGGATTGCTTCAGTTTTTTGGTTGTTAGGAATGATGCTGCTATGAACATTTGTGTGTAAGTTTGTGTGTGGACCTGTTTTCAGTTATCTTGAGTATATATAAACTAGGAGTGAATTTCTGGGTCATGTTGGAACTCTGTGCTTAACGTTTTGAGAACCTGCCGACTGTTTTCCAAAGTGGCTGCACCAGTTTACATTCCCACCAGCAGCGTATGGGGGTTCTAATTTCTCTACATCCTGACCAAGACTTGTTATTATCTGTCTTTTTGATTCCAGTGTTCCTAGCGGATATGAAGGAGTATGTCATTGTGGTTTTGGTTTGTGTTTTCCTAATGACTAATGATGTTGAGTATCTTTTCATGTACTCACTGGCCATTTGTATATCTTCTTTGGGGAAATGTCTACTCAAGTCCTTTGCCTATTTTTTAATTGGGTTATTTGTATTTTTATTGTTGAGTTTTAAGAGTTCTTTTTATATTTTGGCTTCAAGTCCCTTATCAGGTATATGATTTGCAAATAGTTTTTCCTGTTCTGTGGGTTGTCTTTTCATCTTCTTGATAGTGTCCTTTAAAGTCTAAAAGCTTCAAAAAGTCCAAAAGCTTCTTAAATTTCATGTCCAATTTGTGTGTTTTCTCTTTTGTTGTTTGCGCTTTCAGTGTCACGTCTAAGATAGCGTTGTTCTCCTCTCTTAAGCTGGATGCATCGCTCAGAGGATGGGCCTGCCCACCCACCTGGTCGTGGCAGTGAACTACAATGACATCATCCGCAGGACCGTCCAGCGGGGAGACTTCTCTATATCTGAGGCCATCAAACCAACCTTGGCATCAGCTATGGACATTCAGGTGGGGCCTGTGAGGCGGTGTGCAGGTCTGACCCAGGTGTTGGTTGGGTGGAGGTGGACAGGGGCTGAGGTCAGAGTGACCCCCAGGACCCTGCCTTTCTGCCAGGTGCCCTACAACATGGAGAGGATCTTCTGGCTGCTCTCCAGGTCCAACAGCCAGGTGACAAGAGCCCTCATGGAGCAGTTTGAAAGGACCCAAAGTGTGAGTCTACCCAAGGAGCTGCACAGCAAGGTCAGTTGCCACCCACACACCATGGAGAAAGGAAAGGGTGCAGCCACAAGACCAGGCTTGGGGTTTGAAAATCTGTTCAAGGAAAGGGGATGCTTGTTTCTTGAGTACCTGCTATCAGTCTGGCACTTCTGCAGTCACTTTATGTGGATTTATTTGTTGAATGAGGAGAGGCAGTAGAGGTTATTGGTTTAGAGTCAGGTGGGGCTTAACTCCAAGTCAGCTGTGAGACCTTGTACCAGTTTCTTGAACGCTGTGCCTCAATTTCCTCATCTGTAAGATGGGGATCATGAGAATGCCTGCCTCATAGCATTGTTGAAGATTTAAGTCAGATAATACCCAAGAAGCACTTTGTATACTGCCTGGCAATATATGGCTTAATATATTAACTACCATTATTTTTATTTATCATTGTTGATTTCCTATAATAACAACTGGAAACCACTTTTCCCATTTAGCATGAGCAGAGACTATTGTTTTTTGTTTGTTTTAAAATTTGTTTATTTATTTGTTTGTTTTTATTTATTGGCTGTGTTGGGTCTTCGTTGCTGCGAGTGGGCTTTCTGTAATTGTGGCAAGCGGTGGCTACTCTTCCTTGTAGTGCATGGGCTTCTCATTGAGGTAGCTTCTCTTGTTGTGCAGCATGGGCTCTAGGTGCCCAGCCTTCAGTAGTTGTAGCACGTTGGCTCAGTGGTTGTGACTCTTGGGCTCTAGAGCGCAGGCTTAGTAGTTGTGGCACATGGGCTTAGTTTCTCTGCCAAATGTGGGATCTTCCTGAACCAGAGATCAAACCCGTGTGCCCTGCATTGGCAGGCAGATTCTTAACCACTGTGCCACCAGGGAAGTCCAGAGACTATTGTTCTATTAGCTTTTTTTTTTTTTGAAGGAGAAATTTATCTCTGGTAGGAGTCTTGGGAGGGATTGCTTTTATTTTAATGTAACGTGGTGATGGAAACTTATTTAATATATAAAAAAAGGATTTCATATGTTGAATTTGCCTTTAATTTCTCTACCACATTCCCACCAACTGGTCTTCAAGACTATGTATATCTCCGATGACTAGGACCTCACTACCTCACATCAACTCTAATCATTACAAAGTTCTGTATGTCGAACTAGAGTGTGTTACTTCTAGCTTGTGCACTGGTGAGCCGTCTGATTCCCATACTTGAGGAGAATCTTCATTTACCTGCTAAGCCTTCTGGATTTCTTAGCTGTCCCTTACATGACACAATTTTGAGTGGTCAATGTCCACCTTAAACGGTTGTTCCGAGAACTAGATACAGTTCTGTGGGCTCAGTCACCCATGCAGACTGGAGTGGAATTTCTGTCTTCTGGAATCTATGCTTCTTTTGATGCAATCTAGTTTGGACCGCTATAACCAAGTACCATGGACTGGTGGCTTATAAGCAATACGAATATCCTCCTCACAGTTCTGGAGACTGGAAGACTGAGGTCAGGGTGCCAGCAAGGTTGGGTTCTGGTGAGGGCCCTCTTCTGGGTTGCAGTCAGCTGCCTTTTTTTTTTTTTTTTGGCTGCGTTGGGTCTTCTTTGCTGCATGCAGAGGCTTTCTTTAGTTGCGGCGAGCAGGGGCTAATCTTCATTGAGGAGCGAGGAAGTGGCTTTCTTACTCATTGTAGTGGCTTCTTTTGTTGCAGAACATGGGCTCTAGGCGTGCAGGCTTCAGTAGTTGTGGCTCATGGGCTCTAGAGCACAGGCTCAGTAGTTATGGTGCATGGGCTTAATTGCTCTGCTGCATGTGGGCTCTTCCCGGACCAGGGATCAAACCCGTGTCCCCTGCATTGGCAGGCGGATTCTTAATTACTGTGCCATAAGGGAAGTCCAGCCACCTTCTCATATGTGGAAGGAGATTTAGCTAGCCCTCTGGCCTCTTCTTATAAAGACACTAATCCCATTCATTAGGGTTCCACCCTCATGACCTAATTACCTCCCAAGGGCCCCCCCACCTCCAAATACCATCATATTGGAATTAGGACTTCAACATATAAATTTTAGGGGAAGACAAACATTCAGACCATAACACAACCAAAGTTCACCCTATTTGGTTCATGGTTTTTACTGACATCCACATTCCTTCTCCTCATGTACATGAGGTGCTCCATGAAGACAGATACCACATCCCCTGATTCTTCATTCTCTCCCTGTCTGTACGTGCAGAAGATACTCCATCTGCCAGAACACCATTCATGCATTCACATTATTTATCAGCCATGAGCCAGGACTGGGCTAGGTGCTGGAAACACGAAGATAAATACATTTATTGTCTTCTGTGACCTCTAATGTGTCAGGAAGGTATTTAAACGATTTATAACACCCTATGGTCTCTATTGGTTGCAGCTGAGTATGTGCAGGTTTTTTAGCACATCGTAAACATGCAGTGCATTTTCAGAGAATGATCACATAAACCATCTACTCCAGGGCACCACTGAGAAGGGAGCTTTCCTCTCTCTGAGAGTAGTGGGCAGCTTTCCTAAAGGAGGTGCCACAAGAGCCGGGTGGGAACTGATGGGAAGCTATTCTCGTATCCACAGGAAGGGGGCGCACCAACAGCAAAGCACCGGGAACGCTTGAATGCCCTTACCCTGTGTTTTGTCTGGTTGTTGAACAAGACTATACACTAATTTGCTGATTCATGATTAATTCAATCCTAATTAAATGGATTGACCTGAAACTCAAACTTACCCTTCCCCTAACTTGAGTGAATCCGTTTAAAACTGGGAAATGTGGGGAACCAGATTTTTCTCTGAGCTGAATCTGAGCCATTCAATCTGAACATTTCATTCGGGTTTCTGCTGTGTCTTCTGCCTATGTTACGTGGTGGGATTTTTGTCACCTTTCCCCCACTTCCTGCCCAGCCCCGATTCCCACCCCTTGACTGGAACCTGTCAGCTTTCAGAGGCAGTAACGTCTGAATCAGTATCAGACGAGGCCATCACCCAGACCATGGGCCGCTGCTGGGAAGAGAACCGGTACTTGCTGTGCCCTCACTCGGCTGTGGCCGTGAGCTACCACTACCAGCAGGTGGACAGGAAGCAGCCCAGGTACAGGTGGTGGGCACCTGAGTCTCGGTTGGGGGGGGGGAGGGGGGCAGGGGGACCCCTTGGGACCCCTTGGCTTTCAGGGGCCCTCCTCCTCCCCAGGTAGGGGGGACAGGAATGTGAACAAATGGCTTTTTTTCCTGCCCACCGGGCACAGCATGCAGGATCTTAGTTCCCTGACCAGGGATCGAACCCATGCCCCCTGCAGTGGAAGCTTGGTGTCTTAACTACTGGACAGCCAGGGAAGTTCCACAAATGGCTTTTATAAGCGTGATGGGTGCTGCCTGGAACTGTGTCCTGAGACAGTGGTCCAGGAGAGGAAGCTGGGCCTCCAAAAAGGAGGAGCAATTTGTTTGCAGAGTCATTGCAGAGAGAAGTTCAAGGGACCAACCACGTCTCTTTCTCTCCACCTTATCTCTAACCTTCCCCGTTCCTTCTTCTCCCTCCTCTCCTTCTTTCTGTACCTGTCCCTCTATCTTTTGTCTTCTGCCCCCTGTTCCCACCTGCCCCGCCCCCGCAGCCCTCCCCGCTGTTGTCTGGCTCCAGCCTCTGCGGCCAAGTTCCCGGAGGCCGTGCTGGCTGCCGGGCTGACCCCGGAGACTCCTGCGGAGATCGTCGCCCTGGAGCGCAAGGAGGCGCGCTGCACCGCGATGCGCAAGGGTGACGACTGGACGCGGATGCTGCGGGACGCAGTTGAGGACGTGAGCCGGCAGCGTGGGGGGCGCTTCCTCAACGCCCCGGAATAGCCCGGCTGGAGCTGGCTTCCTTTAGGCTTCAGACCCTGGGAGATGTCCCCTTTGAGCTGCCTTGTGCAACTTTTCTCCATTAAGAGTCGGTGCAGGAGGTTGTCAGGGGGCTGCTCAGCTGGGGCTGGAGCCAGCCGGCTGTGCTGTTCCCTGGCTGCTCCTGGCTCTCCCTGCCGGCCACTGGCCATATCGGGCCTGGTCACCGGGGAGGTGGGGAGGGGGTGGTGCATGATTGCAGGAGGTGCAGCCCCTCCTGCCGGACAGTGCAGGAGCATCGCTGCTGCCTGTGAATGTTTCAGGGCCTGCAGATGAAAAATCTTGGGCTCAGGGGCAACCTCGGCTCCAGGATTTTGAATCCCAGACCCTAACACCTGGGCAGGTGGAGGCCGCTTACTCCATTAGCACAAGTCTGACTCTGAGCCTTAGTTTATCTGGTCCCCAAGTTAGATCCAGAGGTCTTGGCCTGTCTCATCGGAGGCTTCCACCCTATCAAATGTTGGGCATCCCTGGAATAAAAGTGCACGTTCAGTGTAATGATGACTCTTTGTGGCCTGTGGGCAGAGCACGGTGGCTGCCGGGTGATGACGGTGGTGCCGTGGTGTCCTGCATCCATCTGCTGCCCCAGGTTGGCAGCGGGGGAGGTGGCACAGGAGTTGGAGCTTGGGAATCACCAGATCTAGGCCATGTAGGAAAGCATGGGCCTCAAACTGACTCTGGCTGCCCTGTTGCTCATGTACCAAGTTCACTGTCTTTATTAAACCAAGTCATGGTCACAGCACCGAGAAGCAGTGATCCCTTTTTAAACACTAAATAAAGTCCAAATGCCTACATTTCCACAGGTACCTCCATAATCATGCTGCCCCAGAGAAGTCAAATTATTCTTTCCACTGAAGACACAACTCACGCTCTCCCCTCTCCACGCCTTTGACCCTACACTTGCCTCTAGGAGACTGTCCTTCTTGAATGAGGCCACAAGTCCCATTTCACAGGCTCTTTGTCTTGGTTCCTGTTACTTGTTTACTGTGTCTTGTTTACTTATCAGCCCAGTTGGAAATAAGGACTCCTGGTTCTGAACTCTGGTAGAACTTCAATGGTAGCTTTCTTAAGGTGTGTATTCACTTCTTCCCGGTTTTATGGTTATCCACTTGAGACATTATCTCCGCATCTCTATGCTCCTTGAAGATAGGAACCATCGTTTAACACAAGGGCTAAAACTTTTTGGATTTGCCCCTATTGATTAAAAAACTTAATATGTTCTCCCAACACATGTACACTAAATTATGTATAAACCAAACAAACCAGGTGCTAACATAGACATGAGGGGACAATAACAGCACCCAGATTTCTCTTTCCTCCCCGTTCTCCAGTGGATTGCTTGTGGGCCTGTCTTTGGCAGTCGTGGTTGAGCACAGTGCCTGGTACATTCAGAACCAGCAGGAAGCAGGGGCAGAGCTCCCCTGGGACTGCATATCTGCCAGATACTGTGCAATGACTCCAAGTGTGGTCCTGGGGTTTATCCGAAATGCATACTCCTGGCCCCCACCCCAGGCTTTCAGAGGCAAATCTGGGAGCATGGGTGGGGCATCTTCAGTTCTTATAAATTCCCCAAGTAAGTTTCTGCCCTCTAATTTGGGAAACCCTGGCCAGGGACTTTAGGTTTATGAATAAGTCTCTCCCACATGGAGACAGACTTTGTTTTCACAAGGGCAGGCTTTCTTCCTGCTACTGTCTTTATGATTGAGGCTGCACTGTCCAATTCAGGAGCCACTAGCCATATGTGACTGTGGAGCCCTTGCAATGTGAGTAGTCTGACTAAGGAACTGATTTTAAATTTCATTTGTTTAATTAATTTACATGTAAATTTCAGAGCTGTTACTTGATTCAGTTATTGGAAAACGTTTAGGTATGATTGGAAAAATGCAGGTGTGTGAATCTGCTTTTTCAGCTGTAAAATTTATGAAGTACATAAAATACAGATAGGTATTTCCAATGAAACTTCAATGTTCTGATTGACACGTGCCACAAATGTAAACTACATATTGGATTTCAAAGACTGCCAATGAAAAAAATCTAAAATAGCTCAGTAAATTTATATGGATGACCTGTTGAAAGGATAATATTTTGATGTATGGAGTTAAATAAAACATGTTACCAAAATTGATTCCATCTTCTTCCTTTTCCTTTTCCAAGGACGTTTAAAGCTATATAGGTGGTTCGCCTTTGAGTCTCACGTTGTATTTCTATGGACTGCAGCGATCTAGGCTTTGGGTACACATGAACACACTGCATTGTGGATTTAGTTATATGACTGGGTTCAAATCCCATGTGGATTGCGGGAGGCGGTTAGACAAACACAAACATGTGGATGTCACCATAAGCCTGAAGCCCTGGACTCTGGGGACCCCTCTGGAAAGCAGGTGAGGCAGGCATGGCAAGGAGGTATTTTGGCCACTAGAGGGCGCTGTTTCTACCACTCTGAGGGCTGCTGTGAAAGGACCCAGGGGCATCTGGCCTCCAAAGCTGCCTTTCCCTGCCCTGAGATGTAAAGGAGCTGCTGGTCCAGCTTGGTCTCTGCCTGCCACCCCCACATCAGAACGGCTAGCCCCGCATCTCTGTGGTGCCCAGGGGCTTGAAGGGAGAGGCTGGAGGGCATCCTCTTACTGGAAAACCTGACTCGGAAGCATGGCACTCAGTACAGAGAGAGAGGGCAGGAATGCTGGACGCACAGGGGGACGGGCAAGCACTCCTAAAGGAATGACAGTGACCCTACAGGCATCAGCACTTATGGCTTCTGAGGCACTGTACTATCCACAAGAGCATACATGACGGCGCCCCCAGGACCCATCTGTCCACCAGCACGACAGGCCTGATACTTCGGGGTCGTGAGATATTTTGAGGCCCATGAAAATATTTTAATTTCTTTTAAAAGATATTAAAAGAAAAAAAATGAATACAGTCCGGCTTGGATTATATTCATCTTTATATCAACACAGTAGTAAAAAAGAACTTTAAATATTTTTTGTAGAAGAAGAGCCCCTTGAAAGCATGATGGCTTTTGGGGTCCACGAAAGTCGTAATGTGGCCCTCCTAGAACCTACTCTACGCCGGGTGATGCTTCACCAAAATCAACTAACTGAATCCTGACAGCAGCTGTGAAATAGGTGTTTCTATCACCTGCGTTTTAGAGATGAGGTAACCTGTCAGGGCGGCACCACGAGGGAGCAGAGGGGCTGGGACTTGAACCCAAGCATGTGGCTTCAAGTTCAACGTGTATTTTTCATCTCAGCACGTCATCTGGAGCTGGTCACATTCTGCTGTGGTCTGCCACTCTCCATCCTGCCCTAGGCCGTGGCCCTTCCGTGGGGTCCTCCTCCACCCTCCCTTTCATGGGTGGGCCTGGAAGCATGGCTGTGCTGCTCTGGGAGGCCCACGAGGGGCTGCCGCAAACCTGCTTCCTGCGTCTCTGCCTGTGGCCCCGGCCCTGGCACCCAGGACCTGCTGTGCGCAGCTAGAGCCTGCGGTTCTTATTCTTTGCTGCTACATTTCTGAGGGCCTCAGGGCAGTGTTGGGAGTCACAGGGGGTCACAAAACCCCTCCTTTCTGGATGTTTCAGAGACCTGTCCAGTGCTGAGAGGTCACCGTACCTGTGAAAGGGGACCTCTCAGAATAAAGCCATTGGACACAACACAAACAGACATGAAATGTGAACTTCAGGATATTCGGGGCCATAGGGAGTCTTAGAGCTGAATGGAGGAGAGGACAGGCGTGAGATGAAGTCTGAAGGAACATCCACCCCTGTGAACATACATACAGGCACACAGACAAACACAGACAGACAGACACACATACATCTACATTGTACATACACACGCATCTCCCTCAATGGAAACAGCAAGGATCCTGGTACCACAGGAAGTTAGAAGCAGGTTGAAGTCCTCCTTCTGAGTCATCTGCTAACTGGCGGTGTGACTACAAACAAGCCACTTCATCTCTGTGAGCATCAGTTTCCTCATCTACTAATTATAACACGCACCTCCCAGTTTATTTTGAGGATTATGTGAGATCATGTATTTCCAATTCCCAGATAAATGCTAAAATGCTGTACAAATGCTTCTTATTAACATAATTTAGTCTGCATTGAACAATTTAGTACTTTTAAGCTATCTTGTGTGTTTTGCTAATTGCTTCCCGAATTCGTCTTATCTTGCCTCTTCCTAGAGGATAAAGTTCCTTTGTGGCCCCGTGGAGCTCACACAGCTCTGGGTGTAGGGTTGGAGTTGCCCTGGCCTGGTCAGCGCACCCAGCAACAAGCTCTGTGGGGGTCGTTTAGAGGCTGGATGTCATGGATTAGGTAGTCGGGGCTCCGCTGGGCAGTTAACAAGCCTCATGAATTTGCAGCGATGAAGAGGGTGGGATGACCTTCTTTCTTGAGCACTCATGATGGGCTGTGCCCTTTGTAAAGCATGTTCCAGACACTGGCTCCTTCAGTCCTTACAAGGGCTGTATGAGAAAGTACCATTAGGGGCTCCATTCTAGAGATGAGGAAATGAAGCTCAGAGAGGTTAAGTAATTAGCCCAAGGCGACCCAGCCAGTGAGTCCTGGAGGAAGGATGTGAGGCTGAATGTAGGGTTCATGAGCTTAACCTCAGAGCTAGACCAGGAGAGGGGCTTTGGGCCTGATGGCTCCCAAGTTCTCTTCAATCAGAGAGTCTGCGAACTAGATGGGCAGAGGGCTGTGTCTGAGGGTGGAGGGGAAGAGAAGAGGGCCCAACACTAGGAGAAGGACCATCTGGGGAGGGGGCAACAGAGCCAGTGCCTCTGCAGGGAGCTCTCCTCTGGCTCAGGCTCCCGCTGATGCATCCCCTCGGAGATGCTGGGAGCTGGTGTCTGCTGAGTGGAGTGGGTATGGTCACGGGACAAGAGGAAGGTAAGAGGAATTCTGTGGGATTGTCAGTTGCTGGCAGGGAGGCTCAGCCTGGTGGGTCCCACTGGGAAGACTCAGACTTAGGTGGATGAAGTCGGGGAGCCTTTGCTGAGTCTTCTGTGTCCCCAAATACAGTGTGAGCAGCGCGGGAAGTGCTAGACCACCTGCCTCCTGGAAAGAGGAGAGGCCTGCCTTCTCTGTCCTGCTCATGCCTTTGCCAGCACTGCCTTTCAGGCCCCAGCCATCAGTTTTTCCATCCCACGACCTGGGGGCCTCCCGGGTGCCAGCTGGGCCAGCTCTGCTGGCTGAGGGCCGTTGTGCTGACTTTCTACCAAGGGCCGGGGAGAGAGAAACAGTTGGAAACGGTGGGGCTGGGGTTGACTTCTATAGAAGGATAAGAGTAGTGGCAGCACCCATGGCTGTCCCAAGGCTGTGAGGCACTGGTTACTGGTTCTCCAGTGCAGGAGCCCAGGCAGTCCCTCTGTGGCCTCCTCCTCCTCCTCCCCTTCCTGATCCGGCAGGGACCCGCAGTGTTGCCATGATTGGTTTAGGCCCTGTTCCCCAACTACTAAAACATTCCTTAAGGGCTGCTGTCAAACACCCCCTAAGCCAGGATCTGGCCTCCACACCCAGCCTTCAGCGAGTATGTATGGAACAGAACAGGCAGAGCCCACAGGAGGAAAGATGACTGGGCAGCAGAGGGTGGGTGTGGGGTGAAGAGGCTGGGCTGGGTCTCCAAGGGTCTGCTAGGCATCAAGCGGAAGCTCCTAGATTCAGGACTGTCTCCTTCTTCTACCCAATGGCTTAGCCATCACAAAGATCTATTATAAGAAAACAAGGGACCTCCTGTTGCAGCAGAAGTGCCTGTGCACTTGCTCCTTGGGGAGGGGACCTCCTTCCCACTGAGTGAATGCACAGGGCCTAAGTCACCAAGGCCAAGGTCCTGTAACAGGTACAGAACCAAGAACTGGGGCAGGGCTCTGCATGGGTCAGGCCAGGGTGAAGCCCCTGGAGCCTCTCCTTGGTTTGGCTGCTAGGGGGACGTATTGAGAGTCACCTCTCCATCCTCCCCTGGTTCTCCTCAGTCACTGGAATCCCTGTCTTCCTCCATCCCTGATCCAGGCCTCATCCCCAAGCAGGAACAAGGCTAACTTGTAAAACGGACGCACTTTAGGTCTTGAGTGTTCAGAACGGTCAGGGCCCAGCGCTGGGCAACACTCCTGCAAATGAAGGTCCCTTGGAACTGCATTCTTGCCCTCTCTCCCTGTCCCCTCTCAACCTCAGGACAAAAGCACCCTCCAAATTCTTCTCCAAGCCCGGGATGGCCAGCAGAGGGCAGCAGAACACACCCAAAGTCCCTCTCCCTCCAAAGGTGACTGACCGCCCCCTCCCAGCCCCAGCCCCACCCCCACCCCCCACAGGCATGCAGGTCTGACTTTGTTCTCTAGGAATTAGAGCCCCTGAAGGTCAGAGGGGGATGAGTCCCAGAGATTTTTTTTTTTTTTGTAGCTCCTTTTTTCTCAAATTTAATATTGGGGACTCCGTCCTTTAAAAGTGGGAAAAAATATACACACACACACACACACATATTACATCACATCACATATACTTCCAATGTTGTCTTAAACAGTTTCTGTTTTCTAATAATGCTACTCAAACATGTACAAACATTAAACTACCTATGAACCCCTTATCCTGGTAACTCCCGTACAAGAGAAACAAATAAACATTCACATTGAATGAGAACAAATCTACACACAAAATCAGTAAAATACAAAGTAATCTCATTCATATTTATGACCCACCGTGTGCTGCACTCAAGTCTCTGGTGCCCTTGTGACAGTGGCACTGCACTGCTGAGACATGATTTTTGTGGTTGCTTGTTTAGCGCATTTACCTTCCTTTTGCAGTGGAATACCTTCCATCCTTCATCACTTTTCGTACATTAAGTGTCAGGAACATCCCAAGCACCACACGTTGTGATGTCATACAACCTTTACGTGGCACCAACTCGTATATTTGTCACATCTGTCTGCCTCTCCTTGCTGCCTTGTGACAATTGAGATGGAATCGTTGCTTGTAATTATAAAGAGAGGTACAAATGCAGACACTGAGATTATGTGATGACTTACTTTTAAGGTGGCCGGCAGATGCTGCAGAAAATGTCTCAAAAAAAATTATCAGATGAAACCACAGACACAAATGCACCATAGGTTAAAAATTCTTAAACAGCAAGAATGCTTACCGTATCATATTACTTACACGTGGAATCTAAAAACGAATACAAACGAATGTATATGCAAAACAGAAACAGACTCACAGACATAGAGAACAAACTAATGATTTCCAAAGGGGAGAGGGAAGAGGCAAGGGGCAAATTAGGGGAGTGGGATTAAGAGATACAAACTACTGTATTATAAAACAGATATGCAATAAGGATAAACTGTGCAGCACGGGGAATTATCATCATTATCTTGTAATAACTTTTAATGAAGTATAATCTGTAAAAATACTGAATCACTCTGCTGTGTACCTGAAACTAATATAGCATTGGTAAATCGACTATACTTCAATTTAGAAAATAAATACAATTCCAAAAGAACGCATGTCTGGAGCCCTGTTTGACAAACATCATCTCCCCCAACCCTTGCTTTTTACAGATGAATGAACAGGCTCAGAGAGGAGAGTCGACTTAGCCAAGGTCACACAGCTAATCAGATGGGGCAGCTCAAGGACTCACTTTGCACAGCAATACTTCCCATTACAGGCTTGACAAGAGTTTGGGGGATTCTCCTAGGAATTAACCATTGCAGTCTGGGTAATTTCCTGCACATTTCAAGCAGCCATCTTTCCAAGCTTGGAACAGGAAAGAAATTAGATAGACACAGCCACTGCCACGGACAGGAAGATCTTGTCTAAAACCCAGGTTCTGAAAAGAAGGCCCAGTCTGTACCTTTCTGTACGTTTTCATTTTCTGATACACACACATACACACACAACACACACACACACACACACACTCATAAAAGTTTATAGAGAGAACAACATATGTACTTATCAAGTCTTTTAGATACTGAGGCTTCATTGGATACTACTTTTAGGGCTTGAGGAAAATAGACCATCTGTGCCCCAACTCCAGGGGCAAGTTTTTAGTTTGAGGTCTATTAACTCCCAAAGGTCCATGAATAGAATTCTGGGGGTTTGAGAACCAAATGAAAAAAAAACAGCATCTTTATTTTCCCCAGCCTGTACCTGAAATTTAGCACTTCCTTAAAGTATAAATGTTGGCAACAAACCAATTAACACTAGTGGCACCTAGGACTTTGTGGGAGATAAAAATCAGAGACATTTTCACATGGCGTTTTAGTGGCAGTTGCAGGTGTCTTGAAATATCATTAACACTCATCACTACTTTAAAATAATAATATTAGCTCTGACACTATATTGTTATTTAATTATTAATAAAGAGCACATATTTCTGTATTGTAAATATTTAAATGTATTTTGATATCTGTCTTTCAATATAACTGGCTTCCTTTCTTTTTTTTTAGGTGCGTTGGGCCTTAATTTCTTTGTTGCTGCGTGCGAACTTGCTCTAGTTGTGGCGAGCAGGGGCTACTCTTTGTTGTGGTGTGTGGCTTCTCTTGCAAAGCATGGGCTCTAGGCATGCGGGTTTCAGTAGTTGCAGCATGCAGGCTTGGTAGTTGTGGCCCGAGGGCTTAGTTGCTCCACAGGATGTGTGATCTTCCTGGACCAGGGATGGAACCCGTGTCCCCTGCATTGGCAGGTGGATTCTTAACCACTGTGTCACGAGGGAAGTCCCTGGTTTCCTTTCTTATCCCATGTATTTTATTTTGTGCATTTGAAAATATTATTCCAGGCTGTTGAAGAAACTCACACACAAGAAAATGACTCTTCATTTGGGGAAAGCAAATCTGTAAAGTTACCATTTCTTGTGCATCAGTTATAAATTGGGCATATCCTGGGTTCTATACGGTACATTATCACTAAATCTTACAACACTGAGCTGGACATTATCACCCCCCTTTTACACATGAGGAAACTGAGGCTCAGAGAGATGCTTCATATCACACACTCTGAAATATAATAAATATGCCCAGTACTGTAATAGAAATAGGGACAAAATGAGGTAACACAGTGTCTGTGTTTGTTCACTGCTGTATCCCCCATGCCTGGCACTTCCTAGATGCTCAGTAGATGTTTGTTGAAGGACTAGATGAGAAAACATCAAGTAGCCCTGCCAGAGGTGGAATAGGAAATACTTCAGAGGAAAAGTCAGGGTAGGGATGAGTCCTGGGAATTGGGGAAATACAGGCTGATATAAAGCAATCATGGAGGACTTCTCTGGTGGTCCAGTGTTAAGAATCCGTCCTGCAATGCAGGGGATGTGGGTTCGATCCCTGGTCGGGAAAACTAGGATCCCATATGTAGCAGGGCAACTAAGACCGTGCGCCACAACTACTGAGTCCATGCACCTCAATTAGAGATCCCTTGCGCTGCAAACTACAGAGCCCACATGCCCTGGAGCCCATGCACCTCAACTAGAGAAGAGAAAATCTGCATGCCACAACCAGTGGGGAGCCCAGGCGCTGCAGTGAAAGATCCTGCATGCCACAACTAAGACCCAGCGCAGCCAATAAATAAATAAATAAATAAAAATAAAGAGCATAGGACTTTCATTCTAAAATAATAATAATAATAATAAAATTAAGCAATCATGGTACTCCATTCCCCATGCCAGCTTCAGAAAGAGCTGGTCACCTGGCTTTGGCCTATGGGATGCAAGAGATAGCTCATCCAGGACTGGCTCTGCCTCTTGACATTGGGATGGGAGGTGGAGACACTTGGAGCTGCTGCAGCCACTTTGCCTTCATGAGGATGGCAGAACAGAGAAGGGGTAAGGCCCTAGGCCCTCAGGGATGCTGTGAACCTCTGAGCTGAGCAGCCTGCAGCCTCCCACCTCTGGACTTCTAGTTAGAGGGGGTAACAAGGTTGGTCACAGTTCAATCCATTTTAGTTGAGTTTTCTGTACTTTGTGGTTAAAGGCATCCTAGTGAGAGGGTGTCTATGAAGAGAGAGGTAGGGCCATAGCAGGAGAGATTTCCATGTTCTTCTAAGAAGCGTGTGGTTTATCTCCAGAGGTGATGATGGGGGTGGGTGGGATGTGGGATTAGTTGGTTGGAGGAAGAGACTGAAATGGTGTGATTTATGCTCTGGAAAGCATACTTTGGAGGGGGTGCGGAGGATGGGATTGTGCAAAAAGTTTAATAAAATTGTAGAATAGTGCCAAGATGGTAAATAAGGAAACTTGGGTGGGGCCTTGTTCTGCTCTCAGCTTGAGGAAAAAGAGAAGTGGAGTAAGTAGACATGTCGAAATTGGAAATTTATTGTGGAATTCAACTTCCAGGGGCCCCACCATTGAATGGGTCCAATCTCACAGACCTCACGCTGAGGGGATCCTCAGAACAGTGAACTGAGAGCCTGCCAGCACCAGGGCCATCATCAAAGAAAGGGTCACAGCAATGCCACTCCTGGGCATATACCCTTAGAAAACCATAATCCAAAAAGAAACACGTACCACAGTGTTCATTGCAGCACTATTTACAGGAGCCAGGACATGGAAGCAACCTAAATGCCCATCAACAGATGAATGGATAAAGAAGGTGTGGCACATATATACAATGGAATATTATGCAGCCATAAAAAGGAATGAAATTGAGTTATTTGTTGTGAGGTGGATGGACCTAGAGTCTGTCATACAGAGCAAAGTAAGCCAGAAAGAGAAAAAAACACACACTGCATGCTAACTCATATATATGGAATCTAAAAAAATGGTACTGATGAACCCAGTGACAGGGCAAGAATAAAGATGCAGGTGTAGAGAACGGACTTGAGGACATGGGGTTGGGGGGTGGTGGCGAAGGGGAAGCTGGGAAGAAGTGAGAGAGTAGCATTGACATATATACACTACCAACTGTAAAACAGATAGCTAGTGGAAAGCTGCCGTATAACACATGGAGATCAATGCGATGATGGGTGATGACTTAGAGGGGAGCGATGGGGGGGGTGGGACAGAGTCATGGGAGGGAGGGGATATGGGGATAAATACAGCTGATTCACTTCGGTGTACAGCAAAATCTGGCACAACAGTGGAAAGCAATTATATTCCAATAAAGAGCTAAAAAAAGAAAAAGAAAAAGAAAGGGTCAGTCTGGGAATTCCCTGGCAGTCCAGTGATTAGGACTCCACGCTTTCATTGCCGTGGCCTGGGTTCAATCCCTGATGGGGAAACTAAGATTCCACAAGCTGTGCTACAAGGCCAAAAAACAAACAAAAAAAAAAAAAAAAAACAAGAAAAAAAAAAGGAAAGGAAAGGAAAAGAAAAGAAAAGGGTCAGTCTGCCTAGTGTCATTTAGTACCAGGAATCTCCCCTTTTAGTCTATACAACTCTTTGAAAATTGATAATCTCTCTATGATTTAAGTGGTTATTCTTAATGTGCCAGAATACTCCCCTGCCTGTTTTTCCTAGGTGAAAGAAAACTCACTCTGTTTGGGTTAACTGGCTCAGGGGACTGGGGCAGATTGTTCTAGGCACCTAGATCTGTCCTGGGGACAGAGGTGGTGCTTGCGGTGGACAAGGGAGTGGCTGCAAGTCAGGAGAACCCATTCCTGCTTCTGCTCTGCTTCTGCCACTGCCCAGCTGGTGGTTTCAGATGCACCTCATCCCCTCTCGGGGCTGTGAATAGTGGGTTTGGCCCCACGTGCCCTGTGCTCCTTCCCTGTCTCCGTGCCTCTGGACTCTGACAACCCTCATGGGGCTGCATCTTTTGTTTGCACGGGTCCTTCAGAGGAATGGGGTTCCCCAGAATAAAATGTTGTTCTCAGTGTCAGGTTTGGTATCCGTGGCCAGTTGCACATTCAACGTTTATAAAACCCCTACTATGCGCTTGGTACCATGCAAGGCATGAGGAGGCATCCTGAAGAAGAAGGTAGCCTCTGCTCTCCAGTAGTTGCCAGGGAACATATACACACACACGCAGGTGCGTGCGAAGTGTTGGGAGAACTGGGTGATTTTCTGAGGTGGTTCTGAGAATGGGGGAAATCACTGGTGCAGTGTTGGGCAGTTAGTATAGGCTTGTAGATGGCGTGAGTCAGTACGTTTCGGGTTTGGGCTAAGGGAATTCTTATCAGCTGCTATGGACTGAATTGTGCCCCCAGATGTTCATATGTTGAAGTCCTAAACCTCAGTACTGAGAACGTAACTATCTGAAAACAGGGTTTTTAAAGGGGTAATTAAGTTAAAGTGAGGTCATTACGGTGGCCCTAATCCAACATGATTGGTGTCTATAGAAAGAGGAGATTAGGACACAGCACGTACAGAGGGAAGACAACAGGAAGACACAGGGAAAAGCCATCTTCAAGTCAGAGAGACAGAACCTGCCCTCATGGCCCTCAGAAGGAACCAACCCGGCCGACACCTTGACCTTGAACTCCTAGACTCCAGAATTATGACACAAATTTCTCTTGTTTAAGCCACCCAGTTTGTGGTCCGTAGTTATGGCAGCCCCAGGGAACAAATATACCTTAAAATACCTTTTAAAAATAAATAGAAATATAACATTCCCCTCCCCCCCCCCATTTTCAAATAAAATTTATGTTCCTATAATATACCCATGCTTAGTCTGTGGCCTACCTCCACCCACTTGGAAAGTCATAGGCTTGCATTTGTTCATTCATTCATTCATCCAATAAATTTTTAAGGAGTGCTGGCTATAAGCTAGATGTGGTTTTAGGCACAAGGATATAACAGATGAAGTACCTGCTCCTCTGGGAATGTTCATTTTGGGGAGGACAGGGGGCAGGCCATACAGGAATAAATAAATAAGCAAGGTGATTCCACAACATGATAAGTCATGAAGGAAAATTAACAAAGGGGTGAAGATGTGGTAGAGGTCAGAGGGGCAGGGCCAGATTTTGGCAGGTGGTCAGGAGCCAATCTCTAGGAATTGCCACCCCAACGGTGAGGACTGGATAGCCCAGCACTCGAACATTCCAGGGGGAAGTCACAGCCAGAGCAGGGGCTTAGGGGTGGTGCTTGCTTGGGTGTTTCTGAATCCCCAAGGAGGTAAGTGTGGTTGTGGCAGGGTCTGTAAGGGGACAATGGGATGAAATGAGCCCCTGAGCCTGGCAGGGAACCCATCATGCAAACTCTTTTAGGCCCAAGAGAAGCTTGGAACAAAATGGTTTCATCTGCATAACTGAAAGACCATTCTGTACCATATGATTCAGCTATTCTACTTCGGGGTCTAGAGTCCAAAGAACTGAAAGCAGGGACTTGAACAAATATTTGTACATCGATGATCATAACAGCTTTATTCACAATAGCCAAGACATGGAAGCAACCCAAGTGTTCACCAGCAGATGAATGGATAAACAAGTGGTATATCCGTACAGTGGAGTATTATCCAGCCTTAAAAAGGAAAGAAATTTTGACACACGCTACAACATGGGCGAACCTTGAAGATATTATGCTGAGTGAAAAGCCAGACATGAGAGGATGAATCCCACACGATTCTACTTGGATGGATCACCTAGAATAGGCAGTTTCATAGAGACAGAGAGAGAAAGGTGGTCGCAGGGGAGAGAGAATGGGGAGTTCGTGTTTGACGGGTACAGAGTTTCAGTTTGGGATGATGAAAATGTTTCGGAGGTGGATGGTGGTGATGGTTGCACAATATTGTAAATGTACTTAATGCCACTGAACTGGACACTTTAAAATGGTTAATGTATGTTATGTGTATCTTACCACAAATTTAAAAAAATCAGTCTGGTTGTAGCTCAAGAGTGGAGGGAGGAGGAGACTGGAAGAAAGGGCAGCCCAGGCCACGTCCCCATCGCTCTGTGCCCTATCAGGCTGGCTCCAGGATTTCCACCCAAGAAAATTCCCACGTCCCAGTGCCATAGATGTTGAGCCTCGATCCAAGGCTGCCCACCTAGGAATCACACCATGACCTTGCCTTTGGCGTCACACTATTGCTCAGATGGGAGGTTGTGAGTTGGAGGCCTGGACCACCAGCTGCTGCCCAGACCCCTTGCACCCTCCCGGGATGGGAGCAACTAATCGGCCAGCATCAGACAACTCCTGCAGGCTCCTTCCTGCACCGCCGGCCCCTGGTGCTGCCTGGGCAGGCCCGCATCAGGGAATCACCCTGCCCTGTAAAAAAAAAAAAAAAAAAAAAGTGAGAGAGAGAAAAGCAGCACAATTAAAATCTTAGTGTATGAATAATTACATTCTAAAAATCCCCACATTTTTTTTTACATCAAAAGGAATTCTGTAATCAGAGGTTTAATTTGCAGATTTAGTGGCATTTGGCAGGTTAAAAGTAGGTGCTGTGAAGTGAGTAAGCATGGGATTTGGGGCTGGAAGCAAAGAATGGGGGACTCTGCTGGGCCAGAAACCCCAGCTTTGAGCTGCCTCAGAGCTTTGCGTCCTCACTTCCTCTGCCCACAGCCACCCCGGACTGCACCGCTCTCGGGGGAGGAACGCTGGGGATGGAGAGCCCTCCAGTCCTTCTTCTTCTTCTAAATAGCTTTCTTGTGTTTTGGGTTTGTTTTTTTTTTTCCTGATTATTTGCTCATTGGAAAAAAATTCTGAAAATATATGGGAGCAAAAAAAAAAAAAAGAAAAGAAAAGAAAAGAAAAGAAAAGAAAAAAGAGCACAGGTCACCTGAAATTTCACTGCTTGAAGGTAATAGGAGTACCTTTTCCTCTCCTCTAAGACAATGTGAATAAAAAATCCTTTGGCCAACTGGAGTGGGCTTTTCAATGTGCAGGTTTATGGTCCTTACGTCTCCCTATTTTTTCTTTCCCTCTTCTTTTCTGGGACCCTCCCTCTTTTTTCTTCCCCATGAAAAGCAGAACGAAACAGGAGCCTTGACAGATGAAGTTCAAGAGGGGAGATTTTGGTCCAAGAATCTTTCCAAAAATGATGCTCGTTGGGGACGCCGCCTCAGGGAAGCGGCTCAGGGCTGGCAGTCCTGGTTGAGGGAAGGGTACAGCTGGGTGGGTCACAGAGAAGGGGTATTCTAGGGTGGGCTTTTCCGAGGGAGGGAAAGGAAAGGAGCAGGCGTGGGCAGTGCTTATCCCCCATGTCAACCAGACATGTGTTGCAGGCGAGTGCCAGGAAGGGGCACCTTGGTGAGGGGACTCCCCTCCGCGGAGACAGTTTCTTCTTAGGGTTGGGGCTCAGGGCTGTCTACAGCAGAGCTCCCAACAGCAGGGGTACGGGGTGTATGCCTTTCCGTCCTAAAAGGTGTGTGTGTATGAGACAGACAGACAGGGAGACAGACAGGGTTGCTGGAGCTCAAAGCCAAAAGCTACCAGCGCAATGTAGCGGACCCTGGACAAACTTTACCGGTGGCCTCTGTGAAGACAAACACAGGAAGGAGACGCTAGCTGGGCTGTCCGGCAGCTTACTCGGAGAGAAGCGAAGCCATGGGACAGTCTGGAAGTCTGGGGAAACAGGACCTGCAGCTTTAGTAGACGTGATGGCAAAATCCAGCGTGGTAACGAAACAAGGTCTGTCTGAGGAGGCCAAGGCTGCCGACCCCACAGCATCTCCCTTAGCACTTGTGGGTGGAATCTTCTTCTCACAGACTCTGCAGGTATCTCGCAAATATTAATGGCAGCTACTAATGTAGCATGACTCTCTCATCCCCCAAGAAACTGGTGTTCTGCCATTGTACTAAAGATGGAAAACAGAGACTAAGAGAAGATGAGGAACTTGCCCCAGGCTCCCAGGTAGGAAATGGCAGGAAAGAGGTTCAAACCAAGTTCCCTCTGACTCCAAGGCCCTACACACATCCTCCAGCTCTGGTGGTACCATGTTTCTCTAATTTATATCATCACGAAATGCTTTTTAAAAGCATAACAGTTGAGGAGACACCAAGGTGATTAAGAGGCAGTAATGTGCTTGGATCACACCAGGCAGAATGTGGTCTCACAGATTAGCCAATTATAGCCAGAAATTATGAAAAGGAGATTCGCATTTTTAATTTAGAAGATCCAAATTCCATAAATTAAACCAACTTAATTTTGTTAATAATTAAATAGAACACACCCTTAAATATGTATTTTTTATATTTTTATTATAACATATGACCCCCACAAACATTTTTAATTGAAACAATCCTTTTACTTAATTAATTATGTATGTATGTATGTATGTATGTATTTATTTGGCTGTGCCTTGTGGCTTGTGGGATCCTAGCTCCCTGATCAGGGATCAAACCTGGGCCTGGCAGTGAGAGCACGGAGCCAAATACTGGATGGCCAGGGAATTCCCTTGAATTATGTAAAAACTACATTTTCATGTAATATTAGGAGCAAGGGGGCCAGTTGGTATCTTTGTCATCAGGTTCAACATCAATTCCATTTCTAGATTCTATTTCTGTCACCACTACAAGGTAGCAAAGGAGCAAAGATCAGGTACCCCATTTGCAATATTTGTGTTGTGTTTTATTATAGTTATTATTATTGGCAATTAATTATTTCATTTTGAATAGCTCTTCTCCCAGCTTTTTAGAAACTTTCTGCATTTGGAGGCTGCTTAATTTTGTGATTGTGTGATTCAGATCCAGCTTGGAAGCACACCATTCTGCTTTTTACTGAAAGCATCCTTCTTCTGGATCCATGAGGACTGATACAGAATAGCAGATACGTTTAGGATACGAGAAACATTGAAGCACGTCATGAATATATTTGGATCTTTTACATCTGAACATACAATATGGGTTGATGATGATTACATGTCAGGAGCTGTTTTTGCAATAAGGGTACATGGTTCTCTGCTGCAAATGCCTCTACCCTGTCCCTGAAGCCTAAGAGCTGTGTTGTCACACAACATAAGGGTCATTGTTAGATACCATACATCAATGGAAGGTTAGATGTCACAGTGGAGGCTGAATTAGATTAGGTAAAGTTTCCCACCATTCTTCAATAAGGCTCATCATTTCTGAAAAGCAGATTATCATGTAATGGTATCAGTGGAACTTGTGTAAATGTATCTAGTATTTTTCTTAAATAGATATTTTAAATATTTTTTTAGAGCAAAAATACAGCTACTAGAGCTTTGAGCTTCTTTTGTTGAAACACCTTTTAACATCCCACAGCACACAGGCTGAATCTTAGCCTGCGTGAGAAATTGGTAAAATCACACTAACTTGACCCAGTGTGCAAAAAAGTAGCAAATACTCTGAATGCTTTGGTAAAAGACATGCCCTCTAGACATGCATTCTAGAGGAAAAAAAAAAAAAACGGAAAAGATTCAGGGGATTCCTCTATGGATAAAGTTTTTAAGGGTCCAGTGATTTGAGCCATGGTCGGGTTAACTCTTCAAAGCAAAGGACAATTTATTGCATCTTAAAGTCCTACTATTGAGAAAGAAACTTAATGCTTGGCAGACTTCTTTGGGTTTTGAATGCTATATATTCCATACCTGGGAATGGTGTTATGATCCATTTATCAGGTGATACAGAAGGCTGCTAGTTTTTTTTTTTAATTTAATTTATTTTTATTTTATTGTTTGACTGTGTTGGGTCTTAGCTGTGGCACGCGAGCTCTTCCTTGCAGCGCACAAGCTTCTCTCTAGTTGAGGTGTACCAGCTCTCTAGTTGTGGCGCGTGGGCTTAGTTGTCCCGTGACATGTGGGATCTTAGTTTCTGGACCAGGGATCGAACCTTCATCCCTTGCATTGGAAGGCAGATACTTTACCACTGGAACACCAGAGAAGTCCCGGAAGGCTGCTAGTTTTGAGTGGGGCCCAGAGAAAAAGCAGGTTCTCTAGCAGCTCCAGACTATAGTTCAAGCAGCCCTGCTCCTTGGCTTGTATGACCTGGGGGATCACACGACATCAGACATGCCTGTGGTAGAGAAAGATGCCAGGTAGAGCTTCTGCACACCCCAATAAGAGAGTGACAGCACAACTGTTAGGGTTCAGAAACAGAGTAGAGGCATTTGCAGCAGAGAACTAAGTACAATTTTTGCACAAACAGCTCCCGACATGTTACTGGGTTCTTGTAAAAATTTAGCCTCTGACTATGGGAAGCCAAGAGGCCTCGAGGCCACGAGCTGGATACTGTGGGAGCCAATAGGTCAGAGGCTGGGGAGGGAGGCAGCAGAAATCTATCATAAAATGAAAGTGACACTGGGGATTGGGAGGGTCCAGGGTGACAAGTGAGCTGCACGAGTGGATGGCCCAGACAGCCATGCCACTAACCACTACTGCTCCAACACACCTCCCTCGGCTCACACCAGTGGGCTTATGCAGGGAGGAGGTGCTCCCTATGACCGGCTGACAAACATAGCAGAAAAATAGCCCAGTATGGGTCCTAGATGGGTCAGCTAAAAGAGGACTGTGGATACACCTTGGCCTGTCTCAAGGGCGGCCCTGAAAGGTAATGGTAAGGAGACCTAGCAATAGACCCTCAAGCATCCTCTGTGAGACAGAGGAAAGAGTCAACATAGACCCCCGGGCTGTGGTCAGTGGCGGGCTGATTTGTCAGGGCCCTGGAAGGAGCAAAATTGGAAGACGAAGGACAAGAAAATTTGGAGAAGAGGCCTGTGGGTAGACCTTTGGGGGCAAGTGCCAAGTGTGAGAATCTTTGCATTGACCCATTAAAGCCCATCAGAGAGCATCCCCTGCAGAAGAGGGGAGTAAACAACTGAGTGATTAGGACTTCAGCCAATAGCTGTCAGCGCACTTCTGTTCTCAGGCATCCTGTGTTTGCACACTGGTCCAGGAGCAGAGTAACCCTGGTGGCAGAGAGGAGGGGCCATGCATGGGCCCAACTGCATGGACTCTAGCGCACCAGGCTGTTTCCTACTTTCCAGAAATAGCTTTGTAATCTAAATCCGATCCCGCCTCTAGATCCAAATACTAGTTTGCAGGGAATACAGAAGAGGGAGGAGAGAAAAACACTTTAAGCCACGCCAGAGGGATGCAATCAACAAAACCCAAACTAGGGGAACGCTATAGGAAAAAATGCCTGAATTTCTTCAACAATAAATAGCAAGATGAGAGAGCGCATAGATTTTAAAAGATTATTTAGAAATTTAAATTGTAAAGTGAGGTCCTTTACTTGGATTATGTTTTTTTTTTAATGGAAATAATTTTGACATTTACCAAATAATTGGAAATGTGAAAACCTGATAGCTACTTGATGACTCTAAAGAATTATATTTAATTTTGAAAATATGATAATGGTATTGTGTTATTTGTTAAAGAGAGAGAGAAAAGAATCATAAGCTTTTAAAATATTTGTGGATGAATGGTATGATGGCGGGGGTTTGTTTCAAATAAAACCAGAAAGAGGACACGGATGAGGCATAGACAAGGTTGAACTGGCCGTGGCTTGCTGGTTATTGGGGTTGGACAGTGGACACTTGGGGACTCATCATACCCTTCTGTGCACTGTTTTGTTTGTTTTTGATCCACACCACGCAGTATGCAGGATCTCAGTTTCCAGCCAGGGACCGAACTTGCACCCCATGCAGTGGAAGCGTGGAGTCTTAACCACTGGACCGCCAGGGAGTCTCTCACTTTTTGTATGTTAGAAATTCTCCATTCAAAAAAAAAAAATAGTTGCATGATCCAGACGTGTTTCCTTACCTATAAAACAAAGCTAAAAGAGACATCCTTCAACCTCCCTCAAGAAATGTTGTGAGGGACTTCTCTGGTAGCACACTGGTTGAGAGTCCGCTTGTCAATGCAGGGGACACGGGTTCAAGCCCTGATCTGGGAAGATCCCACATGCCGTGGAGCAACTTAGCCTGTGCACCACAAGTACTGAGCCTGCGTGCTGCAACTACTGAAGCCTGCCTGCCTGAAGCTTGTGCTCCTCAACAAGAGAAGCCACCGCAGTGAGAAGCCCGTGCACTGCAACAGAGTAGCCCCTGCTCGCCACAACTAGAGAAAGCCCGCATGCAGCAACAGAGACCCAATGCAGCCCCAAAATTAATTAATTAAATTAATTAAAAATGTTGTGAGAGTAAACTAAGATAATAGATATGGGGAAAAAATTGAAAAGTCAAAATTACTAAGCAAATTAAAATGAAATAATATCATAGATGAAATTCTAAGTGGGGCTTGACTCGAGCCAGTGTGTCAAGATGGGAAGAACTCCCCCTAATCCCAGGACTAGAAGGATGCGCTGGGATTTTTCAACCTGGGCTCCATGACTACCCAGGGGTCCTCAGAGTCCCTGCAGGGGCCTCGCTGGGGGGCCCATGGGGAGGGGGCTCCTGGTGCTTACTCCTGCTGCCTCTAAAGCAGCTCTGCTTTGATCTGTTTGTTATAATGAGCTCAGGACCAGATTAAGACTTTAAAGGCCCCGAATACTGAGAAGACTGTGATGCCTCCATGCCTATGTACAACTTGTTTTTAATCACTGACATTAAAGTAGCTCATTTCTAGCTTTGCTGATGGAAACATTCGCGCTGTGTTTATTCAAGTGGAACTTTTCGGTCTCCCTTTTCCTACTTTACTGGGGTTCTGAGAGTGTGCTTCGTATGCCTTTTGGGCAATCACAGCATTGACTGGGGTTTCACAGTACATTTCATTTAAAAGGTAAGTTTCATTTGTTTAAACTTTTGATCGAATCTAATGTCTATTTAAATCCTCTCTCCAATAGCTCACCACGTATTTCGCCAACTTTGGCTTAAACACCTCCTATACCAGAGATTTACCATCCGCTAAACGACCCTGGCACATCTTCAGATTATTATTAGAAAGTCTTATGTTGAGGCCAAACATGTCACCTTCGAGCTTCCACCATTGGTTGGTCCTCTGCCCTCAGGGCTACTCTGAGCAAGTTTAATCCTTCTTCCACTGTCTTCCTCTGCTCAGCCAGGCGCTCAGGCGGAGTTCTTGGAGTCAGCCTGTCTCCTCTCTGTCTCTCCAATCCTGACTCCTCAAAGAGTCTCCCCAGACAGTAATAGTAATAATAATAACAATAATAGCCACAATTAACTGAACTCAGCAAAGTCACACAACTGGAGGATGTTAGAACCAAATGCCAGTTTGTTTGATTCTGGGGTCTGTATTTTTAGCCTTTCCATCATGATTTTAACCTCCCATCTAATATGAAACAATCTCAAAGTTTTACCTCCTCAGAACATTCAGAAACAATTGTCATAAGAAAAAAATGTCAAGTGTCAAGATTTTGACAGTGGGGCATTACCGAGAGTCCGAAATATTGAATCAAGGAGACTTCCCTTGTCCATCGAAGGCTGCTCCCCTGAATTGGATGGCCGTGGGGGGTGTGCCCTGGTCCTCCTTTACGGAGGCATCTCTTAGGTGTGGAGGCAGAGCTGGAGCTTGTGATGGCCTTTCAGCAGTGGGGTTGGATCTGCTGTCCCCTCTCTGGGTCGTCACATATCTGCAGTGATGTCCTGTCTGCCTGATGACATGTCCCCTGTAGGAAGTTCATGGCTGAGTATGAAATGGTGTCATTGGCACCTCATTAAAGCCAAGGAAGGTGGGGGCTTCAGATTGGCTGGCTTGGGTTCCATGCCAGGGCTCTGGCTGGAAGGAAGGCAGGGCAGCAATTTCCTGAGTTTCTGCTTCCTTATTGTGAGGGGGGCTCTGCTTCTCACCAAGATTTATAAGGAGGGAGATTCTTCTAACATAGGAAGAGAGAACAGATGCGATGAACTGAAAAGTGCCCACACCTCCATAGTTATAATTTTCCCCAGATCTTTTCATTTAATGAATCAACATACATTTATCAAGTCCAAGGTCCCTGTAAGGCACAGTGAGTGGGAGGGTGGCTGTCACATTTAGTGGAAACTTCAGATCTCCAAAGAGCTCAAGGCCTTTCAGTTCCTACATATGCCAAGCCTTAATTGGACTCTTTATTTACAGGACCAGAGGTCAGATGTGGGGGGGGGGGGCGGGGGGGAGATGTGAGGAAAGATGAAAGTGACTTGCCTTGTCCTCTCAGACTTAGAACGCCCGGCTAAAATCGCCAAACGCTCACCCTATGGCCAGGGCTTACACAGGGCTGTCAAGGTGATATTCCAAAACACAGGTAAAATTGTGTCACCTCCACAGCTCAGAAATCCTTGATTAATCTCTGCTACTCAGACGCTAACCCATTCATTCACTCAAAGTGTCTCGGTGCCTATTATGTGCCGGGTACAGAGCTGGACACTCGGAGGGTGAAGATGAAAGCCATCGGCCCAGCCCCCAAGGATCTCAGGGTGTAGCCAAGGGGACAGATAGGAACAATCACATGCAGAGAGGTGGGGCACACGTAGCCAAGTGTCCTCAGTGCCTCTTGCTGAAGTGTCCTCCCCAGGACAGCTAGCCCTGTCCCCCCACCCCCTGCCCCCATACTTGTATCCTGTCAATCCCGTACTTGCTTCAGATCAAATCTAGACTCCTCCTCGGGAGGCCTTAGATGGTTCTCTGTGTGTTCTGAATGCTGGAATCCCTCGGAGAGCTGTATGCGGAGGGGAAGGCGGGGCCTATGACATCTTTACTGTGTGTTTCCTGCAGTGCCCTGCAGAACACACTCTAGCAGCTAACAGGATGACCCCTCTGATTTCTCTTCCAAAAAAAATGAACGTGTGTTTGGTAATGCCTTTCAGGAAGATGAAAACCCATTTTCATGTTGTAGTACCTGAAAGAGACAGGGCTGCTTCCAAGGTCATTTTTACCACGTGCCCTGTACCTGGTAGCCACCCAGTGACAGTCTATGGGGCTTGTTTTGAGGCTCATCTCCTATCCCAATCAGGCCTGTGTGGGGCAAGGTTCCCTAAGTGGGGGGCTCCCTAAGCTGGCTGGGGGCTGAGAGAGAGCTTTGCTGCTGGAGGGATGCTCTACCTCCATCAGTTTTAAGCGAGGAATCTGGGCCCAGAAGATAAAATGGTTTTCTGCCTGATGGAACTTGCTGCTTCTCAGATTGGCCAGCAAGCTTTGGTTTCCAGCCAAGTCCATGGTGGGCTTCCTTGCTTTGATGTGGTTTTGCAAGGAAAACATCCGTAAATGAGCAACAACCCACAGATTTTTCTTTTCTCTCTTAGTCCACCTTGAGTTTTTAAAAAGCAGTGCTAATTAGCCTCTTGGAGCCGGTGGAGGCAGGGAGGCCACAGCCCTCTAGAGGAGAGAATGGATGCAGGTTTCAGAGTCTGAATATCAACATAAATTTAGATTAATTTAGGAGTTCCAAATGTATGTCATTGGTGGAAAATGAGGAGAGGGGAAATTTGGAATGAGAACTGCGTCCTGAATCACTCATACTCTACCTCCTAGTTAAGGTTTTTATGTCTGAGCCTTGGTTTTCTCATCCATAAAATGGAGACACCAATCAGAACACCACCTCAGTACTGACAGTCTCCACTGAAATGATGCCGGTGGAAGCCTGTGTGATCTGTAAAGCACAGATATTAATCAGGGGAAAATACCAATCCCCAAAGAATTGTTCATTGACACTAGAGGGAAAACATGTTGATCAATTATTTTTGAAAAAGGCTTTTAGTTGAATTAGATATACTTTATATTGCAATGGCAATAATGATATTGCCTATAGAAATAGATTTAATATTAAAAGCATTTCAGCTTGTCTTTTTTTTTATTGTGGGGAACATTTTTTATTTTGAAGCAGTTGTAGATTCACAGGAGGTTGGGGAAAAAAATGAGTAGAGAGGACGATGCATCCTTCACCCAGCTTCCCCCAAAGTGAACCTCTTGCATGCCTATAGTTCAGTATCAAAACCAGCAATTGGGAATTCCCTGGTGGTCCAGTGGTTAGGGCTCCACACATCCACTGCAAGGAGCACGGGTTCTATCCCTGGTTGGGGAACTAAGATCCTTCATGCTGCTCAGTGGGGCCAAAAAAACCCCAAACCAAACCAAACCAAAACACCCCAGCAAAACTGACATTGGTATAATGCACAGAACTTTTCAGATTTCACCAGTTACAAGCTCTCATTTGGGTGTGTGTGTACATAGTTCTGTGCAATTTTATCCCACATGCAGCTTTGTGTAACCACCTCCACAATCAAGATTCAGAACTGTTCCGTCACCACAGGGCTCCCTCCTGCTGCCCCTTAGTAGACTCACACCTTCCCCTAGCCAACCCCCAACCCCTGACAACCGCTTATCTGTTCTCTATCACTATAATTTTTATTTATTTATTTATTTATTTATTTATTTATTTATATTTGGTTGTGTTGGGTCTTCGTTGCTGCGTGTGGGTTTTCTCTAGTTGCAGAGAGCAGGGGCTACTCTTGTTTGCCCTGCATGGGCTTCTTATTGCGGTGGCTTCTTTTGTTGCGGAACACGGGCTCCAGGCGCATAGGCTTCAGTAGTTGCAGCACATGGGCTCAGTAGTTGTGGCTCACAGGCTCTAGAGCGCAGATTCAGTAGTTGTGGTGCATGGGCTTAGTTGCTCCATGGCATGTGGGATCTTCCCGGATCAGGGATCGAACCCATGTCCCCTGCATTGGCAGGCTGATTCTTAACCACTGCACCACCAGGGAAGTTCTATCACTATAATTCTGATATTTCAAAAGTGTTGTATAAATGGAATCATACAGTATGTAACCTTTTAAAATTGGCTTTATTCACACAGTTTAGTTCCCCAAAGGTCCCATGCAAGTTGTTGCTTGTATCAATAGTGTGTACCTTTTCTTTGCTGAGTAGTATTGATGGTGTGGATGTACCACGGTTTGTTTAAGCATCCATCCACCAAAGGACATTTGGGTTGCAATTATTGCTAAGAAGAGAAGAGAAGCATTTATGGATTCATTCAATGAATATTTGGGGAGTCACCCCATGTACCAGGTTCTAGGGTAAGCATTGGCGATGTCGCAGTAAATTAGAGAACGATGATAAACTCGTAAATAAGAAGGATGATTGCAAGGGTGAGAAAGGATGTGAAAGAAATAAACAGACTAACAGGCAGAGTGCCTGGGATTCCTTCAGAATAGAGGTTGGCAGAGGCCCCTTGGAGGAGGCAACATTTAAATCAAGACCTGAATGGGGGGAAATCAACAATTCAAAAGCCCAGGTAAAGAGCCCAGGAGGCATCAGCAGGAACAGCAAGTGCAAATCCCTGGTTGCTAGAGGAACAAAGAGAAAGGCAGGCAGGCTGCAGCCAAGGTGGAGGCAGAGGAGGGAGTGGTGGCAGAAGTGGGCAGGGCTCGTGGGCTGCAGGGAGGAGTTTGGATTTTATTCTCAGGCCATCAGGCAAGGGGAGGCATGATGCCATTAACGTTTTAAAGGATCGCTCTAGAGTCTAGAGACAATTCTCTGTTAAGCCAACGGGTGTAATTTCACTGCGTAACTACTCATTTATTATTCACAAAGCCTTGAACAAGAGCTAGACGCTCACAGCCTTTGCTACCACTCGCCATTGTGGGACGACCCACCTCCCAGTCGAATGGGGAGGTAGGCAGGGTCAAACATCTTTCTGCAGCTCCAAAGCCAGCCGCTCAGCAGGGACAGATTCAGACGGAAGAAGAACCTGCAAATGCTTTCTTGGTAGATGCCCCTTTGCCCTTCACTGGATAAGAAGTCGCTGCCTTCCTCCCCCTTCCCACCGAGCACCTGCCCGCCCCCCCCCCCCCCACTCCCCAGTTAACGGTGGGGGTGAGAGGAGGAGGGAGCACGCCCTTATGGAAGACAGGAGAGCTACTCTACCTGGTCTCAGTGGGCTTCAGATTGGCATGAGGGATGGATGGCTGGGTTAGGACAGAGAGAGAGCAAGCAGGAAAAGACCAGTGAAGGCTAATGTAGCAGACAGGCAGGTGATGGACTGGGGGGCAGGACATGCAGGGTCCAACTGGAGCCTCAGTTGTGGGGAGCGGTCACTTTGTCCCTCTAGACCTGGAGTGCTCATCAGAGGCCGGTATGTTCTGGTCAAAGCATGCTTTGCAGCCCCAGGACAAGTCAGTTCAGGACAAATAAGCATTTCTCCATGCCCGACCTCCCGGAGGGAAAATGAGGAGGGACTTGAGGTTCAACAAATGCAGGCACTATTTCCCTCCTTCAGAACAGTCTGGGAAAGAGTCTCAAAACTGAACAATCTCTAAAACCCAACAGCAGAAACGGACCACATGCACAGAGGCTACGTGAAAGCCTCTGACTCTGGAGTAACTCACATCAAGAAACCTTGATATGCAGGGAATTCCCTGGCGGTCCAGTGGTTAGGACTGAGTGCTTGCACTGCCACGGACCCGGGTTCCATGCCTGGTCAGAGAACTAAGATCCCACAAGCTGTGCAATGCGGCCAATAAAACCCCCCCAAAACTTGATATGCAGCACTTTAATCTTTCTAAGTGATAGATGAGGATGATGTTGGCAAACTATGCCCCACAGGCCAAATCTGGCCCGTAGCCTGATTTTGTATGTCCTGTAAGCTAAAAATTGTCTTTGCATTTTAAAATAGTAAATTCATCTTTTAAATCAATAGATGAATATTTTATGGCGTAAAGATGATTTGAAACTCAAATTTCAGTGGCCATACAGAACATTCTTCTGGAATGGGAATATGTTCATTTGTGTACATCCTGTCTATGGCTGCTTTTGTGCTACAATGACAGAGATGCGTAGCTGTGATGGAAGTGTGTACTCTCTCGCGTTTTCTAGAGGTTTGCTGACCCCTGTGGTGGACAGACTCTAAGTGGTCCCATACTGCCTGCTTCCTGGTATTCATGCCTCTGTGGAAACCCTCCCTTTGAGGGAAGGGGAACCCATGACTGACTTCTAACCAACAAACACAGCAAAGGCTGTCACTCCCATAATAACGTCACATAGCATGCCAACCTCCATCTTGCCAGTAGACTCTCTCCCTTTTCTCCTTTGGCAAAGCCAGCTGCTGTGTTATGAGCTGCCCTATGGAGAGACCCAGGTGACAAGAAACTGGGGGTGGGCCCTGCACAGGAGCCAGGAAGAAACTGAAGCCCTCCGTCTGACAACCTTCGGGGGACTGAATCCTGCCAATGACCACATGGGCTTGGATGTGGACCCTTCCCACCTGGAGTCTCGGAGACCCCAGCCTTGGCCAACATTTCACTTTCAGCCTCAGGAAAGACCCCAAAGTAGAGGGCCAGCTAAGCTTCGTCCCAACTCCTGACCGACAGAAATTGTGAGGTAATAAATGCGTGTTGTTTTAATTGCTAAGTCTGTGGTACTATTTTTTCTCAACTGTTGATAACTAGGGAACTGGGATTCAGAGTTCCTCAAATGCGGATGTCCAGAGGGACTCCCTTCATACAGACAAGATTTCTACATAGCTCCTCGGGAGCAAAGCAGAGAAGTGAGGCTGTGGCAACACTGGGGTTGTGGGAGGACCAGGTGGGTGAAGAGTCTCCACCAAAGACCCTAGGACAGTCAGAGGAGATCCCACAGGTGCTCTCGTATATGGATCTCTGAAAAGCCTGTTACTTAGTGGGCAGGACTGGAACAGTGCGAATCCCCAAAATGTGCTTAAGGTCCTGAGGTTCTGTGGCCCAGAGGCACCCTGGCCACTTGGCTTGGAATGGTGAGCTGGGCTGAGACTCGAGGACCCTCTGTGGCCTGTTACTTTAGGTCTTAGACTGGAGTCAGAACTCTACAGTCTGGGCCATGGCTGCTCACGCCTGTTCCCCAGTGGTCATCACTTAATCAGGAGGAACCCCTCCCCACCTCACCCTTGACCAGACAGTCCTACCACCTCAGAATCATCCAGGGCAAGAAAGCAGAGCCCAGAGAAATCGAGGGCAAGAAGTGGGGAGCCCTGGCTTCTCCCTAGAAGTTGAAGAACATCACCCAAACATCAGAATACAGGGAATGATTTGGTTATAAAATTTAGGACAGTAAAATGAAAGATGCAGCAGGTGTTTTTAAAGGAAAAGTTCCAAAGCTTCGTCAATCCCCAGTTTAGTGGACATCACCGTGGGATTTCAGGAGAGAGCTGTCATGGAGCCAAGCTGCCCAGGATGTTAGGAGGGTGGCTAGGCTGCCAATGGGCTTCCCTTCCTGATCGCCTTCAAGGCCCTGCCATCCACCTTCCATTCTTGGGAGAGAGGAAAGCTCTGCCCCTTGGGAGCAGAATCAGAAAGACCAATTACCAGGCTTTTTGACAACTAGAGGAAATCATGAATGGTCATTTTTGACACACAAAGTGTCCTTTGGCTTAAAACTCCTGAGCTGCAATATCAAGAAAACAAACAACCCAATCAAAAAATGGGCAGAAGACCTAAATAGGCATTTCTCCAAAGAAGACATATGGATGGCCAAGAGGTACATGAAAAGCTGCTCAACATCACTCATTATTAGAGAAATGTAAATCAAAACTACAATGAGGTATCACCTCACACTGGTTAGAATGAGCATCATCAGAAAATCTACAAAGAGTAAATGCTGGAGAGGGTGTGGAGAAAAGGGAACGCTCTTGCACTGTCGGTGGGAATGTAAATTGATACAGCCACTGCGGAGAACAGTATGGAGGTTCCTTGAAAAACTAAAAATAGAGTTACCATATGCCACAGCAATCCCGCTACTGGGCATATACCCAGAGAACACCATAATTCAAAAAGACACATGCACTCCATTGTTCATTGCAGCACTATTTACAATAGCCAGGACATGGAAGCAACCTAAATGTCCATCAATAGATGAATGGATAAAGAAGATGTGGTATACAGATATACAATGGAATATTACTCAACCATAAAAAGGAACAAAATTGGGACATTTGTAGAGACATGGATGAACCTAGAGACCGTCATACAGAGTGAAGAAAGTCAGAAAGAGAAAAGAAAATATCATATATTAACACGTGTATGCGGAATATAGAAAAATGGTACAAATCAACTGATTTGCAAGGCAGAAATAGAGACACAGATGTAGAGAACAGACATGTGGATACCAAGTGGGGAAAGCTAGGGGGTGGGTTGGGGTGGGATGAATTGGGAGACTGGGATTGCCATAGATACATTACTAATAAGAAAAGAATATCAAATTGTGCACTTTAAATATATACAGTTTATTGTATGTCAAAAAGAAAAAGAAAAAAACAAACAAAAAAACTCCTGAGCCAGTGTCACCAGGGTAAACCATGTTTATGATGAATGTGACTTTAAATCTAAATAGAGTTTTCATTCATTTCTTCAACTGATATTTACCAAAAATTTCATTGAGCCTCTGCTGAGCTCAGGCACCCTTAAATGCTGAGATACAGAAGCAGACAAGATGGGCTTGCTTCCCACACCAGCTGGGGCAGCCCCAGGGAGTTTGAAATCACACAAAGGCAGTAATAATAGCTTCTGTTATTAGGACTGTTACCGTCATTATATTTTAACTAGTAGTGTAGGTCTTCAGTAACTGTGTTTTCTGTTCTCTCCTTAAAATTCAACCATGTGTTAGAAAGAGCCCACCATGAACACCATAAACCATCAGACCTCATGAGCTCCCACCAGCCATGTAGGAAGATTACTCGTGGATTTAAGAAAGTCTTCTCTGTAAACTGTAAACTGCAGTCCCTGAGGATGTGATAGATACTTCAGTGGAGACCAAGTTAGCATACACTTGACTGGAACTCTGAAGTTTTTGTGCTTTGAAATCAAATGAAACCGTTTTCTGGCAATTCTTTGGGGTGTGTATATATATGTGTGTATATATATACATACATATACACACAAAAATGTATCTTTATTACAAAACAAAAATTCATAATGTAAAGAGTGAAAGACTTCTATGATACTTCTAACTTTCTGCATTCATTGTTAATAAAAATGAGAACTCAGGGAAGTGCACAGAGTAAACCTCCCTTTTACCCTTAACCTCCGACCTTCCTCACTTCCCCACACACAAATAAAAGATCACCCCTATGGGTAGCTGGCATGGGTCCTTTCAAGCTTTTATGTCCATCTAAACATATATACATATTTCTGAAATAAGAATGGAATATTATAACCACTTTTAAAATAATGCATTTCACCCCGACTCAACCCTGCATGGCTCAGCCAGACAGCATACACGTTACTCCCGTGAATATACATGCGTCACCTACTCTGTTTTAAAAGCTGTGTAGACAGACATAGAGAACAGACTTGTGGTTGTCTGGGGGGGTGGGGAAGCGATGGATTGGGAGTTTGGGATTAGCAGATGCAAACTATTATGTACAGAATGGATAGACAAGGTCCTGGCACAGGGAATATACTCAATATTCTGTGATAAACCATAATGGAAAAGAATTTTTAAAAAGAATGTATATACATGTATAACTGAATCACTTTGCTGTACAGCAGAAATTAACACAACATTGTAAATCAACTATACTTCAATAAAAATAAAACAAAATAGAAGCTGTAGAATTCCATTAATGGCTGTTGCACAGTTTTTAACCAGTTCTCCATAGCTGAGCAATCAGATTGCAAATAATCATTTGCTGACACTGCTGCAGTCATCACATTTGTACACAAATGCGTGCGTTCTTCTATGAATATTCCTGTAGAGTAAATTCTTACCCATGGAACAGGAGCCCCCATGATAACAATTCCCACCACTCACTCCACATCTCTGAGCCTCAGTTTCCTCACCAGGAAATGAGGATACCAATCACCATTGGCCTATGTCATGGGATGATGCAGACATTAATTGAAATAAAAAGTGCAGGGATACTTTGAAGGAAATGCACTAAACAGATGGGCTCATGGGTGGAGTGTTATTACTCTTCCCCTTAGGTGTGTAAGCATGGGAAGGGAGTATGAAATTCCCTACGTGAATTTAATTAACTTTAATTTTTAACCTGTGCCAGAACGTTCAGGGAGTAAGATAGTTACAGGTGCCAGAACAAACACGAGACTTCGCTGGCAGAGACTCTGGAACTTGTCTGAGAATACCCAGAGGGCTCCCAGCCTAGACTTACCCTGTGGCCTCGGAGGCTGAGTGAGACCACGTGGTCCCCCATGGCTGGGTCTGACATGCTCTATGGAAGAGTTTCATAATAATCAGAGCCATTCAACTTGCAAGAGTTTATCCTAAGAGGGGCATTCCTGTTACTGGAAGTATACAAGGAGAGGCAGATGAGCCCCTGTAGGGATCACACAGAGAGGTTTTCTGTGGAAAGATTGCCACCAGCTGTCCACGATGGACCTTCTTCTCTGAGAAGCCATCAGTCTTAGTCCGAAGGATGGCCTGCCACCAACCTGGCCATCCCAGGTAGTCCCTTTGTGACATCCCCCACTCCGTTCCTCAAAGACTTTGCCTGCCCACAAATAAACCACTTTTATCATGAAACAGTGCAGCTCCATTCATTTTAATGTATTAAATCAGAGCCAATCAGAGCCCCCTCTCCCTATAAAATAACCAGGGGCTGCCACTCTCAGCATGCATGGTTACAGCCTCGAACAATGATGCTTTATTCACAGGAGTTGGTTGATTTGTCGAAGAACGTGCAGCAGGAAGGTCACCGAGCCAGAGATGAGCCGGGGCCACCTGAACCTGCATCCTCCCTCCTGAAGCAGAAGGCTGGACCCCTCGGAGACCCTTTGGGATGGCCTCCCTCCATCAACTCTGGCTGTAGAGCCCCCCTACCCAGAATCCCTAGTTTTAGAGTAAAGCGCACTGCACTTGTCGTTGGAACATGGAGGTTCAAATCCCAACCCCCTTGCTTCCTAGCTGTATGAGTATCTGGAAAACAGGAATGATGACACTGCGCTCTCAGAGCTGCTTTGAGAAGCAAATGAGACAGAAAACTCTCTATAATTATGTAAAGGGGAGGTTTGATTCTGTGATTGAACATGAAAGGAAACAGCACGTGAGGGGGTAGAAACCTTCGGGGTTAGCATGACTGCCTTTTCCTGGAGCAGGGGAACTTCTGAATGTGAGGGGTGGTCTCTGCAAGCCGAAGGCCAGCTTCCCCACCCCGGAGCAGGATCTGTCCAGGAGGAAGTGATGAGGGGCTAGACACTTCTTGCCGCCTCAGAAACAACACTGGCCGCACGGAGAGAGCAAGTAAGTGACCCAGCGCCAAGGATGCTGCGCTTCCTCACTTTGGAAATTCACATTTTATTTTATTTTTGGCCGCACGGCATGGTATACAGGATCTTAGTTCCCCGACCAGGGGTTGAACCCATGCCCCCTGCAGGGGAATCACGGAGTCTTAACCACTGGACAGCCAGGGAAGTCCCCAGGAAACTCATATTTTAATGTCTCTGAAATGTTACAAGCAACAAGGGCATTTGATGTAGTCTTCCTTCTACGTTGTATCGTCTGTGGAATGATCTGTTTCCATCGCTGTGCCTCTTCACACAGAGCCCAGGGAGTTCGAACAGAGTGGATAAACTCTGAACACATCTCACCTCCTCTCTTTACAGGAAACCAAGGTCCAGAGAAGGTGGGTGATGGGTCCAGCATCACAGAGCTGGAGTAGGCATGAGCAGGACCTCACAGCCCTGGGTCCCCTCCAGGACTCCTGAGGGTGCGATGCTCTCCTACCTGTGGGCAGAGGGAGGGCTGCGGGACACTGCTCCTTCCAGCATTCTCAGGGGGTCAGACCTCAGGCAGCTAGAGGGGGGCCTGGGCTAGCCTTCGGAGCTCTGATCAGCCACAGCAGTAACAACTGCCAGCTCGCTCTGTGCCAGCCAGGGCACGGAGCTCCTGGCACTCAACTCTTGGAGGTGGAGGCACAGTCACCTCATCTTACAGATAAGGAGCAGAAGGCTCAGACCAGGGATGTGACTTGGCCAAGGTCACACAGCCAGGAAGTGGTAGTGTTGGGATCTGAACCCAGGGCTTGTCAGAAAATGTCATCAGAGACAAGAGGGCAATGATATATAACCTTGTGGTTGGTCTGAGGGTGAAGTAGCTGAGGTCAGGAGAGGTGCTTTGTGAATGAGAGGGGCCATCCCACCCTGGTCAGTGTCCTGCCACAGTCCTGCCACCCTCAGCCCTTCCAACCTGGGAGCCCTCACTCAGTCAGGGAAGCCCCTAGACTCATGGGTCTCAAACCTGAACACACCCCAGAACCACCTGTAAGACTCGTGAACGCAGGGATGCCTGGGCCCCACCCCCAGGTTTCTGATTCAGGATCTCTGCGGTGGGTCTGAGAATCTGCATTTTATCAAGGTCCCAGGCGATGCTGAGGCTGTTGATTTGGCCATGCTTTGAGAACCACGTAACACACCGTGTTTCTCTCCCCCTCACTCGTACCCCAGCCCCATCTAGGTTAAGAGAGGGGGATTTAACCAGCAGCAGCCTCAGGGAGTGAGATGAGAAAGGACTTGCAAGTCAGACAAACTGGACTTTGATTTTACGGTTGACTTTTTAGTCTCTGTGTGACCTTTGTTAAGTTAACAAACTTCTCGGAGCCTAAGAGAATTCCCTAGAAAATGCAGCTTCGGGAATTGCTGAGATGGTAACTATAAAGCCACTTGACACACAACAGGAGCTCAGCTAAAGACAGTTACCCTGTGTCTGGCACATAGTAGTTTCACTTTGATTTCCGCTTCTCCATCAAGCCTCTGGCCTCCTGGGCTGGGATGCACAAAACCCCGGGGGGCTGACGGTGTTCTTTAAAAATGAACCCTAAAGGCAGCAGCAGCCTGATGAAGAGACCTGAGCTCCAGTGGCTGCTGCGGTCCCAGAGCCTCCAGTGGACCACACAGCCAGGGAGAGCAAGGAGGCAGCAGAGAAAAGGGCAGAGGAGACAGCTCAGGGCACGGAGGAAGGAAACTGCCTGGAGTTTAACCCCTTAGTGACCCGGGGCAGTGCACCCTAATCCCTGACATCTGTAGGCTCCAGGCTCTGTCACGTGGGAGGAAGCAGCTGGCTTCTGGGTCCCTACCCGTCACAGCAGGGCCAGGCTGCCTGGCGCACAGGTGCTGGGGTCGGGGGTTTTGATCTTACAGGGAACCTGGCAGCTTGCAGGTGGGGCCGCCGGCATCTGCTCAGCGGACGAGGTGCATGTCTGGCCCCATCTGCTCACCTCACCCCTGCCTATGTTCCCTCTCTCCTGGGGGGCTGCTGGAGGGTCCCCAAGGGCAGGCTGGCTCCGGCCCGCCCAAGCTCAGGAGAGCAGCATGGGCGTGTCTCAGCGTGCCCACCTCCTCGGCCGGGGCTTGTCCTTTAACGCGGCTCAGATTTTCAGCCCTGCAGGGACCACCCCGTAGGCCTGTGCGAGGACCTCCCCTCCTGTATCGGTCAGGCTTCAGTCAGAGAAGGAGAACCCTGGGGTTTGTGACAGGATTTGACTGTATGAAATTACGGGAGCTGGTTCAGCAGCCTCTGGAAGATGCGTCTTCTCTGATGCCGGAGCTTGAGGTTGGCAGGGCAGACCGTTGGGAAAGAAAGATAGTCACAAAGCAGGGAATGTGAAAGGCAGGCGGGGAGCTACACGCATGAGCTGGAACCCACATCAGGCCCCGTATCGTGTGCTACTGCTGCCCTCACAAAATACCACAGACTGGGTGACTTAAACAACAGAAATTAATTTTCTCACAGCTCCGGAGGCTGGAAATCCAAGATCAGGGTGTTAGCAGGTTGGATTCCCCTGAGGCCTCTCTCCTTGGCGAGCAGACGGTCACCTCTGGCTGTGTCCTCCCATGACCTTTCCTCCCTGCACACAGATCCCTCTGTTCCTTCCTCCTCTTATAAGGACATCGTTCATGTTAGACGAGGGCCCCACTTTTATGACTTCAGGCAGATTAGAATATTAACTACCTCTTTAAAGGCCTTGTGTCTAAACACAGTGACACTGAACTTCAACATATGAACTCGAGGGGTGGGGACACAGTTCAGTCCGTAACAGGCCCTCACCGCCTGCCGTGGCCGCGATGATGGGTGTCCTGCAGGAGAGGCTGGCGCCCCCTATCATGAAGCTGAACACCACAGACCGAGAGCTGGAGCCACTGCAGGCCCGTCTGCTGGCCACGCCCACAGAGTCCGCCAGCCACGCCCACAGAGTCCGCCCGCAGACACGTGACACGAGTGGACCGCAACGATGCTGGGCCCCTGCAGTTCACACACATCATGGCTGAGGCTTCACTTTCACCCTCCAAAACCCAACCCAATCTTTCTTGGGGTCCACCCTAACCAAAAATACAGGAATGGGAATTTGCGGAAACATAGTTCATCCCAGCCAAGTTGACATATTACAAAGCCACTGTGGTCCACCCGTTGTCAACTTAGCACTCATCTATACCACGTTAAACCACGCTTAGCAAATAAAGGCAAGAGCCAAGTCACACTTTCATTGAGCACGCTACAGCTAAGCCACGTGACCGATGACATGCCAAATTCTTTCCCCGAAGGAGGATACAGAGTCCCTTTCCCGTCTTTGGATGCTGTTCATTCTTCTAGCCAATCACACTCTCGCTTTGGTATCCTGTAACAAATACTGAGATATAAAGGGACTTCGCTGGTGGTCCAGTGGTTAAGACTCTGCGCTTCTATTGCAGTGGGCATGCGTTCGATCCCTGGTCAGGTAACTAAGATCCCTTCATGCCATGTGGCATGGCCAAAAAACAAAACAACCAAACAATAACAAAACAAAACAAAAAAACCGAGATATAAGGTTAACTACTGTTAACACCTCTCATGTTAGATGGTAGGGGGCTGGAAGAGGGGTAAAAAAATTAGTTAATATATACACAAACATATTTATATCAGAAAAGAGAAAGGAATCCAAATATTAAAGTCCTTGTTTCTGCTACTGGTCTTGTGGTAGCTGGTATTTATAATTCTTTGCGTCCACTGCCCATTCCATCCTCCATCTGTCCTGGGCAAATATCTTGGTTGGTCCAGTTTCCTTGCCTGGGAAGGTGACCCAAAACCTTTTCTTCCTAAAGGGCTTGAGCCACTAGCAGGCCTGCTTGCATTGGGCTGGTGTAGTTTTCCACTGAATTTTATCACAGCCTGTGAGAGTCCCAAGAGGACCCCAGGGAAGCCTCTGAGTTCCAGACATATTCTTCGTTACCTCTGTGGTGCGTCTGCAGCCTGATTTTCTCTTGAGAGTCAGGATCAATCACCCCAAACAGTACAGTGACCTCTTTGCCTGTTGATTCGCTGGGGTGAGGAGGCAACGTGGCCAGGTGGCCGTCCCAGCTTCAGTCTCTCTGTGGGAGACCCACCCCCCCGCCCCACTGGGGACTGAGACTGCTCCACCAGCAGGACCCAGAGTTGCGGGGGCAGGAAGCCAAACGCTGGCTGCGGATAAGCAAGGCTAACAGTGAGAGGAGCCACTCCCACCCCCGCCCCATGGCCCCCGGCTTGCGGACCCTGGAGGCGCAGCAGCATATGTGGGTCACTGGTTTACAGCACACGTGACCCCCTCAAGGACATAGCCGCAGCTATAGGGTTTGACAGTCATCCCATCCTCTGCCTTTCATCTCCGGGCTATCTGGAGGGGGAGCTCTCTCCTGTCTGTGTGTGTGTGTGTGTGTGTGTCTGTTCCTCTCTCTGGATGGGCATCCCCTTTACTCAAATGTTGGGCGAGACTCCAGGGGCACATGGGCATCCCCTCACACCGGAGCCACTTTCCAGACTCAGTTTACCCTCATAGCCACCGGTGACGGAGGAAGGGAAGGAAACTCAGCCCCATTTCTCCTTCTATTTTGTTTTTTAATTTGTTACTTTGTTTTAGAAACAAAAGTGTAATCAAACAGCAGGTTCACTGATGTGCCTGAGGTCACTTAGGCAGCTCAGGGGTGTCGGGGAGGTGGGGGTAGGGGAGGGGTGGGGGTGGCAGAAGGGGAGGGGTGGGGGTGGGGCAGGAATCTTGCCTGCAGGGCTCCTGACACCTAACTTTGTGGTACCTTTCTGGACAGCAAAGAATTTCGCTGCTTCTAGAACTTTCACCACCAATAATGATAACAACATCCACTGGCAATATGTGTTTCTGGACCCCATAGCCTCTTTTCACGTGACTTTGCACCAACGGGCATCTCCTTTTCCTGACGCCTCCCTCAGCTGGTGAGTCACAAACTGGAGTTTCTTCCGGGCTTGGCCTGCAGTATAGTTGGAGGAGTGAGGGATTTGGAGCCAGAATCCCCCCCAACTTACCATGGGGGAGCTTTGGAGAAACGCTTTGCCTCTCCGAGACTGGATTTTTGTCTATAAAAATGGCAGAGATGGTGCCTTCTATGTTAAAGGGATCTGGAAATAATGAAGGGGTATGGTATATACGAGAGGGTTTTGTAAGATTCTAAGTCTTGTGTTATCCGTGTGACTGCTTATCATCAGCAAGAAACGCTTGTGCTGTGAGGAACAGGAATGTCTGCCCTGGGCTGCGTGTGGGGGTGGTTTGCAGAACTGCAGTCGTGTTGGTTGGCAGCCTCCTGGAAAGGAGCATCTTTGGTGATGTGATGGACAAGGTGTATGGGGCCGGTGGGCTCCAAGTTCACTTGTGCTGCTAACAGTGGGAGGAAAGGACAGGGGGAGTATTTACGAAACAACCCAGGTGTACCAGGCCCTTCCTGTGATTTCTACCATTTTTCTCGTAACATTCCCCCATTTAGACGTTCCTGCAATGAGACGTGGTTTTGTTGGGCACCTGCACCAGATAGGGGGGTCAGTGCCAGTTCAAATACATCACAGATGCTGGGAACAAAATGACAAGCACCACAGACACCATCCCAAGTCCCAAGGAATGTAGACCTTAATGGGGAAGATGGGCATTGCACAGAGGATGGCTGGCTTCATTCAGGTCTCTCTTGCTGCTTTCCATGGCCACCTATTGTAAGGGCACCTCAAGCCTTCCTCTGCACCTCCCCCTTCTCCGGACCCGTCTTTCTCTTGCCCATGACTTTCCTCCATAAACTTGTCATTATCTGAAATGATATTATTTATTCGATTAATGTTTTTAGAAGCTCCTGTTTGTCTCCCCTGACCCAACGGAACCCAAGCTCCCTAAAGGTAGGCGTATTGTCTGTCTTGTTCGATGATGCATCCTTTGGGCCTAGAACAATGCTTGGCCAGAAACAGGTGATCAAAAACTAGTTTGGGAAAGAATGAATGGAAGAAGAATGCAAGGCGTATTCCCTGCCCTCACAAAGCCTCTGCTCTTGTCCCCTGTGGAAGTGCCCCTCCTTGACTAGTGGAGGAGACAGACAGATGAGTGCTGGGAAGAAGCATGAGGTGATGTGGGGCTACATTGGGCAAGGTGGTGCCCTGGAAGGCTTCCTGGAGAGAGTTGTGTGCTTAGGTCTGAAGGAGGAGGTGCATTAGTTTCCTGTGGTTGCTGTAACCAAGTACCACAAACTGGCTGGCTCAAAACAAAAGAACTACATTCTCTTACCATTCTGGAGGCTAGAAGTTTGAAGTCAAGGTTTCAGCGGGGCCCTACTTTTGATTAATGTTTGCATGGTATTTGGGGGGTATCTTTCTTTCTTGGCTGCGCCATGTCGCTTGCATGCGGGATCTTAGTTCCCCAACCAGGAATTGAACCCAGTGAAAGTGCAGAGTCCTAACCACTGGACCACCAGGGAATTCTTGGGGTGTCGTTTTATATTCAACCTATCTGTATATATCACTATATTTTAAGTGAGTTTCTTATAGACAGCATATAGTTGAATCATATTTTTTTCTAAGCCACTGAGCCAATCTCTTTTTTAATGGGTATATTTAGACCACTTACATTTAATGTCATTATTGATATATTAGGGCTTACTAATCATTTTTTTATTTGTTTTGCGTTTTTTCCCTCTGTTTTCCACTCTTCTGTTTCCCTTTTCCTGCCTCTCTGTGGATTATGTGAACATTTCTAAGAATTTTATTTTCATATATCAATAGTGTTTTTGGCTATATCTTTATGTGTAGTTTTTGTTTGTTTTGTTTTTGTTTGTTTTTTTAGTAGTTGCTCTAGGTATTACACATATATTGGGTTGGCAAAAAATTTCTTCTGGGTTTTTCTGTAAGATAAATGAACTTTTTGGCCAGCCCAATATGTGTAACATCACAGTCTACTAGTGTAAACATTTTATTACTTTGCGTAAAATGTGGAAATCGTATGTTCATTTAGGTCTTTTTACCTCCTTGCATTTATAATTGTTTTAAATATTTACTATACATACTTTGAGAAACTGATCACACAATGCTATATAATTCAACCATGAAACAATTTAGAAAACTCAAGGGGAGAAGAGAAGTCTTTTGTATTTATTCACATTTTACTTTTTCCATATTCTTTCTTCTTTATTGATGTCCTAAGAGTCCTTTTTTATAATTCCCTTTCTTTTTAGAGAACATCTTTTAGCTATTCTCACAGGGCAAGCCTATTGGTGACAAATTCTCCTAGTTTTCTTTCATCTGAGAATGTCTTGATTTCCCTTTTATTTAAAATATTTCTCTAGTTTTCAACTTTTCTTATTTTTTAATTAAAAGAAATTATTTTTTTTCCCACACAGTTTGCAGGTTATTAGTTCCCCAACTCGGGTTTGAACCTGAATCCCTGCAGTGAAAGAGCCAAGTCCTAACCACTGGACCACAGAGGAATTCCCCTCCCTTTTATTATTGAGTGATATTTTAGTGGACATAGAATTCTGAGTTGACAGTTCTTTTCTTTCCACATCTGAAAAAAGCTGTGTCACTTCCTTCTGGATTCCATGGTTTTGGATGAGAAATCTGCCATCATTCAATTTTTCCCCTTATAGGTAAGGTGTCATTCTCACTTGCTACTTTCAATATTTTTCTTTGTTTTTAGTTTTCAGAAGTTTAACTATGATGAGTCTTGGCATAAACTTCTTTAGGTTTATACTGTTTGGGGTTTAATCGGTTTCTTGGATCTACTTATGTCTTTTGTCAAATTTGGGACAATTTCAGCCATTATTTTGTAGAATATTTTTCAGCCCCATACTCTTTCTCTTCTCTTTGTGGAACTCCAATGATATCAGTGTTAAATCTTCTGTTACTGTCTTAGAGATCCCTGAAACTCTGTTCTTTTCTAATCTATTTTCTCTGTGTTGTTCCCTTTGGATAATTTATTTGGATTTATCTTCAAGGGTGCTGATTCTTTCTTCTGTCCTGGCATTATGCTATTGAGTCCATCTAGTGATTTTTTTCTTTTAGTTATTATATTCTCAGTTTTTTAATTTACATTTGGTTCTTTTGTATGTCTTCTATGTTTTTGCTGAGGCCTTTTTCATTTGATTCAAGTGTACTTGTAATTGCTTGTTAGAGCACTTTTATGATAGCTATCTTAAAAACTTCATCAGATTATTCCAACATCTGTGTTATCTGTATTGGTGACTTTTGATTTTTTTTTTCATTCAAATTGAGATATTCCTGATTCTCAATTCTCAAAATACAAAGACGTTTTTGTAATGTATCCTAGATATGTTGGGTATCATGTTATAAGACTCTGGATGTTATTTAAATATTCTATTCTAGCAGGCCTCTACTGACCGTGCATCAGCAGAGGAAAGGGGGTTGCAACCTCATTACTACCATGTAATGCAGAGTCCAGGCTTCCCATTCAGTCTCTGCTGACACTGCAGGTGGTGGGGAGAGGAAGAAGGGGAACCTGATTACCACTAGGGCATGGATGAAAACCTTGGCTACCACTTGACCTCAGCTGTTGACAGATGTCTTGTTTTTTCCCGTGATGTTTGGCTAGAATATTTCTGAAAGGCTTTTTATTTTCTTTTTCTTTTTTTAAAGGACATTTATTTATTTATTTATTTATTTATTTATTTATTTATTTACTGTCTGTGTTGGGTCTTTGTTGCTGCACATGGGCTTTCTTTAGTTGTGGAGAGTGGGGCTACTCTTCCTTGTGGTGCATAGGCTTCTTATTGCGATGTCTTCTCTTGTTGTGGATCATGGGCTCTAGGTATGCAGGCTTCAGTAGTTGTAGCACATGGGCTCAGTAGTTGTGATGCATGGGCTTAGCTGCTCCGCAGCATGTGGGATCTTCCCGGACAAGGGATTGAACCTGTGTCCCCTGCATTGGCAGGCAGATTCTTAACCACTGCACCACCAGGGAAGTCCCAGTTTTTGATTTTCTAAGCTGCCCCTTTTCTAATTCTTTGCCTAGAGATTTTCTTTGAGATTATTTTTTCTGCACTTTTTGGTGTTTCCAGAGTGAGGGAAGCCATAATACCTATAACAGTGAACGAGAAAATCTCAGAACTCATCACTTTGTCCTCAAATCCTGAGGCTCCTACTCAGTTCTCCTTTTCCCCACTTTTCAGAGTCTTCTTATATTTGTCTTATGTATTAAGTCCAGGGTTTTTAGCTGTACTTAGAGAGAATGAGGAAGAAATGTGTCTATTCCATCTTTTCTGGAACTAGAAATTTCTATCTCATATTAAAGAATTATTGTTAGTTTTTTCCCATTTCTATTGAGATATAATTGACATATCTTAGGTTTTTTTTTTTTTTTTTTTTTTTGTGCGTGCTTCCTGATGGGAGGGACTGATGGTGGGTAGGGCTGTATATCTTAGGTTTTATTAAATGTAATAATGAAACTGTTTTTTAAAAATAGTCCTTTTAGAGATACATACTGAAATATTTACATGTGAAGTAATATGTTATTTGGGATTTATTGCTAAATAATTCAGTGCAGGTGGAGGTTGGCTGGGGTATAGATGAAAAAATAGTGTTCAGAAATTGTCATTGTTGAAGCTGAGTGATTCATTGACTCAATAGAAATTTAATGTGAGCCATATTTGTAATTTAAAATATTTTAACCACATTAAAAAAAGGAATGAAATGTGTTATTAGTTATAGTAATACAGTTTATTTGCTCCACCATACCAAAAATGGTTAATATAAAAATTACTGATGAAACATGTTATGTTTTTTTGTTGTTGTTATGTTTTTTTAATACTAAGTCTTTGAAAGTGGTGAGTATCTTACCCTCGTAGCACATCTCATTTCAGACTAATCATATTTCAAGTGCTCAGTAGCAACACATGGCTAGTGGCTATGGAATTAAACAACACAGTTTTACATTCTTTTCTTTTGTTAATATTTGGAATTTTCATCATAAAAAGTATTTTTTAAAAATCTAGGTCTGAATTCAAACCTTGTATTCTTTTGTTTTTATAGCTCTTTGTTGGAATATAATTGCTTTACACTGTTGTGCCAATTTTTGAGGTACACCAAAGTGAATCACCTGTATTTATACACATATGCCCATATCCCCTCCCTCCCACGACTCCCTCCCACCCTCCCTATCCCACCCCTCTAAGTCATCACCCATCATCGAGTTTATCTCTCTATGTTATGTAGGAACTTCCCATGAGCTATCTATTTTACATTTGGTAGTGTATATATGTCAATGCTACTCTCTCACTTCATCCCAGCTTCCCCTTTGCCAACCCTCCACCCTGTGTCCTCAAGTCCGTTCTCTACATCTGCATCTTTATTCTTTCCATGTCACTGGGTTCATCAGTACCATTTTTTTTTTAGATTCCATATATATGCAAACCTCACATTCTTAACACCTACTCTCTCCCGTGCCTGGCAGCCTTGCCCTGTGATTTAGGGGTCTCAGATACTGCGTAGTAAATGATGACACACACAGATCTTGGAGGAGGCATCTCCATCCTCTGGTTTCTGTGCTGCTGCCCTTGCATGATCCATCATCCAGCTCTATCCTCTGCTGTGCTTCTGAAGGTCAGATAAGGCAGATCCAGGTCCTGGCTCCCCCTCAGCACCTAATACAATACTCAGCACATAATTCACGTTCCACGTGTATTTGCTAAGTAAATAAGTGTCAGGAGGCGATAAGAGATCCTACATATTGTAAAGTAGGTGACAGTAGGATACTGAACACTTGGAATGGGTTAGGCACTGTCATGTGTGTTGTCCTACTGAACTCTTGCTAAAAATATGTGCCTCAAATATGATCACCACCGCCCTGAAGATGAGGGGATAACTGAGGGTCTGGGTTACTAGTCATTAAGTGTTAAAGCCAGGCTTCTAGTCCATCTGCCTGACGCCAAAGCCACATCAAACCATCTCCCAGGAATTCGCCCAATAGCTAGAATGAAATGTAGAAACTGACCCATTTCCCATAATCATAGACCCTCTTATGCCTCAGTTTTTCCCAAGGTGACTTCTACTGGCTTGCGGTGAACAGAATAATGGTTCCCAAAGATGTTTGGGTGCTAATTCCTAGAACGTGTGAATCCGTTAGGTTAGATGACGAAGCAGAATTAAGACTGCAGATGAACTGAGGTTGCTAATCAGTTGACCTTAAAACAGGGAGATTATCCTGGATTATCCAGGTGTACCCAATGTGATCAAAAGCGTCCTTAGAAATGGAAGAGGGAATTGGAAGAGAGTAGCAGAGCCATGGCAGCTTGAGAAGGACCCAAGCTGGTGTTACTGAAGGAGGCCAAGAAATGTGCGTGGCCTCTAGAAGCAGGTAACGGCAAGAAAGTGGATTCTCTCTTAGAGCCTCCAAAAGGAACGTGACCTGCTGATGCCTGGACTTCAGCCTGCTGAGACTCTGGAGGACTTCTGACCTCCAGAAGTGTAAGATACTGTATTTTCATTGTTCAAGGCACTACATTTGTTGCAACTGGTTATAGCAACAAGAGGGAACTAACACATAGCCTTGCCCTGGCCTTGCCCTACCTCAGTGTTCAGAATGGGCCGCTGCTTCTGTCTGCTGCCCTGCTTCTCTTGAACGCTGATAGGACAGCTGGGCATTGGGTCAGGAGCCATGGAGGTCTCAGTATTTCTGATACCTGCTGGCTCTTTCCTGGCTCCTCCTGCCCAAAGCTCTAGCAGCTTCTTGCGTGTCACTGGCCTCCTTCAGGTTAATGGTGTCATGGTGTGGTGAGTCTTGCCCGGTGCCGCAACTTTCTGGTCTGCTTGGCATTTTGTTCCTGTTTGTCGTATATTTCCCAATGCATGCGTCCAATCTTGGCCTGCCCTTGGCCATATTTGGTTGGAGTTCCCACAGTGATCTGAGACATATACCACAATTGTATCCACTTGGCACAACACAGAGCTGTCCGTCTCCTCCTAGGACAGAGCCACTTTTTCCCCTGCAGAGCTGTGTAGGGTGGGAGAAAGGATGTGGCGCCCAGTGTCAGAAGACCTGGGCCCATGTCCTAGATCCACTAGGCCAGCCATCAGTCCACTATGCTTCCTCATGGGTAACATGGAGATGGTAATAATATCCATCGCACCGGATTCCAAGTTCAATGTAACTCACAAACAGAGTTAATATAATCGTGATTAATTGTTACTGAGTGATTTATGCTCCAGATTTCGTGCTAAGCATTTGATGTATTGTTTAACGTAATCCTCAGAACAAGTATGTTTTATCGTTAAGGAAACCAGACAAGCAGGAATTTTTTACCCTACCATATTGAACCTAGAAATGCTTTGAGCTGACTGTGCACATACGTGCTCTGCCTTTGTTGTTCTGATGTACTGAGCTTCAATTAAGAGATCATGCAGGGACTTCCCTGGTGGTGCAGTGGTTAAGAATCCACCTGCCAATGCAGGAGACACAGGTTCAATCCCTGGGCCCGTAGGATTCCACATGCTGAGGAGCAACTAATCCCATGAGCCACAAGTACTGAGTCCACATGCCACAACTACTGAAGCCCACTCGCCTAGAGCCCATGCTCCACAACAAGAGAAGCCACTGGAATGAGAATCCCATGCACCACAATGAAGAGTAATCCCTGCTCACCACAACTAGAGAAAGCCCACATGCAGCAATGAAGACCCAACACAGCCAAAAATAAATTAAAAAAAAAAAAAGAGATTATGCAAAGAATCGATCTTTGTATAATTAACTTATGTTGATGATTACTGGTAGAATTTACCTGTAGAAATAATAACCAAGAGGAACTTCCCTGGTGGTGCAGTGGTTAAGGACCTACCTGCCTACCAACGCAGGGAACATGGGTTCAATCCCTGTTCAGAGAAGATTCCACATACCTAGGAGCAACTAAGCTTATGCGCCACAACTACTGAGCCTGCGCTCTAGAGCCCATGAGCCACAACTATTGAGCCTGTGTGCCACAACTACTGGGGCCTGCATGCCTAAAGCCCATGCTCCACAACAAGAGAAGCCACTGAGAAGCCCGTGCACCGCAACGAAGAGCAGCTCTTGCTCATTGCAACTAGAGACAGCCCATGTGCAGCAACGAAGACCCAACGCAGACAAAAAATAAACTTAAAAAAAAAAGAATGAACAGCCAGATGAAAAGATACAGCAAGGTTCAGAAAGGTCTTGAGCGCAGGAATATCTGTCCCCGTGGAGTCCAGCTGCATCACCCTCCTGGCACATGGATATTTCTTATCCACCAGCCCAGAAGCTCTCCAACTCTATCCTTTGGATTTTTTTGGAGGCTTCATTGTGTAGGCATGGTTGCTTAAATCACTGGCCACTGATGATTAATTCAACCACTGGCCTCTTTTCTCTTCCAGAAGGGGCGGGGGGAGGGGGGGGCGAGGACGGGGAGGGGGGAAGGCTAAAATTCCAACCCTTTAATCACTTGGTTGGCTCCTCTGGAAACCAGCCCCCATCCTGTGGTTGTCTAGGGGTTTTCTGAAAAATCACCTCGTTAACATAAACTCAGGTGTGGGTGAAAGAAGTTTGTTATGAATAATAAAAGACATCTATTTATCTTTAACTCTTTGAAGCTATTTCAGGAACTGAGGACAAAACCCAAGTATTATAACAGAAGAGGTTCTTAATCATGCTAATAACTTAGGAAATTACAAGGGTACGAAGACTAAAGTATACATTGCTTATTATGTCATGATGTCACACACATCTTGTGGGTAACATCAAAACTGCAAAAATTTGATCTGAGAAAAATTGGTCTGTGTTAGAATACTCAACATGTAATTAAACTGTCAACAGCTAAGGCTATATATGGTAAAATTTGTTATGGATTAAATATTGACATGAGAATTAAATTTTTTTGGCAAATTTGAAAAATTTAGATTCTCACTGAGAAAATTAGATTTGGTAGAAATAAAACCGCAAAGCAAAAATGACAATGTTAGAAGGTATGGTCAGTTTGATTCAATTTGACAAAAATAAAGTCCTGATTAATAAGCAAGTCATCTTTCATTGTTACATTTTAAAGCAAAAAGAGAAAAAACTTGATCCTGACTAGAATTTTTTCAGTAAAATAAAAAGGTAAATAAGGTTGAAAATTGTATCACTGTGTTGTTAAGTAGACAGGGTAGGGGAACCCAGAGAAAGAGAACGAGCCATGGCTTTCTTGACAGAAGAGAAGCCATTTTTGGCCTAAGGCATTTTGTGATGTAAGCCTGGCCACGACGCTTACCCTTGAACGGGTCTCAGTAATTAATGATCTTAAGGAAAGTGAGGGAATGCAGGAGTAAAGGGAAAGCAGTCAAGAAACAATAGTTCAGCGATAAAACAGAGTCCTATCAATAGTTCCTCCTCAAGGCATATACAGCACCATCTGATGCTTAGCTCTGAGTTCTGCAGGAACTCAGGCGCCCATCCATGTGGAGGATGGAAGGACGATGTTGGCCTTTTCTGATCCTCGTGATTTCAATCAGCTAAAGCTTAGACTCTGTCAACCTTTGCCCCAATTCTATGCTAAATTCTCCACCACTCAAGTCCTTTCATGAATATGCATGTACCCCTAGCTTAAAACTTACTCAGTTTTGCTGTTCAAGGAGACACTGCTTTGGGAAAGGTCCCTGGTGCTCTCCTTACCTGCTGCAAGTAATAAATCCTTCTTTCTCCTGACCTTCGGCTTGATGGTTTCTTGGCTTGACATCCACCAAGAGGCCAACTCGGTTTTCAGGTGACAGTTTTGTATAGAACATTGATCTAGAAAATTGATCTCATAAATTGGCTTAATGAGATTTGCTGCTGACAATGCTCTTGTGGTGTATTAATATTAGTATAATTCTGTTTTTAAAATTTTATATTTATAAGCCCAGAGTTCAGATACCTTCAGGTCAATATGATGGTAATGTCATGTGGGGTTTAGTGCAAAAAAGGAAAGAGACACTTTAGGTATTTCAAGAAGGGCAAGTTTATTATGGAGGATGAGGTGCTTAGAGTGAAGGAGGAAGGTCTGGGACCAATATCTTCATTTTGGTCAGGCTGCCTCTGCACGTTGCAATCCAGAGGTCAGAAAGCTACAGGAACCTGCTGCTGTTACCTGAAAACTGGGTTTGCCTCTTGGTGGGTCTTGAGCTAAAAGAAACAACCCAGCCAAAGAGTGGGAGAAGAAAGGGTTTATTTTTTGCAGCAAATAAGGAATACCCTGGGGATCTTTCCCAAAGCACTGTCTCCCTAAACAGCAAAATTGGAGAAGTTTTAAGCTAAAGGAACATGCATATTCATGAAGGGGCTTGAGCATAGAATTGGGGCAAAGGTTGACAGAGTCCAAGCTTTAGCTGATTGAAGTCAAGAGGATCAGAAAAAGGTCAACATCATCATTCCATCTTCCCCGTGGGCGGGGCCTGAGTTCCTGCAGAACTCAAAGCTAAGTATCAGATTATGATGTATATCCCTTGAGGAGGAACTAGGACTCTGTTTTATCGCTGAACTATTGTTTCTTGACTGCTTTTCCTTTGTTCCTGCATTCTTTTTTCCCTCCGCTTAAGATCTTTAATTACTGAAACCTGTTCAAGGGCAAGCATCGTGGCCAGGCTTACATCACAAAATGCCTTAGGCCAAAATGGCTTCTCTTTTGTCAAGAAAGCCTTGCCTGGTTCTCTTTCTTAGGGACAACCTACCCTATCTGCTTAAACTGCTGCTAGCACAGACGACACACAGAGGATGGAAATCTAGCGGCCAGCGTAAAACTCACATCTGCAGAAGCTTATTCTCCTGTCCCTGGTGCTAGAGAGAGGATGCCACTGCCTTGCTTCCAAACCTCTTGTAAGTTGATCCATTGCAGAACCTTAATGGTGACCTTGCTGGTAAAGGAGTCTGGGAAATATAGGTCTCAGGTTCTAGCCTCTGCAGTACACAGAGAGGATAGAAGGGCAAGGTAGTGAGTGTTGATTACCTTTAAACAATATCCAGCACAGGGAGGCTGTGATGATTAGTTTCATGTGTCAACTTGTCTGGGCCATGGGGTGCCCAGATATTCGGTCAAGCATTATTGTGGGTGTTTCTGCATGAGATTAACATTAGAATTGGGAGACTGAGTAAAGCAGATTGCCCTCTGCAGTGTGGGTGGCCCTCATCAATCAGTAGAAGGAGTGAGTAGAACAAAAAGCTGACCCCCCCTGAAGAAGAGAAAAATTCCTGCCTGGCAATCTTCCAACTGTGGCATCAGAAGACCTGATTGTACAGCAGCTTCCAGCCTTCAGACTTGACACAGGACATGACTCTGTGGGTTTTGGACTTTGCCAGCCTCCGTAATCATGTAAGCCAATTCCTTATAATAAATCTCTTTATATACGTGATCAATACCCTATATGTTCTGTTTCTCTGGAGAACCCTGACTAATACAGGGGCCAAAATACCTCATGTCCAGATAAGGGTCTCAGAGGGGTTTAACCTGACCCCTACTGTGTGAGTCGCTGGGGAATCAGAACTGGGTGGGGACAGTGCTTGTCCTCTCAGAGCTCACAGGATGGAGGGGACAGATGCAGAGACAGCCTCTCCTAAAGTATGATCACAGGACTTCCCTGGTGGTCCAGTGGTTAAGACTCCACCCTTCCAATGCAGGGGGAATGGATTTGATCCCTGATTGGGGAACTGTGATCCCACCTGCTGCACTAAGACCCCACATGCTGGTGTCACACAAACAAACAAACATGTATGACCACATTTGCAAAGAGAGTTAAACTCACAGTGAAGTAGTGGGGAAGGAACAAGTCATACTGCCTGGAGCAAGTGGCCTAGAAAAAGTTTGAGAATCAGCAGTCTTTATTTTGGTGTTGAAAAGTGGCTACATTCAGGTGGTGGGGAGAACTAGGTCTTGATCAGAAGAGGAAACAGCCTGAACGAGGCCTGGCAGTACCTTCTGAATTTGGACATACCATGTGGCTGTGAGTACAGGAATACCTTGTTTTATTGAGTTTTGCAGATATGAAGTTTTTTGTGCTGGTGGTGGTGGTTTTTTGTGGTTTTAGTTGTTTGTTTTTTTTAACAAATGGAAAATTTGTGCTACCTCTTCATCGAGCAACTCTATTGGCACCATTTTTCTAACAGCATTTGCTCACTTCATGTTTGTGCCACATTGTGGTAATTCTCACCATGTTTCAAAATTTTCATCATCATTACATTTGTTACAGTGATCTGTGAACAGTGATCTCTGATGTTACTATTGTAATGGTTTTGGCGCCATGAACCACGCCCACCTAAGACAGCAAACTTAATCGATAAACATTGTAAGTGTTCTGACTGCTCCACTGACTGGTCATTCCCCTCTCCCTCCCTCTCCTGAGGCCTTCCTATTCTCTGAGATGCACCAATATTGAAATTATGCCAATTAATAACCCTACAATGGCTTCTAAGTGTTCAAGTGAAAGGAGGAGTCCCACATCTCTCACTTCAAATCAAAAGCTAGAAATGATTAAGCCTAGTGAGGAAGGCACATGGAAAGCCAAGATAGCCCAGAAGCTAGGCCTCTTGGGCCATTTAGCCAAGTTGTGAATGCAAAGGAAATGTTCTTGAAGGAAATGAGAAGTGCCACTCCAATGAACACACAAACGATAAGAAAGCAAAACAGCCTTATTGCTGATTTGGAAAAAGTTTTAGTGGTCTGGACAGAAGATCAAACCAGCCACAACATTCCCTTAAGCCAAAGCCTAATCCACAGCAATGCCTTAACTCTCTTCAATTCTATAAAGGCTGAGAGATATGAGGAAGCTGCAGAAGAAAAGTGTGAAACCCGCAGAGGTTGGCCCATGAGGTTTAAGAAGAGAAGCTGTTTCCATAACGTGAAAGTGCAAAGAGAAGCAGCAAGTGCTGATGTAGAAGCTGCAGCAAGTTATCCAGAAGAGCTTGCTCAGATCATGAATGAAGGTGGCTACAGCGAACAGCAGATTTTCAATGTAGATGAAACAGCCTTCTCTTGGAAGAAGATGCCATCTAGGCCTTTCATAGCTAGAGAGGAGAAGTCAATGCCTGGCTTCAGCGCTTCAAGGAGCTGACTCTCTTATTAGGGGCTAATGCAGCTGGTGACTTAAGTTGAAGCCAGTGCTCATTTATTGAGTTCCCCAAATCCTAGGGCCCTTAATAATTATGCTAAATGTACTCTGCCTGTGCTCTGTAAATGGAACAACAAAACCTGATGACAGCACATCTGTTTATGACATGGTATACTGAATATTTTAAGGCCACTGTTGAGACCTACTGCTCAGGAAAAAAAAAAAAAAGATTCCTTTCAAAATATTCCTGCTCATTGACAATGCACCTGGTCACCCATCTCTGATGGAGAAGTATAATGAGGTTAATTTTGTTTTCCTACCTGCTGATGTAACATCCATCCTGCAAGGAGTAATTTCTACTCTCAAGTCTTATTTAGGAAATACATTTCATAAGGTTGTGGCTGCCATAGATCGTGATTCTTCTCATGGATCTGGGCAAAATCATTTGAAAATCTACTGAAAAGAATTCACCACTCTAGATGCTATTAAGAACATTTGTGATTCATGGAAGAGGTCAACATATCAACTTGAATAGGGGTTTGGAAGAAGTCACTTCCAACCCTCATGGATGACTTCGAGGGATTCAAGACTTCAGTAGAGGAAGTCACTGCAGATGCAGCTGAAATAGCGAGAGAATCAGAAGTGGAGACTGAAGATGTGGCTGAATTGGGGCAACTGCATGATAAAAGTTGAGTGGTGAGGAGGTGCTTCTCATGGACAAACAAAGAAAGTGGCTTCTTGGAATGGAATCTGCTCCTGGGGAAGATGCTGTAATAAAGATTATTGAAATGACAACAAGGGACTTGGAACATTACAAGTGTTCCAAATGCTTATTTGATAAGGCAGCGGCAGGGTTTGAGAGGACTGACTCCAGTTTTGGAAGAAGTTCTCCCGTGGGTAAAATGCTATTAGACAGCATTGCATGCCGCAGAGAAATCATTTGTGAAAGGAAGAATCGACTGATGCAGCAGACTTCATTGTTGTCTTATTTTAAGCAATGGCCACACCCACCCCAAGCTTCAGCAACACCATTGTGATCGGTCAGCAGCCACCAGCATCAAGCCAAGACCCTCCATCAGCAAAAAGATTACGACTTGCTGAAGGCTCAGATGACGGTTAGCGTTTTTTAGCAATAAAGCATTTTTCAATTAAGGTATTCACCTTGTTTTTTAGACATAATGCTATTGCACATGTAGTAGACAATAGTCTACTAACATAATTTTCATATGCCCTGGGAAACCAAAACCTTTGTGTGACTTGTTTTATTACAATATTTGCTTTATTGCTGTGTCTGGAACTAAACACCAGTGTCTCAGAGGTGTGTCTGTAGTTGAGGCCTTAGGTGCTCAGTTGGTGTGTGCTTGGAAAAGGAGCAGCATGATTGGCAGGCCAGGTTGTGACTGACAGGTGTCCCTGTTAGCCACTAGCAGTGGAAGGGAGCAGTAGAGTGGCACTTGGGAGCCCCTTGGAGCTCACCAGTGTAGGACTTGGGGAGCAGTGCTGGGTTCAGTAACCAGGCTGGAGAGAACCTTCTGGATCGGGCTTCCCAAGGGAATGACATTGCAGGGCTGACTCTAATTTCCTCTCCAAACAAATTCAGTCCTTTATTGTAGTTCATCTACCTCCCAATACCGCTTTCTGATTATTGGCTCTAATAGTCTAAACTTCTAACAGGTAAATGATTTTTATAATCTTCCAGATTTTCCAAATCCATCTACCAAATTAGCAGTTCCTAGGGTATGGCTGCTCCAGCTGGTGTAGCAACCAATCCAAAGATGGGTTGGATTTTTTTCCAGGCATAACTTACAGCTCTCTGTAAGTGGATCCCACAGGCGGCAACCCCCTGAGCCTGGCCCAAAGCCCCCACTGCTTCCATGTGACCAGATGTTTGACAGTCTTGGAGAAACACTGGCTCAGTTGTAACTGAAGAATGAAGGTAAAATGAATCATTCAAGGTGATGACTGCAGACAGCAGAGACCACTAAGGCCATTTAGCTTCAACAACCCTGTGAGGTGGGTGTAATTATGTCCATAGTACAGAGGAGATACCTGAGTCCCACTTAGGCAGAAAGCAGTATCGCTGAAACTTTAAGTTCTCTGCTTCTAAGTCTAATGCTCTTCCCAGTGGGCTACATAGCAAATCCCACATTTGGTGGCCCTTGTTTCCTGCCTTCTTTGATGCTTATCCTTGAAAGAGTGTTCTTTTTTTAAAAATTATTTATTTATTTATTTATTTATTTATTTATTTATTTATTTATTTATTTATTTTACTGGCTGCGTTGGGTCTTCTTTGCTGCGCACGGGCTTTCCTCAGTTGTGGCCAGCAGGGGCTACTCTTTGTTGTGATGCACGGACTCCTCACTGCCATGGCCTCCCTTATTGCGAAGCACGGGCCCTAGGCGAGTGGGCCTCAGAAGTTGCAGTACATGGGCTCAACAGTTGTAGCTCACGGGCTCTAAAGTGCAGGCTCAATTGTTGTGGCGCATGGGCTTAGCTGCTCCGTGGCATGAGGGATCCTCCCGGAGCAGGGATCGAACCTGTGTCCCCTGCATCCGCAGGCGGACTCCCAACCACTGTGCCACCTAGGAAGCCCTGAAAGAATGTTCTATAGTTAATGTCCAAACTGGGACACTTTTAATGGTGACAAATAGTAAACTGGATGGGGTGCCAGGACAGCAGATGCAAATCTGACTGTCCCAGTCAAACTGAGCTGTAGGGTCACTTTATTTGTAGTGAGCAGAGTTTGATATGCAGGGGAGAAAAAAGAAGCATCCATGTCAATTTCCTAGAAAAGGTATGGGCAGATTTGTCTTCAGAACAACCTGGGCACAGGATATAGACTAGCTCTAGGCACCCCAGGGAAGGGCCCCCTGCATCCCATCCTGCTTCCAAACAAGTGCTTCGAGATCATCTATGGAAGGACCCCACCTGGGTGCCAAGCTTCTCTGCCAGGCAAATCCCTCCCTCACCTAAATCTATTCTTCTCCCTGCTGTAATCTCCATTAATATTCTGGTCTGAACCGTGTCCTATAAGGAGGCAGCAGGAAGCTCTGCCTGGATTAACCAGGCACAGTGAGACTCTCAGGGGACAAAAGATGTTCAAATCTTGCAGGTGTGGGCTGAATCCCAAGTGTGCTTGCCAGGAGTAGAACGCCACAGGTTTCCAGGGATATCTACATCCTCTCTCTCTGTCTCTCTCTGTCTTTCTCACACACACATACACTCATACACTCAAACGTAAAATTTCCCCTTTAAGTTTAAGTCAGTTGCACAAGAACATAATGGAGAATATCAAACGTTACTGGAAAACACTTGGAGGTTCCTACCTCATCCCATGTGTAACCTGAGCCGGCTGGACGATATGTTTTCTATTTATTTATTTATTTATTTATTTATTTATTTATTTATTTATTTATATTTTTTGGGTATATGTTTTCTAAAAACAGGAATGCCGTCCAAGGAACCGTTCTAAGATTTGGCATCATAAGACCTAGGTTAGGGTCCTGTCTTTGATGCTTCTAGCTGTGTAAGCCTCAGAAAGTCACCTTAGTTCTCTAAGATTCAGTTTCATCCTTTGTAAAGTCAGAATATTTAGTTCACTGAATTGGTAAAGGACCCCACAGGTACACTTTTGAGAATACATAATAAATTCTAGTATGTAGTCATGTGTGTGGTGTGATGATGAGGTTGATAATGATAAAAGATGACGGTGTTGATAAGGAGGATGGCGAGGAGGCGGGTGGTGATGGTGATAATCAAAGGTGATGATGTTGATGGTGATGATGAGGAGGATGATGGGGAGATGTGATGAGGATGCTAAGGGCTGGGGGACCACTTGAGAGTCGTTTTCAGACAGTTGAAGAGCTGACAGAGGAACAAAGAGCAGGTACAATCTGTTTAGCTCCAGATTAACATAAGGGAAGGAAAGTCCACGTTTCTTGAGCACCTGCCATGTTCCAGGGCTGCCAAGAGCTTTCACAGCTGTCCCTTGCTTCACCCTCACGGTGACTCTGCAAACTCTCCACATGAGTCTTAGCAGAGGCAAAGTGATTTGCCCAAAGTTGTATGGGCTGTAAAAAGTGGCAGAACCCAAAATGATGCAAACTGGTTTTATAAACCCTTCATCTTCATATTCATCACATCCCCATATGCGGAAGTCTGTTTCCATGCTGACACAGCGAGTGTCCTCAAGAGGAAAAAGGAAAACAATTACTGGAATGTCCAGAAGCTATTCAAACATCTGCTTATAAGGGCTATCACCTGTCAGGTCAAGCCAGATGACCTCCCGACCCTGTCCGCTCTGTGATTTCGGGACACAGATATATACATATGTACTTAGTGCCCTACTGATGCTCTGTACTCCCTGGAATGGCCAGTCACTTTCATCTCTCTTGGCGGGATAAAACGGTGGTTTAGATCAGAGATTCTGGAGTCACACAGAGCTGGGTGTGGGTTCTGGCTTCCTGTTATATCGACAGGCATGGAAAGGCGCAGAGACGGTAAGGGACTTGCCCAAGGATGCATAGTGAGTCAGGCAGCAGCACCAGGTATAGAACCCAGGTGTCCTGTTTCATCATTTTCTTCCCTAAGAGACCAACCCCTCCTTCATGGATGTCAATAGATGCTGTCTGCACTGCCTGTCGAGTGCCACGCTGACCCACATTTACCCATTTCCTCTCTATTTACCCAACCAGTGGGTTGACTCTCACGTGGGGGCCCAGAGGCTCTTATGGATTCTGTCTGTTTCAAATAGCTCATCATTGGCCTGGCTTTTTCCTCCGACTCAATCAGAATCCTGGGAAACTGACAAGGGTGCTCCTCTGAAGGCAGACAGCGGTGTGTGTGTGTGTTGCTGTGATTGTGGTGACAACTGGTCTACCCAGGTGATCTTACTGACATGTCAACCACAGTTCGGAGAAGCAGGCAGGCGGGGATAATTACCTCTTGTTGACAGATGAAGTCACTGAGGTTCTCTGGGGTTACATGCCAGTCCCTCCCCTCCGTGGGCCTCAGTTGCTTCCCCTGCGTCTAAGGCCTTTTTCAATTCTTAACAGTCGATGCCTCTATAATTTGTCCGAGTTCACACAACTATTTAGGAGCAAAGGCAAACTAGGACAGAAGTCTCGGGCCTCCTAGACCAGTGATCTTTTTCATGCTAATTGTATTAGTTTTCTAGGGCTGCTGTAACAAAGTCACAAAATGGATGGCTTAAAACAAGAGGAAGTTATTCTCTCATAGTTCTAGTGGCAAGAAGCTTGAAATCGAGGTGTTAGCAGGACCATGCTGCTTCTGCAGCTTTGAGGGGAAGGTCCTTCCTTGCCTCTTCCAGCCTCCGGTATCTCCAGGAGTTCCTTTGCTCGTGGCAGCATCCGTCCAATATCTGTCTCTGTCTTCATGTGTCCACCTTCCCTCTACGTCTGTGTCTTCACGTGGTGTTCTCTGCCCTGCATAAATCTGTGTCCAAATTTCCCTCTTCTTACAAGGACACCCATTGTATTGAATCAGGGTCCACCTGAATAACCTCATCTTAGCTTGATTACATCTACAAAGATCCTATTTCCAAGTAATGTCACATTAATAGGTACTGGGAGTTAAGACTTCAACATAACTTTTGGGGAACTGAATTCAACTCATAACACTATTAATGGCTAACCTTTAAAGAAAGACTTCCCGTGGGACTTCCCCGGTGGTACAGTGGTTAAGATTCTGCCCGCCAATGCAGGGGACACGGGTTCGATCCTTGGTCCAGGAGGATCCCATATGCCAAAGAGCAATGAGAAGCCCGTGTACCACGGTGGAAGAGTAGCCCCCGATCTCCACAACTAGAGAAAGCCCACGCACAGTAACAAAAGACCCAACGCAGCCAATACAATTAAATACATAAATTAATTTTAAAAATGGTATTGGAGATAGTTAATAGACTTACAAAAAATTTTTTTTGAAAAAGCCTTTCCTTTGGGTCAGGCTTTTTTACAAGGATTCTCTCACTTAACATGAAATAAGCATTATTATTATCTCCCTTTTACATGTGAGAGGACCGCACTGAGATGCTGAGTGACTTGCTCAAGGTCCAACAGGTACTGATGGGCAGGGCTGGGGCCCTAGGACTCTGCACCCGTCGCCAGCTTGTGGTTTCATGTGGGGGTGGCCGGGGAGAGGGCTGCGCCTGCGAGGCAAAGAGGGCCAAACGTGGCTGGCCTGGTAAGTCGGTTTTCTCAGCTGAAACGCCAACTCACAGTGAGTCGATATTGAGTCTGGCGTCTACCCCACGTCCCCTGAGCGACTGCGGTTTCCCAGAGCAGCTGTGGCCCAGGGTGAAGTCACCCAGAGGGAGTAGGCATGATGTGAGTCCAAGGAGACCGGCACCCTGGGAACTTCACCTCAACCTCGGGCTTGGGTGCTGGAGGGGGTGTAACGCAGGCCCTGCTGGGCAGCCCAGGGAGGCCCAGCACGTGAGGAGGGTCGCTTGGGGTGTGGAGTCTGGGTGGGGGTGTGTGGATTGGGACAGACTAGGGTGAGCAGGGCCTGTGGATTAAGACAGCCCTGGGATGAGAGCTGCACCTATGAGCTGTGTGACCTCAGGCAACTCACCTACATTCTCTGAGCCTCACTTTCCTCTGCTGTCAAATGCACATCATAACCGTTTCTACTGCACAGTGTTGTGAAGACACACGGGGACAATCCACGCTGGGAGCTCAGCCCAGAGCCTGGTGCAGAGGCCTTGCAGCCAACGCCTACCCGTGGTGGCCCATGCAAGAGATTTTGCGTGTGCAGGGAGGTGGGAAAGAAAGTGGAATATTGATCCTTTCAAGGTTACAGGCAAGAGGTCCCACAAGAAAGCAGCCTTAGTGCATTGAAAACAAACTCAGATTAAATTAAAGCTAAGACTTGGAGCTGACAGGGAGTCAATAAAGAGGGTGCATGGAGAAGGGGACTCCTAGAAGGACGTTGAAGGAAGGCAGGAGGGAAAACTGGAGCAGGTGAGGCCTATGGATCCCAACACCTTGAGGGTTCTAGAACCTTCTGCTGGCAGCACCAGACCTGGGTGATGCTCATCTCATCTGGGGACTTTGTCCCAGACATTTCCTGGGATGCCCAAGCTCCTCCTTCCCCTTTTCCCTTCCCGCAAATCACACAGTGCGTCACCCCCAACACACATACACACACACACACACACACATACATACACATCACTTCTTCACACCACTTTTTGTTTGAAGAACCACCAAGCTTGGGTTTTCCCTGGGAAGCGCCTGTCAGTCAAGAAGTGTGTTACCCAGAGCTAATGAGTAACTCAAGAGAGATCAAAAGATAGAAGCGATGCCTTTTATTAAGCTTGCAGATTTATTATAAGTGAGTCGGCAGGACCACACAGGTCTCCCGCCCCAGTGCAAGAAAACTGAGTGTGTGTGTGGTCTGCAGCAGTCGAAAGGCAGGGAGATGGCGGTGTGAGCCTAATAAAGGCTGTAATTGGCACCTCTTTTCCCGGAAAACCAAGCCACTACCTTCTCCCACTGCCAGGCTCTCTCTTTGTGGGGAGGGGTATACATGGGGGGGGGGGGCTCGGCCCAGGGGAGGGGCCGGGGATTGGCAGGCAAGGCTTTGGCTGGAGGGCCATGGCTCTGAACAGAAGAGCAACGGAGCAGGGGCCCTTCTTGCTGGGAGACTCTCCAATGGGTGGGAGATCAGGAGGTGGGTTTTGGGGGACCCCTCTCCCCAGGCTAATCACAGACATTCAATTCATGCCCCTTTCTCAGGACAGAGAAGAAGGGTCATTTCCACAAATTGGTGTCTGGCTCATTATTAGCCTTAATATTTCATTATGGTAAATACTGTATTTGTTGCAATAGCAGCAACGTTTTTTTAAAAGGCTCTAATAGTTGGCTCCAGTTCTCACAACCCCCAAATTCCAAAAGAAAGACAATAGCAAGTGAGTGTATGTGTGTGCAGGACCCTCTCCGCCCAGGGGTGATGGACATCCTGCCCAGGGCACCCTGCTGTGCTCAGGAGAGACGGACAAGTAGGTGATATTTCCTGGGACTTTTACAAGAGGAGCTGAGCATTTTCTGGACGTCTGTGTCTACTTTGGCCAGAGCAAGACATTGGACTTCCCTTCTCTGAAGGACGCCTAGGATGCCAGCCGTATACAATGAGGCTCCTCCTTCACAGGACGTGCACATCCCTGGGCAAGTCAGGGCATGGCTGGACCTCAGCCTTGTCATCTGTACAGTGAGGGGGGAGAGCCACCTGATGGTGAGGCTTTTCTAGCTTCAATATCTGAATCTGGGCCATAGAGCAAGGCCCATTTGTAACTCAAGTGCACAATTCCCCACCTAGTACCCCTCCCCTCCCCATCATGACCCCGGCTCATATTTGGCTCCATCCTTCCAGCCCTCTCCTGCAGCCCCACCACCCCCTCCTTGACTCCTGACTTGCTTTCAGCCGTCTCCCCATCTGCATGGCGCCCACCGCACGCATCAGAGCCCGGCTAATTCTGCTTTGGCAAACCCACACCCCTGATAATTCCCCCCAGCATTCCTTGGCAGGCTCCTCTTCTCCTCCTCAGCAGAGACTTAAGAGCCAAGAGCAGCCGTGAGCTCATGTTCTGCTCTGGCTTTATTACTTCGAGAAAGCCGGCTTCACTGACTAATGTGCTATTAATGATTGCTTCAAGTAATTGAATCTAAGTTGAATATTCTGAGACAGCTAAAAAAAAAAAGCCCTTCAATCCAGGTGATTGACTGAAAACTTTTTTATTACTTGCTCTGCCTTCAGGTAAAAATTAGAAAATTGTTGCTGATATTAAATAAGGGTGCTCAGTAGACTGGGAGGGGATTGGGAGAGACTCCAGAGATGTAAAGGATGAAGAACACTAGCATGAACTAGAACTTCATATTTGTTAGCTTATTTAAATATTAGAACAATTGACTTCTATTATTTCCAGCTTCCAGGGCATGGGACTGAAGCTTCAAGAAGGTTAGTCCTACAACTAGTGGCAGAGCTAGGTTTGGACCAGAGCCAGTCTCACTCCATACACTGTGTTCTCTCCTGATGCCCATGACCTTTATTTACTGAGGTTGAAGTTTATGCAAATACAAGGTCAAGGACATCAGCGCACAGTAAGTATATGTGACAAGACTTTTCCTTTATTGCAAGCTGCAGTACTGACCATTTGTTTCATTCAAAAGTAGAGATGGCTGAACACTTTTAGACTTTAGAGAAAATCACTTAACATCCTGAGTAGGTAAGAGAAATTAAAAATAAAATCTAGGGACTTCCCTGGTGGCTCAGTGGTTAAGAATCCACCTGCCAATGCAGGGGACACGGGTCCAATTCCTGGTCTGGGAAGATCTCACATATAAAGCAACTAAGCCCATGCACCACAACTACTGAGCCTGTGTTCTAGAGCCTGTGAGCCATAACTATCGAGACCACGTGCTGCAACTACTGAAGCCCAAGCATCCTAGAGCCCATGCTCCAAAACAAGAGAAGCCACCACAATGAGAAGCCAGCACACCACAAGGAAGAGTAGCCCCCGCTCGCCACAACTAGAGAAAGCCTGTGCACAGCAACGAAGACCCAACGTGGCCAATAAATAAATAATAAAAATCTTTAAAAAAAAATAAATAAAATCTAAGCATTATAGTTAGCAAGAAATGATTTTTACTTCGTAATACAACAATAATGAAAAAAAGTGGCTGGGCCTGTACTGCACGGAGCAAAATTTTTAAAGTCACTTTCTCTTCCATGGGTTCTACCACCTCTGCCTATCTCATTTCTTAAGAATCTTACCCTGTAGAAAGCTCTGAATGTTCCTTAATCCTTCATGGTTGAGGACCAGTTTGTTGAATGCTAGCACAGATATAAGTATTTGCTCGAGGACAGGCAAGGTAGAAGCTAAGAAGAACAGTATGCATGTTTGTTACAGGATAAAACTTGAACATCATGAAGTAAAAGGAGGGCTGGAGAGACAAGGAGAAGCAACAGGGAAGGGCTAGAGACTTGCTTCTTTTGGTAGTTTTAACTCCTTACTCCAGATCAGGCATCAGCAAACCAGCCCATGGGCCAAACTGGCCCCCTACTTGTGTTTGTACAGTGTGTGCTCTGAGAATGGTTTTAAAATGTAATAGTTGAAAAAAAAATCAACCTTTGAATGAACACAGTGGAACCATAGTGTAAACTACGGACACTGGGTGATAATAATGTGTCAGTGTAGGTGCATCAGTTGTAACACATGGACCACTCTCGGGGCAGGGGGGATATTGATGATGGAGGATGCTGTGCATGTGTGGGGCCATGGAGTATATGGGAACTCTCTGTACTTTCTTAATTTTGCTGTGAGCCTAAAACTGCTCTAAACAACGTCTTTTTAAAAATCAAAAGAAGAATATTTTGTGACACATGAAAATCATACGAAATTCAAATGTCAGTGCCTGTAAATAAAGTTTTATTGAAATACAGCCATGCTTATTTGGTTGTGTATTGTCTACGGCTTCTTTCATGCTACTACGACAGAGGTGAGTAGTTTCAGCAGAGACTGAAATATTTACTATCTGGCCCTTCACAGAAAAAAGTTTGCTGACACCTGCTTTAGACAGTTCCTTCTCCTAACCATGCCCCCATTCTCTTTCTCTCTCTGTTTTCTTCCTCTTTCTACTTCCCTCCCTTCTTCTTTAGCATCAGGAAGAAAAAAGAAGGAAGGAGCTGCAGGTTGCATTCAAAGTGAGTGAGGTGTGTGTTGAACTTGACAATGCTTTATTTATTTATCTTTTTTTTTTTTGCTTTTTGTTGCTCAAGGAGCAAATTTCAGTCATCTGGAAATTTCATCTTCTAGCAATATATATTTTTTGGCTGCACCTCAAGGCATGTGGAATCTTAGTTCCCTGACAAGGGATCGAACCCACATCCCCAGCATTGGAAACGCAGAGTCTTAACCATTGGATACGCAGAGTCTTAACCACTGGATCACCAGGGAAGTCCCTGGAAATTTCATCTCCTGACTCAAACACTTAGCTTAGATAGACACTGTGTTAATCAGATCCACATTCATTCCTTACTCGGTCATGCCAGATAGATGACATTTTAATGAACACGTAGATTTCAGGCTCAGCCAGACATATGAGTCAGGGGCTGAACAAAAGAATCAAGGTGAAATAATTGTCAGAATAATTTGAGCCCCTCCCTCTGCTCTTCAAAAAAAAAAAAAAAAAGAGGAGGCAGGGCTTGAATTATCCACAGAGATGGTGGATTGCACCATAATCTCATGACTCTTCTGGGGTTGGCCCAGCCTTCCCTGGGGGACCCTGATGAATAACTGCAATTAAAATCTGCTGGGGAGAAAATCCCTTCTCATGCACAAAGTGCTGTGGTTGTCATTGCTTTCAAAGCTCTACACTTCTACTACCTGTCTTATTCCCATGTCGTTGGGCACGGGCACAGGGAGGGGCGTGAAGAGAGGAATGACCCATCCTGGTCCATTCGCTCCAGGATGAAGAGTCACTTGTGTGTCCTTCTCAGGGCTCCACACTCTGAATTGCTTTTCCACAGCCCAGCTTGTTTTGAACCATGGCTCCTTGGCTTGGTTGGCACTCTGAGAGCCCCAGCTCTTGTCACCTCTCAAGGACTTGGAGTTCCTTCTGAGGGTTAAATGACCTTGGCATTTTAGGCTTTCTCCTTCACCACTTGTGGACCTCCTCTACTGAGGCGTCTTTCCTCTTCAACCTCTACAGCCTGGAGAGTCTCAAGTTTCATCTTTGTCCTCACATAGCTTTCCTGGGAGACTGCCTTCTCCCAGGAAATTAAATATTCCTTCTACACGGATGACTCCCAAATCTATCTACTTAGTCCTGGCCCTTCTCTAGGGCAACCAATGTATGTTTCCAAAGCATTTGTTTATTCACTTATTAATTATTCCTTGAGAACTTGCCCTGCTCTTGCACTGTATTGAACACCATGGCCCAATGGTACCCAAGCAGCTATGAGCCCTGTCCCCAGGGAGAAAGGAGACAGAGGTACACAAATAATTACACAAAGCAACACCTGATAAACGCCTGGAAAAATGTGCATAGTGCCAGAAAGGTGCATAGCAAGGGGACATGATATAATTTGGAGGGGGGTTAGGGGACATCACTAAGAAATGGGATTACAAACTGAAGTCTGAAAAACTAAAAAGAGTTAACAAGATAAAGTGGAGAATGTTCTGGCTAGCAGGAACAAAATGACTAAAAACCCAGAAGATAGGAAGGAGCATGGTGTGCTCACAGGATTAAAAAAAGGCCATGGTGGCTGGTGGCTGGAGTATTTTAGAAAAATGGGAATGTTTTCAGATGCTGCCAGGGAGACAGGCTACAGAAATATGCAGTTTTCTTTTGATCAATTAGTGTGTTTCAGCTGCATGGAACAGAAACCTAACTTAAATAGGCTTAATAAATAAGAAAATGTATTGTCTTATATAACTGGAAGCCCTCTGCACAAGGGCTGACTTCATCTAGTGACTGTGTGAGTTAACAACTGCTGCATAACAAATTACCCTCAAAACTAAGCAGCTGAAAACAACATTGATTATCTCAAAGTTTGTCTAGGTTAAGAATCTAAGAATGGCTTAGTTGGATGCCTCTGCTCAGGATCTCTCATGGGGTTGCAGCCAGTCTATTAACCAGCATAAGTTATCCCAAGGCATGACTGGGGCCAAAAGATCTGCTTCCAAGATCAGCTGAGTGGCTGTTGGCAGTGGTTATTCAGTTCCTCCAGCGTGGTTAGATTGAAAAACTGAGTCCTTCACCATGTGGGCCTCTCCATAGGGATGTGCACAGCATGGAAGTTTGTTTCACCCAGTGGAAGTGAGCTGAGACACAGAGAGAGACAGAGAGACAGGGACTTCACAGATGGTGCAGTAGTTAAGAATCTGCCTGTCAATGCAGGGGACACAGGTTCCATCCCTGGGCCGGGAATATCCCACATGCTGCAGGGCAACTAAGCCCGTGCGTCATGACTTCTGAGTCTGTAGTCTAGAGCCCGTGAGCCACGACTACTGAAGCCTGCACGCCTAGAGCCTGTGCTCTGCAACAAGAGAAGCCACTGCAATGAGAAGCCCGTGTACTGCAATGAAGAGTAGCCCCTGCCTTTCACAACTAGAAAAAGCCAGTGAGCAGCAATTAAGACCCAACGCAGCCAAAAAAAAAAAAAAAAAAAAAAAGACAGAGAGAGAAAACCCAAGGCGGAAGCTGTAGTCTTTTTATCACCTAATCTCAGAAATGATACGCCACCATTTCTGCCCTATTCTATGCATTAGAATAGAGTCCCTAGGTCTTGTCCACACTCAAGGAGAGGAGATTACACAATGGCATGAATCCAGGAGGCACAGACCATGGGGGGTGGTGCGGGTACAGCTCAAAGGCTGCCCACCACAGGCTCCATCTATGCTTTTATGATTTCTCTTGGCTCTGCCCTGCCCTGTGCATCACTGCTTAACAGGCTGGAAACAAGTTGGCTATACGATTGAAGAGCTTTACTCCCATGCAAGACTGTAGCCTAAGGAAGAAAACAAGATCACTTGCAGATGCTGTCCTAGAAAAGTAAAGAAATCACTTTTCCAGAAGTCCCTCCAAACCTCGTTCCATGTCCCAGTGGCCCACTTAATGAATCATGATCGATTTAAGTCAATCACAGTAACACCATTTCTCTTTGTCATATTTTCACTTTCCTAGGTCCTTTTGTCATTAGAAAGGGCCATGTGACACAGTACTGATGTGTGAGATGTAAGAGGAAGTCTGCTAGGAGGCTTCTGGGGAATATTTATTTTGCTTATAAAAGGAGACTATCATATGAAGCAATGCCCCACTTACCACCTTCCCCAGGCTTCCTGCTTTTAAATGCAGTTGTGACACCTGGTGCTATAGCAGCCTTCTTGTGCTGAAGAGGTGATAGACATGAAAGCCAACAGCCAACATGCTGGAGATGAGGGAGCAGAAAGGGTGTGGGTCTTTGACAACATTGTATAGCAGCTACACTGAACAAGGAACATGTATGAGCTGATTAAAGGTCTTTATTTCTTAGGCTACTGTGAGTCGGGTACTCTATTGCTTGCATCTCAACACAGTCTAGCTGACAACATTTCTCTTAGGAGAGAGGAAGAAGGCCATGATTGCTAAGCAACCAAGAATATCCTTTAGAGGTCATGTTAAGACTTTAGGTCTTTATTCTAAGAACAGTCAGGTTTGTGTTTTTGAAAGACTGGAGAATAAATTGGAGACGGGGCAATAGTCCATGTGAAGAGAAAGTGTAGGAGGTGATTACAGTATCCAGGAGAGAGGTCCTTGCCTAGGCTTTGGGGAGTAGAAAGCGGGACTTGAGGCCTTGGAGGCAGAAAAATGAGGGAGGTAAACAATTGGAGGTGAGTTAAAGCAACCATGTGGGAAACTCTTTAGGAAAATTCCTAACCTTGTTGTAATGATTCAGTGTTTGTTTCTCTTTCCTGAAAAGGTTTGAGTTGGGTGGAAACATATATGTTCTATAACCCTTTACTTTTAAGAAGTTCTGTTTAGAAACTTTCAAACACTTTGTCTCATTTTGATTTTGACAAATTCTATGTGTCTTCAAGTGGTTTCCCCGTGAAGGCGGGAGTGAATGAACTGGGAGGTGAGATGGAGGATAAATTCTTTCTCATTTGATTTGTACCTTTGTTGTCATGGGCAGGTAATAAATGATCATTTAGAAATAAAACACATGACATGTTTAAAAAGATCCTTTTGATTTTAAAAGTACTTGCAGGGCATGAGGTGCTTACTCCTAAATGGGATCATAAATATCTCAACCTTTGAAGAAGCTCTAACTCTTGTAGAATTGCTTAGATTTTTAGGAGAAAGCAATTAAACTGCAGAGGACTCAAGCTGCCCATTTTGCCTTATATAAAACATCCCACTGAATGGACTGAATCTGCTTGCCTGATTCGTAGATTGTACGTAGAAGCAGGATAGCTCAGTGATGGAGGCCCCTGGGTTTGGAGTTAGCCAGTCCTGGTTTCCAGTTCCGACTCTGTTACTAGTTCCATGATTTTAAGAAAGTTTCTTAATGTTCCTGAGCCTCAGAGAAGTTTCCTGGCTGTAACATTGGTGGCAGTGGGGTGTGTGTATGTGTGTGCGTGTGTGAGTCTGGGTGGGGGGTCCTTCCAGGGATTCAGGGAGAAGAGTGCATGGCAAGGTGCCTGGAACCCAGTGGCTGATATGACACCAGGCGCTCAATAAATGGTAGTTGGTTATTAAATTTTTTAATAAAATCACCATGGGAACATCCCCTTATTAAATCTCCTCCGCTCCAGGCTAAACATGTTAAACATTTCATGTGAATAATTCAAAGAGCCCACCGTGTTTATACTATGTTTTCTTTGACTTCAGAGCAGAAACGAGTTTGGCAAATTTTTCCTCTCCCCATGGGAGACTCAACACCTTTGGTGCGTGTGCAGGGCTGGCGGACCGCCCTCTGGCTGAGACCTGAGCCCACCGACCTGGCTGCCTTGCTCACCCACCAAGCATGGCTGAGGGGTCCTGTGGCCCCTGGCAGGGCCCCACCGCAAGGCTAGGGCTGGAGAGGGCTGGAGAGGAGCTGGGGATTCTGACAGCAGAGACCTTCCTGGACCTGCCCCACACCAGGCCTTGGCCATCTTGCTTTGCTCCTTCAACGCTCCCCACCCCAACCCCCCACTCCCCAGCCAGCTCCTGTCCTGTCCTCGCCTTCCTCTCTGCCATCTGTTGCTTCTGACAGGTTTTCTCTTTTCCTGTTTTACTGCAGAACAGATGGCAGGGGGCCCTAGAGGAGGGTCCATGTATGATGCCCCAAAGCAAATTCCCAGTCCTTTGAAAGTTTCTGAGGCTTGTGGCAGCCAGTTATAAAGATGGTAACCCTGTGAACTGGAAAGCCTCAGCTCTTCCATTTTCTCTTTCCACCCCCTCCCTTCTCTCCCCACTCCCTCCTGCTTTCTTTTCTTCTTTCCTCTCTCTCTCCCTCTCCCCCTTCTCCTCTTTGTTCTCCTCCTTCTCTTTCTTTTTTCTTTCATTCTCTCTTCCTTTCTTTCTTTTTTTCCCTCACTCTCTCTTTTCCCCCTCCCCCTCTCTGCCTCTGTGAGAAAAGGCAGATGTGTGTCTTGGTGATGATCATGAAGTTGCAGGTAAGAGATTTTTTTTTTTTAATAAATTTATTTATTTATTTATTGGCTGCATTGGGTCTTCGTTGCTGCTGCACACGGGCTTTCTCTAGTTGCGGTGAGCGGGAGCTATTCTTCATTGTGGTGCGTGGGCTCCTCATTGTGGTGGCTTCCCTTGTTGCAGAGCACGGGCTCTAGGCATGTGGGCTTCAGTAGTTGCGGCACATGGGCTCAATAGTTGTGGCTCACGGGCTCTAGAGCACAGGCTCAATAACTATGGCGCACGGGCCTAGTTGCTCCACGACATGTGGGATCTTCCTGGGGCAGGGATCGAACCCATGTCCCCTGCATTGGCAGGCAGATTCTTAACCTCTGTGCCACCTAGGAAGTCCTGAGGTAAGAGATTCTTTCAAGGGAAAATACAGATCTTTGCATCTCCCAAAATCTTTAGCCTAGGAGCTGGGAAGGGAGCCTGGGAGTGAGAGCAAGGATGGGTCTCTCTAAAGGTGGGAAGCAAGAAGGGGCGTTGGATGTTGTCCATGGGGCCCCCTTGGCAGTGATGTGGCCATGAGAGAAGATGGGAGAATGACCCCAACTTCCTTTCTCTCTCCTCCATCCAGTCACTGGAGGCCCTCACAGCCCCCAGCCACCCAGTGACAGCCTGAGAGAAGAGGGAGGAGGTTGTCCCCATCGTGGGGGGTCTGCAGTTATAAGCAGGAGGGAAGGGACATGTCCAAGCTGGCGGGGGAAGGAGGACAGGGAGGGTGATGTTGTCAGCCAGCTGGGTGGACAGTCATGGGGTCCAGGATGCACCCACATCAGGGATGTCGGGAACCATGCCTACCCAATACCCTGGTATGCATATGCATGTACATATGTGGGGGTGCATACATGGCACCCAAAACTCTATCTGCACATGGAACAGATGCACGTGTTGCAACCTGGCAGCGGCAACAAGAAAATCAATCCCACAACAAGCTTCTGCTTAAACATCACCTTTGCAATGAGTTCATTCCCCACAAACCTTCTTAAAATGGCCCCCCTCCCACCTTCTAACCCCCCGCCCACTCTCCTCCCCCCACCTTAGCTGTTTCCCCACAGCCCTAATCAGTATCTATTTTGCTTCTTTATCTCTCTCCCCCAGCTAGAACTTAAGGCCCTTGAGAACAGGGATGCTGTTTTATTCACTGCTACATCCTCAGCTCTAAAAATAATGCCTGGCTTATAGTAGGTGCTGAGTAAATACTTTTTGAAAGAAGGAAGGAGGAAGGGAGGGGTGGGGGAGGGAAGGAGAGAAAGGAGAGGAAGAGAAGGAGGGGGAGGAGAGAGGGAGGAAAAGAAATGCAGCGTGAGTCCCAAGCCCAGTAGTGTCTGACTAGCCCTGGTTATCTTTTATCATTCCCAGCCCAGAATTCTGCATTGAGGACAGCTCAGATCATCCCCCGGCTGAGACCTGCAGGACCGTGGGGACTGGGCTTGGGCTGACCAGGAGCCCCCTGGAGGCAGGCTCTTTTCTGACATTTCCTGATGACGCCTCCACCACCGTGACCTGGCGAGAGAGGCTGTCCAGCCCCTCTGGCCGGGGTAATTTCCAGCACTGAACGTTTATTTCCTCTGGGAAAGGTGGCATGTCCATTATTGAATTTAAGCTTCACAGCATCCCTGTGAGAAGGTTACTGTTAATATCTCAGTGTTATAGAAAATGAAGGTCAGTAGAGATCTGGTGTCTTATTTGCCTGAAGTCACAGAGATGGTTGGAGGGAACTCTGAGCTTTGACCCAAATTTTGGTGGATCCCAAGGCTTCTCCCTGGCTGCTATGCCCGGCCCTGCCCCAAGCGTGCCCTCGCTTAGCCTCCTGGGAAGCAACCCATCCTGTGAACCTTTGCCTCTTCCCTTCCAAATCTCAAATGCCCTGTCCTCTAGTTCCTGATAAATCCATCCCCACAAAGGGGCCGGCTGCTGCTAAGAGCTGAGTTGTTACCCTCAGAGCACTGATGAGACAACCCTGTAAATCTCTTGCTGACCTGCTCCAAGCACGAAAGAGGTAGAAACTGTACAGTGCCCAATGTGTAGTAGGAGCCCAGGAAGTTTTTTGAGGCTGTTGCAATTGTTTCTGAGTCGTGTAGGAAACCAGGATCCTATATGTATATTTTTTTAATTTTAATTTTTTTATTGACGTATAGTTGATTTACTATGTTTCAGGTGTACAGCAAAGGGATTCAGTTATACATATATATGTATTCTTTTTTAGATTCTTTTCCATTATAGGTTATTACAAGATAGCTGACTATAGTTCCCTGTGCTAGACAGTAGGTCCTTGTTGTTTATCTGTCAGGATCCAATGTTCTTCACCTCCTCTTTTTTTCAGATACACTCACTGTCTCTCACCTTTGAACAGTCTTCCCAGCTGAAAAGTTCTCTCACTGACATGATCTCATTTCGGCTTTGCAACAAAGCCCATGTGGTGACAAATAGCCCCATTTTTTCAGATGAAGAAACTGAGGCTCCCAGCCTGGTGCTATTCCTACCATTTATCACAGCCTCTGTCTTTCTCCTCTCTTCTCTCTTCAGTCCAAAAAGAGTCATCAAACCCTCGTTTGGATGCAGAGAAGAGGAACGGCGATATCTACCTCCGTCCTTTCTGTTTTCATCTGTGACTCTGGGGTGCCGGGTGCGGTTTTCACGTCCAGTATGACAAGAATCGCATTCTTTTCATAAAATCTCCGCCAAGCAAGCCTGCTAAATTTCTAGCTTTCACTCTGAAGCCTGTGGAAGATGTCTCAGTTCAGCCCTGTGTTTGAGGGCTTGGCTTGAAGTCCCATTTCTTCCAGGAATCCCTTGGGGGCGGGGGAGCAGGGGATGGGGGCAGAGGGTCAGAGAGGCGTGTCGGCATGACTCGGAGCTTTCTGATGTCTGTATTATTTGAATGTTGTCACACTTTTTACTTTATGTGACGGGTCATGGATCTTGATGAGCATTTGTTGTTCTGTAGCGATTTGTGGACCCAAGCGCTGGCAGAGAAGTAGAGGAATTGCCTTAAACAATCTCTCACAGTTAATTCGCTGTGGTAACCAAGAGGTGCGGTGGGTCAGGGACTGGTGATTAACTATACGTGGGGTACAGAACCACGCAAAGCGAGGGCTGCCTGTATGCAATTCGCTGTTGGACCGCTCCACCCAGAAATCCAGCAAGCACCTAAAACTTGTCATCTCTCCCTCAAAACCTTCTCTCCTTTCTGATTCCTGCTGCTTCCCTCCACCTAGGCACTCAGCCTCAGAACCTGGGAATCATTTCATCTCCTGATCCCACTCACCACATCCAAGCCCTCACCAAGCGCTGTAATTCCACCTCCTAAATACTTCACAAATCCACCATAACCTCCCTCTACCACCCGAGTTCAGGCCCCTGTCCTGCTGTGGGTATACGACGATATTCTTTTTTTTTTAATATATATATATTTTTATATAAATTTATTTATTTATTTATTTAATTGGCTGTGTTGGGTCTTTTTTGCTGTGTGCAGGCTTTCTTTTTAGTTGTGGTGAGTGGGGACTACCCTTCGTTGTGGTGTGCGGGCTCCTCATTGCCGTGGCTTCTCTTGTTGCAGAGCATGGGCTCTAGGCGCATGGGCTTCAGTAGTTGCAGCGCATGGGCTCAATAGTTGTGGCGCACGGGCTTAGTTGCTACGCAGCATGTGGGATCTTCCTGGAGCAGGGATTGAACCCATGTCCCCTGCATTGGCAGGCAGATTCTCAACCACTGAGCCACGTAGGAAACCCCCTAAATATATTTTTAATTGAAGAATAGTTGATTTACAATACCGTGTTAGTTTCAGGTATACAGCACAGCAATTCAGTTATACATACATACACGTATACTTCAGATTTTGTTACCTTATAGGTTATTAGAAAATACTGAGTATAGTTCTCTGTGCTGTATGGCTACAGTGATCTTGTCTCAAAAACTCTGCAGGTGCTCCTTCAGCCAATCCCTCACACAACTGCCAGTAACGAAAGCCTAGAGCTGATGCTGTGATGTCGTTGCTCAAAGCCTTTCCATGTTACCCTGTTGTTTGGAGAATAAACTCCCACACACCATGGTAGATAAGGCCTTCCAGAAGCTCGTTCCTGCAGACAGCTGTTCTTTCATCACTTCCTGCCAATACTGAATGCCTGAGAGCCATGAAACTGAGCTGTCATTGGTTTCCATTCTTTTGTTCACAATAACTTTATACCAGGCATGTCACCCTCCCCTGCCACTCTCTTCATCTGGCCACCTCCAATGGGTCATTTAAAACTCAGCTGAACTATTTATAGCAGCCAGGACATGGAAGCAGCCTAAAAGTCCATCAACAGATGAATGGATAAAGAAGATGTGGTACAATGGAATATTACTCAGCCGTAAAAAGGAACATTTGTAGAGACATGGATGGGCCTATAGACTGTCATACAGTGTGAAGTGAGTCAGAAAGAGAAAAACAAATATATATTAACACATATGCCAGAATATAGAAAAATGGTACAAATCAACCGATTTGCAAGGCAGAAATAGAGACACAGATGTAGAGAACAAACATATGGACACCAAGTGGGGAAAGCGGGGTGGGGGGGGGTTGGGGAGGGGTGAATTGGGAGATTGGGATTGCCAATATATACATTACTAATAAGAAAAAAATATCAAACTGTACACTTTAAATATATGCAGTTTATTGTATGTCAATTGTATCTCAATAAAAGTTCTTAAAGAAAATATAAACAAAAAACAAACAAAAACAACTCAGCTGAAGTGTCCCATCATCCTCCTTACCCGAAGATGGGGCTAGACCCCCTCCTGCACTCTCCCATGGTTCTCTCGGATGGCTTCATCCCTGCTTTCATCACACAGCTGTATCACCAACTGCTTTGTGTGTGTGTCTCTTCTCCCAGAAGGCAGGGGCCGTATCTTACTCATCTTTGTATTCCAAGTGTATGGTATATAGTAGGCGCTCAATAAACGTTCCTTCCATAACCAAATAAAAAGTTTGAGCTGGTACAGTTGATCTATACTGGACCAATTGGCATGCAATGTTGCAGCATATAAAATGATTTCACTTCTTTTCCCTTCATTGTATCATTACAAGGACAGCGGATGAGCAGACCCTATGATGCCCATTACAGATGAGAAATTGAGGCTCGGGAACCTAAATGGTATATCTAGTGTCACACGTCTTTTACATGGCAAAGTTCTCTCTCTCTCTCTCTCAAACCTGGATCTTCTGACTTGTGGTCCAAGCCTTTCTCTATGACAGACTTCAGTCCTGAGTTTGGTTGGTTGGCTAAGTGTTGGGGGTGCACTTCACAGAGAGCAGTTGCTTTGTTCATTTTGTCCACTGTTCTTCCAATGTCTAGAACCCATGGTAGCTACTGAGTACACATTTGTTGAATTCATTAATTCATGAGTTAGTGAATGCTGGCCAGAAGTCAAGTTTTGTTGGTTGGAGTGGAGAAGCCAGGCATTTGAGAATTCAATAATAGTGCGTAAAAGAGATATCAAAGTCTCCCTCAGTTGTAGACGGCAGGTAGAAAGAGATCACTTTCTCTCCTAAACCCAGATAATAGGATATCTGTAGGGTCTCTTAGGGCTGCAGTCCATGACACTTCACTCTCCCCAAGCAGGTGAAAAGAAGCAGTAACAGGCAGTCAGCTCCTACTACCCCAGGAGTGGGATTCTTGGAAAGGTATTATCCCTCCCAACTGTCAGGACTGGGCTGGAGCTCATCGCCTTCCAAGAATGTGACTGATGGCAAATTCAAGTTCAAAAGAAGATTGGATTTCAAGGCAACTGGAAGCTATTCAGTCAAAGCCAAGTTTTACAGGGAGAGTTTCCTCCTGTCTCCTCTCTTCTCCTCCCTCCAGGGCAGCCCAGGGCCTGTGAAGACCTGAAAAAGAACTGACAGTGCTCGACTGTTTCCCTAATTGAAAAAGGAGAGGTGGAAAACCAGGCTCTGGACTCATTCACAAGCCCAGGCAGGATCCAAGAAACACGTCTCCCTGGGCGCCCTGGTGAGATGGCTACTCCAATTGAGTTCAACGTGATGGCCGGTGGATGCCTGGGCTGGGCCCGAGCACCGTGTCCAGCACTCAGCATCCTCTCTCAGGAAAGAGACCTTCACCATGCTCTCTGTTGACTGTAGTGGAAAAAGAAGGGGCCACTAAGAACAAATTGAAATCTTTTGTGTGTGCAGAACGTTTCCATTTTACTATACCAACAACATGGTGAAGCAATTACACAGGTGGCACCAACACTTTGCAGATAAGAAATCTGGGACTAAGAGAGGTGAAAGGACCAGGTCATGGTCACACAGCCAGCAGATGGTGGTGCAGGCTAAAAACACACACTTGACGGAAGACAGCCACCAATGCCTGAGTACCTCCTTTGTGCCTGGGACATGTTTAAGCACTTTCGTGTATTAGGCATTTCATCCTCACAGCAACACTATGAAGCAGATGCTAGTTTTATTCCCATTTCATAGAGGAGGAAACAGAAGCACAGAAACATTAAGTAAATTGTCATTAATAGTGGAGTCAGAATCCTTTTTTGAGCACGGGCAGCCTGGCTCTGGAATCAGTTATATAACCACTACCTGACTGTGAATTTCCAAGATCAGAGGACAATCTCAGTTTTTTCTGGGGGGGGATCCCCATGTTTGAATGTTGTCTGAAGATGTGGTCACAGCCATAGCCTCCTTGATTCTCAGCAAATCTTCACCAAGGCAGCTGCCACACTTGCTGGGGGAGGACCCACCCAGAAGGCACACAAGTGCAAGAGCCAGGGCATGGGGCTTCCCTGGTGGCGCAGTGGTTAAGAATCCACCTGCCAATGCAGGGGACACAGGTTCCATCCCTGGTCCGGGAAGATCCCACATGCTGTGGAGCAACTAGGCCCACGAACCACAACTACTGAGCTCACGTGCCATAACTACTGAAGCCTATGTGCCTAGAGCCCATACTTCACAACAAGAGAAGCCACTGCAATGAGAACCCTGTACCCCACAACCAAGAGTAGCCTCTGCTCACCACAACTAAAGAAAGCCTGTGTGCAGCAACAAAGACCCAATGTAGCAAAAATCAATAAATAAATAATAAAATAAATCTTTGGGGGAAAAAAAAGAGCCAGGGCATGAAGGTCAGAGGGCAGATTGACAAATAGAAATCAAAGGAATAGAGTGACCAGAGGGCAGAGCAAGGAAGGATATACAGAGCTCACCCAGCCAGTGAACCATCAAGAAGTCTGGAGGAGGAAAAGACATAAGAAAGGAACAGTTTAAGGGAAACACATATTTGATTGTCTTGTTGATTTCAGATGGACTTTACTGAATGTTTATTTTGTGCCCCATCCTGTCACTCAACCTTATGTAAATCTCACAATGCTATGAAGAAACAGCTCGGAGAGGCTGAGTTACCACCCACTGGTTTTACTGTAGTGTTAGCAGACTTCCTAGCTGTCAACACAAGATGATCTAAATTCTAAACCATCATTATAACTTCCCAAATTTCCCTCCATTCATGGCCCCCATGGATCCAATCCATGAAGAACCCACAGGGATTTACCATTTAAGACTCTTTGCAAGGAGTCAGAGTGGCATATGGCAACCCTGTTTACCAGGAGCTGGCAGATTCACTTCAGAAAGACTCCTCTCAAGTTCATCTCTACATCTGTCAACAGTGGGGGAAATGGTGCTTTGTTTGAATAGCAAAGTAGAGTGTTCTAGGCATGGAAAACTCTAGATATGAAGCCCTGAAAACAAAACAGAACATAACAAACAAATAAACAAATAGAAGTCTCATTTCATTCCCTCATTAGCACTAACTTTAAAACATCTGTTCATAGTAATAAAACAAGTTTCCTTAAAATATACCCCTCATTATGAAATAAGCAAAAACATACACTGTTCAAAAGCCTAGTGCAGAGAAGTGGTGACATGCCTTTGCATAAAAGTGATACAACCCTCTAACAGCTGAGTGAATTAAACAATTTTCTTTATGAATTCCTCCTGGGCCTTCACTTGTTTGGGTTCTCTTCCCGTCTAAACTCATCCAGTTCTCCCTGATCCACCTTAGTCAGTTTTTATTCTTTCTCAAAGTTCCTCTGGATCTTCTGGAGAAGACATTCTCCTATTCTTCTCAAGCACAGCCCCAGGAGGAACCGTAAATAAAACCCATCTTGTTTCCCAAGATGCTACAGGATGAGATAAAACTAGAATTCACACAGTAAAGGCTACACGTCCAATGAATGTTCTAGACCGGAGGTTCCTGAACTTCCTCTGTTCACAGAACCCTCAGTGTCTCAGTAATTTTTTCAAGAGGCCCCAGGCCAGAAGAAATACCAACAATTCCATTTATTAAGTAATTAAGTAACTAGGTCCAAACAACATAATAAGTATTTATGGCTTAATCATTTAGTAGCCACTTGCAAAATTAATACTCAAAAGATGGAAAGAAAAAATATTTAATTATTAAATAATTTCATTATTAAATAATTTCATAATTACAATTCTCTGCACAACCTTTCCAACCCTGGAATCAGGTTGAACACAATACTGTCACCCTCATTTCCTGTTTCAAATTGATTTTCACACAGAACATTGTAAAAAGAACAAAAATCACAGCAACTATAAAAGTACAGCATCCAAAAGAATGCGTGCAAACTGCACTACCTTGAGCTAGCAGTTTGCAAGGATTCAGACAGATGTTTCTCTGAGAAAATCTAAAATACCTGCAGCATCCTGTGAACTTGCTGTGGTGCCCTGGGTCCCTTGGCACACTGTTTGGGAACCACCGTTCTGGACAACAAAGGTCATGAGAGTTCGAAGAAGGATCAGGACACGTTCCACAAAAATGGCTCACAGAAGATTTTGTGGAGGAGGAGAGATAGGAGCTGGGCTTGTCGGCTCAGCTGGGTGATGGGATGGGATGGATAGGAGGTTGCTGGAAGGAGCGAGGGTGGTGCAGGGAGGGTTAGGGAAACTGCCAGATAGCTGGCCTGGCTGGAGAGAGACACGGAGTGGGAGGTGGAGGTGGGCTTTGGGGAAAGCACGGGAACAGTCAGGGGCCAAGTCACAGTCCAAGGCCGGGGGCCTGGCTCACCCTCTCTGGGGAGCATCCTTCATCTTCCTCCGCTAGCTGAATTGTTACCAATTTAATCTCAACTAGACTGGCAGCTCTGAGGGCAGGGGCTTTCTCTGTTTTCATCTTCCATACCAAGGAGCACAGAGCTTTGTGAAGGGTGTTCTTTCCATAACTATTGGCATATTGACACACCCCCTTGCTGCAAGGCTGATCTCTGGGCCTTTCAGGCACAACCAAAGTGGTAAAGGAGGTGAGCAGGGTTTCAGCACCAGGCCAGCTGCTGGGTCAGGACTTTCAATCCTGCTGCACATGCCCAGATGGCTAGTCTGGGGGAAACAGTAGGTGAGGGAACTCGGTCCTGTGTTGTTTTCGAGAACAGCCTTCTGGAGAGCGTGAAGAAGGCTTGTGTCCAGTTCTCTTATCGGCTGCATCTCCAAAGTTTTACCAGGAGGGCCAATCTTAGGGAAATGCACCCGCTGCCAGCCAAGCCTCCCGGACGCGCTTCTGTTCCCACGAGGCAGCCCAGATGTGACAGTAGCTCGTCAGAGAGCTGTTTATGTCTTTCTTATTTACAGTGTAAACAGCATTTAGGCTGCAGCTTTGGAAGGCCTCCGTCTATTTGTTCGGGTAAATCCACGGCCCTGGATGTGGTTTCTGTACAAGATGTCAGGCCATTAAGACACAGGAGGTTTTGCACAGTGGCTCCTGGATTGTTCCTCTTCGCCGGCCATTACAGGAAGGGGAAGAAATCCTCTGGCCTTTGTCGCTTTTGCATCTGCTCTGTTTGTTTACATTGCTCTGAAACAGATTCTCCCAGGAAGAAAGACGGGGCTTGCTTTCTGTACCTTCTCGTACACAGCACTACTTCAAATAACAAATCTCTTGAAACATCTCTTTATAACAAAGTTGACTGGATTAAAACCAAAGTCGACAATGACAAATGAACTCTTCACAACCAAGGGCTGCAGAGCTGTCTACACTTGCAGCTACGCAACCAAAACATCCCTGTTCCTCATAAGTAGTAGATGTGTCGTTGGAATTTACTGGCTTCAGTATAAATATTGGTAGGTTTGTAATTGGTGCTATCTTTTCCTTTGAGGAAGAGCTGAATTCTAGCAAAACTAACACATAAGGGATTCTGTTTCAAGAGAAGCCTATTATTTTCCTGTTAATTCCCTTCATAACATCGAAAATGCTTTCTCTGCTTCTCACCATCTCTTAAAATTCTGGGCTTACAAAGTAGCAATCAAGAGACATTTCGATTTCTCCTAGGTATTTTGTCCTCAATTAGAGTAAATCACCACTGGTAGGATAGTAGTGCTTCGTGATTCAACCACCCAAGCTTCTCGAGGGGTCCTTGCCCCAGAGAAAAATTCACATACTTTTCCTTTAAACGTACCTTTGAAAGTAAAAACTATAACGTTGTGACGACTGAGCAACAGTCCCAAAGAAGAAGTTAGTAAGAAAAGTAAGTCTATATAAAATTTGGAAGTTTTCTCCAAATTCTTTTTGCTATTAATCAACACTGAAGAGAATTCTGACTTCTTTTCCTCCAGGGTGGGGTAGGGGTCTCTTAACTGAGCCTTATGTTAATACTCCCTCAAGTCAAAGCCTTTTCTGGAACTGTTAGCGGTGACTGACATCTTCATCCGAGCTGGGCATTAAAAACAAACAAGCAAACAAAACTCTGGTTTTTGTTCCATATTCCAATTTTCTGCTTTCAATGAACTCCCCCCTCTTCCCCACTGGAACGTGGGCTCCATGAAAGCAAAGATTTCACGTGTCCTTCTGGTTTATCCCAAGTGCCTCAGAGGAGGGCCAGGCATCCAGTCCGCGCTCAGGAGAGATTTCCTGGGAGAAGGAAGGAAGGAGGCTGTGTTGTGAGGCTGATGAGGGGACACATAGAACCATCTGGACTTGCCTGAGAGCAGGGCTCCATCCATGTAGTTTTCTTTCCCTCTCCTCTCTGACAGTCTCCTAAACACTTAAAGACCTCCATTGTATTTCCCAGACCAGTCACTGTTCTGGTCACCACACCTCTGCTTAAATTCCACGGTGACGGGACTCATTTCCTGGAGCTGCCAGAGCAAATCACCACAACTTGGGGGCTTCTAACAACAACACAGCTCCGGGGGCCAGAAGTCTGAAATCAAGGTGGCAGCAGTGCTGTACTCCCTCCAAAGGCTCCATGGACACATCAGTCCCTGTCTCTCCCAGGCTCTGGTGGCCCTGGGCAACCCTGATTTCGGTGGTTGTGGGGACATCACTCCAGTCTCTGTCTCCGTCTTCACTTTGCCTTCCCTACTTCCTATCAGGATGTCTGGTATTGGATTCTGGACCCAACCTCAATCCAGGATGATCTCACTTAATTCCCTTTAAGTTAAAAATATCTGCAGAGACCCTTTTCCCAGATAAAATCATACTCACAGGTTCTGAGTGGACATGACTTTCAAGAGATCACAATTCAACCCATTATAGTAAGAGCCAACAAGATTCCTCCAACGAGGTCTTACTGGTGCTGAGTGTAATGAGACCGTTACTTAAGATGATCTGGGGACTTCCCTGGTGGACGAGTGGTAAAGAATCCACCTCGCAATGCTAGGGATGCCAGTCCAATCCCTGGTCAGGGAGGTACTAAAATCCCACGTGCCGTGGGCCAACTAAGCCCACGTGCCACAACTAGAAAGCCTGAATGCTGCAAACTACAGAGCCCACATGCTCTGGACACAACTAGAGAGAAAACCCTCACACCACAACTAGAGAGAAGCCTGTGCGCTGCAACAAAAGATCCCACATGCCACAATGAAGATCCCCCGTGCCGCAGCTAAGACCCAATGCAGCCAAAAATAATAATAATAATAAAATAAAATACTTAAGAAAAAAAAGATGATCTAATGACTTTAAACATGCTAAGTTTTTTTTTAATGTGTTGGTTGCCAAGAACATTACTGGCTAGAATTGACTTTGTCATCAAGTGAACACTGATTTTACGAGAACGCTGCTAGGCAGATCTCCACAACTGCATTAATGTCCCTGTTTATTAAGAAAAAGAGGTCATCTTACTCCCAGCTGATTTCATGCGGAGAACTTTTGGGACCTTGACCTCATCATCCAACATTACCGTCTAAGCTCTAAGTCAATAAGGGAGCCAAGAAGAGAGCAGTGAGGGGAAGTTAACTAGAATTCTATCCCTTGGAAGCATTCATTTAGTGACTATTGATGGTGTTTTCACACTGAGAAGGATGCTGCATTGATGGTTCTGAGGTACTCCAAGTTAAGGTATGGCTGAGAGTGCACAACACTGCAGAAAGTTCACAGAGCCATTAATGAGTGTTTTTTAGATAGGCTTGGAGAATTGAACTGAAAGTTCATGCTTTTATTTTATTCACAAGTCTCATTAAGAAAAAAAGAAACTTGCCAGATGCCTTGCTAAATGTCAAGATACATTGCATCCACCAATTTGCCAATTTGATAAGCAATCTTATCAGAAACAAGCTTATTCTCAATGAACCTATATCGGTTCTTGGTGATCACGATCAAAAGATTAATTCTAGGGAGCTCAGTGGCAGTCCAGCGGTTAGGACTCAGCGCTTTCACTGCTGTGGCCCCAGGCTCAATCAATCACTGGTCAGGGAATTAAGATCCTCACAAGCCTTGCAGCCAAAGAAGAAAGAAAGGAAGAGAGAGAGAGAGAGAGAGAGAGAGAGAGAGAGAGAGAGAGAAAGGAAAGAAAGAAAGAAAGAAAGAAAGAAAGAAAGAAAGAAAGAAAGAAAGAAAGAAAGGAAGAAAGAAAAAAGAAAGAAAGAAAGAAAGAAAGAAAGAAAGAAAGAAAGAAAGAAAGGAAGGAAGGAAGGAAGGAAGGAAGGAAGGAAGGAAGGAAGGAAGAAAGAAAGAAAGAAAGGATTGATTCTAAAATATTGGTGCTGACAGAAAGCAAAGTTGCTAGGCTATAGTTACTGGAATGAAACTTAAAAAAAAAGAAGACATTTGCTCACATCCTGTCAACTGACTTTAACTTTCTAGGAATCCTTGGGGATTACTGACAGTGGGGCTTTTCTTATAAGAATTGATTCACCTGTGTGAAATAAAAATTTTTGTGTACAATGAATCCTGAGTGGGTGTGTGTGTGTAACTTGCTTTTGTCTAAATTCTCACCTTATAAGACTAGGAACTGCTATCAAGCCACTTTACAGATGAAGAAACCAGTTGAAGCAAAACTGGGTGACAGAAACAGCCTTTCATGAAAGCTGAACATTTTAAAGGAAGCACTCTTTTTGTGACGATAAAGCTTCTGGTACCAGAGAATGTCCATGCATCTGGGTAAGGCCATCCATGCCCATGGGTTCCTATGGTGCTGCCTTGTGGTGCGTGTAGGTGGTAACATCTGAATGGCAAGGAGCCACAGATGAATGAGAACTTGTCATTGAAGGTCATAAATATTTAAATCAGGACACCATGCCAGTTTCCTTCATCTGAGCTCATGCCTCAATCTTGGAACAATTCCTTCTTATTTAACCCTCTGAAATATGAACTGAAAATGCTTTAAACAATTAATCCAGGTCAACGGTTCACAGTAAAGTCCTAAGAGAGAACTTCAAACAACAACAACAACAAAGTGATAGGTAGGCTTTTCTCCAGACTAATTTTAAAAGTTCTGTAGATTTGGGATTAACAGATACACACTACTGCATATAAAATACGTAAACAATAGGACCTACTGTGTAGCACAGGGACCTATACGCAATATCTTGTAATAAAGTACAATGGAAAAGAATCTGAAAAAGAATATAAACATATTCATCTTCAATATATATACATATATATAAAACTGAATCACTTTGCTGTACACCTGAAACATGGTACATCAACTACACTTCAATTTAAAAACAAGGTTCTGTAGGAGTGAGGCAGGAGATAGATGGGTCCCCGGGCTGGACAGCTGGTGTTTGTCAAGTGGAGTCAAACTGAAGCTCTGTTCTCACCCAGACACTGCAAGGACAGAGCTAGTGGCAGAAGCTGAGCTCTGCTGAAGTTAAGAGATAAGGTGCCCACTCCTGAGGTCGAGGAAACCTTCCCTGTCTGCACATGCGCAGGAAGGCTCCTTGGGGGTCAAAAAGGGAGGGGGTGCCACCCCATAATAAGTGTGGACATGCCCCCACAGACCTCTATGGTGGGATCCATCTTAGCAAAAAGTTGCACACACATCTTGGGGAGGGTCCTAGGACCAGTCAGTTATGAAAAAAGAAATAAGATAATTGGCCAAAAGTAAACAAAGACCTGGAAGGCCTGTCCTATATAAGGGATTTAAACCACCTCCTTACCGTGCTCCTCCTTCGGGATGCCCGTGCTCCTCTCGGGTGTGTATCTCTGCCTAGTTTCTGACTTACCGTGCTCCTCCTCATTAGAGAGGATGCCCCTACCCTTTCTCTCTGGGTGTATATCTCTGGCTTGCTTCTGTTTTAAATATACAAACTGCCTGTCTGTGTGCTCTCCCATACATTGTGCTGTGTCTCTAATAATAAAGTTTGTACCTGTTTTACAGTTTTTGCCTCCTTGAAACATCCTTGCTTTCAAATGGGGGAAAGAGCTAGGGCCACTTTGCTTCTAGCCTCTAGCCCCTGGTGGACTAGTGGTTAGGATTCCTGGTTTTCATCCAGGTCCAATTCCTGGGCAGGGAACTAAGATCTCACTTCAGAACCATTCATTGCTGTCTCTCTGAGATCAGGAGTGAGGCAGAGGATCAGCATTTTTTAAAAGCTTCTCAGATGATGTGATGAACAGCCAGGATTATGAACCACCAATCAGAGAATGCCTCATTTAAAGTGTAGGATCAGAGTTTCTGACACTTAACTGTGCATAAAAATTACCTAGGAGCTTATTAGAAATACAAACGCTCAGGAACAATAATTGGTAAGAGTCTAGGTCAGAATCTGGTCTAGAGTAGGGTCTAGGAATCTGGAATTTAACCAGCATCTTGATGTATATATGTATTTTAATATACATATCTCTGGACCACATTTTAACATACAACAGGTAAGGCGCCCCCTTTTTTGGCCTATGTTGGACTAAAATCATTTCTCTTTGCCTTCTGTGTTTCCATGTTCAATGTGAAGTCATCCTTATTTCTAAAAAATAATTGAGTAGGAGTCATATTAGTCAGGTGAGCCTCTGTTATAGGAACAAACTCCAACATTTCAGAGGTTTTATACAAAGTTTCTTTTATACAAAGTTTATGACTTTCACGCAGGGGGGCTTAGCTCCATAGGGTCACTTGGACCCAAGCCAATGGTGATGCCTCTGACTTGTAATGCTGCCGTAGCAACAGGGTGAGTGGCAGAGGGTAGAGTGTGAAAAACTCACAATGACTTGACCTTCCTCAGACAGGAAGTGACACTGGTGTTGCTACTCACAGTCCATTGGCCAGAGCCAGTCACATGACCCCAAAGGGGTGGTGAGGGAATGAAGGGGAACTTGAAAAACGATTGGTAAGCACAGCTGTCTCTTCTAAGGGATTGGAACAGTTGTGCCTGTTCTCTGGCTTCTTTTATCTATTGATAAAGTATTATCTTTCTCAATCAAGCAAGCATTTATTAAGCTCCAACTCCCAGATCAGCACTGTGCCAGAAAATACTGGAAGGCAGTCTCCAAAAGAAATAAAAGTTAGGCCTCCCAGTCCTCCAGATTCTTTAGGGAGATTACACTCGCAGATAAGAAGGAGTTAGGGAACAATAGACAGTATTGAGGGCCAAATTATGTGGGCGGCTCTGATGCTTGGAAAAGGTGTGATCAAGAGGCCTGCGATGGTCAGGGAAGGTTTGATCAGGCACTTGGAAGCCAGAGTAGGACTTGAAGGAGGTCTAGGTAACAGCTCAGAGAGAAGGTCCAGGAAGAACTCAGGATAAATCCTCAGAGAGGATCAAGGTATCAGATGTCCGTGGAGCCCTGAGCTACTCCTGAGTTTATTTTGCTTTCAATGAAAGCCCACAATCAACTGAACTCAGGCTATTGGTGAGTATCAATTGTGGCAAAGTGCAAACTCTGAACAGTGGCTTATAAGTGGACTAACATACCTATTGAAGAGGGGAAATGCCTTGACAGGGTCTTCAGACCAGGAGAATCTACAGAACTTGCCTGGGACAGCCTCTCTGACGTCCCCCAAACAGTGACTCCCTCTCTGGAAACCATAGGAGGCCCTGAGTGCTTAGGATTCACCCTGTCATACTTGATGTGAAGCCATCCCTTGAGACTCAAAGCCGTCACGTGTGTCAGGGGGCTGCCGCCGCCGCCACCACCATCTTTCCAGCTTCCACGAGCCGGTATCCACGAGCTCCAAGGCTTTCTCACCAAAGACAGGGCTCTGCCAGCCCATAAATCAGCAGAAAAATAATAAATAGATGCTCTCACTGGCCCTCCAGAGAAGGCTTGCATAATTCCCCCCGCCCTGTACTCCTGTCACCACTCCCGCCCGAGACCTGAGAAACTCGGGGTGGAGGGTGGGCGTGGGGGGGCAGTGTTGGGCGCCTCCATCCCAGGAGACAATGGGCCGAGTCGTGGGTGAGCAAGGTGCTGGAGGCTGCGCCCGCGGAGGGGGTGGGCCGGGCAGATTGCGATCTGCGCTTGGGTGTTGAAACTGAGTCTCATGCTGGGTCTGGAAGAACAAAGCTGTCTGCAGATAAGTGAGCTGGGCTGCAAGTCTGGGTCAGAATGGGGCTCCCCTCTGAGAACAGCCTGCCTGGCGGTGCTGTGAGAACCAAGGTTTGGGCATGCCCACTCTCTTGTGGCTTTGCCCACCTCCCCTCACCCTCCCCAAGCAAGGCGGGGGGTAAAGGGGGAGAAAGTGTTGAAATAGCAACAGGGAGGCAGGCAGTTCTCATGGGTGGCTGCCTCAGGGCGGCAACTAGGGAAGGTAGGGAGGACTTGGACTTGGGGTCTGGGAGACGTTGCTTATCGGGGGCTGCTAAAGGTGGGGGCGGGGGTGGGGTGGGGGGGGTGGCTCCTGTATTACCTCCCGGAGATCCTAAATCCCAGGGGAGAACATCTCCAAGTCCTATGCCTTTTTTTTTTTTTTTTTTTTTTTTTTGCTTTATCTATTGGCTGTGCTGGGTCTTCATTGCTGTGCACGGGCTTTCTGTAGCTGTTGTGAGTGGGGTCTACTCTTCGTTGCAGTGCACAGGCTTCTCATGGCGGTGGCTTCTCTTATTGTGGAGCACAGTCTCCAGGCATGCAGGCTTCAGTAGTTGTGGCACGTGGGCTCAGTAATTGTGACTCTTGGGCTCTAGAGCGCGGGCTCAGTGGTTGTGGCACATGGGGTTAGTTGCTCCACGGCATGTGGGATCTTCCCAGACCAGAGACCGAACTCATGTCCCCTGCTTTGGCAGGTGGATTCTTAACCACTGCGCCACCAGGGAAGTCCCTCCTATGCCTTTTAAGTGAGGCCCAGAGAGGAAAGTTAACTGACCCCAAATCACACAGCTAATGGAGTCAGAACCAGAACGGCTCAGTTCAAGCCACTTTCCACCACGCTGCCTATCAGGGCCAAATATGTATACACACAGACATCCGTACACACACACATCTGTACATACACACATCCACCTATACATACATCTGGAAAGTCAGACAACAGAGCACAGGTTTAACTCAGGGTGGGAAAGCTTCTGCAAGGGGGGAAGAAAGCCCTAAGGAATCCGCCGCAGGACCTCCTCAGCATCTACTATTTCCCCCTGTGGTTGCACAACCAGTCAGTGGAAAAGTGCCTTCTTCTGGCATTAGATCCTTAGTCTTATATCATAGGTGAACTTCTAATTTTTATTATTAAAGTTCCATTTGGTCATTTAAGAGGTAACCCACTGGCATGGCTTCTGTATGGCCACCAAGAAATCTGTAACACGATTGAACTACTTACAGGACCTCTTGGTCCTGGATTGGCGTCTTCCTCGAATTATTTTGGTTGCGGCGGGGAGGGATGAGAGTGAGGAATTCTGCTCATGGGGAAGGCATCATCCAAAATGGACACACATTACATATAATACGTACATTGTACAGCACAGGGAATATAGCCAATATTTTATAATAACTGTAAACAGAGTATAATCTATAAAACTTTGAATCACTGTGTTCTACGCCTGAAACTACGAGGGTGAGTCAAAAATTACCCGCACTCATGTTATATGAAAACTTCTATAAATTCTATAGCCGGAGTGTGGATAATTTTTGACTCACCCTTGTAATATACTACTGTAAATCAACTATATCTCAATAAAAAAAAATAGACACACATTGTCATTTTAGGACTCTCTGGAGAAGTTACATGTGGGGTATCGCTCTGTGGAAGGAGTTAAGAAGTCATCCCAGGGAGAAGCCCCAGGGCAGGCAGGGATGTGGGGGCGCGATGCCCACACCACAGGCAGCCAAAGAGGACGGGCACCACGGGCTGTCTCAGAGGGAGCCTCCTCTGCATGGTCTGTGCTGAGAAAATTCCACCTGCTCCCTGACCCTACACTGACTTCCTCGCCAGTCCATTCCATGTTTCACTGCACCTGTGTCCAAGGCTACTCCTTAGGCTCTGAACAGAGAAGACATGTGCCTGGTGGTTGGAAACGTAAAGGCTGAACCTGACTTCCCAGCGGGGTCCCCCGCTTCACTTCTCAGCTGTGTGATCTTGAGCAAGTTACTTGAACTTTATGCCTCAGTCTCCTCATCTGTAAAATGGGCATATTAATAGTACCTCCCTCAGAGGGTAGTTATTGGGGCTTACATTCATCGTGTAAATACTTCAAATCGTATAGTGTTGCCCTATTATAATCAGTATCCCCTCTTTTAGACAGAAAACCAATTTTCTATGTTTTGTGAAGTGGAGCCAGCATGAGTGGGTTAAATTAGTAACAACCTCGCCACCTCATTCATTCATTCACTCATTCATTCATTCGGCATGTTATCATGGCTGTGCTTTTTCCTTTCTTTTTTTCAAGTAAAAAAGCTACAGGTATGACACAACTATTCTCATATAGCTTCAGGCACAGCTTAGCTTCCCGTTGTTTCTCCTGGGCCTCCAGCTGTTCCCCCAAAACCTGTAATTGTCCCAGCTGCTTTCTGACAACATCTGCCTCTCCCAGGTGAATGAATGCAGCCGCCTGGCACGCCTGGGTCCCACCTGGGCACCTGGCAGGATCATTTGCATATTTCCTAGGCTCTTCTTTTGAAATTCCACACCAATAATTAAGGATTTCTAATTCTCTAGTAATTGAGTGCCATTTGGGACTGATTAAGCAGATACTATCTAAATAATTATCTATTTACCGCGTTGCTTTCCTTTGTGTGGGCTCTGAATAGCTTGTCAAAAGTGAACCTAAAACAGTCTCCCGCCGCCTGGCTCTTAAGTCTGATACATTCTCTCTCCCCTTCCCCCTTTCTACCCCTCCTCCGCTCTTGTTTCTCTTTCCCTCTCTCCTTTTGCCATGCCTCGCCATGTGCCAAACACCCCGATCCTTTTGGTAATTTGGTGACACAAGCAACCTCCATCGCGTGCTCTATGCAATTCCAAACTAAATAAGTGGTAGGGCTGATTGTTTTTGAAATGGTAGGATTGACTGGGTGGTTAGCTGACCCTCTTTGTATCATGCCCAGGAGTCAGGCACTTTACTAGGGAAGTTTAAGTTGTTATATCTAATTTAACGAAACCATCACAACAACCCAGCCAAGTAGATATAACTAGTGTGTATGTTTCACTAATCAAGCAATGCAAGCAGAGAATGGTTAAGTAGCTTGCCCATGGATGATACACCACGTATGATATATATGCATACACACATGATAACATGTATGATAATGTATGTATTGAAAAATGAGCTCCCTTTTCATTTCACGTCACTCTTGGAGTGACGCAAACCACAGAGACCCCTCCCCACCCCCAAGCCTAAAGGTCCTCTCACTTGACACTCGAACGGCTGCAGTAAAAGTTCCCTGTAATCAAAGGCCCTGTAGTACCTTTCACCTCCAATAATAGACTCCATCTCCCTGAGACAGAGGCCACGTCCTATTTGCCTCCATCCACTTCTTCAGCACTAAGGCCTGTATTCAACACATAGTAGGTCCTCGGTGCTTGCTTTGTGAACACATCGAAGGGTTTCCAAGGGCCTTCCGTGCTTAGAGTTGCTCTCACTGATTTGGACACCAACAGAGAGCAGATACCCTATGTACGAGGGTGAGTCAAAAATTATCCGCACTCAGGTTATAGTAAAACTTCCATACATTCTACAGCCAGAGTGGGGATAATTTTTGACTCACCCTCATACTTCATCTCTTACTGTCTTGTGTCTCTAACAAGACGGCACATAAGCCTTTTCTCAGGCACTACGGCACCTAAGAATGCTGGGGATACAACAGATACTCAGAAAGGTATCACCAAACTAGACTGGATCACTAATAGATGGCAACTTGAGGACAGGCTTTTAAAGAAAAATAAGGGTGCTTGTCTGGTCTCTGAGCTGACAGCTACAAAGGACACCGAGCTTCCCCAGCCCACCACCCACCTGTCAGACTCCCCTGTCAGTGCAGATCAGTCTGATGCGTCATAGTTTCTGCAAAGTACACAGAGTTAATTAAACAGTTGACAGGCCTACTTATCTCACATTTTAGAGACTCCAAGAAATCCTAGGTGGTAGCCAGTTGATTTGCGCTGACCACTCACCAATAAATTTCCAATTGTCAAACCATCCCTGAGGCAGGGCTGAAAATGTACCAAATGTCTTTTGTTTGAGATCAGATCTAGCTTGGAACTGTAGCCTTTGTCCCTGTAAATACAAGACATCCTACATGCATATGTCTGGGTCTTGGGAGACCAGATTTTCCAGAGAGATTCCTTTCAAGCTCTCTCTGCATCTTGGGAGGGTTACTTCATCACTTGAAGCCTTTTTTCTTTTTCTCCATCTGTAAAATGAGAGGTTTTTTTTCCCCCGAGGTCTCCTCCACAAATCTAACTTAGAGAGATTCTATGATGGTGGAGGTGATACACGAATGGGTCATGAGACTGTTGATATAGTGATTGGCCAGAAGTTTGACTATTTAGGAACCAGAACAATGCTAGGAGAGAAAGCCTGGGAGGACCCAGCTCTGAAGTTGGGAGAAAAAACAAGAAATGAATGGAGGAAATAGGCAAGGATGGAAAAGACTAGAAAGGATTCAAGGTGACAAGCTAGGTGGCAGGTACCGGGAGGTGGGGTGTGTGGCATGTGATGGAGAGAAACATTCCTAACAGTGACCTCTTCCAGCAGGTCCCGCAGCACCTCTGAACTATGGTCATCAGACCTGGGAACCCAACAGAACTACCTGGGGAGCTTATTAAAAATACAGATGCCCAGACTTCCCTGGTGGCGCAGTGGTTAAGACCTCGCCTGCTAATGCAGGGGACACGCGTTCAAGCCCTGGGCTGGGAAGATCCCACATGCCGCAGAGCCACTAAGCCCGTGCGCCACAACTACTGAGCCTGTGCTCTAGAGCCTCTGAGCCGCAACTATTGAGCCCACGTGCCACAACTACTGAAGCCCACACACCTAGAGCCCACGCTCTGCCACAAGAGAAGCCACCGCAATGAGAACAACAAAGAGTAGCCCCTGCTCGCTGCAACTAGAGAAAGCCTGCATGCAGCAACAAAGACCCAATGCAGCCAAAAATAAATTAATTAATTAAAAAAAATGCAGGTGCCCCAGCCCAGCCCTGGGGATTCAGTTCTAGCAGATCTGGAGTTGGCTTACGAACTTTTTAGAATATAAGCCCCAGGTATTCTCATGTCGTGGCTTGAATTTTGTGCCTTGTGTTAAAGCAAACATGTGGAGAGTGCTTCCATGGGAATGGGGTGGGTGGGCTCCTGGAATTCTGGGAATAATGGAGCCTACTTGCCTAGGTGTGAAGCTGGGTTTATACTTTAGGGCAGAAAAGCTGATCCTGATACTGGGCATCTGTAATTGGTCAGTTTGTATAGAATGTGTACTTCCAGATTCTTCGTGCTCTGGTTGATGTACATGCATTTGAGTATGAGGACTTGGAATTCACTGGGGAGGGTTGCAGAGTTCCAAGGTGGTGCTTCCTTGCATCTTAGAACATAGCATCCCAAATCATCTTCTTTTAAGAGGCAGCAAATAGAGGCAGAGTACAGGCTCTGAACTTGTATCTCAGCTAGGGTTGCCGATTTAGCCAATAAAAATACAGCACATCCAATAAAAATCTCAGTGCTGAATTTTACTTGGCAGCCCTAATCCCAGCTCCAGCAATTGCTAGCCAGTGACAGTGGGCACTGCTGAACCTCTCTGTACCTCAACTTGCTCCCCTGTAAAATGGGGTAATAGTAGTACCCACCTCATGGCACTGCTATGAGAGTTAAATGGGTTAAAACATGTTCAGTGGTTAGGACAATGCTTGGTATATTCTAAGCGATGCATTAATGTTCGCTTTTACTCTGATGAAATCCCTTCAATGTTTTCATATCAACACATAGTTGCAACAATATCATTCTTACTTTTTTTAAAAAAAATTTATTTTGTTGAAGTATAGTTGATTTACAATGTTGTGTTAATTTCTGCTCTACAGCAAAGTGACACAGTTATACATATTCTTTCTCATATTCTTTTCCATTATGATTTATTACAGGGTATTGAATATAGTACCCTGTGCTATAGAGTAGGACCCTGTTGTTTATTCTCTCTATAACAGTTTGTATCTGCTAATCCCAAACTCCCAGTTATCCTTCCCCCATCACCCAACCCCTTGGCAATCACAAGTCTTTTCTCTAAGTCTGTGAGTCTGTTTCACAGATAAGTTCATTTGTGTCATACTTTCAATTCCACACATAAGAGATATCATACAGTATTTGTCTTTCTCTTTCTGACTTACTTCACTTAGTATGATAATCTCTAGGTCTGTCCATGTTGCTGTAAATGGCATAATTTCATGCTTTTTTATGGCTGAGTAGCATTCCATTGTATATATGTACCACATCTTCTTAATCCATTCATCTGTCGATGGACATTTAAGTTGTTTCCATGTCTGGGCTGTTGTGAATAGTGCTGCTAATATCATTCTTACTTTTATCCCAAACAATTAGATCCAATGTTCACTTCTTTTACGGGCCAATAGGATTCAAAGAGCAGGAACCTTCAGGGTCTAAAGCTGCATTGCTGATTCTGGCTGGATGTCTCTCTAGCAGCAGCTCTTGGCCACAAGGTGAAATTACCAGCTAAAAGCTCACTGCACCCCATTTCACTGGCAGAGATCAGCCATCCCCAGAGAATGTCTTGCAGATATGAATAGTGACCTCTCATGTATCAGCAACAAACAAAACATAGGGTTTAAGTGTTCAAAGAGCTTTAGGATTAGCTAATTCAGTCACTAGCAGCACCTCCTAACAGGACTTTCTACGATAACAGAGAAGTCCTGCATCTGCACCATCCATTATGATAGTTACCTGCCGCATGTGACTACTGAGCACACGCAGGGAGTACAGATGAGAAACCACATTTTTTTAATAAATTTATTTATTTATTTATTGACTGTGTTGGGTCTTCGTTGCTGTGCGCGAGCTTTCTCTATTTGCGGGGAGCAGTGGCTTCTCTTGTTGCAGAACATGGGCTCTAGGCGCACGGGCTTCAGCAGTTGTGGCACGTGGGCTCAATAGTTGTGGCTCACGGGCTCTAGGGCACAGTCTCAGTAGTTGTGGCGCACGGGCTTAGTTGCTCTGCGGTATGTGGGATCTTCCCGGACCACGGATCAAACCCATGTCCCCTGTACTGGCAGGTGGATTCTTAACCACTGCACCACCAGGGAAGCCTGAGAAACTGAATGTTTAATTTAGCTACGTGTGGTGAGAGTTACACAGGAGAGGAAGCAGCTGGAACCCAGGAAGGTAAAACTAGTTTCCCCAGGTCTCACAGCCAGTTATTTACAAGGTGCGGGCTTAGGACCCAGGCCTCCGACTCCTTTTTCAGTGCTGTTTCCATCTGGAGCCCTTAAGAGCAAGTGCTATGTGGTAGGGAAACAGTTCTTCTGCCTGGAAAGCCTTGGAATATTAAACTAGATTATGGGGCATTCTTACCTCCAAAGCCCTGAGAACACTGTCAGGAACAAGGAGGATAAGATGCAGAAATGCAGCCTGCAGAGTTACAGACACTTCTTAAGGCTCTAATCCTCAAATAAATAGCCCTGCTCTTTCATCTTCTCCGGATGACACCTCCTTTGTTAAAACTGTCAAACTCTGTGACACCTTAAGCCCGACTGGCTACATTAGTGGGTATGTCACAGAGGGGCTGACCTGGTTGGGTCAGAGCTCCGCATGTGCTGGGCTCGCTGGGCTCCATCAGCACAGGCTCTTTATGACCTTCTGAGCTGCCACATTCCTAGGGACCCCATCCCAGTGGCACAAGATGAGGCTTAGCACTGAGAGCAGGGAAGGCAGTATAGTGCGGTAGGCTCTGGAGCCAGCTGGGTGGCCTGGGTTCAAATCCCAGCTTTGCCACTTAGTGCATACAAGCTAGGCCACTTTGAGTCACTTAACCTCTCTGGGCCTCCGTTTCCTCATCTGTAAAATGGAAGACAATAATGGTACTAATTTTACAGGCTTGTTGTAGGATTAAAAGAGTTAATACCTGTAAAGCACTTAGAAACAATACCTGGCACGTAGGCAAAACACTTGATAAATGCTAGGTGTTTTTTTAGAGTGGGTCTTAACGAGGAAGTTGTCTGACTCTGGGAGGTAAACTGGAGCCACTTGCTTAATGTTTCTGCTGGTCAGCATTTTTTTTTCAATCTAAATTATAATGAGAACAATGAGACTCCCTGATGAAGAGGATGATGGAGAACAGCAAGGAGGGAGTTAAAGGAACAGTGATATTTTTGTGTGATTATGGCTTGTTCAGAAAACTGTCTCTCCTAATAATATTTTCGTAGAAGTTCAGGAAGCCCTTCTCTTCTGTCCCAGGGCAGCACCCACATTTATGTCAATCTCCCAGACTATTTCAGGATGAGATGAGATCCTGGAGTCTAAAGAATAAAATGGGACCCACAGGGCAAATCCAGGTGGCAGATGGGTTTTGGTTGGCCTGCAGTGAAGACCCAAACAATGTTTTTTCCATGTCTACTTAATTGCCAACATTTAAAAAACAGGAGATTTCACATTTTAAAAATCCAAGTTTCCAGCTACTCTTGCAAAACCAGATAGTTTGGCAACAACTTGTCCCCAGTTCAGGCAATACCTGGCTGGCACAGGGCACAGCTCTTCTGTGCCCACCTCACTCTGTACGACCTGCCTGGCTCCAGCCACCAGCGTCCCCTGATCTGGTCCAAGCCTTCCTTTTACTGATGGGAAAATCGAGGGGCCCAGTTTCCCAGCCGCTAGGCCAGTGCCTTCCTTTGTACCAGTGGTGCTTGAACTTGAGCCGGTATCAGAATCACCTGGAGGAGGGCCTGCTGAACCGTGGATTGCTGGGTCAATCCGATTCAGAAGGTTTACCTTTTTAACAAGTTCCCAGGTGATGCTTTTCACACTCGCCTATTTTCCTGCGGAAGTGCCTTGAGCTTCCCCATAATCTGCTTCAGCACCCTCAAGCTCCCCCTTCCAGCCAACCCTCGGGAGAAGAAAGGCGCCCCGCGGAGGTCACAGGTCTGCCCAGGGAAGCCTGCTGAAGCCTGTGGCCCTCCGACCCTGCCAAAGGCAAATGTCCGCCCGTCGGTCCAGCCCCAGAGCTCTGGTCCGGGAGCCCCGCTCCTCCTCCGAGGAGCCTTTGCGCCTCGGCCGCCGCGGCCAGCATCTCCTCGGAGATCTGCATCTCTGCATCTCAGCTGTCAACGCAGCCATCATTATTTATCTCCTTTCAAGCCCTTTCTGACGTTTGGAGAGTTTTGAGCACACTGGGTGCCGAGCAGCAACGTGGGGGTGGCCGGCCCCTGCCACCCCCTCGACGCCTCGCAGCCTCCTCCGAGCACAGAGTGTATAAGCCCCGCGGCTCTCGCCATCCTCAACTGAAGGATTTTCTCTCAACAGGAAAAAACCGGAAACGTGCGGGTGGGCGGGGCGTTGGCCCCTCCGCCCCAACCCTGCGCCGCGACCCCTGCGCTCTCGGCTTGGAGCCTTTGATGTAGGTCCCCCACCCCCAAGTTTCTGTGGATCAGGCGGCCCTTGGCCCTGCCAGCCGATCCGCAGTCGCCGCCTGCCCCCAGGCTGGCCCCATTACCGGCTTTGCACCTGGAAGGGGCCCCAAGCGGGCTTTGGTGAGACTCCCGCCCAGGTGGCTTAGGAGTGGCTGCGTCGTCTGGGTCAGCGGGAAGCCCCGGGTAAACTCTAAGGAGGAGCTAGGCAGGTAGGCGAGAACTTTCTCGAGGGGCGGGAGCAGAGAAGCGGGTAGAGTGTTGTTCCTGGCGACTTGGCGTCTTCTCACGTGGCTTCTGGGGCACCGCCAAGACAAGGGAGAAGGAAATTCATCTTGAGCCCCTCCATGCACAAAGCCCAAGTTAGTGGCAGAGCTGGGCTTTGAACCCTCTCCATTCTTCCCTTGCTCCCGAAGGGAGGCTCCCATTGGATCTGGTGTGTTCACTTTGGCCCGTCCACCAACCAAGGATGAGAAGGGAGGATTTCCAGGTCAGAAGGCCCTGGGGCCCAGGTTGCCACTAGTTTCTTTAGGTTCCGTAAGCTGCACTTCCATTTTCTCCGCTGCTTAGCACACAAGTTCAAAGGCAGTCGTCACTGTAGGGTATCAGAATGGTGAATCCTATAAAAAGGGGCTGTGGGGAGAAGAGACGGTGTCAGACTAAGGTCTGGGGGGCTGGGGGTGGGGGTGGGGTCTCTTGCCATAGAATTTAACGAATCCACCAAGGTTCAGTATAACAGTGGCTGGTGTCTCTTGAGCGCTAGATACTCTGCAAGGGGCATGACTGACTTTCTATCATTTAAACCTAAATCTGTACAAAGGTACCCATTGTACAGATGAGGAAACTATAAGGCTTAGAAATGGTTGTTTGCCTCAAAGCCATGCAGGTAAGTGGTGGGAGGAGTCTCACGCTCCAGCTGGCTGACTCTGGAGTCTGCACTTGAACCGCTTTATTATCTGGTTCTCTAAAGAGTGGCTTAGCCTCTGTGGGCAGGTAAGATCAAGAGCCCAGGAAGAGGCCAGGGTTTCCAGGGACAAGGAGGCTTGGGTGAACTTCATTGGCCTTGAATAAAATGATGACATTTCTCCTCCTCCTCCTCTTCCCCTCCTCCTCATCTTCCTCCTCCCCTTCCTCCTCCTTCTGTTCCCCCTCCTCCCTCTCCCTCCCCTCCCTCCTCAGAGTAAGAGCATACTTAATAGCTAAACGTTCCAAAAATCTCAGGCCCATCTTCATTTCCAAATTTTGTCCTGGTATGCTTATTAATCATTAAAATAGCTTGGACAAATTGTCATCTGAGACTTAAATTGCCACTCAGACTCCTTACATCTGGAAGTAACCTGAAACACCTGTTGGTGTGCGAGTCCCACTTTTTGACATACAAATGACAGTTTCTTGTATCATAGGAGCTTTTCCTCTGTCAAGAAAAGGAGTTGGAGAAAGGATTGGTCCCATTTTCGTTTCACCATAACTCAAATGAAACTTTATGAGGATATATCGAGGTTTCCTGTGAGCCTATAACTTTCCTTTACGTGTTTGTTTCTGGTGGTCCCTATTTCCCTGCAGTGATTTGCAGAAACACCTTGAGAGTTAAAAGAAACTTTACAGATTAGATCATCCAACTCCTAATTTTACATGTGAAGTCAATGAGGCCAAGGGAATAAGTGATCCAAGATTGCCCGGTTAGGTACTAGGTGGGGCTAGAACCCAGAGTTGGAGAATCACAGTCCTGAGGAATTTGCACCCCACAAAATGTAAATGGCCCTTGTGCTTGTTTCAGGTGGTGGTGGTGTGAGGGGGTGGGAGTGTCAGTCTGAGGAATCCTAGGATGTAGGGTAGGCTGTGGGTAGAAGTAGAGCAAGAGTCCTGGCAGAAGGGGGATAGGGGGAAGCAAAGGAGCTGAGCTGCCCCAGAGGGCACTGGAAGCCTTGTGCATTCCCGGCAGGTAGACTGCGATCACTGAGGGTTCTCATAAGAATGATCTCCCCATGGTGAATTTCCTAGTGGTCCAGTGGTTAGGGCTCCGCACTTCCACTGCAGGGAGCACAGTTTCTCTCTCCGGTCGAGGAACTAAGATCTCCACATGCTGCACAGTGTGGCCAAAAAATTTTAAAAATTAAAAAAAGAAGAAGAATAGTCTCTCCCTGTTCGGGTAACTTGGCTCAGGTATAAAGCACTGAGCAAACCCTTCCAGGCGCTCCCTGCCATCCGTCCCCTTTAGTCTGAAGACCCTTCCTTTCTCAAAACCCTCACCCCGAGGTTATGTCCTCTGTCAGTTTTTTCATCCTCCTGTTTCAGTGACAGGGTTGCCTGCAGCCTTGGACGCTGGGTGAGAGAACTATATTTCTATTGGAGCCCCAGACAGAACGCTTCAGGCTTCTACCCTCACGCTTTTCCTGTCTGTAGTGATGCTGTAGGTCCTATAGAGCCATGATCCTTCACAGGGGCTGGAGGTGATTATTAGAATCTGGGAGGAAGGATGTCACTGATTACAAAGCAGACAATAAGGTGGTGTTGAAAGTAACTCCCAGTGTGCTATTCTCCACCTGAAAGGAGAGTTACTGTTCACCCTGATAAAGTATAAAACAAACCAGAACCAAACAAAACAACAAAAATATGCCTCTTTCGAGATAAAAACAAACTTTCTTCAGAAATCACTATAGTTTCGATTTGTTAGAAACTTAGTAAAGAACAAATGATTTACATTGTAAACATTAAGAACTGTTATGTTTTTAAAAATAGGCAGAAGACTTGAATAGGCATTTTTCCAAAGAAGACATACAGATGGCTAATAGGCACATGGAAAGATGCTCAACATTGCTAATTATTAAAAGAAATGCAAATCAAAACCACAATGAGATGTTACCTCACACCTGTTAGAATGGCTGTCATCAAAAAAATCTACAAATAACCAGTGTTGGAGAGGATGTGGAGAAAAGGGATTTCTTGTACACTGTTGGTGGGAATGTAAATTTGTGCAGCCACTGTGGAGAACAGTATGGAGGTTCCTTAAATAGCTAAAAGTAGAACTGCCATATCATCCAGCAATTCCACTCATGGGTATATATCCAGAAAAAACAAAAATACTAATTCAAAAAGATACGTGCACTGCACTGTTCATAGCAGCATTATTTACAGTAGCCAAGACCCGGAAGCAACCCAAGTGCCTATTAACAGATGAATGAATTAAGGAACGGATTCATTGTATATATATACAATGGAATATTACCAGCTGTAAAAAAGGTTGAAATAATGCCGTCTGCAGTGATATGGATGGACCTAGAGAATGTTATACTTAGTTACATAAGTCAGACAAAGACCAATACCATATGATATCACTTATCTGTGGAATCTAAAAAATAATACAGACGAATGTATACACAAAAGAGAAACATGCTCACAGACATAGAAAATAAACTTGTTGATTGCCAAAGAGGAGAGGGAAGAGTGGAGGGATAAATTAAGGTTATGGGATTAATAGATACAAACTACTATATATAAAATATATGAGCAACGAGGGCCTACTGTATAGCACAAGGACTTATACCCATTACCTTATAATAACCTATAAGGGAATATAATCTGCAAAAATACTGAATCACTGTGCTGTACACCTGAACCTAACACAATATTGTAAATCAACTACACTTCAATTAAAGAAAAAAGAATAATGTGTTTTAAAATATATGAAAAAGGAACATGATGAGTTTTAAAAGGTTAAGACAAGCAGATTTAGCTAGTCTTCTAGGGTCACTGCATCTGGCTTTGCTGGGGCCTTCTCCTCTCTCCAGCTTGTTCCAGATGCTCACTTGGATACTTAGAATGTGTGTCAGTTAGGATTGCCTAGATTATGCTGCAGTGACAAGTCCAAAGTGGCAGCAGCTTAAAAGAAGAATCAAAAACTTTTCTTAAAAGACCAGATACTAAATATTTTAGGCTTGCAGGCCGTAAGGTCTCTGTAACCACTACTCAGCTCTGTCTTCGTAGCATGAATACAGCCATTACATGAATGAATAGCTGTGGCTGTGTTCCAATAAAACTTTATTTATAAACACAGCCAGGGGCTTCCCTGGTGGCACTGTGGTTAAGACTCTGCACTCTGAATGCAGGGGGCCCGGGCTGGATCCCTGGTCAGGGAACTAGATCCCACATGCATGCCGCAACTAAGAGTTTGCATGCCACAACTAAGGAGCCTGCATAATGCAACTAAGGAGCCCGCCTGCTGCAACTAAGACCCAGCACAACCAAATAAACAAATATTAAAAAACAAACAAACAAAATCATAGCCAGCCCTCAGGCATATTTTACCAAACCCTGGTATAAAATAGAAAGCTTTACTTCATGCTGTGTTCCTTATCCACAGTGGATAGGTGGGAGTTGTGCTCTATAGTACCATCATTCTTAATCTAGGACCCAGCTTGATGGAGGAGCCTTTAAATGGAACATTGCTAATCACCCCAGCAGAGGGAAAGAAATGGGCAAAGTGTGCATTGGTCCTGAGAGCTTCTGCCACACATCTGTTCTGCCCACATTTTCTTCCCCAAAGCAAGTCATGTGGTCCCATCTGAATTCAACAGGCAGAGAAATATAATCCTAACATGTGCTAAAAGAAGAGAGAGTCAAATATTTTTGAATAGCTGTAGTGGTTACCACAGAACCCATAGCTGTAGGTTAAAGAAAATCTCTGTCTTTCCTAGGAAAGTTTGCTCATTCTGTACCCATTCATTGAATGCTTATAGTTTTCCAAGGACTAAAGATACTGAGATACTTTATAGTATCTGCGAACATCAATATGAATAAGATACAGATAATGTTATAAGAATGGATAGAGAAAAAGAAAACCATGAAGAAAAAATGGCCAGGAAAAGAGAAAAAAAAATCAAGAAAGTATTGGTGCCACAAGATAAGGGAGATGGATGTGTTAGATGGATGGATAGATAGATGGATAGATGATAGATAGATAGATGATAGACATAGATGATAGATTAGATAGATAGATGATAGATAGATAATAGATGGATAGATTGTAGATGATAGCAAAAAAGACTGGAAGGATGTTCACCAAAATGTTTCCATTGGCTAGCTCCAGATACTCAGGATTACTTCATTTTGTTCTTTATGTTTTTCAGAATCCTCCAACTTTTCTTCAATGATTAAGCATTAATTTTATACTCATATTTTCTTTTATAAAAACACAAGGAGTGGCTCTAGTTCCCATTATGATGGAATATCTTGTGTCAGCCTAATCCTCCAAGAGATGATAATTAACAACTCTGGACAAATTACATATATAATTTGAAGACATGGGAAAATGGCCAAAAGAAAGCAGAAACTGGAAAGAATTTCATTAATGGAAAAAAGAAAAGCATATTGTGTGATATTTACATTATACAATTTTTCCCTAAGAGCACCCACCACCACCACTCACCCCCCAGTCTGTGTGGCTCAGGGTAACTATAATGCAATTGAAGTTCTTGATCTCATTGGCTTGAGGTATCAGAGGATGCTGTTCAGAGCTGCCAGGGTATCTGGAAACAGAGAGTAGATCACATAAAGAAAGGAGCCACAACAGCCAGGATCCCCAAAATCTGCATATAAATCCCTTCAGATCCTTGTCTGATCCCTGAGCTTCACATGTGTAGAGGAGAATCCAAGTAACCTAGTAGAAAGCAAAAGCTGAAAGGCTGAAAGAATGAAACAGAGGTTTGAACTGCTATGCATCAAAGAGGAGAAAGAGTTTGGTGTCTGAATTCTGTCAAACTAGAGAGGCTTGCTAAACCACCTTGGGCTTCTCACAGACCTAAATAAATGTGAAAGCAAGAATCCACAACTAACTGCCTGCTAGAACAAATATTGACACACTTCAGAGAAAGATAGCAGCTCCTGTCTCTATAATGTCTCATCCACAATGTCCAGTATATAATAAAACAACTAGACATGTGAAGTAACTGGAATGTGTGAAAAAATAGTTTAAAATACAGCCAACAGAAACAGACATAGGTTTTAGAATTAGCAGACAAGGACTTTAAAGTATATATTTTATAATGTGTTCAAGGACTTAAAGGAAAATATAATCATTGTGACTGAACAGATAGAGAAGCTCAGAAGAGAAATGGAAACGATAAACAGGAACCAAACGGACATTCTAGAACTGAAAATAGGCAATATCTGAAATTTATAAAATTGACTGGTTAGATTTAATAGCAGATTGGTGATGATAGAAGAAAGGGTAGTGAAAGATGAATCAATAGAAATTATCCAATCTGAAGAACAAAGGAAAATTTTTTAAAAAGTGACCAGTATAAAGTGATCAACACATGTATGATGAGAGTCCCAGAGGAGAGACAAGAGACAATGGAGCAGAAAAAAGATTTGAATAAATAATGGCTGAAAACCCTCCAAATTTGGTTAAGAGAAAGAATCAATTTACAGACACAAGAAGATCAAACTCCAAGCAGTATTTTAAAAACAAACATCAAATACATATTAAAACTTCTGAAAGCCAAACATATATCCAGGTGGCTTCAAAATAATCCAATGTGTGTTAGGAGTGGAGAGAAGGAGAGGGGAGGGGGCATTTAAATGAAAGAAGATGTTCGCGTTCTGATAATTGTGGAGGCAGGATGATGGGTACATGGAGGTTCATTATGTTATATTATTATCTCTACTTTGTGTATGTCTGAAATCTTAAATTTTCTTAACCAAAGTTTTACAAGTTTTAAGAAGTAAAAATTACAGAATATGTACCAAATGAATATAGAACATAAGAAAAAAGTAAAATACTTGAAAACTAATTAAATAGAAGTTGTTGATGTGACTAATCAACAAGAAAATACATTTTGTAATTTGTGAGTACTGCACTGTGAAATAATAGAGCCAGTAGATGGTCACATTTATTAAATATTTTATTATTGCTATTAGTTACTGATTATATTATTGACAATTTCAGTAAAGTTTTTAGGCAGCTGTATATAAGGAGTAACCTAGAAATGTATCCCCATTTTTAAAAATATTTATTTATTTATTATTTTTTACTGCATTGGGTCTTCTTTGCTGCATGCAGGCTTTCTCTAGTTGTGGTGAGTGAGGGCTACTCTTCATTGAGATGCACAGGCTTCTCATTGTGGTGGCTTCTCTTGTTGCAGAGCACAGGCTCTAGGCACACAAGCTTCAGTAGTTGTGGCACATGAGCTTAGTTGCTCTGCGGCATGTGGGATCTTCCCAGACCAGGGACTGAACCTGTATCTCCTGCACTGGGAAGCAGATTCTTAACCACTGTGCTACCAGGGAAGTCCCTGTACCCCCATTTTTAATCATTTATTTTTTAAAAATTTTTCTTGGAGTATAGTTGATTTACAATGTTGTGTTAGTTTCAGGTGTACAGCAAAGTGGATCAGTTATACATATACATATATCCACTCTATTTTTTAGATTCTTTTCCCATATAGGCCATTACAGAGTATTGAGTAGAGTTCACTGTGCTATACAGTAGGTCCTTATTAGTTATCTATTTTACATATAGTAGTGTGTGTATGTCAAACCCAATCTCCCAATTTATCCCTCCCCCACCCCCTTTTCACCTGGTAACCATACATTTGTTTTCTATGTATGTGACTACTTCTGTTTTGTAAATAGTTTCATTTGTACCATTTTTTTTTAGATTCCACATATAAGCAAAAGCATATGATATTTGTCCTTCTGTACTTCACTTTGTCATACTTACTTCACTCAATATGACAATTTCTAGGTCCAGCTATGTTACTGCAAATGGCATTATTTCTTTCCTTTTTATGGCTTAATAATATACCATTGTATATATGTACCACGTTTTCTTTATCCATTCCTCTGTTGATGGACATTTAGGTTGCTTCCATGTCCTGGCTATTGTAAATAGTGCTGCAATGAACATTGGGGTGCATGTATCTTTTTGAATTATGGTTTTCTCCCGGTATATGCCTAGGAGTGGGATTGCTGGGTCACATGGTAGTTCTATTTTTAAGTTTTTAAGGAGCCCCCATACTGTTCTTCACAGTGGCTGTACCAACTTACATTCCTACCAACCATGTGGGAGGATTCTCTTTTCTCCACACCCTCTCCAGCATTTGTTGCTTGTAGATTTTTTGAGGATGGCTATTCTGACTGGTGTGAGGTGATACCTCATTGTAGTTTTGATTTGCATTTCTCTAATAATTACTGACTAAAGGTTCTTTTTTTTAATGCTACAAAAACAATGAGTAGCCAGTGAGTACTCTACTCTTCTCAACTATGTGGACATGAGAATCTTAATATTTAATGAAGAATTTCCATTTCATGGATTTAACTCCATAATGGTGTTACCCTTCTGCCTTAAACAACTAGGAAACTTGACAAATTTTAAGTAACAACTGTTTGCAGACATTGAACAACATTTAGTGCAGGACTGTGATCCCTGAGAGAAGATAAATAAACAGCCTAAGTCCTATGATCACTTCTGATTTCTGTCAGGAGAAACATCCTGGGCCACAGAGCAGAGACAAGTCCCAAGCAAAGCACTGCAGTATTGTTAAATTGGGGGCTAGGGATCAGAATATAAGGAGACTGACATGGCTGTAACATGTGAGGTAGGGTTCCAGAATAGAGGGATCTAGGCATAAAAGGATCTCCTAAAATCTGCTAAGGGATCCCTTTGAGGAGTTAAGAATTAAAAAGCATTGAGTCTATAAGTCCGTGAGTATCCTCAGTGAATTCTAAGACATGAAAATGTAAGGTGAAAGTCCCTTAGTCTGGACAAAGAATGACAGGGTAGCTGTGAGCGGAAGAGTTCCCAGCACTCACACCAGACTGAGAGTGACTTGAATTCCAATCAGCCATACTGAAGGGTCCTCATTGATCACCCAGGGCATTCAGTAGAGACCCCAGAAGGGCAACACTTTATTAGTGAAGCCAAACTTCACTAAGGTCAAGGTCACTAGGGAGTAAGGGTAGTGAAAACAGTGTGGTATGAGTGTGAGAATAACCATGTACATCAAGAGAACAGAAATAGCCCAGCAATAGACCTATGCATTCAATTGATTTTTGATAAAGGAGCTAAGGTAATTAAATGAGAAAAGTAAAGTCTTCAATAAATATTATTAGAATTGGATATCCATATAGTGAAAAATAAACATTTCACACCATACAAAAAATTAACTGAAAATGGACCACAGACCTAAACATAAAAGCTAAAACGGTAAACATTTAGAAGAAAACATAAATATCTTTGTAAACTTAGAGTAGATAAAGATTTCTTTTAGTATGTAAAAAGCACAAACCCTAATAGGAAAAATTTATTAAACAAATCATCAAAATTTAACCTTCTGCAATTCAAAAAATGCTGTTAGAAAATGCAAAGGCAAGTCACATATTAGAACATAATGTTTGATAGCTATATGTCTGAAAGAATTTTAAATTCAACAATAAAACAAATGACCCACTTTAAGATGAGCAAGAGATTTAAACAGGCACTTTATAGAAGATGCTGTGTGTGGCCAATTGACACATATTGAAGTGTTCGATATCACTAATCATCATGGTAATGAAAATAAAAATCACAAGATTCCACTATTGCCTACTAGAAAGGCTAAAATAGAAATTATAACGTCAAATGTTGGCAGGATATAGAGTAACTGAAACTTCTGTATTTTGCTGGTGGGAATGTAAAATGGTACACCCGCTTCAGAAAACTGTGTCAATTCTTTATAAAGTTAAATATGTACATATTCTATTGTCCAACAATCCTGCTGCTAAGTGTCATCCCAAGTGAAATGAAAGAATATGTCCCTTCAAAGACTAGCACACAAATGGTCACAACAGTTATGTTCATAATACTCGTGAACTGGAACTGACTCAAATGTCCATCAATGGATGTTTGGATAACAAATTTTATTATCCATAAAATGAAATCCTTCTCGATAATTAAAAAGGGGTAAACTGTTGATACACACACTGACTTGGGTGAGTCAGAAATGGACTGAGGAAAGACATCAGAGACAAAAAAAAAAAAGTGCATACTCTATAGTTCTGTTCATGTGAAGCCCTGCAAAAGAGAAATCTCATCTCTAGTGATTGAAAGCAGATCAGTGGTGACTGGGGACTGACTAGGACAGAGTGTGAGGAAAACGTGGGGTGTGGCTGAATTATAAATTCCATATATATAAGTGAATAGAAAATGTCAAAAATTCTTTTCAATGAACCATATCTAATGGGAGCCTGATTGTGTGACCCCAAAAGCTATAATCCAGTCAGTACAACTCTTCACCTCACCTGTCCTACAAAATGTTTGTAATGTAACTGCAAATATCCCTTTCTCCTGTCCATGTCTTGAGATGCTGTAATGCTTCTCAACCTGTAAGTGTTTATATGTTTTAGCAGCTTTGAATCAGCAATTTCACTTTTAGGAATTTGTCCTAATAACCATGAGTGTAAGCACAGATTTCAGCAGAGATACTCACTGCCCACTGTTTATAACAGCAAAAAATAAAACCAGAAACATTAATGAGAGATTAAGTAATAATTCACTGTCCATCCATAGTCTGGAATACCACACATGAAAAAGTGTGGTGTGGAAAGACACTTAATGGTACTGGGAAATGGTTATCCTCTGTTTTTAAGTGTAAATCAGTGGATTAAAAAGACAATAAATGTATGATCTCAATTTTGGAAAGGAATAAATATGCATTTTTAAAAAGATTGGGGACTTCCCTCGTTGCACAGTGGTTAAGAATCCGCCTGTCAGTGCAGGGGATATGGGTTCCATCCCTGGTCCGGAAAAATCCCACATGCCACAGAGCAACTAAGCCCATGTGCCACAACTACTGAGCCTGCACTCTAGGACCCACATACCACACCTACTGAAGCCCGGGTGCCTAAAGCCTGTGCTCCACAATACGAAAGCCACTGCAATGAGAAACCTGCACACCGCAAGGAAGAGTAGCCCCCACTCACCACAACTAGAGAAAACCCACATACAACAATGAAGACCCAACAGTTAAAAATTAATTAATTAATTTTTTAAAATATTGGACGTAGACTATTATTAACAATGATAATCTTTGCATGGTGAGTTTGTGTCATTTGTAATTTAGGGAGGTTATATATATATATATAGATATATAGATATATACCCCCTAGATATCTACAATTAACCCATATTATTTTATAATTTTGAAAATAAACAGTAAGTGTGCTGTTAAAGATGTTTTGATATTGTGTATTCAGATAGATGCTGTGTTAGTGTACATGCTTAGTGCAATGTATATTTCTCAAAAGTTGCGTATATTTTTTCTAAGTCAAGTTCTGTATTCATTGCCCCTCACTACACTACTATCCAAAGGCATACTCTGAGGTACTTTTGTAGTGTGCACAGTATTTGCAATCCATCTGTTGCTTATCGGATTTGAAATTTAAGATTCTCATAATGATTTTCTAAAACTGAGCCCTTCCATAGTCTGTGTGTTCTTCCTAGTTCTACTGTGCCTTCCATCCAACATCTGAGCCAGGTTCCTGGTGTCGGTCAGGGAATGGTCTTCTGGTCAAAGAAGGAATCAGAGAAACTGGAATCTCTGGACAGAACCATAGTCAAACCAGTGAGGGACTCAGGTATGCCAACTCCTTAGCCATGTGAACTGTATTCCTCCTTCATATTACCATGGCTTCAAAATCCTGGCGTCCCAACCTTCGCCTTCTCCTGGACACCCTCACTCTGGTGTGTCACAGTTGCATTGCAGGAGTGGGGTTGCCGGGGGGGAAAATGTCTAAAAAAGTCTCCTTAGCAGGGTCATAATGGGAAAGAGAGGGGGTGGGGGTGGTTGTGGTACATTGCTTTAAGAATTTATGAAGGAGCTTAAGAAAACTTCTGGCTGAAGATGATAAAGGAGGTAAAGTTTGAGATGGGACTTGATGCCTGAAAAAAAATTTTTGAATGTTGGAGATTTGGGCAGGAGGGCTTTTTGGCAGAGGGAATAGGTGAATGGGATTATGGAGGTAGCAAAGGAGCATTCCTCCAGGTAAAAGAGCAAGTAGTCGACTTTCCATGGAGCAGAGGCCCAAAGCAGGGAATTCCAGAAGCTTCCATGGAAAGTGCAGACTATTCATATGCCATTAAAAACATCTTCCCAATTTGACAGCGACCTATTCTAAGTCTTTTCCTTTTTAATAGCCTCACCTCCCCAGTCCTATAGATAGCCAAAATGTGGCCAAATTGGATGCGGAAAGGTTTGCCATTGACCTCACCTTTTTAACCAGCACTTCCTCTCCCTTCCCCTCCTTCGTGGTGCTCACTTTTGCCCTGACTGCCCAAGGTCTGGGCAAGAAGCATGCGTGGTGATCCCTGTATCATTTCTACAGAAGGTGTATCATTGTTACTCAGATGTGAGACTATTGCCAGATACACTTTTCCACAGGAAAGGAAAATGCCACCTGGGAGAGGAGACTGGACCTGGGCTGAGGCTGGGAACCTGGACTGAGACTGGTTGGTGCACTCACTGGGCTGATGTCTGGGCTGATGTCAATAATCTCTGCTATGCAAATGAGCAAAGAAACAAAGGGTCTTGTCTAGACCAGAAGCCAGAACTCAGTGGGAGGTCGCCAAAGGGTGCGGTGCAGCTGGAAACAGAAAAATTTGTTTCATCTGGCCTTGAACAGGATATACATCAGACTAGCTCCAGGGAGGCAGCTAACAACATGGGAGCCCAGAGGCCCCATGACGAGAGGCCAAAAAGTTGCTAAGAGAGAATTCAAGATGTAGGGCTCACAGCCTCTGTCAGCGAATGTGGGCTGAGAATTGGATATCCAGCATCAGGGGAAACCTGCACTTTGCAAACCTATTTTTAGTTATACTTTCCATCCCATTTATTTCCCTTTGGAAGTAATTGAACCTCAAGTGGGTCTTGAATGCTGCCTGGCAATTATACTGTGCTACTCAGCCACGTGATTTCCCATTCTCCTAGGGGATTATTCTACATCTTCTCTCTCCACACCCTACCCGCCCCCGCCACAACCCCCTTTCTACCTCACTGAGGAGACTGAGGCAAACAGGAGAGAAGGTCGTAGACTCCTACCACCGTCGCCACGCAGCCACCCCCAATAACACCCAAGACTCTGCTTTCCCACCTGCTGACCTCTTCCCATAAAAGCTGATTCTGCTTGTACACTAGACCTTGTCCTTCTACTCAAGGACAGCCCTCCATCTAGTCCCTCCTCTCTTCGTTTCTCACTTTCTCTGTCTCACTTCTACCAGCTTACAGACATACTGCTGTTTCTCCCATTTTAAATAGCAACAGTGACAACAAACATCTCTTAAGTTTCATCCCATGTCTTTGTTCCCCTTTGCAGAAACCTCTTCAGAGAATTACCCACCACATTCCTAAGTCCAACGGTGGCCTCTCTGTCCTTATCCTATTAGACTGATCAACATCATGTGGCCCAGCAGCAGGTATCCTGCTGCCTCCTTGGTTTCTGGGACACCACCTTCCCTAGTTTCTTCTTATCCTACTGGCTGCTTCTAAGACCCCTCAGCTGCTGCTGCTTCTCCCCTACCCCTTCATGGAGGAGGATGTGGACATTTTCTATGGCTGCTATAACAAATTGCCCCAAACATGGTGGCTTGAACAATATAAATCTATTACCTTACAGTCCAAAATGGGTCTAAAATCAAGGTGTTGGCAGGGCTACTACATTCCTTTCTGGAGGTTCCAGGGAGAATCCATTTCCTTGTCTTTTCCAGCTCCTGGAGACAGCCCTCATTCCTTGACTCTTCCCCTTGCCCCCCAAAGCCAGCAACGTTGCATCTCTCTCCTCTTATTCTGTCATCATAGATCCCTCTGACCATAGTTGGGAAGGGTTCTCCATTTCTAAAGATCTGTGTATCTTGGGTGCACCATGAGCCCTGAGTCAGCAACAGAGACATCAATGCTTTAATGGAGGGGGGAATCTTACATGTCTGAAGCAAGGTCCTGGAGGGATACCCCACCGTGTGCTGCAGGCAGTGGGCAGGACATGGCAGCAGTCTTTGCTCCTGGAGGAAGGGGAGATGGCCAGTTATAGGGGGAATGGATATCAGTTTGGCTCATTGGTTACCCAGGAAACCAGCAGAGGGGCAAGCCCCTCACCACCCCTTTGATAAGCTATCATGGTGGAGATAGTCTGATCTAAAGTTTAGACAATCACTAGCTGGGGCAGGGGCAAGTATGTAGGAGGTCAGTCATGTGAGTAGGATGTAGGTAAAGCAGGCACTGGTCAAGCAGGGGATGTACAGAGAGCAAGAGAACAGCCATCTTGAGTGGCCTGACCATACAATGTGATTAGATTGGACCCATCTGGGTAATTTAGGATAGTGTCTCCGTGTGAAAGTCCTTAACTTAATCACATCTGAAAAATCCCTTTTGCCATGTAAGGTAACATATTCACAGTCTCTGGGGTTTGGACATCTTTGGGGGCTATTTATTCTGCCTGCCACAGGAGGGTAGGGAATCCATCTTCTTTTTTCTATCTGCGCTCATTTCCTGATGATATCATTCAGGCTCACAGATGGGACATGTCAGTGGCTCCCAAATTAATATCTCCACGCATTTATTTTCTCTGCAACTCTAGATCCATTTATTTTACTGACCCCTTGACATCTCCATTTAGCTGCCTAATCATTCACAAACTCAGCCAGTCCAAAACCAAATGCTTCCTCCCCAAACCTCCCCCACCCCCAGTCTTCTCCATCTCAATTGATTGCCACACCAGCCTCTCAGCTGCCCAGTCCAACAATCTTGGAACAATCTTTGACTCTTCTTTTTCTCTTACATGCCTCATCCTGTAGGTCAGGAAATCTTGTATCTACCTTAAAAATATATCCAGACAGCTTCAAAATAATCCAGTGTGTGTTGGGGGTGGAGAGAAGGAGAGCAGGGAGGGCATTTAAATGAAACAAGATCACTCATGTTCTGATAATTGCTGAAGCAGGATGATGGGTACATGAAGATTCATTATGTTATATTATTATCTCTATTTTGTGTGTGTCTGAAATTTTCCAAAATATAATATTGTAATTGCGTATACTATTGAACCCAGCAATACCATTCCTTTGAAATCTATCCCATCTAGTAAAAGCAGTCATAAATAATAATATGTATGTATGAATATTTAATCTAGCATTGTTTTCAGAGACAAAAATAGTGGAAATGAAGTGAATACCTATTAATACAGATTACATTTAACATTCATAGTTGATTTAGATTCAACTATTAATAGTTGACTACATTTCAATACATACATCATGATGTATCACACTACCACTAAATTAATTAATTTTATACTAGGTGACTTGGTGGAGTTTCCACAATTTATTGCTAAGTGATAAAAACAAGATGTACATATTATCCAAATTCTATAAAACAAAAATGACAATAAATCAATATATGCATGAGAAAAAATTTAAAACAAGGTAAGCAATCAAGTAAAAATATCTAAAGTCTAAAAGCTTCCTATCACCTCCATTCCCTCCACAGTGGTGCAAGCCTCCACCATGTCTCACATGGGTTCCAGTGATGGCCTCCTAACTGGTCTCACTGACACAACACCTTCCTCCCCTCCACACCCCCCACTGTTCCACCTCAAGTCTGATCTTAACAATGACCAGAATGCTTCCTTTTATTTCTTTTTCTTGCTAGATTGCTGTGGCTAGGAGTTCCAATACTACGTTGAGTAAAAGTAGTGAGAGTGGGCATCCTTGCCTTGTTCCTGATTTTAGAGGAAATGCTTTCAGCTTTTCACCCTTGAGTATGATGTTAGCTGTGGGCTTATATATGGGTTTTATTATGTTAAGGTATGTTTTCTCTATACCCACTTTCTGGGGAGTTTTTATCATAAATGGATGTTGAATTTTATCAAAATCTTTTTCCACATCTATTGAGATATATTATTTTTATTCTTCAGCTTATTAATGTGGAGTATCACATTGATTGACTTTTGGATATTGAACCATCCTTGCATCCTTTGGATAAATCCCACTTGATCATAGTGTGTGATCCTTCTAATGTATTGTTGGATTTGGTTTGCTAATATTTTGTTCAGGAATTTTGCCTCTGTGTTGTTCATCAGTGATATAGGCCCTCTAAATACCCCCAACTCCAGACTCTTATAGGAAACCCTAACTGGTGTGCTTGCCTCCAGCATCTACACTCTACTGGAGTAATGTATCATGATTGATTAATTTGATAATCAACAGCTTCAGGGACTTCCCTGGTGGCCCAGTGGTTAAGACTCCTTGCTTCCACTGCAGGGGACACAGGTTTGATCCCTGATTGGGGGACTAAGATCCTCACAGGTCACATGGTGGCATGGCCAAAAAAAAGAGAAAAAAAAAGCTTCTGTATCTGCTTGTCCATCAAAAAAAGGACTGAGCTCATCTTTTTCAACACTGCATCTGTTGTGCCCAGGGCAATGATTGGCATGACATTCAACAGTTAATTGGTCAATGAAAAATGAATAAGAACAAATAAATGAATGATATCAAAATGCAAAATCATATACAACTCTTTGGTGGCCACCCTTCCCCATGCCCACTGCAGACAAGATGAAGTCAAGCTGTCCAGCCTGGCAACAAAGGCTGTCCTTGACCTAATTCTGTCTGGATTGCTTGCTTATCTCAGCCACTCCCTTCTTGAACTTGATGTATCCACAGTATCTTGGAAAACACCAAACTACTTATCTCTTTTATGTTGCTGCACTCTTCCTTGTGCCTGGAACATCCTTATCAAATATCTCCACTCTCAATCTCCTTTTCACCAAACTCTTCTGTGCCTTTTAACAGTATAGAGAATAATGTCCACCACATTCTACCATGTAGATTATCAAAGTTAATATTTTGCCATATTTACTTCAAATTTTCTTTAAGAAATAAAGCATTATCAATACAACTGAAACTTCTTATGGGTCCTTCTTCAATCTCACTTCCTTTCTTCTTGAGTAGTATCTGCTCTCTTGATTTTGGTGTCTATCCTGTATATATTTCATAATTTTTATTGGTATTTTAAAAGCTCCCCCCGCCCCCATCAGTGATTCTAATGCTTTAATGTAGATGTAGATTCCAAAGTCCTGAGAGGTCAAGACTTGCCCAAGGTCACAGAACAAGATAAGATAAGAGCCTGGGACTCCTGACTTTTCACTTATTGTCTTCCCAATATGTCATGTTGTATCTTTTAAAAAGACACATAAATGAAATATATACCTTTTACTATGTTTCAAAGACAGTGCTAGATTCTTTTTAAAATACATTGGTTCATCAACTCTCACTCTACAGATGAGGAAACTCAGGCTCAGAGAGGTGAAGTCACCTTTCCAATGTCAGGCAGCTGGCAGGCAGCAGAGGTACGATTGGCACCCAGGGCTTCTTGATTTCTAATGCTGCCCTCTAGCGGGGACAGTGCAGGAAAGGCACGATTTTGAAAGCAGAAATCTCTAGATTTGCTTTTTGGTTGCCCCACTTGCTGACCTGGTAATCCTGAATAAGGTAAATTGACTTAAACTGTCACTTATTGATCCTTTCATGAACACCAGTAATTTTTACAGCTTACCTTATTTAGTCCCTACAATCACCCTCAAAGATACATATTTTTTAATCTCCATTTTTCAGATGGAGAAACTGAGACCCCAGAAGATTATATTGCTAACAAGAAGCAGAATCAGGATTACCAGCTCCAAAGACCATGCCCCCCATCTTTATCTTCCTCTCATTGCTTTTAATGTTTTTTTTTATTTTAAAAATTATCATATGGTAGTTTGTACATCAGCTACTTGATAAAAGACTTGTATGAAAAGTATACAAAAACTCTTAAAACTTAACAATAAAAAAACCAAACACCCCAGTTAAAAATGAGCAAGAGATCTGAACAGACACCTCATTAAAGAAGACATATAGGTGGAAAATATGCCTAAGAAAAGATACTGAACATCATTTGCATTAGAGGCATTCAAATTAAATCAACAATCAGATAATACAGCTTTATTCAGAATCATCAAAACTGGAAGCTACCAAAAGGTCCTCCAATAGGTGAAAAATAAACAAATGATCACATAGCTATACTGGATAAATGACATTATTCTCTTATCAGAGTCTATAGAACTTTGCAGCATAAAGAGTGAACTTTAATGTATGCAAATTAAATAAAAATCATTTAGGCAATCAGGGGATCCCAAGATGGAATGCAAACTATGACAAAAGAATGAATGTATGAAATATTTCAGTATATAAAATGTATTAAATAGGACTTCCCTGGTGGCAAAGTGGTTAAGAATCTGCTTGCCATTGCAGGGGACATGGGTTTGAGCCCTGGTCTGGGAAGATCCCACACGCCACAGAGCAAATAAGCCCATGTACCACAGTTACTAAGCCTGCACTCTAGACCCCGAGAGCCATAACTACCAAGCCCCCTCACCCTAACTACTGAAGCCCGCACACCTAGAACCTGTGCTCTGCAACAAGAGAAGCCACCGCACTGAGAAGTCCGTGCACCGCATGGAAGAGTAGACCCCGCTCACTGAAACTAGAGAAAGCCCATGTGCAGCAATGAATACCCAACACAGCCAAAAATAAAAAAATAGTAAAATAAAATAAAATAAAAAATATACTTAAAAATAAAAAGCTCTCTGATTACCCAGTAAAATAGAGATTAAAAATAAATAAAATAAAATAAACTGTACTAGATAACCTCACTGATTGGAGTGGGTGAAACAGTGTTGATCTAAGTGACTTTGAAGATGAAGGGAGGCTATAAGACTAAAGGCAAAAGGAACCGTACAGAAGAACTGTACTCTAGTTGGTAAAATTGTTTCTCAATGGGACGTGAACAATTCTGAAACCATTATGTACATATAGGGGAACTGAACAATTAAGTAAATGGATAGCAGATGTTGAGAGCCAGGTTTCTCACTGGTAGGGGGTTATAGACTAGTGAGGGAGGAAGGCTAGAATAATCCATTAATTAGAATTGGAGACACTAGCATAAACTCATGTTTAGTGTAATATGGATACAGACGGACACACATAGAAACATTTGTAGATATGTGTACCTATATGAGTTAGTATAGATACATATATTTCTTTGTTCTGTCAGCTGAGAGAGCCTGAAAGTAATGACACACCAGTAGTAGTAAGCACACCCAGTGCCCAGATCTTGCTTTCTAAAACCATTACCCAATAAGAGGAACCAGGGCTCCTTAGAAAACTGGCTGATTCTAGGACAGGGGCAGGAAATATACAACATGAGCCTGGAGCATCTTATAGTGCCAGAAAGTAAGGAAGTGCCAAGCACCATCACATGCAACAATGGGGGTATGTCAAAGGGACATGGGTGCCAACTGAAAGAGTTCCCAATGGCAAGAGCTGGAACAATTAGAGAAAAAAATAATGTAATATTGAATTATAACAGTATAAATCTCTATTGATCCACACTGATATAAATAAATGATTAAATAGATAAATGGGAGGGGAGGATATATAAATCTCCTGCACAGAAGAATTCCAAATAATTTATGTAGAAGTTCATCCTTCAAGACAGCAGAGCATGTGCACACTCTTTAAGTGTGGGCTGCACATTTTCCTTCCTTTCAAGTGTGCAGTATGAAAAGGAGACTAAAAGGGTAACTTCACACTGGAGAAACCTGACAAACATGACCTCAGCCAAGTGATCAAAGTTAACATCAACAGTGACGAAGGAGGTTGACAGTACGTACCCTTAATATGATGACAGTACGATGAGAAAGGCACTTTCTCTGTGGTCTCCCTCCCCCAAACCCCAAATCCCAGCCTAATTATGAGAAAAACACTAAACACCAATGAAAAGACATTCTGCAATATAGCTGACCAGTACTTCTCAATCTCGTCAAGGTCACCGAAAACAAGGAAAGTTTGAGAAATTGTCACAGGTAGGAGGAGCCTAAGGAGACATAACAACAAAATACAATGTGGTATCCTGGATAGGATACTGGAATAGTAAAGGACATAGGTAAAAGTAAGGAAATCTGAATAAAGTAGGGACTTTAGTTAATAATATGCAAATATTGGTTCATTAATTATGACAAAGGTACCACACTAATGTAAGATGTTAACAGGGAAAACTGAGCTTGGGGTGTATGCAAACTCTCTGTACTATCATTACAATTTTCTGTAAATTTACAGCTAAAACTAAAGGTTTATTTAAAAATAAAATTTTACTGTAAAAAGATAGTATTAAAATTCACTTCTTAGAACAAGAAATTTTATGATTTATATGGAAATGCAAAAGACCTCAAATAGCCAAAGCAATCTTGAGAAGGAAAGACTAAGCTCGTAGAATCAGGCTCCCTGACTTCAAACTGTACTACAAGGCTACAGTGATCAAGACAGTATGATACTGGCACAGAAATAGAAAGGAAGATCAATGGAACAGAATAGAGAGCCCACGAACATATGGGCACCTTATCTTTGACAAAGGTGGCAAGAATATACAATGGAAAAAAGACAGCCTCTTCAATAAGTGGTACTGGGAAAATTGGACAGCTACACGTCAAAGAATGAAATTAGAACACTTCCTAACACCATACACAAAAATAAGCTCAAAATGGATTAAAGACCTAAATGTAAGGCCAGACACTATAAAACTCCTAGAGGAAAACACAGGCAGAACACTCTATGACATACATCAAAGCAAGATCCTTTTGGACCCACCTCCTAGAATCATGGAAATAAAACCAAGAATAAACAAATGGGACCTAATGAAACTTCAAAGCTTTTGCACAGCGAAAGAAACCAGAAACAAGACAAGAAGACAACCCTCAGAACGGGAGAAAATATTTGCCAATGAAGCAATGGACAAAAGATTAATCTCCAAAATATATAAACAGCTCATGCAGTTTAACACCAAAAAAGCAAATAACCCAATCCACAAATGGGTGGAAGACCTAAATAGACATTTCTCCAAAGAAGACATGCAGATGGCTAACAAACACATGAAAAGATGCTCAACATCACTAATCATTAGAGAAATGCAAGTCAAAGCCACAATGAGGTATCACCTCACACCAGTCAGAATGGCCATTGTCAAAAAATCTAGAAACAGTAAATGCTGGAGAGGGTGTGGAGAAAAGGGGACTCTCCTGCACTGTTGGTGGGAATGTAAGTTGGTACAGCCACTATGGAAAACAGTTTGGAGGTTCCTTAAAAAACTAAAAATGGAACTACCATATGACCCAGCAAACCCACTCCTGGGCGTATACCCAGAGAAAACCATAATCCGGAAAGAAACATGTACCACAATGTTCACTGCAGCACTGTTTACAATAGTCAGGACATGGAAGCAACCTAAATGCCCAGCAACAGATGAGTGGATAAAGATGTGGCACATATATACAATGGAATATTACTCAGCCATAGAAAGGAATGAAATTGAGTTATTTGTAGTGAGATGGATGAATCTAGAGTCTGTCATACAGAGTGAAGCAAGCCAGAAAGAGAAAAACAAATACCATATGCTAACTCATATATATGGAATCTAAAAAAATGGTACTGATGAACCCAGTGATAGGGCAAGAATAAAGATTCAGGTGTAGAGAACAGACTTGAGGAAACTGGCGTGGGGGAGGGGCAAAGGGGAAGCTGGGACGAAGTGAGAGAGTAGCATTGACATATATACACTACCAACTGTAAAATAGATAGCTAGTGGGAAGCTTGCTGTATAACAAAGGGAGATCAACTCGATGATGGATGATGACTTAGAGGGCTGGGATAGGGAAGGAGAGAGTCTCGGGAGGGAGGGGATATGGGGATATATGTATAAATACAGCTGATTCAATTTGTTGTACAGCAAAAACTGGCACAACAGTGTAAAGGAATTATATTCCAATAAAGAGCTCAAAATTAAAAAATTAAAAAATTAAAATTCACTTCTTTTTGTGTACAGGTCCACTAGTTTTAGCACACATACAGATTCATCAGAATATAAAATATAGAATAGTTTCATTTCCAAAAACTCTTTCCTGCTATCCCTTTGTAGCTACACTGTTCTGACACCCCACCCCTGGCAACCATGATTTGTCTTTCATGACTATAATGTTGTCTTATCAAAAATATCATATAAATGGAATCAAATAGTATGCAACATTCTAAGACTGACTTCCTTCCTTAACATTATGCTTTTGAGGTGCATCTAAGTAGTTGCAGGTGTTAGTAATTTGTTCCCTTTTATTGCTGTGTAGTGTTCCATTGTGTGGATAGACTACAGTTTGCTAATTGATTCATCTGCTAAAGGAGTTTGGAGTTGTTCCCAATTTGCAGCCATTACAAATAGTGCCACTATAAATATTTGTGTACAGGTCTTTGTGTGACCATCAGCACGTTCATCTCTCTTGGATAAATACCAAGGAGTGGAATGGCTAGATCACATGATAGGTGTATGTTTAAGTTGATAAGAGACTGTGGAACAGTTTTCCAGAGCAGCTGCACCATTTGGCCACCCCTCTAGAAGTGTATAAGAGTTCCATTTGCTCCACAATTTCACCAACACTTGGCATTGTCAGTATTATTCTATGTTAGCCATTTATATTTCATAATTTAATTATACCTCTGTATGTCCAAAACAATAAATAAAATGGCTTTGTGTCTCTTTGTATCATATACAAATGGAATAATGCTAAAAATATTCCTTTAATACTTCATTTTTATTCTTTCAACATTGATTTTGAAATTTTTAGTGTTGCTTCACATTCCTCTGTTTCATTCACTTTATTGATGGTGTGCTGTGAATACCATAAAATATTCATGCAAGTCCCACACAGATGTCACTCAGGTCATTTCCTTTTTCTTGTTATCCAAAAACAGTGCTAAAATAAGTATCCTCGTATATGTCTTCTTTCGCACAGGTGTGAAAAATTCTCTAGAATAGTAATTCTCAAATCTTTTGGTTTGGGGACTCCTGTCACTCTTAAAAATCATTAAGAATTCAAAGAGCTTTTGTTTATGTGTATTATACCTACCAGTGTTTACCATATTAGAAACCAAAACTGAAAATGTTTAGATATTTATTTAAGAATTTTATAATGTTAGTCTAATTTAAAAAGATAACATATATAAGATAAACAAATATATCTTCTTTTCCAAAACAAAACAAAACAAAAATTAGAGAGATGATGGAGTTGTTTTATATTTTGCACATCTCTAATGTCTGGCTTAATAAAAGAAGCTGGATTCTCCCTATCTGTTCCTGCATTCAATCTGTTGGGATATCATGTCATTTATTATTTTTGATATGTGATATCACATATCATTTGTCCACTGCACACTAATGAGATAGAGTGAAAAAGTAAAATAATGTTTTAATGTGATTATGAAAATGCCTTTGACCTCATGGATCCCTGAAAGGGTGTTGGTAAGAAAACTTTGAGAACTGCTGTCCTAGGGCACATACCTAGATGAGGAATTGCTGGGCTGTGTAGTTGATATTTTCAATATAATATTCCCACCAGAAGCATGTGTGAGCTCCTGTATTCTTACATCCTCAGCCATACTTAGTGTTGTCAGGCCTTTTAATGCTTGTCCAGTCTGATGGATGTGAAACAGTGTCTCATTCTTATTTTAATTTGCAATTCTTTGATGACTAGCAGACCAATTCTTGTATCATCTTTGTACACTTAGCCATCTCCTTGAAAGTAAAGCCTTTCCTCATCTTCTACACTAATTGGTTGCCTTTTATGGCCTTGACTGTACTCTCTGTGAGAGAAGGTAGAAGGTCCAGGCTGACCTACTTCACAAAAGCATCCCCAGAGTCAGCACAGGCTTGGCACACAATAGGTACTTAATAAATGTAAAAAACCAAATTATTCATTGTTTATAGAATCATACAGGCACAATAACACTTCACCCCGTGTAGATTATTACACCAGTCCCCTTGGTTGTCATTTCCTGTTATGTGTCTATCTGCTTTACAAGGCTATATTTCAAGATAAGGATTATTTCTTACTCATTTTTAAAAAAATTCTTGCAGATTTGCCTCTCAGAAGATTTTTCTAGAAAAATTATATTTATATATAAATGGACACAGTCTTTTTCCTCAAGGCCTGGATAGCCCAAGGAGGAGTGGTGATGAGGTCCACTCCAGGCAAACGTTCCTTCTGTCCTTGGTCCAGTCTTGTCGCCGGCGTGCTGCAGGGTCAGCAACATCATGTTGGGTTACCGCCCTGCCCCCACACATGGCAGCCGCCATCAAGGGCAGAGAGGCATCACTGCATGCCCTACCAAGAGAGGGACAGCCACTGCAGCCTTCGTCCTGGACACATTTCTCATTGGAGAGGGCAATAATGGCTCCCACAATGTCCACCTCAAAGGCAGAGAAGAAGATGTGACAATGGAAGCAGAGGTCAAGGTGAAGAGAGCCGTGAGTCAAGGAACACAGAAGCGTCTAGATACTTGTAAAATCTGGGAAACAGATTCTCTCCTAGAGCCTCCAGACAGGAATGCATCCCAATAACCCGTTTGGATTTCTGACCTCCAGAACTATAAAATAATAAGTTTGTATTGTTTGACGGTAACTTGTTACAGCAGCAACAGTAAATGAATACATGCATATCCCCAAACTCAGCATTTGTCTTCTTGTAATCCATGCTTATGTACTGTGATGCAATAGGTACTATCAAAATAGTATGTTTGTGGGAATTCCCTGGAGTTCCAGTGATTAGGACTCCAAGCTCTCATTGCTCAGGGCCAGGGTTCAATCCCTGGTCAGGGAACAAAGATCCCACAAGCTGCACAGCTTTGCCAATAAATAAAAGAAAAAAAGAAAAAAAGATATATAAATTTATTTATTTATATTTTTGGCTGCGTTGGGTCTTCATTGCTGCGCACAGGCTTTCTCTAGTTGCAGAGAGCAGGGGCTACTCTTCGCTGAGGTGCATGGGCTTCTCAGTGCAGTGGCTTCTCTTGCTGAGGAGCAGGGGCTCTAGGCATGAGGGCTTCAGTAGTTGTGGTGCACAGGCTTAGCCGCTACGCAGCATGTGGAATCTTCCCGGACCAGGGCTTGAACCCATGTCCCCTGCATTGGCAGGCGGATTCTTAACCATTGCGCCACCAGGGAAGTCTGAAGGGGGGGGGGGAGTATGTTCCCATAAATCAATAAACTGAAATTAAGTATTTCAATTTCTAAACCACGTCTTTCACTTAACACATGTATATTGAATACCCCCCAGATATTTATATTAATCAGCACTCTTTCCCCTTGCCTGGAGCTCAGGGGGAGGAAGTTGGAAGGACTGTAAGGGTCCTGGAGATGCTAATCTGTGGCTCCTACAAATCAGGACATGCTGTGAGTGCTACCCCCAAGTGTCTGACAGTAAGTAGGAGACCACAAGCTACAGCACTTGGCCTGGATGCATGAGGCTAGCTGACCTCTCAAAGTCTTGATTCTTGCCTCTCTCTGATGCAGAAGACAAGTCCAGGAGGAGCCACAGATGTGGTCTCCAGGGTGGGCTGCAACAGCTGCTCATTACCCAGGTGGGTCAGGGCTGGGGAAACCCAGCTTCATCCTCAGGTCTTCCCCAGAAGGCAGATGGTGGGCTGTGTTACTTGAACATTCCACATGGATTCTCCCCAGAGAAGAACAAGGGAAAGCTGTGTCCTCTCCTCCACACACAAATCTGCCTGATGACTGGGCCCAGTGGGGAGGGGATTTGCCCAGCATGCTAGGTGGAAGTTGCCCTGCCAGATAACCCCAGCTCCAATTAAAGCCATTAACAAGGACTGAGGCCAAGGACAATTATCCCTTATTAGGCCTCTTCCACCAAAAGTCTGGGCTTTAAGACACAGTGGGTCAGTCTAGGAGCAAACATTCCACGAGGTACTTTACTTCTAATCATTCCCCAAGCAAATTCCATTCGGCCTCTAAGGTGACCAACCATCCAGGTTTGCCACGGACCAAGGAGTTTCCCAGGATGTGAGCCCTGTTATATTAAAACTGGGAAAACCCAAGGCAGATTGAGGCAAGTCGGTCACCCTACTTTCTGCCTCGATGCTGTTGTTTTGTGTATCCCTTCAGCTGAGCAACCAAAGCACAGATCGGCTGGACTCGTTGCCTGAGCTGTTATAACTTTTTATGAATCACCACCTTATACCTAATTATCTTTGGTGTCAGGCTTTTCCCCCAATAGCAACAACTTCCCTGGAATAACAACAGCTACTGTTTTTTGAGTGCTACCACCAGGAACGGTAGAAAGCGCTCCCATTTAGTACTGCTGTTAATCCTCTTACTAATCCTAAGAGACAAGCAATTTCTTTCTTATTTTATAGATGGCGAAACTCTGGCAATGAGAGCTTAAATAATTGCTCAAGGTCACACCAAAGGTATGTGGCAGCACCAGGAAGGTTCTCAGGTCATTCTGACTGCAGAAAGGGCATCTGTAATCATGACAACATTCTGCCTTCAAAGGGACGGATCTACAGGGCAGCCGGTACCTGTCTATAGGGGCAGGAGTTGTGGTCCTGCAGTAATCACAATAAAACGCCCATGGGGCAGATGCTCTTTTGTGGCATTTGTGACCCTTTGCTGCTGTAGCCTGTTTTTTGGAGAGGGTCTTCCCCAGCCAGAAGCAAAATTTCTGATAACTGGAAAACCAGAGCCAGCTCACTGGGCCAAGGTGGCCCATTTCAGCCCGCGAGATACTTGGAAGCTGTGTTGTGACACACAGCAGCCTCAGGGCTTACCTTCTCGGGCTTCCCTTCTGCGATCCGACCCCTTGTGATTTGAGGTTTGAGGTCTGAGGTCTGAGGCTCTCTGCATCGGGCGACTGCGGGTTCACAGCTGCGGGCGGCGGCCCTCCTCCTCGGGATCCCCCGCCGGCAGCCCCCGTGGCAGCTCCGGGCACCTCTGCTTGCAGTAAACATGACCTCTGCCTTCCGCCACCAACATGACATTGGCATGTCGCTGCTGATCTGTAAACACAATTGTGTTTTCAGCCTTCTGACTGAATTTTGTTCCTGGGAGCCTAACAGGCAGCAGGTCTCTGTTTATCTGTAAACAGCAGCCCCATTCCCCAGCAGAGAGGTCGGGATGCTGTTTGTTTTGATTACTTTACAGTAAGAGGAAAAGGTGGTTAGTGACAGGCGTCCACACTGCCCCTCCCTCTCCCGATTTTCTGAGAAGATGATACCTCCCTCCCTCCCTTTCTCTCCCTCTCTCTCTCTCTCTCTCTCTCTCTCGCTCTCTCTGTCTTTCCCTCTCTCCACATAAATCTATAACCCAGACCAAGAGAAGAGGCAGAACAGGGTCTCTCTCTGCCTTGCAGTATCTCTTGCAGTGACACTGAAGAATCTGGTGAAAATAAACTCCCAGTGCCACGTGGAACAGCCAACACATTCCTTGTATGGGGGAAGGAACTAACATGACCAACTCCCCGGGAAACTCAGCCTAAGGACCCAGAATCACAGGTTCTGCTTTTGAAGGGCACTTGTGGTAGGCATGGATGTGCCCTAAGAAACTTGTATATTTCTGCCTGTCTGTCTTGGAACCATATGAAGTCTTTTTCGGCAAAACTCAAATTTTCTGTTAATATGGGTGGATTTCTTTTTCCCAAAAATTTATGTTCTAGCTAAAAGAATATGATCTTTTAACAGAATGCAGAAACAAGCTGGTGAGTTGAAGTTTTCTAAGAAAATTTCCGAAGGATTGATTAGCGTATAAAACGTATAGGTGAAAAAATGTTTAGGTGAAAAACTGGAATGCCTAATTTTAAAATAATAAATATATACCAGTTCTGAAAAGTAAGACATGGTACCATCAACAGCACAACAATTTTAAGAGCAGGTGGAAATTAGAAAACAGACGTGATTAGGTTCACGGAGAAAACACATCTGAAACAGGTGCAGTAAAGAATGCTCCTTTAAAGGAGTGGCTGAGGAAACCAACTCTCAGTCTCAAAGTACAGAGACTAGGTGGGCTGTCCAGTTGTGATGGCTGAAAGAACAAGTTAAATCACCTGTGCGGCGCTCTCCTGCTCAGAGCAGCTGATGAGGGGATCATCTGCATGTAAAACCCTCGGAACAGCAGTCAAATTAGCTGGAGGGTCTGCTGAGAGAGGCTCTGAGATCTGGTGTTAGTGCCAGAAGAAGCGCAGCAGTGTCGGGTGACTCTGCACGTCCCTGATGGATGTGCATGAGCTGAGAGATACTCAGCTCTTCCCAGGAATGAAATACACCACCGTGTTTCTCCTGTGAAGTAGAGCCTGCCTTTCTTTGACAACCGTCAGAGCTCCTACTTGCCTGCCAGCCTGCTGCTCCCCACGCGCATGCTCTGTAGGCATTGCCTGCTCAGCCTCCCGGTTGAAGAGTGCGGTCTGTTGGGGAAACAGACTTGAACAATGCCAGAGGAATTTGTCGTAGCCACAATACTTATCGAGTCCTTCATTTAGAAATATGAACAGACAGCCAAGGATCGCCAGATACCTGATAATGGCCAACAATATAAACAGAAGAATCAAGATGAACAAACAGAACAACCAGTCTTGAAAGGAATGGATGTAATACTGAAAACAAAGGAAATGATAAGCATTCTTAGAAATTATAAACGCGATGACAAACTGCAAAAATGGCAGAAGATTAGAATCATTTCCAGATCAATGATATGATGCTTATGGTTCAAACCTCAAGCCTAAAAACAAAAGTTGAAAGTGAAAGGAATGAAAAAGATATAGCAGATAAATATTAACCCAAAGAAAGCAAATGTAACTACACTAATATCACAATATGATTTAAGAAAAGGAGCATCATTGAGTGGAGATCACTATGTAATCACCATGTACATCCCTGTGTAATGATAAAAAGTTTAATTCAGCAAGAATATGAAACAATACTTATAAACAATGCTCCAAAATATATACAGTAAAAATTGATAGAACTATGGGGAGGAGTTGACAAATCCACTATTATATTGGGAGGTTTCAATACACATCTCTCAGTAAATGGTAGGTCAGGCAGACAAAATAATAATAATAATAAAAAAATAGACAAGGGATTTCCCTGGTGATCCAGCGGTTAAGACTCCATGCTTCCAATGCAGGGGGCCAGGTTCAATCCTTGGTCAGGGAACTAGATCCCATGTCTCAACTAAAGATCCTGCATGTGGCAACGAAGAATCTCTATACCCGCAATTAAGGCCAGGCACAGGTAAATAAATAAATAAATAAATAAATATTTTTTAAAAATTCAGCAAAAGTATAGAAGGTTTGGACAACACAATTAACAAGCTTGGATAAAAGGACGTATATGAAAATCTATACCCAGCTATCAGAGAATATACATCATTTTCAAGCACAAATAGAACATTTATAAATATAAATTTATAAAAATATGTTATGTGGTTAGAAAGCAAGTCTCAGCAAATTTGAAAAAGTAGCCTATAGACTACTGTTTTTCAAATTAATGGGTACATAAATCACCCAAAGATCTTCTTTAAATAGAGGTTATAATTCAGGAGGGTTGTGATGGTGCCTGGGATTCTGCTTTTTCATAAAGCCGCCAGGTGATGTCTGATATTGCTGGTCTGCAGACTACACTTCCTGTAGCAAGGATTATAGACAACGTTCTTCAACCGCAACTTCTGTCTTAGTTTGAGTTTCCCTAGAAGTGGACCCTAAGACAAAGATTCAGGAACCAGTGACTTACTTTGTTGGTGAAGAAAGCATCAGTGTATTATCATAGGACTTCCCTGGTGGTCCAATGGGTAAGACTGTGTGCTCCCAATGCATGGGTCCTGGGTTTGATCCCTGGTCAGGGAACTAGATCCCATGTGCATGCTGCAACTAAGAATCCACAAGCTGCAGCTAAAGATCCCATGTGCTGCAACTAAGACCCTGTGCTGCCAAAATAAAAATTAATTAATTAATTATTTTAAAAAGGTGTATTATCAGGCTAACTACCACTGTGGGCAACTGTAACTGAATGACCCTGGAGAACCTTGAGAGCCAGTACCAAACATATGTCTCACAGCCTTCAACTGGAAAAAGATGCCATCTGGGACTCTCAGAGCTAGAGAGAAGTCAATGCCTGGCTTCAAATCTTCAAAGGACAGTCTGATGCTCTTATTAGCAGCTAATGAAGCTAGTGACTTGAAGTTGAAGCCAATGCTCATTTGTTGATTTCCAAAAATCATAGGGGCCTTGAAAATCATACTATATCTATTCTTCCTATGCTCTATACATGGAAAAACAAAGCCTGGATGACAGTATATTTGTTTACAACATGGTTTATTGAATATTTTAAGCCCACTGTTGAGACCTAGTGCTCAAGAAAAAAGGTTCCTTTCAAAATATTGCTGCCCATTGACAATATATCTGGTCCCCAAGAGCTCTGATGGAGATATACAGTGAGATTAAGTGCTGTTTTCTTGCCTGCTAATACAACATCCATTCAGTAGCCCGTGGATCAAAGAGTCATTTTGACTTTCAAGTCTTATTATTTATGAAATATATTTTGTAAGGCTATAACTTTCATAAGTAGTTATTCCTCTGGTGTATCTGAGCAAAGTAAATTGAAAACCACTTGGAAAGGATTCACCATTCTAGATGCCAGCCATTAAGAACATTTATAATTTATGGGAAGAGGTCAAAATATCAACATGAACAGGAATTTGGAGGAAATTGATTCCAACCCTCATGGATGACTCAGAGGGGTTCAAGACTTCAGTGGAGGAAGTAAATGCAGATGTGGTGGAAATAGAAAGAGAACTAGACCTAGAAGTGGAGCCTGAAGATGAGACTGAACTGCTGCAACCTCATGATAAAACTTGAATGGATGAGGAGGTGCTTCTTATGGATGAGCAAAGAAAGAGGTTTCTTGAGATGGAATCTATTCCTGATGAAGAGGAAATGACTCCAGTTTTGAAAGAAGTTCTCCTGTGGGTAAAATGGTCCTAAACAACATTGCATGCTACAGAGAAATTGCTCTTGAAAGGAAGAGCCAATCAATGTGGCACCCTTTCTTGTTGTCTTATTTTAAGAAATTGCCATAGCCACCCCAACCTTCAGGAACCACCATCTTGATCAGTCAGCAGTCATCAACATCAAGGCAAGACCCTGTACCAGCAAAAACATTATGACTCACTGAAGGCTCAGATGATAATTAGCATTGTTTAGCAATAAAGTATCTTTTAATTATAGTATATACTTTTTTATACATAATGCTATTGCACACTTAATAGACTACAGTATAGTGTAAACATAACTTTTCGATGCACTGGGAAACAAAGAATTTTTGTGTGACTCACTTTATTTCAATGTTTGCTTTATTGTGGTGGTCTGGAACCAAATTTTCAACATCTCCGAGGTGTGCTGGTATGTTGAAGCCCTAATCCCCACATATAGTGTGGCTGATTTTGAAATAACGATACTCCCTTTTTATTAAGGTTAAAAGAGGTCATAAGAGTGGAGCCCTGATCTGATACGGTTAGTGTCCTTGTAAGGGAAGACACCAAAGAATTCACACTCTCCACTGTGTGAGGACACAGCAAGAAGGTGGCTATCTGCAGGACAGGAAGAGAGTCCTCATCAGGAACTGAACTGACCAGCACCTTGATCTTGGACTTCTCAGCCTCCAGAGCTGTAAGAAGATAAATTTCTGTTGTTTGAGCCACCGAGTCTACCAAGTCTACAATGTTTTGTTATGGTCGCCTGAGCTGACTAAGACACCAACTGTATGCTTTGTTTTTTAATTAAAATTAATTTAAAATAATTTTGTGATTCAAAATGTATTTATTTATTTATTTGAATTATAATTTACCTACAATATTATATTAGTTTCAGGTGTACAACACAGTGATTCAATATTTTTATACATTATAAAATGATCACCACAATAAGTCTATTTACAGTCTGTCAACATACCAAGTTATTGCAATATTATTGACTATATTTCCTATGCGATACGGTACATCCCCATGACATTCATTTTATAACTGGAAGTTTGTACTTCCTAATCTCCTTTACCTATTTCGCCTGTCCTCCCACCCCTCCCCCTCTGGCAACCACCAGATTGTTCTCAGTATCTATGAGTCTGTTTCTGTTTTGTTTGGTTCATTATTTGTTTTGTCTTTTAGACTCCATAAATGAGATCATATGGTATTTGTCTTTGTCTGTCTGATATATTTCACTCAGCATAATACCCTCTAGGTTCATCCATGTTGTCACAGATAACAAGATTTCATTCTCTTTTATGAATGAATCATATATGTATACCACATCTTCTTTATCCATTCCTCTGTCAATGGACACTTAGGTTGTCTACATATCTTGACTATTGTAAGTATTGGTGCAATGAACATAAGGGTGCATATATCTTTTCAAATTAGTGTCTTTTTCTTTGGGTAAATATCCAGAAATGGAATAGCTGGGTTGTATAGTAGTTCTATTTTTAATTTTTTGAGAAACTCCATGTTATTTTCCACAGTGGCTGCACCAATATACTGTCCCACCAACAGTGCATAAGGGTTCCCTTTCCTGCACATCCTCACCAACACTTGTTGTCTTGTCTTATTCTTTCCTGTCTTGTTGTGATAGCCATTCTGACAGGTGTGAGGTGATATTTCATTGTGGTTTTGATTTGCATTTCCCTGATGATTAGTGATGTTGAGCATCTTTTCATGTGCCTGTTGGCCATCTGTATGTCTTCTTTGGAAAAATGTCTATTCAGGTCTTCTGCCCATTTATTAATCAGATTTTTTTACATTGAGTTGTATGGATTCTTTATATATTCTGGATATTAATCCATTTGCAAATATCTCCTCCCATTCGTTAGGTTGCCTTCTTGTTTTGTTGATGGTTTCCTTCACTGTGCAAAAGTTTTTAGCTTGATGTAGTCTCACTTCTTTATTTTTGTTTTTGTTGCCCTTGCCTGAGGAGACATATCTGAAAGGAATATTTCTAAGGCTTATGTCAAAGAATATATTGCCTATGTTTTCTTGTAGGATTTTTATAGTTTACATTTTATGGTTTACATTTAAGTCTTTAATCCATTTTGAGTTTATTTTTGTGAAAGTAGTTCAGTTTGATTCTTTTGCATGTAGCTGTCCAGTTTTCCTGACACCATTTATTGATGAGACTGTCTTTTTTGCATTGTATATTCTTTCCTCCTTTGTCATAGATTAATTGACCATATTAAGTATGGGTTTATTTCTGGGCTCTCTATTATGTTCCATTGATCTATGTGTCTGTTTTTGTGCCAGTACCATACTGTTTTGATTACTGTAGCTCTGTAGTATAGTTTGAAATCAGGGCATGTGATACCTCCAGCTTTGTTCTTCTTTCTCAAGATTGCTTTGGCTACTCAGAGTTGTTTGTGTTTCTGTAAAAATTTTAGGATTGTTTGTTCTAGTTCTTTGAAAAATGTTATTGGTATTTTTATAGGGATTGCATTGAACCTGTAGCTTTTGTGGGTATTATGGACATTTTAACTATGCTAATTCTTCCAACCCATGAGCATGAAGTATCTTTCCATTTAATTGTGTCTTCTTCAATTTCTTTCATCAATATCTTATAGTTTTCATGGTACAGGTCTTTCATCTCCTTGGTTGAATTTATTCTGAGGTATTTTATTATTTTTGATGCAATTGTAAATGACTTTTTTTTTTTTTTTTTTTAGTTTTTCTTTCTGGTAGTTCATTGCTAGTGTATAGAAATACAACAGACTTCTGTATATTAAGTTTGTATCCTACAAATTGCTGAATTTATTTATTAGTTCTAATAGTTTTTTGGTAGTGTTCTTAGGATTTTTTATATATAGTGTCATGTTATCTGCAAACAGTTTTACATCTTCCTTTCCAATTCAGATTTTTAAAATTTCCTTTTCTTAACTGATTACTGTGGCTAGGACTTCCAATACTATGTTGAATAAAAGTGGCAAGAGTGGCATCCTTGTCTTGTTCCTAATCTTAGAGGAAATGCTTTCAGTTTTTCACCACTTAGTATGATGTTAGCTGTGGGTTTGCCCTATATATTCTTTGTTATGTTGAGCTATGTTCCCTCTATACCCATTTTGTTGAGAGTTTTTTTTATTATAAATGGATTTTGAATTCTGTCAAAAGCTTATTCTGTATCTATTGAGATAGTTATATGATTTTAATTTTTCAATTTGTTAATATGGTACATCATATTGACTGATTTGCAGATATTGAAATATCCTGTGTCCAAGTTAAATCCCACTTGATTATGGTGTATAGTCCTTTTAATGTATTGGTGAATTCAGTTGGCTAATAATTTGTCTAGGATTGTTGCATCTATGTTCATCAGTGATATTGGCCTCTAAAATTTCTTTCTTACTTTCTTCTTTTCTCCCTTCCTTCCTTCCTTCCTTCCTTCCTTCCTTCCTTTCTTTCTTTCTTTCTTCTTTCTTTCTTTCTTTTTCTTTCATTTTTCTTTATCTGCTTTTAGTATCAGGGAGATACTGGCTTTGTACAATGAGTTTCCAAAGCATTTTTTCCTCCTCAATTTTTTTTTTTTTTTTTTTTTTTTTGTAATAGTTTGAGAAGTACAGGTATCGACTCATTTAAATGTTTGGTAGAATTCACCTGTGAAATCATCCATTCTGGACATCTGTTTGTTAGGGCTTTTTTTGTTTTTTGTTTTTGTTTCTGTTTTTTAAATTACTGATTTGATTTCACTACTGGTAATTGTTCAGCTCAGATTTTCTATTTCTTCCTTACTCAGTCTTGAGAGATTCTACATTTCTAGGAACTTATCCTTTTATTCTAGGTTGTCCATTTCATTGACATGTAATTGTGGTTGTCTCTTGTGATCCTTATATTTCTGTAGTGTCAGTTGTAACTTCCCTTTTACTCTGATTTTATTTATTTGGACCTTCTCTTTTTCTTGATGAGTCTGGCTAAAGGTTGATAAATTTTATTTATCTTTTCAAAAAACCAGTTCTTGGTTTTGTTGATCTTTTCTATTTTGTTGTTGTTGTTGTTGCTGCCTCTATTTCATTTATGGTACTTGTATTTCCACTCTGATCTTTTATTTTTTTTAAATAAATGTATTTATTTATTGGCTGCATTGGATCTTCGTTGCTGCACAGGGGCTTTCTCTAGTTGCAGCGAGTGGGGGCTACTCTTCATTGTGGTGCAAGGGCTACTCATTGTGGTGGCTTCTTTTGTTGCAGAGCATGGGCTCTAGGCACACAGGCTTCAGTAGTTGAATAGTTGTGGCTCATAGGTTCTAGAAAACAGGCTCAATAGTTGTGGTGCACAGGCTTAGTTGCTCCAAGGCAGGTGAGATCTTCCCAGACCAGGAATGGAACCCATGTACCCTGCATTGGCAGGCAGATTCTTAACCACTGTGCCACCCAGGAAGTCCCTGATCTTCATTATTTCTTTCCTTCTACTAACTTTGGTTTTTTTAGTTCTTCTTTTTCTAGCTCCTTTAAGTGTAACTTTAGATTGTTTATTTGAGCTTTTTCTTGTTTCCTGAGGTAAGCTCTTTATCCTATCTTTATCTTTAATTTTGGCCATTTTAATTATAATGTGATGTGGTGTGGATCTCTTTGGGTTCATTTTGTTTGGAATTCTCTGTGTTTCCTGGACCAGAAAGTCTGTTTCCTTCCCTGGGTTAAGAAAGTTTTCAGCTATTATTTCTTCAAATATGTTCTCTGCCCCTTTCTCTCTCTTTTCTCTTTCTGTGACCCTTATACTGAAAATATTAGTATGTTTGATGTTGTCTCAGAGATCTCTTAAACTATGCCCATTTAAATTAAAAAAACAAAACAAAAAACAACACTGTTTTTTCTTTTTTATGTCCAGGTTGGGTGATTTCTGATCCATTCCTCTGTATCATGTAATCTACTGTTGATTTCTCTTAGTGTGTTTTTTATTTCAGTTATTGGATTCTTCAGCTCTGTTTGGTTCTTCTTTACATTTTCTAACTCTTTGCTGAAATTCTTATTGTGTTCATCCATTCTTCTCCCAAGTTCATTGAGCATCTTTATGATATTACCTTGAACTCTTTATTTGGTAGATTGCTTATCTCCACTTTATTTAATTTTTTCTGGTGTTATGTCTAGTTCCTTCATTTAGAACATATTCCTCTATCTCCTCATTTTGCCCAATTTTGTGTTTCTTTTTTTGTATCAGGCAGGTCAATTATGTTTCCCAATCTTGGAAAAGTGGCCTTATGTTGGAGACATCCTCTGGGGCCCAGGAGAACAATCCCCTCTGGTCACCATAGCTCTGTGCTCTAAGGGTACCCCCAGGTAAAGTGCATGTGCCTTTCTGTTGTGGTGGGGCCAACTTCTCTGGGTGCACTGGTAAGCAGGGGTGGCCCGCAGCCTGGTTGGCTGCAAGACTGTGCCTTGTGAGGCAGCTGCAGGACCAATGGAGCGTGGGGTAAACTTCCCACATGGTTGGCTGTACAGCCCAGAGGGAATGGGGCTGCTGCCATCTTGCTGTGGGTGTGGCCAGGTCCCTGAGCTGATCTTTGCACAACCCAGGGGAGACATGGGGCTGGTGTTGGCTTATTGTTGGGTGGGACCACGTCCCCAGTGCTAACAGGCTAGAAAGAGGATTCCAAAATGGTGCTTACAAGCACTAGTGTTGTCATGGTAGAACAAGCTACCCAAAATGGCTGTAATCAGTGTCTCCATCTCTAAGAGGAGTACCAGTTGCCTCCTGCCCCTCTAGGAGGCTCTTCAAGATCAGCCAGTGAGTCTGACCCAGGCTGCTTTCAAACTACTCCCTGTGCTCTGGGACTCAGAGCATGTGAGATTTTGCATGCACGCTTTGAGAGCAGAGTCTCTGTTCCCTATAGCCCTGAAGCTCTCTTGAACATAAGCCCTGCCACTTTTCAAAGCCAGACATTCTGGGGGCTCTTTTTCTTGCTGCAAAACCACCAGGCTGGGAAGCCCAATGTGGGGCTTGAGCCCTTTCCTCCTTGGGGAGGACCTCTATGATTGTGATATTTCTCCTTTTTGCGGGTCACCAACCCAAGGGTATGGATCCTGACTAAATCATGTCTCTGTTCCTACCCATTACATTGTAGTTCCTTCTACACGTGTAGTTGTGGAAAATATTCTCTGCTGGAGTTCAGGTCATTCTCACAGATAGTTGCTCTGTAAGTAATTGTAATTTTGGTGTGTCTATGGGAGGAGGTAAGTTCAGGAGTTCCTACTCTGCCATCTCAGCCACCTCTTTCTAAATGCCTATATTAGAAAAGAAAAACCTAAAAGTGAATGTTTTAGGATCTCATCCTAAAAAACTAGATAAGATTATCTTATCATGATATCCAAGATCATTTACTAATATCATATAAAATTTTTTATTTCATAATTGAGAACCCTTCTACAATAAAAACTCCAGGCCCAGATGGTTTTACATACATATTCTATCAACCATTAGAAAAGAAACCTAGGGACTTCCCTGGTTGCACAGTGGTTAAGAATCTGCCTGCCAATGGAGGGGACACAGGTTCGAGCCCTGCTCCAGGAAGATCCCACGTTCCATGGAGCAACTAAGCCTGTGTGCCACAACTATTGAGCCTAAACTTTAGAGCCCATGAGCCACAACTATTGAGCCCATGTGCTGCAACTACTGAAGCCCACGCGCCTAGATCCTGTACTCTGCAACAAGAGAAGCCACGGCAATGAGGAGCCCGCACACCACAATGAAGAGTAGCCTCCACTCACTGCAACTAAAAGAAAGCCTGCACACAGCAAAAAAAAAAAAAAAAATGAATCCACCTGCCAGTGCAGGGGACACAGGTTTGATCCCTGGGCTGGGAAGATCCCATGGATGCAACTAGGTCCATGCGCCACAACTACTGAGCCCATGCACTGCAACTACTGAAGCCCATGTGTCTAGAGCTTGCGCTCTGCAACAAGAGAAGCCACCACACTGAGAAGCCTGAGCACTGAAATGAAGAGTAGCCCCTGCTCGCTGCAACTAGAGAAAGCCCACGTGCAGCAACCAAGACCCAACACAGTCAAAAATAAATAAACAAATAAATAATAAAATATTTAAAAAGAAAGAAAAGAATTCTAGGCAAACTCTATCAGAAAATAGAGAAGAGAGAACTTACTAATTAATTTTATGTGGTCACCACTATACTGAGAGTAAAACCAAATAATGATGTCATAAGACAAGAAAACTATAGACAAATAAACTTCAAGAATATAGATGACCAGAAAGTGGGCATAGAAGGAAATTACCTCAACATAATAAAAGCCATATATGGGAAACCAAAAGCCAACATCGTTCTAAATGAGGAAAAACTGAAAGAATTCCCCCTAAGAACAGGAATAAGACAAGGGTGCCCACTCTCACCATTATTATTCAACATAGTTTTGGAAGTTTTAGCCACAGCAATCAGAGAAGAAAATGAAATAAAACGAATCCAAATTGGAAAAGAAGAAGTAAAATTGTCACTCTTTGCCGATAGCATGATGTTATACATAGAAAACCCTAAAGACTCTACCAGAAAACTGCTAGCACTAATCTATGAATTTAGTAAAGTAGCAGGATACAAAATTAATGCACAGAAAGCTCTTGCATTCCTATACACTAACAACGAAAAAGCAGAAAAAGAAATTAAGGAAACTCTTCCATTTAGCATTGCAACAAAAAATAAAATACCTAGGAATAAACCTGCCTAAGGAGGCAAAAGACCTGTATGCAGAAAACTATAAGACACTGATGAAAGAAATCAAAGACAATACAAACAGATGGAGGGACATACCATGTTCTTGGATTGGAAGAATCAACATTGTGAAAATGACTGTACTACCCAAAACAATTTACAGATTCAACACCATCCCTATCAAATTACCAACAGCATTTTTCACAGAACTAGAACAAGAAATCTTACAATTTGCATGGAAATGCAAAAGACCCCGAATAGCCAAAGCAATCTTGAGAAGGGAAGATGGAGTTGGTGGAATTAGGCTTCCTGACTTCAGACTATACTACAGGGCCACAGTGATCAAGACAGTATGATACTGGCACAAAAATAGAAAGGAAGATCAATGGAACAGAATAGAGAACTCAGAGGTAAACCCAAGCACATATGGGCACTTTATCTTTGACAAAGGAGGCACGAATATACAATGGGAAAAAGGCAGCCTCTTCAATAAGTGGTGCTGGGAAAATTGGACAGCTACACATCAAAGAATGAAATTAGAACACTTCCTAACATCATACACAAAAATAAACTCAAAATGGATTAAAGACCTACATGTAAGGCCAGACACTATAAAACTCCTAGAGGAAAACACAGGCAGAACACTCTATGACATACATCAAAGCAAGATCCTTTTTGACCCATCTCCTAGAATCATGGAAATAAAATCAGGAATAAACAAATGGGACCTCATGAAACTTCAAAGCTTTTGCACAGTGAAAGAAACCAGAAACAAGACAAGAAGGCAACCCTCAGAATGGGAGAAAATACTTGCCAACGAAGCAATGGACAAAGGATTAATCTCCAAAATATACAAGCAGCTCATGCAGCTTAACACCGTAAAAGCCAATAACCCAATCCACAAATGGGCGGAAGACCTAAATAGACATTTCTCCAAAGAAGACATACAGATGGCTAACAAACACATGAAAAGATGCTCAACATCACTAATCATTAGAGAAATGCAAATCAAAGCCACAATGAGGTATCACCTCACACCAGTCAGAATGGCCATCATCAAAACATCTAGAAACAATAAATGCTGGAGAGGGTGTGGAGAAAAGGGAACTCTCCTGCACTGTTGGTGGGAATGTAAGTTGGTACAGCCACTATGGAAAACAGTTTGGAGGTTCCTTAAAAAACTAAAAATAGAACTACCATATGACCCAGCAATCCCACTCCTGGGCATATACTCAGAGAAAACCATAATCCAAAAAGAAACATGTACCGTAATGTTCATTGCAGCACTATTTACAATAGCCAGGACATGGAAGCAACCTAAATGCTTATCAACAGATGAATGGATAAAGAAGATGTGGCATATACATACAATGGAATATTAGCCATAAAAAGGAATGAAATGGAGCTATATGTAATGAGGTGGATAGACCTAGAGTCTGTCATACAGAGCAAAGTAAGCCAGAAAGAGAAAAACAAATACTGTATGCTAACTCATACAGAACTAAAAGAAAAAAGAAAAAATGGTACTGATGAACCCAGTGACAGGGCAAGAATAAGGATGCAGATGCAGAGAATGGACTGGAGGACATGTTTTGGGGGGGCGGGGGTCGAAGGGGAAGCTGGAACAAAGTGAGAGAGTAGCATAGATACATATACACTACCAGTTGTAAAATAGATAGCTAGTAGGAAGTTGCTGTATAACAAAGGGAGACCAACTCACTGATGGGTGATTCCTTAGAGGGCCAGGACAGGGAGGATGGGAGGATGTCGCGGGAGGGAGGGGATATGGGGATATATGTATAAATTCAGCTGATTCACTTTGGTGTACCTCAAAAGCTGGTACAAGAGTGTAAAGCAATTATATTCCAATAAAGAGCTTAAAAAAAAAAAGAACATAGATGCAAAAATGCTTTAAAAAATTTTAGTAAATGAAATGTAAAAGTATACAAAATGGATAACATGTCATAATAAAGTGTGGTTTTTCCTGAGAATGAATGATTGCCTTAATATTTTAAATTCCAAAATCTGTAATTCATCAGATTTACAGAATAAAAGAGAAAAAATATATAACCTTTTCAATAGATGTAGAACAAGCATTTAAAAAAACTCAACATGCATTCATCATAAAAACCCTTACCAAAATAAGAATAAAAAGGAATTTCCTCAGCCAGGTTAAAGGCATTAGTGAAAACCTGCATCTAACATTATAATCATACTCGATGAAATCTCAATGCTTTCTATCTAATATTAATAGCTGGGAAAGTATGTTCACTCTTACTACTTCTATTTACCATTATATTGGAAGTCCTAGCCTCTGCAATCAGACAAGAAATAAAATTATAAAGGCTTGAAAGGAAGAAGTAAAACTTTTTGCTGAAAACATGATTGTATATTTGAGAACTTCTGAGGAATGTATATATAGACGAGGAAAACTAATAGCTTAACTTAGAAAGATTGTACAATACAATGTGAGTATACAAAAACTCTCTTGCATTTTTATATTGTAGCAACGAATACTTCGAAAATGAAACTAACAAAGGACACCATGTAAACTATAACTAAAAAAAAAAAATACTTAGGAATAAGTTTAATGAAAGATGTGCAAGATCTTTATACTGAAGACTATGAAACCTTGCAAAAGTAAATTAAAGAAGACAAGTAAATGGAGAGTAAATATATTATGTTCATACTGGAAGATGAATGTTGTCCAGGTTGATGCTACCTGAGACAGAGGTTAATACACTGAGCCTCATCTTATTTTGGAGATTTTTTTTCAAGTCCACATCTTTTCATGCATCACCTTCACTCAATCTTTCCATCCATCATTCATCCCTTCCATATAGATATATAATGCACATATATGTACACACACATGAACGTGCCTATATATGTGTATGTACACATGTGTGTTAAGTTATATACTAACCACCTTTATTATCTTTAAATGCTAATTTGGCTAGAATTTTGCTCTTCCCCCTCACTACCACCCCACTCCTGCTTCCCTCCCTGTTCCCATAGCTGCTTATCTCTGCTGCATGATTAGAGTTAATTTAATTGTGCACACTCACGCGTGCACACGCAAAGCGTCCAGGCAGTAGCACTCCCTTCATATTCGCTTCATTATCTGGTCTACCAATTCCTGTTTAATAGTCAACATACTGATCCGTTCCATCTATTGCTCTTTGTCTATATCTACCAATATCACTTAACCTAACAACACTGTTTTCCTCCTTTTACAGACAAGCTGCCTAGGTTCAGAGAGTCAGTGGACTTCGTCCAAATCTACCATTCACTAGCAGGCACCCTACCCCAGGTTCCCATAGGCTGCATGCTGGATTTTCTATTCCTTCACCTGATCCAGGCTTGTCTTCCTCAGATCTTCTAACACCTTATTTATTTTCTTCGTTAAAATCTATCTTTCCTAGTTAATTTCTATCAAACATCTTTGTGCTAAGAAGCCCAGTTAAAATTAATAGTTTATGAGTATCATGTATATTTTCGCATGAGGATGTTATACAAACCCCAGGAAGTGAGATGGAATGCATATTGCTGACCTCATTACAGGTGTAGGTGTTTGGGGACTGCAGGGGAAACAGAAAAGATCCTGGGGATAAGCAGTCCTGCAGCATCCAAAGATCACACCTTTAGGCCCCTGGGAGTAATTGATGTTGCAAAGTCCCAGGCACAGGGGGTCTCCCTCCCTCTCTTCTCCTCCAGGAAGCTCAGCTCCATAGCCAGACAACTCTGTTACCCAACACCCAGCCCAGGAGCAGCCAGCAGCCCAGTTTGTGCTGTTGGTGATCTCATTAGAATGAACCAGATGAGTCAACATTCACACAAAGACCTTCTGGCCTGCAATCTGAGAACAGGTTTAGGAAGAACAAAGCAAAAGGGAGAAATGTAACCAAGAACTATCTCTTTACTGCTTTTGAGTTGTTTAAGGGGGTTTTAAGGGATTAAGGCTAAAGAAATGTTGACTGTAAGGAGAGGAGCAGGATATCAGTTGAACAGAATAGAGGCCTTTGTGCTGACTAAGAGGGGAGGCACATTAAAAGAAAATCTCATCAGCCTGCCTGCTCACAGGGAGATGGGGCTGGAAATCAAAAGTGAATGAGAATACAGGTTTCCAGCCTAGGGGGGAGAAGTCAAGGTATAGGGGTCCCCATTGGTTATGAGTAGACAACCAAGGACTACCAGAGGTCCTCTGACCCCTCCTGCCAATCCCTTCCCAAATTCTCAACTGAAACCCTGGGAGGCATCTCATCAAAAGCACTGGACACAGAGTGGCCAAGCCCAGGAGTTATGAAAGCAACGTGCCAGGAGGATTAGAAAACCAAAGGGTCACAAAAAACCTCAGGGAGGCATGTAAGATGGACTCGGACTATGATACGCCCCATCCCATTCTTTTCTTCTCCTTTTCCTTTGTTTCTATTACTGTATCAGCCAGAGTCCCTCTGTCTTTATCCTCTCCCCGTGTCGCATTCAGGTCTGTTTCTCTGTTATTCTCTGGAAATGTTCCCCCATATAGATACTAGGGATACAATCTCCATCTCCCTCCAGTGGATACATGACCACCAGGGGATTTCCACAGAGGAGAACTTTCCACACCGCCCCTTTCTCTATCCCCACCTGCTACACACCCACAGTCAAAGGCATAAAGAACAGATAAGGGCTCTGGGCAAAGGAATGATTTATGCTCTTCTTTCAAGTATGCAGCCTCAAAAGCCAAAAAATACTTTCTATTTTTATCCCTCACCAGATGTTACCTTCCCATTTTTCCAGCAAGCCTGCCAGGTAGAGTTGACCTTCTTTGGGAAAACTCATCATAGCTGTAGAATTGGGGGTAGGGTGGGATGGGGAGTAAGAGGTGGGAATGGGGGTTGCCCTTGCTCCTGCCTTCTATCCTGACCTTCCTTAGGCCTGTCGTGCCTTCAGACTATCCACATTCATTTCCTCCTTTAAAGCCCTCTTCAGAATTGTCCTTATTGCTGGAAGTTGGGTCCACCTGATCTGAGACAGTAACACTTCCAAAAGGACCTGTGAGACTTAGAAAGCAAACTGATGGTTACCAAAGGGGATGGGGGGGTGGATAAATTAGGAGGTTGGGATTAACATATGCACACTACTATATATAAAATAGGTAATCAACAAGGACCTACTGTATAGCACAGGGAACTCTACTCAATACTCTGTAGTAGCCTATATGGGAAAAGAATCTGAAAAAAAATAGTTGTATGTACATGTATAACTGAATCACTTTGCTGCACATCTGAAACTAACACAACATTGTAAGTTAACTATAATCCAATATAAAATAAAAATTAAAAAAAAAAAAGAGTCCTGCCTTCAAAGATGCCACATGAAATCCCACCTAGAATTACAGACTTAACAACACCCATCACATCTTGTCATTTGAAGGTCAAGGAAAAGATGCCAAGAGAAGTAAGCAAGCATCATCTCCAACTCACACAGCTTCCTAGAGGCAGAGCCAGGGCCTCAATCCAGGTCTCTGAATGAATTATGCAGAGGGAAGGCAGAATTTATCAAAGCAAGTTACTCCCAATCAGAGAGAGATTAAACTTCCAGCTTAGGTGCTCCATGGTATGTGGGATCTTCCTGGCCCAGGGATCGAAACTGTGTCCCCCGTATTGGCAGGCTGATTCTTAACCACTGTGCCACCAGGGAAGCCCGAGATTTTTCTTTTTCTTTCTTTTTTTTTTTCTAACTTCCCTAACACATCCTGATTGATTGACAGATCAACTGACATAGATCTCCTAGCTAGTATCTCCAATACAAAATAAAACGGATGTATCTAGTTATTATCCCACTATTGAGTTCACCTGAACAACTACAATTACCAAAGAGGATAATTCTTGACAGAAAAAAGAAACTCACAGGCTTTCTTCTGTACCCTGATCTTTTGCTGGAAACTTAAGTAAGGTTTCAAATTGCAAGTCAGAACCCAAACAGCCTATACTGGAACTCAGAGAGTTTAGTTTAACCTTTCTGACACAGCTTTAATGGCAGGAGTCAGGGGAGCTGGGGCACACCACAGGACACTGCACAGACGGGCAGCTGCTGGTTCCTCTGTGCCGTGATTCCCTGGGAGTTGGTAGGAGGAGACTGACCAGGTGTTGAGAGTCTGTGTTGGGGTGCAGCAGGGTGAATGGAGGTGGTTTGGATGGGGCTGATCTCTAGAAGCTAGAAAGTTGAAAGATGACCACAGGTCAGGGTGGGAAGGGGTAGCACATATTCCATTCATTGTGGCTGAGACTAACACTTAGACTGTGGGAAAAGCAAACTGCTGCTTATGTTCTTACAAATTGGAATGGAGAAAAAAGTATTTGCCAGATCAGTAGCTACATACCAGCTACCCGGAGCTGTATTAACCTTTTTTTTTTTCTAGTAAAGTTCCTATATATGGAATCCAGATATACAATTGGAATCAATATGTGATAAAAGTTTTGATAATCCACAGTCATTCTGCAACATCCACCTGCCTTCTGCATGGGCAAACAGGAAAGTAAAATGGACTTTTACCAACCAGGCATCTTTCAGGTCCACAGTTCCCTCAGGGATAAGGCATTTTTGTGTGTTTACTATCCTGGTAGGAAAAGAAAGTTCCAGTGGCTTCCATTTGCTCCTTCCAATCTTCGTGGGCCAGACAGCCAAGACTGGTATTCTTCCCATTACTAAGTATGTGTATCCAATTAACATTCACAAAAGGGGAAAATAACTATACAACTGATTCGTAGATCTATTGGGCCCACTGTGATTTGAAATTGGCCTAAGACTCCATACACAATCAGGCCACCAGTAGCCCCCATTTCATTTGTGACATAGTAGCATTTCGAGTACCCAGGAATTCATGTAAATTCAGATCCAGTGCCTAGTATGGTTTGAAAGTTCTGGATAATTCCTTTTTCTTAGGGTTATAATCACTCTAATAAAAGGCAGCAAGTCCCCTTGGCTGGGGGTGGGAGTGGGGGTCCTTCAGTAGGTGCTTCACTGTAATCAAACACGAGTGATAATTTGATTAATCATGATGCCACCATATGCTGGAATGCTAGTGTCCCATTTCCTCAATTGCAAGAAACCCAAGGGTATGACCAAACTAGTCCCAAAATAGCATCTCTGAGTCTCTTTCCTGAGACTACTTGTGGTACTAATTTCTGTATTAGGGACCATCCCGATGACAGAAACTGTACCATTATTTAGAGGAAATGCCTTATTAAGGAAATGATACCTAGGTATACATTTGTTAACTAGGTAACTGAAAGGGTAAATTCTACCCCTTAAGACATCAAGAAGGTACAAATTACAGGAAGCTTCTATCATTCTCAGGGCTGGGGGGACACAGGAAAGAGTTGGAAATATTAATGCTTAGAAACTTAGAAGTGTGGCACCAAAGAGCTGAAGCTCAAAGTTAGGCATGGCTCAAGTGGTGCTGGTGTCTTTGAACTTGGAGGAGGGTCCCTGTGAGCCCAGAAACTAAACCTTCAGGAGGAGGCACCAGCCAGCTGATGTTGGTATTTCTGAAGTGAGCTCTTTATACTGTTGGTTCTGCAAGTGTTGGAAAACTGCAAACTGGACTCTGCTGCTGGGATAATAATTCCAACCTCTTCTTTTTGTTATTCCAGACCTGGAGTTAATTATAGATTAAGATTACTTAATTATAGATTAAGTAATATTTTAGTAGATTGTTCATCTATTTCATTCCTAGGGATACTGTGATGATTAATTTTATCTGTCAACCTGACTGTACAGCGATATGCCCAGATAGTAGGTTGTACATTGTGCTGAGTCTGTAAGGCTGTTTCTGATGGGATTGACAGTATAACTGGTAGACTGAGTAAAGCAGACTGCCCTCCCCCATGTGGATGGTCCTAATTCGATGCATCCGCAGCCTGAAGACAACAAAAACACTAAGGGAGAATTTGCTCTCTCTGCTTGACTGTCTTTGAGCTGGGACATCTATGTTCTGCCTTCAGACTCAGACTTGGACTTGCATTTACATGAACATCAGCTTTCCTGATTCTCAGACCTTTGGACCCAGAGGGGAACTACACCATCAGCTCTCCTGAGTTTGCAACTTGCCAACTGCAGATGGTGGGACTTTTCAGCCTCCATAGTCACGTGAGCCAATTGCTTAGAATTAATTAATTAATTTCTACTTATCTATCTATCTATCTATCATCTATCATGTTCTGTTCCTCTGGAGGAACCGGACTAATACAGATATTGTGATCAGTTAGCCACTACCAGAGGACATCAAGGGTCAAAATATTATGATTATCACCTCACCCTTGGTTCCCATTGTTATAAACATGCCAATCTTATCTCTGGTAGCTAAATGCTGCCACTTGGCATCTGCTACACCCACATCCCGTCACCTTATTGAAATTTCAGTAGTGGCAAGTTCCATTGTCATACCTACCACAGAGGTTTAAAGAATACTGGTACTCCTCTCATGAATCTATTTCTCAATTTCATAGTGAAGGTAGTGTCCTATGGGCCTTCTAGAAGAATGTAGTGGGAGGTAAGGGGGTGGTAGGCAGATCATGATAAAACCGCTCCGACATTCTCACCCTCTTTATAATCCTTCCTCTGCCTTATGCCATGGAAGTTCTGGCATCTCAACCTGATTGAAAAAGCTCTTATTGAATCCAAAATTCAATGACTTAACTAAGTAAACTGTTAGAGCCACGTTCAGCTACACAAGCTAACACATTGAATACAAAATCTCTGGTAAGTGCCCTGGTATCAGTTTTGGACTGATCTAAATTTGGAATCCATTCCTCAGAATCCATTCACACCCCATGTTTCTGCTGACTTTAATTCACACACTCTAGCAAATTTGGGGGGTTATAAACTCATGAGTCAAACTTATTGCCCAGAAGCGTGCAGAGATCTGACCAAAGTCATGGGTGGAGGAAACAAAAGAAAATTGGGATGGATCCTGAGATTGTTATAAGACCTTCAAGCAAGAAGAAGCAATTCTTTTCAGCCACGAGAGGGCAGATCATTTAAACTGCCAGGGAAGGTTCAGAATGATTCAGAAGTTTAAGATTCTCAGCTTCATCTGACTGTACCCAGATATCCTCCTTCCAAATCTCAGGGTTCTACTGCTTCCTAACCAATGCCCTCACATTCACACAGGAGATTTAGTAAGGCTGTGACTTATACTCACATAATGATTCTGCAAACCACATAATTCAATTTTGCACCAGTTTTCAGGAAAGTCAATCCTGTGAGTATAAGAAACTGTCTAGTTCTCTGACTATAACTTGAACTGAGAGTTTATAGACCTAAACCTATTATTTTCTTTCTATAAATATTCCAGTTTACTCAGAAGCCACAGTCCTTGTGGCCATGATTACTACCATAAATGTGTGTATGATATTGTGATGTGTGTGTGATAAATGTCTGTGGGCACTTCATAATAACACCCTTCAGGTGGATAGTTGGATTATTTGCATTACCACTACATGTCATAAATTACTATCATCTCATTTCCCATTGGCAAGGACCGTGGCACTGGGTTCAAGTTCAAGGACAGAACCAAAATAATATCACACCTTTGAAAATATGTTTTCTGGAACCACTCCTGATATCTATTTATGTGTCATGGGACTTTCCTGGCAGCCTAGAGGTTAAGACTCTGTGTTTCCACTTCAGGGGGCACAGGTTCAATCCCTGGTTTGGGGAATTAAGCTCCCGCATGCCACACACGGTGGCCAAAAAAAAAAAAAAAATTGTGTTGTTTTAAGCTACTAAGTTACTGTAATTTCAGCAATAGGAAGCATATACAAGCACTGGGGTTCCCTTTACTCTCTTCCTGGGCTATTAATCACCACTTCTAGTGGTGGGCATGCTCTGATGTCCCTGTGCCCTGGGAACCAATTTTGGAAGGAAGCAAGTGGTCATTTCTTCCCCACGTTTGCAGTGGTGGGAAAGAGGAAACAGAAACAAAAGACTCATCACCAGACCCTGTCCTGACCCTCGCAGGGATAGCGAGCATGTTTTTCTCAACAACAGTGTCTCCTTACTTGTAACCTCTTGTGTATTATTCCCCTTGTTCAGCACCACAACTTAAAAAATTCAACCTTTGATTTATTTAAGTCAAACTTCTTACTGTGGCCAACAATGCCCGTAAAGTCTGCCTGCCTCATCAACTTTCCTTTACAGCTCTCCTCACCTCATTGCTGTATTCTGATCTCAGCAACTCCCTCTCCATGTATTTCTTTCTTTCTTTTTTTTTTTTTTTAAATATTTAGTTAGTTAGTTGTACCAGGTCTTAGTTGCGGCAGGCTGGCTCCTTAGATATGGCATGCAAACTCCTAGTTGTGGCATGCAAACTTAGTTGTGGCATGCATGTGGGACCTAGTTCCTAGACCAGGGATTGAATCTGGGCCCCCTGCATTGGGAATGCAGAGTCTTAACCACTGTGCCACCAGGGAAGTCCCTCCATGTATTTCTTGAATGGGTCCAGCTCCTTCCCACCTCAGGGCCTTTGCACCTGCACTTCCTTTTGCCTGGAACACTAAGCTGCCACTCTTTGCATGGTGGCTACTTTTCTTTCTTTACATTCCAGCTCAAATGCTGCCTCTACCAATCCCCTTCCCCTTAGGCATTTTCTGTCAGGTCAGCTGTCAATTTCGGTCACAGGACTTACCCTATTAGAAGCTAATCTGTTCGCATTGGTGTATACTTGTTTCCTTTCTGTTCTCCATGGAATATAAGTTCCATGCAACCAAGCACCTTCTTTGGCTTATTTGCCACCCTATTCCCAATGCCTGGGATCACTGACATTCAATAAATATTTGTGAAAGAGAGGGGGGAAGGGAAAGAAAAAACCCTGGTTATGTTTCCATTTCCTGATCTAGTGCATGAGTCCCTGAAATGACTCAGGGTTTATCCCAGGCCTGTCGTAGAACTGAGAGCCTCTGGCTTCTGGAACCTCCCTGTTGGAGCTGTTTCTGGGCCTTGACCCAGGCTTGGTTCAATATTTGAGCAGATCAGGCAAATCCTGGATTAAAAGGCACCCAGCTTGGGTTCTGCTTGGCTCTTAGAAAATGACCCTGATTTGTGAGTCTAGACCAGGGAGCCCTGTCATTTGTGAACAGAACCTTGTTTAGACATTCAGGCAGTGTGATGAGTGGGCCATAGATTCTGGAGTCAGAGAATTTCAGTATGACTCATGGCCATGTCACTTATCTTGTGTATTAGTCGGCTTGGGCTACCACAGACTGAGTGGCTTAAGCAACAGAAACATTTCCTCACGGTCCTGGAGACCAGAAGTCCAAGATCAAGTGCCATCAGGGTTGGTTTCTGGTGAAGCCTCTCTTCCTGTGTTGTAGATGGTCACCTCCTTGCTGCACCCTCACATGGTCTCTATTCGGTGCACACACTGGGTTGTGGCGGGGGGGGGGGGGGGGGGAGTCCTCTGCTGTCTCTCTCTTGTCCTAAAAGGACACCAGTCCTGTCAGATTGGAGCCCCACCCTTATGACTTCATTTAACATAATTATCTCCCCAAAGGCCCTTTCTCCAAATACGGTCACATTGGGGGTTAGGGCTTCAACCTGTGAATTTGGGGAGGACACAGTTCGGTCTATAACATCTTGTGACTAACATATTCTTAGCTTTGCTTTTCTTGCCTGTACATTAGAGATGGTAATACCTGCCTGTCATGGTTACTGAAAACATTAAGTGAGGTGAAGGAATAGGTGTGTGTTCCAATTCTCTGATACTATACTGGAAGCCCGTCTGAAACTTAATGGCTTAAAATAACATTTGTTCATGAGTCTGCAGTCTGGGCAGTTTCCAGATGGCACCCCCAGCCCTCTGTGAGCCCTCTGCTCTTCATGAGAGCAGAGGAACCTCACAGCTGCCCCCTGACCAAGTATCTAAAGGGGCCCAGAAGACACAGAGAAAGGTTTCTGGTTCTGGAACAAAAGTGATCACTTTGCTCACTTCTGTCTGCATCCTTGGAGCTCTTGTGGTTTGTCACATCACTGTTCGTTCAGAAGCCTTCATGGATGAGAAAGGTCTAGCATCACTTTCTAGCTGAAATCTCTCAACCATCATATCTTCCCCTGGTCTCATAGTGGGGTGTGCACATCCCAGCTGGACACAGCTGGACACTGGGCTGGCCTGGGGGCTGCAACTGTTGCAGGAAGGAGGACCCCCTTCCAGGGCCTGAGAGTGGGCTTTTGTCTAACACTCAGATATGAATTGTCCAAGGAGACACGTGTGCTGACAAAGCAAGAGACTTTATTGGGAAGGGGCGCCCAGGTGGAGAGCAGGAGGGTGAGGGAACCCCCAAGGACTGCTCTGCCATGCGGCTTCCAGTCTCAGGTTTTATGGTGATGGGACCAGTTTCTGGGTTGTCTTTGGCCAATCACTCTGACTCAGGGTCCTTGGCGCGCGTCTCTCAGCCAAGATGGACTCCAGCTAGGAGAATTCTGGGAGGTGAGTAGGACATGTGGACTGGCGTCTCCTGTTGACGTTTCCCATATTCTTCCGGTTGGCGGTGGTTTGTTCGTTCTGTGTTCCTTACCAGGCTTTCCTGTCGTAAAATAACTCATGCAAATTGTTACTGTCTGCCTGGCCAGTGTGGGCGATTTCAGTCTGTGTTCCCCTAACACAACTGTAGCCCAGGCCCTTCTGCACCCCCCGGAGGGAGGCCCATGTTCAGCCACAAGCAAGTCCCTCTCTCCCCTGCGTTAGTGGGGGACCCCTCCTGGTACCCCTCGTGATCAACACCACAATCCCCCACCTGTTCACACATCTCACACAGGGTTCTCTGGCTCAAAGAAATGCTCCTCTAACGAGAGGTCTGGTGAGGGTCCATGGCCATCCTGCCTCCTCTCTCCTCCTTCCTTCTCTCTCTTTGCTTCTTCTCCTCATTTGCTTTCTCATTCTGCACCAGCCCTTGTTCAAGAATACAGCCCTGACTCTTCCTGCTCTAGTTGCAGAGGGACCCAGTGGAGGTAAGATGCACCCTCCCCCCTTCTAGGAGACGTGGTTGAGGCCCAGAGGGGCCTGCAGACCTCCCTGGTTCTCTTCATCCCTGGGATCTTCTTGAACTGTGACAGGCTCTGCCTAGGACTCTTGGTCGCTGAGGGCCAGCTCTCTCCTCTACTTGCCCTGACCCAGGAGAATAAAACTTCCTTTGTCTTCACTTCACAGAGAAAAGATGAACTTTCTAGAAGGATCTTCTGTGTCGATCTAAGAGAAAGCAACTGGTGGATCTACAGACTGCTCAAGCTGATATATCTCTCGCTCCTCCTTTGGCTGCCTTCTGGCTGAAGCCTGGCCTGTCTTGGGGCCAACACACCCATGGTCCAGCCCTCACTTCCTCTTTCCTGGCAGTGTCAGCTGATCCCAGTGGGAGGCAGGGAAGCCTACCGCATCTTGCTGGCAGAGCTGGGGCCGCCACGTGCAGGACGAGGCTGGCTTCCGCAAGAGAGCATCACACTGCTTCCCTTGAGTCACTTGGAGGGCCACCATGACAAGTTTCCTGAATAGTGATTCCTGCACAGTGCTTACCTGATAAGGTCAAGTGGTGCTCTGCTGTGAAATAATCCTGCCAGAACAGGTTACAGGAAGTAAAGATCAATAAACACTAGTGCTGGTCCCCTACAGATCAGCTGGAGAACCAGGAACATCATTTAACTTCTCTGGGCTTTACCCTCATCTGTCAGATGAAGAGCTTGGGAACCAGGGAAACTGTGAGGAAGACTCAGGCTGACAGGATCCAAGGACGTTGCTTCACCTACCCTGTGGTCCATTCATCCTGGAAGCCCCTGAGGAAGTCTGTCTCCAAACTATTCTTTTCTTTCTGGGAAGCTCTGTTTTTTCCCATGGGCCTGGGCTGGGGGAGGGGTGGGAACTGCAGGTGGGGAGACAGGAAGGCTCTCGGGGGGAACTCTAGTGTCCCCCCTCTCCCCCAGTGGCCGCAGACGTGGAGGTCTGGGTGGAGTCCCCTCCCCAGGGCACAGCTGCCAAACTCCCACCCACCACCAGAGGGAAGCCCCCAGGAGACAGTGGAGCAGTAGTAATTCAAAGGAGCCTTCCCAGGACCAGGTGTGTGCATTCCTGGCCTGACAGCCGCCTCCCCCGCCGCCTTTCAGGGGCCGTTTGACCCCAGGCATTATGCAAAATAAAGCTGCCTTGTTTCCCCCGCCTGGCAACCCCGGGCTTCTTGGGAGGCTTTCTTGGGGAGAGGGAGGATCAGAGAGCAGCAGCTGGCAGAGCTGGGAATTTGCGGCGGGAAGCAGAGGAAGGAGGCTCTTACCCAGCTTCTTCCTCTGCACGTATGACCCCATAACTCTCAGGGCAGCTCCAAACCCAAGGAAGGACTCCACCTCAAACATGGGCACTGCCTGGGAGGGTCTCACTAGAAGCTGAAGGAATTGGAATTCAAGCCTTGGACAATTTTGTAGGGAGAGGAGTTCCTCTGTCGGGCCTCTAGGTGGCATGATTCTTCTCAAGGATCCATGGACGAAACTCTTGTTGGGGGTGGGCTGCTGAATAGTAACTGAGGGCTGCGAAGGGTACAGGACACAGAGTAGCATCCCACTTCTTTTCCAAGTTGATCCAGTACCCCCGTGAGCCGCCGGCAGAGAGTCCTAGAGACAACAGGTCCCTGAACTGGAGTTCAGCATTTGGGGAGGCATCTGTGGGGTAGAAAAGCCATGGTCCTCCATCTAGGTTCTTGTTCCAGCTCTTCCCCTACTAGTGGGCTCCCTTGTCTATTCATTCATGTCTTAGCGAGCGAGCTCACTCTATATATCAGGTACAGGACTGCGGAAGAGGGACTACACGGATGAATGAGAGCCTCATTCTCTATAATCCAAATCCAAATTTTCCCAATTTGACTCTTAGCCTAGAGAAGAAATGTGTGCTTATTCTAGTGTCCTGGGGGGAAGCAGCTTCATAAGCAGATAATTATAATGCAGGATGCTATGGTTATAAATACAGGCACGTACAAAGTTTCATAGAAGTTCAGAGAGAGGAAAATTAACTCTTCCAGTGAAGTTGAAAGAGGTTTCACAGAGAGAGTGAGTCTTGATGAAGAGTAGGTTCCTGGGAGACAGGAATGATGAAAATTCAGACAGTAACAGCAAAACCTTGAGGCGGGGAAGTACAGACCATATTTGGAGAATAGAAGCACCCTTTTCAGGTGATGTGAAAGCACAAAAGAACCATCTGAAAAAGCACTCGAGCTCATTAGGCTTCAGCAAAGTGGCCTGTTACGAAATATATGTGAGAAAAATCAATATTTTTTTAATTTTAGAAGTAAACAATATAGTAATATAATGGGGGGAAAGTCTTTCAGTAGCAAAGTAATAACAAACAAAAGACCAAGAAATGAACAAAACAATAAACATGCAGAATGCAGAGGAACAAAACTTTGACAGTTTCTGGAGGACACCTGAAGAAATAGAGATGCCCATTGTAATTCTGGACAGAGGGAATTCCCTGGCAGTCCAGCGGATAGGACTCTGCGCTTTCACTGCTGAGGGCTGAGGTTCAATCCCTGGAGGGGGAACTAAGATCCCACAAGCCGCGTAGCATGGCTAAAAAAAAAATAGGGATCTCCATCTCACATTGTGCTCCAAAATAAATTCCAAAATGACTCCACTCTTCCTCCTCCCTCCCTTGCAACTTTGGATCTCCTTTCCAGAGTGCTGGGTGACCCACTCCTAGTCCTCAGCAACGACAGAACCCCCATGGACTCTCATGCCGGCAAACCCAGACTCTGCGTGAGTCCACTAGTGAGGAAAACCTGGAGAATTTCTTTCACCTTTCTGAAAAGAAGGACTGTTAAATCCTCAGACACGGAGGCCTAGAACATTCCTGGGGTTCAAAACAGCAGATGACATTCAGCCAGATTGCCGAGGAGGAAAATTTCAGCACAGATGTTATAGATCTTTTATTTGTATTTTCTCCCTCTGTCATGGGTTGAATTGTGTCCTGGCCCAAAACACATTGAAGTCTTACACACGTCCCCATCCTCAGTCCCTCAGAATGTGACTTTATTTGAAACTAGAATCATTGCAGAGGTTATTAATTAAGCTAAAATGAACTCATACCGAATGAGGATGGGCCCTTGATCCAACACAATCGATGTCCTTATAAGAAGATGCCCATGTGAAGACAAAGACACAAGGAGATGCCTTGTGAAGACAGAGACAGAAGTTGGACTGGTACATCCGTAAGCCGAGGGAGGCCGAGGATTTCCAGCAACATCAGAAGCTAAGGGTGTGGGACAGTGTCTCACTCAGAACCCCCAGAAAGAACCAACTCTGCCAACAACTTGATTTTGGACTCAAACCCTCCAGACTTGAGAAGACATTTCTGTTGTTTGAAGTCACCCGGTTTGTGGTACTTCATTTCAACAGCCCTAGGCAACTAACATACCATCTTAAAAGGGAGAAATATTATTTAGGCATCATTTGAGCGAGTTCTTCTGAAGTCTACTAACCAATAAGTATGTGATTTCTCATGGAGTTACTCCTCTTGTATTTTTAATTCTAGAGAGAGGGCCGGTAGCAGAGGTGTACAGGCTATTGACAGGCACGCAACGAGAGCCAAGCCTTCCCTCTCCTCAGCCCCTCGCCCCAACCTGTACCCTGGCTTCCCCTCAGAAGACCAAAAGGCAACTTGGCTAGCTTCCCAGGTGGCTGCCCCCCCAAGGGGAAGCCACCCAAGCTCCCTCAGCTACTTTGGGGCTGGAGTTACCTGATTAGGAAAATGCCTCCCAAATAACACAAGAAAAGGAAAGCAAGGCATTTGAACAAAGGAATGCCAGGGTGTGGTATTTGCCACCCAGACCAGCCCACTTGCTCTAACTAAAAGGATAGGAGAATCCCATCTTTCTAGCATGAATCCAAGCTTGTCCAGGAGCTTGTGGACTGTTTAGGTTTTGCAGCCACAGTTTTGGCTGGTACAGTGAAAATAACCATCAGCTGCTGTAAAGAGGGGAGGAAAGTTCTTTGTACATCCTGTAACTTGGTAAAGGGAGCCTAGGTGGTGAGATCACACCAAAGATTTAAATTGGAGGGGGAATCTCATTGCCACATCCCAGCCTCTCTGATTAGGTCAGATGGAGTAGGTCTTTCCCTCTGCTTCATCCCGGGTCCCCTGCCATTGCTCCACCTCTGTGCCTCTCTTTTCTGCCATAAAGACTTCCTGCAAGTGCTTCCTTTGCTGGGACTAGCCTTCCCCATCTCCAAACCACTGCCTCTTCCCTGCTCCTCACCTGGCCCCCTCTTACTCATCCTCTTACTCTCCTCTCATTTCTTGGGAGAAATCCTCATCAAACATCCCATTCTTTCTGCTCAAAATTCTAGAGAAGGGATAACCAAAAGATAATTCTAAAACTGGATGACTGGGACCTCCCTGGCTGTTCAGTGGTTAAGACTCTGCACTTCTACTGCAGAGGGCATGGGTTCTATCCCTGACAGGGTAACTAAGATCCTGCAGGCCTCATCTGTGGCCAAAAAAAGAAAAAAAAAAATTTTAATTAAGGGACTTCCCTGTGGCACAGTGGTTAAGAATCCACCTGCCAATGCAGGCGACATGGGTTCGAGCCTTGGCCTGGGAAGATCCCTCATGCCATGGAGCAACTAAGCCCATGTGCCACAACTACTGAGCGTGCGTGCTGCAACTACTGAAGCCTGGGCATCTAAAGCTCAGGGCTCCACAAGAAGAGAAGCCACCGCATTGAGAAGCCTGAGCACCACAGCAAAGAGTAGCCCCCGCTCGCCGCAACTAGAGAAAGCCCACACGCAGCAACAAAAACCCAATGCAGCCAAAAATAAATTTAGAAAGAAAGTTTTTTTTAATTTAAAATTTTAAAAAGGCCTGAGCTCCTATGGATATGAGTGTGTCTTCACATTAGTTATAAGGTTAAAAAAATTAATATTAGCATTTTAATTTAAAATGAGATACCAAAAAAAAAATCAAACTTGAATCCAATCAAGTTTCTAAAATTCACATCAAATACACCAGAGGGATGCATTCAGCAAACCGTAGACTGTGGGAAACTCTACAGAACAATTTCTTTTCTTCTTCTTTTTTTTTTTCTTTTCCAGAACAATTTCAATGAAATAAAACAGGAGGAAGAAAAGAGATGGAGATGAAGGGGAAACTTGTAAGTTAAGGGACTTATAATGCATATCAACCAACTGCAATGGATAAACATTATTTGGATCACAGTGCAAATAAATATACAGTTTAAAAAAATCACAAAATAATTGGAAATTAAAAACTGCCTGAATATTGAATGATATTAAAGTTACTGTTCATTTTTTTATGTGTGATAATGGTACTGTGGTTTTAAGTACTTGTATACATTAGAGATACACAGTAAATTATTTGTCGCTGTAATTATATGATGTCAGAATTTACTCATAATGCTATGTGAGTGGGATGTGGATAGAGGTGTTTCAGTGAAACTGGGTTGACCATGAGTTGACAATTGACAAAGCTGGGTGATGGATGTAAGGTGTTATACTAGTCTTTCTACTTTGGTACGTTTGAAATTTTCTATCATGAGTTAACAAGATAAAATAAGGTGGACCAAACCTGGCAATGCCTCAAGACGTCTCAAAAAATAACACTACAAATCCTTTCTGAAGACATGTACCCTCTTCAGAGACCTCACAAGATTCCAACTGGTAGCATTCCAACAAATACGAGTTCACAGTTGAAATACACATGACAAAACAAGGTTTCGAGACCAAAAGTCAGCCAAAAAAAAGCAAAAACAAAAACTGTAGAGGGGCTTCCCTGGTGGCGCAGTGGTTAAGAATCTGCCTCCCAATGCAGGGGACACGGGTTCAATCCCTGGACTGGGAAGATCCCACATGCCTCGGAGCAACTAAGCCCATGCGCCACAACTACTGAGCCTGTGCTCTAGAGCCTGCAAGCCACAACTACTGAGTCCACGCACCACAATTACTGAAGCCCGCGTGCATGGAGCCTGTGCTCCGCAACAAGAGAAGCCACCACAATGAGAATCTCACCCCCCACAATGAAGAGTAGCCCCTGCTCACCACAACTAGAGAAAGCCCACACACAGGAACGAAGAACCCATTCAGCCATAAATAAATAAATAAGTAAATAATTAAAAGAGCAAGAAAACAAACCCTGTAGCTCCAACATAAATATATTAAAGATGTTTAAAGAAATTAAAGAGATCATTATAAGCATGAAACAGGATTGAGAAATCATCACAAAGAAGAGGATAATTCTATCAGCTTGTGTTGTTTCAGACCAACTTTCCCACTGAAAAGCTATTAGAAAATCTGTTTGAAGGCGCTGGAGAGCTACCAAGTCAGCATGGACTTACAGGACAAAGATCTGGACAGAAGAGAGGTCCAGAGAAGTGAGCCCAGCATTTGACACTGCTTTTCCCCTCAAGGCAATAGCCAAATCCAAAACCAGTGGATGAGACACGCATTAGTTTTTGACAGTTTGACAGTGTCCAGGAATCAGGCCTGCTAAAGAAGAAGTATTTATCCCAGTCTTTCACTTGGGATATGGAAGGGCTATACCCTAGGACATCAGTTCTCAGCACTTTTAATCTCAGTTCCCTTTATGATTTTAGAACTTATTTAGAGACTGCCCTGGTGGTCCAGTGGTTAAGACTCCATGCTTCCACTGCAGGGGGCTCAGGTTTGATCTCTGGTCAGGGAACTAAGGTCCCACACACCATGTGGTATGGCAAAAAAAAAAAAAAAAAAGCAAAAACTTATTTAGGACCTCAAAAATTATTTGAATTATAGCTATCAATATTTACCATATCAAAAATTAAAACAGAATTAAAATGTGTAAAACATGGTTTGATATTTACTATTAAAACGGTTTTTAAATATTTATCTTTAAAAATTAATAATAAACCCATTATGTGTTACCATAAATAATTTATTTTATGAAAAATAGCTATATTTTTCCAAAACAAAAAAAAAATATTAAGTGTCTTTGTTTTATATTTTTGCCTCTTGAATGTATGGCTTAATATAAGACAGCTGGATTCTCATATCTGCTTCTTTATCAATATGTTGTGGTATGTTGTTTTGCTTGATATATGTGAAGAAAATCTGGCATTACATAAATATATAGGTAGAAAAGGGTGGAATATTTTAATAAACTTTACAGATAATTGAGGTTATTTTTCTTTGATACTACACCAAAACTTAGTAAATGGTAATTTCTTGTAGGTTTGTTGCGATGAGGAGTCTGAAATCATATCAATGAATTTTCATACTTGCATATTTTAAAATATATTGGCCTATTTTGTGCTTTGAATGATCTCAAACCTGTGAGTAATTTTTAACATACATTGGTCATTGGGAAAATATTGGTTCACTGAATTATGCAGGATTTCCAAATGTTGAAACATTTCACTGTAGAATATCCAAAAGTTACATTCATTATTATCACCACCAATCTTTTCAGAAAAGTCTTTAACTACAGTTTGTCTTCCAATATTCTTTTAAGTAATTTCACGCATATTAAAAAAGCAATTACAAGCCTTCCCTGGTGGCACAGTGGAGAATCCTTCTGCCAATGCAGGGCACACAGGTTCGATCGCTGGGCCATGAAGATCCCACATGTCACGGAGCAGCTAAGCCCAGGCACCGCAACTGCTGAGCCTGCACCTTGGAGCCCAAGAGCCACAACTACTGAGTCCGTGCCCCATAACTACTGAAGCCAGGGCACCTAGAGCCTGTGCTCCACAAGAGAAGCCACCTCAATGAGAAGCCCGCTTACCACAATGAAGGGTCGTCCCGGCTCACCACAGCTAGAGAAAGCCCTTATGCAGCAATGAAGACTCAATGCACCCATAAATAAATAATAAATCTTTAAAAAAAATAAAATAAAATAAAATAGCAATTAGTTCAGCACACAACTCAATCTCACATTTTTTTCCTCCAGCCATGATACTTCTGCATACAATAGAAGTATACTATATATACTTGCAGTTTTGTCACACAGAATATTAAGTATTGAGACAATACAGTTAATCATTTTCACTGCTCATTAAGGGCATTTTTAAGTGAAACTGGCTTTTAATTTCTTTTTACTGCTAGTAAATGGTTTGGTATCATATCCTTGATTTGTGCTAGGGCATCAACGCTAAAGCACCAATGACATTACTGTCAGTGCACATTTCCACTCAGCTGGGGGGAAAAACACCTTAGTATTTTTTTAACGTTTTATTATATATTGGAGTTTAGTTAATTAACAATGTTGTGTTAGTTTCAAGTGTACAGCAAAATGATTCAGTTATACATATACATGTATCTATTCTTTTTCGAATTCTTTTCCCGTTTAGGTTGTTATATAATATGAGCAGAGTTCCCTGTGCTATACAGTAGATCCTTGTTGGTTATTTATTTTATATATAACAGTGTGTACATGTCAATCCCAAACTCCCTAACTATCCCTCCCATCCACCCTTCCCACCCTGGTAACTATAAGCTCATTCTCTAAGTCTGTGAGTCTGTTTCTGTTTTGTAAATAAGTTCATTTGCATCTTTTTTTTTTTTTTTTTTTAGATTCCACATATAAGCGATGTCACACGGTATTTGTCTTTCTCTTATTTCACTCAGTATGACAATCTCTAGGTCCATCCATGTTGCTGCAAATGGCATTATTTCATTTCAAATGCCTTAGTATTATTATCAAAGCAGTTTTAACCTTGTAGTTCCCCTAAGCACATCTCAGGGACTCCCAGAAGTCCACAGACTAAACTTTGAAAATCGCTGCTCCAGGGGTAAGAGTAAACCAGAAATAAACCAGCCCTCTTAAATAATGAAGCCCAGCGCTAAACCATCTTCATCCTTGCTGACCAGAAGTAAAAGGTAACCTTCTCTATAAGAAGATGAAATCTTCTTGAGCTTCAACTTATCTCTATGATAATTTATATACAATATCTGGCACTCAATCAAAAATAAGTGATACATGAGAAGATAAGGCATAACTGAAAAGCAATGGAAAATAACAGACAATAAATAGGCTCATAGAGATCCTAAATAATGGACTTAACAGACAAGGACTGAAAATAGCTACACATAATATATTCCGTGAAATAAAAGGCAAGAGGTAGATATTCAGAAGACAACTGGAAGCTAATTTTAAGAAAACAAACGGGAATTCTAGCACTGGAAATAAAGTAATTGAAATTAAGAATCAAAGGATGACTATAACAACAAATAGGACAAGCTGAAGAGAGAATTAATAAACTAGAAGGTAGGTTAAAAAATCCATAGTGGGACTTCCCCAGTGGTGCAGTGCTTGAGAAGCTGCCTGCCAGTGCAGGGGTCACGGGTTCCATCCCCGGTCCAGGAAGATCCCACATGCTGTGGAGCAACTAAGCTCTTGAGCCACGACTACTGAGCCAATATGCCACAACTACTGAAGCCCATACGCCTAGAGCCCGTGCTCCGCAACAAGAGAATCCACCACAATGAGAAGCCTGTGCACCACAACAAAGAGTCGCCCCCACCCGCTACAACTAGAGAAAGCCCATATGCAGCAATGAAGACCCAATGCAGCCAATAAATAAAATTAATTAATTAGTTAATTTTTAAAAATCCATAGTAAATCAAAGAGTTATACAAAAATAAAAAAAAAATACAAGAAAGAGACTAAGGAGACACATAGGATCTAACACACATGTAGATGCAGTTCCAGACAACGAAGAGAGCAAGAATGGGGTAAAATGATGTTGGAAGACTTAATGGCTGGGAAGTTGTTTTAACAAATGAAAAACATCAATTTATAGACACAAAAAGCACTTCAAGCTCCAGAAACAGCAGGAAGTATATAAAGAGAACCACACCAAGTATATCACATGGAAATTGCTAAACACCTCAAAAGTAGCCAGAGGAGGAAAAAAAGGGACATGTTATCTTCAAAAGAGCAACTATAAATGAGAAAATTGATTCTCACTAGAAATAATTGGCTCACACAATTGTGGTGACTGACAAGTTCAAAATCTGTAGGACAGGCTAGTAGGCTGGAGATTCAGAGTTGATGTTGCAGTGTTAAGTCCAAGTTCTGTGAGGATGCAGGCAGGAAACTCCAAGAAACCTGTCCTTACTCTCTTTTTTTCCTTTTAACTTTTTATTTTATACTGGAGTAGAGACGATTAACAATGTTGTGATAGTTTCAGGTGCACAGCATAGTGACTCAGCCATACATCTGTATGTATCCATTCTCCCCCTGTCCTTACTCTTAAGGCCAACTGATTAGATGAGGCCTACTCACATTGTAGAGGGTAATTTGCTTTACTCAATGTTCTACTGATTCGAATATTAACCATGTCTAAAAATACCTTAGCAGCAACATTGACTGGTGTTTGACCAAACTAGGCACCATAACCTAGCCAAGTTGACACATAAAGTTAATCCTTACATCTGTAGAAATATGAACTAATTGGCAGAGAAGAAAATACTGTGTTTTTAATAAATGTTTATTTGTTCTATTTAATGGTTATCCAATTTCAAACCATTTCATGATGTTTTGATCAGTTGGGGTTTTTTTTAAGCTCTTTATTGGAGTATAATTGCTTTACACTGTTGTGCCAGTTTCTGCTGTATAACAAAGTGAATCAGCTGTATTTATACATATATCCCCATATCCTCTCCCTCCCACCACTCCTTCCCACCCTCCCTATCTCACCTTTCTAAGTCATCACCAATCATCGAGTTGATCTCCCTGTGTTACACAGCAGCTTCCCACTAGGTATCTATTTTACATTTGGTGGCGTATATATGTCAATGCTATGATCAATTGGGTTTTAATAATGACTGGAAACAACCACAGATTTTTTTGTTTGTTTATTTATTTATTGGTTGCATTGGGTCTTTGTTGCTGCACACGGGCTTTCCCTATTTGTGGCTGAGAGGGCTACTCTTCGTTGCGGTACACGGGCTTCTCACTGTGGTAGCTTCTCTTGTTGTGGAGCATGGGCTCTAGGTGCCCAGGCTTCACTAGTTGTGGCACATGGGCTCAGCAGTTGTGGCATGCGGAGTTAGTTGCTCTGCAGCATGTGGGATCTTCCTGGACCAGAGATGGAACCCATGTCTCCTGCATTGGCAGGTGGATTCTTAGCCACTGTGCCACCAGGGAAGCCCCACAACCATAGATTTTAACATAAAGTTCTATTGTTATGAAATATTTTAAAAAGTAATTTATAAATATGTTTATTGCAGAGAAGCATGAGAGTGAAGGGTCAGTAAAAGTGTTTCAAGCACATATTATATTAAGATAAGATCCTGAGAGGAAAAGTTGGATGTAAAACTTCCAACTCTATAAAAGTCATTTTATGTTTTTTTTTAAGCTGATAAATGTAAAAGTCATCGCAAAATTTAGGTAATATTGGATAAAGTTAAAGACTGATGAAATCATTATATTTTTAAATTATATGCACGTGCATATGTATATATATACAGAAATCACATTTTTCCAACTAAATAAATAGGAAAAGTTTAATGTCAACTTAAAAAGTATACAAAATAGTACACAGTTTTTCAAAATTCTTTCACAGGGGCCATGAGCAGAGAAGTTTGAAAGCCTCTTCTGTAGACAACCTGACTTGAGGACAGTGTAGAATCTCAGAAACTTCCCTCCCATAACATGTCTTTCAATATTTACTCATTTTTTTAAGTTCTTTTTTTTCCAGGATTTCTCACCACAATGAACCACACCATCTACTCAACTTTAGGTTGTCTTCCCTTTCTTGGTGCAATGGAATTTCTCTCCCCTTCCCCAAGCTCCCTTCAAACCATCCTAAAGCCTGTGACCCTTTCAGCCTGGTTAGAGTTCTGAGCTGCCATGAAACGTCAAAGGATTTGTGACCCCATGCCTTCTGCAATTCAGAATGAACTTTTACTGCCATCATCTGAGTCATTTCATTGAAAAGTATTGGGACATGGAATGATTCACGTTATCTCCAGAATACTCCATGTAGTTTTTTTTTGTCTTTGTGTCAGTGAATGACCTAAATCTGCAGATTGGTTTTGACTTCAAGGTGATTGCCTGGAGGCCCCATGTAATCGGAGACTTCTGTCAATAGAGCCACTCTTGTTTCATATTCTTTGGTGGCTCCAAAGAGCACTTACAACAAATGCAATCTCCCAAGGCCCCTCTTTGACTTTGCCAAGCCTATCTCACTAACCTCACTGCTTCCTCACTAAACCAAATCACCGCATCTTCCTTCAGTTCCTGGAACAGGTAGCTCCCTTCTGCCCCAGGGCCTTTTCCTTCAAGGTATCTTACCCTGGAGAGTTCTTCTCCATACCCTTACAAATGCATGCCTGCCTCTTTGTCTTCACATTTGTCACAGTTTGACAAGGTATCTGCCTATGATGCACCACAAACAATTCTAGAAATCCACTCTGAAAGAATAGTCATATACAACTCAACAATGTACATAAAAGGATGTTTATTGCAGCACTTAAAGGGGTAAAAAGTTATTAAGAATTTAAATGTCCTTCAAGAGAGAAACAGCTAAATGGTGGTACATATGTAGCCACTTAAAAGAATAAGGTAGGGAACTCCCTGGCGGTCCAGTGGTTAGGACTCGGAGCTTTTACTGCCAAGGGCAGGTATGCAGGTTCAATCTCTGGTCTGATTCCACAAGCTTCCAGGTGCAGCAAAAAAAAAAAAAAAAAAGAAAGGAAAAAAGGTAGATCAGTAAGTCCTGGCACAGATAGTGGTCCATGGTATGTTGTATGTGATAAAAAAAAGTCACAGCACAGTCTGGAGCGTGTAATTCTATTTATGTAAAACAAAGTCAAGACACCCATGCAAATACAGAAAAGGTCCCAGAGGTCTCACACCAACCAAAAATGGGAGGATAGGGGCAAGGAGGACATTATTCTTTTCCACTATTGATTCTTATTTTGTGTGGAAATTTTACAGGAACTGTGTGCTTATGTAATAACATTTATCAAATCTCTTAAAGGTTAAAGTAAGTATGAGGAGTAGGAACTATCAACAAATCGGTGTCACGCTAGGAAAACATAATCTCTGAGAGAGAGCAAAAAGTGGAGGCAACTTCCCTGGCTGCTTCTTTGAGCTGAGCAGTTAAAAGCAGAGTGATTGCCCTGTTGCTGGAATTGGCAGCTGTAGCTGGAATTGGCAGTCAGGTGCTTACGGCCCATGCCGGGATCATGTCTTTGGACAAGAAGCTGTTTGCTGATGCAGGCTGGTTCACCATGCCCATGGATGCCACCACAGTTAGAAATGCCTCATTTCTTCTTGTCGGGGAGACCCAGCCAAGGGGAAGCTTGTTTGGCCAGGGCTTTGGGAGAAGGACTAGAAAAGGAGATAGGACAGAGAGGGGAAAAGAGATGCCAAAACCTAAGGTGAAAATTAAATAGATCAGCAGAAGAAAAGAGAATAAAGTAGGCAATGGGAGAAGAGAGAAAGGCAGGAGATGGGAGGGGGAAGAAGTGAGGAAGGAGGAAAGAATAGCTAACATTTATTAGATGTTAACTATGTGCCAATCATTATTCTAAGCACTGAGTGTGGTTTTATTTCGTTCTCTCTAATGAGGGTGGTTGTATTATTATCTCTGTTCTACCACTGAGGGAAATGGGGCAGCAAGGCACAGAGATTTATATAAACTTTCCCAAGGTCCCTCAGCTTGTAAGTTCTGATACAAGAATTCAAACCTAGGTTTTCTGATGCCAGAGCACCTGTTTCAGGGTTTTTTTTTGGGGAGGGGGGGTTGTTTGCTTTTGGGGTTTTTTCCCCATGAGTTGGAAGATTTAATATTGTTAGACAGTTAGATGTCAATATTACTGAGCGAAGGCTTTCTCTAGTTGCAGTGAGCGGGGGGTACTCTTCACTGTGGTGTGTGGGCTTATTGCAGTGGCTTCTCTTGTTGTAGAGCACAGGCTCTGGTTGTGCACGGCTACAGTAGTTGCAGCACATGGGCCCCTAGAGTGTGCTGACTTCAGTAGTTGTGGCATGCAGGCTAAGTAGTTGTGGTGCACGGGCTTAGTTGCTTCATGGCGTGTGGGATCTTCCTGGATCAGGGATGGAACCCATGTCCCCTGCATTGGCAGGCAAATTCTTAACCACTGAACCACCAGGGAATTCCCCCAAATCTTGTTTTTGTTTGTTTTTTACTTTTTATTTTATATTGGAGAATAGTTGATTTACAACGTTGTGTTAATTTCAGGTGTACAACAAAGTGATTCAGTTATACATACATATATCTATTCTTTTTCAGATTCTTTCCCCATATAGGTTATTATAGAGTATTGAATAGAGTTCTCCAGAGTGCCTGTTCTAACCTCTAGAATTTTAAGGACAAGAAGAGCACTGGTGACAGAGGAAGGAAGGAAACAAAGACAGAAAGGGAAAAAGAAAGGAAAACAGAAAAAAGAATAAAAACTCCGTTTGATAGTGACTACTACTTTCATTTCTAAACCATGGAGGTGGGGAGGATAAACATGCATGATCTCTTTCTGAACAGTTGATACTTGGGATTTTTTTTTTTTACATAAGGCTCAAAAACAGGCAAAACTAAACTATAATGTTAGAGATGTCTACTCAGGTAGTGAAACCATAAAGAAAGCAAGGAAATATTGAACATACTAGTCAGGAGAGTGGTTACCTTTGGACATAAAGAAAGAGATTGTGATCAGGACTCGGCAGGACGGGTCTTCTGGAAAATTCTATTTCTTCGCCTGAGTGCTAATCACAAGTGTTTCTTTTTTCATAATACCTTAAGCTGCATATTTATGTTTTATGCACTTTACTGTATATTTGTATTTATTTCACAATAAAAGAGGTTTTAAAAAATATCTTAGGAACAGTTTTAGTGATAGATGCCAGGTTGAGCACTCCAAGATCCTGTCTCAGAAAACAAATAATCGGGAATTCCCTGGTGGTCCAGTGGTTAGGACTCGGCGCTTTCAATGCCAAAGGCCCGGGTTCGATCCCTGGTCAGGAAAATAAGATCCCTGAAGCTGCGCTGGGCACCAAAACCAAAAAAAAACCCAAAAACCCAATAATCAACAGTGATTATGATAATAATTAGTTTAGATAGGCATAACGGGTCCTGTTCCTGTACCGATGTGCGTGATGGGGACTGACCGTGAGCATGAGGGATGTGGGGAAGCTTCTTCCCTCAGACCCGTGACACACAGTGGTGCCCAAGGCTGAGGAGTTTCACACTTGGACACTGGAGAGTCAACCCCTACGGTTGTGGCCTCTGAACTTCTCCTTCTAGAAACCTGGGTCCTGGAGGAATTTCAGTCTGGTTCTCCCATCATGGGTTTCCTCACCCCCACCCTTCCTTGCCTGCTCCCTCCCAGCCCCTTCTTAGTCTAGCTTTTCTGAATTTCTTTGATTAAGCTGACAGAGGCCATAATTGGACCCACTGACAAGAGCTGGACTGTGCTTTTCTCTCTCTCTTTTCTTTTTCTGCAATCTACAATGAGCCTTCCAAGTTCATTACCGCAGATGGTCCTGGGCAGGACCCAGAGGCCAGTGGCAGAAGCTTATTATCCAGCCTCGGGGACAGTGAGAGCTGGCTGGCAGCCGCAGTCATTCTGAAGCAGTCATGTCCAATTAGAAGAAACATTAGACACTTTCCTTCTGGAGCCCGTTAACAAATTAGTCCTACCACAAACTGAGAGGGACTGGATGGGACCAAATACCTTTTGACCATGGGATAATTTGATAATTTGGAGAAGAAACAGTGCAGAACACTGCTGTGTGTTTGCGTGTGTGTGTGTGTTTGGAGGTAGGGGGTAGCAGGTAGTTAGGGAGGAAGATTTGATCCTGTATGCCTGTCCTACCCAGAAATGAAACTTTTCTAATACTGAGCAACAACTATTACTGGGTTAAAATGGTCAGGAAATAGAGAAGAACAGCAGTCTTCTGCGGGGGGATCAGTATTTCACCCCTGGTTGACTTGCTGGGTTGGAGCAACTGTTTCACATGCCTTCAACCTAGGCATTGCATCCTCACCCATTTTTCACGTTTTAGTCCCAGGAAGTTCATGGGGAAAGGGCTGGGGAAACCTGGGACTCATGTACCTGCTGTGGTTAAATAACCCAAACTCACTCTTTTAAGGTTATGTTAAGTTTTCAAAAATTGGTTATAAATGGCTTGCTCAGGGGAAAGTGCTAATTAGACCTCTGAGATTTTTTTAAGAGTGTGAATCACAAATTTTTGTTGCTAAGGAAACAACTACGTTCAAATTACCATCACAAATTCAAATAGCCATTTTAGGTTCATTTATAAGAGAGCAGGGATTGGAAAAAATCTCTCAAAAGGAGAGCAGGAAAGGAAAATGAGGTAAGAGAAAAAATGCCACAGGTGAGAAAATTACTCCTGTTTTTCATCTAGAGCTGAAGAACTGAGAAATATAGAAACAGAGGACCACAGAGAAGACTCACACTCTTTTGCCATGATAGTTTATAAATCCTGGAATTTTCCAGCAAAGTCTTAGAGATTTTCTGCCAGCTCCCTGTATTTTCAATGCAGGAGTATTCTTTTTATTCATGATAGATCCTATAGTTATAAAGAAAAATGTGAGAATCCTATGAACAACTTCATACCAATACAATGAAAAAAAAACCTAGAAGAAATGGATAAATTCCTTCAAAAACAAAACTTACCAAAACTAACTCAAGGAGAAATTTTTAAATATTGAAATAGCTCCATATCTATTAAATATGCTGAATTTATCATTAAAACCCACAAAGAAATTTCCAGACCCAGATGACTTTAACTGGTGAATTCGATCACACTTTAAAGAGAGAACTAATACCAGTCGTACACAAACTCTTTCCAAAAAATAAAAAAAGAAGAAACACGTTCTCAATTTGTTTTATGAACAAAAAGCACTGGACAAAATTCAACAGATTTTCACTATCAAAGCAAACTAAGAGAAGGGAACTTCCTCAACCTAAGTACAGGAACTACAAAAACTTACAGCTAATATCATGATTAATGGTGAAATATAAAAGTATTTCTCACTAAGTCTGAGAACAAGGCAAAGATGTCTACTCTAACAAGTTTTGCTCAAAACTGAGGCACAGGAGGAAGGAAGGAAGGAAGGAAGGAAGGAAGGAAGGAAGGAAGGAAGGAAAGAAAGAAGAAAAAAAGGAAAGAAAGAAAGAAAGAAAGAGAGAGAGAGAGAAAGAGAGAGAGAGAGAGAGAGAAAGAAAGAAAGAAAGAAAGAAAGAAAGAAAGAAAGAAAGAAAGAAAGAAAGAAAGAAAGGAAGGAAGAAAGTAAGAAAAAGAAAGAAAGAAAGGAAGAAAGAAAGAAGAAAAAGAAAAGTAAAGAAGGAAAGAAGGAAGGAAGGAAGGAAGGAAAGAAGAAAGGAAAAGAAATAAAAGACAGAGGGGTTGGAAAAGAAAATTGAAACTGCCAATATTTGCAGACAACTTGATAGTTTATGTAGAAAACCATATGACTTCTATAGAATGACTACCACATCTTATAAGTGAATTCAGCAAGATTGCAAGATACAAGGCCCATATACAAAAATTAATTAAACTTCCAGATATTGGTAACAAACAATCGAAACACTTTTTTTAAATGTACCACTTACAATAACATCAAACAAATCACTTATCTAGAATGAAATTTAGCAAAGTATCTATAAGACTTCTACATTGAAAACAACAAAACATTGCTGAAATTAAAGACCTGAAAAATGGAGAAGTGTGTTACGGTCTTGGATTGGAAGCCTCTAATGTTGTTAACATTTCCATTCTTCCTATAAAATTAAACAGAGTCCAGAAATGAACCCACTTGTATGATCAATTAATTTTCAACCAAAATGCCAAGTCAAGTCAATGGAGAAAGGAAAGCCTTTTTAACAAACTCTGCTGAAACAACTATAGATTTTAAAGAAAAAAAGAACCCCAACCCCAATCTCACTCCATACGTAAAATTAATTTGAGATAGATCACAGACTAACATAAAAGCCAAAACTATAAAACTTTCAGGGGCAAGAGGGGAAAAAAGCCATCTTAGCTTTTGCAAAGAATTCTTGGAAAGAAAGCAAAAAATATTAATCACTAAAGGAGAAAGAAATAAATTTGACTTTATCAATACCTCTACTCTTCAAAGATAATGAAAAGTCAAGCCACAGACTGGGAGAAAGCATTCACAATGCATGTACGTGATAAATTCCTTGAATACCAATATAAAATGGATCCACACAACTCAATAATAATAAAATCAACCTATTTTTTAATACTTATTTATTTTGGCTGTGCCAGGTCTTAGTTGAGGCATGCAGACTCTTGGTCTGCATGCAGGACCTGATGCCCTGACCAGGGATTGAACCCAGGCCCCCTGCATTGGGAGCAGAGAGTCTTACCCACTGGTCCACAGGGAAGTCCCTCTACCCAATATTTTTTATTTTTTTATTTTTTTAAACATTTTTTAATATAAATTTATTTATTTGTTTATTTATTTACTTATTTTATTTATTTATTGGTTGTGTTGGGTCTTTGTTGCTGCACATGGGCTTTCTCCAGTCACTGTGAGTAGGGGCTACTCCTCATTGTGGTGCACAGGCTCACCATTGTAGTGGACTCTCTTGTTGTGGAGCACGGGCCCTAGGTGCGTGGGCTTCAATAGTTGCGGCACATGGGCTCAATAGTTCTGGCCCACGGGCTCTAGAGCACAGGCTCAATAGTTGTGGCGCATGGGCTTAGTTGCTCCGCGGCATGTGGAATCCTCCCAGAGCAGGGCTCGAATCCATGTCCCCTGCATTGGCAGGCGGATTCTTAACCACTGCGCCACCAGGGAAGTCCCAATTTTACCTCTCTTAGATCCAGCAAATTCCACTTCTAGGTAGAAACATATCCACAAAATGACTGTCATAGAAACATTCATAGTTGCTTTGTTAATAATAGACCCAAACTGGAAACAGACAGATGTCCATCAACAGGCGAAGAGATAAACAAACAGATATAACTACACTATGAAATGCAACTCAATAGTGAAAAACAATGTTGATAACAGGTAATGACATGGATGACTCTCACAATTACGCTGAGTGAAAAAAGCCAGACAAAAGGAGTACATACTATATACACATCTCTTTCACAGGAAGTTCTAAACTAGGCAGACCTGCTACATGGTAATGGAAATCAGATCACGCTCAGCTGGGGCCACAGTGATTGCAAAAGGGTTTGGGCCTCCACAGGGGATTTTTTGCTTCATATGAAATGAGTCTTGATGGGAGTCTTTCAGGTGGTATGACGGGCCAAGGGAAAGATATTTGGGGGGATGCAACAGGAAAACGAAGTCTGTTTAGCAGCCTCCACAGTGGTTATTTCCATTTTTAAGAACTTCAATTTCCTTTCCTTCCTCCCTCCCTTTTCTCCTTTCTTCCTTCTCCATCTCTCTCTCCGCTTTTCTCCAGCTGAAACTGTGGGAAATGCCGGTACCCTCCTGAGCCGAAACCTTTTAAAGATGTTTTAATCTGATTTCAGAGAGGCATCTCTTGATCCCTCCATTGTCTGTGATGGAGCAAAAATTGCAGGCCCGTAATTATCTCTTCTCCTGGCAGGCCTTAAGATGAAACAGACAGGAAGACCTGAGCGGATTCTTCTCAGATGCCACCTCTTAGCACTGGGCTTTGCGAGCCTGTTATTTGGGGTGCTACAGAAGGCAAGGCCCTATCCCGCCAAGGATCAATGGGAAAATAAGCAGTTGCTGGTGAATAGACTGCGGTCTCCTACAGTTGTCAGGCCTCCTTCGTAATGGCTATTTATCCCCACTTAATTGCTACCTGGGTTCCCCTCATTCTGTGCTGGCTGGCACTTCCCACCACTGCCACCCGGGCAAACCCAGGGCAGCCTGCAGAGGTGCGGCTGCCTGCCCGACACTCCTTCAGAGGCCAAGGGATGCCCACCGTGACCTCGGCCAGGTTGACAGAGATGCCGCCTACCCTGACTCTCCCCAGTGGTGTCACCTGATGTCCGGTGCCTGTGACAGCTGTGCCACCTCGGCCTCGGGTCTGCTCTCTTCCCAGCTCAGTGTCCAGGCGGTTTGCGGGGAGGCCTGAGGAGCAGGTAGTTCTCTTTGACAACAAACAGAGGCTGAAAAAAAGAAGCCCGTGTCCTCAAAGAGTGGAAGAGCCCAGAAAACCTCCGAGGAAGGGAACCTCAAGCCCATCTACATCCGGACTTCTTGTGTACGGTAGGATAAATGGAGACCCCTTAAAAAAAGAGAAGAAAAGCAAAAAGAAGCATGTTAGCATAAAAGCAAAAATCCAACCAAAGTTTTATTATCCAAACCGTGTTGTATAATAAACACATCATATCCTGAACAAATTTGACAAATGTAAACGAGTGTGAACTTGAAAAATTAAATACTATAATTTATAATTTGGTCCAATTTGTTAAAAAAAAAAAGCTTAAAAAAAGGGTCATTGTTCACTTATAGAGCTAATTCTGGGAGAACTGCGTAATCACATAATTTTCCATACTGGGAATGGCAATCCCTTTGATTTGCCCAGGTTAGGCAAACAAGTTTCGTTTTTGTTCCCATTTAGATTGAGTGTCAGGTCTGCCTGGAATCTGGTGTTGGGTCAAATTGTGAGATCCTCTGCGGGCTCGGTGGGAAAGAAGGTCAGATTCTATCTGTGAGGTGTACGCGGGCACTAGGGTGACAGTTATTGGCGCTCAGGTCCTGTATCTGCTCACCCTGGTAAGAGCGCCTGCATTGGAGAATATAAAAGTCTTTTCCAAAGCCTTCTTGGCGGCACTTCCCTGGTGGCGCAGTGGTTAAGAATCCGCCTGCCAATGCAGGGAACACGGGTTCAAGCCCTGGTCAGGGAAGATCCCACATGCCTCGGAGCAACAAAGCCCATGCACCACAACTACTGAGCCCGTGTGCTACAACTACTGAAGCCTGTGCACCTAGAGCCCGTACTCTGCAAGAAGAGAAAAGCCACTGCACTGAGAAGCCCACACACTGCAACAAAGAGCAGCTCACCGCAACTGGAGAAAGCCCATGTGCAGCAGTGAAGACCCAATGCAGCCAAAAAATTTAAAAATTAAAAAAAAAAGTCTTCTTGGAAAAGAATCACATTATTAGCCCAATTCTGCACAGCAGAAAGTTGAGACCAAATAACAGACTCCAAATTCTCATCGGTTAAACTGTTCTCTGGTATTTTGAGTAGATTTGGTCCAGCCCAGGAGTCAATGGGAACTTCATTACAGAGCCACATACCCAAACTCCTGAAAACAGTTTTACCCCTTTGGTTAGTGTCCTCTGCAGAAGTTTTAGCTCTTAGGTAAAAAAAGAGCTTCAATTACTCAGAATTCCACTTTAATTAAAGAAATCAGCTTGCCTGCTTAGCAAGTAAAAGGAACTGTGCTCAGTCCTACAAGGAATAAAATTTTAAAAGTCTAAGGCATAATGCTAAGACCTTCAGTGGGGAAAGAAAAGTCTTTTCAGCTAATGGTGCTGGGAGCCCCGGATATCCACATGCAAGTAAATGAATGTGGACCTCTATCCACACCATATACAAAAGTTTACTCAAAGGGAATCAAAGACCTCAATGTAAGAGCTAAAACTATAACACTCAGAAGAAAACAGGTATAAACTTTCATGACCTTGAATTAGGCAATGATTTCTTTGATATGATACCAAAAGCACAAGAAACAGAAGAAAAAAATTGGTAAATGTACTTTATCAAAATTTAAACTTTTGTCCTTCAAAGGACACCACCAAGAAAAGACAGGTCACAGAATGGGAGAAAATATTTGCACATTATATATCTGATAATAGCCTAGTATCCAGAATATATAAAGAACTATTACAGCTCAACAATAAAAAGACAAAATAACTCAATTTTAAAAGATTTGAATAGGGACTCCCCTGGTAGTGCCGTGGTTGAGAATCCACCTGCCAATGTAGGGGACACAGGTTTGATCCCTGGTCTGGGAAGATCCCACAAGCCGTAGAGCAACTAAGCCTGTGTGTCACAACTACTGAGCCCATGTGCTACAACTACTGAAGTCTGAGCACCTAGAGCCCATGCTCCTCAGCAAGAGAAGCCACTGCACTGAGAAGCCCACTCACCCAACAAAGAGTAGCCCCTGCTCGCCAAAACTAGAGAAAGCCTGTGCAGCAACGAAAGACCAAACACAGAAGAAAAAAAAATTTGAATAGACGTCTCTCCAAAGAAAATACACAAATGGGACATGAAAAGATGCTCAACATCATTAGTCATTAAGGAAATGCAAGTCAAAACTACAATGAGGTACCACTTTGCATCTACTAGGATGACTATAATCAAATAGATGGACAATAACAAGTGTTAAAAAGGATGTGGAAAAATTGGAACCCTCATACATTGCTGGTGGGAATGTAAAGTGGTGCAGTCACTTGAAAGAGTCTGACAGTTCCTCAAAAAGTTAAACAAAATTACTATATGACAGCAATTCCACTCCTTGATACATACCCAAAAGAACTGAAAATGTATGTCCACACAAAAACTTGGACATGTATATTCATAGCCACATCATTGATAATAGCCAAAAAGTAGAAACAAGCCGTGTCAACTGATGAACGGATAAACAAAATGTAATATAGCCAAACAATGGAATAATACGTAGCCATTAAAAGAATCTGGTACTGATACAGGCTACAGCATGGATGAACCTTAAAAACGTGCTAAGTGAAAGAGGTGAGACACAAAAGACCACATATGATATGATTCCATTTACATGAAGTGTCCAGAATAGGCGAATCTAGAGAAATAGAAAGTCGGTTAGTGGTTGCCAGGGGCTGGAGAGAGGAGGGAATGGTGAGTGGCTACTAATGGGTATAGGGCTTATTTTGGGGGTGATGAAAATATTCTGGAATTAGATATTGGTGGTGGTTGCACAACTTTGCGAATATGCTAAAAGCCACTGAGTTGTACAACTTTAAAATAGTGAATTTTATGACGTGAATTATATATCGACTTTTTTAAAGGCTAAGGCATTGTCATTCTCAAATAGCTGACAATCTTCAGTGTTCAGACATTCCTGTTGAACACCATGTAATTATCAGTACTGAATGTTTTTATCTTCTGAGGTAGTCACCAATCACATTATTCTTTTTTTTTGTTTCATTTTTTTTGTTTTTTGTTTGTTTGGTTGGTTTTTTAAGCTCTTTATTGGAATATGATTGCTTCACATTATTCTTGATGACTTAACTAACTCATGACCGAGACAAGAAAAATATAAATCAGTCTAGAAAATACATTGCATTAATTATTCAAATTTTAATTAGTAAGAATGGAGCATTTTACAATTAAATGTTTTTCTAAACAACCAGGAAAATAGTAGTCATATCAACGGACCTGGAGACAGCTCCATTTGATGGCATTGGAAGTGACTCTAGGACTCAAGTGTAACAAGAAAAGCTCTTGTGTTTTTATTCGTTCATTCATCCCTCAAAACTCTACTGGTTATTATTGTCTGCTGGGCCCTGGGGGAGAGACTATGAATTTCCTCAAGGAATTTCCTCAAGGAGCTCAGTGTCGAAGGGAAGAGGAAGACCTCCTGCACTAGGAGGGCCATCACAGAGCCCAGCTGTGGCCCATCCCATGGGACAAAGTTTTTGCACACAGATATATTTAAGGCGCCCAAGATCAGCTCAGTGTTTGACTGCATTTGCTCTCTGATGAATTACAGTATTTTCTCCAATCATATGTTATTACCAAACTAGCAATTGGCAGCACAATCTTGACCTCTACAGTGTATTAAAAAAAAATTTTAGTAAATTGCCAATATAGAAAAATCAGGAGGTCTTAAATAAAAATCAAAATGTCTAGCTTGTTTTAAAACTACTGGGGCTTCCCTGGTGGTGCAGTGGTTAAGAATCCACCTGCCAACTAATAAAAAAAAAAAGAAAAAAAAAGGAATCTACCTGCCAGCGCAGGGGACACGGGTTCAGTCCCTGGTCTGGGAAGATCCCACATGCTGCAGAGCATCTAAGCCTGAAAGCCACAACTACTGAGCCCAAGCACCGCAACTACTGAAGCCCGAGCGCCTAGAGCCCATGCTCCACAGCAAGGGAATCCACCGCATTAAGAAGCCCGCACACCACATCGAAGAGTAGCCCCCGCTCGCTGCAACTACAGAAAGCCCACTCACAGCAACGAAGACCCAACGCAGCCAATAAAATAAATAAATAAATACATAAATAAATAAAAATAATTTTTAAAAAATCTGGTGGTGCTAGCCCCACGTGCTGGCCTATAATTCTTGGGCGGGCTGGAACAGTGCCTGCTCCCACTCACCAAGGGCAGAAATGAACAAGGACCCCTATAATTGGCAAGGACGGATGAGTTGGGTGATGGGCTCAAGGGCTTCATTACACTATTCTATTTTGTGTTTTTTAATGTCCATCGTAAAAAGTTAAAAGCCAACAAAAAATGGGAGGTATGCATTCTCCAAGTGACCGCAGTCCCCAACCTGCTCTCTTGTCACTGAGGCAGGATCTTAGTTACTATTCACTGGACGTGCGCTACTCTTTTTCTTAGCAGTATTAAAAGGCAACTGAACTGTTCCTCACTCCTCACCTGTTTGTGCAAGACCTCTGCTAGCATTTGAGTACAGTCTTTGGAAGAAGTCTTAAGCAGAAGGCACAGCCTGGCAGCCAGTGGTCAAATTTGGACCACAGATGTGTTTCTTTTTCGGCCCAAAGAATGTTTTCCTTAATAAAAGTTCAATGTTGTAGATGGGCAGGACTGGCCAATTTTTCCCACTCCTTACCTCCCATTACATTATTATTATCTGTTCCAACAAACATTGATGTTTCTTACCTGGCCCCTGGAGGCATCTGAATTTCAGAATCTGACAGGAGGGACAGTGGTTGTATTCAGCATTTTTTTTTAATAAATTTATGTATTTATTTGTTTGTTTTTGGCTGTGCTGGGTCTTTGTTGCTGCGCTCGGGCTTTCTGTAGTTGTGGAGAGCAGGGGCTACTCTTTGTTGTGGTGTGCAGGCTTCTCTTGTTGCAGAGCATGGGCTCTAGGCGCACAAGCTTCAGTAGTTGTGGCATGTGGGCTCAGTGGTGGTGGCTCGTGGGCTCTAGAGCGCAGGCTCAGTAGTTGTGGCCCACGAGCTCAGTTGCTCCAAGGCATGTGGGATCTTCCCAAACCAGGGCTTGAACCTGTGTCTCCTGCATTGGCAGGTGGATTCTCATCCAATGTGCTACCAGGGAAGTCTCTGTATTCAGTATTTATGCTGGCATGCAGGTTGGCACTGTTAATCTTCAAGAGTCTTGAAATCCTATCTGCCCACTGACTCCTATCTGTTGTGAAGATGACCATATCTTCCATTTAGTGGTTTTGTGAAAGTCTTCTATTTTGGGGAGTTTAAAATAGCTCTTAGGAATTCCCTGGAGTGGTTAGGACTCCACGACTTCACTGCTAGGGGAATGGGTTCAATCCCTGGTTGGGGAACTAAGATCCCGTAAGCCACACAGTACAGCCGAAAAAAAAAGAAGCTCTTTATCTTTCCTAATGGTTTATTAAATGATTAATTCTGTGTTATGCCTGATATTGTCATTAACATCATCCCCACTGTGATTATGTCTAATCACTATTAGATGTTCAACAGAAGAGACTAACTCATTCTGTAACTAAATATAGTTTATATTCAAGGAAATGCAGATAGTATAAGCTGAGAAATTGACAAGCTTCCTAATAGAGAAAAAAAGGCAACCCAAAATAGGTTTAAGAGATTATTATACCTCTATCAAGTTGAGTACAAAAATTAAAAGGGTAACATTCTGTGATTATGAGGAAACAGGTACACTTCCATATTATTCAGTAGCTATAAACCAGCTGAGTAAGTAACTTGCAAATGTTACAAGAGCTGCAGTCAAATAATTCTATTTGGAAAATATATTTCCAAGGAAATAACCAAAAATGAAAAGTACAAAGATAGTCTTACTAGTGCCATTTACAAGAGAGAGAAAAATGTAAACAAACCTCAATGGCAAAAATAAGCAATAAACTAAGAAAACTTTTTGTTTATTAACAAAATAGCAAACTATAAATTTTTTGATTGACAATTACGTAGTTGTGGTCCTTATAAATGCAGTGAGCATGTACACAAGAGCTAGAGAAAAGCACAATGAAACAGAATGCATACACACTGCTTTCATATGAATAAAAAAACTATGTTAAATCATTGAAAAAGATCAGAAGAGAACATACAGAGGTGCAAAGAGCTTTGGCTTGAAGTTCATATACGGTACAAGTGAACAATTTTAAAGGGAAGAATGGAATTGGGTTAGTGAAGTCGATGAGGAGGATGTAACATTTTTGATAGCGTTTTCATGGTACCCATGTTAGATGAGGGGGAAAAAAGACAGAATGTGCATGGGGGAAAATAGCCCATAAGCATGGAGGTGTGCAGAAGCATTTGAGGGAACACGGCTACTACTGAACCGCCTAGAAGCTGACAATCCCTGAGGAATTCCCTGGTGGTCCAGTGGTTAGGATTCTGCACTTCCACTGCAGGGGGCACGGATTCGGTCTGTGGTGGGAGAACTAAGATCCTGCCCAACATGGCGGGGGTGGGAGGGGAGAAGAAGACGAAGCTGACAATCCTTGGTCTTTATACAGACAAAGCACGAGCTTCATTGGTAGACTGAATTTCTTAAGGTCTATTTGGAGAACTGATGAAAAGCTAGAAAGTTGTCCTGTACTGAATCTCATCCAGCGAATGGGCGGTGTGTTGATTCAGTCTTGACTTTGTAAAGCTGCCCCTTGGTCAGGCTGGAGAAAAGCTTGATCGTTGCTGTGATATTTTGGATGGTGGATTACTCAGCCTTTGTCAAGCACAGGATTGCTACACTGGGACATCCCTGGGAATGCCAGCTCTGTAAACACCAGGACCACTTTTCTGGTCAAGACAACCCAACCCATGCTAAATCCTGACAGTTAATGTCTTTCTGGTTTAGCATACCATACCACGTGGGGGTAAGATTTAGTAGGTTCCAGGGCTCTCCAAACAGTGATGACAGAAGCATGACACTAATCCTTACCACTGCCTTTTCATTCTCAAATAAATTAGCACTACCATCTCAATGAATGAATTGGGCAGAGGTAACTCATTATGAACAAAGAAGAAGAAAGGGTTTATTGGGACTTCCCTGGTGGTCCAGTGGCATTCCAATGCAGGGGATGTGGGTTTGATCCCTGGTCAGGGAAGTAAGATCCCACATACCTTGGGGAAACTAAGCCCACATGCCACAACTATTGATCCCGTGCGCCTCAACTAGAGACCCAAGTGCTGCAACTACTGAGCCCGTGCACCCTAGAGCCCCGGCGCCACAACTAGAGAGAAGCCTGCACTGCAACTAAAGAGTTGATGCAGCCAAATTAATTATTTTTTTTTTAAAGCAGATATATAGAAGCTTGAATCACAGCATTCCCTGGTGTGGAAAACAACTACAAACTCTCTTTGATTGTTCTAGAATTATTCCTATGTATGTCTTCTCAGCCCAACCTAACTGTAAACATGCTTCTTGGAAACAGTGAGTGGTGCCCCAATAATATGTGCAGTGCATAACCTACACAACTGTTCCTGCTTATCCTGATTAATTTGGGTAGTATATGAGGAGTTTAAAAAGTTTTGCTGATGTTCTTGCTGTAGGAGTTCTCTGATCTCTCTGCTTCTAAGAAATACAGGGAAACATCTCATTTTTGAGAATGACCTGAAACTCTCCCATCACCTTTTAAGTAGACTGCTATTGATTATTTGATTTATTAAGTAATTCAACAAACATTAGTTAAGTAACAATGATGGGCCAGGCTTTGTGTCCAAGCAATGGAGAGAATCAAACAAACAACAAGAAAATAAGACATGGACTTGTCCTCACGGGGTTTAGAAAATTGAAGTAAAAAGAATCAAATAGTTCTCGCCCTTATTTTCTATTTGAAATAGTGCACAAACCTCCGATAGCTTTTTTTAACTTCTCACTTCAGTCAGTATCTATTTTCTCCTCTCTTTTATCTACAGAATGAGGGTAGAGATGTGAATAACCTACATCTCATTAGCAACGAGCTTCTTAACCACAAAACAACAAAGCAGGGAATGGGGGCAGTTGATGATCAAATAAACTCGGAAAATGAGTCAAGTCACACTCCACATTGGAGGTCCAAATTCACATTCATGTACTAAAGGGTCTGAAGATGAGTTTTTCTTTTTTTCTTTTTTTTAAATTAATTAATTTATTTTTTTGGCTGCGTTGGGTATTCGTTGCTGCACCTGGGCCTTCTCTAGTTGTGGTGAGCGGGGGCTACTCTTTTGTGGTGCACGGGCTTCTCAGTGCAGTGGCTTCTCTTGTTGCAGACCGTGGGCTCTAGGCGCTCAGGCTTCAATAGTTGCAACATACACGCTCAATAGGTGTGGCTCATGGGCTCTAGAGTGCAGGCTCAGTAATTGTGGTGCATGGACTTAGTTGTTCAGTGGCATGTGGGGATCTTCCCAGACCAGGGATCGAACCCGTGTCCCCTGCATTGGCAGGCAGAGTCTTAACCACTGCACCACCAGGGAAGTCCCTGAAGAAGAGTTTTTCACCTTTGGCTGGCTAGTCCAGGATTTCCAAAACATATCAGCCCGTGAAATCATTTTCTTTTCATAGATATTCTAACACTAACTTTAGCAAATAGTTCTCAGAGTGTGAGCGAGTCGTAGATATTCTACCTTGGAATCACCTGGGGGTACGTTATCAAAATCTTGCAGGGACAGTTCCACGGGCTTAAGTTAACATTTTAAATCACTAATGCTTTACAGGGAATAGTGAGTTAGTGGTCAGCAGGACTGGTGACCAGCAGGATTGGTGTCCAGTAAGAAATGGGCAGGGTTAGGGGCTTCCCTGGTGGCACAGTGGTTAAGAATCCGCCTGCCAATGCAGGGTTTATGGGTTCGATCCCTGCTCCAGGAAGATTCCCACATGCCACAGAGCAACTAAGCCATGCACCACCACACCTATTGAGCCTGCACTCTAGAGCCCGTGAGCCACAGCTATTGAGCCTGTGTGCCGCAGCTACTGAAGCCTGCCTCCCTAGAGCCCGTGCTCCTCAACAAGAGAAGCCACAGCAACGAGGAGCCCACACACCACAACAAAGAGCAGCCCCCGCTTGCCACAACTAGAGAAAGCCCATGTGCAGCAACGAAGACCCAATGCAGCCAATTAAATAAATAAATAAATAAAGTTATTAAAAAAAAAAAAAAAGAAGAAGAAATGGGCAGGGTTCGGTGTGGGCAGCATCCCTAAGAAACTTTGGGCTGGTGACAGTAGGGCTGAATCAAGCACCCAAATCCTGGTCCTGGTGTCCTCTTGGGCTCATGTGTGATCTTGGGGAAGCCACTTTCCTCCTAGGACCATCTATGAAGGTCCTGGGTTTTGGATTGTGGAAATGCATGAGAACACTTTTATTTGTCAGTGATCGGGGGTCATGACCGACATGGAGGCTGTAGGGAGTACAGATGGTAGAGGTTTTCAGGTATGTGGAATTCCTCGCCTTGAAGAACTGCACTGCCTGTTGCATGATTTTCTGATGTTCTTCTGGAAATGTACACAGGAGGTGAAAAACCTGCTACCAATGATCAGAACCTAGAACCAAATCCCGAGCTACACATAAACAGTTTACTATGCACCAGAGTTTCCAGGGATGCAACTGCATTAGGAACCAAGAGAAGATTGTACTTAATGTATTCAGAATTTTACCTAGAACTTTACCACAATTTGGGGAAATCACATCACTAATGATAATAGTACTCAGGTTCTGTTAAATTGCCAATGTTACAGGCCTGTATCAGTCTTCCCTTGCAGCTGTCACATTCACGCTGACTCAAAGTATAGATTCAGGACTTCCTAGGTGGCGCAGTGGTTAAGAATCCGCCTGCCAATGCAGGGGACATGGGTTGAGCCCTGCTCTGGGAAGATTCCACATGCCATGGAGCAACTAAGCCTGTGCACCACAACTACTGAGCCTGTGCTCTGGACCCTTATGAGCCACAACTATTGAGGCTGTGTACCACAACTATTGAAGCCCACACACCTAGAGCCCATGCTCCAAAACAAGAGAAGCCACTACAATGAGGAGCCTGCGCACCACAATGAAGAGTAGCCCCCACTCGCAGCAACCAGAGAAAGCCCACGTGCAGCAACGAAGACCCAATGCAGCCAGTAAATAAATTTAATTAATTAATTAATTAAAAAAAACAAAGTATAGATTCAAGCATCTGATCACTTAGAGCAGTGCTACTTGAAATGACAGTGTGCTACCAGAGAGAGAACTTGCACCAGAATGTAGATCAACATCTTATTTCCTTCATTAAGAAAGTCTTGCTATGAAAAAATGTCTGCTAAACTAAATAGTGTGCTTCAATATAGTTGATTTTCATTTCTAGTATAAGCTCTTTATGTCATTGCAGATCAGCAACAGTTTATGTTTATGGCATATAATTTTTTATAGTCATGTCTGGAAGTAGGCTTTATTATCAATGTCTTTCATTTCAGGAAAGGAAAGGGACCATAACAAATATTGGTTATTAGAAAAGAAAACTGAGTCCAACACATCTGATGACCATTGGGGTGAATGTTTGCCAGGAGGAAATGAGCTTTAGCTTGTCCATAGCATCACTGGCTGCCTCACCCAGTTCTCTGATGAGACAGTTGATGATTTCTCGATCTTGCGTAAAATGAATGCTTGTCCATTGCCACCGGGGACACCTCTTTCCACCCGAACACAGTCCCTAAGCCCCACCCATAGAAAGTCTGAAGCACCCCGCTAATGATCTCTGAGGTCTTTTTCAGACTTTTTTTTTTCAACTTATTTCTGTACCTTTCAAGCTTTGGAACTTTGTGCCTTGACTCATCTGTATGGCTGCCCGAGTCACAGAAAGAACTGATGCTGTTCCATCAAGGGAGAAGTTCAAAGTTTTCTCCCCTGCAGAACAAGGACAATGACCTCCTTCATTGCTCTGTCCCCTAAATGTATACTGGATAAAGAGTAAGATGCCTCTGCTCCAGACAGTCAACACAGTTTGGTCCAGCAGGGGTTAAAGCTGGCTTCTTGTCTCTGCTGGGGAGCCAGGCGGGATGGGGCTCCTCCCGTAATGGGCACAGATGCTGCCATGCTTTGTTGATTACAATCTCCCACACCAAGGAAGCTTTGACTAGGTTTGACATAATCAGCTCACAGCCTCTGCCTGCACTCTTTCACAAACAGGCCATTTTCACATCTTTTTCATGGAATCCGACAAGCGGAAAAATAATTAATGTTACCTCAGCCCAACAATGACCCTGGCTCTGATTCAAAAAGAAGGCATGTTGCATAAACTGCCCTTTAATTGAGGGCTGGGGGCAGACCCCACATACTCCTGTATCGGTTCTGCCTCCCTGGCCAAGGCTGATTAAGGCTTTCCTAAGACTGAGGACCCACGGTCACTGAGTACTACTAAGTTTCAGGTTCAAAGAGTTTCCGAGAAAGAATTCTCTTCATGGTGTTTAGCAAGCACAGACCAGTTTCGTCTGTCAGAAAATTCCAGATGGTACTTTTGGTGGTTCCCATTTTATTGATGAAGACAAAGTGACTTGCTCTTTGCAGAAGACGCAAAATTAGAACCCACAACTATTTTTCAATATTTTTTTTTTCTTTTGAGGAAGAAAATACAAATGTATTTTATTATAGGAGTCTACATGGCCATTTACACAATTGTTGCGGATGGTGCAGCCATTCAAGTGGCAAAATGGTACAGCCACTTTGGAAAACAATCTGGCGGTTCCTCAAATGGTTAAATAGAGAGTTACCCTTTTTAAAAAAAAATTTATTTATTTATTTATTTGGCTGTGTTGGGTCTTCATTACTGTGCGCGGGCTTTCTGTAGTTGCGGCGAGCGGGGCGGGGGCTACTCTTCGTTGCGGTGCTCGGGTTTCTCATTGCGGTATTTTCTCTTGTTGCAGAGCACAGGCTCTAGGCACTCAGGCTTCAGTAGTTGTGGCGCACAGGCTTAGTTGCTCTGCGGCATGTGAGGTCTTCCGGGACCAGGGATCAAACCCGTGTCCCCTGCATTGGCAGGCAGAGTCTTAACCACTGCGCCACCAAGGAAGCCCCTAGAGCTACCTTTTGACTCGGCAATTCCACTCCTAGGAATTCTCCCAAGAGAACTGAAAACATACGTCCAAACAGAAACGTGGACATGAATATTCATAGACGCATTATTCATAATATCCAGAAGTTGGAAACCACCCAGGTGCCTCTCAACTGACAAACGGATCAACAAAAGTGGTATAGCCATACAATGGAATGTTATTTGGTCATAAAAAGGAACGAATTATACACTATAACATGAATGAATCTTGAAAACATTATGCTAAGAAACCAGTCACAGAAAAAAAACCACTTATTATATGATTTCATTTATATGAAATGTCCAGAATGGGCAAAAATAGATACATAGAAAGTTGATTCATGATTGCTTAGGTCTGAGGAGGATGGGAACTTGGGGGTGTGGGGAAGGTGTGGATAGTGAAGGGGTGCAGTTTCTCTTTGAGATGCTGAAAATATTCTAAAATTGATTGTGATGTTGGTTGCACAATTCTGTAAATATACTAAAAATCATTGAATTATACACTTAAAAAAAGTGTATAGTACACTAATCTTACTCCAGAAAATATTATTGTCAAATTGTGAGCCAAGAACGCTGGCAATTCCCAACACCTTTTGGGGTGTCTGTAATTACTTTTTTTTTCCAACTACACATCCACGCGAGGCTAGATTTTTCTTTACAGAATTCAGCAATACAATATAATGCAACAGATTGGATGCAGAGCAGATGTGAGAACTGAGCTGTCTATGTTTTTTACCAAGCCGTAAAAAAGCTTCTCAAAAAAGTAAAAGAAAAAAAAAGTCCCAGGAATTCCCTTGCAGTCCAGCAGTTAAGACTCAGCGCTCTCACTGCCCAGCCCAGTGTTCAATCCCTAGTCAGGGAACTAAGATCCAGCAGCCAGTGTGGCCAAAAAAAAAAAAAAAGGAAATAAAGAAAGAAAAACAAGAAAAAGTCTACACATTCACTGTATAAAATTGGAAAATGTGGAAAAGTAGAAGAAAGACAGTAAATATCATGTATGAGCTAATCAACCACTGCTAGCATGTTCGTACATTTCCATCCTTTCTTTTTTCTGACTTCTTGAGTTCTGAGTCTTGTGAAGGGTGAACCTCTGGAAAGAGGCCAGCTCTGCTGGACAAGCCCCTTCCCTCTGTTGTTCCTTGGTTCCTTCAAAGTAAAGCAATCAATGCTCACCTTGCTGGAGTGGTGCTGGGGGATTCCAATTAGACCTGCCTCAAGGCCATGATTACTTACTTATTACAAAAGTAGCACATGGTCATTGTTAAAAAAAAAACATTGTGTGGGGAATTCCCTGGCAGTCCAGTGGTTAGGACTCTGCATTTCACTGCAGAGGGTACGGGTTCGATCCCTGGTTGGGGAAGATGCTTCAAGCTGCTCAGCAGGGCCAGAAAACAAAACAAAAAAGAAAACATTGTGTGGGTACACATGCATGTGTCTGGGTATCGTGAATATATAAAGCAGAAAACGTAATGATCTGAGATATCAGATCAAGGTAGCAGATGAGAATACACATCTTCAACTCTTCAACACTTAAAATGAAGGAAAAGTGGGTTAAATAAAGAATAAGTTTATCATAGCAAATAGGAGAGATGCTACTAGCAGATCAGAAGTCGTGAAGAATTCTCACAGACAGAATAAAGAAGGACAACAGATAAATAAGAAGAGAAGCTCTAAAAACACTTAGGCAAAACTACAGGTGAGGAAAAACAAATTCAAAGCCACACCAAACACCAAGTCAAATAATAAAAGATACACAATCTCATATCTGCAATTCCTAAATCCAAAAACTCTCAAGACGGAAAGGTTTCTTTTCCTAAGTTTGGTACAAACGTTTGAGGCAAAACCCAACCAGGACTGATATGGAGCTATTTTTAGACTTTGTCTCATTTCTTGTGAATATTCATTTTTTCTTTGCAAAAAATTAATATATCTGATTACATGGTGCTGCCCCAGATTTTGCTGGGAGTGTTATGAAATATTCAGTAAGTGCAGCGAAATACCTTTTTTAAATTAAAAAAAATTCAGAATTCCAAACACGACTGGGTCTTAGGGATCGGAATAAAGAATGTGGACTTGTACAAATATCAGAAGAGGTACTTGGGGTACAGTAAGAACTGGGTTTCCATCAACAGGAGAATGAATAAGTTGGGATACTGTCTACAAAATCCCAAAGAATCAACCAAAAACAAAACAACCCCCCCTCCCCAAATGCCTGGAACCAGTAAGTGAGTTTAGCATATTCTCAGGATTCAACAACAACACACAAAAAACAATCATGCTAAAAACCAACGCTAGTAATGAACACCTGGAAACAGAAATTAAAGCACACTACTCTTTAAAATTGCTTTAAAAAAAAAAAAAAAGGAAATATTGGGTATAAATCTAACAAAACGTATAGAATCTTGTGCTAAAAACTACAAAATGAATTAAAAACTTATGAAAAAAGTTTTAAAAAGTCTAAATAAATTGACAGAAATGCTATCTTCATTAATTGAAAGACCCAACAGAGTAAAAATGTCAATTATCCCTACATTTATTTATTTATTTATTTTGGCGGTGCTACACCTTAGTTGCAGGACACGGGATCTTTGTTGTGGCATGCAGACTCTTAGTTGAGGCATGCATGTGGGATCTAGTTCCCCGACCAGGGATTGAACCCAGGCCTCCCCTGCATTTGGAGCTCAGAATCCTACCCACTGGACCACCAGGGAAGTCCTTCAATTATCCCTAAATTGATTTATCAAAGTCCAAGCAGGATTCTTTGTAGATATAGACAAAGTGATCCTGAAGTTTATATGGAAATACAAAGAAACTAGAATAGCCAAAACAATTTTGAAAAAGAATAAAGTGAGAGGAATCACATTACCTGACTTGAAGCTTATTTATATAACTTCAGTAATTAAGACATTACAGTGTTGGGACTTCCCTGGTGGCGCAGTGGTTAAGAATCCGCCTGCCAATGCAGGGGACACTGGTTCAATCCCTGGTCTGGGAAGATCCCATATGTTGCAGAGCACCTAAGCCCACGAGCCACAACTATTGAGCCCACGTGCCACAACTACTGAAGCCCGGGTGCCTAGAGCCTGTGCTCCACAACAAGAGAAGCCACTGCAATGAGAAGCCCACACACCACAACAAAGAGTAGCCCCCACTTGCCACTACTAGAGAAAGCCTGTGCACAGCAACGAAGACCCAACTCAGCCAATTAATGAATTAATTAATTATTGAAAAAAGACAGTACAGTGTCAATAGAGGGAAGGACACCTAGATCACGGCACAGAATAGAGAATCCAGAAATGAACACCAACTGATTTTTTGGTTGCTTTTTTTTTTTGGCCATGCCACATACAGGATCTTATTCCTCCAACAAAGGATGAACTCGCATCCCCTGCAGTGGCAGCATGGAGTCTTAACCACCGGCCCTCCAGGGAAGTCCTTTGGCCAACTGGTTTTTGACAAAGGTGCGAAAGCAATTCAGGGAAGGAAAGATAACCTTTATAACAAATGGTATTGAAAATATTGCTATTCAGAGAGGAAAAAGAACCTTCACCTGAATGTCACAACTTACACAAAAACTGACTCAAAATAGACAATATGGACTTCGCTGGCGGCCCAGTGGTTAAGATATCACCTTCCAATGCAGGGGGTGTGGATTCGATCACTGGTCAGGGAGCTGAAGTCCCACAGGCTTCATGGCCAAAAAAAAAACAAACATAAAACAGAAGCAATATAATAACAAATTCAATAAAGACTTTAAGAATGGCCCACATCAGAAAAAAAGAATCTTAAAAAAAAAAAAAATCATAGACCTAAATGCTAAGCTTAAAACTATACAACTTCTAGAAGAAAATACAGGAGAAAATCTTTGCTACCCAGTGTTAGGTGAAGAGTTCTTAGACATGACAACAAAGGCATAATCCACAAGAGGAAAAAAATTGATAAACTGCTCTTCCCCAAAATTAAAAACTCTGGTTCTGTGGAAGACTCTTTTAAGAAGATGGAAAGGGGACTTCCCTGGTGGTTTAGTGGTTAAGAATCTGCCTTGCAATGCAGGGGACATGGGTTCGATCCCTGGTCGGGGAAATAAGATCCCACATGCCACAGGGCAAATAAGCCTGTGAGCTCTAGAGCCCACGAGCCACAACTGGAGAGAAGCCTTTGTACCAAAGGAAGAGCCCACATGCCACAACTAAGACCTGACGCAGTCAAATAAATAAATATTAAAAAAAAAAAAAAAAGATGGAAAGAAGTCATAGACTGTGATCAAATGTTGGCAAATCACACATTCAAAAATGAACTTGCAGGTGGTGGGTGGTGAGGGGCGAAGGGGAAGCTGGGATGAAGTGAGAGAGGAGCATAGACATATATATACTACCAACTGTGAAATAGAGAGCTAGTGGGAAGTTGCTGTGTAACAGAGGGAGATCAACTCCATGATGGGTGATTCCTTGGAGGGCCAGGTCAGGGAGGGTGGGGGGGAGTCGAGGGAGGGAGGGTGGGGGGGAGTCGAGGGAGGGAGGGTGGGGGGGAGTTGAGGGAGGGAGGGGATATGGGGATATGTGTATAAATACAGCTGATTCACTTTGGAGTACCTCATAAGCTGGTACAAGAGTATGAAGCAATTATATTCCAATAAAGAGCTTAAAAAAAAAAACGGAAAAAAAAAATGAACTTGCATCCAGAATGTATAAAGAACTCTCCAAGTTCAACAGTAAGGGGAAAAAAATCCGATTAGAAAACAGGCAACAGGGACTTCCCTGGTGCTGCAGTGGTTAAGAATCTGCCTGCCAGTACAGGGGACACTGGTTTGATCCCTGATCCAGGAAGATCCCACATGCCGCAGAGCAACTAATCCCGTGCGCCACAACTATTGAACCTACCCTCTAAAGCCTGTGAGCCACAACTATTGAGCCCACATGCCACCACTACTGAAGCCCACACACCTAGAGCCCTTGCTCTGCAGCAAGAGAAGCCACCCTAATGAGAAGCCCGTGCACCACAATGAAGTGGAGCCCCTGCTCGCCACAACTAGAGAAAGCCTGTGTGCAGCAACAAAGACCCAATGCAACCAATAAATAAATAAAAATTAAAAAATTAAATTAAATTAAAAAAGAAAACAGGCAACACTCAAAAAGATACTTTATCAAAGAGAATATATGGATGGCAAGTTAGAACATAAAAAGATTACTAATATCATCACTTGCAAATTAGGGCCATGCAAATTTACGCTATGATGAGATATTACTAGGCACCTATGGAATGGGTAAAAGAAAAGGTCCTGGTTATACCAAGTGCTGGTGAGGATGCAGAGCCACTGGATCTTTCATGCATTGCTAATGGGGATGTAAAGTGGTTCAGCCACTCTGAAATACAGTTCAGCCATTCCTAATCAAAATAACCTTACCCAGCAATGACAGTCCTGACTATTTATCCCAGAGAAATTAAAACTTATATTCACGCACACGAAGAGAATGAACTATTGATACGTGCAGAATCTTAAATGGATCTCAAGGGCATTATGCTGAGGGAAAAAAAAAAAGCCAATCTCAAAGGGTTACTTATTCCATGATTCTGTATATTTAATATTCTTGAAGTGGCAGAATTACAGTAAAGAGAATAGATCAGTAGTTGCTAGAGTTGTAGTAAAGGAAGAGTTCTGTATCCTGGTTGTGTTGGTGGCTACTGTTATCTGCACGTAATAAAATTTCATATAACTATTCACGCACACATACACACACACAGAGGAGTGCATATAAAACTAGTGAATATAAAACTAGTGAAATCCAAATAAGATCTGTACCTGAGTTTAGTTTGTTATATCAACCTTACCTTTCTGGCTTAGACAATGTACTATGCTTGTAAGATCTTGGGGGAAGCTAGGTAAATGGAACGCTGTAACTCTCTGTACTATATTTACACCTTCTTCTGAGTCTTAAACCATTTTTTAAAATTTTTGGGTTATTGAAAGAAAAGCAATGGAATGATCATTGCAAAACTTCAGAAACTGGTTACCCAAGGAGAGATGCAGGAGAATGGAATAAATAAGAAATATAAAAGTAGACAGAAATTACTAGTTATTTTGAAGTTCTGAGTTCACTGATGTGTTTGTGGCTATCCCTTCCCTTAAGATGTTTTATATAGATATGGATGTGGGTGTAGATATTGGTAGAGATGGAGATCTAGATGTAGATGTAAATGTAGATGTGGGGACATAAAGTTCCGTGCACATCAAAGCAATATTTTAAGAGTTAATGAAGAAAAGGAATTTTAATAGAAAGTTCTGAAACAGTATATGTAATAAGAGCCAATCAACATCTAAAGAAAAAAAAGCTCTGTTTCTATATGCACATATATATGTATAAATGCATAGGAAACTGCAGAGAGAATGCAAGAGCAAAGATAGAGTCAAAAGCTCTGGTGAGAGTATTGGGATTGTGCATAGACAGGGGAAGGGGAAAAGGAAGGGATGAGAGTAAATTGAGATTTTCCCCTTCTATGCTCCACATTTTATACTTAAAATTTTTTCCAAGGGAATGTATAAAAACTATGTGTCACTGTAGCACTGCCATCATATGTTCTTTCTGAACTAGACATTTATTCTGCATATGGCTGTTCTTTCCTGCCCACAATGCTTCTGCTAAACCATCACCTCGGGACGTAACAAAGTGTCTTTTTAATGTATATAAAAGCTGCTGCACACTGGCTCTCTCTAGTTGCAGAGAGAGAGGGCTATTCTTCATTGCGGTGTGCAGCTTTTCACTGTGGTGGCCTCTCTTGTTGCAGAGCACGGGCTCTAGGCGTGAGGGCTTCAGTAGTTGTGGCACACAGGCTCAGTAGTTGTGGCACACGGGCTTAGTTGCTCCACAGCATGTGGGATCTTCCCGGACCAGGGATCAAACCCATGTCCCCTGCATTGGCAGGCAGATTCTCAACCACTGTGCCACCAGGAAGTCCCACAGACTGCCTTAGTCACCTTTATTCACATAGCATTGCTTCTGACCAAGGAACTTCTTTTACAGCAAATGAGGACTGCAATGGACTCAGGATCACAGAATTCATTTCTCTTATCATGCTCTCTATTATTCTAAGGTGGAGCCTCTATAGAACAGTTGATGACCTTTGGAGGACTCAGCTATGTATGCCATCAACTGGGTGGCAACACCTGGCAGGGCTCGGACCATGTGTGCTGTAAACCAGTGACCCACATATGCTGCTACTCTTCCAGGGTCCGCAGGCCGGGGGCCACGGGCCGGGGTGGGAGTGGCTCCTCTCACTGTTAGCCTTGCTTATCCACAGCCAGCGTTTGGCTTCCCGTGTCCACAAGTCTGGGTCCTGCTGGTGAAGTGGTCTCAGTCCCTGGGGGGGGGGGCGGGGTCTCCCACAGGGAGACTGAAGAAGAAGCTGGGACAGCCACCTGGCCACGTTGCCTCCTCACTCCAGTGAATCAACAGGCAAAGAGGTCACTGTACTCTTTGGGGTGATTGATTCTGACTCTCAAGAGAAAATCAGGCTGCAGACGCACCACAGAGGTAACGAAGAATATGTCTGGAATGCAGAGGCTTCCCTGGGGATCTCTTGGGACTCTCATAGACTGTGATAAAATTCAGTGGAAAACTACACCAGCCCGATGCAAGCAGGCCTGCTATTGGCTCAAGCCCTTTAGGAGGAAAAGGTTTGGGTCACCTTCCCAGGCAAGGAAACTGGACCAACCAAGATATTTGCCCAGGGCAGATGGAGGATGGAATGGGCAGGGGATGAAGTGGCACACACCTAGCACAGGATTAAGAGAAGCTGGAGGAGATCTAGAGGGAGCTGGACCAGCTGCTGGCTTAGAGGATGCCAAGTTCTTCTGGACAAAGCAATGAAAGCTGCTAGCACAGTGGCTCTCAAATTCTGGTGTGTGTCCAAATCTCTGGGGGAAGATTTTTTTAAACTGCTGTGTCTAGAAGCCTCCCAGCCTAGGCTTCCTGCTCAGAACCTTCTAGGTAAGGTCAAGACATCACCTATTAAGGTCTCATACAATTCTAACACACAACTACAGCCAAGACCTTTGTGTTGGAAGATGGGTACTTGTGAAACATTCATGCATGGCCCCCTTGCTCCCCAGTTGCCCAATATAATTATTTTATTTTCCAAATGAATGGTACCCCCCTAAAGCATATGTCCACGGATGATAAGATATGCAAAGCTGCAAAGTTTGGAACTCCTATTTCCCCTACTCGGGCCTCATGAATTTTGCTTCAATTTGTAAAATAGAAAAAATAAATAAATAAAAACAGTCCCCACTAGTAAAGGTATTCTTTTATCCTGCTTATGATAGTAAAGCTTTAAATGGCCATTATAAACTTCTTACCTGGGCTGACTGGCTTATCTCCAGAGAGACTCCCTGAGAGGATAAGAGATCTCTGCTATAGATGTGCCAATTGACATGTGATTAAGGGGAACAGTCAGGACATCTATTCTATATGTGTGTCATGATATTGTATCCTATCAAGGCCTAGAAAGATGAGAACTCATCCCTGGAAGCCAAAGGCCAGGTCTCTCCTGAAAGGTAGAATCATTTCTGGCACTAGTAGGCTGATGAACACACCAGTCTTTTTATGCAAAGATATAATTACTCCCAAAGTCAGTGCACTTGTTGCGTTCAAGGATTTCTTCCAATAGCGGTAATAAATTTGTGATTATTCATCAACTCCTGTGCTGACCACTGTTGGCTTTTTAAAGAGTCAAGTCTTGTTAAGGGTGTATTCCCAAGGGATGAATTTTCACCTGCCCAAGAACCTCCACCCTGTCTTCCCATCTCTGGAAATCTACCTCCATTTATTCGAAATTGACCATACTATGGAAATTTCTCAGGATCTGACTCTCCACCATCCAAGGTGACTGGCTGCTTGACTGATAATTCAATCTTATTTCTGTGGTAGTAGATGATAAATTAATAGCAACCATAATAATGTACAAAGTACAACACTTTCTATGACATTAACATGAATCCTTATGGCACCCCTGTGAGGTGGGTTGAATTGTCTCCATTTCAAAGATAAGAAAACTGAAACCAAAGGACCACAGAATTCAACAGCAGAAAATCAGGATTAGAGCCCAAGACCACCTGCTCCCAAATCCGCTCCTGACTGAGTGTCCCTGGTGAGATGTTTATCCCTTACTGCAAACTCCTCCCATCAGAACCACGATATGCTTTATATTAGATATCTCTGGAGAATACAGTCTTAAGTCATTTTTTCCCAAGTTTGGCTAATGATAAGACTCTATCTGCAGATTTTTAAAATAATACAGGGTCTGGAATCCCAGCCCAGACCACTGATTTTGACTCTTTAGTACAGAGGCCAAGGAAGGTATATTTTTTAAAAAATTTAATTTATTTTTTAATTTTTTTGGCTGCGTTGGGTCTTTGTTGCTGTGTGCGGGCTTTCTCTAGTTGTGGCACGTGGGGGCTACTCTTCATTGCAGTGTGTGGGCTTCTCAGTGCGGTGGCTTGTCTTATTGCAGAGCTTCAGTAGTTGCAGCAGGTGGGCTCAGTAGTTGTGGCTCACAGGCTCTAGAGCGCAGGCTCAGCAGTTGTGGTGCCCGGGCTTAGTTTCTCCTCGGCACGTGGGATCCTCCCAGACCAGGGCTCCAACCCTTGTCTGCTGCATTTGCAGGTGGATTCTTAACCACTGCACCACCAGGAAAATCCCAGGAAGGTACATTTTTAATCAGACATGATGAACCACCATCATAATCCAAGAAACTCCTCATCAATGGAATTTCTACGAGCTAGAGAGTAGCGTGAGGTAAATTATGGGGAAGGAATAGGGGAGTTCTTAAGTAGCTGAAAAATCCCACCCAATACAATCCTCCAGGGACCACTCTGGAAGTAAAGGGGGAAATGAGAGCACAAGCAAGCAGGCTTCCCACCCTGGGGCTTGATCTTAGCTAAAACTCCTCAAAAGACTGAATACTGATGTTTTCTTTGAATGAGCATTGTAGAGTCATACTACTTGAGTGTGCATTCTAGCTCCTCAACTTCTAAACTTTGTGAGTTTAGACTGATCAGCTAACCTCTCTGTGCCCCAGCTTTCTCATCTGCAAAATGGGGGATGGTCATTGTAGCTACCACCTAAGGATATTGTCAGAATTAAATAATATAATATTAAAATAGTGTCCAGTACATAGTAAGTATTCAACAAATATTATTAGTTATTTTGGTGTTAGATAATAATATCAAATAATAAGAATAAGAATACTCAAGTTTATATAATGCTTATGCTACAAAAGAACTTTGACCTGTCCATTTAATTTTTTAACCTACCATGTATGAGCTTCTAAGATATGTCAGGCATCACATCAAGGGCTTTACATATAATTTTTAAAATGTATTTATTTATTTGTTTATTTGCTTATTTATTTATTTATTTTTGGCTGCATCGGGTCTTCACTGCTGCACGTAGGCTTTCTCTACTTGTGGTGAGCAGGGGCTACTCTTCATTGCGGTGTGTGAGCTCTAGACTTGTGGGCTTCAGTAGTTGCAGCACATGGGCTCAGTAGTTGTGGCACTTGGGCCCTTATTTTGGAGTAATTTAGACTCACAGCAAGTTGGAAAAATAGTGCAGAGAGGTCCGCGTACTCTTCCCCCAGCTTCCTCCAATGATAACATCTTACATACCCATACATATAATTTTGTTTTTTAAGATGAAACTTTCCAGAGGAAGAAATTGAAGCTAACTCCAGCAACTTTCCTAAGGACAAACAAACTCAAGGTCTTCAACTAAAGAAAAAAAGCTGCCCTTATCTTTTATTTTGGGGGGAGGAGCTGGTCGGCGACAGAGAAGGGACAATCAGAAAATAGGGGCTTCTCCTTTTGCAGAGGACTGAGCACTCCCACAAAATGCTTCACTCTTCAGAGATGGCTACGTATTTTATCCCATTTAGCTCCTGAAAACAGCTCTAAGAGATAGCAGGGTAGAGACTGTCTTATTCCAATGTCACATATAAGGAAAGTGATGTTTAAGCAATTTGTCTAAAGTCACAGGGCAAACTCAGATACAGTTGCCTTAAAAAATGTCCAGAAGAAAGGTTGTGTGAATAAGCACAGAGTTTGTCTTTTCATTCCGTATCCTCAGTGCCACTGGGAAATAAGTAAGCGAAGGAGTTGTCATCTCCAAATGAACAGTTTGTAGGGCGAGAAGAACGCCTGGTGTGCTGAATATGTGGAAACCCTTCCCCATTTCCTTCTAAACTCCTCTGAAAGGATAGGAACCTTTCAATGAGACAACAGACACGTGAACTCAGGCTTTCAGCCCGGAAGGCATAACACAGGGACCACAAAAAAGAGAAATTGTGCCGGCCTTATCATTGCCCAAATACCTCCAAAGAAGCCTTTATGCTGTGAAGCGTAAAAGTGAATTTGGCTCCCTCTTTAAAACCCATGGACCAAACTGGATTTACTGTTTGAGTGCAGGAAACTTTACCAAGATTATGGAAACAGAAAAGAATTTGAGATTAACACATACTGTACATTTCAGTACAGGTGGCAGGACAATTAGAAATCTAGTTAAGCTAGAGAAAATCTCCATAAATCTGGGAGGGATTTAGATCTTGGTGTGCTTTGGTGTAACCCATCATCAGATGTATGTTGTACTCGGTCTCAGTGCATCCAGACTCCCCAGGTGCGGGGGAGATGATGTAAAGGGGAAGAATAAAGAAGTGATTTTTCTCTGATCCGCCTTTTGTGTGCAGCAAACGATTAGGTGGCACTGGTGCCTGCGAGGGGAACTGAGTGAGTCCCTGAGTGCTTCCTCTTGTCACTGTTTCACAAGTTTCACATTGCCCTTTTTAAAGGAACTAAGATAATCAAGGTAATTCCTTATATGCAGATGCTTGATTTTGGAATTAGAAATAGTTGATGCACCTCAATACATTTACCTTGGATCTTTTTTTTAATTTAATGATTTGGTTGCGCCGGGTCTTAGTTGTGGCATGAGAACTCTTAGTTGCGGCATGCATGTGGGATCTAGTTCCCTGACCAGAGATCAAATCCGGGCCCCCTGCTTTGGGAGCACAGAGTCTTAAAAACCACTGCACCACCAGGGAAGTCCCTACCTTGGATTCTTATACTTTGGATTCTTACAAAAGCCCTTGGTGGTTTTGTCTTGTGTGTAAATGCTATGTATTTAGCATAGGTATTAAAGATAACTTTCTGGGGGGAAAAAATGTAACTAAGAGCATTCCCACAAAATTTGAAAAGCAGGCTACGTTCCAATAAAACTTTACTTGTGCTGAAATTTGAATTTCATATAATTTTCATGTGTCATAAAAGAGGATCTTCTGATTTTTTCCAACATTTAAAAATGGAAAAACCACTCTTAGTTCTGCACGAAAACAGGCCTTATGTGGAAATGTGGGGTTTGATTGCTTACCCCTGATCTAGGCCTATTCTGCCTCTTAAATCTCTTCTGGAGAGATTCTATTAGATTCAGGAAGATGGGTGCACCCCAGGTCTATGTGGGAGTCTCTTTCCCAACTTGCTGGGGCCCAAATCCTTTCTTCCAGATATTCTGAGCTCCTAGGCCAGCCATTGGACTCTGACAATCAGATGTCCCTTTCCAGTGTCACTTGAACTCTTTTGCTAGGATTCTCTCTTGCTCAGTAATTACTGTTTCCAAGAATGGATAAAACATAATAGAACACACATTTAAGGGTAGCTTACAAGGCAGCTTTAAAATCTGGACCTCGAAATGGTTTCCCAATACCAAATATCTCAAGGGGTCTCTAGTTGCTCTACACTGGGTATTGCCAACCGCATCTTACACAGGGAGAGGATGTTCGCCCTGGAAACAGGCTTAGAGAGTCAGGCTGAGAGAAGTCTTTTCTCCTGACCAAGAGAATTGAGGAAGGAAAGCCCCTTGCCCTCTTTATCAGGGATTTCATGTGGTTGGAATGAAAGACTGCTTTAGGGTACTTTGGGAATAGATTTTTATCTGCTTGGGCAGTCCTCCAAATGAAATGCCAGAAAGCACACCTTGAATGTCAGAGAATGGAGTTTCCTACAGGGTGAGCTTTTCAAATCTTATGAAATTCCAACCAAGCCATGAAGATTCAGCCCTGTGTCTTAGAAATAGTTCCAATCTTGGGGTGTCTGGGCTAGTAGCAGACTTTACTGCACCCCTAAGGCCAAACTAGAAAAAGAAGAGAGGATTTTGTCTTGTCTGGGGGTGAGACCACCAATGACAAGGAGGTTCCGGATAGGGAGTGAATGAAAGGGGCTTCCAAGAGATTGTGGGTCTGGAGAGGGGACAAAACAGAGGCAAGGCCCAGAAAGCATTAGTGACAGGGCTTCCTCCTAAACAAAGAGGGCACAGATTTACTGGGAGTTGCTTCCAGAGTACCAAGCCCAAATTCCTGTGCCTTAGGGTGGAGCTCAAGGCCACATTCCCTGTCTATCTTCAGGCCAGAACACTTGTGCCTCTGGTGTAGACGGAAAGAAGGCAGGAGCAAGGAGAAGGAAGGTCAAGGTAAACCCCATGTATTAGGGTGAAAACTGAAGTATCAGCAGCCCGGGTGGGGCTGAGCCTTACAATGAAGCAGTTACCTCCAGGCTGTGGCCTCGGTCTGAACATCCCTGTGCCCTCCTCTGCCCGGTTCTGCCAGAAGTTAGGGGATTTTGTTTAGTTGGTTGATTGGATGTTGACTAGTCGTTCCAGTCGTAGAAATGTTTAAAGCCTCAAAAGCAAACCAAACTGGGCAGTCCTTTTTCCATGCAAAAGCCTGGCAGGCAATCAGGGCTGGGAGTTCATTGTTCTGACAAGAACCAATTACCAACAGTTAGCAGAGGGCAGGCAGAAGCCCAGAGGGAAAAGGGTTCTCTCTCCCTTGAAGACTGAAGAAGTTGAATTCAGGAGCAGAGGAAAAATTTAGTCTAGTAAGGGTTCCTAATAAGTTGTCAGGAAGCAAAGATGAGACCCCACGAGGGAGTAAATAAATATTATGCTTTTCATTTTGCAGAAAATGAAACAGACCTAGAGGTTAAACAACAGGATTGAATAAGCAAAGAGGGGGGAAATAAAGAAGAAATTACAGTTGTTATAGTAAAATGAAACCGTGAGACAGAACAAAACAGCAAAGAAGACAACTGCTTTAATAAGATGACAAAAGTTAGATCAAACCATAAACGTAGGTGCGATAATCTCATTCACGAAAGAACAAGATTTCCAGAATGCCTCAAATACAAAATCCCGCAATATGCTGTGTGAAAGAAACATAGCTAAAATAAACTGACTTAAAAGTTACAGTTTAGAAGGCAGGTAAACAGACACCATGAGAATGCTAGTGAGAAAAGAGCAAGGTTATAGATGAATATCAGATGATACTTGTACAAATCTTAGAGTGGCTTGAAATAATTTGCTAGAAGTGGAATTTCTGGGTCAAAAATAAATGTACTTTAAATTTTGTATGACATATTGCTTTCAGAATTGCTAAATAGAAGTAATTTATATTGGCACCAATAATGTATAAGAATACACCTTTGCTAACCTTGGAAATTATCAGTCTTCTTCAGTTTGTTAATTAATATGAGTAAAAAGAAAAAGCATGTGTTTTCATTTGCCTGACTAAAAATGAGGCTCAGAATCTTTATGAATATATTGGCATCTGGTATTTCTTCTGTGGATAGCCTGTTCTATATTTGTCTAGTTTTTATGGCTTTGTAGCTGAAATATTTGGAAAGTAATTATTTACCTTTCATATGCAAATATTTCCAAGATTATAAAAATATCCTCATATCTTTCTGTAATAATTTTATACCTTTGTGTGTGTTTGTTTTCAGATTTATCTCTTTAACCTTCTGGAATTTATTTTTGTATACAGTATACATAAGAGTTTAAATTTATGTTTTCTTTATGAAATCCAAGTGCCCTCACTCTCTGTTTTGAGTGTTGTTTCCTTTTTCCCTGATTTGAAATGCCACCTCGAGGATATTCTAAATGTAGGTAGTTTCCTTAATGGAATCTCCTGACTATCTCCTTGATCCATTGTATTTTCCTACACTAATACATGCTGGGGTTTTTTTGTTTTTTTTGGCTACACCATGCGGCATGTGGGATCTTAGTTCTCCCACCAGAGATCAAACCTGTGCCCCCTGCAGTGGAAGCGTGGAGTCTTAACCACTGAACCACCAGAGAAGTCCCAACATATGCTGCTTGAAAGTTTGTAAATGCTATCTCTTAATAGCTAGTAAGGGGAGGAGGATATATATACATATATTTTTTCTTTTCCGAAAATTATCTCATATATTATTTCCTACTACAGATAAGCACTGGAATTCTTTAGTTACATTAAAAAATTCTTTGGGGACATCAATTAGTATTAAATGTATTGTTTGGGGGACAGTGACATCTTTACGTATTGAGTTTTCCCATTCAAGAGCATGTTTTTTGTGTTTTTTAAATGACATTTGGTAAGATTTTATGAGTTGTTATGAAAATATTTATATATAACGGGGACCTTGACTTTTCCTTGTTAAATTTATAGCTAGGAATTTTATAGATTTTATTGCTATTGAGAATGGGATATTTTTAAGTTTATATTTTCTAATTGATTGATTCCATAAAAGAAAGCAATGAATTTTTACGTCTAAATCTTGTATCTGATCATGATCATATTACTGAACTATCTCATTAGTTTTAATACTTCTTTAGATGATTCTCTTATATTTTTTAGAGGATAATATTGCCCACCTACAAAATAGCAACTCTCTCTCCTTTTTCAATATTTATGCCTCTTGTTGATTATTCTTACTGACTAGTTAACTCCAGTTCAGTGTCGAAAAGTATAGGTAATAGTGTAAAATTCTGCCTTGTAAAAACATTTTCTTAAATTAAGGAATTTTTTTTTTCTATTCCTAGCTCGGTAATAAATAGTTTTGTTGATGTTTATTGTTTTATTTAGTTTTAGTAAGAAATACCTGATAAATTTTAACAAATGGTTTTTCAGCATCTGCTTTGTTTTCTAGTTCTTTTAAGAATAGTCAATTACATTAACAGATTTTCTAATGATGAATCATCTTTGAATAACTAGAATAAGCCCTATTTTTCCCTGATATATGATCTTTTCACACCTTACTGAATTCAACCTGGTAATAGTTTCAGACTTCATTGAGAACTGTGAAAGGTCTGGAATTTTTTTTCCTTGCTTGCCAGCTAACAAGTTAACCAACCATAATATCATATACGCTTACAGAATACACGAGACCCTTGGGTCAAAGTCAAAGGGCTTTATTACACAGCACAGCAAGTAGCACATGCATCAAGTTTCCATTGGTTTCCCTTGCTCCATAAATCCCATAGGGACAACACAGGTGGGTGCTATATACCCAGCAGACTTGCATCACAGTTGAGGAACTCTAAAGTTAGAGAAGTAATCAGAGGTACTGGAGGGAGACATCATTTTTATCATACAGTAAGCAATCTTCTCTCTATCCCAGGTAGAGGTTCTATCACTATCTTCCCGAGTTGTTGACTATACAAACATCCTTGAAATTATAGCCTGAAACAAAAGGGCAGTTAGTACCTCTGTTTGCAAGGTGTGTGGGACATAAGAGTCCCACAGAGTCTGTCTCGACAGACTTTTGTGTACATTGGCACATATTTGTAAGTGAAATTTATCTATACTTTTCTTTGGAGAGCTAACCAGTTTGTTTTCAGGATTTTGCTAGCTTCATAGAAAAAATTAACAAATGTTCATACTTGTACATGTATAAAAGTAGCATTGGGGTAATATCCTCTTTGAAACATTGGTAGAGCTTGCTCATAAATCTGTCTTGGCCTAGTGCCTTTTTTAGGTGTAGATTTTTTACAACTATTCAAATTTCTTTTGTAATTATTAATCTGTTCAGGGTTCCTACCTCTTATGTGTCAATTTTATTAATTGATATATAGTATCCTTAGAAATGTTTTCTATTTCATCTAGATTTAATTATTTACTGTTTTATAGCATTCAATATACAGGAATTTACTAATTTGTGGGGGGGTTGTTTTTGTTTTTGTTTATTTTACATTTCACTGAAAAGTTTTATTGACCTTTTAGATAGATATTGGAACTTATTTGCCAGGAAGGATGATTCCATCATATTTCTGCTGGAACCAGCGCATGGCATCCTCTTTGATGATTCTGTGTTTGGCCCTAATGCATCCTGTCCTGTGCTTCTTGTCTGCAATGCTGAAAACTGGCCTACCCAGCACCATGTAGAAGTCCAGGTCATAGATACCAATTCTGGGGTCATTTTGATCCCCAATCGATGTGTTCTTAGATCCCCAAACCAAAGTTTCCAGTCTCTGGGAAGTTATTTTTTCTTAACACATGTTCTCATACATTTAGACCTTTTCCCAGGATTTCTTCTGCCTTGGCCCCATGGACTGTGCAGTGAACAATCTTTTCATTTCTCCTGATGCCAAAGGATCTGACAGTGTATCTAGCTTTGGAGAACACAGGGGTCAGGCCGATAAGCTGCTCCAACACCTTGGCTGCTGGCCTCAGTCTGTCTCCAGTCTCCCCCACACAGATATTGAGGCAGAGCTTGCAGATGCAAAGTTCCCGCACGAGGTTCTCCTTTTTGCTTTGATACTATGCCATGATGTTAGACTTGTTCAGAAGCAACCCTTCATCAAGTTGCAATGAAAGAGAGAATGAAAGAAGGGGGCCTCGTGAAGTAGGCTTCTCATGAAGACACAAGAAGCCACATAGGTGGGAGTGCATACTTTGCAAGTGTGAGCAACTTGGCCCCAAAGAAAGCTGATTGAGGATTAAAAAAAAGAAAAAAAAAACTTAGCCATAATTTACAGATGGCCAGGCACAATACTCCAACGTCAACCAGAAGTGTCTGACTTCAGCCTTACATCTCCATGCCCGGAAAGACAGTAGAGAGAGGAAATTCTCCCAGAAGACAAAACTTCAAGAAATATATCTCACTGTCCACTTTGCCTCAAGAAGAACTTATGGTCTAAGGTGAGGACCTTATTGATTCCTGAGCATGATTTTATTAAACACTCAATAAGTCTCAGACACATATCTATCACTAAGTACACTGGATAAACAAGTCAGACAACGTCTTCATTCATGGAGTTTATATTCTCTTGAGAAGACCAGAAACACCAAGCTTGTCTGACCACAGCCACCAAGCATCAAACTTGCTATTAGCCTTGGTAACCCTGAGCCCTCAATTATAATACCATGAAGATCGTAATTCACGGAGCAGAGCTGGTGGGCTCTCCTGATGCCTGTACACCTTTTGAAGCCCCAGAGTCTCTTATGTTAAAGATTTCTGCTAACAGCACTCAGCCTGCTTGCTGGTATGCCAAACTCAGATTCTTTCGTGATCCTAGACCTTTTCCTCTTCCCTTGTCATCACTTTTCAGCGATGGAGGAAATGTTGGTTGTGTTGATATAATTATTCAAAAAGCATACCCTATGCAGTGGATGGAGAAGACATCATCTGGATTATACATATTTCACAATGAAAGAGAAGAAGAAAAGGAAGCCACAAAATATGCAGAAGTCCAGCAAAAGAAACTGGAAACCCTATTAACTACAATTCAAGCAGAAATTGAAGAGCACAAAGAAACTGTAATAGAATGATGTATACCACCAAGTGCACTAACAAGACAGCAAGTTCGTGCTCTGCAAGATGGTGCAGAACTTTATGAAGCTGTGAAGAATGCACCAGACCCAAGTTACCCTGAGGGTTATTTTAGTGAAGAGCAATTAAGAGTCTTGAATAATCACAGACAGATGTTGAATGATAAGAAGCAAGCCCAGATGGAGGTGGAACTCAGGAAGGCTGTGGAGTCTGTCCAGCAAGGGGAACAGATTTTACCAAGGGACGTGACACCTGTGTGGAAGCTGCGCGTCGTGAGTTATGAGAGAAAGGAGAAAGATTCAGTTCTGTTGAGTATCTGGCGTCCATCATCAGATTTATATTCCCTCTTAACAGAGGGCAAGAGATACAGAATCTATCATCTTGCAGCATCAAAATCTAAAAGTAAATCCGAAAGAGCTAACATACAGTTAACAGCAACAAAAAAAACTCAGTATCAACAACTACCGGGGGCTTCCTAGGTGGCACAGTGGTTGAGAATCTGCCTGCCAATGCAGGGGACACGGGTTCGATCCCTGCTCCAGGAAGATCCCACATGCTGCAGAGCAACTAAGCCCGTGCGCCACAACTATTGAGCCTGCGCTTTAGAGCCCGTGAGCCACAACTATTGAGCCCATGTGCTGCAACTACTGAAGCCCATGCGCCTAGAGCCCGTGCTCCACAACAAGAGAAGCCACAGCAATGAGGAGCCCACACACCACAACAAAGAGTAGCCCCCGCTCACCGCAACTAAAAAGAAAAGCCCGCACACAGCAAAAAAAAAAAAAAAAAACAACTACCGGCTTCAGATGAAGTTACAAGTTTATCAGCCAAGGGAGCAGCTTCGCTTCAACAAATTATTGGATCCAGACTTCCAGCCACCTTGTTCTGAGCTGGACCTAATAGGATGTGTAGTTTCTGTTGTGAAAAAAATAGGTCTTGCTCCTTTGGTCTATTTGTCAGATGAATGCCATAATTTATTGGCAATAAAGTTTTGGATAGATCTTAATGAAGACGTGATTAAACCTCACATGTTAATTGCTGCAAGCAACCTCCAGTGGCGACCAGAGTCCAAAGCAGGAATTCCTACTTTATTTGCTGGAGATTTTTCCATATTTTCTGCCAGTCCAAAGGAGGGCCATTTTCAAGAGACATTCCACAAAATGAAAAATGCTATTGAGAATATTGATATATTTTGCAATGATGCAGAAAACAAGCTTATTCATATACTTAATGCAAATAATCCCAAGTGGTTCACCCCAACTAAAGACTATACTTCAGCACCACACACTGTTCAAACAGTCCTTGGTACAGGAAATAAGCTTCTGATGTCTTCTCCCAGTAGTGAGATGAATTATCAAACTCCATTATCACTTTGTAAACTAAAAGGGAAGTCAGTCTCAACACCTGTATCAGCCCAAATGACTTCAAAATCTTGTTGCAAAGAAGAGAAAGATTGATGACCCAAAAAACTGCAAAAAAGAGAAGAGCCTTGGATTTCTTGAGTAGACTGCCTGTACCTCCACCTGTTAGTCCTATTTGTACATTTGTTTCTCCAGCTGCACAGAAGGCATTTCAGCCACCACGGAGTTGCGGCACCAAATATGAAACACCTATGAAGAAAAAAGAATTGAATTCTCCTCAGATGACTCCACTTAAAAAATTTAACAACATTTCTCTTTTGGAAGGTGATTCAATAGCTGATGAAGAACTTGCCCTGACAAATACCCAAGCCCTTTCGTCTGGTTCAGCAGGAGAAAATCAACTTACCTCTATCAGTGACTCCACTAGGACTGCTCCCACTAGTCCAAAAGATTATCTCAGACTGAAAAGACCTTATACTACATCTGCAATCAAAGAACAAGAGAATTCCCCAGCCAGGACTGAAGAACAGGAGACTAATATGCAGGACACAAGTACAATAAAAGCTATATCCAGGAGACTGCAAAGGTGACAAAAACCAAAATGACAATAAATTAGGTATTGACTCAACCTTTCCAGTTTGTAAAACATATATGATTTCAAACTGTACATCAGAATTTGCATAATGAGAGAAGGAAATAGTTCAAAATTTACCTAAGTGCTTGTATATCACAGCAATGCTCTTTGCCTGCTTCTATGTTGGTATATTCTTATTTCAATTATATATCTTAAAACTTCTGTATTGGCATACTCTTATGTCAATTATATATCTTAAAACTTTATTAGTTAGTAAAGTTGATTCTTTATTAACTAATCAAGAAAAACATCTTTAAATCTTTATGACTGGGTTTGATCACTATAAGTATTATTTTACAAATGAAGTAAACATACCTGTTTCTTTTAGATTGAGTCCTTATAATCAAAGGAAACTAGGTTTCTAAGTACAGGTATTTTGACTCACGTAATTCATTTTGTTTAGTTCCTATTTTAGGTTTGTTTTTAAGAGGTAACCCACTATGAACTGGTTTTCCTTAATGCATGTGTTGGTTCTAATACAGTTTTATCCTTATCAGAACTTCAGGATGAGTAAGATAGTACAGTGGTGTTTTCTTCTGACCAATTCTTCATCCTTAAGTCATGACTACAAGAAAAATAGAGCCCTCAATGTACTTCCTTTTTATGATTACAGTGTGATCTGTAAAATTAAGTTATTTATTAAAAGTTCAAATAAATCAGAAGCAGATTTCATAGTGTTAAAAAAAAATATATATATATATATAAAAAATACCATGATACCTCCAGGGCATGTGGTTTCTAGTTGGTTACATGGTATCTCTTCCATCATGGGGGAAGGATAAATCTGTCTTTGCTTAAATAGACTTTTTCTAAAATTGAATTTGTGTTCTTACCTATCATGCCTCTACCACAAGTACCATCCATGCACTTTACTGAGTATCATTCATTATGATGGTAAACCATACACCATTACCTCCTACTAAGAAACTCACTTCATAATAAAGTAAATAAATGAGATGACATGCAAAGGAGTCATTGGTCTCCATGTACTCCATCATGCAGAAAGAGCTGCTCTTGAATGGCTATTCGAAAGTCAGTTTAAGAAAGTAACCTGGAGTCAACATCTTGAGAGTTCGGATGTAGCAACTGCTGTGAACCAGCAAAGTAATGGTGCTCTTTCACCCAAAGCAAAACTACAATGGCCAGAGAACATAGAGGTAGAGATCGGGAATCACACCTCTCATATGACTCAACGTTTTTTCCAGTGAGAGACTCAACATTTTTTTCCTTCCTATTCCAAAAGATCTGGGCTCTGATGATTCAGAAGGAAGTCTTGCTCATGTCATAGGAACACAATAATGATTGTGATGGAATTGGGACCTGCGACAGTTACTCGTTCATTTTGAGATCTCAGGGAAGGAGGAAAGGAGGCAGGAATAGAGGAAGGAGGGGAGGGAGGGGGAAAAGGGAGGAATGGAGGAAGCCTGGCACAGATGGAGGGAGAGAGGAAGGAGGAGAGGAGAGGAGGCAATCAAGAGGAAATTGCATTGTCCCTAGCAGGTAAAGTTTGATGAGAAACAGAATACTGGACTTCCCTGCTGGCTCAGTGATTAAGAATCCACCTGCCAATGCAAGGGACACAGGTTCCATCCCTGCTCCAGGAAGATCCCATATGATGCAGAGCAACTAAGCCCATGCGCCACAACTACTGAGCCTGCGTGCTGCAACTACTGAAACCCAGACACCTAGAGCCCATGCTCTGCAACATGAGAAGTCACCGCAATGAAAAACCCTCACAGCTCAACAAAGAGTAGCCCCTGCTCGCCACAACTTAGAGAAAGCCCAGCGAGCAGTGATGAAGACCCAACACAGCCAAAAAAATAAATAAATAAAATTTTAAAAATAAATAAAATAAACTAAGCTTCTAAAAAAAAAAAAAGGAATACTTGGTCTTGAGGTAGCTGTCTACAAAACCCATCAATTTTCTTACTAATTCACAAGTAAAATTACTTACAAATTAACTTTGTAAGTGAAGAAACCTGAAAGATACCTCTATATTAGTCAGTTCAGGCTGCTATAAGAAAATACCATAGATGAGTGGCTTAAAAAACAGAAATTTATTTTCTCACAGTTCTGGAGGCTGAAAGTCCAAGATTAGGGTGCCAGCCTGCTTGATTTCTGGTGATAGCTGTCTTTCTGGCTTGCACACAGCCACCTTCTTGCTGTGTCTTCACATGACAGAAAGAACAAGCCCTCTGGATGTCTCTTCTTATAAGGGCACGACTCCTAAGCCTCATCTAAACCTAATTATCTTCCAAAGGTCTATCTCCAAATAACATCACACTGGGGATTAGGGTTGCAACATAAAATTTGGGGAGGAACACAATCCAGTCTATAGCATCATCTTAACTAAGCGAAAATAACTCATCACCAATTATAGGACAAATCAGTATCATTTGCCTCCTAATCTGTTTCGGTAAGGAGAACAGAACCACTTCTGTGATATAGCTTCCAAGAAAAACCAGTAGTAATAATAATAATAGTAATAACCTGAATCTAATAGTGAGGAAAACATAAGACAAATTCAAATTGAAAAACACTCTGAAAAATAACTGTCCAGTACTCCTCAAAAATGTCAATGTCTTGAAAGACATGGAAAAACTGAAGAACTCTTCCAAATTGATGAAAACTTGAGAGACGACAACTGAATATGTGATCTTGGATTTGATCCTGGACCAGAAAGAAGAAGCATTTATAAAGGGTACTATTGAGACAGTAAGCAAAATTTGGAAAGGGTCTGTGGATTAGCTGTAGTATTTTATCAATGTGAATTTCCTGAGTTTTGTGGTTGTGCTCTGATTATGTAACAGAGTAGCTTTATTTTGGGAAAATATGCATACTAAAGTATTCATGGGTAATGGGATATCTGGGTGAAGAGTATATAGGAGCTTTTTGTACTATTGTTGCAACTTTTCTTTTTTTTAATAAATTTATTTATTTATTTTGGCTGCATTGGGTCTTTGTTGCTGTGCAGGCTTTCTCTAGTTGCAGCAAGCACAGGTTTCTCTTCGTTGCGGTGTGTGGGCTTCTCATTGCAGTGACTTCTCTTGTTGTGGAGCACAGGCTCTAGGCACTCGCAGGCTTCAGTAGTTGTGGCTCATGCGCTCAGTAGTTGTGGCTCGCAGGCTCTAGAGTGAAGGCTCAGTAGTTGTGGCACACGCGCTTAGGTGCTCCTCAGCATGTGGGCTTTTCCCCTATCAGGGATGGAACCTGTGTCTCCTGCATTGGCAAGCAGATTCTTAGCCACTGCACCACCAGGGAAGTCCGTAATTTTTCTATACATATAAAATTATTTCAAAATAAAAAGTTAAAAACAAGCAAAAAGATTAACTGAAACCAATTAGAGAGTAGTAAGCAAGTATGAAAGTGGAATCTGACCAGAGGGCAAATATTGAAATTGGCATTGAATATTACAAAGGCATGCAAATAAGGCAGGCAGCAGGACGGGGATGCTGAAAGCAGGGAGTCCTGGAGTAAACTGGGACCCTCAAAAGGGCTAAAATGCTCACACATTGATAGCACCCCCACCTGATAGCAGAAGCTTACATAAATCCTTTTTGGAGGAAAATCAGAATTCCCAGAGATTAACTATATATGAATTCACAATCAAGGCAATTGACACAGAGAAACAAATCATAATCAGTGAGAGTAAGCTGAAAAGATCAATAGATTCAGACCTCTAAAGACTTCAGATATTGGAATGATCAGATCCAGAATATAAAATATGTGCAACATGTTTACAAAATAAAAGATCGTAAAGCTAAGCAATCTATCCAAGATTATCTGAAATGCTAAGGCAGATTTGGAAAAGAAACAAATCAAAATTTTTAAAAAATAAATGTATTTATTTATCTATTTTTTTAATTTATTGGCTGCATTGGATCTTCATTGCTGTGCACGGGCTTCTCATTGAGGTGGCTTCTCTTGTTGCAGAGCACAGGCTCTAGGGGCTCGGGCTTCAGTAGTTGCAGCACTGAGGCTCAGTAGTTGTGGTGCATGGGCTTAGTTGCTCCACAGCATGTGGGATCTTCGTGGCCCAGGGATCAAACCCGTGTCCCCTGCACTGGCAGGCAGATTCTTAACCACTGAGCCATCAGGGAAGTCCCACAAATCGAACTTTTTGAAATGAAAAATGTTATTGTTCAAATTTAAAGATCAATAGTGGAAAAGTTAAACCGAGTCCAGAGAGAAATGAAGAGAGAATGAGTGACCTGGGAGGTAGAGCTGATAACATTACAGAGGATGCAACTTAGAGAGACAAGGTGATGAAGCATATGATAGAGAGAGGGGTTACATATGTAGAATGAGAAATGAGATATACATTTAATCATAGTCCCCAAAACAGAAAATAGAGAGGATGTAGGAGAAGCTATATTTAAAGAGATAATGGCTGTGAATTTTCCAGAAAAGATAAAGGTAAGAGTCTACAGATACAAGGAGGATAGCATACACCAAGCAGGATAAGCAAAACAAATCCATACCTATACATATTTTAGTGAAACTGTAGAACACCAAAGGCAAAGAGAACATGTTATTAGCAGCCAGAGAGAGAAGACAGATCCTCTCCAGAAGAATAACAATTATTCAGACAGCTGATAACAGAAACCAGAAGATATGGAATAACATATTTAAAGAGTTGGGGGAAGCATGTGTCAACCCAGATTTCTGTGTCCTGAAAGCATACTATCTTTCAAGTACTAGGGCAAAATGGAGCATTTCTGTACAAGTAAAAAACTGAAGGAGTATATGGCCAAGAAAACTTCACTAAAAGAACATCTATATGATTTACTTCACAAAAAGGAAAGCATCTCTGAAGAAGTGCAAGAAAAGATGGTGACCAAAGAAAGTGATTGACATTTAGGTAAATCCAAACAAATATTCTTTATAAAATAATAAGAATATTGCTTACGGACAAGGATACAACTTCCTTGGAGCTTTTCCAGTTTCATCACTGGAGATAAGAGACCATGGAGCTGTATTTATTTTCTGTCAACCCCCACCCCCACACCAGAATGTATGCTACATCAGAATAGGGTCTCTGGTTTGTTCACTGCTTATGTCCAGTGCCCAGAACAATGCCAGGCACATAGAAGGACTCCATAAACATGTGTTGATGGGATGAATTAATGTGTTGTTTGCCTGCAAATTCATCCTTAGTATTCTAGTAACTATCATGTCAATTAAGGAGTCCCACCCCTCTCCCAGCCCAGGAGTCAATCAGAAACTTTCCCTTGGAATTTTATCTTTTGTAGAGTAACAAGGATGCCATACCTGGCTGCAGTTCCCCCCTCCCAATGATGGGGCCCAGAGGAGACTTGCTGCTGAGACCCTCCCTCCCTCATAAAACACAGTTCTTTGGGTTTCCTGTGATTCTGTGAGTTATTGCATACTGTCCTAATAAATTCCTTTTTTGCTCAAGTTAGTTGGAGTCTGTCTCATGTATCACAAAGAAATCCTCAGAGGATCCAATATTGTTGAGGAGATGTCTGGTGCCCATCTGATTCTCCTTGCTTAGTAGGTATTATCTTTGGATTTCTAGAGTTTTAACAGGATGTCTGTGTGTAGGTGTTTTTTGTTTGTTTGTTTGTTTTCCAAAATCTTGCTTGGCACTGGGTAGGTCCTTTCCATCTGGAGATTATAAATTAATTGTTAAAAGAAATAATGAAATGAGAGATGATGAAAATAAAAAGGACTCTAGTCTTTTTTTAACCTCTGGAAACATTTATTCTATTAGTTTATCTTCTCTTTTCTCCTTCTATTTTAAACTTTTGGTTGCTATTGTGTGTGGGATTTTCTTTTTCCAGTTTCCTTTTCCACCCTGTTAATACTGTACAATAAAAAGAAAATGTGTTTCATCCTTCTTTTCCTCTTTGCATTTCAGTTTTGAAAGTTTCTATCAACATATCTTCAAGCTCACTGATTCTTTACTTGGTTGTGTCCAGTCTACTGATGAGCCTATCAAAACCTTTCTTTAACATCTCTGTTAAAGTGTTTTTGATTTCTAGCATTTCCTTTTGATTCCTTCTTAGAGTTCCCATCTGTCTACTTGCATCACCCATCTCTTCTTGCATGGTGTCCACTCTTTCCTTTAAAGCCCTTAGCATGTTAATCATAGTTATTTTAAAGTCCTGGTCTGATAATTCCAACATCCTTGCCATCAGCCTGGTTCTGATGTTTGTTTTGCTCAAATTGTATTTTTTGTCTGTTAGCATACCTTGTAAGTTTTTTTCTTGCAAGCCAGATATGATGAATCTGGGTAAAGGAACTGAGGTAGATATGCCTGTAGTGTGAGGGTTTATGTTTATTTGGCTAAGAGTTAGGTTGTGTTTACTGTTTGCTGTAGCTGTATATGTCAGTGGCTAACATTTCCTCGAATGTCCTCATTTTTGCATCTCCTGTTGTCTTTGGGTTTCCCTAGAGACACTGCCTTGAAATAGAGTCTGAGACTTACTGTTCATTTAGCTATAACCCACTGTCATTATACAGGAGCCAGATCGACATGGTGATAAGTGCAGGATAGGCAAAGTGTTCTATAGTTTATGGTGCAGTTTTGGTGTTTTAGTGAGCCTGTGCTCCCATTCTGTGGCCTGCACAAGTGCTTCTCAGCTGCTTTGTTTGTTCCTTTAGGTCAGATAGGAAGACTAGAGGGGGCCGGACCTGGGTATTTCCCTTCCTCCAAGTCAGTTAGGGTCTTGTAAAATACATAGGCTGTCCTTATGAAGAAAAGAAAGATCTGGCTTATTTCAAAATGGTTACTTTCTCCCTCCCCTAGTCAGAAGCATGAGAGGCCCTTTTTTCTTCAATCTGCACTCTGAGACTCTGAAAGAGTTCCTGGAGGTAAAACTCAGCAAAGTGTGGGGACTCCAGAGTTTTGTTTGTTTGTTCGTTTGTGTAATATATTTTATTTATTTATTTATTTGCTCTGTTGGGTCTTTGCTGCTGCGCACAGGCTTTCTCTAGTTGTGGTGAGCTGGGGCTACTCTTCATTGCAGTGCATGGGCTTCTCATTGTGGTGGCTTCTCTTGTTGTAGAGCATGGGCTCTAGGTGTGTGGGCTTCAGTAGTTGTGGCACATGGGCTCAATAGTTGTGGCTGGTGGGTTCTAGAGCACAGGCTCAGTAGTTGTGGCACACAGGCTTAGTTGCTCCGAGACATGTGGAATCTTCCTGGCCCAGGGATCAAACCCATGTCCCCTGCATTGGCAGGTGGATTCTTAACCACTGCGCCACCAGGGAGACCCCAACTCCAGAGTTTTTAACTCTCAAGCTTATCCACACCAATCCTCCAGCAATTTGTTAATTACATTTTAGGTTTTTCTACCAGTACTGGCTCCAGTGGCAAGTGTAAACTTTGCACCCAGTAAACCGTGATTCTCAGTGTTCACCTCTGTTTCCAGTTTTGGAGGCATCAGTTCTCTGACGAATCTAAGACAAGTTGTTGATTTTGTTTGCTCAGCTTTTTCTTAGTGTGAGCATGGAAGTGATAACTTTCAAGCTCTTTGCATGTCAGAAACCAGAAGTCCCTTAATTAATAGTTGCACATCAGTGACTCATAATTTAAATTTCCAGCCCAGGCTTCTCCTCTGAGCTCCAGAATCATATGTGTTCTCACTTGAATGTCTCAGAGGCACCTCAACTCGATGTTTTTGAGACCAAATTTATGACACCGACATATGCACCAAATAACAAGTGATCTTCTTTCAACTTTCCTCATCTAGGAAATAGCACCCTTACCAGCCAGTCTCCCAGGCTACAGACCTAAAACTCATCCTTGACACCTTTCTCTCTTACACCTCTGTATCCAATGCCTCACCAAGTCTTGTTGATTTTACTTCCCTGATATCTTTCACCAGAATTCACGTCTCTTCCTCGTCACTAGTGGTCCAAGTCACTTGCCTGAACTGCAGTAATGTCCTACTCTTGTCCTCTTCATTCATGAAGACCCCCATCTCAAACAACTCTTCAGAATGCAAATCTGATCACATTCCACCATACTGCTCCACACACGCCCCAGCCCCGCTCAGCCCCCCTAGCACACTGGGTCCTCTCTGCTGCAGAGACTTTGTAAGTTCTGCTCTCTCTGTCTGGAATGTGCTTTCCTTCCTCTCAGCTGGTCCACACCTGCCCACTTTCTGAGATCTCAATTCAAGCCTCATCCCTTCAGGAAAACCTTCCCTGGTGTCCCAGGCTGGATTATGGTCCTTCCTCTTACGCTCACAGAACTCCGCCCTGCCCCTTCACAGCACTGAGACCACTTTGTAATGACATATTCACCAGTGAGATTATTTCCTTGGTACCAGTCTCCCCCTGCTAGACGGTAAACTCCAGGAGAGAAGAGAAGAAGTCTACTTTACTCACCAATGTATCTCCAGCCCACAGCACAGGGCTTGGCATAGGTAGCTGCTAAGAAATAGTTATTAACTGTCTGAATTAAATCTCTCATCCACATTCTGGTACCTCCCAGATTTACGTAGTGAGCCTGGTCATCCCTCCTAATCAACCTGCAGACTCCAGCTCCTGCTGGAAAGTTCCTCCTGGAGGACCCACAGACAGACCCCCCTCTCGTGGGTTGTCCTCATCTGGTGAATGACACCACCCTTCAACCCACAACTTTGGGCAGAACCTTGACGTCATCTTGGAGTCCTCCTTCTCCCTCAACCACCACTTTCTGGGAACCACGCACTCTGTCCCTCCCCACCTCCTAAATGTCCCTCAAACCTCCCATAGTTTTCTTCCCCATTATCCCAACCCTATTTCAGACTCCCATCACTTCTTTTTTGCTACCGTAGCTTCCAGGGGTCTCTCTAAGAAGATCTTGTCCTTCCAAAGGATTCTCCACTAAGAGCTCTATTTGAAATACACATCTGATTCATTTCTATTCTGCCCAGTTCTATTCTATTGATGGGCTTCCCCTGCCTTCACTGCCTTGCTTGCCTAAAACTGCTGTATGTGACCTGCCTCCCGGGGCAGCTTCTTTCAGTTTCCATAGGAGCCATGGCCTCTGGTTTCCAGACCTCCTTTGTACTTCCAGAGCCCCCACCTCCCCACACTTCTTCCCTCCATCCCTGCCCTCTTCCCCTCACCAGCTCCTACTCAGGTCGGGGGTGGGGCCTCTCCCAGAGATTCCCACAGCACCCCACACTTCTCCCGTCAAAGCACTCTGACCCTGCTGTTACCTCCTACTTGCTTCTCCCCCTACCCTAGAATGAAAGCACCATTCTTATAGAGATCTTGATTTTAGCCAGGTCTCTGAGTAGGTATAGAAAGTGGTTAGGGGGGACTTCCCTGGTGGCGCAGTGCTTAAGAATCCATCGGCCAGTTCAGGGGACGCAGGTTCCATCGGTGGTCCAGGAAGATTCCACATGTCGCAGAGCAACTAAGCCCGTGCGCCACAACTACCGAGGCTCATGCGCCTAGAGCCCGTGCTCCACATCAAGAGAAGCCGCTGCAATGAGAAGCCTATGCACCACAACAGAGAGTAGCCCCCCTCACCGCAACTAGAGAAAGCCTGTGCACAGCAACGAACACACAACACAGCCAATAAATAAATAAATACATTAAAAAAGAAGAGAGAGTGGTTAGTAAAAATCACTGAGCAAATGAAGGGTCACTGCATTTGGGAGCATCAGGATTAATTGCGGTGCTGCCTTTTTGGAGGAACTTTAGCATGTAAGATGCTGGAAAGGAGAACTATTGCCCCACAAGTGCCAGCCCCACTACTACTTTAGCAATGGCAATAACCCTATTATTAAGATGTGTATGTTCTCAGTAGTTCCTGAATCAAGAAACGTAGATGCAGCAAGACATCCGGCACAGAGCCTGGAAAGGCAGTGGAAGGAGCTGGGTTTCCGCGGCTGACTGCTATGCTGTGTGGCAGTCATCATGGGCCGCACAGAAGTTAATCCCATTGAAGGAAGGTTTTCTTTAAATCCCCGCTGAAGTAGCAATTGCTTGGCACTTACTATCCGTACGCAAAGAAAGGTGCAGTGTAACAGCTGCTACGGGTGGTTTTTTTTTTTTCCTTTCCCAGACCTAGTAAAGGGGGAGAACTTGAAAGTCTTCTAGCTGAAACGAGCGCTGGGGGGCAGCTGATAGGTTGATGATCAAAGACTCCAGGTGTTTGGCTGAGACTCTCGTCTCCAGGAGAACACAGGGGAGGTATGAACGCGGAAAGGGGGAAGTGATGTGTGGGGAGATGCGGACGGCTGAGTTTTAAATCCAGGCTAAACATAGCAAAAATTCTTGGGGTTTTGCCCATTTAAAACTGGAGGAGAAAGAGAACTTTTCTACTTTATGTACTGAGTAATGCCCAATGAGGTGTATCACCAACGAAAATCTCAGAGAAAGGGATGCCCTGTGCCTCAGTTTCCCCACACAGGGAGGAGAGAAAATATACTTTTCTTTTAAGATCAGTAAGATAATTATTTCACTTTAAAATAGGAGGAGGGACTGCTCTGGTGGTCCAGTAGTTAAGACCCCGTGCTTCAAATGCAGGTGGTGTGGGTTTGACCCATGTTCAGGCAACTAAGATCCCACGTGCTGTGTGGTGCAGCTAAAAAATAAAAATAAAAATAAAAAAATTAAAGCGGAGACAGACATGAATAGGGTTTAGTTAAGGTGGGAAGAATATAATTTATAAAGGGTGTCCTGAGGGGACTTGGTCGAAATGGGAGGGGTCATGACACTCAAGGGACAGCTGCTCCAGAAATGGGCCTCTGAGTGGAAGCCTGAAAAGATCTGGGGAGGGACTTCCCCGGCAGTCTAGTGGTTAAGACTCTGCGCTTACACTGCGGGAGTTTGATCCCTGGTCTGGGAACTAAGATTCCCACATGCCACGCAGTGCGGTCAAAAAAAAAAAAACGATCTGGGGAACTGAGCTCTCATGGCAGAGGGAATAACTGCAAAGACCCTGAAACAGAAGAGTTTGGAATGTTTGAGGGTCTGCAAAGCAAGTGACTGGAGCCAAGCAAAAGGGAGTTCCAGGGGTAAGGGCACAAAAGAACTTTGGACTTTGTTAGTAATAGAAGTTCCCAAAAGGTTCTAAGCAGGAAAGCAGTATCATCATATCTCTTGTTTAAAAGATTCCTCTGGGTTCCAAGCGGAGAATGAGCTCAGAAAGGTAGGAATGGATGCAATGTGCACCGTAGGGAGTCCCGCGTTGGGGCTGGTGGCCACTTCGGGGCTGCTGGGTCCTCCAGGCGGGAGGTGTGGTGATGGCGCAGGAACCGGGGGCTGCAGACTGATTTTGGATCCTGGAGCCAACAGTCCTCCTTTCGGGCTTGAATGTGGGGTGCGAGGGAAACAGAGGAAGCAAAGTAAGAGTTAGTAGGTGTTTGGTACATTTCTTAACTGACTCATCTGCTCACTGGAGGCAGTGAATGAGTGAACTTCCCTTTCCTGTGAGATATCCCCGCTCCCAGCAGCCAGCTGTGTGCCAAGATTCCTGCTCTGTTTTTGCTTTTCTGTAGCATGAGGCTAATCATAATAGTCACTCTCCAAGACTGTGGGGCAAACCAATGGATGACACTGACCTCAGACTTTCTGAGAAGTAAGTGGAGGCTCTGTGAGAGGATGCCAGGGCCCTTCCGGATGTTACTGTTGGGCAAACACACAGAGTCAATAGAAAATACACGTGTTAGCCCTCTCAACAGCCCTGTGAAGGAGACACCACTATTATCCATTTTCTCAAGAACACCAAAGCCCATGCAGGGAGTCTGCACGTCTGGGCCACGGTCGCAGCCTGTGGGTCAGCCCAGGTGAGGGGAGTCGGAGGTGAGCGGTGATGTGACGGGATCAGTAGGCGTCACCTTTGCGGCTGAGAGGGAAGTGGTCCTTGTGCTTGTTAATGCCCCACTTGCCGATCCCAACCTGGAACACAGGCATCCCTGCATTGTGGTTTGCTTAAGGCATTTCAAGAGACTGAACTGGGGGACTTCCCTGGTGGCGCAGTGGTTGAGAATCCGCCTGCCAATGCAGGGGACATGGGTTTGATCCCTGGCCCGGGAACATCCCCTGTGCCACGGAGCAACTAAGCCCGTGCGCCACAACTACAGAGCCCCCGTGCTGCAACTACTGAAGCCCACACGCCTAGAGCCCGTGCTCCACAACAAGAGAAACCACCACAATGAGAAGCCCACGAGCTATGACTAGAGAAAAGCCTGCGAGCAGCAACGAAGACCCAACACAGCCAAAAAAGAGAAAGAAAAAAAAAAAAAAATAGAGTAAACTTGGGAGGAGGAAACCACGATACGCTTGCAGCCTCGAACCTCCTTTGAAGTGCAGTGGAGTTGGGGCCGCGAGTCTTGATGCTGATGTTGGCATGGCTCTTGATGCTGATGTTGGCATGGCTGGAACGCGCCCAGGGCTGGAAGGGTAAGAGTGTGGGGGAACAGGCTCCAGTCGTGCACCGAGGCCCGAGGTCTTGAAGACAGCTCCCTTGTCTGCCTGACCACGGTAACTTCTGTCACTACTGTCAGTCCAGAAGCACCACGGCCTTGAACAAGGCCCTGGTATTGTCTCCTCCAGCAGGAACACAGGGGAGGGAAGGGGTGAAGGAGCCAGTGGTGGAGCCGCAGCCTCTCAGCCCAGGATAGGGAAACTGCCCACTGCTCTCCTGGGACGTCTTCCTCACAGGCTGGCAGCTGGGTGGGGGAAGCTCGGTCCCTCCCTGTGGACCCTCCCTACCCTGTGCACATCTGTTCTAGGCCCCCATCATGCTTGCTAAGGATCTGAGTGGATCTAGTCATCTTAGTATCCTCAATGCCTAGCACAGGGCCTGATGCCCAAAGGGATTTGCTGAGTCAGTGGATAAATTTCCAAATTTATTTTCAAAGTCCAAGGTTCCAAATAAGCATCTGCAACGTCTGGCTTCCCTCGGCAGCTTCAGAGCCTGAGATCTGAGCCTCTGATCTGGCTCCTGGCTGATCCTGTAAGGGAGGACCTATCAAGGAAAGTGACTTCTCTCTGTGTACCTTCCTGCATCCCTGAAAAGGAGCCCCAGACACAAAAACCAACACGGAGCTTATAAGTGAAATGCCTGAAGAGAACATCACTTAGGCCTGAAGAGAAGGGGGTGGGTAGCAGGGCAGGATCCTGGGTTCTAAGCACAAATCTGCAGCCAGCAAGTTGTGTGGCCTTGGGCTAGTCACTTAACCTCTCTGTTTCTCAACTTCAAAATGAAGAGGCATTATAGTAGGTTAAAGGCAGGTGGACTGTGACATCAGATGGCCTGATTTTGAATCTCGGTTCAAGCACTTACCTGTGGCAACCACTTAGATTTTTGACCTTGGCTCCGTTATACAAACTTCCTGGGTCTCAGTATTCTTATTGGTGAAATGAGTAACAATATCTACTTCAGAGAGTTGCTATTTTAAAGTTTATATATATGTTTTAGGATCATGTCTGGCACCCAAAAAGGGAGTTATTATTATTGTAATGTTTACCTTTTTTAAAATGATAAAGGACTGTTCTCCAGGCCTCCCAGGGTTTTGGTGATGGTCCCCTGACATCATGAATAAAAAGGCAGGGAGGAATTCAGTAGGTATCAGGTCTTTTTTGACCTTTTTTTTTGTTTTCAAACCTGACAGGAAATTCCTTCTTCCTTCAGCGGTGCCAGCCACCCAGCCGCAAGCCCAGCTGACTGCTTTCCATGACAAAAGGCAAGGCCACAGGCCCCCAGGTCTCTACCCCAGAAACCAGCAAATCCCTGCCTCAGGAAACCACCATGGACTTCTTTTTCCTTAAAATCCTCAGGGTTTTAGCTACTAGAGAAGCTCAAGAAAATTAAAAACAAAAACAAAAACAAACAAAAAAAAAACCAGATCATGAAGATTTAGGCTCTTTCCAAGTTCTAGAAAGTCTCAGGCAGGCAGAGAAGCACAGTGTGGGAGTATCCTCTGAGGTTCAGTGATGTTCCTTCTTCCTGGGGGGCCAAAGCTTGGCCCACTTTGCCCGGAGCACCCTGGGGGAGCTGGGGGAGGAGTTGGGGGGCAAAGGCACGCAGTTTTTGAAGCCTCTGGGCTCCCCAGCTGCCTTTTCCCAGTAAGCTCAAGAATGAGATAAAGGATCTCAAGGTATCAAGAAGGAAACCTGAAACCTGCTTATTAATTTTTCAAATTCTCCTTTGCCATCTTATTCTAAAAGGTACGCTAGGTCCTGGAAGGCCAAAAGGCAGCTAGCTGCTTTAAGTTATACATATGCCCAAAGGTCCTCAGCCTGGGCTGGAACTTGACCCCAGGCCCTAGTCTCCGGGAGAACTCGAGAGAGAAGGGTGCTAAACTACACTGTGAGGGCGGAGGGTGGGAGATGTCTTTTCCTCTGTTCTGTCCTAAACAACGGAAAGCGAAGTCTAGCTCAGGTTCAAAATTTCTGACCTGGTTCCCAAACAGAAAATGTCACAGATGCAGGAAATCGATGCCAATTGGAGTGCTGTTGCAGACTTCGACCTGGAAACATCACAGGCACCGGCAGCTTCGTCTCTTTCCCTTTAATCCCAGTTCCCTGACGGAGACTTGCCCCAGCACAGCTTCTTCAGTCCTGGGCTCTTCCAGGACTGAGCCACCCTGCTGCCCTTTGCAGTGCTTGGGAGATGAGAACTGGAATCTTTTCTTCACCTCTATTCTCATAAATGCCATCGTTCTGGCATTTCGTAGCTGTCAGATCTAGATGCTTCCAAATACAGGTTAATCGCATTTTTTTTAATGTCTTTCTTTCCAAGAAATCCTTAATCCTGTTCTTCCCACCATCATCCCTATCAAATAATAATAATAACCCAGTTAGTTTACAATTGTTTGTTCAGAATTATCCCCAGCCTAAGTCTCTATTAACAGAAATAGATGCTGAGACGGAAGCGCCCATAAGCATCTACAGCAAGCAACTAAAATATGGCAGGAGTCTACCTCCAGTGTGACAGGCAGACAGGTGGATCTCAGGTCTGAGAAGTGCCTCAATCATTGGGCTGCTCCTGCTCACAACTCTTCTAAGAGAAAAGCCGTTTCATGGGACAGAAACTGTCCTGTACCAGAGCCCAGAGGTCTAATTCATTCAGGGCGCCACTGCTAGCCCTAGAGCCTAGGACTTTGCGTGGGGAAGTGAGAGGGGTCCATTTCCTCAATGGCAAATTGTGGGTGTTGGTCTAGATCAGGGGTTCTCAACCAGGTCTAATGTTGCCCTGCAGAGGGGGCTTTTGTCAATGTCTGGAGAAACTTTTGGTTGTCACACATGGCCAGGGCCTGGCCGGGGAGGGGGTGGTGGTGCGGGGAGTGCTTTCTGGAATCTAATGGATACAGACTAGGGATGCTACTGAACATTCTGTGAGGCACAGGGCAGCCTCTACAGTGGGTTATCCAACTCCAAATATCTATCGTGCTGATGCTGAGAAATCCTAGGCTAGAAACTTTATCTTTCAGGTTTCTTCTAGTTGGGGCCAAGTCCAAGTTTCCTAGCTATTTCCTTGAAAATGATGGGTTGCCTGTGGCCCCCTTGAGGACCACAACACCCAAAGTCAGAGCTCCTCGCTAAGGAGTGCTGCCAGCTGGTAAAGTCTTACAGCACCACTTTTTTTTTCTGGAACAGAAATTTCCTGGTGCACTGAAACTTTGTTTAATCTAAATGACAGAACCGTTACTCTGTTAAAAATAAATAAAATGCTCATATGCCTAGAGACCTTCCAGAACTGTTTCTTTCCAATCCTGTAGGATGTGGGTAGGCAGAACAAATGCGCCCCCCCCCCCAACCCTTCAAAAATCAATTGCTCGCTCTCGCCATACAGAAAAATCCCTGTTGCAGGTTCCATGCCATGTCACTTACAGCTCTATTCCTTTAGGAGAAAGAAGTTGAAGACAGAAAAACAGTAATGCCTAAAAAGCAGCCAGAAGTCATCCCACTTAAAGTTTATTTCATGATTTCCAGCATGCAGTGTGCTTTTCTGGGGAAAAAAATTTTTTTGTCCCAATTCACATTATAAATTAATTTACAAATATAGAATTGTGTTAGAAACAATATTTATAAAAGTCCATACAATTTTTCACATAGAAAAATATCCACAGAAAGGGGTTTTCTGTACATACAATACAGGAGTAGGTAGTCTCTTTGGTTGTCTTCCTGCATAATATTTAAAAAGTAATGAGAATGTTTTTTATACTTCAATAACTATTTAAAAAAATAATTTTCTGTATGTATATTTCAAAATTCAAATTTAACAGTAATGCTGTGAGAGTCTCAAAAAAGAATACACAAGGGAAAGTTAAAACTTTTTTACAATGAATTTGTGTTCCTTTTTCTAAAAAAATTTAAAAACCAAGTCAGCAACGCTCCCATCAAAGACCAAACATGGGACAAAGGCAATTCACAGGACATTATCTTCATCCTAATGCATCGCTATTCCGATAGAATCACCAACTATCTGCATTAATTAACACTTTTTGGATAAGTTCAAACAGTGGCCTAGCATCTGTCATGTACAGACATCCTGTGGGGCACCAGGAGGGCAACCACAAAAAACCATTCAAATGAAGATACCTCTTGAGAAGTAGAAGGGAGTGTTAAAAATAAATTACATTAAAAAAAATTTTGACTGCAAATGTTTTATTTAAAGAACTTATAAAAATTCCATTTAAAAACTATTTTTAATACAATTCTAACTTTGTTTCAAAGATGAAAAATCCAGGACGTATGCAATAAGGGACAGGATGCCAATTAACTAGGATGGTCACCCCAGACCTCAGAAATACAGCAGCAGAAGGAAGGCAGAGCTGGTGCCCATCCTCACTACTCAGAATGTCTCAAGTGATATCAATTTCAACCAGAATCTTTGGTCAGATGAAACCTAGCTCTTTCCTACTCCTTAGACATCATGTCTGCCTATACATGCCGGTGCCTTTGTTTTTCAGGAACCAGAACGCAAAGCTTACAAGCACAGACTCTGGAGCCAGACTGCCTTAAAACTGGATCCTGGTGAGAGTTCCCTGGTTGCCTAGTGGTTAGGGTTTGGCGCTTTCACTGCCGTGGCCTGAGTTCAATCCTTCGTCAGGGATTGAATGCACGGCCAAAAAAAACCACAAAAAAACCCCAACAACAACAACAACAAAACAAACAAAAAACACACACATATATAAAAACCAAAAAACTGGATCTTGGCTGCATGACTTACCATCCGTGTGGCCTTGGGCAAGTTACCTAACATCTTGGCGGTTCACTGCCCGCATACAGAAAATGAGGAGTAACACTACCTCTCTCCCAAGGTTGTCATGAGCATTAAATGAGCGAATACATGTCAAGTGTAGAAAAGCTGGCACACAGGGCATGCTTGGGCGGTTCTATTGCTATTAGTGTCTGCCACATACCTGACACGGAGCATAGAGGTGATTTGTGAGCAGGCTAGAGCTCAAGGATTTACAGTGCTTCCTAGCACAGTATTTGAAAAACTTTCATCAGCCACAAAGAAGACAAATAGAGGTTTCCTATAAAAATCCTGGTCTCTGACTTTTCTAGAAAAATCAGAATGCTGCCAAGCAGGAGATAACCAGCTGCCCACAGCAGCCTTCTGCTGGTCGGTCCCAACCACTCCCTACTGCTTTCAGTGCCAACTGTTACCTTTTTCGAACCCATTAACTTCATTCATTTTTGTAGCCGGTCCCTGGACCCATTTGAGCTTGTGACCCTGATATACAGTGATGAACAAACAGACATGGTCCCTGCCCTCACAGGGCTCAAGGGTACGATCCCAGAACAGAGTGAGCTGAACTCCTCTCCAGGGAGGCCCTTTATCCAGAGAAACCCGTCAAAGCTCGCCGGGTTGTAGAAAGTTATCTATTGCATCCATGCTACTCCGAGTGTGGTCAGTGGACCGGGGAGCTCAGCCGTGAGCTTTGGAGAAATGCAGAGTCTCAGTTCCTGTCCCAGACCTACTGCCTTAGAATCTGCATTTTCACAAGATCTCAGGTGTCCACAGTCAAGTCTGGGACACGGGGCTCTATACCTCGGATCCCTCCCGGGGGTAGATGAGGCTGTTGACCATGCTGAAGTTGTAGAAAGGGCTGCCGAAGGGGCTGCTTGGCCCTGCGCTGGTGCTGGCGGGGAAGGGGCTGTAGTAGGAAGATCTCTGGCTGCTGCCGTTGTTGCTGGTGCTGTGACTCAGTTGCAAGGCGTCTGGCGAGGCCTCCGGGATGGAGCTGGGGGGGAATGCGCCACCCGAGGGCACCTGGGTCCCCTGGATCCCAAGGGGGCGGCCGCCAGGGAGCGCTCGCGGGGTGCTCCCACTGCTGGTGACGCTCAGGGTACTGAGGCTGCTGAAGAAGCTGTTCAGGCAAGGGGTGGAGGAGAGCACGGACCCTCCCGGGGAGGAGGCAGTACTCTTGGTGCCCTCGGGAGGCTCTGGGGACTGAGGGGGCCTCAGCAACGCCGGGGCGCTGTCTCCTTCCGGCTTCCCACCCACTCCAGACCCCAGTCCTGGGGAGAGCCCTTCTTCTGATTTCGAGGTCCCCGCGGCCACTGTGGGGGTGCTGCTGGCTTCCGAGCGGCGCTTTCGCTTCCGACGGAAGTTCCCGTTGTCAAACATTTTCTCACAGTTTGGATCCAGGGTCCAGTAATTACCTTTCCCTGCGGGAGATGAGTAAGAACGCTGAGTTAGAAAAGGACGCAGTTCACGCCCACGATCTGAGAGGGGGATCCTCCGACAGAAATGCTCAACCCACTCTGCTGTCTAAATGCACCCTTTTGGGGGAGATGGCACACTACTTGAGCCTCTGTTTACTTATAAAAATAGAGATAAGACCAGTGCTCACTTCACAGGTTGGCTATGAGGGTTAAATGATAGATCTCTGCAAAGTAGCCACACCGTAGTGAGTGAATGAAAAACCAGTATGTTGTCATTATCACTTGTTGAAAGGGTACAATACTTGCCCCCCAAAAAATACTCCACTGGGAAAAGGCAATCTCCAATACCCAATGCTCTGCCTTGCCGAACAAAAACAACAAATTATTACTGCGCAACTGACTGTTTTAACAATGCCTTGGATGGCACATATTTGGAGTATAAGGAGGCTTCATACACCCTCCTTCCCTAGAGCAGGAGGCACCCCTGCATCTCTTCCAAGCTTGTCCTCCATCTGGCCAATCTCAGAGATCAGGGCCCCATTTAATGCATGCAATGCTAGTCTTCTGCTTAGAAAATCTCCCTCACTTTTGAGTACAATGGAGGTAAAAAAGATCTATCATTTTGGAGGATTTTATCTCCCAACAGCTTTTTTCACTTCTGGTACAAAGAACCTTTGGCAATTGTAAATATTGTAAAGCATTTATCTTTTTTTTTTAAATAAATTTATTTATTTTGTTTATTGGCTGCATTGGGTCTGTGTTGGACTTTCTCTAGTCGCAGTGAGTGCAGGCTCCTCACTGTGGTGGCTTCTCTTGTTTTGGAGCATGTGCTCTATCTAGGTGCATGGGCTTCAGTAGTTGCGGCACACGGGCTTAGCTGTGCGAAGCACATGGGATCTTCCCAGAGCAGGGTTTGAACCCGTGTCCCCTACGTTGGCAGGCAGATTCTTAACCACTGTACCATCTAGGAAGTCCCTAAAGCACTTATCTTGTAGTGAGTGAGTTCTCTGCACGGATAACCTCAGTTACTCCTCACACTCTGTGGAGACAGGCAGTATGACTGCCTCCATTTTTCAGAGGGGGAAACTGGTGCAGATTAGTTAGAAACCTGCTGTCTTCCCAGTTAACAGTAGGGCCAGGACTTAAGCAGGCTGGCTCTGTTTAAGACAGCATTCTTAACCACTAGCACACAGTCCCCCCACATCCATTACCTCCACTGACACATTTTCTGCAAGTAGTTGTAGAAAAAAAACTTACATAACTACCATCTAAATAACAATACCTGCATCTATCAAAACATTTATATTGTGCCACCTGGCTACCAAAAGCTTTTTTTGGGGGGGGGGGGAAGGGGGGCGGAGCACATCCTGCAACATGCAGGATCTTAGTTCCCCAAACCAGGGATGGAACACGTGCCTTTCAGTGGAAGCTTGGAGTCATAACCACTGGACCACCAGGGAAGTCCTGGTACCAAAAGCTTTGACAAGATCCTTGAGACCTTTTTCAAAAGTCCAGGAGTGTACGTGACATGATCAGACATGATCATCTCAGGTAATTTCGAGGCCAAATCTGGAAGATGCATCTTCTAGAACTGCATGCCCTGTCCAGGACAGTAACCACCAGCCACACGTGACTGCTGAGCACTTGAAAAGTGGCTAGTCCCAGGTGAGATGTGGTGTAAAACACACACATACGATTTTGAAAATGTAGTAGCAAAAGAAAAATGTAAAGTAGCTCACTGACAATTTTTTATATTTGTTATATGTTGAAATGATATTTTGGGTTACTTTAAAAATTTTTTAAATAATTTTCACCAGCTTCTTTTTACTTTTTTCACGTGGCTACTAGACAATTTACAACCACGTGTGGTTTGCACTGCATTTCGATTGGAAAGCACTGCTCTATAATGACTTTAGGTACAAATACTTCAGAGCATTTACATAATTTACACCAAATCCTGGATCTCTGTAGAGGGCAACTGAAACAGTTTTCTTTTCTCTTTTTCCTATCACGATTCTCCCCTCACACCCGTCAGTCCTGGGCTCCTTCTGAAAACCGCAATTAAGATTCCCGTTCTCTCACTCCTCAGGTAAGAGGGAAACCACTAACAGGCCACGGTAAGCCGGCCCTCCTCATCCCTCGGGGCCTTTAGGTCAGAACGAAGCAAACTTGGGGTTATCATTCTTACATTTCTAAATAGTTAAGGTTCGCAAACCACAGTCTGCAGGGCCCAGCTCAAGTTCCCTGATCCCTCGGCCCCCATCCTGTGCCGCCTGTGCCACCGTCCTGGAATCACCTCTCAAAGTAGGCACAGTACTTGTCCCACGAAGGGCACCGTGAATCTCTCGCGAACCCGAGGCAGGCATCTACGGACTGCTTATTTTAACGCCCGGTCTCTCCCCACCTCTCTCTTGAAATGTGATGGGATTCTCGGCTGATCCGAATCTCTTTATAGCCATCCTTCATCTGAGAGCCCACCCATGGTCTTATTCCTAATCCACCTCCCTGTAACTCGACCCTCCCTTCCAACGGCCTGGTGAACATTACCAGGGGCGGCTTTCTGCTCGAGGATTCAGGCTTTTTTACCTTTACCCCTAACTGGCCAGCCTCTGCGCGTGTGTGAGTTGGGGGCCGGGGAGGTAAGGGATCGGCGGGGAAGCACCTGTCCGCCCTCACCTGGGTCGTCCTCGTCGCGGGGCACCTTCTTGAAGCAGTCGTTGAGCGACAGGTTGTGGCGGATGGAGTTCTGCCAGCCGGCCTTGCTGCGCTGGTAGAAGGGGAAGCTGTCGGCCACGAACTGGTAGATGTGGCTGAGCGTGAGCTTGCGCTCGGGCGCGCTCTGGATGGCCATGGCGATGAGCGCCGAGTACGAGTACGGCGGCCGCACCATCTTCATCAGGTCCTCGCGGCTGGCCATGGACAGCCAGCCCAGCTCTCCGGGCGCCGCGGGGCCCGCGGGCGAGGCGGGCGCGGCGGGCGCGGGCTGCGCGAAGGACCGCTGCGCGCAGGCGAAGGTGCCGGCGGCGGCCGGCGGCTGCAGGAACGGCCCGGGCGCGCCCCCGGGGGGAGGCGGCGGCGGCGGCGGCGGGGCGCCCAGGTACGCGGCGGCGGCGGCGGAGGGACCGCCCACGGCCGGCCCGTTGAGCCACAGGTAGGGGTTGGCGGCGGCGGCCGGCGGCGCGGCGTAGTCGGCCAGCCCGTAGGGCGCCCGGGCGGGCGGGGGGCCGCCCGGGGCGGCGGCGGCGGCGGCCGGGGACAGGCCGGGCTGCGAGTACACGCCGAAGTTGTCGCCGCAGTACAGAGCCATGGCGGCGGCCGTCGGCGGGTGCGGCGCGGCGGCGGCGAGGGGCGAGCGGGGCTGATCTCGCCGCTCGGGCGAGAGCATCCCTTTGGGGGCCAACCCTGCGGCCCCGCCTCGGCCCTGGCTCGGCGACCGGTGTCCTGGCCGAGGTGGGGGGGGGGGGGCAGGTGGGTGCGCGCGGAGCGCGGACGAGCCGGCTTCTTATAACCGTCGGCGGCGCGGCTCCTCCCGGGCCGGTCCCGGGGCTGGGCGGCGGCCCGCGGGCCCCGGCTCTCCACGCCCCCGCCACGCCCCACCTGCCCGCGCGTCCCGGCGGAGCGCGCGGAGACCTCGCGCCGCCCGCCGCGCCCGCCCCGCCCCTTGCAGCCCCTCCTCGCCGGGCCAGGGGAGCCCGGGGGGCCCGGGGAGCCGGGGGAGGCCGGCGCCTACGGGATCCAAGCGGACGCCCCCCACCCCGTTCCTAACTATCGCGTCCTCGGCACAATAGCGAAATAAAATAACGAATATCAAAACAAAGAGAAGATCACCAAGACGGTACTACTGTTTTCTACAAAGTGTGTAAGTTAACTTTGAGTGGCCGTTCAGGCCAACTGCCTGGCCGCCTTTGGGATCTCGACCTGGAGTCGCTACATCTTTTGTGGTCGAGTTGCAGGTTTCACGTCCGGTCTCGACCGATCGGCTCACAGTCGAAAATAATGGACGCGATTTACAAGTCTTTGGGGGTGTACGAAAGATAGTGAGGAGCATCCTTGGTGTGTCCCCTTCTCCTAGGGAATTCTTTGAAGGGAGGGACTGAAATCGGTTTTTAATTTCTCTAACCACGTCTCTAAACATAACGATAGGTTCGTTTACATTTGGGAAACGTTCATTTCAGGTCCGGTTTGCGCAGTCTTTTGGTGTGAGTTGTCTTCCAAAACAGAAGGGTGAATGTTTTCAAAGACATTTAAATAAGTGGGTTAGGAATTAGCATTTTAAAGCCAACTGTAATTTAAGCTGTGCAAGAAGCGCTCATTTACAAAAACGGTCTCAACGAATTACGGTAGACTGCATGCCCTCTACTTTTGTAAATTTTCAAATGCGGCTCCTGCGTGGAAAAACAAACAAAACCAGTAAAATACTGTGGCGACCCCACATACCACGCAATCATTATTTACTGGCTCCGAACAACGATAAGAAAATTGTTTCTTTTACAATTAAAACGATTCCTAGGTATGTTCTTAAGAAGTGACAGGTCTGAGATTCCCGTTTAAGGGAGAGGGGAGGGGAAAAGATTTTTTTCTCTTTGCCAATTGCAGACTGACAGTTCAGAATATTTAATAATTCGGAAACCCCGTTCCCGCACCACCGAGCATTTAATTTTCAGGACAAAATTAATGTACTTTCTGGGAAATGATCGTCTTCTGTTAATACCATGTCTTAAAAAATGAAGAGGCATGTATAACTAGCAAATTTTGGTACCTAACATGGAAGTCACACTTCAGATGTAACATTTTTCTCGTCTTTTGTGAAACCGGAAAGAATTCTTGTCGCACAATTTCTTTCAGTCGCCTTGCAAATGATACACAGTGGAGTAGTGTTTGCCGTAGTTGTATTTTGAGTTAGGTTTCCGAGTTTAGATAAGCACAGCGCTTTTGTTTTCCTTCCCAAATAGCCCAAACAAGGTTGTTTTGTTTTGCTCTTTCTCTTGGGACGTTAATAAGGATGACAGCTATAAGGAAGGAAGTGGGAAAACACTTTTTAATGAGTTATAATGCCCCAATTTAATATTTTTTCTTGAATTTAAAGTTTAAATCAAAAAGAGAAAGTCTACAAGAAAAGCTGCCAGACTAGATGGCCATACATTAGGAAAAATTTGAAACCATCTCCCCCTTAGTAATTGATGTCCTTAAGAATATAATATAATGCCTTCCCTTATTTTTTAGCAAATTGCTTACCCGTGCATAATTTGCAGTCTTGCAGATTTTTTTTTTTTTTTTTCGTTTAACTCTCAACCCCATACTCCAGCTTATTCTGAGTGAGAGACCATGACTGCAGATGATCGTTTCTTGCTTTGGTTAAAGGTTCTGCCTAGTAGAGATGTTTTGTTCCTTGACTATATATGATCTTTTGCAGACTTTAATTTTATTTCAAAATGATGGAGCCACCTAGCGGCTCTTTGCCTTTGTTACAGCATATAGCCAGATAGGGATCTGTGAGGTGGACACCCCCCTCTAGAGGTTTGGAAGTTATACTTTTTTCTTATCTATTTTTAAATCATATTAATTAGATAAGCTGAAAACTGTCATTGGTCATAGTTTGGGTTTTTAATGTCAAAATTAAAATAGTATTTTTAATTCCTGTTTTTTAAAAAAGTTAAATTTAAAAAGCATTTGGTGCACTTTAAAAAAAAAGGATAAAAACTGTGCTTAAAATGCAAGTTCCCGGTAATAATGTTTTGTCAAATTGCTTTTTCACAAAAGAATATAATCAAGGCAATTGATTAAGGTATCTCTGCCAGTGTAAAACAAGGGTAGACTGTTACATGTTTTCATCACTAGAATATAAAACATTTGGGGAAACTATACAACCTAAAGAAAATATCTCATTTATTTTCCACTGACATTTGGTAACGTTCTTGATGCGTCTTTGAGCGACAACAGTGATTTATAGTGGAATGCAGTCATTTTAAACAAATATGTAACAGAATGTGAAATTCCTTACACTCACTGGTTTATAGCATCATAGAAATGTTGGCACATTAGTGTTTGTTAGTGTTTTTCCATATTTACAGAGGAAGAAAAAGGTAATATAAATTGGAAACAGCCTCAGTGCTCTCAACTCCTAAAAGCTGCAACTTAGGACAACATTGAACTGTGCACACAGTCAGTCCTTCCCAATCTCAGCATCGTGGTTTATTCTGCATCATCTATGAAAAAGGCCACCAGCAGAAATTATGACCTCTACCCATGTCCCCCACCTGGCTTTCTACCTTGCACTATGGTTATTATACCTATCTTACCTCTTTTCATAAATCAGAAGCCCTTTGAAGACAAATCCTTATATGTAATTCAGTTTTTGGAACACTCTGCCCACCAGAGGATAAAACAAGTATCCATTTTTGAAAACTTCGTACCTGTTGAATTAAGGAATGACTACTTACAAATGCTATGTTGGAATATAAGTAAGCCCATTCAACGATGAGTACACACACACACACACACACACACACACACAAACCAAACACCCAAAATGGAACCTTGGGACCTGGGGAAATGTTCTATAGTAAAACAAGAATAGACGCCTTACTCAGATGTGGAGAGAAAGTCCAACTCTGAAAATGATTTACTAGAGTAATGGAAAGAACATTTTAGAAAATATCTGCTTTTTTGTCTTCAATAAGATGTAAGACAGTTTGGCCTTTATGAAACAAGAAATCAGAGTAAGATAGAAACCAAACTCTGGGTGCAAGTGGAGATGAAAAAGGAATCAGAGGAGCTGAGAAAAGAAAGCAAGAAAACTCAAACTGTAATCGGAGAATACAGTTTTGGGGAAAATGAGGTGAGAGTAACTCTATCACGTAGGCTAAAATATGTAAGATTAATTAGTGCATTTATTGTTTTGGTGAAGAAGGGATGGATTATTGAAGAAAAGAGAGTGAGCTGGGCCCACTACCTCATTCTTTACTTTTTCCAACTTCTGACTACTTAATTGTTCTCATTTTAGAGCCGGTGGTGTCATTGGTGAGCGGCCCACTGAAGAGCCCAAACTTCAAAGGCTGTGACTTGCAGATTGAAGCAGAACTCAGACGTGCTGTCCATTTGCTCCTTTAACAAACATTTAGGGCTCTACTGACTGAGTGTAAGTGCTGGTGGGAAACTGAGGCAGCTCTTTTCCTCTAGGAGAGCAGGTTTTCCACCAAATTAGCATTTGTCTTCTGTTGAAGAATACATTTCCTTTGTAAGCCCTTCATGTTGACATTGGCCCAGTAGCCACCTGGGAGTCAGGGAAGACTGAAATGAGCTGTAAATACAGAGTGAGGGGCAAAAATCAAGCAGGGGCATGGCCCAGGGACCACTTGGCCACAAGCCAGCTGACCCCCCAAGGCTCATGGCCCTCTTCCCACTGCCAACATTAGGCTCAGGGCCTGTAACGAAAAGGATGCATCCTCAGGATTCTTGTGGGCGGAAGCCTCTGAGGATACCACCAAAGATCCAGATACTTAATCCAGAAAAATAAGAGAAAAAATTATCAGCACAAACAATGGTGATCCAACAATTCCTTTGAACAAAATTATTAACGTGTCACTCCCCTGCTTGAACCTTACACCTCTTCCCGTGGCCTCACTCTGCCCTCCCCAGTCCTCTGGAATGCTTCCTTTCCTCCAGCTCTAGCTGATTAGCCCCATTCTTGAGCTTCCTCAGCTAACTTCTCAGACCTTTCCTTCTGCTCCAAACCCAGCTCCCAGAGCGTCTTCAGCTCTCCTAGGACTTGCCTGACAGCATCTCCCTGCACTGAAGACATCCTGGCTCTCCCGGGATCCTCCCAAGGTGTCTTGAGGCTACGTTTCCCCCAGCTCCTCCCTCCTCAGGGCAAGAAGGCCCTCAAGCCCTCCTGTCTTGCTGGATGGCTGCAGCATCCGCTTGAGTGATTCATCCAACCCTCTGGACCCTCGTTTCCAATAACCAACTCCTCCTTTCTAGTTCAGCCACCCACTATACTGGGTGTTCTCCAAGGCTGGGGACTGTGCTCTCGTGGCTCCCTTTTTTGTGAGCGCTTACAATTAAGGAACATGTACTAAATGCCTGGCATTGTGCTAAGCACCTTACATGCGTTATCTCATTTACTTCTTATAGCAATTCTGTGAGATAAGGACTGTTACTCCACATTCTACAGATGAAGCAACAGAGAGAGAGCTTAAGTCATTAACTGTGGGCTTCCAACTTCTAAGCATGCTGCTAGGATTCAAAGCCGATTCAAAACCAGGCTGTCTAGCTGTGGAGCCCAGGCTGGGAGCCCTCGGCTCTGACTGCCTACTCCAGTATTTCCCCAGGGACTAGTTCAGTGCCTGTCATTGGTGCCTGCTCCATTGTCATTTGTCGCTTGAATAAATTAAAAAGTTAAAAAGCATTAAATGATGTAAACTGGAAATTGGACATCTCACCCCTACAACCTCCTACCCCCTCTTTTTACACAGTGCATCTCACCAAAGGCAATCCCTTGCTATCAGTTTCTTACGCTTTTCTCCAGAAAATGTTTTTAGGTACTTACCTGTAGAGCTATATGCCTTTAAAAGCAGAATCCATGCTATGCACTTGGCTCTGCACCTTCTACTTTAATTAATATGTTTTGGAGAACTTTCCAAAGCAGCCCATAGGTCCATATGTCTACCTTGTTTCATCCTCCTCGTGTTCCCCTTCATGGGATGTTCTGTGGGGACCCACAAGGATGGTTGTGTGTGGGTGGTTTATAGCCAGTGGCTGTTCTTTTTTTATTAATTAATTAATTAATTAATTAATTGGCTGCTTTGGGTCTTTCTTGCTGCGCATAGGCTTTCTCTAGTTGTGGCAAGTGGGGGCTACTCTCTGTTGCGGGGCGCTGGCTTCTCATTGCGATGGCTTCTCTTGTTGCAGAGCACGAGCTTTAGGTGCACAAGGGCTTCAGTAGTTGTGGTACGTGGGCTCAATAGTTGTGGCTCGTGGGCTCTAAAGCTCAGACTTCAGTAGTTGTGGCGCATGGACTTAGTTGCTCCGTGTCATGTGGGATCTTCCCAGACCAGGGCTCGAACCCATGTCCCCTGCATTGGCAGGCAGATTCTTAAGCGCCAGTGTCTGTTCTAATTTGTTGGTACCCTTTCCATACCTGTTAGGCAACATTTTGAATTTAACTTATCTTAGATGGATCTCTGGATTACTTCCTTTAAAAAAAAAAAAAGTGGCTTAATTTACTTAATATAGTAAATTCCTAGCTGATTTTTGTAGAGTACATACCTTTAAATGTTTGATTCTGACAAATTGCTCTGCTAAAGGATGCCCCAGTTTAAACCACCAGCAGGTTCATCTTGGATTCCTATTTTCCTTCCCCTTTGCTAAAGCTGGATGTGTTCAAGTCTTTATTTTGCCAGTCTTAAAAGCACAAAAGAGCATCTCAAAAGTGTTTTGGTTTGTTTTCCTTGATGAATGAATACCTAATCACATATTTTAATTTGTGTACATGTGAACTGCCTGTTCTGATCTTTTGCCCATTTTTCTATTTATGCGTCTTTTTAAAAAATTGATGCGTCTGAGCTCTTTGTGATTAACGATATTAATTTTTTTTTCTCCTAGGTGTCTTAAATCATGGTTTCTTTGTTAAAACTATCTCTTCTCTTGGCATCTGTGATAACACTCTATCCTGGCTTTCTTCATTTATCTTCTGCATTTTCCTAAAGAAGCTCTATTTCTCATCTCATCCTTTGAATGTTGTGCTTTTCCCCTCAGGTTCCTTACCTCCCCCCCTCTTCTTTTCCTCTCACACATTCTTCACGGGCTGCCACTTCTACTCCAGTGGCTTTAGTTATTGTAGTGCACACGGTCTATTACAGTTGTTACTGCCTGGTTAAGAACTCTATAAAGAAACGTTCTTCCGTTATTCCCAATTCATGAGGATTACGTTGGATGGGCCAGGGGCAGTGCCAGGCTGGAGACTGATACTTGGCCCGTGCCCAGTGTTACTTTTCCCCAACAATTTGTTTGAGGTGGGTGAGTGATTTCAGATAGGTCACTTGAGATCATCTTCAGGATTTCTGCTGGGATTATCCGAGAAAAGTTCCTTTCTTCACAGGGCTTGGTTCCTGTGCAGAGGTTGTGGTCCTGAAATAGCCATCATTGGTACCATGAGAGACAATGCAGGTGACCTCATGTGAAGCTGAGTGACAGAAATGAAGACACATCCTGGATCTGAGATTTGAATTCCTTTATTCAGAATCTCCCTTCATCCTCTTGAACTTGCTGGTTTCATTAGCCAACAGGTTTCCTTTTTGATTTAATAAGTTAGGATGTGACGTTATAGGCTGCATTGCCTTCCCCCCAAACTACGATGTTGACTTTCTAACTCCTTATGCCTCAGAATGTGACCATTTGGAGAAGGGTCATTACTGAGGGAATTAAGGTGAATTAGCATCTTAGGCCCTAATCCAAGAGGACTGAGGTCTTTATCAGAAGAGGAGATTAGGACACAGACACACACATGCAGAGGGAAGACCATGTGAAGACACAGAGAGAAGACAGCCATCTACAAACCCAGGAGAGCAGCCCTCAGAGGAGACCAACCCTGCTGACACCTTGATCTTGGACTTCTAACCCCCAGAACTACGAGGAAATAAGTTTCTGTGGTTGAAGCCACTCAGTCAGTGGTACTTTGTCTTGGCAGCCTTAGCAAACTCACACAGGTGGGATTTTATCCATTTCAATAGAAAGATTAAGTGCTGGTAACTCCCATCCAAATCGCTCACATGAGCTCCTGGCCCAGTCATCAACTCCTCCTGAATATTTCTTCTTCATTTTCATACAAGTCCCCTTCAATAAATACCTAAGCAGCTCATCATAATCCTCTTAAAACCCACTTCTCCTTCTGTATTCCCATATCTCTGGGATGGGCCCTTCCTCCCCTCATTGACCCAGTTGTCTAAGCCAAGAACCAGAGGTTCTTCAACCTCAGTGACCAAGTCAAGCCATGATAGCTCAACTCTTTTTTGGCCTGCTGGCAACACCAAGAGTTAGACCACCATCATCCCTCTCCTGGATTTTTGCAGTTGGCTCCCAACTGACCTCCCTGCCTCCCTTTGACACTTCTGATCCTCCTTCTGCACCATAATGATTTTGTAGAAGAGCAAATCTCATCGTGACACTTACACGTTCCACTCCTCGGTGGCTCCCACTGCTCTCAGGATAAAGTGTCAACTCCATAGCGTGACACATGTGATCCTAGTAGAGGCAGCTCATCCTGTTAGCTAGCCTGGTCTCTCTCCTCCATGCTGGCTCTGCACTGTTTCCCCAAAATCCAGTCCTTCTGATATCCCCTTCATGATTCTCACCCATTATGCTAATTACTACTTAATATTTTTCTTTTAATTGATTCAACTTTTAAATTCCATTATTTGGAAGAAAAACCATTTGGCAGTACTGCAAATTAAAAAAAAAAAAATCTAGCTAGCTAGCTAGCTAGCTGTATCATTTGCTGTAGATAGAAGGCAAACAATTTAGGGAGTGGGATGAATTAGAAGATTGGGATTGACATATATACACTACTGATACTCTGTATAAAGTAGATAACTAATGAGAACATACTGTATAGCACACGGAACTCTACTCAGTGCTCTATGGCAACCTAAATGGGAAGGAAATCCAAAAAAGAGGGGCTGTATGTATACATATAGCTAATTCACTTTGCTGTACAATAGAAACTAACATAACATTGTAAAGCAACCATACTCCAATAAAAACTTTTTTTAATTTACCTTTTTTAAAAAAGAGGGTAAACAATTTAAATGAATTTTGTTCATTAATACTGCTCATAAAATTTTTGCCTTCAATAATGTTAAATTTCAAAAAAATTAAAAATAAAAACATGAATAATGTTATACAAGTAACAGCAAACTCAATTTTCATTAAGAGAGATTCCAACCTGAAAATAAGTTGCTCAGCGAGAAGAACAGCATGGCTTTGATCAGTTTAGTAGCAAAGTGATGTTCAGTTTAATGATATTTATTTTTAAATTAAGATTAAGAACAACATTGTAAAGAAAAAGATAAATGGGACATTGTAAATTAACTACACTTCAATTTAAAAAAATTAAGAGTAAGACAAAGTTCTCTACATTAGTAAAATAAATTCTGTTTTTTGAACTTTTTTAAAACAGCATGAAGAATTACAGGTTACACGTGTTTACATGGGAATGGAAAATGGTATTTAATTGCCCCATTTGATCAGCTAACTTTTATTCAAAAATGCTTGGTTCAAGAAGCCATCTGAAGTCATTTGTAGGATCCATTATAAATGTGTGAAGACATAATCCAAGATGTTATCCAGAAAGGAATAGAGAAGGGATTTCTTGAGCCCTGACTACTGTCACTGGATCATGCTTATAAAATCCTTTTTAGCAACCCTGTCAAGTGTTTTTTCATCCCTGTAAAATACTTTCAGCAAGTATTTCAGGTGAGTTTATAACCAGGTTCATTTATGAATTCAAGAAATACTGAACATAACAGACACTGGCCCTGGCCCCAGGCAAAGCTAGTACACCATGAGTTTCTGCTCCCACGTAGCTCCAGATGAGGAGAGGCTCCCACCCAGAGGACCAAGGGGTCCAGGGAACCCAGGCTACTGGTTTACAACCCCCAAGGTCACTTTATCTTGCTTGGGAATACTGAAATAAGCTTGTCCTTTAAGGATAAATTAGGCTTTCAAATGAGCAAAACTTATCTAAAGATATGCTAATTTGCAAATCCTCACCCAATCATGCATATGATGTCCACGAAGATAGAATTTTCTTCTAGAAAGACTTAATTCTTCTCCTATCTTGAAAAGACAGGAGTGGAGCTTCAGTGCAAAGCAGTAGTCACTGCCCAACGCTTCATAAAGTTGAAAAGATTGAGACGTCAGTGACCTATGCTTAATACAATTGACAATTTTAACTGCCTCCTGGAATCTTCCTGCATATTTTCTGTGGTCAAGAGTTCCCCAATGTACACAAGATGAATAGTTTTGGCCACCCAGCCTATTCTCTTGTTAACTGGCCATGGTCCTAGTACCCTCCATGCTTTTCCCAATGCATTGTTTCCAAGTCTTATCATGGATTGCCGTGAACTGGTCAATAAATTTAAAACCCAGCTCTTTTCTTCATGTATGAGTAGACAGGTCAAGATGTAACCACAGTCTTCATTCAGCCTTTGTCTGACAAACACACAAAGGTTAACTGGTTTTACAATGTCAGTGGCTTCCTCAGTTTGCTAGACTCCATGATGTAGAAAGTCTTCGCATCAGATATATTTTACTAACTTACTGCACCTCTTCTTAACCAACCTCCAACTGAACTCAGATTCATTCTTCTCATTCCAGTTCCCACAGCCTTTCTACCCTAGAGCCCTTTGCTTTGCTTCTACTGTTTGAGGTTGGTAATTGCCTTTCATATAATAGTTACTGGATAGATGGTTTTCAAGGGGGAAGATGATGACAGTGTTTGTGACAACCTTGACCCTACAGCTGTCTCCTGAATCTAGATCCACCCAGCCAGGACTGAAATTGGAGAAACTGGACTAACCTAATTTTCCAACCAGTGCTTCCCTGTCCTGTGGCAGAGTCACCCAGGGAACCTGTTAAAGTTCAGATTCCCTGGCTGCACCCCAAGGAGCCTGAGTCTCTAGGGTAGGATGCCTGCAGGTTCTATACTTCTTAACCTCCACCCCTAATGATCCTGACACTTGGGTCTGGGAGCATAATCACCTATTCAAAACTTTAAAAATGAAGGAAAACATTCCTTTATAGAGACACATAAGTGATAAAGCTATGATCTCAAGTTGGGGAGGTCAGAGAGAAGTGGCAGAATCAAAGTCTTTTTCAAATTATCGGAGTCCTGCCCTTATCTCCATTTAGAGATGACATGGAGAGCCACGACTAGCAAGCGTGTGCCTGTAGCATCCCTCAGAAGTGGAGGAGCAGAGGCGGAAAGGTGCGATACAAGATGTAGAAATAATCAGGAGCATTTCATATGAATGTGTTAATATATATATAGTGGGTTTTTTTATTTTTTATTTTTATTGAAATATAGTTGACTTACCATGTTGTGTTAGTTTCTGGTGTACAGCAAAGTGATTCATTTGTACATATACACACACATATATCTATTCTTTTTTAGATTCTTTTCCATTATACGTTATTACAAGATATTGAGTATCCTTCTCTGTGCTATATATTAAGTTCTTATTGGTTATCTATTTTATATAGAGTAGTGTGTATATTTTAATCCCAAACTCCTAATTTATCCCTCCCTCCCCTTCTGCTTTGGTAATTATAAGTTTGTTTTCTATGTCTGTAGGTCTATCTCTATATATATTTGGGGGGGAAAAAAGAGGCGGCTTTGGGAGGAAAGGAAATCTCCCAAATAGAGAGTTGAGAGGTGAGAAAGGAGTGAACTTGAATACAGAGGACACAAGTCATTGTGGGATGCTAGTTGGATCTGCCCTCCTAAAGCAGAACCTCCCATGAACCTCTGACAAAGGGCCTCAGAAGCTTTTTTGGCAATAGAACAAAATGTTTCAGCTCTCTGGTTTCTGTCGTGGGAGAGACCTCAGTTCTGATCTCAGCTTAGCTGCTTATTAAGCTTAGGGAGTAGTACCACCAGCTAAAGAACTATTTAAATCTCTGAATCTTGATTTGCTCATCTATAAAATGTAGATGGCAATGCTAAAATTGTTCCAAGGATTGAATGTGATAATGTGTGTAAAACACTAAGCAGTCAATAAATAATAGTTTTTATCATTGCCTATGTTTTATTTTCTGAATTGATAAACCTGGGAATGAAGTGTACTGCCTTTGATCATGGGTAAGGCACAGATCAGAACCACAACATAAAAATAAATGGAAAAATAAATAAATAAATGGACACTTCGCTGCCGGGAAAACTAAAATATGAGGTTCCCCCTTGTAGAGCATTAGTTGCACTGATCTTATTAGGGGAGAGAGTATCTGGCAAAATGGTTGCAAATGCAGTATATAACATAAGAAACTTCTTAAATTAGCCAAGAAACTAATGAGGTGACAAAGATGCGCTGGGCCCTGGACGAGGCATGAGAAATAGAGTTTCTGCCCTCAAGGTGCCCCCAGCTAAGCAACAACAACAGCAGTAGCAAGATGGGGAAGTAACTAGGTTCTGGGGGGTTGTGATGATACTTTCCTTTAAGATATTGGTAATTTTCCTATCAATTTCTAAGAGCTCCATATGTTTTGGGGAGATTGAGACCTTTGTCTGTAATATGAGTTACAGCATTTCTTCCCAGTATTCTCTTTTGACTTTGTTTCAGAGATTTGTTTGGTTTTTGTTTTGTTTTTTACCATGCAGGTATCATTTTTATATCATCAAATGTCAATATCTTATTTAAGGGCTTCTAGAATTTGTGTCATAGTTGTCAGGTCTTCCGTATTCTGAGGTTATAAAATAATGTTTTCTTCTAGTACATTTACAGTTCCATTTTTTATATTCAAAACTTTGATCCAGATGGGAGGTAAGGATCCAAATTTATTTTTCCCGGAAGGCCACTTGAATGTCCCAACATCATTTATTGAATAGTCTCCTTAATTTATTTGGGCTTGTAGATAATTTTAAAACAGTTTGGTGTTGAGTTCTAAGGTGACAGTCATTGATTTTTATCAGTGATGACCCTGAGTCTTCAATAAAAGATTAAATGACATCCTGTGGTCTCTCTTAAGAGGCAAGAAGAGGAATGATTTACATAGAATAATTTTAAACACTCATATTAACATTTGTTTTGTTGCCTTTTTAAAGACTTATTTCAGAAGTTTACATCTTATCACCCCAAAGCCAAGATAAATCCAGTACAAAGTATACAATGAAGCACTCTTTTTTTAAGCACTAAAATAATAAAAATTTCTTGGTAACTAAACTTAAAAGAGATATGAAAACCTCAGAGAAAACCTTGGTAGTGATGAACCACTGACTGGCGAAAGGTTGCCCACGTCCAGGGTCAGCTGGCAGTTATGATAGATCAGAAACCTGAGTATATTTTTTATTTAACTTTTATTTATATTGGGGTATAGCTGATTTACAATGTTGTGTTAGTTTCAGGTGTACAGCAAAGTGGTTCTGTTATACATATACATATTTCCATTCTTTTTCCGATTCTTTTCCTATGTAGGTTATTACAGAATATTGAGTTCCCTGTACTATACTGTAGGTCCTTGCTGATTATCTATTTTATATATACTAGTGTGTAGATGAGAAACTCTGAGTATCAAGGCATGCTTTCATTTAGGAATTCAGTGATTTTTTTCTGAAACTCTGGGTAGGAAGAAGCCTCACAACATGACTTGTAGACCCATCAACAGTGTGAGAGACAGTTTCCTCACACTTTTATTCAAGACTGAATATAACTAACGTTTAGTAACCTGAGAGATGAAACATGTCTCATTTATTGTTTTACTTCACTTATTAATGATGAGTAATTTTGTATATCTTTTTGTATGTATGTTTCTGTGTGTTGTTTTGTTTTGTTTGGTGAACAGCGTCCTTTGCATATTTTTGTTGGATGATTTGCCTTTTTGCTACGCATCTGTAAGAATCTGTGCGTTCTGTGGTAGAGAGATCACTTAGTCTCTCTCAACCTCCGGTGTCTCCTCAGGAGAAGGGGACAGTGTTAATGACCATTGTTAGCTTGTACTGAGTACTGACCGCAGGCATCGCTCCCCCACTGGTCTTCCCAGGGAGCGCTTCCTGGTATCTCATTTCATGGCCACTAGTCCAGAGGTGCCTTTGTGAAAGTTAGAAAAAGGCACCCTTGCATCAGGCTGGCACCACCCTGCACTGGGGCACCTGGCTTGGAGAGCAGGCGCTGGGTGTTAGACCTAATTATTGCCTTAGTAGCTTGTCCTTATGCAGGGCACAACCTGCCCCACTATTCACAGCAGTGCTGTCACATCTAATTTTCGTAAACAACCCTAGGCAGAAGGTACTATTATCCCCACTTTAGGTCACTTCCTCAAAGCCACACAGCGAGCTGGCAGTGAACTTGGAGCCCATGAGTAATCACTGCGCTGTATCGCACCTACCACATAGGGTTATAGTCAGTCTTAATCAGGACAGTCCTTATAAAGCACGCAGCACAGTGTCTGATAGGTAGTATGTACTTAATCAAAGGTATGTGATGTTAGCCTTTCCTCTGTCATATGTTGCAAAACTCTTGTCCTTTGACATCTGATTTGGCTTGCAGTGTTTGCTAACCTACAAAATTTTTACATCATCAAATTTCTTTATCTTTTCCATCATGACTTTGGTGATGACCTTTGTCTTGGTTGGTATTATAAAGGCAAAATAATTGAGTAAGATGACCACTTCTGTGTTAATTAGGGGACAGCCTAATGTAAAGAAACCCCGAAATACCAGATTACAGTGGACTTCTCTCACACGGAACAGTCCTGACCTGGGATGTGACTCTGACCCAGGAACTTTCTGTGTGGGAAGAGAACATGGTGGGACTTCCCTGACGGTCCAGTGGTTAAGATTCCTCGGTTCTGCTTAAGGGGGCACGGGTTCGATCCCTGATTGGGGAACTAAGATCCCGAAAGCCACACGGCACAGCCAAACCAACCAACCAACCAACCAAAAAGGAAAAACAGACAAAAACAAAACAAAACAAAAAAGCCCCATGGCCATAGGGAGGGAAAACAAGCAGAAGTCAAGCAATATTCCTTAAAGGAAGTGACATTTATTTCCACTTAACTCCCATTGAAACTTAGATCACACCCCATGGCTGCAAAGGAAGCTGGGAAATGTAGTCTCAAACTGGGTGGCCCGTGCCCTGCTAAAACAACGGATCCAGGGGGCAGGGGCATGGCTCTTATGCTAAAAGAAAGAAGGAAAGAGTAACAAGGTATGGCTGGTGGTCAGGACCACACCTCCCCAAATCCTACATCCTAATATGTGAAATCCATCCCCTTCCTGAACTTACTTCTGGTAACTTTTGTTCAGCTGCAAGAATTTCACTTCTTGTAGGTGCAGTTCCCGCCCCCACCCCCACCCCCACCCCCACCCTCCAAGCTCTTTTGTTGGGGATAATTATAAGGGGTAACTCAGAGCTCGGAAAAGAAAAGAGAAATAATACTCCTTGCCTCCTGAGGGTCTTGGCAAATTCTCCTTCCTGGGCCTAGACCACTTTCCCGTCTTTCAGCCAGTTAATTGCTACCTGTTCTTCAGATGCCAGCGCAAAGCTCCATCCTCAGAAAAGCAGCCCTAGCTCCTTCCCTCCTCTCCTTCCCAAGGTAGATGAGGGCTCCTTTATAATCATCTCATATTACTTTTATTCATAGTACTCTCACAGCTGGGAACCAGAATGTAGTTGTGTGACTATTTGGTTGATGTGTCCTTGCAGTGATGGACTGTGGACTTCTGGGGCAGAAGCTGTGCCTATTTTGCTCACCTCCAGGGATACAGTCTCATGCTCTATAAATATTTGCTGGATGAATGAATGAATCTTGAGAAAGGAGGGCTTCCTTGGTGGTGCAGTGATTAAGAATCCACCTGCCAATGCAAGGGACACATGTTCAAGCCCTGGGCTGGGAAGATCCTGCATGCCACGGAGCAACTAAGCCCGTGCACCACAGCTACTGAGCCCACGTGCCACAACTACTGAAGCCCATGAGCCAAGAGCCCATGCTCCGTACAAGAGAAGCCACCACAATGAGAAACCTACACACCACAACAAAGAGTAGCCCCCACTCACCCCAACTAGAGAAAGCCCATGCACAGTGATGAAGACCCAATGCAGACGAAAATAAATAAATAAATGCAGATGAAAATAAATAAATAATAAATCTTAAAAAAAAAGAGAAGAGAGAGAGAAAGGAAAGTCAGTGTATCTCTGAGAGAGATGAAGGAGGCTGAGAGTGGCCTAGCAGAGGGGAAGGGCTGAACTTGGGGAAGGGGGCAGGCCTATTGGATGTCAATGAGCCTGATGAGTTCCAGTTCCATACTCTGGTCTGAAGCTGTCCACAGGCAGGGCTGAGAAGGTGAAACCCCTTCCGGGGCAGAGGAGCACTTATGAGAAATGCTTGCTCAACTCTGGTGCCACGGTTGAGGCCTCTCTCCCTTTAGTGGAAGCATGGACCCTAAATAACTGATTGTTGAATTAAGAAAACATTATGTGTTGGAATTTTCCTAGCTTTTTCTGTGAAATATGATTACTTGTTCCATGACTTCATTCATTTTTTTTGGAAGGAAGCTAAATTCTCAAAGACTTATTTAAACAATTTGCTATTTAATCTAAAAGTGACACTGACATTTAGGGACAATCTGTATCAGGAGTGGTGGCAAAACAAACATAATTAGGATTCCATCATTTCCTGTTGTCAGTATACTTTTTGACATTTGACAAGTGTCTCAGTCAATAAGGTATATAGCATATTGACTATCAAATTAAACTTCTGAGATACTGTTTCATTTTTGACAGATGTGAGCTACATTATATATAATGTGTCTATTTACATAACCTATCTTTTTTTTTTAAAGACTGCTCAAAGTTTCTGCCTCTTTTGTAGGAACGGTAAGTCACCTATGAGCAAGTATTTTAATTCAACATTAAGAGGGGAAACAACAAGACACCTCCCCGGTGGTCCAGTGGTTAAACTCTGTGCTTCCACTGCAGGGAGCTGGGTTTGATCCCTGGTAGGGGAAATAAGATGCTGCAAGGTGTGGCCAAAAAAAGAAAAAAAGAGGTGGAACTATATTCAATAGCTATACATAAAAATAATAATAAAGTATAATGGAAAATAATAATATAAAATATAATGGAAAAGAATCAGAAAAAATATATAGATATATATGTATAACCTAATCACTTTGCTGTACACCTGAAACTAACACAATATTGTAAATCAACTACACTTCAATAATACATACATATATACATACACACAAAAAATGTTAAGGCCAGGGGAACACTTTGGAAAGCAATGGCTTAAAGGTAGTTGATGTTGAATTAGTTACAAAATGAAACCACAGAGAATCTGAAAGAATGTACTTTTGGTCTTTTGCTCTTTAAAATTTCTCATTTGACGTCACAGGGAAATGACAGCTGCTGAGAGAGGTATGGAATCAAGAAGACTCCTGGAGAATCAGAGGTTTGGGGATATACTCGGATGGTTTCTTGATCTTCTCTTCCTTACTCTCACTTCCATCTCTCACTATCACCAATGAGTGTGTGGAGCCCATGGCAACCTGCTCCGTGAAAACGCTTCCCTATTATCCAGTGCTCTATGCATTATCGACCAACGAAGAATTTTTGCATTGACTGAACTTGGAAATTAAAGCACTTTATAATAAACCATCTTCCTGCCCAGTGCTCAGGTTTTCTCCTGCCAGACGGTCTCAGCTTCAAGGGGGTGAGAAAAAAAGGCAGCAGAGGTAAGTCAGCAGCCTGTGCAATCTTCAGTCTCTTCCGTTACACTCAATGAAATGATGGCTCTTGCAAAAATTATTAGAAAAGGAAGGTGTGATTCTGACTTTCCCATAGGAATACATCTGCTAGGCTTTATTGCCTGAAATCAGTCCCTTTTTATTGTGGACATTATTTACAGATAGTACTTGGTTATCTGAAAATGAGACTTTAGTATTCCTTATATCCAGTGACGCTTTGCTTCTGTTTGCTGAGGGGTCTTTGGCAGAACATTTGAATTGCAGCTGCTTCAACATAGGCAGTGTCCCTGCTACCAAGTGTGTGAAAATACATCTCAGTGTCCTGATGTTTTCAGATCTTGTCTGGCAAAGGAGTCAGATCTGAGAAGAGACCTAATTTCGGGTTTAAAGAAAGTGTGGAGGCAAAGTCTGGGAGGACCAGGGCTAGGAGCACCAGCCTCAGATGATGACGGCAGAAAGCCACCTTGCCGACCGCAGCCTTACTCACCTCCAGAAGAAACTGAAATCAGGGGCTTGGCTTCATCTGTGTCTCCAGCCTTGAAGGAAGCGCAGAGATGAAACCTCCCACTATGCTCTTCACAAAGCAAAGAGGCACCGGGCATGAGCCCAGCACCTTCATCAGGTGCGCTTTCTCTATTGTTCTCCAAATGACAAGGGATGAAGATGAGGGGGTTGGAGTGGCAATTTTTTTATGATTCTTCTTAAGCCAGAAGAGACACTTTTCTTAGAGAGCTGTGGAAAGGAATGCAGACTGCCGAGTGCGTTGGGAAAGTTGTCTCAAAACACCTGGAGTGTGTGTCTAATCCGTCCTTTAAAACAGCTGACTGCTGCTTCCTCAAAGCAGGCTCCCCTGGCCAGGCCCAACCCCTTCCCTTTCACACCACTGTTCTGCTGCCCTCCAAAGCCTTGCTCTTTTCTTTTTTTTTTTTTTTTAAATACTTATTAATTTATTTATGTGGTTGCACCGGGTCTTAGTTGCGGCAGGTGGGCTCCTTCGTTGCATTGTGGCTCGAGGGCTCCCTAGTTGCAGCATGTGAACTCTTAGTTATGGCATGCATGTGGGATCTAGTTCCCTGATAGAACCCCACCCCCTGCATTGGGAGCGGGGAGTCTTATCCACTGCACCACCAGGGAGATCCCCAAAGCCTTACTCTTTTAAATTTGGGAAGAAAAGAAGTCTTCTGCCCACAGCTATAAGAAGGATGCATCACTTTTATTCTCGAGAACAGGGAAGCTGTGCCACCCTCCCTCCGACCTCCACTGAGGTTCCAGCCAAGCAGGGAGACCTTGATTTTCAAAATGATCTGTACCTATAGCCTCTCAAGCTGACAAGGTCTGCAATTGTGACTGTTTATGCAAATGTGAGCCCCTGTCTTCTACTAGAAGATTATGTCTGGTTAGTGTTATTATTCTCAGCACCTTTGAACCCTGGGAGAAAGGCCCTGTAGAAATCAAGAAAACAGAAGCGGATCCTCCTTAAAGTGCATCTTGCCGCCCTTTGCTGGTCAACTTGCAGAAGTCCTGCAAGTCCGAAGAGAGGTGACTGTATGACACAAAGCGTCATTGAAATTTTTCAAAATGGATGGGCTTTCTGGAATTTCCCCCCATCAATTTGGGGTTGGTGGGCTAGGCACTCAAAGAAATCTCCTGCACAGCTTTCTCTGTGGACTCTATGAAGTAACAGCCACCAATGGAGATCCTCGGAGATTTCAAGATGCATAAAAAGGTTTTAAAACCCTCAGAAACGAAAGTGGTTCTGTAAGTAGTATGCAAAGAATGAGAATCAATTCTGCCTCAGGGAGGAGGAAAAGCAGCAAGATGGTCAGTGTCTTGTAATAACCTGTAATGGGAAAGACACTGAAAAAGAATGTGTGTGTGTGTGTGTGGGTGTGTGTATCTGAATGACTTTGCTGAAATTAACACATTATAAATCAACTATACTTTGATAAGGAAGGAAGGGAGGGAGGGAGGAAGAAAGGAGGGAGGGAGGGAGGAAGGATGGAAGGAAGAAAAAGAAGACGACATGTGCTGGTCATCTCTGCTCGGTCCACAATGTGCAAAGAATCTGGTTTATGTGGCTTGTGTAGCTCCTATGCCCCAAGGGATGCTTGGTACCCAGACGGCAGTCACAGATGATTACCTCCACAATTACCATGCTAACTGGAGAGCAAGTGCTGTAACTGCTGTGTCCCCAGCTCTATGCTAACCTGGCACATAATTGGCCAACACATATTGCTTGTTGAGTAAGTGCTTGCTGATGTGTCCTGTTATTAATCAATTAGAGGGTCTGATGCCACCGTACCTCCTCCGTTGTGTCCCTTTAGCTTCCTAAGAATCTAGAAGTAGGGGATTAAGAGGTACAAAGTATTATGTATAAAATAATCTACAAGGATAGATTGTATAGCACAGCGAATATAGCCAATATTTTATAATAACTATACATGGAGCATAACTTTTAAAAATTGTGAATCACTCTACTGTACACCCGTAACTTATTTAATATTGTACATCAACTATACTCCAATAAAAAATTTTTTTTAAAGAATCTGTTTCTGGGACTTCCCTCGTGGTCCAGTGGTTAAGAATCCACCTTCCAACGCAGGGGACGTTGGTTCGAGCCCTGGTCTGGGAAGATCCCACATGCCTCGGAGCCCATGCGCCACAACTACTGAGCCCATGTGCCACAACTATTGAAGCACAGGTGCCTAGTGCCCACGCTCCACAACAAGGGAAGTCTCCACAATGAGAAGCCCTCGCACTGCAATGAAGTGTAGCCCCCAATAGCTGCAACCACAGAAAGCCCTCGCACAGCAATGAAGACCCAAAGCAGGCAAAAATAAATAAATTTATTAAAAAAAAAAGAAAAATAATACAAGAACACTTCCCAGTTTTGAAGCCTCAGGTATCTCAATTAAAAGGGTCCATTGAGAGGCCAGGGCATGATAAATGACCCACCACGGCACACCATGAAATTTCAGCACTAGAAATGGAGAGAATATTCTGAAAGATTATAATAGAGTAAAAGTCAAAAGTCACACCCAAAGGATTGCATTAGACTGCAACAAAATCTGGATAATAGGGGGAGAAACATATAAGTGTCTTCAAAATTTGGAGAGAGTCAAAAAGCGGAAATAACCCAGGGGTCTATTAACTGATGAGTAGGTACAAGAGATTTTAGCACACAAAACAGCAAAGTTATAACTGACAAATGAGTGAAAATAATATTTTGGAACAGTGAATAGCTTCAAGACACCAGTTGAAAAAATTTTCATCATCCCAAAAACAAACTCCATACTTATCAGCGGTCACTTCCCATCCCCCCACCCCATATAAATGGTCTTTTTTTTTTTTTTTTTTTTTTTTTGGCTGAGCTGCATGACATGCAATGCAAGGGAATATATTTTACAATAAAAAGGAATGAAATACTGATACATGCTACAACATGGATAAACCTTGAAAACATGATGCTAAGAAGCCAGTTACAAAAGACCATATATTGGACTTCCCTGGTGGTCCAGTGGTTAAGATTCCATGCTTCCACTGCAGGTGGCGGGGTTCAATCTCTGATTGGAGAAGATCCCGCATGCCACACAGCTCAGCCAAAAAAAAAAAAAGACTGTATATTGTAGGATTCCATTTATATGGGGTGGGGGGATGGGACGTGACCGCTGATGCGTGTGGAGTTTCTTTTTGGCATGATGAAAATTCTTTCAACTGGTGTCTTGAAGCTATTCACTGTTCCAAAATACCGTTTCCACTCATTTGTCAGTTATAACTTTGCTGTTTTGTGTGCTAAAATCTCTTGTTTTTCTGGAAGCAGCAGACTAAATGGAAATATCTTGTGGAATGGGTATACTTTATTATTAACTAACACATCAGTTATCAGTTAATACCTTACTAGAGTTTAGCTGCCTGATGACATATAAAAATCTCCCAGACCTAAGCTTGTCAGTCATGGAAGCTTGTACCTTCTCACTTGCCCTTCAAAGGTCAATCATGATAGTGGAAACAAGTCTTTCCAGGTGACCGAGGAAGTCACACAAGGTCGGGAAGGCACACAATTCTCCCCACAGTGGAGGTAACAACGAGAACAATATTTCTCTTATTTATTGGTTCATGCAAAGACATTTTAAAAATTATTTGGGTCATTTATCTGCCCATTATTTTGCTTACCTGGATACAGGTATTCTTCCCGGTGCAGGAATACAGGAGTGAATAAGCCATCACCCGCCCCGTGAGCTCTTGGTCTCTTGGGAAAAGTAGGAGGATGATTGAGACACAGTTTCTCATATTTTTGCCAGACTTGATTTATTCCAGATCGCTCTTCTACCCCTGTAGTGCCATTAATTGAATACTGTTTAATTTATTTATTGGCTGCATTGGGTCTTTGTTGCTGTGCGCAGGCTTTCTCTAGTTGTGGCATGGGATACTCTTCATTGTGATGCGTGGGCTTCTCATTGCAGTGGCTTCTTGTTGTGGAGCACCGGCTCTAGGCGTGAGGGCTTCAGTAGTTGTGGCTCGTAGGCTCTAGAGCATAGGCTCAGTAGTTGCGGTGCATGGGCTTAGCTGCTCCATGGCATCTGGGATCTTCCCGAATCAGGGATTGAACCCGTGTCCCCTGCATTGGCAGGCGGATTCTTAACCACTACGCCACCAAGGAAGCCCCATTAATTGAATATTAAGGCAGCTTCTCTTTTCTTAGTAAAATATGTTGGATTGGAGGGTTCCATGGGCTGCAGTGGATGCCCCTTTGACTGTCTGGGATGATACAGCCCATGAGGCTGGCTACGCCCGCATCATTCAGCAAATATTTTTTGAGAGGCTTCTATGGGCCAGGTTCATGGAACAAGACAGAAGAGGTCCCTTCGCTTTGGCTGGGGGGTGGGTGAGGAGGGAGGTGAAGGGCAGCCCTCTCTGAAGAATGAGAGTGAAAGAGCCAGGCAATGAGTTGAGGAAAAGGTATCTTTCAACCGTACTGTATCAGAGGCCGACATGATCAATCCCACTTCACAGAGGACGAATATGGCTCCCAGAGGTTGAAGTCCTGCAGCCTTCAGTCAGCAAAGAAGACACTCAGCTCCACTCTGTCCCCCTCCACCCTGGCCATTCTCTGTCTGCCATCCCACTGTGTCAGCTGGACATGAAAAAGTAGAGGATCATGAAATCAGACTAGGGGAGTGGGATCCAAGTTGAATGTTCAAGGATGGGAGGTAGAGGGGGCCCAGAGGAACAGGGTGAGGGGTCTCCTTCCTTCTCTGCTACTCCCTGGCCATCTTCCCTAAGCACGGCTCCTGGTCGGGGAAGCTGACTTCCAAGAATGGAGTCTTACTGCACCAAGAGAAAGTGTGAAAAAATCATTTGCACTGATTTTCGAGCATTTGAGAAAAGTGTGAGAATCTCCCCAAGCCAAGCTTGCCAGCCAGGGATGCTCGTAATTCCTTACCTGGCCTCCAAAGGCCAACCACAGGTGGTGGGAAGGAATCTTTTCAGGTGGCTGAGAAGGGAGGATGGAGGGAAAACACACAGCTCTCTCTGCACAGGAGGTGACAGAGAGGATGGCTCTCGTGTTGTGCCTGCAAACATTAATGCACATTCATAAAAAGCTGGCCTTTCACAAAGCGTGAGGCCCTCAGTCTGTCATCAGCCGGGCGGGGAAATGGGGATCCCACCTGAGCCATCCTTCTTCTTCAGGTTGCTTCCCCAAGCGGGCCTCTGAGAACCATAAATAAAGACCACTGCGAATGGCTTTCCTGTCTGACCCTTTAACCTGAAATTAAAAAAAGCTTGGAGAATGTCATCCTGACTCAAGGTTCCTTTATGGGCTCCTCCTTCCCTTACCTGATGACAGGTGCCTGCCAGACCTCACAGTTACCTTTGATTTAGCTGTAATGGCATCTCCACACTTAGCCAGGGTCTGCCCTGTAATCCTGTCCGGAGCTTAAGTCCATTTATACGGTAACCTGAGCGCCATGTCCCGACTCCGGGTGATGTCATCGTCTGTTAACACATTCCTGGAACCACCAGGAAACTCATGCTGAGGGCAATGGAGCAGGAGGTTACTTTCAAAGCCAGAGCTCTGTTCACACAAATGTGCAATGAATTTTCAAGATAAAAAGGAAGATTTATTCCCATACACACTTTTGTAAACTTCTAAGATATTCAATACTTGTTTTCAGAGAAATCGAGGGTGGTTTTTCTGAATCAAAAATCTGGACCTGAGAAGTCTAAGTGTATTATGACGATAAGGGTGGCAAATTTGAAAATTACAGCAGAAAATTATGGACATAAGTGATCAAAACCTCCAACTGAATTTTAAACGATATATGTGTCTCCCACTCAAGCCCTAAAGTGAGTTTGCATTAATAGAAGCTACCCCGAGCATTCGTTTGTCTGAGCACAGTTCTGGCTAGAAAAGGATTCTGAATTTATTTGTCCTTACTTTATTTGGGGTTCTGGAGGGAACGGTATAACAATTTCTTTGTGTTAAACAGTATCTACTAAACACAGCAAAATTAGGGTCATTTTGTTATAGGACAGATGGACTGTATTGATTAAGCCCTGGACAGAGATGTGGGTGTGGGTATGTGTGTGTTCACATTCTGCTTTGTTTTAAATGTGGGGCAATGATTAACATAAAGAATCTCTAGCTTTACATTTTATAAATACATCTAATTCCAAAATATCAATGTTCTCCTTCCCTATTGTATGTCTCCTATTAATGCTGTAACAAATTACCACAAATATAGTGACTTAAAGCGACACATTTTTTTCTCTTACAATGCTGGAGGGCAGAAGTCTAAAATGAAGGTGTCACTAGGCTTGCATTCCTTTTGGAGTTTTCGAGGGAGAATCCATTTCTTTGCCCTTTTCTTTGCAGTCCCTTCCCTCCATCTTCAAAGCACATCCCTCCAACCTCTGCTTCCATCTTCACAGTTTTTTGGTTTTGGGGGTTTTTTTGTTGTTGTTTTTTTGACTCTGACCCTCCAGCCTCCCTCTGACAAGGACCCTCGTGATTACAATGGACCCACCTGGATAATCCAGGATAATCTCTCACCTCAAGATCCTTAACTTAATCACATTTGCAAAATCTCTTTTAACATGTAAAGTAACATATTGCCAAATTCTGGGAATTAGAACCCTGACATCTTTGCAGGGCCATCATTAAGCCTAAGCACCTACTGTCACAAGTGTTTACAATCCTGTGAACTGGAAGTAGGGCTTCCAGAAGCAATAGCTAAAATGCAGATGAAGGGTTGTTTACGCACCTGGAGCACTCTCTGTAGCTCACTGGAGGTGGCAAGATTTTCTGTCTGACCCTCAGCCCAAAGCCTTCTCCCCAGTGAGTCACCGCTGCTCTGCCCTTTGCTGTGGGATGGACAAAAGGGATTGGACTTGGTGTGACTTTGAGGCTGTTTGTTTCCTCCTGTGTAAAAGGCGAATAACAACATACACTCCACAGCACCTCCAGCAGGTGAATGAGTGCTTCATAAACTGTAAAGACTTCGTAAAGTTTATTTCAGTAGGACTCGTTTAGGGTTTAAATTACATAACTGGAAGATTGTTAGAGGAAGAGGCTTGAGAGCCATCATTCCAAACCCTCATGACAAATGTGACATCTGGGGTTTGTCTGGCTTCACTGGTCACACAGGTCATTCCTGGCTGGAATATGGCTGGAACCCAGATATCCCGACTCCTGGCTCCATGTTCTTTCCATCACATCCTGACATCATGGTGATGTGCTCAACTTAGTACACAGTAATCCAGTCACTGGGCTGCTCACTCCAGGTTTGTCCTGGGTTCCCCTCCACTGTTACCACCAACCAGACTTCAGTCACTGCCCTCTTGATGTGTTGATCAGAGTAATAATGTGCTTATGTGCCTCCCTCTTTTCTGTTTCTCACACCTGGTGTTTGCTTAACCATCTCTTCTCCAGCTCCTACTTTGACTATTTTAAACCCTTTACTGACTTCTTTGTTTTTCACCATTTTCAAGACTCTCCCTAGTTGTCTCTGCCTCCAAACCCAGCCAATGCCACTGCATTTGTCACCTATAGGATGATTAGTTCCTAACAAACTTTGCATTTACAGAGCTCTAGTATTTACAAGTCAGCCTTTTTTTTTTTTTGCATTTGATTTTTTATTAAGTAAAAATTTACATACATTAAATTCATCTTTTTTTTAGTGTACAGCTCTGTGAATTTTGACAAACATATATAGAGGTGTAACTACCCCTACAAGCAAGAAATTAAACAGATTCCTTCATGGAAAATTCTTTTAGTATCATATTCAAAAAATCTTTGCCTATCCCAAAGTAACAAAGATTTTCTTCTATATTTTTTTCTGAAAATTTTATAATGTAAGATTTTACATGTAGGTCTATGATTCATTCTGAGTTAATTATTGCAAGGTATAGACTGAGATTCTATTGTTGACCTTATATGCTATAATCTAGCTAAACATTAGTTTTTGGAGTTCTTTTGTATATTCTTTTTTATTTTCTACATAGGTAATTATGTTGTCTGCAAAGAGTGACAGCTTAATTTTTTCTTTTCCAATATAAATGCATTTATTTCTTTTTCTTGACTTATTGCATTAGCTAGGACTCCAATATGACACTGAATACGAGTGGTGAGAGTAGACACCCTTGCCTTGTTTCCAGTCTTAAGGGGAAGGCATGTAGTCTTGTACCATTGAGGAGGATGTTAGCTATAGATTTTCTTTTTCTTTTTTTAAAAATTTATTGATTGATTGATTGATTGATTTATTGGTTGGTTGTGTTGGGTCTTTGTTGCTGCACACGGGCTTTCTCTGGTTGCTGTGAGTGGGGGCTACTCTTCATTGTGGTGCGCGGGCTCCTCATTGTAGTGGCTTCTCTTGTTGCAGAGCACAGGCTCCAGGCACATGGGCTTCAATAGCTGTGGGACACAGGCTCAATAGTTGTGGCTCACGGGCTTAATTGCTCCGTGGCATGTGGGATCTTCCCAAAGCAGGGCTCGAGCCCGTGTCCCCTGCATTGGCAGGCGGATTCTTAACCAATGCACCACCAAGGAAGTCCAGCTATAGATTTTCTGGTTGAGGAAGTTCCCCTATGAGTCTAGCTTACTGAGAGTTTTTGTCATGAATACGTGTTTAATTTTGTAAATGCTTTTCTTGCATCTATTGAAATGATGATAAAGTTTTCTTCTTTAGTCTGTTAATTTGATGAATTATTAACTGATTTGCAAATGCTAAACTTTTCATTCCTGGAATAAACCCCATCTTGTCCAGAAGTATTATCTTTTTTTTTAAGCATATTGTTGGATTTGATTTTCTAAAATTTGGTAAGAATTTTTGTGTCTATGTTCATGAGGGATATGAGTATGTTTTCCTTTCTTGTAAGGTCTTTCACAAAATAAATTGGGAGATGTTTCATCCTCTTCAATTTTCTGGCAGAGTTTGCATAGAATTGACATTTTCTCCATAAATGTTTGGTAGAGTTCACCACTGAAGTCATCTGGGCCTGGAGTTTTCTTTGTAGGAAGTTTTTTGGTTTTGGGTTTTTTAAATTTATTTATTTATTTTTGGCTGCATTGGGTCTTCATTGCTGCATGCGGGCTTTTTCTAGTTGTGGTGAGTGGGGGCTACTCTTTGTTGCAGTACAAGGGCTTCTCATTGCAGTGGCTTCTCTTGTTGCATTGCATGGGCTCTAGGCATGTGGGCTTCAGTAGTTATGGTGAGTAGGCTCAGGAGTTGTGGCTCGAGGGCTCTAGAGCACAGGCTCAGGCTTAGTGGTGCACGGGCTTAGTTGCTCTGCAGCATGTGGGATCTTCCTGGACCAGGGACCCAACCCTCACCCCTGCATTGGAAGCACGGGAATCTTAACCACTGGACTGCCAGGGAAGTCCTGATATTATTTCTTCTTAAGTGGGCTTTAGTAGTTTGTATCTTTCAAGGAATTTGTCTGTTTCATCTAAGTTGTTAAATTTACTGACATGAAGTTGTTCATAGTTTCTTATTATCCTTGTAATATTTCTAGGGTCTATAGTAACGGTGCCTCTCTCTCATTCCTAATATTTGTGATTTTTATCTCTCATGAATCTGGCTACAGATTTATGAATTTTATTAATCTCCAAGAACCATTTTTCATCTCATTGATTTTCCCTATTGTTTTTCTGTTTATTTTGGCTTTGAACTTTATTTTTTTCCTTTTTTTCTGATTCCTTTGACTTTAATTTTATCTTCATTTTCTACTTTCTTAAGGTGGAAGCTGAGAGCATTGATTTAGGTAGGTTGTTTGATGGACTACAGGATGCTCAGTTAAATTTTAATTTTAGATAAACAACAAATAACTTTTTTATTTATCTTAAATATTGCATGGGACATACTTATACTAAATAAAATTTTATTGTTTATCTGAACTTCAAATTCAGCTGGGTATCCTGTATTTTTATTTGCTAAGTCTGGCAACCCTAACTTAAGACCTTTCTTCATTCTAGTATAGCTTTTTAATGTTAAAAATCTCTCTTCAAGCTTTATGTACAGCATACAAATTTTGATGTTACATTTTTGCTCTCATTCAATTTAAAAATACGTTCTAATTTCCCTTTTTGATGCCTTCTTGAGTTATTTAGAAGTGTGTGATTTAGTTTTCAAATACTTGGAGATTTCCCAGAGACAGTTGATTTGATTTCTAATTTAACTCCATTGTGGTCTGAGAACATGCTTTGCATGATTTAAAGCCTTGAAAATTTCTTGAGATTTGTTTTATGGTCCAAGACTTAGTCAGCCTTGGTAAATGTTCTATGTGAATTTGAAAAGAATGTATATTTTGCTGTTGTTGGATGAAATGTTCTATCAATGTCAAGTCAGTGGATCGTATTGATCAAGTCTTCTATGTCCTTACTGATTTTCAGTCTACTTGTTCTATCAAATGTTGATAGATGGGTGTTGAAATCTCCAACTTTAACTATAGGTTTGTATATTTCTCCTTGTATTTCTCTCAGTTATTGCTTTAGTAATAGATATGAGAGATGCCCAAACATTTAGGATTGTTCTGTGTTCTTGGTGAAATGATCTTTTCATCACTAAAAAGTAACCCTCTTTATCTCTGGAACCTGAAATCTTCTTAATCTGATATTAATGCAACCATTCCAACCTTTTCATTGCAGTGTTAGCATGGTATATATTTTTCCATATTTTAAATTTATTGTATCTTTATATATAAAGTGGGTTTATTGTAGGCAACATCTAGTTGCTTTTTATTCAGTCAGATAGTTTCTGACTTTTCATTGTGATGTTTAGGTGTTTGTCCTGTATTTACATGTCAGGCATTGAAAGTAGCTTTTTTGCCTGAAAGAAGGAATATCAAGATACATATACTGAACAGAAGGGCTCGTCTTGAGTACCATAAAAAAATAAAATGTTTTCAAGATCTATATTTCATTCTTGGTGTATTTATTTATTTGCATTTGTTCTCAAACTTGAATGAATGAAAAAGCACCAGGTTTTTAAATTCGGATTCTTGGCACCACGCTCGAAGAGTCCGACATGGGTCTGGGTCTGGTCCTGGGGCTGGTACTTTATGACCCACACTACCCCTCCCTCCATCATCACCATGGTCATACCACCCATGCAGAAGATTCTCAGATCACAGCTGGAGGAACGCTGTGGAAAGCAGCCAGGTCCACTGAATGTATCATCATCTCTTGTTCTTCTTTTGAGGTTACCAAAAAGACTGAAAAAAATATACCAAAATTCACCTTCCCAGACCCAGCTGTGTAACAGCATGAGCCAACTTGCATGTAACTCAAGCCAGTTTCCGTTGACATAAGTTGAACCTTTTAGGGAGGCAAATTTATTCTTCAGGGCTAGATCTGCATTCTTTAGCAGAACTGTGTCACCAAGAAATGGAAGAAAAGAAGGCAGCTACCAAACAAAATCTTAGTCTAATGAAGACAAAGGTTTTGATGATTTATTCCATTGTAGCAATAAGAGCATATATAACCACCAGGAAGTATCCTGTATTCACTGATCATCGATTTTGAAACTATCCCTCCCTCCTTTTTTTTGGTTAGAAATTTTTTTGCTCCTGCTGGTTCCTTCCTCTGGAATGTCCCTTTTCTCCTCTCCCTTATCATGGCTCATCTGAATTCTGCCCATTCTTTGAGATCCAGCCTAAATAACTCCTTTTTCACAATTCTGCCTCCCAGACTTAGTATCAAGATAGGGTTGATGCAGCTAATTGATCATTTGGTAAATTGATTTTCACCCAATTGGCCTTCTGGGCACATTAATTTATAACAAATCAACAGTCTTAGAAACCAGATGTCAAATAAGGGGGAGAAATTTTTTTCAGTTCTCCAGTATTGGTTCCCTGGATGCTGGGATGAGTAGGAAATCGCACCTGCCAGAGCAGGTACTGAGAAGGAACAACAGATATAAGGAGAGAATACTGCTGAATGCGGAGCACTAAAGTTTTGTTTTGTTTTATTTTGTTTTTTAATTTCCTTGTGCTAGTAAATATATACGTGAATACATTCAATAAGCTTTAACATTCCAGCAGAAAGGAATCATTCAGCATCTCCCACACCCGGGGTTCTCAAATATAGTCTCAGCCTATTTGGGAAAAGAGTCAGGCACATAGACAGTGCCATGAAAATCTGGGGCAATCAGAGAAGGCTTCTGGGAAAGGTGACATTTGAGCTGGGTAATCGCTAAAGAAGGAAGGATGGGCATTTGGGACAAAATAAACAGCACGGAGGTTTTTTTGTTTTTTTTTTTTAAAAAAAAAAAGGAGACAGCTGGTGAGGAGAAAGAATCATTTTGGGGAATGAATGAAAGTAGTAGATGAAGTTGGAGAGGTGAGAGGCTGGATTGAGACCAGACCAAGAAAGGCCTCACATGTCCCAAGTTTATAATTTGTAAGAAGCCAGGATGCTTCCGGTCGGCAGTGGGACCTCTTCAACTCAGGGTCGACAAGGAGCATACAGAGACTCAGAGACAATACCTTGCATTTGTATAGCAATTAAGTCAGCATTTGATTTTTTTTTTTTTTTTTAATGCCCGTTTAGGTTTCTAGGCCATTTCACCAAGGATAGGCAGTGATCTGTGAACAAACCAAGCAGGGCAAGAAGATAGATCACCCAGAGCAGGGGCTCTGTTTATCCACAAACACCCTGACAACTTGCAGTGATGGAAGAGGAGACACAGGCAAAATGTCAGGTGAAACAGGCAACAGTCAAACTGGCGATGCTTCTCATACCTCTCTCAACTTTGCTGTTTTCCTTGCCATGTTTCTGCCCCCTTGTGACTGCTCAGTTTTCTACGTGAATAGCACTAATGCAGAGATCTTTTCAAAGTATTGCTTCGAGCCGATGTTTATGTGCTATCCATCATAACCCAGGCAGTTTCAAATCCAGGAACAAACCCAGGAAGAGAAAATAGGGATATCAGATTTTCCAAATTGTGTGACTAAAATATGTGCCACTTAGTAACATCTCCCCAGCTGTCATTCAAACTATACCCAAGCCCTTTTTGGTCCTCATGTAATTCAGTGTATCTCACAAATAGTATAGACACTCAACATTCAATAAAAATGGACTTCTCTTGGTAGTTAATTGAATCTATACTTGATGTTAGGATTCTCCTCATGGAGATAAAAAATGAGAAAGATTATGAAAGGAGCACTGGACAGAACGGAGTTCTCATATTTTAAACATTGATTCAGATCATTTTAAAAAAAGAGTTTATGAAGCTGGCACCCGGACTGGAGGCTCTGCCGATCCCTGTGCATTTATTCTCCTAGCACTTGACCTTGTTCTCTGTTTCGTGTAGGAGCTGTGAGGGCCTGGATAAACCACAGCAGCATTAAAAGTTATTTGCAGGACATAAGACAGTGTGGCTATAAAAGAACTTGAGGGAAATTTATGTATCTTGACCTTATGAATGTCAGTATCCTGTTGTGATGTTGTGATATTTTGCTACAGTTTTTTGGGTTTTCTTAAATTTTATTTTTTAATTGAAGTATCGTTGATTTACACGGCTGTGCTAGTTTCAGATGTACAGCAAAGTGATTCAGCTATACATATATGTATATTATACATATATATTCTTTTTTAGATTCTTTCCCCTTATAGGTGATTACAAAATATTGAGTATAGTTCTCTATGCTATTCAGTAGGTCTTTGCTGGTTATCTATTTTATATATAGCACAGGTATATGTTAATCCCAAAGTGCTACAGTTTCTTAAGATGTTGCTTTTAGGGGAAAATGGGAAATGGGTACACAGGATCTGTGTATTTCTCAAAACTATGCTTATCTGTAGTTATCTCAGTCAATTTAATTTTTTTAAAAAGCTCGAGAAAAGTTTATGAAGTATTAACTAATACCTGTATATTAGAAAACAAATGTTGAAAGAAAAGAAATAACCCATAGTTCCACCAATCTAAGACAAAATTATTGGTAACATTTTGGTTATTTCTTTTGAACCTTTTTTTTTTTTCTTAGAGACAGTTTCAAAATCTTTCTTAAATAAGAAGAAAATAAATTTCTGTCCAAGTGTTTTGACAGAGGGGAGCAGTTGGAGTCTCTGAGAATTACTTTTCAAGTGAGGGACACACTCTTATACTGATGTCACCCAGCTTCTGGATATGCCAAGAAAAACACCTGGATGCCCAGAAGCCTTAAAATGAAAATAAACTTGGGCCTTTATTTCCTTAGCCAGCAGTGAGCCCCTCTCTGTGTCCTGTGCAGGGCTAGACACAATGAAACTTAAAAACCACCCAACTGTCTAGGTGACTGAGTGTGAAAGCCAAGCTGTGCTAAGCCAAAGCTTACAAGCATTAGAACCCAGGAGAGTTCATTAGTCAAAGCTGCCAACTGACAGAGGATTTGAGTGACGACAGAGATGGTGATCGAGTCTGAAATATAAATGGAAACCACAGAGAGAAAACAAATATTTTTCTGAATTAAAAAAACAAAATCGGGGCTTCCCTGGTGGCGCAGTGGTTAAGAATCCACCTGCCAATGCAGGGGACATGGTTTCGAGCCCTGGTCCGGGAAGATCCCACATGCTGGGGAGCAACTAAGCCCGTGTGCCACAACTACTGAGCCCACGCACCGCAACTTCTGAAGCCTGTGTGCCTAGAGCCCATGCTCTGCAACAAGAGAAGCCACCTCAATGAGAAGCCCCCGTACCACAACGAAGAGTAGACCCCACTCCCCACAACTAGAGAAAGTCTGTGTACAGCAACGAAGACCCAACACAGCCAATAAAGTAAAAATAAGTAAATTAAAAAAAAAAAGTACGTGGTCAATGCTCAAAGCTACAAGATGACCAGCCATAAGGGCACGACCAAATTGCCTCCTCCTCAGGTAAACTGCTTCCAGCTTGTGGATAAAGTGAGTGGCAGAGGAGGCCTTAGGGGGAGCAGATCCCCTTCAGAGGAGCCCTGCTTCCCCAACAGGGACCTGTGTGGAGACAAGACAGCCAGATCTGCCATCCACTCCCTTACCTCTCACACAGCTCCCCTGGACACCAACCTCATATATTGATGGCAGCTAAGGTCCAGAGAGGTGCAAGAATGTCTGCAAGCCCACACAGCCCAGGAAATATTGAAGCCCGTGTCCAAGCGGTCCTTTCTAGTCTTGAGAAAAAAAAATGCTTCATCTCTTGTGAAGTGAGTCAGAAAGAGAAAAACAAATATCATATATTAACACATATATGCGGAATATAGAAAAATGGTACAAATCAACCAGTTTGCAAGGCAGAAGTAGAGACACAGATGTAGAGAACAAACATATGGACACCAAGTGGGGAAAGCCGGGGGCGGGGTGGGGGGCAGGATGAATTGAGAGATTGGGATTGCCATATATACATTACTGATAAGAAAAAATATATCAAATTGTATGCTTTAAATATATGCAGTTTATTGTATGTCAACTGTATCTCAATAAAAGTTCTTAAAGGAAAAAAAAAAAGAAAAGAAATGCCTCATCTCTTGGAGCAAAAGCGTTACCCAGTTGGGGATGGGGGATGGGGAGGGGGAGACCCCACGGGGAACATAAGGATCACAGTGTCAGGTGCCTAGAAAGCCATATGGACACATCAAAAAGCAATAGCTCTGAGTTTTAGTCTGCGATGAGTGACTAACCACTTGAATCGGTGTCACCTTCAAATCAGAAGAGCAAATATAGATTGGCCAAAAAGTTCACTCGGGTTTTTCCATACCATCTTATGGAAAAATCTGAACAAAATTTTTGGCCTACCCAATATTTTATTTCACAGTTGCACAGGGTATGAAGTAGAAGCCTTGAGTCCTAGAGGGCTCATGTTTTCACAAGGATACTAGTGACATCGCTGCTCTTGTCTGGGATTTCTGATTTCTAAAATTAGGATGAAAGCATTGGGTTGGCCAAGTAGTAAGATGTTACAGAAAAGCCTGAACGAACTTTTTGGCCAACCCAATACTGTTAACAACCAAATTGAGAAGGGTGGGGTTGGGATTCCTGGGATAGCGGCTCTGGCTCCCTGGTGCCTTATCTCTGCTCTGCCTAATCACGTTGAAATTAATGGGGCCTCAGGGCCTTGAGGTTGGGGGTGGCACAAAGACTCGCAGAGAGAATTTCAAATTTTATTGCGTTGTCTATGGTATGAAGACATAGGAGGTGGAAAAGATAAGAAAGCTTTAAGGCTAGGAAAAGTCATTGGAAATCTCCTTTAACCTTTCCCCTCAGTTCCCAAGCCAGATAAAAGCCCTCTTTTTGCATATGTGTATCTGTAGGACCCTCAATTTGTGGTAATCTTCATGGAATAAGGGATAAAGAGGGGAGTTGTAACTGAGGGGTTAAATAAAACACAGTTCCTCAAAATATGATGTTACTTAAAATTATGATCATGACATTTTCAGTAGTATAGAGATGTTGCATTTAGATTCTGGCAACAAAAAACTTTCTACATACAAAAAAAAAAGAAAAAAGAAAAAAATCAGAGAAGCCTCCAAAAACCTTCTAGTGTGTTTTAGAATACACAGATTTTGTGGTATTTCAGAAAGCAATCGCTTCATTTGGAGCTTCCTAAAGTTTTGGAAAAGGCAGCTGAAGAATGCCAGGGTGGGTTCATTAAGGAATATAGAGGGTAGATTTTCACTAGAGAGGAAGTGAGATGAGATGTCTGGTGAAAAGCAAACACTTCACACTTCAAGGTGGACTGAAATTTCTCTCTTGCCCTGCCCCTCTTCTCCCATGACCCCTAAGATCCGTGATGCACCTTAGCTGAAGTACAGATCAAAGGGAGAGGGTGACTCTTGACACAAACTGAAACCATCCAGTTGCTTAATTATCTCCTGATGCGAAAGGCCAGGTCTTGCTTTGCTTGTCCATCAATGAAAGCAGGTGGTTGTCTGGTACTGGAGGCTTTTATTTTCCGGGACAGGTTTATGTTACCTAACAGAGCAAAACTGGGCCAATGGGAGAAAATCTTGGACTTAATTATCCATGTTGGAATGATTCTTAAGGACAAAAAAACTTTTAGGCATATATGGAATGTAGGCTCTACACTTTCAATTTAGAATCTGATTCTAGCCATGCATGTGCTTAGGTTAAAAAAAAAAAAAAAAAAGTCCTAAATTAAATTGCCAAATTCCTTGCTTTCTCTAAAAATAAACAGATTGTGTGGCAATGTTAAAGACATCAGCCTAAAAACTTCTCTGCTAGTTCCACTGGAGGATCCCCTTTGTCAGCTTCAAGTTTTAGGAACATAAGGAGTTTCAGTAAAGGCAGCCCTGTTTAAGGATAAAAAGAACATTTCTACTTGCAAGGAGAGATATTCTATAAACATGGGTCTGAGTCCAAATTGATGCCAAAGCCAGAGAGACAATGTGGTAGATGAGAAAGAATGAGCTTTTAAGCCAAACAAATCATGGGTCACTTCCTAGCTGTGTGATCTTGGGCAAGGTCCTTAAATTCTCTGGTCCTCAGTTTCTTCATTTGTAAAATTGGCATTCTGATCCATTACAGGATTGTTGTGAAGATTAGTGATAATATACGTGGAGTAGGCAGTGCTCGATTACTTTTTAAGTGACCTTGGCTAAAGATTATAACCACAGCTTAATCTCAGAGTCACACCCTATTATACCATATTATAATTCACCAGTTAGCACCATAATTATAAATGCAAGTCTGCTAAATTTGGGGATCATTAGACTTCTGCTCTCACATCAAATTTCCACCCATCCATGAGATATCATGTTGTAAGTGAAGTGTGTATGAAGCTCTTTTAAATCCAAAATCCTCTGCAAGTAGTAATGATAAGAGATGACTGTATTATTATCAACAGTCTGTATTTCTCTTACATGAACAAGTAGCCTACTTTTGTGGCAAGGGTGTATCCTATTCTCCAACTGCTTCCACAAATAGATCTGGTTCTGTAGCTCTAGGACTATAGCAATACTGAACATATTTTGCCAAAAACCTACACATGAATTCAAAGGCAAAATCAGGTTGAAAATTAAAGATCTGCACATTAGCTGCAGTATCAGTTTAGCCAAATGATGTAGCTACAATTTTGTTTAGTGTCTTGTAAGATGGAAGGGCTTATTATGGTAACATTTGTTTGCAACACAGAATATAAAACAGGGAAGACTACTCTGATGATAAATAAAGGTGCTGGTTGACTGTTCATGAGTGAATATACAGTGATGTGTGTGTGTTTAGAGGGAGAGACACACAGAGTGAGAGTGAGAGAGAGAGAGAGAGACAGAGACAGAGACAGTTTAAAAATGCAGGTCAGAAAAGAACGTTTGCCTCACAAAGGATTTCCCCATTTGTAAATCCATAGAACAACTTATCATTGGGGTCAATGCATGGGCCTCAGGGGATTTGAGAACTCCTTGATGGCACAGATATGATTTTTTGCACATAAAATCCACATTTCTGGAGAAAGTATCCATGGCTTTCATCAGATTATACAAAAACAAAAAAAACAAAAAACAAAAAAAACCAGTTAGTTGTGAAGGCACTAACGGTTGCTTCAAATGTTGAACTTTTAAAAACATTTCAAATGAGTGTTTGTTACCTAGGGGAACAATTGTTCCCATATGGGAACATAATGGGAAATGTTAAAACTCACTGTAAATCATCATCATATTAGAGTTCATTGGAGCACCCTAATTTTAAATCCTAATTTTAAAAAATCAGGACTTCCCTGGTGGTGCAGTGGTTAAGAATCCACCTGCCAATGCAGGGGACATGCGTTCGACCCCTGGTCCGGGAAGATCCCATATGCTGTGGAGCAACTAAACCCATGTGCCACAACTACTGAGCCTGCATGCTGTAACTATTGAAGCCTGCAAGCCTAGAGCCTGTGCTATACAACAAAGGAAGCCTGTGCACCGCAATGGAGAGTAGTCCCCACTCACTGCAACTAGAGAAAAGCCCTTGCGCAGCAACAAAGACTCAACACAGATAAATAAATTTAAAAAAACTGAAGTTTAAAAAAAAAAATTAAAAAAGAAGTGCCTACTGCACACCTGGCCCTGTGCTGAATCTTTTATCTGAATTAGCTCTTATAAAGTACCTATAAAATAAATGCTGGTAATATTGCTATTTTACAAATGGGTAATCTGGGCACAGAAGTTTGAGAAAGCTGTCCAGTTTTAGACAGCTAGAGAAGGACAGAGACAGATTCATCTCCAAGCATCCCCATTGTACACACTGCACTCCTGGGCCGGGTCCTTGTTGGCTCAAAAGAGTCCTATGGGATGTCCCTGGCAGTCCAGTGGTTGAGACTCCAAGCTTCTACTGCAGGGTTGCAGGTTTGATCCCTGGTTGGGGAACTAAGATCCCACAGGTCATGCAGTACGGCCGAACTTTTATTTTTAATCTAAAAAAAAAAAAAAAAAGAGTCCTATGTGCCCACCACTTGCCTTAGGGTATCCAAGTCCGCCTGCAGTCAACGTGGTGGGACAGGGAGAGAGCAAATCCCTTGGCCCAGGAATCTGTCCCTAGATTTCTCAGAACTCGCAAAATGCACAAAATGGACACAAAACAGTGATATCTTAGGTTTGCCTAGCATCTTCTATGTGTGAGTACGTGAAAATATGTACATAAGACATTTGTGCTCAAAAAAATATTTGTGCACATAGGTCATGATTCATTAGCACAGTAATAGATTATTCAATGTCTGGCATCTAGTTATTGGGGGGCTCTGGTATTATTATGTGGATTCAAGCCTGTGGATTGTGAGACATAAATGCAAGGGACTCTGTATGCTACGGAGTAACACTGACGAAGGATTATAAACACAGGAGGGCGTCCAAGAAGCAGTGTGCTTGGAGGAAACCAGAGACAAGTGATGCTTTAAGCAGCTGGGGTGAGGTCAGAGCCCTTTGAGGCAAAAGAGAACCTGCAGCACTCAGATGAGGGCCTCACCTCAGGTCATGGTTGGCCTACGTTGCTGTCTGAAGGAACTTTTGAAGGAATTGCCTCAGAATTACAGGTCAGACTCCCCACCTGTCATGCAGCCAGAGAGGCCCTGCTTTGCCTCTGTGGCCCAATCTGTGCCGTCTGAGTTAACACTAGGAGGCCTGGCCTTCGTGACACCACCAGCCTAACAACCCTATCTTTGTGGCTATTAGTGGCAGTATCCGTGTAAAGCCCTTACAGGGACAGGCCGTTCACTTGGCCCCAGGGTGGGCCTTGTCATTCCAATGAGATCAATGCTGTCAGAACTGGGGAGAAGGCTCCTGTCCCAGGGCAGTCAGGGTAGAAAGAACATGTGATTTCAGCTGTTCGCATCTCCTGGTCCTGAGAACTAAAAGAATACACATTTCTGCAGAAACAGATCTTCTGCACACCCTCTGATTTATTGAGTCACGTTCAAAAGTTATTTTTCTGGAAATTACTTTGACATTTCAGACTTCACAAGTAGCAAAGGAAATAACAAGGCCAAAAGGACATCTTCGCAGCAAGCCCTGAAGACTCTCACCATCGTTTTGTTGTTGTTGTTTTGGCCACACCGAGTGGCTTGCAGGATCTTGGTTCCCCGACCAGGGATTGAACCCTGGGGCCACAGCAGTGAAAGCGCCAAGTCCTAACCACTGGACCTCCAGGGAACTCCCATCTCACCATCGTCTTTAAGTATTTCTAATGTTGAAGCGTAAGTGATGTTGTCATGGATGGCTCTTCTCCTTCCAGCCTCAAAAAGGAAATAGCTTGAAAGGATGTGAAGACTTGACCGTATTCCAAGGCCTGCCGAAGGTGCTAGAAGTTTAGAGCTCTTTGAATTCAGACATTCAGTTGGATGTCTCATGGCAATTCAAACTGAACTTGGCTGATGCATACGGGGTGTGTGTGTGGGGGGGGGGGGGGGGGGGTTGGTATAAACTGGAAAGAAAATCAAGGGGGAAATACTCAAAAAATCAGGATGACAGATTACCTCTGTGCGGAGGGGTACTTGTGATCAGGAAGAACGTTGGTGGGGTGAGTCATTTGCAGGGTTCTGTTTCTTGATCTGGGTAGAGATTACATACACACGTTAGAATAATTCATTAAATTGTCTGTGTACATTTTAAGCATTTTTATGTGAACTTTTTCACAATGAACTAAAGGAAATGTTGTGTCACCTACACAAGCCTAGTCTTCCTCCCTTCTCTACCATTTCAGTAATTGGTGACACCACCATCCATCCAGTTACTGAGGACCAAGACCTGGGGGTTATTCTTGACTCTCTTTTCCTCCCTTTCCATTGATTCATTCCATCACAGCCTCAAAAGTTCTCTCCCTTCCCTCCAAGCCTCACACCTACAATGTCACTGCTCCATCCAACCTCCATCAAGTCTTTGGCGACAGCTGGACCACTCACATCCACTCTTCCTTCCCACACAAAGACCACGAATTTTTTAAAAACACTTGTTATTTGTAATGATTGCAGATTCACAGGAAGTTGCAAAACCCCTACAGAGAGTTCTCGAGTACCTGTCATCCAATTGCCCCAGTGTTAGCATCTTGTATAACCAACCATATTATGCGATCAATACCGGTAAATTGACATGCATGTAATCCATGGAGTTTATCAAGATTCCACTGGTTTGACCTGTACTTGTTTGTTTATTTTATTTTATTTTTTATTTTTGGCTGCACCACCCGGCATTCAGAATCTTAGCTCCCCAGTCAGGGGTTGAACCTGTGCCCCCTGCAGTGACTGCCAGGGAAGTCCCTGCCCTGCACTCATCTGAGTGTAGAATGTGTGTGTGTGTGAGTGGGTGGGTGAGTGTCAGCCTGGGTAGCTCTGCCACATGTAGATTCACGTAGCCACCACCACAATTAAGATACAGAGCTGTTCCACCATCGTGAGATCTTCCTTATGCTATGCTATAGTCACACCCAGTCTTCTCCAGTTGCTCTGGCAACTACTCTGTAATTGTCCATGACTCCATCTGTATCGTGTGGTCATTTTGAGACTGTTGTATGAATGGAATCATGCCGTTTTTGACTTTTTTCCTTTTTCACTCAGCATAATGCCCTTGGGATCCATCCAAGTCATCACACCTGTCACTTCTAGGTACAAGTGAGGCTTTCCCATTGTACTGAGGCCAATATCTATGTTCCTGGCTGGCAAGGCCCTCCCTGCGTGGCTGGCCTGATACTTTTCCTCTGCCTTCCCTTGCCATCCTTCCCCTCCCCCTCACACACAGTCCTTCTGTCCCTCCTGAAACCCACCAGCTTGTTTCTCTGTGCTGCTCACCTGAGATGACCTCTTCCTCCTTGCCTTGTCCTCCAGGTCCCTGCTTAAGTGCCACCTCCTCAGAGAGGGCTTACGTGCACCTTCCTGTATAAGCGCTGCCCTCCTTCCCTGTTTTCCTGCCTATTTCCTCCCTTGCACTAATTCTACCCGGTAACAATTTTTTTCTTTCTTTGTTTACTTGTTTAGTGTCTGTCACCCTCCCCCTCGCAGGTTGACCAGTGTGTAACGGACACTAACAGAGAAATGAGTTGAATAAAGGAGTTCATTGGGGACTTCCCTGGTGGTGCAATGGTTAAGAATCCACCTGCCAATGCAGGGGACACAGGTTGGATCCCTGGTCCGGGAAGATCCCACATGCCTCCAAACAACTAAGCCCATGTGCCACAACTACGAACCCTGCGCTCTAGAGCCCGAGTGCTGCAACTATTGAAGCCCACGTGCCTAGAGCCCGTGCTCCACAGCAAGAGAAGCCACTGCACTGGGAAGCCCGTGCACCTCAACGAAGAGCAGCCCCTGCTCGCCACAACTGGAGAAAACCTGCACGCAGCAACAAAGACCCAACCAAAAATAAAATTAAAAAAAAAAAAAAAAAGGAGTTGGTATCTGAAAGAGAATGCTGACTGTTAATAATGTACTTGTTTGTATTGGCCTTATTCCAGAAGGATTCAGGGTGACTTGCAAAAATACAGACAACACAACAAGATACAAACTAGTAAGTAGGGAAAATAAGAATAGGAAACAATGAAGCCAGGATAGAGAGAGTCCACAGCCTGCGGATGGGAGGCAGAGGTGGCCAGACTCCTGGCAGCCACACGACAGGTGTGAGAAGAAAAAGGAAACAATCTCTCCTTATCTCTGAGCTGGGCGCTAAGGCACCAAGCCCAACAAGCCAATAAATACACCAGCAAGGTAATTTCAGGTTGTGATGAGGGTTAAGAAGAAAATAAAAGTTAAACATGGTCACAGGATTTGCAGTATCTGTGACATTTAAAACAAATCTGGTTTTGGATAAACAACAAGGTCCTACTGTATAACACAGGGCACTGTATTCAATATCCTGTGGTAAACCATAATGGAAAAGGATATATGTGTGTATATATATATGTAAATATATATATATGTATAACTGAATCACTGCTGTACAGTAGAAATTAACACATTATAAATCAACTATACTTCAATAACATAAATTTTAAAAAAAATAAAAATGAAACAATTCTGGCTTGTTTTCCTGAAGAAAGCTATTCCTGATTCTGAGAATTGAGGGAAAAATTTACCATGGGTCCTAATATTTTTATCTTGATGTTAGTTTTTTTTTTTTTTTAATTTGAAGACATAGTATGGTCTGACCCTAGGGATATAAATGGAGAATAAAATGATGAGAACTTCTTGACTTCTAGAAGTTTGTGTCATGGAGGAAACAGGTCCCAGATCCCAATGATGCTCCTCTCTCTCCCTCTCTCCTCACTAGGTCCTGTTGCTTCTACCTCTTTCCTGCCCTCTGAAAGATTAAATGAGCTGCCCAGAGTGACACGTCTGGTTAGTGGATAGCTGGGCCAAGAAAACAAGTGTCTACGTAGTTGGTCCACTTTCTTTCCACAACGTCCATCCCTGTCATCAAGTGTCAGAATTGAAGATATTATAGGCTCAGCCTTGGCCAGCCACAGGCCCCATGTAAACCCCACAACTTTTCCTTATCAGTTCAATTCAGCTCAAATGAATGCCAAAGAAAACCTCAAATAAGGGGGATGATTCAACAAAGACTAACTTACCTGCTGAGGGGTGTGTGTGTGTGTGTGTGTGTGTGTGTGTGTGTGTGTGTGTAGGGGACAGCCCTTGCCGCCCCCACAGCCTACCTACCATCCCAGGGCTCAGCTCCTCCAGGAAGCATTTGTCACCCACACCATCCTTATCACACACTTATTCTGAGCTCTGAGCCCCTCCTCTGGGTTCCTAGAGGACCTGGTGTCAGCCTTATTTCCGTGAATTGTCATTGCCACTGGAAGATGAGTCTTCGGTGTCACTGTCTCACTAAATGCAGTTCGGGAAGGCCCTGTAACAGAATAATGTTCAAAATGCAGGTCCCCTGACCCTTCTCCAGTCTCCCTGAACCAAATCTCGGAGTGAGTGAGGCCCGGGCACCAGAATTTCTGTGAAGTTCTCCAGGCAGTTCTTAGGGACTATGCCTTGATCTCTGTTTTATTCTCAGGTTCTGCTGAACACTTTGTAGTCTCTTCATTTCTATTGGTCAATTCATTGATTGATAATAAGTAAGTAAACGCATACGGGGCGTTATACCTGGACACTGTGCCTTGGAATGTCATAGCTTCTTGGGGTATAATAGCTCCAGGAGGAGTTCTGGCCCTACCATGATTTCCCTTTGCCAAGAAGCCTGTTGGAAAGTGCACAGATTTAGGCTTCGGGAAGTGTCCTAGAACAGCAGACTGGAGGGTAGATTGGGAAAGGTCAAGACTGGAGCTTTCTTTAGCAATCCAGACATGAAGAGCTAATGATGAGGGCCAAGAAGTGTTATGAAGATGAATAGAGATGGGCAGGTGGCAGGGAGGTGGGGGGAGGGGCAAGAAGGAATGAGGTAGAAGCAATAGGACCAGTGATGTGGGAAGAGGGAGGAAGAGGCATAAAACCAACTCTCAGGTTTCTGGTTTAGAGGACCAGTGAAGCCTTTTATAGAGATCACGTGAGTCTAGGTTTGAGTCACACACAGGGGTCTGGATAAATTACACAAATTCTCTGAGTCTCAGTCACTTCATCTATAAGAGAGGGCTTATTGCAGAGGCGAAAGTGCCATTAATAGGGTTACAATGCCTGTTGTAGCATCCAGGGCATGTCTAGCTCTGAATATTCCTGTCATCAGTACTTCTGTTACTGCCAGAGTGGGACTAGCTATGGCTGGGATCGCTGAAGGAGGAGCACTCTCAGTTTGGATGCACTGAGTTAAAGGTATTTGCAAGTATCATCCTAACAGAGAGGACGACAGTCCTCGATGGGGGTGTTGAGAAGACAGCAGTTGGATGACCTAAACGTGAGATTTTGTTGAGCAACAGGTGGCCGTGGTGAGGGAGCTTGAGGATAAGAGAGTGGCTGGAGTGATGGCCCCTGGGGGTGAGGCTGAAAGGGGAAAGACAGAAACAGGAGGAGGTTGAAAATGACATGAGTACTGCAGTGCAATTGATGGAAAGTATAGTATTTTTCAAAGGATGAGAAAGCCTGAAAGCATTGAGTTCATGGTCGGGGTGTGCAGTGTTGGTGTTTAAGGTTTAGAAGGGGTGAGAGATGGCAGATGGGACCTTGAAGGAGAGGTGACTTGGAGGAAAGGAGAATGTCGCTGGGATGGAGGAGGTGGTGCAGCACTGAGGCAGGCTGTAGATGGACTTTGTAGGGACCTGGAATCATGCCTGACTTGGATGGAACGGGACGGAGAAGAAAACCTGCGTTCAAGTTTGATGGAAGTCAGGAGCTGAGCAGATGTCTGAGGCACATTGGGGCTTTGAGAGGTAGAGCCAGGCACTCCTGACCTCAGGGAGCAGGGACCATCTTCAAGGACAGATGAGGGATGCTTCAGACACACTATTCTGGAGCTGGGAGAAGGCCTTCCCTGCCTGGGATGTTCTGATACATGAAGCCTGGAAGAATGAAAAGGCTTGAGGCTTTTCACTGAGGGCTTAAATAAATATAAATAGGGAGGGGGACTTCCCTGGCAGTCCAGTGTTTAAGACCCCATGCTTCCAATGCAGGGGGCAGGGGCCCAGGTTTGATCTCTGGTCGGGGAAAGGTTCCACATGCCTCTGTGCGGCCAAAATATATATATTTGGGGGGGAGGGGGAGCGAGAGAGGAAATCTTGAAACTAAGGGTAATTTTTTTCAAGTTTTAAAGCTTTTCTTTTGATAAGTTCTTATCTATATCTCTGATCTGTTTAATAAATGTGTGCTAAGTATCAGGAAATGGCATGTATCTACACACCACGTCTTGAAATTTTCTTATTTCTCCTCTTAATATTGTTTTTGGTGTTATCTTCTGTCTGGTATTGCTGGAATATACACAGAGGAGCCCACTTACATCAAATTTCATTTATTTCTAATTATTCTCTACACCAGGGTAAGGGAGACATAAGGTCACTTGACTATTTGCAAAAATGCTTCACAGAAAGATATCATCAGTCATCATAGGATCCTGAAAGACTTGCCTACGGGCAAAATATCACCGAGGTCTTCCTCCGTTGTCTCTGAGCTTCAGGGCACAAAAGAATCCCCTTGAGAGCTTGTTTAACATGCTGGCTCCCATGCCTGACTCCAGCTTCCCCCATCACATTCTGATTTGGAAGATAGGGAGTGGGGTCTTGAGACTGTATTCTTAGCAATTACTTGTGAAGGTCCAAGGACCACACTTTAAGATCCACCAACTTATCTTGAAAGTGTCTGTGATCCCCAAAGTCAGTCTTTCCCCCCACCTCCCACTGCCAGGTTTGCATCATGAGGTATGAGGGGGCTGACCTCAAGCTGACTGACCCATCTGTCAACGCGATTCCTTGGGAAGATGCTCCTCTCGCCACCTCATTCCAGTGTGATGGCACGAAGGCAGATCCTCTCACAGATTACGCCGCCAGTGCCAGGTCAGGCAGGGAGGGGATGGGAGTGTGACTTACTGATCACCTTGCCCTTTCAACATCTAATGGCCTGACCCACCACTGACCCCAGACCCATGGCCCAAAAAGCATTTGAAAGAATTTAGGAAAGTTGACAGAGGTACAAGGAGACAAAATAAGCGCGACTAAGGATGTTGAAGTAACTGTTAGGCAAAGTAAGATCTTTTAGGGATAAAGTCTTCTAATTATTTGGGGCACAGAATCTCCACCATGTGTATCTTCATCACCACCCACAGCCCCAGTAATCAGTAGTTACTGGGCACTCATGGGATGCATCTGAGATTTATTATGGGAACGAGACCCTGAGAAGTATAATTTTCCCTTGCATTTCCAGGCCTTTGGGCAAAAGGATTTCATCCAGCCATCTCTAAGGGTATCAAAATCATCGTTTAGTATCTCCACAGTGATGGTTTCTCCTCACGGACATGAACATCCTTCCATTTCAGTTCACCTGAAGGTCCACCTATTTCCTTTAAAGACATACAAGTATTTCAGTGTGGATTCTCCATATTTATTTCATCAGTTCCTGATGATTAGATTTCATTTGTGGCAGGTTTCTGCTATTTCAAACAATTCCATAATGAGCCATGCGACACCTATCGTGGCACGTGTGAGTGATCACTGATGTAAGACCGACATCTACAAGTGTGATTGCTAGGTCAAAGGGTACAGCCATTTAAACTTTAGGCAGATACCTCTAATTGTCTTTGAAAAAGTTACGGCAATTAATATTCTTGACAGAAGTGCCTGTTTCCTCATGCCAGTACTGGAGATTAAACTTAAAACTTTTTTTTGGCACTCTGATAGGTAGAAAATTTCATGTTTATTTGCACCTCTTTGATTTGCAATGATGTGTTTATTGATTGTTTGTATATTTTTATTCTGAGAAATGCCTAATCCTGTGCTAAACAAGAAAAACTTTTTTCAATATTACACTGGTTAATTTTTATAATATTTAATTTTTAGAATAGTAAGCTTTATTACTGGGAAAAATGTATGCTATAAGGGCACTGAATACCTCCATTTTTCACCTACATCCTATAATTTGAGTCTTATTTTATTATTATTATTATTATTATTTTTTTGGCACACGGGCTTAGTTGCTCCGTGGCATGTGGGATCCTCCTGGAGCAGGGATCGAACCCATGTCCTCTGCATTGGCGGGCGGATTCTTAACAACTGCGCCACCTAGGAAGCCCCGAGTCTTATTTTAATAGAATAGAAGCCAATAATCTGGATGAATTGTTTTAAATGCTTTTGAGCACTGCTAAGATAACAAAAAAATAAATTAAGAATTGCAGGGACCTCCCTGGCGGTGCAGTGGTTAAAAATCAGCCTGCCAATGCAGGGGACATGGGTTCCATCCCTGGTCCAGGAAGATCCCACATGCCTTGGAGCAACTAAGCCCGTGCGCCACAACTACTGAAGCCCATGTGCCTAGAGCCCATGCTCTGCAACAAGAGAAGCCACAGCAATGAGAAGCCCTCGTACCGCAACGAAGACCCAACACAGGCAATAAATAAATAAGTAAATAAATAAATGTATTAAAAAAAAAAAAAGAATTGCAGTCTGAGCTCTTTCTGCCAGTCACCGTGCTAGACACGGCTGCATGTTCTACTGTTGAATCTTCTTAACAATTTGTTGATGTTGATGTGATTCTCACCCTCACTTTAATGGAGAATCCTTTCCCTTTTCTACCAAGGAGATTAGGGAAACACAAAGATGATTATAGTGATTCTTTCTGAGGCCCCACCCATGGCACAGCCTGACCAAGATCCTGTTTCTGACTGGGAAAGGCAGTCTGGGAAACAGCTTGGATACTGAAACACTGGGATTTCCAATGACTTGTCAGTGACTGCCACCCAAAGACCATCAGGAACCCGCCAGAGTTTGAACAAATTGGGTTTGTGTCCAGTTGCAAAGAGGGAGAAGACACAGAAGGGGAAGCTGTTAGAATGGGGTGTCAAGAAATATTGATCATTGGATTTGGGCTTGCATTAGGTGATTTGAGGGAGGGCCCAAGGAAGCGAGGCTTTGGTCCTGATTGGACACTGTTGAGAAGCAGCTGTAATTCTGTAATCGGGTATCTTGGCGATTCTTGCCTATCAGGCAGGAGAACTAAGTTGAGACTAAAGAAGCAGGAGCCGCTCATTAGCCAGGATGGAGATGTTTGGTCATCTTGGTGTCCTGGACAGTGTTCTCGCTTTGTCTGTCTTCAAACATAATGACAAAGTGGTCTTGTTTATGTCTGGATCCATTGTGGTCACAGGAGTCTTGTTGGATGTGTGTGTTGTGTGAAACTGTTCGTGTTTAACAGGAGGACACCACAGCCTAGCCATGGGGGCCAGTCTCCAGCTCAGGGGCTGCTTTTCACTTTCTTAGGCAATTTCAGGACATTGAAAGGAAGACCATCCCCTGAACTGCATCATATAGATGGCCATTTTGAGAGGCAAAAGGCAGTTCAAATCTTTTTTTTTTTTTTTGGCTGTGTTGGGTCTTTCTCTAGTTGTGGCAAGCAGGGGCTACTCTTCGTTGCAGTGTGTGGACTTAGTGTGGTCGCTTCTCTTGTTGTGGAGCACGGGCTCTAGGCGTGCAGGCTTCAGTAGTTGCAGCACATGGGCTCAGTAGTTGTGGTGCATGGGCTTAGCTGTTCGGTGGCATATGGCATCTTCTCAGACCAGGGACTGAACCCATGTCCCCTGCATTGGCGGGCGAATTCTTAACCACTGCGCCACCAGGGAAGTCCCAGTTCAAATCTTTTTTTTTTTAATTCATTTATTTATTTATTGGCTGCGTTGGGTCTTCGTTGCTGCACGTGGGCTTTCTCTAGTTGCGGTTAGCGGGGGCTACTCTTCGTTGCGGTGTGTGGGCTTCTCATTGCAGTGGCTTCTCTTGTTACAGAGCACGGCCTCTGGGCGAGTGGGCTTTAGTAGTTGTGGCACACAGGCTCAATATTTGTGGCTCGCGGGCTCTAGAGCGCAGGCTCAGTAGTTATGGCACACAGGCTTAGTTGCTCCGCGGCATGTGGAATCTTCCCCACCCAGGGATCAAACCCGAGTTCCCTGCATTGGCAGGCGGATTCTTAACCACTGTGCCACCAGGGAAGTCCCCAGTTCAAATCTTTTGAGGAAGAAAAAAATGCATAACTAATGGAAATGGCATCAATTAAGTGACAAATGTCTGCTGGAGTGTCATAAATGCTCAGAGAAAAGGGATGTGGGCGGGCAGGGGCAGGCAGGAAATGGGTCCCACCAGAGGTCAGAGAGTGGCTGAACCTTCAGAGAAGGGACGGATTTGGGCAAAAGGACTTGGTTTCATGGTCATGTCTCTGCCATGTCTCCTGGTCCCACTCTACGCTGGATGGTCCTGCCTCTGCACCCTCACCTGTGCCGGTTCATTCTTCCTCTCTCTGCCCCCTCACCAGGTTATAAAGTGCTAGATGGCAGGAACCTTGTGCTTTTCATCTTTTATCATCATTCCAACTACACACCCTTCCTACTACTATACACGCACAGACACACACACAGTGTCTAGCACATACCTCACTCACCTCAGGCAGTCATGTATGAAGCCAAATGCCCTGCATTCTTATCCCAGTTTAACAATTTCCCTGGCTCTTTTGGCACCATTACTCATGGACCCTGCACAACCACCACTGCGTACCAATCCCGGGCCGGCCTATTGGCTGTCTGCCCTCGTGCAAGTCCCTGGAAGGCTCTGGGCCTTAGCCCTCTCTGCTACAAAGAGCTGGGGGTAGCCCAGCCAGGATTTCCTTCCAGGAGAGAATGGGAATCCTAAGAATCGCCCATGAAGCTTCTAAAAGGTAGCTTCCTGGCCTGGCTCCCTCTCCCAGAAATTCTGACATAGAAGGTGGCAGCAGAAATCTAGGTATTAATACACATCCTGGGGGACTCTGAAGCAGCCCGTCACGGTGCTGCCCTTGCAGAAACCCTGCGCTAGGCGATCCAGCTCGTTTCTAGGAGTCCAGAATGCAAGAGGCTGGCAGACCCTATTTTGAGGGCTGGCGAAGGCATCCCTGTGGGGACAGACCTCTCTGATGCGCAAACACGACTTAATTTTCAGAGCCGTCCACTTGAAAGCTAATGACCCGGTTGCGATCCGGCAGGGCAAATCTAGCAGAGTCGGGCGGTGGGACCATCCAGCGTCCCCGCCCCCTCCTGAAGATGCTTCCGATTCTGATGAACTCCGCGGATCTGCTTTTGTTTGTTTGTTTGTTCTTTGAACGAAGGGGTTTCTGTTTCTGCTGAGGGCCTTCCCGGCTCAGATACCCCGTTTGGGAAAAGCAGCGTTTGCTAAGCCCTCCGAGGCTCCCAGCTCCCGGAGGGGGATCAATATCCCCACCGCTCTGGGGGGACGCCTTTGTAGTGTCGACTTGCTGTTTGTGCTTCAGGCTCTAAGGGGAGGTTTGCTCCTAATTAAAGGCGTAAATGCTTTAATCCCCGGCCTGAGGGCTTCCCAGAGCGCATTAGCCGAATTAGGAAGGAAATGGAGTGTAATCCCTTTAATATAAGCCTGGAGGAACTCGAGGGCTTCTGGTTTGGGAGAAGAATTTCCTCCTGTGATTTAACAATATTAACACGCAGAATTTGCTAGACAGAAACCTGGGGCCCAGCTTTCCCTTAAGGGAAAGCCAAGCAGGGTTTCTCGCAGACAAATGAAGTTTACAATAATTAAACTCCCACAGCATACCAGAGCAGGTGCCAAGGCACTGTGCATTGTGTTTTCCTCCTTTAGTTTTCCCATACAATCTGTGCATACATATATTATCAATAAGGAAATAAAGATGATTTGCAACAACATGAATGGACCTAGAGATTATCACACTAAGTGAAGTAAGTTAGACAGAGAAAGATCATTACCATATGATATCACTTATATGCAGAACTTAAAAAAAAAAAGATACCAATGAAATTTACAAACAAAATAGACTCACAGACACAGAGAACAATTCATGATTACCAAAGGGAAAGGTGGGAGGGATAACTTGGGAATTTGGGATTAACAGATACACACTACTAAATATATATAAAATAAACAACAAGGACCTACTGTACAGCACAGGGAACTACATTCAATATCTTATAATAACCTAAAATGGAAAAGAATCTGAAAAAGCATATATGTGTGTGTGTGTGTGTGTATAACTGAATCACTTTGCTGTACACCTGAAACATTGTAAATCAACTATAATTCAATTTTTAAAAAAGGAAATAAAAATGTAGAGGTGAATATCCTCACTGGAGAAAGGAGGGGAGGATTTTTTGAGAGCCTTTGGTGTGCCCTATGCTTTGTATACACTGTTTATTGAATCCTGTCCACACAATCTTTTTGTGTGTGCTTTTTAAATAACATTTACTTCAGTCTAACCATGCTTCTAGAAATACACTCATATTGGTGTCTATTATGGCATTTCGTTCATCTTAGCCCTCACGATTTGAACCCAACACTTGTAATTTAGGCTTTAAAAAAAAAAAGGCAGGATTTGTTTTCCGGTTTCTTTTTCATACCTGACAAGTGTTGAAAAGAACCCCCCCCCCCCCACATGCTGCTGAAGGAGAAGGTAAGAACCACAAGAAACTTACCCATGCCTTGTACTTCAGAAAAATAACATGTATCGCACTGTAAAAAGTTAAAAATTGGTACAAGGTGACATTTTGCAATGGTTCAGTGCAAGCTTTACAGAAGTTCATAACTATTTGAAGTCTGGTTGGAGGAAGTCTGAAGCACAACACAGTGTTTCAATTCTCAATGAGGAAACGGGGACCCTGAGGCTCCAGGAGTGAACTTGCCCACATTGGTTGCTGCATAACCGTGACCGTGGGTGGCCCAGCTGAGGGTTCAGCTGGGCTCCGCAAGTTGTTGCATTAACATTGCTCATTAACTCCGAAGCCAAGAGATCCTGCAGAACATCTGACCACAGTGAACACGGCAAACACAGGGGGCCAAGAAGAAGACTGAGTGCATGGACCCCATCCCCTTTCCACTCTTCTAGCCTAATTTACCCTCCTGCTGCCCTTGACACTTGTTTAGAGAGGCAGCGGGATGCTTTTCAGGGCAGTGTCACACCCCAGGGCTGTGTGGTCCCTAAACACAATAAATCATCTCTATGAGCTTCAGGTACACCTCCGTCACCAGCAATTTCAGAGTATGTGTCACGTGTCCAGAGCTTTCTTCCCTGAGCTACACATTGTTGCAGCCACTTGGATGCCACACAGGCTGCATAACTGCAATACGATGGTCCTACTCACCAAACGGCTCCTCCTCCAGCCTTTCCCGTCTCATCAAAGGACCATCAACCCCTATAGACTCATTCCAAAACTGGGACTCATCTTTGATACCTCTCTCTGTATTGCTGCCGCTTTCTAATAACAGTTAAATCCTAAAGAGTTTATTTCCAAAATGCCTCTTTTTTTTTTAATTGGAGTATAGTTGATTTACAATGTTGTGTTAGTTTTAGGGGTACTAAGTGCCTCTTGAATCCACCCACTCTTCTCAGGATCTACCACTGTGTCCTCCAACCTGTCCCAGCCACCATCGTCATCCAGTGGCCTGCGAATTCATCTCCCTGTATCCCCTCCTCCCCTCCTCACGGGCCAGTGTCCACCAGAGTTCTTTTGACATGCCCATCCCATCGCATCATCCATCCACTCAAACTCCCCTGTACTTCCGTGAGTCTCAGGATTGAATCAATTGCCCTCCTATACCCCACCAGCAAAAGCCCCCGCCACTCTCTCCATTCTGGACCTGCACTTGTACCACCTCCCTCTGCTATAGCAGAACAGCCTCCCTCCCCTACAAGACCAGTCTCCCTTCAACCCTACAGCAGTGACACAGGCCTGAGAATTCTCCTTCTTCTTTAGGATGTCACTGCTTAAGGCAAGTCCTCCCTAACGAGCCCCCAAGACCTTATTAGGTCCCTACATTTCATGTTTCTCCTTCACAACTGTAGTTGAAGACTCACTTGATTATTGATATACTTCTCTATCATTATGCTGTAACTTCATAAAGGTAGAGACTGTTTCTGTTCTCTTTCACTACTATAATCACAGGCCTTTGCACAGTATCTGGCATTGAGCAGAAACTCAGAAAATATGGGTGAATATTGGTATGAAGAACACCAAGTATATCTATTTAACTTCCTACATTCATTTCAGGCAAATATCACCTCCCTGAATTACAGATGATCCAGCTGGCTCCTGTTGAACTTACATGATTTAACCAAGGATGTAAGGAGAGAAAGTATCAGGACTTGAAGTCAGGACTCCAAAATCTACTTGGTAATATTGTCCTGAAAAGTATATCCTTGATGCACAAAAATCACGTGTTATGGCTTCCATCTCTGCAGCTATCCTATTTTTTACCCTGTTGTTTGCCAGTGTTATCAAATTCACAAGCATGTCTTGAATCCCTATACTTAAGTGACAGGGCACTGAGGGGATAAAAGGTAAGACCCAGTTCTTTGCCTGAAGGTTCCCACAGTTTGTTAGAAGAAATAACCCCTTTAGCTCTCCAACCTTGAATTTGTTGGGACTACTTCAGCTGTAAGGAACATATTAGCTCACATAAACTGCAAAACCTAGATGTAGTTCCAGCTTCAGGCATGGTTGTATCCAGGGACTCAGTGCCCTCATGGTGCAGTCACTCTCTGTCCCCATCTCTTGGATCTTCTCTGATGATTTTATTCCCAGCGAGGCTCTCTCCACATAGTAGCAAAGATGACCTCAGGCAGCTCCAGGATCCCATGGTTCTTCATGCCCACTATCTCAGAAACAGAGAGCCTCTTTCCCAAGAGCTGGGGATGACGCTCACCAGCCCACCTTGGGTCATGAGCGTCTCCCTGAATCTAGCATGGTGGCCTAGAAGATAGAATACTCTGGGGACAACATGCCCATTGAGAGCTAGGGTAAGATCAGCACAACCCAAACTACATGATTCTTAAAGGGGAGAGAAACAGCTCTCTGAAGGGAAATTGGCATGAAAGAAGGGAAAGTCAGAGATTCACGACAGGCTCCCTCTCTCAGCTTCGTACCCTCACCCACTCCTTTCCTTGGCTCTTCTTGTTCCACTTGTTCCTGTCTTACAGGCTTTGCACTCCTGACCCCTGTGCTGGGAAGCCCTTTCCTCCAGATCTTTGCAGGGCTGGTTCTTCCTACACTTCAGATCTCTGCTCTGATGTCTCCTTCCTTCTTAGACCCCCTTATCTGAAGTGCCTCAGTCATTCTCCCACACTCATCTTGCTTCCTTGCTGGATCTAATAGAGGCTGAAATGCTTAATACTTTGTTTGCTCTTGTGTTTTGTTTGCATCAGAATGTAAGCCCCGTGCAAGCAGGAATTTCCAACTGTTTCATTCACTGTTGAATCTGCAAGGTTCAGAACAGTGCCCAACACAAATAAGTGTTCAATAGATGTTGGATGGGTAAATGAAAGGAGTCTTATGGTGGCATCTAGTGAGAAACCAAGGAAAGCTTTGTGGAAGAGGTAGCCCACAGAGAGAGTGGAATTTGTGTGTGCATGTGGTAAATATATTAACATTTGCACAAATGGTATATATGTGTAAAATTCATCATTTTAACCATTTTAAGTGTACTCTTTAGTGGCATTAAGTTTTGGGTTGGCCAAAAAGTGCATTCGGGGTTTTCCATAACACCTTACAGAAAATCCCGGATGAAATTTTTGATCAACCCAATACTTTCACAATGTCGTGCAATCCTCCCAGCCCCCTGGCAATCACCATTCTACTTTCTGTGTCTGTGCATTTGATGACCCACGTATTTTATATAAGTGGACTCCTACAATATTTGTCCTTTACAGTCTAGCTTATTTCACTTAGCGTAATGTTTTCAAGGTTCATCCACGTTGTAATACATGCCAGAATTTCCTTCCTTTTGAAGACCGAGGAATATTCCATTGTGTGTGTATATCACAGTTTGTTTATCCATTCATCCCCTGGAGACAATTGGTTGTTTCCATCCTTTGACTGTTGTGAATAATGCTGCCAGAAACATGGGTGTACAAATATCTTTCCAAGTCCTGCTTTCAGTTCTTTTGGGTATGTACCCAAAAGCGGAATTGCAGGATCGCATGGCAAGCCTATGCTTAATGTTTTGAGAAATCATCAAGTACTTTTCCACAGTGGTGCACCATTTTACATCCCCACCAGCAATGCACAAGTTTCTCCACATCCTTGTCAGCACTTGTTATTCTTTGTTTTGGATTACAGCCATCTGAATAAGTGTGAAGGAGTGTGGAATTTTGACAGACAGAGGAGGGATAAGCCAGCCTTTCAGGCAACAGATGCTTGGAGGGGCTGTGAAGTGTATTCAGTCACACACCATCTAGTGTCACAATCCCTGGGGGGTTTGTTTACCTCCCTCTCCTGGAAATAGACTGATTCCATAGAGCACTGGAAAGCCCTGCATCCCTGGTACCTTTCAATGCCACCAGGCTTCATGTTGGCTCAGGTGTCCTGGGACACCAGCAATTCCCCGTGAGAGAGGGTAGGCCAGGGACAGGGGGACAGACACGCAGGAGGTCATGTCTGTCACCCCATCACAATGCCCAGGGACTGTGACCAAAATAGCCTGCATCGTGTAGGTCAGGGTTCACCTCAAAGACAGCTGTGGCCGTGGGACACGGCAGCAGGACTCTCCAGGTGGCAGGGGCACTTGGAGTAGGAAGGGCTGGGGCATCATCGTCCTCGTGGCACAAGGAAGGGTAGGTGCTGTTTGAACTGAAGCTGGTCCCCAGCCTGGGAGAGGAGCTGTCTATGCACAAAAAGGAAGGGACACAGGGGCCATTTAAGGTCTGTCAACCACCCTGCTGGTCCACAGCCCCTGAATGGAGTAGGGCTCAGGTCAGGGTTCCAGGGGAATGAAGTGAAGCACCAACCCAGAGCTTAGAGAGCCAGGCACACAGATAGGGTGGCTCAGGGAGCTCCCCCAAGCCCAGGCAGGAAGGCCTCCCCACTAAGATTTCAAGACTTGGGTGGGCGGGGCGGGGGGGGTTGGCAAGGGGCAGGGTTGGACCCACCCACTGCTATTGTTAATTGAGAATACAGAGTCTCTCAGTTTTCTTCACTCTGTGCGCTGTGGTCATCTCATCCCGGCTCTGGGATCCCGTTCTGTACACATCTTCACAACTGGGTGTCAATGACATTGTCCTGATAGCTCACAATGGGCCAGGTTGAGAGCAATTTAGCAGAAGTTGGCAAAATGCCATAAACTGGGGTTTATTTGCCCCCCCAAAGGTGATTGTTAAACATTTAACCCCTACACCATTTGCCCTGCTATCAGATTCACCTCCGCTTGAGTGGTAAATCTGATGTTCTCAATAGCTGTAATTCCTTCTGAGTCCTGCTGCAGCCCCTTTGTCCCAGGACCTCTGTCTATCAGCCCATTTATCCCTGCTGCTACCACCAACCCCTGGTGATTCACCAATGTGCTTGGTTGCTGCAGCTTTAGGGACAGGGGCTGTTTTGCCCGCCTGTGGCAGAAGTGGGGCTAACCAACTTGTCTTGTCTAGGTCGTCTGCTATGGCAGGTGCGGTGTACCTTGGACAGGTGAGTGTTGTGGGTTTCTGTCCTCTGTGACCATCTCAAGGTTGGGCAGCTTTGGCAAACAGCCCCAGGGAGGGCCAGGCTCCTTGGGGCCCCTTCTGGACATCATCCTGTAATGATTTGTTTGTTTTCCAAACAGGCAGAAGATAGCTAAGGGTTTATAATTTTCTGGGGGTTCATTTATTTACTCAGTGTGCATTTATTGGCACCCTTGGTGTGTCAGGCAGTGTGCTGGGCTTTGAGGCTTCAGAGATGCCTAAGATTAAGTCCTGATCTAGTGTTTTTCATTAAATCAATGACAGTGCACCATAATCACCGCTGTAGTGAGGGACGTCAAGTAGGCTGTGGAGACAGAGAGGAAGAGTTTAATTCTTGGGAGGTGGAGAATAAAAGGGTGGGACACATGTTTGGGGGGAGGAATTTAATACGGGTTTTAGAGGATGTGTAGGAGTTTGCCAGTGGGTGAAGAATACAC